>NC_138102.1:71631699-72985866 GCF_964146895.1 Miniopterus schreibersii | reverse complement strand
CACACTCCCATTCTCATAATCTTCCCGTTGTAGTTTATCTTCTAGCTTAGAAATTCCTGTCTCTCTCCTGACTGTGATTGTGTTGAATCTCGCATTATAATTGTGTGTGTTCTTTTCTTATCCACCCCCCCCCCCACTTCCTGAGGGTAAAGTAGCCTTGTGCCACTCAGTTCAGTACATATGAAAGGCTCAGAGGAGGATTTTTAAAAATATTTAATTTAGTTAGATTATCTGCAAAGCTCAGGATTATAAATAAGTGGGTAGTTTTGGCTGCACCTGGGTGTACCTCGGATGGTCCTCGTTGTGAGTGGGATAGAAGGCCACCATCCCACCAAAACCCAGCTGGGTACTGAGGTATCTTTGCTTGTCTGCAAGAAGACAGGCTTGATTTTCCAAGGCTGTTTTTGGACACTCAAATTGGTTTAGGATATTCCAACCAGAACATTCTTAAATGTTGGAGGTAAATTAGAAAACATATTCTCCTGTTGTTGTGTAAATTCTGTCAATTATACCAAAGTGAGGTGTGACAACATTGTATTTGGGATCTAGAAGTACTGAATTTAAAATGTTTCTGGGTTAGCCTGGCCAGTGTGGCTCAGCAGTTGAACATTGACCAATGATCCAGGAGATTGCAGTTCAGGGCACACCCCCAGGCTGCAGGCTCAATCCCAGTAGGGGGCGTGTAGGAGGCAGCTGATCAATGACTCTCATCACTGATGTTTCTCTCTCTCTCTCTCCCTCTCCCTTCCTCCTTCTAAAATCAAAAAAGATATATATATATATTTAAAAAGTATGCTTTATAAAAAAAATATAAATGTCTCTGGTTTAACACTTACCAGCTCCGCAACTTCAGTGGTGAGGATGGGGGAGGGGCACTTAGCACCTGCTTCCTTATCTTCCCCAGTGTAATGCCACCCCACAAGATTATTAGGCCGATTCATTCATACACATGTGCATTCATCTTTCAACATTTAACATTTATTCAAAGCACTCTGTGTGTCAGCCACTCTTGGCTCTGGGGATTCACAAAAACTCACAGCCCAGTTATAAGAAAAATAATTCGGTATTTCTCAATCTAGTTTTCATTACTGGCCTCTAAGAAGGGTTCTTTAACATTCTTCCTAATCTTTCTTCCTCCCTCCATGAAATTTTAATACCACAGATATACTGTAATTTATGCATTTATGCATATCTGTGTTTCACAACAAGAGTGAGATTTTTTCAATCCCCCCTCTCAAGAACTACTTTTTGCCCCTCTGGGGAGATATTCCCTCCACTGACAGAAACAAAGATTATGGGAGAGCGTGGTGTGTGCAGTAGAGACCAGGTGCAAGCTGCTGAGTGAGTCACTTCACTGCCCATGGGTAGGAGACCAACTATGACGAGTGGCCTCTCGGAAGACTTCAGGGAGAAAACGGAGACACTGGGGATGACAAAGGAGGAGTCAGGACTGCCTGGCAGCCCCAGGGAAGGGGAGTTCCCAAGGCAAGGCACTGGGGATGTGAGGAGGTGTGCCCACTCCAGGTGGGGTGGCTGAGGAGGGCCAGGATGCAGGTGCTGAGCCCGAGAGCAGACCTTACCCCAAGGACATCTGGGACACAAAAAGTCATTCAGAAGGGGAATAACTTAATTATTTTTATACATTTCAACTTCAAGCTTTTGTGTGGATGAGGCAGGGAAATCAGGTTGGAGAATTATAGAATCTGTAGAAGTTAAAGTCAGCAATTCTGAGGACTTGGATGAGAGCAATTGCCTGTGATGAGAGAGGAGGCAGTGAGATTTTGGAGGCAAAACTAAGGGAAATAGTTTATGTGACAGCACCTTGCGTTCTGCGGGTAATTGATAAAAAAGGCATATTACTAAAATTCAGCATTTGGGACCATTTAGGAACTTGGCACAGAATAAACTTCCCCAGAGGCTGCTCAAATCTCTCAGTGGCCTGAGGTTTGATATGTTAAATCAGTGCTTTTCTTAGAGGTAAAATTGGATGGGAGTAAAACTGGCCAGCGGGCTGCTAAGGAATAGCACGAGCTGTTCCTTGACTGAGCCCGACCACTGAGCTGAAGGACTTTGTGAACCATGTATAACAATAGGACAGGACAGGCTGCAGGCGTTCTTAGACCTGGGAGGGGCTTTGCATGGGGACTTCAAATGCTCCTGTGCCCCTCAGCTCCTGTAGGAACCCTCTGACCACATTGCTTACTGCACTTGCAGCCTCTTCCGCCTGGCTTTGCTCTCTTCTGGGAATGACCTGATCTGCTCCCAAGATCCTTGAGAGCTGACCACACACTCCTGTTTGTCTTTACTTCTCAGTGAATTAGACTGTTTATGGATTACCCCACATAAAAACTAAGGAATGTTAAGGTGGGAATGAATGGCTTTTCTATTAAGACGAGGAGCGGAGGTCGGTGGCCTTTTGGCCATGGAAGGACTGCCATTCCTAGAAGCCAGGAAAGAATTCTAGGAGGTGGGCCAGGGAGGGTGGTTGCTGCTGGTGGTGCTGCTCCTCTCTGCACTGGGGAGCTGGCTGCAGCCACCCAGAAAACTGCCTGACCAGGCCTTGGGGTGTACAGGGGGGTGTCTGTCCACCGACTGGGACCCTGTGATATATGCTAACGCCCATGTCCTCTAGCTTTATGCAGAGCACACACACTGTGTTTGATAAGATGGTTTTGAAAGTAAAGATGAATGCTTTCACCTATTCTAAGTAAAATTCATTCCCTGGGGGCTACTTCCTCAGTGTTCATCATTATCGTAGAACATCCCTCACACGCCCTTTCAAGGATTCCAGGCCCGAAGCTTGCCACAGTGACAGCAGGAACCAAGAACTGCCAAAGTCTCCGTCCTAATCATCTCTTTTGATGTCCCCTCTCTGGCTTCCCCATTCTTCACCTCAATTGGCCTCTCCCACTAGCTTTCTCCTCTGCTTGCCCCCAGCTGGACTGACAACTGAATCTCAGACTGTTTACCTTGGCTTTGACATAGAATGCCATTAGAACACTGCTTTTACAAAACTGTCCTTCACAGATTTGCAGTGAAATTTGGGCAAAGGGCCCTGGCCTTATGCCTGCCCAGGGTGTAGGAATTGGATCCAGCTGGGCCTACAGAACTTTCCAGATTTCACTTATTTCTTAGAAGAAGGTGGAAGCAACAGTGCTGAGCAGGAACCAGAGCTGAAGATAATTAAGGAGCTTGCTAAGGAGCCTGCAAATGCTCCAGTGAGGCCAGAACTTCTGACTTGGCTCAAGTTTTATCCCAGGCAGGGGTTACCTACCTGTTGAAACGATACATCCCAAGAGTGCTGACTCATGCATCTTGGTATCCAGAGGGAGGTCTTTAGGGCATGCCACCTTCTCTGACAAACTCCCCAATTAAACATTAACTGGATTAAGAGCTTAGGGAATATGTTAAATAAACACCGAGAGAATGCAAACCTGGGAGTGAAGACCAGCACACTGTGGCAAAATCAGGATTTAGAGCAACTTGTGGGCCAAGCCATGATGTAAAATTCTGGGAAGAATAAGAAATGTTGCCCAGCTGGGCGTGGCTCAGTGGTTGAGTGTCGACCTGGGATCCAGGCGATCAGGGTTCGATTCCCGGTCAGGGCACATGCCCGGGCTGTGGGCTTGATCAATGACCTCTCATCATTGATGCTTCTATCTCTCTCTCCCTCTCCTTTCCTCTCTATGAAATCAATAAAGATATATTTTAAAAAGAAAAAAAAAAGAAAAAGAAATGTTCATGAGAATTGTGAATGGTTTTTCTATTAACTACACAGTGCAAGAGAGAAGAGATGTGGGGTACCATCATGAACTGGAAGAGTTTTCAGGATTTAGTTGACAGTAAGATCAAGAGAATATAAAACACAAAATCCAGCACCTAAAATTTCACTTATCCAAAACTGAGCGTATCAAATTTATACCTTCTTTGACAATCTCAATTTCTGTTGATCAGAGCTATTAGCATTCCAGAATTATCTATTAATTTTGAATGATCTTTTATGTGATTGCAATCTGTAGCCAATTAGTTAACATGCATATATTTGGTACATAATCTCATAATATATTTTAGTGAATCGTTTAATCATTTATTATTTTAATAAATATTTAATGAGCACATAGTAAGTACTGGACACTGCAAGGTACTATAACAACAGTAATAAATAAGATAAACATAATCTCTGCCTTCTTAGATCTTGTTCTATTAAGGAAGACACACATTAAACTAGTAAATACACACAAAATCATTCAAAATTATAACCCTCATTAGCTTTATGAAGATATGAGGTGCTAGACAGCATAGGGTGGGGAGGTAGGCCTGAATTTGAAAGGAGGGTTCAGGAAATATTCCTTGAGAAAGTGAATGCTGAACTTACTTAGGGTTATATAGCTGTTCTGTCCAATATGGGAGCTACTAGACACATGTATTTAAATTTAAATGGGTGGGGGTTAAATGACTTCTTTAACGTAAAGCACAGATGACAGTATATAAAAGCTAAATGAATGTTGGTTGTTACTATTCTTAAGTATACCTACTACAGGTTGGGGTCTGTGCTGTGTTCTTTATATATTCCATTTTATGCTCACAGTTGTGTTCTCAGTAGGCCTTATTAGTGTACCCATTACTCAGAGTTGAGGTGAAAAGAGGCTCAGATATGAAGTCACTTGCCTCAGATCATAGGCTCTATGTCTGAGCAAGAATTCAAGTCTCATATTTCTGCTCACTAAGGTGTTCCTTTTTAATAGTAATTCTTACCCCTATAGTGACTTTACACAGGGTGGGACAAAAGTAAGTTTACAGTTGTTCATATGGAAAATAATTTAATAATTAATAAATAATACAAGAATAAACTCTAGAGATTCCAAGATGGCAGCAGATTGAGTGGGGTCTGCACTGACATTCTCTCAGGACCAAACTGGAATTACAGCTAAAATTGAGTAAAATCATCCTGAATAATCAACTGCAACTGAAGGCGAGATGGAGAGCACCCTCATAATCAAGAACCTAAAGTGGAGACCACATAAAGACTGGTAGGAATTGTGGAGGCATGAGAGGGCTGGATGGGCTCCCACATATAGCAGCTGAAGGTCTGGAGGGATATCTCAGCTGGGGGGGGAAGGGGTTCCCACTGAGAACTCTGGGGCCTAAACCCCAAATAGGGCTTCCCAGCCCAGAGCACCAGAACTGAAAAAGATGCCCATATAACATCTGGCTGCAAAAAGCAGCTGGGTTTCTGTCTGCCAGGGAGAGGTGGCTGGAAATGCAGGCACCCTCTTAAAGGGCCAACATGCAAAGTTTTGTGTGCAGCCACTCACCTTGGGCTCCAGTAGAGGGAAGGTAGAGTGGACTAGAGTGGTGTGAGAAAAATCTGGGGTTCGGGCTCTGGAGACAGAGTTCAGAGGGTGGCCATCTGGATTCCTGTGCTGAGCCATTCTCCCATACTACAGAGGACATCTTTCTCAGGCAGACTTTTGCCAGCCAGACAGCTTTTGCCTGGTGGGGAGGGAAGCAATTGCCCTACCCACAGGAAATGCTCTAGCCTGACCCTGTGGAGTTTAAGCCTTGTTGTGGTATACAGTCTGAGGTTCATTAAGAAACTAAGATCAACCAGCCTGCAGGCAGAGGCAGGCCTCTAGGAGTTTTGAGTCTTTGCCTGATCTGCTTCTGGACTCAGGCCTTGGAAAAGGAGACTTTGGTGTGCATCTTGGTCCTGTCTGAATGTACCCAGTCCAAGCAGAAGGAATAAAAAGCCTGCCCAGCAGAGGAAACCACAACTCATGGGTTGTTGATAGCTCCAAAGAGGGTACTCAAGGCCAGTAACAAAGAGCATCTGACACTGGCCTGCACCAGAGACCCTCCAAAAAGACTGAAAGTCCTAGCAGATCCACCTAATACATAGCAACAACCCACATAGGCAGCTAAAGTGGGGAGACAAAAAACAAGCCCCAAATGAAAGAATAAGAGAAGTCTCCAGAAAAAGATATAAATGAAATAGAAATAAGCAATCTATCAGATATAGAGTTCAGAATACAGATTGTAAGGATGCTCAACAGCATGAGAAAAGATAGATACTGTGAAAAAGGACCAGTCAGAAATGAAGAATGATATAGCAGAAATAAAGAATGTTTTGGAAGGAATAAACAGCAGAATAGAGGAAGCTGAGGATCTGATCAGTGAATTAGAAGACAGGGTAGAAAAAGTCACTCAATCAGAAATCCAAAAATAAAAAACAGGACAGTCTAAGGGAACTGTGGGACAACATGAAACAATAGGAGTTCCAGAAGAGGAAGAGAATAAACAAAGAATAGAGAATTTGTTTTCAGAAATAATGGCAGAAAACTTCCCTAACCCGGTGAAGGAAAAAGTCACACAAGTTCAGGAGGCACAGAAAGTACCAAGCAAGAAGAGCCCAAAGAGGCCCATGCCCAGACACATCATAATTAAGATGCCAAAAATTCAAGACAAAGAGAGAATCTTAAAGGTAGCAAGAGAAAAGCAATCTGTTACCTACAAAAGAGCTCCCATAAGGCTGTCAGCTGATTTCTCCTCAGAAACTCTATAGGCTAGAAGGGAATGGCATGAAATATTCAAGGTCATGCAAAACAAGGATCTGAAACCAAGACTACTCTATCCAGCAAGACTATTATTCAGAATTGATGGTGAAATAAAGGGTTTCCCAGACAAAAAATGGCTAAAAGAGTTTATCACCACCAAACGAGCATTGGAAGAAATGTTAAAGGGACTGCTATAAAAAGAAATGGAGAGAGAAACATAGGCATAAAGAATTAAAATGGCAATAAATAAGGACCTATCAATAATAACCTTGAGGACTTTAAGGAAGAGATCAGCAGCATACAGCCATAGTCATGGACTTTAACACTCCACTGACTTCACTGGATAGGTCTTCCACACAAAAAGCCAACACAGAAACAGTAACTTTAAATGGCACACTAGATCAAATGGATTTAATTGACATTTACAGAACATTTTTCCCCAAAGCTGCAGAATATACATCCCTCTCAAGTGCACGTGGGTCATTCTCAAAGATAGATCACATGTTAGGACACAAAACAAGTCTCTACAAAGTCAAGAAGATTGAAATCATATCAAGCATCTCAGATTACAATGGCATGAAATTAGAAATCAACAACAGTAAAAACACTCAAAAACATTCAAATACATGGAGGCTAAATAGCATGTTATTAAACAATGAATGGGTTACAAATAAGGTCAAGAAAGAAATCAAAAACTTCCTGGAAACAAATGAAAATGAACACACAACAACTCAAAATCTATGGGACACAGTGAAAGCAGTCCTGAGAGGGAAGTTTATAGCACTACAGGCCTACCTTAAAAAGCAAGAAAAATTTTTAGTAAACTATCTAACCCTACAGCTTAAAGAATTAGAAAGCTCCCCTGTGAAGCCGTCTGGACCAGGGCTTTTGTTTGCTAGGAGTTTTTTGATTATTGATTCAACTCCATCAGTTGTTATTAGCCTATTCAGGTTTTCTGATTCTTCCTGATTCAGTTTTACGTGATCTCACTCATATGTGGAATCTAATAAACAAAATAGACTGAGGAACAAAATAGATCCAGAGACATAGAAGCATGGAACAGACTGAGGAATCTCAGTGGGAAGGCAGGAGTGGGGGAGTGTGTGGGGAAAGATTAATCAAAGAACTTATATGCATATATGCATAACCCACGGACACAGACAATAATGTGATGAAGGCCTGGGTGGGGATGGATGTGGGGTGGAGGGGAAAAAAGGGGGGGATATCTGTAATACTTTCAACAATAAAGATAAATTAAAAATAAATAAATAAACTCTGTGTTTCCAGTACTCACAACAGTAAACCTACCTTTGCCCCACCCTGTATTTTATCTTGGAGCTTTCTAGAAAAAATGTTCTAGCCAATGATACTTTTCAAAGAAAATTTTAATAATAAAACAAACCCAAAAAAAGGGAAAAAAGCTCCGCCTCCCCAACAGTCTCCCTCTCTCTCATAACAAAAATAATGAAAGCTGCCAGTGTATCCCTCCACCCCTTATTCAAGGACTTTTAAATAACATTGTTTGGGGGAACACATTATTCTTTGTATTTTCCCAATTCCCCAGGACAACCACTGCATTCCTAATCTGCTTCAGGGGTGAAGGAGTTGACAGTTTAATGGACAAGCGACCTATGTACAGGCCCTAAGGCAAGGGTTTAACAGCTAGGACCCTAATGCCTCAATTGAGTAGACCAGCTCCCTTGGGACCACTCAGCAATGGTGACAGGTGTCAGAGCCACGCAGGGGGCCTTCGGGCCTCTGTGTCCTGGAAGGCAATTAGGTGTTTGCTCAGGGCCCTAAGCTTCATGTATATCCTCCAGTCCTGCAGACTGATCCTTCTATCTCCCACTTCTCCTGGGGCTTTACACTCTGGGGCTGTCCACCTAGAATCTTCCAGCAATCTCAATCTCTTTTCTTAAAAAAAGAAAAGGAAAAAAAAGATTTGCATTGTTTGTGGATCTGAAAGTAGCAGGAATTTTAACTTGTTCCTGGAACAAATTCTGGGCATTTGAGTTGGGAGTGGAATTGGAGTTAGAGACGGCGGGGGGGGGGGGGAGGGGGATCCCAGCTGGGCAAGTCAGAGCAATGAAATCCATGGCCAATAGCTTTGTCTGATTCTTTTGACTATAGCCAAGCCAGTAGGGCTTAGAGCATGATGTTCTCAATAACAGCTTTGACAATGACATGATTTGTTTCCCTTCCAAAGCCAAAAATGGCATCTCAGCCTGCAAAGGGGAGCTTCTCTTCTGAATGTGTGGAGTGGGAGAGCAGATTTCATCTGGCCAGAACTCTTGCCTAAACAATACATTTTGTTTTGGATGGATTTCTTTTTAGTGTTTTCATGGGTAAGATTTCAGACTAAGATGTTCCTCTTTCCTAACCACCAGATTGAAACTGAATATTGCCTCGGTCCAAGGGGCACAGTACCTGTGTTTTTCTGTTAGTCACAGCAGAAACTAAGTTCTGAAGCTTGACTCAAGTCAGCATTGATATTCTTTTGGCCCTGGGCTGATAATGGTTTTCTTTTGTTCACACTTTTCTGTATTCTTTCAGAGAACTGGAAGGATGCAAAGTAAGCGTGGGTGCTTTCTCAACAGGGAAAACTGAGAATTAATAGGCATTTATGCCATTAAGAAAAATAATGGTTGCAGTTTGCTAGCAGTTAGTGATGATTGTAAGTGATTGCAAAAATCTCTCAAGCTGTGCAAATGCTACAGATAGAGTAAGTGAGGGCTCCTATGTTTTCTCCATCAGTGCAATGCAGGGATTAAGCTTGACTCTGGCTAAAGTCATGCTCTATGATGCAGGGAACAATTAGTCACCAAAGACACAACCCCTGCCCCCACTGAAATTACAGGATAATGCAGGAGAAGGTTGCCCGCAGTCACACACACACACACATGCAAAGGAGAAACACAGTCTCCAAGGTGTGCATTGTGCGACTTCACTTCTAAATCAATTGCTTGAATTCAGATTGCATTTGCCAATATAAATTATACCCTAAAGGCTGAGTGAGTTCTCAGGCTGGCAAGCCACAGCCCATTTGCTTCTTCAGACCATGTAGGATTTGTCCATCTTTTGTAACTTGTTTCTGTGGACTAATGTATTGATCCCCATGTCCTCATAGTAAATCCCAAAAGCTCTATGTCACCATCCTGCTGGAGGGAATGTCCTCTCTCTCTCTTCCTTACGGGTTTCAGTGGTGGTGGGGAGGCGGTACTTGACTTTGGTGGAGGTAGTGAGTGGTAGGTGGTTTGGGTGCAGATGGCAAAGTAGGGAGGCCTCCAGGACAGCAGGGAGCAATTCTTCAGGAAAGAGTTTAAATCTCAGCAGGCACTGATTAGTCCTGGGGCCTTAGGCAATACCTCCTTGATGAGTCCCTCAGCCTGCAGGGACCCTTTGAAGCTCAGGTCCCACATGTGGAAGATGGAAGCAACAACTGTAATAAATGATGCTTTCCGTATGGGGTTGTGAAGATAAGGAGGTAGGTTATGAGGACGCAGCTAACGTGATGCCCTGTCACACTGGCATTCGGAAAACAGTGAATCTGATCTGTTAGAGAAAGACATTGGGTACAAAAGTAAAACAAGTGCAAATACACTGAGTACAAACAATATACAGGCTGAGAAATAGGTGTGGAATAATTTGGATATGAGGTAATTTGTGGACTTGCAAATAAAGTTATCCAAGAAGACTCTGGGAAATTCCATATGGATGCCTCTCTTCAGAACATCTGGACATATCTCTTGGCATAGCTAGGCCTTTTGGGTTCTTCATGGTCTGGGTTTGGTCAGGACTTCTGTGTGGGACTTTTCATTCTGCTTTTGTTCCTGCTGATAAGAGGGAGCTGAGCCCCACCCATGCAGGGTTTCAAGATTTAGCAAGTAAAAATACAGAATGCTCCCTTAACTTTGAATTTCAAATAAACAACAAATAATTGCTTAGTATAAGTATGTCCTATGTAATATTGGTGTTGTGCTTATACTAAACAAAAATTCATTGTTTATCTGAAATTAAAATTAAACCAAGTGCCCTGTATTGTATTTGGAGACCTTACCCAGTCACCCCAACTTGTAAGGGATCAAGACAGAAGTCAGCAGGACACTTCACATCCATATATTGGGGAAGAGAAATTAACTACACCCTGGTTGGTTGGACCCATTCAGGAAAAAGAGTGAGGACCATGCTGGGGAACACAAAGAATTTCTTGGTCAAAAGAGCTCTACTAGCTCCCATTTCCTCAGCTGTCCTCTTTGAATCAGGGACTCTCTTTGCATAAACAACAAGATTGAGGCCCGTGAACTGTGGTAGTTTTGGAAATTCAGCCCTAGTGGGAGAATGCTGCCTGTCCTGCATAAGGATCTGGAAGAAATTACGTGTGGCCATAGGTCAGGAGTTTGTCCAGATTTCAGTGCTCCCCCTCAGAGGCAAGCCTGATAGCATCAAATCTGCTCCCCTCAGCACCCAACATTTTTGTTTCCCTGATGGGCACAGGGGACCTTTCACTGATTCTATGCTCTGTGGAGATGGAGTTTAGTAAATTCTTAGGACAACAACATGGCTTGCAGAGGAATATATGAGGAGGCAAAGAGAACATTGAAAATAAAAAATAATGGTGTAATGCACAAAAGTTTGAAGGGAGGTGATGTTAGAAGAAACATTAAAGCACCAACTTCTTAATTTTATGTAGTGAGGAGTAAGCCAATGCTGTCAAAGATAGTGGAACACCATCCAAGTACTTAGTTTAGAGTTATACACATAACCAATAGAAAAACTAAAAAATGGAGAACAAAGAACACCTAAACAAACTCAAAAAATGGTCAGTAGTGTAAGAAGGCCAAAGAGAGTGTAAGAGATATTCATTCTTCATCTTTTAGAATACAAAGTTAAAAAAAAAAGTGCTAAAAGTTTATAAAGACATGTAAGTGTATCAGTTAGGTTTTCATAGGTTATATTGAGGCAACAAACAATGCCTAAATATTAAAACAATGTTTTATTGTTTTGTTTATATCTCAAGTCTGTGGCTGTCCCTGCCAGCCTCCAATACGGCCCCCACTGAGCCTTGCCTCCTGGCGTGCACACCCTGTGTAGTATCCTCCCACATGATATCAGGTTTGGTCTATGTGAGCAATATAATACTGAAGAAGTGATGACTTCTGAAATTAGACTATAAAAGACACTGTAGCTTCCATCCTGAGCACATGACATGTCCTTCTTGGATCAATGGCTTTGGAGGAAACTAGTTGTCATAATGAGCAGTCTTAAGGAGAGGTCCCTGTGGTGAGGAACTGAGACAGACCTCCAGCAAATAGACAGGTGACTGAGTCTTCTTGGAGCCAGCCCCAGTTAAGCCTTCAGATTGCCACAGATGAAGCTGACTGCTTGACTGAACCTGCTCAGACCCTGAGTCAGAGTCACCCTACTAAGCTGCTCCTAGATTCCTGACCCTCAAGAATTTTGTGAGACAGTAATATTTTTATTTAGTAAAATTATAAAAATATATTTATATGATAAATATTTTTATTTTAAACTACTATTAAATTTTAGGGTAATTTATTCTGCAGCAATAAGTAACTAATACAGTGGTCATGGATTTGCTGCCACTGCTCCACAAACTTCTCATTAAGGGGGAGGAGTGGCCCCTGGGACATCTGTTCTCATGGCAGGGGAGAAGAGCCGGAAGGGGGTGGAATTTCACTAGGGTGTTAAGCCTTCTTCTTAGAACTGGCATTCATGACTGCTGCTCACATTTCATTGGTTAAAGCAAATACATGGTTCAATCTGTTTATGGGGCTGGTAGGTATGCTCCTTCCCCAAGAAGGCACTGCAAAAAGCAAGAATAGATAATTCTCTTACTAGGAACAAGGGCATCAATTATTGGGAATTATAGTACATTTGATCCCAAGAGGGACACTGTATTTGCTAATATATGACTAAAATATCCCTGGAAGGATATTTAAGAAAATGATAGCATTGGTTGCTTCTGGGAGAAGAGATCTGAGGAGGAAGGACATTTTGCATTATATGTTCTATTGAATCTTTGAAATGAGATATAAGTAAATTCAGTACCTATTTAAAAAATACCTTAAGTCATAATTTAAAGTGGAGGGTGTAAGCTTTCTATTTTGAATTATGTTACTAGTAGAGACAGAATGACTAGTTACTTATGGAGAGTAGAATGAGGGTAAGGCATGAGGAGTGAGACCCTTAGACATTTTGTTTAGGTCCTATTATTATTTTTTAAATAAAATAAACTTCTGCTTCCAGTAGAATGTAGTAGATGTACTTTTCCCTGTTTCCTCACTAAGGACAACTAAAATCCCTGGATGTTACATCTAAAACAAACATCAGATGATTCTGAAAGATGGAGAGAAGCAGGTAGACTAGCTAGGCACCTCAGACCTGAGAAATGACATGGTCATGAATTTCCAGACTTGGAGTTGAAGATGTCAGCAATACATATAGGCCAACAGGAGAAGATGAAAAAAAAAAAAAAAAAAAAGAAAAAAAGAAAAAAAAGAAAAGAAAAGAAAAGAAAAGAAAAAAGAAAAGAAGAAAAGAAAAACCTGCTTTCTCTGGTCAAAAGAAGAGGGAAGGAACAGTCTTAAAAGACAGAAACCTTTTAGACAATAATCTCTCCTACAGCCAAGCACTACAGAAAAGATTGGCCCCACTCCACCCATGCCAGTCAAGACCAAGTGGAAAGCCTATACTTTTACCCTTGTGAGGCTGCTGTCAGTCTCCCTACTGGGATATAGTCAGAGAAGGCCAAGTAGAGGGTCGAGACTTTCATCTCCTGTGACGTGCAGAAACACCCCTCCATCTACATCCTGAAGGGTCCGTGGAGATTACATGGGGAGTAGGAACTCTCTTTCTTATCCAGCCATAACAAGGAGTCCCCTCCCTCAGGTGTCAACAGAGACCAAGTGGGGAACCTAGATTTTTACTTCCACCTGGCATTAACAAGGTGGTGCCGCCTCTGCTCCTTACAACCTCCTACCAATCAGTATCAGAAAAAGCCACTTAAATTTAACCAAGAATGTAAAAGACCTGTATTTGGAAAATTATAAGACACTGAAGGAAGGAACTGAAGAAGATACAAAACAGTGGAAGCATATACTATGTTCATGGATAGGAAGAATTAACATCATCAAAATGTCCATACTACACAAAACAATCTATAGATTCAATGTAATTCCAATCAAGATACCAATGTTGTATTTCACAGAACTAGAACAAATATTCCAAAATTTTATATGGAACCACAGAAGACCTTGAATGGCTACAACAATCTTGAGAAAAAAGAACAAAGCTGGAGGAATCATGCTACCTGATATCAAACTATAGTACAAGGTCATACTATTCAAAACAGCATGGTACTGGCATAAAAACAGACATATAGATCAGTGGAACAGAATAGAGAGCCCAGAAATAAACCTACATCTTTACAGTCAATTAATATTTTACAAAAGAGTCAAAAACATACAATGGGGTAAAGATAGTCTATTCAATAAATGGTATTGAGAATATTGGACAGACATATACAAACAAAACACAACAAAACAAAAACCTCAACCACCTTCTTACATCATACATGAGAATAAACTTGAAATAGATTAAAGACTCAAATGTTATACTCAAAATCATAAAAATCCTAGAAAAAAAACATAGGCAGTAAAATCTCAGATATTTGTCATGGCAATATTTTTTTCTGATATATCTCCTCTAGCAAGGGAAACAAAAGAAAAAATAAGCAAATGGGACTACATGAAACTAAAAAGTTTTTCACAGTAAAGGAAACCATCAACAAAGTGAAAAGAC
The DNA here is from genome assembly GCF_964146895.1 of Miniopterus schreibersii. Lineage (NCBI taxonomy): Eukaryota > Metazoa > Chordata > Mammalia > Chiroptera > Miniopteridae > Miniopterus > Miniopterus schreibersii. The sequence continues at coordinate 72,971,491 of NC_138102.1, read as the reverse complement.
AACCCACTGAATGGAAGAACATATTCAACAATACATTTGATAAGGTATAAAAAAACTTTATAAAGAACTTGCCTGGACGGGCATGGCTCAGCAGTTGAGCATCGACCTAGCATCCAGGCGATCGGGGTTGGATTCCTGGTCAGGGCACATGCCCGGGCTGCGGGCTCGATCAATGACTTTCTCATCATTGGTGTTTCTATCTCTCTCTCCCTCTCCTGTTCTCTCTCTGAAATCAATAAAGATATATTAAAAAAAAAAAAGAACTTATAAAACTCAACACCAAAAAACCAAATAATCAAAATAAAAAATGGGCAAAGGATCTGAATAGACACGTCTCCAAAGAGAATATACAGATGGCCAATGACATATGAAAATATGCTCACATCACTAATCATCAGAGAGATGCAAATTAAAACCACAATGAGATATTACCTCACACCTGTCAGAATGACTACCATCAACAAATCAACAAACAAGTGAGGGTGTGGAGCAAAGGGAACCCTAGTACACTGCTGGTGGGAATGCACTCTGGTGCAGCCACTGTGGAAAACAGTATGGAATTACCTCAAAAAATTAAAAATGGAACTGCCTTTTGACCCAGTGATTCCACTTCTGGGAATTTATCTGAAGAAGCCAAAACATTAATTCAAAGATATATGCACCTCTATGTTCATTGCAGCGTTATTTATAATAGCCAAGATTTGGAAACAGTCCAAGTGTCCACCAGTAGATGAGTGAATAAAAAGGCTGTAGTATATTACACAGTGGAATACTACTTGGGTGTAAAAAAGAAAGAAATCTTACCCTTTGCGCCAGCATGGATGGACCTGGAGAGTGTTGTGCTAAGTGAAATCAGCCAGTCAGGGAAAGACAAGTACCATATTATTTCACTCAGAAGTGGAATCTAATGAACAAAATGAATTGACAAGAAAAATAGAGACAGACTCATAGATAGAGAGCGGGCTGACATTTGTTAGGGGGGAGGGTCTGGGTGGGGGTTGATGGCGGGATTGAGCAAAAAAGAGAAAAAACTCATGGACACGGAAAACAGTATGGTGATTGCCTGGTGGATGTGGGGTGGGGGAGGTAGAAGAGGGTATGGGGAGATAAATGGTGATGGACAGAGACTTGACTTGGGTTCGTGAACACACAATACAGTGTACAGATGATGTGTTGTAGAATTGTGCACCTAAAACCTGCATAATTTTGTTAACCAGTGTCACCCCAATAAATTCATTAAAGAGGGGGGTAAAAGCCACTTGAAAACAGAAGGTTTCAATAATCTCCGGAGTCTCATTACATATTTTGATATACAGCTTTCTATTAGTTTCCTGTGGCTGCTACAACAAATTACCACAAACTGGGTGGCTTAAAACAACAGAAATTTGTTCTTTCGCAGTTCTAAAGGCCAGAAGACTGTAAAAAGGGTGCTAGCAGGGCAGCTCCCCCTTTGGAACTTTAGGGGATTATTTGTTTTTTGCCTCTTCTAGTGTCTGGTGACAGTCACCATTCTTTGACTTGTGGTCACTTCACTCCAATCTCTGTAATGTTCTGTATCTTGACTCTATTGATTCCAGTAGCCTGGTTATAATATTGTCCTATAGTTTTACAAGATGGTACCATTGGAGAAAATTGGGTAAAAGGAAAGAGGATCTCCACATCATTTCTTAGAATTGCATGTGAATCTTCAATTGTCTCAAAAAGTTTAATTAAAAACCTAAAACATACTAAAATAAAATGATGTTTCTGTATTACTTTTACAATTAAAAATAAAAAACCAATTTACTGAGGAATATGTAATTTCAAAAAATTACAAAAAAATTAATATTATTATTGTAACATGATCTTTGTCATAATTAGAAACAGACAACTCCATAAAAAAATAAAAGCTACAAACAAGTAATTCTCAAAGAAATGCAAATGACCAGTACTTAGTGTAACCATGAGTTCCATTAGTATCCCTTCCAGTTACCTTCCCTTTTTACTCTTGAAACACTCCTCATTGGACTGTTCATAAGCCAATAAAAAGGTGCTCCCCTTCATACGTAGTGAGAGAAAAGTGAAAAAGCAAATTATTGTTTTCTCTTGTCTGCTTGTTAAAGAATAAAAGTTTGCTAATTCTACTGTTGGTGCAGTTCTATGTTCTGTCGGTGAGACTGCGAATTGATTAGAGTTTTCTTGAGGGTAGTTTATCAGCATGTACTAAAAACCTTTAAAAAGTAAATGTTCATTAATACATAAATAATGTACATGTGATAGAATATTGTGTAGCCACTTATATATGTGTATAAAACATGATATTAATGTTAGCATATCTTTGTAAAGGAGTTACTTCTTAATGCTTATTTTCTTATGTATATTATTCTGTTCTAAGTTAATTTCAAGTCAAATACAATTTTTGTAATCATAATACAGTAAATCTATTCTTAAAGGATTCTGAAAAAATTATATCTAAAAGATCAAGGAAGCCTCAAGGAGATTAAGTGAAGCAAGAAAAATGCAAAGTGTCACTTAGAAAAGTGGCCTCCACAGGATGTGGGAGTTGATTCTAGCATCTAAGGATATGATGAAGGCTCAGCTTAGTCAACCTGAAAAGGATGGTCACCTTGCTGTTCTGTTTTTGTTCTGCAGTGCTGAAATCAGTGGCTGCATTCAAAATTAGAACATATGAGATAGGTACTTCATAAACTACAAAATGCTATAAAATGTTGGTTGTCATATCACAAGTGGCCTCTTTATTCTGTGAGATGGGATTTAAGCACAGCTCTGCAACCCCTAAGAGCCGACTGGATCCTTGTTGCCCATGAATGGGGCATTCTGGCGTGCAATTCACATTCAGCCCTTTGACCATCACTGGGCTCTGTGCTGAGATGTCACAAGGTGTGTGGTACCCAGAGCAAAGGTTTGGACATTGTAAGATGTGGGTTCAAATTATGGTGGACTCATTCACCACCTTAGAAAACCTGGGCATATTGCTGTAATTCCTCTAACTGCTTCCTCCACTTGGGAATAAAGAAAATAATAATCCTCTGTCAAAGGAGTGTTGTGAGGATCCGATGAAAAGGCGTGTGTGACAGACTGTTTTGTAGCAATTTCTGCAAAGCTTGCTTATGTGTAATAGAAAGGCAGTGTGGATACTAGAAGGCTTGAACCCAGGTTTTAACCCAGTGGCCAACTGCAGTCACATGAAATTACTTAAACTCTTTAAATTTTTGCTTCCTCATCTATAAAATAAAAAATATAATAATTTCTTTATAGTGTTTCTTATGAGAATTAAATGAGATAGTAAGGTAGGAAAGGAAACTCAAATTTATTGAGCATCTGCTAAGTGTCATACACAAACTAGGAGCTTTTATATGATAGTAAATAAACAAATAGAAAGTATATTTTCCTCCAAATTACTCTTTGATGTAGAGGGCTTTGCCTTACATTCAGATTCTTATAATGTTTCTTATATTATGAGATGCTTTCTCAGTTATTTTATTTGTGGAAAATGAAATACTATTTTGGTCACTAAACCAAAATGACTCAAAGGACACTGGTTTTGAGCACACAGAGGTCATCTGACAGAATATGTGAAACAGGAGACAGGAGCACTGAGTCAGGAAGAGGCCCTCAGGGTGGTTCTCCACACAGGAGGTGTCTGATCATGGATCAGCATCTGCAGAGGGGTTAGCTAGCACTCCCCATATGCCTAGAAAAGTCATTTCTTTGGTACCATGAATAGTGTCAAGGTGATTTGTTAGGAATATTTTACAGGCTCCACCCCTTTTCATGAATAAGACAAAAGAAAGCGGCCAATGTATGCCTGTCACCAGCCCTTTGGTGGTCTGTCCCCTTCAAAGAGGACACTGTTACCTAACCAAACCTAGAACTGCCTAATGCTCTCCTAAGAATATCGCTGGTGTCTGCCCAGCTCCAGCCTTTCATGTACCATACCAACTGGATCTCCTGGGCAAGCGAAGGTCTTCCCCAATCTACTGAATGAGTTGAATACTTGGTTTTGTGCTTCCTTGCCAATACATGTCAGTATGTCTGGTGGGGTACAGTCCAATATTTCTGATATTGTGAGAGAAGAGATTTATAGTTTCCCATGTACTTCTAACCTTAAGAGGCTACCAATAGTTACCAAAGGAACCTGATGTTTTCTGACAGCCAAATTTTGCTTAAGTCAGAAGGTAGTATTTCTGTCTCTCCACTAGACCATAAATTCCTTTAAAAAAGGAATGAGGCCATTTTTGTTAGCTTCTTTTGATTGCCTAGGATAGTATAGTGCTTTGTTCAAAAGTAAATATAGGAACCATACACATTTAGTGAACAGGAGCTGTGTTCAAATCCTGTCTCTTGCATACAGTGAGAGACTTTGGGGAAGTTACTTAAGCTCACTATGCCTTTTTCCTCTTCTGTAATATGGGAATGGTGACAAGAGTATGCACCTCATAGAGCTCGTGCAGATTAAATTAATAGACATGAAGAGCTTAGAACAGTATCTGACTTTCAATAAACATGAGCTATTATTACATGGTGTAAAACCTTTGCTATGTAAATTAGTAGTAGTATAGGGTTCTGGTAACTGCACAAGAGCTTTGTCCAGGCCAGCTATTATTGGGCAATCAGTTGTCATAAATTTACTCCTGGTTCCAAGAAATATTTCCCTGTTGATGAATCCACCTGCATCACAAGCTAAGCCACCCTGGCAGGGTTGGAGGCAGTCTGCACAGCCAGCCCTTTCATCTCCCATTCTTATTTCTTGGCACAAGCCAGCAGGACGCTTTCTGAGAAGGCCACCTGGGATCCAGTCCCAACCATTCCTAATGGGTTCTATTTTTTTCTACACTAAGAGACCTCCCATTCTATCTCATTACTTTATGCTTCACCCTTCCCCTAACTATGCTAAGTGATTCCCAGAGGGTGAACTGGAATGAGAATAGGGTACTTGTTGACTCTTGGCAAATAATGGCTTTTCCCATCAGAGTTGGGTTTGGCAATGGTTCTGTGGTTAGGCTAACATGTGTAGCGCTTTTCTGTTTGTAGCATCACAGGGGTTTCCACATGCATGCCCAGAAGCACCAGCATACACATACAGATCTACATCTTTTGGCACAGCATACACACCAGTGTTCACCGACACGTGTTCACAAGCGTCTCCTCTTCTTCACATGGCTTCCAACTTGTCTTGAAAAGTCCTGGCACAGAGAGAGAAAGAGGGAAAGCAATCTACTTTAATCCTCTCATCATGTGTTCCTTACTCTTGTTTACTCTCTTCTCTTCCCCCACTTGGCTCCGGTTCTTTCCTCCTCTACCCTGGGAAGGCTCTGACTTGTGTGTGTAAGGCCCAGTTGTGTAAATATGGCTGTGCTCAAGGTGATAACTCACTGTAAATGCCTCACTCTAGACCCTTTGGGCCCGGTCAGGAGGAGTCAGGACACTGTCCTGCCACACTGACCACCCTCCTCACTGGCTCTGGGACTATGGTGGTGAGGACAGTCAGAGGGAAAGGAACATTCCAGACCTGAGGGCTGAGATTCCATCTTCCCAGGAGTGGTGCCTTTATCTTGGTTGCTGCTTAACTCAGGAGACTGTGCCCCTGGATCCCTAAGTATTTAGAGGCTGCTGCCTCCCATATCCTTGAGATGGTCCCACTTATAAGGCACATCCCTCTGTTGGGTTCATACCAAACCCCCTGTAACTGATGTGGCTTGTTTTATATGCCATGATAGCAAGCATAAGTGTGGGGACCATCAGGAGGAGGCAGGCCTCCCCTTCATGTCCAAGACAGTGACAACATGGCCCTGTCTCTTTCACACAAAGGAGGCTACTTATAGTTGATGTCGATGGTCACCTAGGTGTGTCTCTGTAGATAGACCTTTCCAGAAAAACCTTCAGAGCTTATTTTATCAGCCTCCTAAATAGTGTTCACTGACAGGGAGAGGCAAAGCGATATTAGCTTTCCATCAACAATTAAAAGGCACAGCTGATAAATTTGACAAGTGAGGTGTTAACAAGGTTGAGTAGGTAAACTCCTGGCTAGAGAAATGAGAGATAAAGGTTGCACCTATGTTTTTTCTTCTTTAACTGGCTGGCAAAGAGAGCAGATAAAGCAGGTAAAACATGCTTGTATTCTGGTTGTCAAGGAGATGGAGGATCTGTTTGCCTAGCTCAATGCACAGGCAAACTTAATAAGCACAGCCCAGCATTTAGATTTCTTTACCTTTACCAAATCTCTGCATCTCTGTCCCAAAGCCATGTTGAGTTTAGTGATTAGTGACACCTTCTCTTCTTTCCATGTTTCTCTTCTTCCTACCACCCCCTAACCCTGTGAAACTGTTGACATAAAATGGTATCCCCTGTGACGAGGGAGTTTCAGCCAGTGGGAGGCTGTCTGATGTCGGGGAGCCCCTGGAATGACTGCAGTAGGCAAGGAGAACATCCATAGCCCAATTCCCAGCACCCGCTCCTCAGGACTGTGAAGATGAGAGAGGCTTCCTCAGCCCACTGACTGGCTGGTTCGAAGGACAGGTAACAGAAGTGGAGAAACGAAGGCTGGTGTGAAAGGGGCTTAGAGCAGGAGAGGAACAAGCGGACCTGAGAGCAAGAAAGCTGAGCCATAGATGTTGCTGACATGTTTCTATGTCAACCAAGCGTCTTTATCCAGGTGCTGGAATGACAGGGTTTTTCTGGCAGGGTGGTGGGGAAGCTTGTGGGACCAGCTAGGCCAGGAGAGCCTTGCTGGCTGTTCTGTTTTTCCTGGGATCATCTTGTGGAGCCTGTTTCTCCTCAGTTGATTGGTAAATCATTACAGAGCCACAGCTGGGCTACGTGTGAATGTTCTTCAGGCTTCATTAGCCTTGGGCATGAATGAGACTGTCAAATCCTAGGATCAAATTTTGTTTGCTCAGCTGCATCCCCCTTGGGACCTTGGCCCTCCTTTCACAGTCCTAGCCTCCTCTAGTATCTCTGAGAGTTCAGAGGCTGTTTCACATGCTCCATGGTCAGTCTAACTATATGGAAACAACATCCTGCCTTCTGTAAGCTGCTCTCTTAGGGGACACCGAACAAAGTTGTTGGACTACAGAAGTTTGGTATATCAGGTCTGAGTTGCACATGACCCTTTCTCTTCAGGGCACAGTCCCCTACCACCAAAGGGCTTAATTAGGGTGGGTTCCAACAAAAGCCATCCACGCCTTTCCCTTACGTTGTCTTTGCCCTCTGGGATACATTCTCCCCAGGTGGCACACCCTTCCTTTAAGTTTGTCCTCTTTTATTCTCTCCTCTCCCATTACAGTTTACCAATTAAAGAGGCCAAGCTAAAAAAAATATTTTTTGTAGATGAATGGATAAAAAAATATAGGTAAAAGTAGAACAATTTGATTACATATGTGAGGAGGAAAGGCCTGAGAGGAGCAAATGAAGGGACTGGCATAGAAAGCACCCTGTGAGAGGTGAGTGGAGCCAGTGAGTGAGCTGGGAGATGAGATTACTGGAGACGTGGGAGGAGAACATCCTATGTGCTTCCATAGCAACCCGGCTTTCCTCTGAATTGCCTCCCACAATTATAGTGCCTTGTAATTGCTCTTTCAGCCATCTCTCCACTAATCTATGAGCTTCAGAGACCGAAGCTTTAATCTCTATATTCCCAGAACCCAGCTCTGTTCCTGATATATAACAGGTGTTCAAAACACAGAAGAATGGCTCAGGCAAAGATCTGAACACAAAACAGTCAAAGCGGGCCCGGGCAGTAAACAAAATTGCTTGGTTTAAAATGATGGATGGATATGTGTAGGTAAGTGACTCTTGTAAGAGAGGATGATACCTTTATAGTTCACCTTGAGTACTTGTATTTTACTCAGTGCCTCTCTGTTGGCTGTTTGGTGGCAGCTGCAGGGCCACCACAGCCATAGGGTGACCATACAGTAGGGTGTGGGCTCTGACTTCAGTCTCTGCTGGTTCTGTCCCAACTCTGCTTGTGTGGTTCTCGGCAATGCATTCATCTTCTCTAAACTTCACTTGTGATGTTGGGATAATGACTATCTCACAGAGTTATTGTGAGAAATGCCTGAGATAAAGCATGGAACTACAAAGGCTAGCTATTATGAGATAAATAATTTCTTAAGCACCTGTATGTGTGAGGCCCTGTAATATTAGGATACCAAAACAGAAAAGATCCCATCTTGTCCTCTAGTACCCCAAAGACAACTTTAGGAGGTAGGGATATTTGCAAGTTGTGCTGTGTAATAAAATGTGGTAAATGATCTAATAGGATGACATTAGTGCCTTGGAACTTAGACAAAGAGGTTCACGGGGCCTGGGGAGTTAAGGGAGATGCCTCAAAGGAAATGGTAATTAAACTGCCTTTCAAAAAGAAGTAGAAATTTGGAAGATGAGAGGAAGGAGGAAGAAAAAGAATTTCAGACAAAGGAACAACTGTACAAAAGGACAAAGGACAATGACACACCTCCCTTGCGGGGTTACTGTGGGGTGACCAAGGCACCAGGTCCTGCAAGAGGCATAGTAAGCACTCAAAAAAGCAGCAACACTGGTTTTCTTCCTGCCTGTGCTAAATTCCAGCTCTATGTTTTCTAGCCACCTTGTAGCTCAAACCAAGGAAATGGACAAACAACTCAGAAAAGAGAGGAGAGGAAGGTAAGGGTTCTCAGACCAAAGCTTTTATGACCATGGTTAATGAGGGAATGAAGGAGATAAAGCACGTATCTGCAGAGGAGGCTGGCAAAGGTCACTCGGGGTAAAAGGAGCAGAAACAAGAGGGTTCACATCACATAAGCTAAGAAAAAAAAAAAATCCTCAAGAATGAGTTTGATCAGTTATGTTAAGTGTAATGAGACCAAAATGGAAGAACATTGCCAGAGCTGCTTCTAGTGGCTTTCAGCAGCCTCCTCAGGATTTCCATGGTAACAGCTGTGACCACTGCAAGGGTCTGGCTCTCCAATGTTTGCCCATGGTTCTGGAAATTTTTCTTCTTTTCCTGAATTCCCATTGCCCTCGGCACCTCCCACCCCATCAGGTCTATGATATAGGCAGGCCCCAGAGAGGTGGGAGCTAGAGGGCAGGCAGTTCTACCCATGGCCCAGCACACAGACCAAACCACTATCCCAGGACACCCCTCCCCCCCCAGCATTCACAGAAAAGAAACTCACTTCATGAAGGACAGTTGCCTTCCAACTTGGAGTCAACTTCGAGGTGGAATTCAACAAAATCAAATAAAAGCAAAACAAAATTTTCCTGTGATATTATTGCAGCTGGGATTGGTCTTCAGACTACCTGTTGGTACAGTTTTCCAAAGACTGACCTTAAAGGACTCAGACTTCAAATATTTGATGATAAATAAATATGATTGTCAAGATAAAGCCCTATGAGACTGGGTCATTCACAGATGCACTGGTAAGTAATGAGACCACATCAAGCTCCTGCAATGTTCATCTACTCCAAAACCTACAACAAAATTCAGGACGCTTACAGTTCCTAAAAACTACAGGCCTTTGCTTAACTCATATGCCAGTGCATCAGGATATGGGCTCCCTTTGTTTTATTTACAGCTGAAACCCTGTAGAGTGGACTAAAATAAAAGTGACTCCTGAAAGTATGGTGTTACAATAGAGGAGACAAACACGGTAGGAGATTTCATTTTCTCTTTACCTTTTTTTCTTTATATTTTCTAAAACTTAGTAACTCAAATCTGGAGAACTACTCTAAGCAGTGTAAACTGATATATTAATGTTTAATTCACTTTGGGTTGGTCTGTACTTTAAATCTTTGACCAAAATGGACTTAAATAAAATTGAAAGATAGAAGGAGATCTTAATATGATTTTGGTGGAGAAATAAGGGCAAAAACAAGCAGTTAAGGCGGAAGTAGGTTTGTTTGTAAGGAAAAAGAAGCCATAGTTAAGGGATTGGCAAACAGAGTAGGGAAAGCTGAAATCTATGCTGTGTGAGAAAAGCTCTTGACACGTCTTCAGGGGCTGGGCTGTATTCTCAATGTGGTCCTCATTCTGCTAGGTCCTTCTCTCTCCATGCCCAATAAAACTTGCTAGTTAGTCACCAAATACTAATCTAGCACCTGCTAATTGCAAAGAAGAAAACTTAGCACATGGGAGTGTATAAAGAATGATAATCTAAAAACCCTTGCATCTTCACCTACCTCAGAGACCCCCAGGCTAAGTAAGGGCCCCCATTATGTGCTTGTGCAACACCCTGAGTGTCTCTTTCACCACAACCATTGCTCTTGTGTTACTTGATTAACATCTGTCTTCCTGCAAATTGTAAGCTCCAAGAGGGCAGTGACTCTTGGTGAACTGACCCCACCTTTCTCTGGAACATTTAATGTAATACCTGGCACAGAGGGGTAGGTCTTCAATACAGAACGAATGGATGAATGAATGAATGAATGAATGATCAAGCAGTGGAAGAACAGACACCATTTCTAGGCTGTTGAGGTCATTAATTCATTTCTCTTTTGGAACAGCAATGGGAAGATGTCATTCAAATATCAGCTCTCTCGTCCCTCCACCCTCTTTCCTTCTTTCTTTCTTTTCTTCTCACTGCCACGTGCTTCACTCCTCATACTTCCACCAGCCCCTCAAATATCAAAATGACAACATCAACAACCACCACAAAATGCATTCCGGGTGTCTGCATCCTGGAGGAGGCGGTGGCGCTGATGTGGCCTGTACGGGCCGAGCCACGTCCCCTGCTATGCTGCACAGGGCTTTTCTGTAATAGGAATATGTGGACTGGCATGCTCTCAGTTTGGAAAGAGAAGCCATGCCTTGTTGTGGCTGTGAGTTCAGACCAACCAAATTTTCTTAATCTTTGAAGATGAAGAGACCTATAAGCAAAGCAAATCTAAATGAGCCTGAATGCCTCGAGCTCGCTGAAAGGCAGGAAGAATGCCGTGCGGTGACATTGTTTAGAAAGAGACTCCGTAATTGCTGTACTGGAGAGCCGACATTTGCAGAACTCAATTGTGTGGCGTCTGACTGAGTAACTTAGCAAAATAAAGACAGATGGCAATGAATTAACTCCAACACACCCACCAGACAATGGCAGCCAACATGGAAAACCGTGGCGTGCTCTAAAAAAGCGCTTTCTGGGATAGCTCTCCCAGTGCCTCCAGTAGATGCCACCTAGTGACTCTCCAAAACATTGCACAACCGTGTACATTGAGGACACAACTTAAGGTGACTGCCATATATAGACTGGCTTTGTTTAATAGGAAAAGAGAGAGACAGAGATATCAGACCATGTGGGACTTGAAAATTTATAGTTTAATGTTCAGTTCACTGAAAAATAATGGTTGAATTCTGTATTCTGCCTTGTATGTTTAGAGAAAAATAAATAAATGCCAAAAAAGAAAAAAAGGGGAAAAAAAAGAAAGAACTGCAAGACATACAACTATTTATCTTTCATTCAGAAATACATGACCCAGAGATAGATACAAGAGTTAGGACAGATTTGAATGTGACTTTATACAAATAAACCCTAGGATAGTGAATCATTTCATTTCAAGTGTGAGCTCCAACTAACTAGCTCTCTGAAAGGTTTAGGATTGTGGGGTGGGCTCCAGGCTCACAGCTGGGACCTTGTGGTCACTGACATTGTCTGCCATGGCTGCAGACGAGGGGACTGATGGTACCTTAGTCTATATTAAACAACCATACATCAAGCTATGAAATCTTCTAATTTGTTTAATAGTGGGTGTTTGGCCAAAAAGTTCTTTGTACTCCTGACTGTCTGAGGGCATAGGCTGAAATATGCTTAGGACATATAGAAAAGATGATGATTTTCTCTCTAAAGGGAAGATGAAGAAGTCATGTGAACAGTTTTGTTAGGTTCTACCAAACTAGGGTTTCATTATGTGTGTTCCTCCATTGTGGAAGGCACTGTTTGATTGGCAGTTTGCACTACTACTATATATAACTTACAACTTAGAGTCCTTGAATGTGTGCCGAGAACTTGGTGACGAGACAATGATTATTCTTAGCATAAGATTTATTTTACAAGTGAAGCTCTAGGCAATTTCAGTAACTGACCCAGAGTGCAAAGTAGTTGAGAAGAGAATGAGCTTTAGGTTCTGAGCCTCTCTCCATCACTACTTACCTCACTGAGCTGACACTGTGTTCCTTGTTTTTCCCTGGTAGTCATCTGGTTTATGTTTGGGCCAAAAAAGTTTTGTGTTTGTTTTTTTTACCCTTAATATCCTTTGGTGACCAGCTAACAGTGCCAACTGTGTTAGCAGGTTTGGGGGGCTTCTAGTCTGGAGGGTTGGGTACTTGCATGGTTAACTGGTTTGTCTCTAGCCAACAAGGTCCAAGTGTCCAGGGTGAGAGCGTGGGTCCCCAGATGCTATAGTTCTGCCTTCTCAAGTAATTCTCTCTAGAGGTCCAGGTCCTTTGAGCTCAATTAATTTTGGGACAGAAAGATATATATGTAGGCACCAAACTCTCTTCACTGTTTTCTAGTTTGAATTCAATTGAAGTCATTGATTAATTGAATGTTCCCCACATTTAAGGCACTGTGCTAAGAGTCAAAACCCAGAAGTCAGAAAAGGAGTCTAGCTTTGGCAATGCACAGGGTACCGTTTACCTGTCTGAGACCTTGTCTCCACTTTGGTTGAATGAGAATCCTGGGCTAAGTAAACCCTCTAAATTCCTCTCTCACTCTAAAGCTTTGTGAAGAAAGAATTTGAGAATGTGAGGCTAGGTTTCAGATTTGATTTCTTAAAGTATGTTAACTTTATTATTTATTCATTGAAAGAGAGTTTTTGAGTACCTACTGTGTATTAGGATCTAGTCTGGTACAATGAACAAGACTAAGTCTTTGACCTCACAGAGCTTATATAATCTACTGTGGAGATAAACAGTAAACAAAATAAATAATAAATGCAAAATATAATGTGTCAGTTGATAAGTGCTATGAAGAAATAAAGCAGAGTAAGGAGAGAGGGGAGAGTGACCAGGAAAAGCCTCACTCTGAGAAAGAGGTGCCTATTGTGACTAATGAGAGGAAGAGAGATTTGGGAGAAGAGAGTCCCAGGCAGAGGTAGGTGCAAATGTGAGGGCTCTCTGGAGACAGTAAGCTTGGCATGCCTGAGGGACAGCAAGGGGCCACTTGGATGGCTAGTTTATCCAATGCCACATGTGGCCAACCAACCTGAGGTACATAGAAGGATACCCAAAACTGGCTGGTAAACATCTCTTGTGTGCCAGGCACTATTGTAGGGATTTGGAAGAAGAGATGAAAACAAATCACTACCTGTGCAGGAGAAGTCTGTATGTTAGTGAAGAGTCAGAGATGCATAAGTTAAACCCTAATATTATGGAATGGGTGCTATGCCTGAGACCATGGCTGAGGGAGATGGAGAAGGTGGCATTTCATCTGGATCTTGAAGAAGCACAGTGTCAGCTCAGTGAGGTAGGTAGTGATGGAGAGATGGGTCTTGGAGGTGTAGTTGGACAGGCCAAGGATGGGGGTCTAGTGTTTGCAAGGGCAAGGCCATGTGGAAAGGCAATGTGTGAGAGGGGAGTAAAGAGTCGAGGTCCAGGTTGAGTGAAACACAGGGCAACAAGAATCCATAGCCAACAACGCAGAAAGGCTTCTGTGCCTCCTTTGCTCTGATGTGGCTTCATGTTTGGACTTTATCCTGTAAGCCAGTGGTCCCCATCATTCGTTCTTTTTTTTTTTTTAAATATATCTTTATTGATTTCAGAGAGAAGAAAGGAAAGGGAGAAAAAGAGAGACAGAAACATCAATGATGAGAGTCATTGATCGAGCCCGCAACCCGGGCATGTGCCCTGACCAGGAATCAAACCCCGATCGCCTGGATCCTAGGTCGACGCTCAACCGCTGAGCCATGCCCGGCCAGGCCCTCATCATTCATTCTTAAGAACTCCCTTTTATACTTTCTTTTCAATGGATCATGTCTTCATAGATTTCTTTTTTAGCTCCCCTGAATACTGCGGTTATTAAGAAGTAACGAACTAATGTTTTTCCCATTTGAAAAAAGTCACCCAACCTCTATAACTTCCAATCAGAGCCATGGATAAGTGTGAGATACAGCATGTGACCGAACTGAGTGGATAAAATACTATTCTGGAGATAAGGAGCTCTCCTATTAAATGAGCCATATCTCAGGTCTACTGCAGCACCAGACAAACTCCCAAATCTCAGTGGTTTAACACACTAAGGTTTAATTTTTCTAAGTGAGGTCCACTGTGGGCTGGGAAGCCCTCCTCCGTCTTACAAGAAAGCCACTGAGAACATTTCTTTCAAAGTCCCTGTGTCAGGGGGAGAGAAAGCATGGTAGGGGCACCCTATCTCAACCTGGAAATGACATTGTTACTTTTGCTCACAGTTCCCACATTTTGTCCGGGTCTTGAAAGACAAGGTATAATTGGACAAGCCAAGGATGAGGTTCCAGTGTTTGCAAGGGCAAAGGCACATGGAAAGGCAATGGGTGACAGGCAGTGTGCGACCGCTGCTCTGGCAATAGCTTGCAGGGGAATAACTGAATTGGCTTTTTTCTCAGAAAGATCACACAGGTAGAAGTTCAGAGAATGGACCTTAGTGGGTAGACTGGAGGCAAGAAGACCAGTTAGGAGGCACTTAATCCAAATGAGGCAGGATGAAGGCCTGACCCAAAGCATTGGCAATGGGATGGAGCAGGGGAGTGGGTTCTAAAATTAGTCTGAGGGTGGAATCCCTCAGTGTTGGGGAGTCGGAGGTGTCAAAGCTGATTCTTGGTTTTCTAGGCTGGTGAGTCACAGGCACTATGACAGCAGCAGCGTGAGTCAGAGTGGAAGGCAGGACCAGGCAGGCGGGATCCCCTTCTCCAGGGCTGTGGGCAGAATGATTGCCAGTCATTCTTTTTCCTTCTGACCTAGTCATTTGCCCTACCCCCTCCCCACCCAAGAAAACACCAAGTCTGAGTCACAGCCGGTGGGAGCTCAAAATTCAAGGAACCAGAGTTAGGGCAGGTCTGGTTGGAAGTTTCAGATTCCAACCCAGGGATTAAAAGCTTCATTAGCTGGACCCATTCATGTTTAGGAGCTTTGGGCCAAACGGCACCTGCCACTGCCACTGTGTCATCACTCAGTAGTCCTTCTTCTCTTCTCACTTTTCTTCAAGTTCTTTTTTTTTTTTTACTTCTAGACTCTTCCCAATTCTCCCTACTGACTTTACCAGTTTGCACCAAGCATTACAACAATTCCCTCAATACTCTGGGAATATTGTAATCAAATGTATCCATGTGCTTCTTGTTCAGAAACCCAGTCTGTCCTGCCTCCCAAAGGAGAGAAACCTCACCCGTGGAGAGACCACACCTTCCCAACTGCTGCAAGGTAGCAGAGGGGCAAGTCCCATCCCTTTCAATAAAGGGGCCACACTCTCTGGCAATGTTGGCCCTCTATGGACACCAGAACTTCAGTACAAAAATCAATTGTGTTCCCCTGTTTGAAACATCAGTCTCTTAACAGAATCTATGATATGGTTTCTTTGAACTTTATAAAAACAATTGAAAAAAAATCCCTTGAGAAGAAGTGAGACCACACTTAGGAACAAACTGTGTTCAGTTTATCAAAGTTCATTCGGTTTACTCAATAGGATGAACTATTAATGAATAAATGGTCATTACCATGGATAGCGTAAGAGAATGGGCTAAGGGGTGAGGGAAAACTTGGTACTTGGGTTCTAATTTACTGTGTTACAAAGTGTCACTGTCCTTGTCTGCAAACAAGGGATCATAAGAGGCAAATGGCAGTGCTGTTCTAGGATTAGGCCCATAACATGTAGAGAACCAGGTGCAGGGCTTACACAATAAGAGTTACTGGATGAAGGGCAGCTCGTTCTGTAATTATTCCTCAGTTCCCCCCCTTATGACCTATGTATTACAGCTTGAAATGCTCCTCCCTTCCTTCTTCTCTAGGTCCCCTTCACTTTTATCATCCTGATCTCTGTCACTCACCGATCCTCATCTGAACCTCACCAGGCCCATCATGTCTTAGTTCTAGTACAGATGTGAAGAGTTCTTACTATTATGTTTGCTCAAAAGTAGAACCTAAAAGTGCAGGGTCTGCGTCCACTCTTTTTATACGTACAGCCTGATCTATTTATGTTTCCCTTTGCTGCTCTATGAGACCGTGCAGATACTGAAGGAGAGACTTCTTTCCACTTCTACCCGAGCTGCCTGCGAATACTGTCCTGCGGTAGAGGGAGCAGAGCCAGCAGCTGGTGCCCCTTTTGCCAAAAGTTCAATAAGCCTCCCTGCCTTTCAGTGGTAAGATAAATATTTTCAGCTTGAAATGATTCCACTGCACAGAGTTAAATTACTTCAGGATCTGACTTTTTCTGACCACTAACTATCCGGAGGCTGGGTTAAAAACTGGACTGTTGCTGCCTCGCTGCAGATTTGCTATTCAACCATGTCTTACCATTTATATGTGAGGTAACAGCAAGTCCAAGGCTATGTGCTCTGTGGTAAGTATTTAAGTTTCTGTTCAACATGTCCGGTACATTCCTGATATAGTTTCAGAATCCAAAGCTGCTCCATATAACCTTTTGAGGGAAGGATTTGCAAGAATATACCCAAGGAGACAAGCGAAAACATTGAATGACACACTTTTCCACCTGGGCTGCATGTGGCATCATGGCATCCTTGGCGTATCTCAGTGTTCGGGTTTCCTTAGTGTTCATTTTCCTCTTGAAAATGTTTGATCTGTGCATGGAGGTTACCAAGATGGAAAAATGAGGAGGAATTTGCATCTTGGGAAAGGCAGTATGGCTGCAAGGATGTTTGAGGGAGGAAGGACTCAAATGTGCGGCTAGGGGCTGAATTGTGTTCTCCCAAAATTCATACATTGAAGTCCTAACCCCTGAGAAGGTGACCTTGTTTAGAGATAGGGTTTTTAAAGAGGGAATTAAATTAAAACAAGGTTATTAACATGGTCCTTAATCTAATATGACTGATGTCCTTATAAGAAGAGAAGATTAGGACACAGACATACACAGAGAAGAGACAGTGTGAAGACACAAGGGAGAGAAACTGACCATCTATCTACATGCCAAGAAAAGAGGCCAAGAAAACCAGCCCTGCTGACACCTTGATCCCGGGCTTCTAGCTTCCAGAACTATGAGAAAATAAATTTCTGTTTCAGCCACCCAGCCTGAAGTACTTTGTACCACAGAAAACAGATACAAGTGATACACGTGCCTTATGTGGTATATAGAAACAAGTGAACATTTCAAAAAGTAAAGAAATTTAGGAAAACTGGGATAAATAATTAAATACTGTAAAATACTGTGCGTAAGTTTGCTGATATTTTACATTCACTTGAAAGTACTCTATACCTCCTTTTCCTGAAACAATTGTTCAGGTTTAAATTGTTTAAGATCTTGGGGCTCATCTCAGAATCCTACTCAAAATCCCCTCTCTTTTAGAGAGAAGAAACTTCAGATGGATAATTCACAAACTTCTCTTTCAGGTATTTCTAAAGGCAGATGAGAAAGAACAGATGTAGCAGTGAGTTAGCCTGAAAAGGGAGCCTCCACAAACAGTTAAATTGATCTTTTTCAGGGGTACAGTTGGTTGAATTTTGACAAATATGTACAATTATGTGACCACCATCACAATCAAGATATAGAACATTTCCACAGTCTGCAAATTTCCTTATGTTCTTCTGCGACCAATTTCCTTCTCCCACTCCCAGACCCTGGCAACCACTGATACGATTTTTATTCTTATAATTTTGCCTTTTTCAGAACATCACGTAAATGGATTCACATAGTGTGTAGTCTTTTGTGTCTGGATTCTTTCATATTTCTTGAGGCCTGTTGTTTTCATTCTAAAATTTATTTAAATTTTATATTCAATGCTGATCTATATAGATATACAGGTTTCCCCCACTATCTAAAAGTGGAGTGTCCCTATGAGGCTTTTTGTAAACTAAATGGTGTAAAGTAAAGAAGCAGTTACAATTAATTTATATGGAAACATTTTTTAGTGTTCCAAGATCCTAAAAATAACCTACCAAATTATACCAAATAACACTAAGAGAACACTAACATGTAATAAAAGCAGTGCCACTCCCAATGCCTGGGATGTGCGTGGCCTCCAGCTGCAAAACAAATGCTGAATGCTGTTTTCACTTTTTTTTCACAAAAGTGAAAATCCTCTTTGGATTTGTTTCAATTAGCAAAAACAGGTACTAATGTGGCTTAACACATTAAAAGCAAAGTGGCTTAACAAACTTTCAAATGTGAGGGATACCATGTGCACGTGCGTGTGTGCATGTAAAATGTTGAATGAAATATATCCATTTTTGTTTTAAAATTGGGATCCATTTAAACCTACTTACCCAGTTGGGTTACTTAAATGTGACCAAATAATAATTAGATAAAATTAACACTCCATGAAGATGCCCCAATTTTAAAATATCACTACTAATTATAAAAATGTTGGGTTGCAAGACACCTTCTAGAAGGTTCAAAGAGATATTCATTAAATACTGAAACAATATGAAACAGGGGGTAATGAGCAATAGCCCCCTTACCTTTTATCAGAGATTGACATCTTGGGGATTTTGAGAAACATCAATATTATAGGTAAAATAAATGGAAAACATTTCAAATAAGAAAGATATCCAAATAGGCCACATGACAATCTCAGTGGTGACACATCATTGTAACATGCTGATACCCTCAAATTTACTTCGCATGGATTGAGTAGTAGTGGCTGTGGGGCCTCTACCTTTTAGCCAGTGCCCACCAAACTAGTTTCTCACAACTGGAGTCCTTTCTAGTTGGTTGTTTCCATAGGCCATGACCCACCTGTAGAATATGCTTAATATCTGTCTCTAGAGTGCTGATAAAAAAAAATAGTGCTTGCACGAGGTGGTTCTTTTTACACAAAGTCTAGGCTTTGGATGAGATCAACACAAAGAAGAGGGGAAGCTGGATAGTAAACTTCCTGAGCTGCTCTTCCCACACTCTCCTGACTGACTTCTCTAAGATCTGCTCAAATGTCACCTCGCTGTGCCCTTTGCTATCTCCATGACTTAATAAGGAGATCCTGATTCCATTTTGGCCAATAACTATGGAAGGCAAAATGCCATTTTAACAATTAGTTCAAAGCAATCTTTACTCCAAGACCTATGTGGCTTCAAGTTGCCAAAAAGTGCAAAGCCCTACCCTTTGTACTTTGAAATTACACCATCAGAATTGAGCAAATGCCTTTGTTGATGCCGTAAGAATGGACTGGGAGTCTTATCTTCGTGTTTAGCTCTGTGCATTGGACAGTGGTCAAGTCCTCCCTGTCTTGGCAGCCCTAGAAATATGAAATAAAATGGCATTGCATTCCAAAAAAACACACAAACAAACAAAAAAAACCCTAACCCAAGGCAGAATGAATTACTTTCATTTTGGGCCTCTTATAACACAGTGCACATAGCGTTATCACATTTTATGACAATTAGTTCTTTATGTATGTGTGTTCCCTGCTATTCTTTAATCTACTTGAAGACAAAGATTATGTCTTATCTCTATATCCTTAGGTCCTGGCATACAGCAAATGCTCAATGAATATATGCTCAATTATTTGGCCCTTACAATGCATGATATGCTTTATGTCACAGACCCAACTCAGTTAGACTTTCAAGAACCAAGAACTGGCCTGTACAGATGGAAAGCGAGACTCCATTTTCATTTCTGTATCAGGACTCATGTTTCCTGCCAGTCTGCCAAGCTTTTGACCCGGATTCCTTCTTCGAGCCTATTTGCCTGGTCCAAGTACAAACATAATTCCTGCTCTGACCCAGATCCACTACCTGTCCTTGTTCCAGCTCACCAGGGTCGCCTGCTTTGGCCTCATCTATGAAACCTGATGTGTGTCCAAGGCAACTCTGGTGAAGAGCCAGGTGGGGCAAGCTGGCATTGCAAGGCCCCAGAGTGACATCTGACTCCCCTGGCTGTCTGCAAGGCACTTGGGTGGGCCAAGCAGAATAAGCTTTCATGGGCTCAAGTAGCCAACGTGCTGCCCAAAGTGAGTCCAGAGGCAGGGAGCAGGTGCAGACGTGGGGCACAGGGGAGCCCAGGAAAGAGCAGATTTGTTGGTTAGTATATGTTGCAAGGTCTGAGCGAGGCTCGAACAAGTGTGTAGCAGAAAGGAAAAGGTAAAGGAGATGTGTGTAGATTCAAATAAGATAAAAGGGATGGACTTTATTTAGAGCAAATTGGGGCCCAGTCACCCCTTATAGTGGGTTGAATGACTGGCCCCAAAAGCTATGTCCACATTATAACCCCAGGTACCTGTGAATATAAACCTATTTGGAAAAGATGTCTTTGTAGATACAATTAAGTGAAGGATCGCAAGAAGAGATTTTCCAGAATTTAGGATGGACCTTAAGTCCAATGACAGATATCTTTTAAAAGAGATAGGAAGAGAGAGATTTGGGACAGAGACACACAGAGGGAGAAGGCATGTGAACCCAAAACCAAGATGGTAGTGATGCTGCAACAAACCAAGGAATGTCCAGAGCCACCAGAAGCTGGAAGAGGCGAGGAAGCCTCTCCTAGAGCTTTCAGAGAGAGTGCTGCTCTGCAGACACCTTGGTTTCAAATTTTTGATTCCAGAGTTGTGATAGGACAGTTTTCTATTATTTTAAGTGACCAAGTTTGGGGTACTTTTTTATGGTAGCCCAAGAAAATTAATACACCCTTTTTTTGCTCATTTGCCAGAGAAATGGGTATGCAATTGGGTGTTTGGGTCCATGAAGGACGTTTTCAGAACATTAGGGAGAGAAGGCAAAGCACAGGAGAAGTGGCTGGCTCAGCACTACACAGAAATAGCTCCTTATCTCCAAAAATCATCAGTGGAGACCAAAAGTATCCACAGGAAGAAAGTTTCTGATATTTATCTAAATTCACTCTGAGAAAGCATTTTCTACTTGATAATAATAACTACTGAGAGCATGTCACATGTCAGACACTATCTCAAGTGTTCTGCATATATCCATTTCTCTGATGAAAAATTGAAACTACAAAGGATTAGTAAACCTTTATATAGCACTTACTATAAGCCAAGCCCTATTTTAAGAACCAAACAATTGTGAACTAATTCAATCCTAATAACCTTGTGAAGGAGGAATTATTATCTCCACTTTACAGATAAGAGAACCAAGGTACAGAGAAGTAACATAACATGTTCCTTCTAATGTCACACAGGGAGGAAGTGGAGGAGTCGGCATTCAAACACAAGAAGTGCTGCCCCAAAGATTCTGCCTTTGCCTAAAGCTATCTCCATAGCTCTAGGTAAAAGAATAGGGATTTGACAGCAGGTGTGTCTGACCCCAAATCCCATGTTTATTCTATAAGCTTTACTGCTTCTCAGAAACAAGAGAGGTCGAATCACACTGTGTGAACAGCAGTCCTGTCCATACGACCACCCCTGTCTGCCTTCTCAGTTATAGGCTCTGAGGGTCTTCAGCCAGGAGACCTGGCTCCTCCCTGTTGCTTACACAGCCCAGAGCACAACAGCCGGTGTAGGTGGAAGCTCACACCCACCGTGAGTGACATTGGTTTTGTGGGCCAGCCTCTGGGAATTTGCAGGAGAGCCCTAGCCACCCTCTTCCATTCCCTCTCCTCATGCTGTCCTGTCCATGTTTACCCAGTTGTGTAACGAAGGTTTTTATTGTTTCAACAAATATTTATCAGGCATTTTTGTGTGCTCTGCAAAGTGGCAGATGCTGGAGATGAGTAAAGGCGTAGGCCCAGGCAAAGCACGTGTGGTCTCCAATTCAGAATGATAGGTGCTATGAAGGAAGACTAAGATGAATGACAGCCGCTATTTTTAGAGGGCTTACTATGCGCCAGTCCTTATGTAATCCTCCCAACACATGCAGCTCTGCGAGAACACAGGAGACCACCTAACCCAGTCACAGGAGGTCCAGGAAGGCTTCTTGGAAGAAGTCCTGGCAAGCACCTGAAGAATGAGTGTAGGAGTTAGTCAGGTAAAGAAAGAGAGCTAAGGAGAAGGGTCTTCTAGGCAGAAGCCTGAAGCTGAGAAAGCACCTAGTATATGCCGCAGAAAGGGAAAGTCGCTCAGTGCAGCTGAGCGCAGAGCAGGAGGTGAGAGTAGCAATGGATGTGGTGGGAAAAGTATGTCAAGGTCAAGTCTCTTTGTTGAGGGCAGTCCCCATTCAATGAGGGATTGATGTAGGATTATAAATTCTGGCTCCCTTTTCCCCCTTAAGGGCCACCAGTAGATTTTCCTTCCATTTTCAGAGTTCCTCCTGAGATCAGCTCAGATCTCCGTTGCCACCGCAGGGGGCTCAGCTTTTTTCAATCCTGTTGTCTCTGCTCCCCCACAGGTGCTGGCTCCTTAGAGTGGTCCCCACACATTACCTGCCTGGAAATCTGAGAGTCTCGGATGACCTAAACTGCGTTGATGCTGAGGGAGGTGGTGTGGTGGTTACGCCTCACGGCCTTTAGAGATCAAGCTTGTGCTGGTACCGTCAGGGATACTGAACCGTTGGTAAGTTAACTGATTTGTTGTATTTACTGCCTAGTCTCAAATAAGGTATTTCTTGGTTTATTTAAAGTTTCTATTAGAAAGGTAATGCACGAGCTTGAATTTCACACGTTTGTATGATTTTTATAAAAGTGCAATGTTTCTTTAGCAAGAACCCAGCTTCAGGCTCCTTTCAGACATTGATTGTTCTCAGAAATTCATGAGTCTGGGTTAAGCAGAATGTATCCTTTATGTTAGAACTGTAAACCAAACAACAACTAATCATGCATTCAGTTGTAACTGTTGTTACCTATTTTTTTCCCAAAGTCTAAATCATACATATCATAAACTCTATTATTAGGCTTATTAGCAAGAATATAGGATGATTTGGGCAAACCAATATTCTGGTAGAGCTGTCACATTTCCATACACACTTTACCAGTTTTTAATGAATTAAAATATAGTAAAACATATTTAACATTAAAAGTCTGCTGCTCACAATTTAGTTTTATTTTTGGTCATTCCAAAGACATTTGGCATTTGAATAATTATCAGTGCATTATAAATGTGCAGAGGTAACAGTTACTAGAGAATGACAGATAAAGCCAGTTTTAATAACTGTATCTATGATTATGAAATACATGAATATCCATATTTGCATACATTAATCTTGTTGAATATAAATATGAGGACTGTTGTTCTAAAAATTGGTAATTGGAGTACAGCTGCTCATGGGCACAACAGGCAACTCATTGATTCAAATGGGATTATATAGACAGGTAGATTTGGGGGAGGGGTGGGAGCTGGGTGGAGGGGGCCAATGGAGGGTAAAAAACGGAGACATCTGTAATACTTGCAACAATAAAAATAAATTAAAAAATGTATATATACTGTACAATAAATAGGTGTATAGTTTGGTAAATATTGAAAACTGTATATACTCATGTAACCCATATACTGATCAAGATATAGAACATGTCCAAAACAGGGATTATGTGGGAAAGGTCGTTTGGATTTCTGATTATCCCCAACAATGTGCTCAGCTTCCCAAGAGAGCTTGTCAGCTGCTGGATCCTGGTACCGGCTTCTCTCTTCCATCTCCATTGTTTCTTGCAGCTTCCCTCTGCATCCAAAGCACCTTCCCTCTGCTGATTCGCTGCACACAGTTTTCATCAGATTGGAGGTGACTTCACTTTCCCAGGAAGGGTGTTTTCATCTCTTCCTTCCCTGAAGACTGTTGATGGCTTCCTAGTTTCGAATGATCTTTCCTCACAATGAACAGAGTGATCAGATTTCTCCACTCCTTCCAGGAGCTCTCCAAACCTTTGTTAATAAATCTTCCCAGCACAGTCCTGGGTCATGAGTAGGGAGCAAGTCACATACTTTGCTTTTATAGATGGAAACCTGGAGGCAAAGTGAAGTTAAATGGCTTCCTAGCCAACGAGTCTGACACTAACCCTGACTTGTATGATTCAGTTTGTGCCACGGGTCTGTTCTGTCTATCTGTTTGTTTTTCTTTCTCCAGCAAGAAGGAGAGTCTGGTGGCATTCTTGAGGCAAGTTACCTTATCTCTTTAAGCCTCTCAGGTTTTCTTACCTCTGCCTGAGAGGCTGCCCCAGTCCAGGTAGAAGGCGATTCAACAGTAGGAGGAGACAAAGGGAGATTTGCCCTGAGAAGTTTCAGGTCTTGGTGATGTTTTTAGAGATTAGGAGCAAGGAAGAGAGAGCCGAGGGTCAAAGATGGACAAAAGTATAGTCAAAACGGCAGTTCTTCACTTCTTCAAGTTTTATTTTCAGCAGCTTAATAGTTTAATTTAAATATAGGCAAACACTTTTAATTAGACTCTTTCAGTATCAAAAAGACAGCGGTGAAGACATTATAAAGATGATGAATTTTCTCAGAAGTCTCCTTCCTCACTCCAAACAGTCCTCCCTCCAAATGCTATTCTTTACGTTAGCTGATTGGCCTTGCTGAAATAGCCACATTTAGTTATTAGGTGAAATATATATTTAGAGGCTTAGGAAATTATGCCAAAGAATTTTCCATGCTTTCAGCAAAGGGAGACATAGCCAGCCAGTGTGTTAAATTTTGCAAAAGGAACTGTGGGGCTGGTACGCCCCTGCCCCGCCTCTGCCAGCAGAGCCAGGAGACTGGAGCGATCGGAAATGGCACCACTCTCCAGCTGCTCTGACTGGCTGGCTCACAGTTCACCTCATCTCCTTAGCATAATGACCATGCTGTGGGTTTGACAGTTGCAACACTGAGTCTGCCTCAACGTCTTTCTCACTTCCAGGGAGTTCCACTGGCCCTCCCTTATTTTGGTGTAAGATCTAACCACACATTTAATTATTAGTGTTTTGAGAGAACCAGGAGACTGTCTCCCACACCATGACTCCACTCACTCAGCCATGAGTAAACAGTCCAGCTCTTTACAGCTAAAAGTGTCAACCCGCAAAGCATGAGTAAGATGATAGTGTGCTTTATACAACACAACCTGGGCATGCCACTCCTATTTTGTTTCTTATGCCATATTTTACACGCACTGCAGCCTGAGTAAAACTTTCTCTGGTACCTTCTTCTGACTCACAAGAGCTTTAACTTAATCCTGCGTAGACAATCAAGGATTCTACTTAGCTGTGTTTGTGGAAGAAGCATCATCAAGGTTGCTTAGCTGCAGAAATTGGTTTATTAAAAACAACTTTCTGTGAGGAACTGATCCCCATGTTTTCCCAGGATTCATGTCCTCTCATTGATTGACTTGCTCGCTGAATTATCCAAAAGATATTCTCCATATATGTGCTGGGGGGACCTGAAGAGCAAAATGGCTGAGAAAGGCTCAATATTAGAAAGAAGATGAGACACTAGGACAACAAGGGCGACCATGTTTCTTCTGTCCAGAAACCTCTAATTAGAAAGTCTGAGCATTCGGCCTGTCTGTGTGTCCTTTGCCCTGATGTCAGGTTTCATTATGGCTTCAGCAGGATGAGGGAAAAGCTTAGAGAGGGAGAAGGGACCTGTGTCATGCTGGGCATAGGGCCAATCAACCTAGGGAAGGATGTAGACAAGTTATTTATTACCTAGAGACTTGAGGCACCATGGTTGCCAAACTCCATTTATTGAACTATCTAGACTAGCAGTTACACTTCCGGGGCCAGGAACGTAAAAAAATAAAATAAAATAAAATAAAAAATAGCAACGCTACCACGTAAAGGGGTAGGAGAGAAAAGTTTTGACATTTGATGAATGATTGTTATGTGCTAGCCACTGTTTTAAGCATTTTTTAATACACAAAAATAAATGCTGTTAGTTAACATTGTCTTTAAAGATAAGAAACCAACATTTTGAGAGCTTAAGTTCATGAATATGCTTACCTGTATGCAGCAGAGATGGGATTAGAACCCTGGCAGCCAACACTCCGTCTATTGCAGGACCTAGGCCCTCAGTCTCAGATGATTGTGACCATGGGGGGGGGGGGGGGTGAGCGCTGAGATTTCAGATCTTCCCATTTTTCAAAAAAGCCAGTTTATCTGAATTTATTAATGAGAAATTTAAAATTTGGGGCAATATATATATATTTTAATGTTTTTGTAAAACTCATTTCAGGTCAGCAATTGAACGCAAGGTGAGTGTGATCTACGATTACTTCCTCCTTGCCCAAAGACATTATTAGGTCATTGCTCAGCCTGCAACTCTGTGTACATATGGGACCAACCTGGCCCAAGGAAGCAGAATGTAAACAGAAACCCATACCAGTCCCATTGCAGGAAACACCCTTTGAGGAAGCTTTGAAATATTGGCTCATCAAAGGGAGTTTGACTGCCTAGGTTTTGCTAGTTTCACCAGAAACCTAGGGAGAATGTGGATTTCAGAATTGCAACGGAGTAGAATCTAGATCTGTGCGTTTACACCCGAGTGCTGTAATCCTATAGTTCAAAGAAGTCAGTGGGTTACAAGCGGGCTGAGATACTGATCCTCTCAGCCCTCAGTGGACTGGGAGTTCTTCTGGTCTAGATGTCCCTTAGTCAATCACTTCTGGACATTAAGTCACTTCTCCCTTCAGTTTAACCTTCATGTTGCAGATATTATATACAGGGGTGGCCAAAAGTAGATTAATAATAATAATAAATGATAAAATAATTAATAAATAATAATACAAGAATAAACTCCATTTTGTGTACTCACAATTGTAAACCTACTTTTGCCCATAGTATATTTTTAAAAATATGTGCCATGAAGGTAAGCCAGTTGGGACACATTGCTGTGATCTGTTTCTTATATAATATGGTTGCCCTAACTCACCCTCATGCTTTTTCTTTTTGATGAATGGGATCTACATCTTTATATAGATCCTTTAATTTAATTTTTCTCTTCTTCTGCTCACTGGATAGTAAAATATCCTCCTCCGAGTCCCCCCCCCTTTATTTATAGATCTTTTCACTAAAAACAAATAATTACATTTTATTAATTCATTCATTCATTCATTCATTCACTCATTCATTCCAGTTCTCTTTCTGACTTCCAATCTCACATAGCAACTTGGTAGTATTTGGTATCAATTTATTCAATAATGATTTGCTGTTTGTTTGGAAAGGTCCCTGGGGAGAGAGCATGGGGCTTACTGGGACAATCAACTTGCCTCGGTCAGCCTGGGGCACTCCCAGTTTAGCACTGAAAGTCCCAGGGACCCCTCAATCCTGGGCTAATCAGCATGGTTGGTTCCTCTGGGCCTAGCTAACAGGTACAGTTGTTGTCACAGACAATAAAAGATTCTTCTTCATATGGGGGAGGGTTACATATAAAATAAGCTCAATTTTTTACTGGCTAAATATCAGAACATCTGCTGAGAAGGTGAGCAAATGGTGGAGGAATTGTCACCTGATGAACTCTAGTTCCCTCGTACCACGTTCTTCTAAAACAGCCTGACAGAAACTTACAGCCTTACAGCATCTGTGCTTTGTGTGGCTGTAATCTGTCATTTCCTGGAGAGTTCAAATGAATACAAATAACTACAAAAGTGGAACGACCATACCGTTGACGCTTGAACAATGTGGGGGTTTAGAGGCACCGATCCCCCATCCACGTATAACTTTTTATTTTCCAAATACTGTACTAATAGCCTACTGTTGACTAGAAGCCTTCCTGATAATGTAAACAGTCGATTAACACACATTTTGTGTGTTATAGGTATTATATACTGTATTCTTACAATAAAGTAAGCTAGATAAAAGAAATTGTTAAGAAAATCATAAAGAAAATACATTTACAGTAATGTACATATTTGCTGAAAAAATTTGTGTGTAAGTGGACCCACGCAGTCAAACCTGTGTTGTTCAAGGGCCAACTGTGTATTTATTTCTCAAAAATAAAAGGCAAATTTAAAAGATGTACTCTGCTAAGATGAAGCATCTGGACCTCTAGAGACACCTGTCCCTGTAACTGCCATTCTTTAATAACCACTTGCCCTCAACCAGCTACCCCGCTCCTTCTCCCTGCTCCCCACAGCCTACATAACACACTTAGCTTGAGTAGTATTTACTCACGCAAAAGTGGGAGTCAAGTGATCTTTGGCCCTGAAAGACCCACTGGAGGGCAGACACTGCCAGGCTGTGACAGAGGCCAAAAACAAGGCAAGTGGAAGTCAGCATGATCTTGGACAGGCTCTTAACCTTCCTGTGACCCCATGTCTCCTTCTGCAAAATGGAGGGTT
This sequence comes from Miniopterus schreibersii, assembly GCF_964146895.1. Lineage (NCBI taxonomy): Eukaryota > Metazoa > Chordata > Mammalia > Chiroptera > Miniopteridae > Miniopterus > Miniopterus schreibersii. The sequence goes on along the minus strand of NC_138102.1, from coordinate 72,943,269 downwards.
GGATAAACTACGAGAGCCCCTAAGCTCCCTTATGTGCTCTAGAATTCTAGAACTTTCTGAGTTATTGTAAGGAGAGAGAAGCAGTTACAAACACACAAACATACAAAAATGTTAGAAGTCTTTGGTATGTGAAGCCGAGGGAATAGGCCAGGGATCCCTGCAAAAATTGGGATTATGACTAGGAGGGACCAAACCTTAGAACACTGGGAACCAGGCAGCACCCTGAGAGTTTGTGACAAAGAAGTCTCACTCCCCACAGCAGAAGCAAACTTCTCATTGTACACCTTTACAGTTTTGACAATATTATCACATAAAACAATGGCTTTCAGTTGAGAAGCATTTGAACATAGTAGTGTTTCATTTGTTCCTCACACAATCTTGGGAAGCAGACAGCAGAGTTTCCTTTGTCCCCATTTTATAATTGAGGAAACTGAGTTTCCAGGTAATTAAGATCACAGAACTGAGCCCTGGACTGGTTCTCATGAACCTTTGTACCCTTTAATAGAGAATGGGGGTCAGTGGAGTCTTATCACTTTCAGATGTGGAAGCCCTGGGCATGGAGCATAAGAAACCCACGAAACACAGTATACCCTCACCAGGCTGGAGCAGAGGCCTTGTGGTTGTGAACCCCATGGTCAGTCTGCTCTAGAGAAGGCTTTTCTTAGAAACACCTAAGAGACTTGAGGGTCACCTGACCCTGTGTGCTACCCTCTGCAGGGACTGTGTCCTTGAAGTCCTACCTCCAGTCAGGTCACTGCTGGAGTCCCTCTTTCTAAACGTTCCTGTGACAGAGCTTTGTCTGGGAGGCTTTGGGATTGAGATGATCTAGGAGTCTGTGAGGACTCAGGACTCTCTGTTGTGTGCTGTTATATAAAACTGGATACTATCATATCATTTTTTTTTTTTTAAATCCTCACCCGAGGATATTTTTTCCACTGATTTTTAGAGAGAGTAGTGGGAAGTGGGGGAGAGAGAGAAAGAAACATGGATGTGAGAGAGACACATCGATTGGTTGCCTCCTGCATGCACCCAGATGGGGGCCAGGGATCAAGACTGCAACCCAGGTATGTGCCCTTGACTGGGAATTGAACCCATGACTCTTCAGTCGGTGGGCTGACTCTCCAACCACTTAGCCACACTAGCCAAGGCTAATGTATCACTTTTTATGCTCTTTAGATATTTTTGTCCATTATAAAGTATAATTACAAAAATAGACCCATGAAATATTCTTGTACATCTGAATTTAATTAGGAACTTTCTTCTCCCTGACATGGATGTGGTTTTACTGTTTCTGGCCAGGCCAGACAAAGATGTCTGAAGACAGATTTCTGAATTGTGGACCAATTTCTCTGATCTTTTAAACCCAGAGTCTCTGCTCTGAGGTGGTGAATTACAAAATGCTGTTTTCCACCACTCTCTGGTCTCTAGGGAGTATGTGGAACCTCTCAGAAGCAACTGCTCCCAGGACTCAAGATTGTCCCCTGCAACCTCACCAGGATTCGCATGGAATTTAAAGGATTACTTTATTTTTGGGACTCCGAGGACTGTGTCAGGATCACCTAGACTAACTTAATCATGCCATGACTTGGGAGGGTTGGTGGTGGGATTAAATCTTCTGTACTGCGGTCTATTTCTGATGTGTGTGAACTGTTGAGCCTCTAAAGGCATTGTGGGCTCCACTTTTTGTTTCCTGACCAGACTAATACCAGAAGTTCCTGTACTATTTTGTCCTGTAGTTTCTTGACCTAGCTTCAGCTCTCACCCTTGGGGCTGAAGCTGCCTAGAGAAGGAGACAAGTCCAGGAGCACTGACAATTATTTCCAAGTGCACATCCTGTGTCCTCTGCTCTTCCCAGGTGTGATGCCACACCACCTGCACCTGGGTTACGAAAGCCCACGCTTTCTAGTAACCTCCTAAGTGCTTACCTCAGTTAATTCCTCAAATTTAAATACCAACCCAGGGACACATTGCCTTTTTGGTAAATGTCATAATCAGGAGATTATGCTTCTTTGTAGATCCTGGAGTTTATTCCATTTAGGGTGGAAAGTTTGGGAAGCAGCGATGATTGGATGACATCTATTCATTCATTCATTCATTCATTCATTCATTCATTCATTCATTCATTTTCCATCCAGTCTTCCCTCACACAGTTATTGACTGTCCAGTGTGTGCCATGTGCTAAGCTGGGTACTAGGCATTCAGTAGTAAACATGGTCTCAAAGAGGGGTTTCTGTTTCAATAGAGCAGCCCCAAAAATGTCATCTGCTTTTGCTTCAGGTGTGTTACTTATTGCTAAGAGCCTGTAGATGTTTAGGAGCCTCATTAAACTTGGGAAGCTCTGGCTCCTCTCTGCTCCTTTGGAGACTGGCCCTTGGTTGGCCGTGAATGAGGAGCTGGGCCCTGGAAGTGCCACTGTCAGCACTCTCCAAATGAGTACTATGCATGGGGAGGGGCCAGGGCGTGGAGCTCTCTGAAGGATGTGTCATCCCCGGCTCCAGCCACAGAGGTTACATCACAGAGAGAAGCTGAGCACATTGCTAGGCTGTGGCTATTTATTTTTATAAATGAGATGTGCTTAATTTAGAAACCTGCTTTTTCTTTTTTTTGTTTTCTTTCCAGCATCATCTGGCTGTCTGGCACCATCAAAGATTTGCATTTCTGACCCAACAAGAGCTCGTGGGTGGATGGGGGCAGGAAGGAGGTTGGGAGAGGACTGATGCCAGCCCGGCTGCCTCACCGGGTGGTGGAAACACGTGGCCATGCCATTAGCATCCTGCTCGGCTTCTGGACCAGTTTCATCTGTAGCACCTACATAGTCCTCACTTGGAACAACATAAAAAGTGGCCCTGGAGCTAGCTCGTCTTCTGATTAACCACGCACCAGAATACAGCAGAACAGAAGGCAAGGACACACGATAAGAGGACCAAAGTCAGGTGCCAGGAGCAGGTGGCATCTAGATTCTCAGTTCATTGGATGCAGCTATTTTAATAGAGCCAATTTGGTGCAGCTTTTTTGACATGAGGATATTTTAATTTGGCCTAAAAAAATTCAGTCAATAAATGTTCAGCTTTTTAAAAATAAATGATGAGTAAAGTGGGCATTTTATATTCCATCTTTGAGCTTCATCCCAGCCCCGATCTTCACCCTATTGCCAATCCTACCCCTGGGCGTAAAGGTTTATAGACTGTGGTCAGGTAAGGGGAAGGGGTGGTAGAGGTTCAAAATGGGAGAAATATCAGGATCATGTAACAGTCAAAAATAGATGAAATGTCAGAAATGAACTGACCGTAAGAACTGGGAGCAAGTACAGACTAGAGGAGAGTTGAGAGGCCTCTAAAGTCAATGAAAGGGCCAATCAAATTGTAAGCGTGATGGAGCAAGAATCAGAGATGAAATGAGGGGAGGGAAAGTGGTTATTAAACATAAAATTCAGTGAGTTTGCATTTTGGCTCACCAGTTGTGAGGCTATGTCGGAACAGCTGCATGAAATTGTTGGGCAAGAAAATAGTCCATTTAGGAGCTCATTTTGGCTCTTCTGTGGACAGTGTGTGATTTAAAAATATCTACACATTTCACTGTAGGGCTTGTTTGAGCCTCTGTTTCCCCATATCAGATGCAGACAATTATGTGAACCCTTCCTCTTTCCACACCCAGTGCTCTATGATGAAGACTGAACCAGGAGCCCATAAATGGCCCCAAGTCACCTGGAGAAAGGTGCTTTCGTGAACAGTGGAGGTGAGTGGAGATGAGTGGAGATGAGTGTTCCACGAGTGTTTCAGAGTTGGGCAAGTGTAGCTGCTGTTGCCTGATGATTCATGCAGACAATGTGAAGCCTTTAGCTGGAATGTATAGCATTTGTGATGGATTTGTTTTTGTCACAGCAGATAACTTCATCTTTACCCAAATGATACTGACTTGAGGACTCTGTACATGAGCACTAAGGGATTAGATGTGAAAAGAGTGGCAAGGAATCTGGGGTTTCTGCCTACCGTCTAGAGTTTCAGCACATAGAACTATGGTGGCATGCTCATGTCCAATCATAGACTTCCTTTTGCCAGCAAAGAAATTCTTCCAAATTCTTCTGTCATTTGTCAAACTTGGCAAAGTCCCCCAGAGGCAGTGCCAGTGTAATTGAAGATAAAGATAGAGAATACTCTCCCTGCCAGGTTTCACTACTTTCTGTGTTGATTTTTTGCGTCACAAGATGAATCCTCACTGATGTGTTCATGGAATGTCCTTCCAGAATTGGTGCACAAGTCAGCAGGTGCTGGGGCTCAACTTCCAGAAGCCTGACCTGGGGATGCCCTGGCTGGGCAGGAACCTTCCCCTGAGCCCTCAGAGTGGAGGCAGAGGTCACAGGTGGCCCTGCAGCTCGGCTGACCCAGTGCCTGCATAGCTGGTCCCATCTCCTCTGGTACAGTTAATCTTTGTCCCAGCCACCAATGCATCTTTCTTTGTTGCTTCTCACAGGTCCCTGCCTTCACATTTCTTATGGATTCCTTCCTCAGGCATGGTGTTTTGATTCCCTCCTCACATTTAGGTCCCAGTGCCAAGAACAACTCTGTTCCAGCAGGAGGATATTATCTGGCTTAAAAGAAAGAATGAGCAGTGGCTTCTCTCCACTAACATTCTTCAGATTTACAGGGGAATTTATTCTGGGAACGGTTTAGCGTCTCTTCCAGGTCTCTCCCCCACCAACAACGTCAGAGTCAGTTTGCTTTCATTGTTTGTAACTAGATGACAAGAAGAGCTTTTCTTTCGGGCCTGGGTGTAAGGGCTCAGCATTCCCTTCCCCCTCTGTTACTCCCCAATGACCCTGTCTGGGCCCACAATGAGTAATACAGTGGGTATTGTTACCACCTTTACTCACTTGAGCATTAACACCAGTATCTGATTGTGCAATAAACCTTGCTCTCTTCCAGAACTGTGAGTTTTTCCAACCCTGAGGCATGCAGTTCACCCTTTTGGGCAGTCCTCCCTGGGTGACCAATGCCAGCTCTTGGGCTTAACTGGAGGGCTAGGGTCCAGTTGATAGTAGCTTCTCTGTTGACATCACAGAGGCATTCTCACTGGTCCCTATTCATGTTTTGGGGGAGTTGTGTGGCTCCATCTGCCACGTTGTTTAGAGATTTAGGAATTGGCTAAATGAAGGCCCAGGAGGGGCTGGGCATTACAGACTTGAGCATTATCACCTTCTCTCTTGTCCCCAGAGGACCATCTGTGTGCTCCCTGGGAGTGACCTGGTCCTAGACTGGGTCTGCCTACACAAAAGCCTAGTTTTTTCCAGACCAGAGGATACTCTGCCCTCCCATAACAGAACGCTGCACTTGTGAGTCGGATAAGAGAGGTCAGCCAGCAAGAACCCAACCAATAGGCCCAGACTGAGCAGTGAGCATCCCTTATCTTTGAAGGTGCTTCAGGTTCATGAATCCACTCCTAAGAGATTCACCACAACTCTTGGAGGTAAATAGGGCAGATGTCATTACTCTGATTTTACCAATGGGGAAACTAAGTTCCAGAAAGTTTAGTCAAGTTCTTTTCAGTCAACTGAGCAAATTGCTGGTGGACTTGAGACAAGAAAGCTCAAATTCCTAACATCTGCTCCAGTTTTTCCCATTACCCATGCTGCACTTCAGCTGGGCTGGTGTGAAAAGACAGCAAAGGCAAGTCCTAGTCCTCCCAGCTGGGCAGGAGTCAGAAACTGGCGTGGATTTGCATTGAAGAGGCTGGGGCCTGGAGGCTGTAAGTGCTGCTTCTACTTGCTTGCATGGCAAGGTGAGGCTGTGTGGCTCAGCAGGGCTGAGCTCTGTGTCTTTACAAATGATGGCAAGTTGAAGTAAGCCTGGAGTCTTCTTGGTGTTTTGTCATCTGTTTTGCCAACCACATGGATTCTGAGAAGGTACAGACTCATCCACTTCCCACTACCTTTCAGGCCCGCAGGCAGCACAGTAAATGCTCACTTTCATTAGGCAGGCCGGGATGGATTGCTCTCTAAATTCCTCTTAACGCAGCTGCAGGAGAATCTCTGGGGCATGGGAAGAAAGAGTCAGAGCTCCCTGGGGTGGGAACAGGTTCCCGGATGCTGCTTTCCCATCAGTTCTCCTGAGTTCCAGCAGACAGCAGAGTAGACTTGCAACCAAACAGGCACATGAAAGCAAACGTGTGCTTCTAACATTTCATAACCCGCCTCCCACAAAACAGAAGGCGCTCTTATCCTCACGTTATTCCCTGCCTCGGCTTGACATTTTTATTGTGCTGAGCCTACAGCCGACTTTGCATTCCTGACACCTCCCACTTGAACTGGCTCCTGGTCCCTCCAGGCATGAGGATCCCAGGCACTTGCTGTACCCCAGAGAACATTCCTGGCTCCCTTTCTGGGCAGGACACCCTCCTCCTCACCTTCACATTTAGGACCTGCTGCTTCTTTTTCTCTTCTGCTCCAATCAATCTGAGCCAGTCAAGATTCACTGCCCCCAGAGCAGGGTTTGGGGAAACTGATGCTGGGAAAAGGGGGCCTTACTTCATGTGTCGGGTGAAAAGCAAGCATTGCCTTTCTGCTCCCTTTCCCTGGCTTTGCAATAGTGTGAGACCCTATGCAGAAAACCCAGGCTCCATTTCCAGACCCTTGTCTGACCTGCACACAGCTGAGTGTATCTTTGAAGTGCTTCTGCTTAAACCTTGTTTATGGCCCAGACTGAGCTGCTGGTTTACCTCCTGGGCTCTGGTATGGAACAGAGTTGTCAGTAGCCGAGTAACACAAAGTTTGGGCCATTTCTGTGCTTCTTCTCCCCCCAGGACACATTCTGGAGTTTGGGTTGGTTCCAGCCTAGGAGCAAAGGAGGTAAACGTTTTTAGTGCTAAATGTCACCAGCTAAGCAATGCCTAAGGTGTGTATCTATGGGTGATAAACTTATCAGAAAGAGGGAAAGCGGAAAGGAAGGGAAAAATAACAAATGGGGGAGGGAAAGAAGGGAAAAGAGGAAAATGAGTCCCCAAAGCGATAGTAATGCAGAGGAATGGCTGAGTGCCACCTTCTGTCCTTTGAGTGCCATCTGTCACCCATCACTGTTTCAAAGTGAGCACTGGAGCTGGTGAAGGCATGTGCTTGCTCCAGAGAAAACACACCTCAGTTTTAGAACTAGATTGCCTCCTATGGCCCCTGGAATGGGAATGAGCATGACCTTACTTACTCAACAGTGAGCGGTCTTAACCAAAGGATTTTAAAATGCTTTGTAAAATAAATAAATCACTTGTGTAAATATAAGATGGAATTCTTCTCCTACTCACCCCAAGTCTTGAACACACAGTATTAGTAATTAACCCCCAGAGTTAATTTTAAGATGCTGGCTCAAAATACTCTTAAGAAAGAGACTATGATACCTGAGTTGAGCGTGTTGCCTGGCACAAAGTAGGTGGTTAATAAACATCTGAAATTGAATTAGTGACTGAATAAATGTAAGAGCAATATAGAGAAGAATATTTTAATAAGAAGATACCTGAATATTCAACACTGATTACTTTTTACTTATTTATTTTTTATCTTTATTGTTGAGAGTATTACAGATGTCCCTCCCTTTTCCCCCACTGCCCCCTTCACCGTGTTCTTGCCACACACCCCCAAGCCTTCATCACCCTATTGTCTGGGTCCATGGGCTATGCATTTTTGCATATAAGTTCTTTGGTTAATCTCTTCCCACCCCCCTCCCTCCATTCCTCTGAGATCTGTCAGTCTGTTCCATGTTTTCATGCTTCTGGTTCTATTTTATTCATCAGTTTATTTTGCTCATTAGATTCCACATATAAGTGAGATCATGTGATATTTGTCTTTCTTTGACTGCCTTATTTTGCTTAGCATAATAATTTCCAAGCCCCTCCATGTTGTCTCAAAGGGTAATAGATCCTTCCTTTTTACAGCCGCATAGTATTTTATGGTCTAAATATACCACAGCTTTTTTATCCACTCCTCTACTGATGGTCACTTGGGCTTTGAAACACTTTATGGCTTTTGTCCAGGGCCTAAGAATGCAAGGATGGGTGAGCTCTCCCTATGCATAGTCACTAGATGACCTATGATCATACATACTCACCAAAGAGTTTGTGCAAGGAAGACATATACAGGGCACAGTGAGGAGATGGTTGACACTGCCCAAGACATTCTGGAATGATCTCTAGGTATGCAGGTTCTGAAACTGCTGAAGTCTCACCAGGCAGACCAGGCCCTGGAAGACAGACCATAAGGACAACAAAGGTGTGAAACAACCCCTTGTGTAGAGAGCTGATCTACTTGGGTACGGCTGCATCAAATGGAAGGGGTGTGTGTGTGTCTGTGTGTCTGTGTGTGTGTGTGTGTAGGAAGGAAGTTAGGGGCTTTGGTGAGAGAAAACACAGACAAGATAGAGATTCTTAAATGCCTCTGGTAAACACCAGCTTTTGCTATCCCATAGATTTTAGAGCATCTTCTATTTGACCAACCATTGGCAACAGTGGGTTTCACTTATGAATCTTCCTGGGAAACTGAAATACATCGTATAAACTGTTGCTTGGCCTTCAGGACTGTGTGGGTATCTCCATGTCTCTTTAGGGCCTCCTTCTTAATGGCAGAAGGAAAAGATCTCTGATCTAAGCACTTTATGGTGCTTATGTGGCTTCTAGTCTGCACTCCTCTCTACTGTGAGCTACCTCGTGGCAAAACCTCCTTGCTCTTTGAGCAGACTGAGCATAACAGAACTTTAATGAATATATGGATGGAAGATGGATGGGCAAATGTTCAGAGTCTTACAAAAGCCTTTTAGCCCTACCACTCTCTCCTAAGGAAACAAAATTTATCTTTGCCATGAGTACTTGTTTATCATTAGCCTTGCAAGTCTCCCACAAGCACAGAGCCCAGAAGAAATCAGTCTGGAATGAAAAGAGACAAGGCTATAGCCCTAAAGAATTTAGTGAGCAGCCAGGTCAGGGCTTATCAGAAGTGTAGCCAACACAGGCTCTGAGGCCAGGGGGGAGGAAGAGATGCAGGAAGGCTCTGCAGAGCCTCAGGCTCTTGGGCCCCAGTAAGGCCAGCAGAAATGGCTCAGTGCTGGAACATCGTGAACACTTCAGCTACAGAATGCCTCGGGAGCCAAATAAGTTGATAAAGCTGAAGGGAAGCAGATAAAAGACAATTATGTTCCCATGTTCTGGGCTTCTGCCACCTTGCAGCTCCCTGGGGATGTAGTTGTGACGTTTGGATGTTTCTCTCACAAAGGCCTAGAGAGAGAAAAACAGCTACTCAGTATCTAATAAATTATCCACCATGTCCCTGCCTCTGCCGGCCTCATTCTGCCACTTCTCCCTTCTGATTGTAGACAGTAATTATCCTGTAATTGCTTAGATAATCTCTCTTATGGAGCTACAACGACAAAAGCTCTCGTTTGTTGTTTTTTGTTCTGAACATTGATTTATGCCGAATTATTCCTCAGTTGCACACGAGTCTCTGTATTCTAAAGAGTAGAGCACTCCCCAGACCCCTACTAGGCAGAGTCTTTGGAGGCTGGAAGGGAATGTCACGCCCTGTTTCTTCTCTCTTGTCTCAAGGGCTGAACCTTCCAGAGGTCACTAATCAGACCCTCCCCACAAAACAGGGCACTGAAGTGGGGTCCTTGAGTATCTGAGGGCCACCAGCCAGCAGTAGACAGAGAATAATTGCAGAACAGCAGCCAGTGGGTACAGGTTCTTACCCCTCTAACAGTGAATATCCCTAGAATTCAGATGCTATGTGTCATTAGCTCTCTCTTTTTATTTTTATTGAATTTATGGGGTGATATTGGTTAATAAAATGATATAGGTTTCAGGTGTATAATTCTATAACACATCATCTGTATACTGCATTGCATGTGCACCACCCCAAGTCAAGTCTTCAATCACCACTTACCCCTATTTACCCTCTTCTACCTCCCACCGCTCCCCTTTCCCTCTGGGAATCACATGCTGTGGCCTGTGTCTATGAGGTTTGTTTGTTTGCTTGCTTGTTTGTTTTTCTTAATCCCTTCACCTTTACCATCCAGCACTCTACCCCCCCCCCCTTCTGACAGCTCTCAGTCTGTTCTCTGTATCTATGAGTCTGTTTCGATTTTGTTTCAGTGTCATTATCTCTTTTGTCTAAGCACAGAATTGAATAGCAGAAAAATATCACAAATTTTCGACAGACTTAAATAGTATTTATTAGACATCCCATATTATTGCTGGGTGCTGGGTGCTTTGGTCTTTGAAAAGTTTATTTCCTGCAATATGAGTACAGATTATGCATGGAAGGCACTGGGAATACATGGAATATATGGAAATATGAGGCAGTGGGGGGAGTCAAACATACCAATCAATGAGCATTGGTTTTCAGAGCAGCAGTTAAATGGAGAATGCTTGAGAGAAATACCTGAGTGGGAGTTGAAGATAAGGGCATCGAGATCTACATTGCTTAACTGATTAATTGGTTCATTTGTCCAACTTTATTTATTGAGGCCCTATAAAGTGACACCATGTCAGTATATCAAATGAGGCACCGAGAGTTTTAAAAAAGAATAAACCACTGCCTGTGGTGTAAGGAGCTCACACTGTCATGAGAACTGAGGTATGAATATACTTTATAAATAGAGTAGAAGGTGTTAGAAAAGCATGAGGAAAGATTGGTGGACTCAGCCTGAGGTGATGGGATCCAAATTTGAATTGGGCCCTGAAGGATTGGTGAGCTTCTGAAAGATCTGCTGAGGCCTGGAATGAAAGAAGAGACAGGCTATGACATTTTCCAGGCCTGGAAGCTGGAAGATTAAAAAGTGGTTAAAAGACTGAAACAGTTCTGTGTGACCAAAAAATATATGGAGCGAGGGCAGTGAGATGTGGTCAGAGAGAGCCTGGAAGGTTCTGAATATACTGTGAAGGATGTGGGCTTTCACACTGAAGGCTTTAAATGGGGAGAGGCATGAAGAGATTCACTCTGGCCAATGTGGAGGGGAATGGATGGAAGGAAGGAAGTACAGGGAGAAGTGAGAAAGTGGCGATATTAGTGGCGTAGAAGAGAAGCTCCCAGAGTCACCCTCATGTTTCTGTCTTTTCTCTTTTCAATGCCTTTTGGGCACTACTACACACAGCTGCTTTACAATTTGATTCTCTTAATTTTTTTATTCTGGGAGCTTTCCCCAACATTTTCCTTGGGCTCTGAAATCCAGCCTCTGTGTCTGCAATGTCAGGCTGCACAATACTTTTTCACCCTGGCTTAGATGAGAGACCTCACGGTGCACAGTCAGGTTAGTAGAAGTTACACATCACAGGTTTGACTCAACCTGAAGTCTCTCCTTTATGACCTAAATAATTAATGTTTTCTCCTTCCAAGTTATAAGTTCTCACCTTATAACTGGAGCTGGAGTTATTTGTGTAAGGACCTGTATCTCTCCTTACTTTCTCCATCAAGGGTGTTTATAATCGACGGGTCAAGCTTCAATTGATATGAACACAAATGTATTGGACACCTGTTGTTTACACTTCATATCATTATTCCAGGTTGAGTTCAAGGAAGAGTCCGAATATTGTTCAATGGACAAAGGAAGGTTCAGACCATTGAGGAAAGTGTTCAGGCCAGGTGTTCATTGCAATAAGTGGCCCCTACTTGGTACTGAACTTGGCCAACCTTTGGCTAATGGTGAACATATGTCCCTCTCTGGAGTATTGCCCATTTGCTTGGAGTAACTCTGATGATTCAACATCCTCAGACTTCAGACACACAAATATGTGCCTCTGGGATAATTGTCATGGTTGTTTTCCAATCATTTCTATGTAAGTGCTCCCTAGGTGGCCTCAAAAAGAGCTCTGCTCTGTACCTGGACCTCTCCCTACTTTCTCTACCAAGGGTATTAATAATCCAAGCATCAAGAGTCAGCCAACATATGATCACAGATTTATTGAACACCTACTGTTTACACATCACACCACTATTTCAGGCTGTGTTCAAGAGTCTAGACTCTGAGTCTCAGCAAAAGTCCCTTTTAATTCTTCCCACTTCCAGCTATGCTTGTTTCTAGCATGGCACAGCCTTCCCGTGTACTGTTGTGAAAACTAATCTGGCTTAAAATACTTGCAAAGCCTTATGCTCATCAGTCATCTGGACCTCCAGCTGCCTACCAGTGGACACAGAAACAAAAGAAGGGCTAGTCTCTAGAATGCTTTTCAGATTATAAGTCTCCAACCATACTGAGGAAGCAGCCTCTATTTTAGAGATGGTAAATCAATTTGCCTAAAAACAAATAAACAAACAAATCTACATTTTTCTGGCCTGTTTCCCCTTCCCCAAAGGTAACATATTCTGAAGAATGAAACAAAAGAAAAATAAATAGATTGATTCAGAACCTCCTGTATATGTGATTTTCTATTAAGCACCATAAGGTACTACAGGGTCACAAAGAAACCAAGACTTGGTCTCTGACCTCATGGAACCTACATTGTACTTGGGCATATATAGACTTGGATGAATACCTTTACAGGCCCTAATGTGAAAAGCTATGGTCCCTCCCACCCATATACATATTTGTTTTAAAGGTGGATTTTTTTAATATATATATATTCCTATTGACTTCAGAGAGAGGAAGGGAGAGGGAGAGAGACATAGAAACATCAATGATAAGAGGGAGTCATTGATCAGCTGCCTCCTGCATGCCCCCTGCTGGGGATCAAGCCTGTAACCAGGGCCTGTGCCCTGACCCAGAATTGAACTGAGACCACCTGGATCATAGGTCGATGCTCAACAACTGAGCCATGCTGGCTGGGCCCATACACAGATTTTTTTAAAAAAAGAACACCATAGTGTAAAACACAGAACTTACATGTATATAAAAATTTTAGATTTTCTGGTTGTAGAATCTTGGACAATTTAATTGAATTAAAGATGAACTTTTCTCATGTTTTTGTGCCTTGCTTTATTGGTTCTTTAAGCACATGGCTAAAGTGACTATGAAGGTAGCTAGAGTGCCTGAAATCTGAAAGGCAGGCCAGAGGCTGGCTAAAAACTCTCAGGTAGAGGCTGATGCTGCAGTCCACAGGTGGAATTTCTTCTTCCTCAAGGAAACCTCAGGTTTGCTCTAGAGGCCTTTCAAATGGTTGGAAGAATCCCACCCAGATGATCAAAGATGATCTTTACTTAAAATCAGTTTAAGTAGATGTTAATCGCTTCTGCAAAATACTTCCACAGCAACATTGATTAGTGGTTTATTTTTTTGTTTTTATATTTTTATTAAATTTACTGGATGTAACATTGGTTAATAACATTATATCAGTTTCAGGTGTACAACTTTCTAATACAACATCTGTATATTCCATTGTGTCCACATCACACAAAGTCTGATCTCCTTCTGTCACCCCTTTTACACTCTTCACCCTCCCCTCACCTGCCTCCCTTCTATAACCACCATTCTGTTGTCTGTTTTGTTTGTTTGTACTTTTTGTTTTATATCCCACATATGGGTGAAATCATATGGCCCTTGACCTTTTCCATCTGACTTACTTCACTAGGCATTATATAACTTGGTGTCTGAATAACTGAGCTATAGCCTGGTCAAGTGGACACATCAAACTGACCATCACAGTCCCCTACACAAGATGTAGTCATAAACAGGGTAGATGACCGGAAGGAGGAATCTTAGGGTGTGAGAGCTGGAAGGAGATTTAGAAATCAACATTCAATCCTTCCATGAACAGGGAAAGGGTCTACAGTGCTTGGTTTGTACAAAATCTTGAAAACTGATTTTTCAACCCAATAGTGTGTTTTATATGAGGAATTCAAAGGGATTGTTACAGAGGCCTGGGGCCTAGATTCTTTCTTAACCAAAGCCTGATGGAGCAGAATGTAAACAACAGGTGTACAAACCATATTTTTTATTTGGGTCACATGAGAATTGGAACTGGGCCTGAGGCTTAGTTCTACCGATTGAGGAAAGGGTCCAAGACTATCAGTTTACTGGGGCCTAGACTAGTTGTGGCATATAAGAGGCGCTCCAAAGCATTGGTGGAATTCATGAGTTGAATGAATGCATGGAATTCAGACCATTTGGATGTTCAATATCCTGATTTTATTCATAGGAATACAGACACAGAATGGAAATATTCTAAGCATGAAATATGGTATATTCTGAGTTTCCTCATCAGTCCAATAGAAATGGTAGTATATTACCTATGTAATAGCTGTATTTTACACACACACACATATATACATATAGTCCTTAGAATACAGCTATTAAATATATAAATTCAACACAGCACTTGGTTATAGTAAGTGTTCAGTAAATGGCAGTGATTACTATAATCAACATTATTTCACACTATCCAGTTGTAGATGCTGTTAGTGCCATGCTCTTACTGCTTTACCAGTCACTGCACCCATCCCCCAGCTCTGGGTACTGAGTACCAAGAGCTCACTGCTGCACCTTCTCCAGAGAATTGCCCTCCATTGAAACAATGTGTTCACTAGATAGTTATGGTTCCCTGCCCCCAAGAGACAGCCTGCAGCCAATGGATGACCCTTATGAAGAGACAAAGAATTAGCCTCCTTGCCTTAAGGTGGGACCAACCCCCCAGCTCTAGGTGATCAAACTGCAGCTATTTTCCAGCTGAGCTCATATCCTGGCATTTCTCTTGCCCTTTTCTGCTCCCCTCACTCCCTTTCTCCTGAGAACATGTCCTCAATAAATTACTTGGACAAAAGTTCTTCTCTCAGGGTCTGCTTCTAGGGAACCCAACTTAACATAAACAGTTACTTGGAGAGAGCTCTCCTTCTTTGCCTGAGCAATAACAAGCCATCTTGCTAATTGTGATTCTTATATTCATAGCCTTGGATGAGTCTCTGCCACATGATATTTTTAGCCAGAAGAGGAAAATGATCTTGCCTCTGCGGCTGGCCCCTGTTTTAGCCACATCACACCTCTGCAATCAGAGAGGCCAGTGTACTGGTCCTTTATATTTTGCATTTTACCTAATTTTTCCTGGCCAAGTCTAGTAGCCTGACCTGCTCTTTAAATCAAATAATCACACTAAATTACCAAAGCTTGAATTTCAGGAAAAACATCCATTCATTCATTCAGCCAGCCAGCCAGCCAGCCAGTCATTCATCTGTTCATCTAACAGTTATGAAATACTGTGCTAGGTGCTAAGGATGTGGCTGCAAACATAGATAAGACATAGTACCTGATGTCTAGGAACTCACATTCTGGAGGGAGAAATGAACAAGCGATAGGCAATTGCAATGAAGTTTGTGATCCATGCTATCTAGGAGAACACACAGAAGCTCCTACATAAATCTAGAGGTTCAAAATGGCTTGGTCTTCATTGTGATTAACTTAAACAGAAATAAATAGAATGGATATCCCTTAGCACACTGCAAAACAGAGCAGTTACTTCAAAGAATAAGGTGTTACAAAGTAGAAAGATGTGTAGTTTTAAGCACAAAGAATGGTTGCCTAGTGAGGAGCAGAATAATGAGATATAAATGCAAAGGACACTGCCTGCTGTGTTATTGTTGCTACAGCTTTTCTCTCACTCAAAGGCTCACTTCCTGGGGGCCCAAAGAAAGAGCAGCTGAATTAGATGATTTCCCCCTGGGGACTGGCTAGATCAGTGGTAATAACACTGAATTCTCTGACTGCCTTTCCACCCTACGGCAATGGCTGATCGCCCAGAGACATGGTCAAGATTGCAGGGTCTCACTGCCTGGCTGCCTTATTGTTGCTATTTCCCTCCATGCCATTCATCAATCTATTCTTGCAAGACGTGCAGAGGTTATAGCATAACTATGAGGTTAGGAATGCTAATTGTTCTATGGTGATATTAGTGTGGCTGGTGCTAATGGGAAAATAATTACTACTCTGTGCTTTTATGACCATTTTCATTGCCCTCTGGTGGTTATGTAGTTATTTGGCCATAGATGGTAATGACATAATACACAGTGGCCATTATTGATCTGGCTATAGAATTGGGAGATGGGGAGTCATAAAGGAGGGAGTGTTTGGGAGAGGCTGTGACTTGATAAATACTTAATTTTTCTTGAAACTTCTTTTTGTCTTTGTTGAGAGTTCTCTTTGCCTATAACAACACAAAATCTTAAAAATACCAGTGATTTGGTGATTCAAGAACCCTAAGATGTTATTCATGTCATCTCTGTTGGTGACTGTGTGCTGGAATCTGAAAGATAAGGAGTGTTCTGGTCTTCTGCCCCCCTTCACTCAGTTTCCCAAGTTGCAAGCCTTAAGGCTGGTCTACATTCCTCCATCTCTCTTATGCTACTGTGCCTGACCTCCAGTCATTCCCAAAGCCCATCGATTGTGTATCCTGAGCATCCCACGTCTGATGCCTCCTCTTTGGTCCTGATCGTGGCTCTTGTAGGAGACCTGTGCACTTGCATCTTCTTGAACTATTGATTGACAACTGCCCCCTTAATCATTCATCTCCCATCTCTGTTCTCAACTACTCCTATCCACCAATCATATCAGTTCTTTATTCAAAAGTCTCCTCATCAACTACAGAATAAACTAAAAACTTCATTCCAAGATGCTTCGAGATCTAACACCTACTGCCTTCCTAACTTCACTGCTGTTCACATTTCCTTCTCATTCCCAATAACCCCCTGTGAGACTCATTACTTGTGCTTCCCCAAAGTACACCATGCCTCCCTTCTCCTCATATGCACACTTACTCCCTGAGGTCCCCTCATTCTTCAGGGGCTACTTCTGAGAGTTTTCCCTGGTTCACGTGAGCAAACATCATATCTTTCCTGTGTGTTGGGTGTTCTACCTAAAGCATAGAAATGACCACACTGTATTGTAACTGTTTCCTTACAAAACTGTGAACTCCTAGAGTTTCATGAGGTTTTTCTCTCTTTAATTTCTAGTACTTGGCACAGTGTCGGGAACATGGCAATTACTTATCATGAGCTGAATAAATGAGTGAAATGGATTTTCTCCTCATGGGCTAGGATCATCTGGATTAAAATGACAAATAATCAATTACATTTCATAGAGAGCATACAAGATATTTTTACCAACTTATAGTCACAATCACATAGTCACATCTGTTAGAAGGCTAGCCTCCCTTTCTTTATGATCCTCACACATGCTGTACCCTCTGCCTGGAACACTAGTGTTTTTCACTAGAGATCCTGCAAGACTATTTTTAATGGCTTGTTTACAACTAGGAATACTCACACCTACAGAGACCCAGACCTCCAAACTTCCTCAGTTTTTTCCCCTGAAATCAACTAAATTAAACATCCCCTAGTATCTGATTGTTTTTTTAATTCATTTTTATTTTTATTTTTGTTTTTCAAAAATTTATCTTTATTGTTGAAAGTATTACAGATATTCCTCCTTTTCCCCCCATTGATCCACTCCACCAGCACCCACCTCCCCATGTCCCCAGGCCTTGGGTTATGCATACATGCTTATAAGTTCTTTGATTAATCTCTCCCCACCCACTCCCCCACCCCCACCTTCCCACTGAGATTCATCAGTCTGTTCCATGTTTCTGTATCTCTGGATCTATTTTGTTCCTCAGTCTATTTTGTTTATTAGAGTCCACATATGAGTAAGATCATGTAAAACTGAATCAGGAAGAATCAGAAAACCTGAATAGGCTAATAACAACTGGTGAAATCAAAGCAGTAATAAAAAACTCCCAGCAAACGAAAGTCCCAATCCAGATGGCTTCACAGTGGAGATTTATAATTCTTTAAGCTGTAGGGCTAAATAGTTTATTAAAAATTTTTCTTGCTTTTTGAAGTAGGCCTGTAGTGCTATGAACTTCCCTCTTAGGACTGCTTTTGCTGTGTCCCATAGATTTTTGGTTGTTGTGTGTTCATTTTCATTTGTTTCCAGGAAGTTTTTGATTTCTTGATCTTATTGGTGACCCATTCATTGTTTAATAACATGCTATTTAGCCTCCATGTCTTTGACTGTTTTTGAGTATTTTTACTGTTGTTGATTTCTAATTTCATGCCATTGTGATCTGAGCTGCTTGATATGATTTTAATCTTCTTGAACTTGTAGAGAATGGTTTTGTGTCCTAACACGTGGTCTCTCTTTGATGATGACCCATATGAACCTGAGAGGAATGTATATCCTGCAGCTTTGGGGTAAAATGTTCTGTAAATATCAATTAAATCCATCTGATCTAGTGTGCCATTTAGAGTCACTGTTTCTGTGTTGGCTTTTTGTGTGGAAGACCTATCCAGTGAAGTCAGTGGGATATTAAAGTTCACCACTAAGACTGTATTGCTGTTTATCTCTTCCTTAAAGTTCTTATGGTTATTATTGACAGGTCCTTATTTATTGTCATTTTAATTCTTATGCCTATGTTTCTCTCTCTATTTCTTATTACAGCAGTCCTTTTTAACATTTCCTGCAATGCTGGTTTGGTGGTGATAAACTCCTTTCGCTTTTTTTTTGTCTGGGAAGCTCTTTATTTCACCACCTATTTTGAATGATAGCCTTGCTGGATATAGTCTTGTTTTCAGATCCTTGTTTTGCATTACCTTGAATACTTCATGCCATTCCCTTCTGGCCTGTAGAGTTTCTAATGAGAAGTCAGCTGATAGCCTTCTGGGAGCTCCTTTGTAGGTAACAGATTACTTTTCTCTTGCTGCCTTTAATAGTCTCTTTCTTGAATTTTTGGCATTTTAATTATGATGTGTCTGGGTGGGGGCCTCTTTGGATTCTTCTTGCTTTGGGACTCTCTGTGCCTCCTGAACTTGTGTGGCTTTTTCCTTCACTAGGCTAGGGAAATTTTCTGCCATTATTTTTTCAAATAGGTTCTCTAACCCTTGCCTACTTTTGACCTCTTCTAGCACTCCTATGATGTGAATATTATTATGTTTCATGTTGTCCCACAGCTCCCTTGGATTGTCCTTCTGTTTTTTAATTGTTTTTCCTTTTAGATCTCTGATTGAGTGATTTTTTTCTACCCTGTCTTCTAATTCACTGATCCGATCCTCAGCTTCCTCTACTCTGCTGTTTATTCTTTCCCATGTATTCTTTTTTTCTGCTGTGTTTCTGACTGGTCATTTTTCATAGTTTCCATGTCTTTTTTCATGCTATTGAACATCCTTCAATCAATATTCTGAACATCCTTACAATCAGTATTCAGTATATCTGATGGATGCTTATCTCTGTTTCATTTAGTCTTTTTCTGTAGACTTCTCTTGTTCTTTCATTTGGGGCTTGTTTGTGTGTGTGTGTGTTCCCATTTTGGCTGTCTATTTGAGTTAGTTTCTATGTATTAGGTATGCCTACTAGGACTTTTAGTCTTTTTGGAGGGTTTCTGGTGCAGGCCAATGTCAGACACTGTTTGTGACTGGCCATGGAGCTATCAACAACCCACAGCTTGAGTTCCCCTCTGTTGGGGCTGGGTATATTTGGATAGGACCAAGATGCACACCAAAGTCTGCTTTTCCAAAGCCAGGGTCCAGAGCAGATCAGGCAGAGACTCAAAGTACTCTGAGGTCTGCCTCTGCTTGCAGACTGATTAATCTGATTTTCTTAATGAGACTCAGGCAATAGAAACTCCACAGGTTGAAGTGAAAGGTTTTCCAGCTGTGTCGGGCAATTACTTCCCCCTCAGGCAAAAGCTGCCAGGAAGGTAAATGTCTGCCTGTGAAAGATATCCTCAATAGTATGGGGGAATGACCCAGCACAGGAGTCCAGAGAGGTGCCATCTGAGCTCTATCTCCAGAACCCACAATCCTAGATTCTCCTCACATAGCTCCAGCCCATTTGCCCTCCCTCTGCTGGAGCCCAAGGTGAGTGGCTGCACCTGAAACTTTGTGCATTGGCTCTTTAAGAGGGTGCCTGCATTTCTAGTCATCTCTCCCTGGCAGACAGAAATCCGGCTACTTTTCACAGCCAAATGTTATGTGGGCACCTTTCTCAGTTTGGTGCTCTTGGCGGGAACCCAGCCTGGGGTTTAAGCCCCAGAGTCCTCAGTGGGAACCCCCCACAGCTGAGATCTCCTTCCAGACTTTCAGCTGCTGCCTGTGGGAGCCCCGCCAGCCCTTTCACACCTCCACACTTGCTAACAGCCTCTATGAGGTCTTCACTTTTCCTCCTTGGTTATGAGGGTGCTCTCCAGCTCACTTTCAGTTGCAGTTGATTATTCAGGGTGGTTTTTCTATATTTTAGTTATAATTCCAGTTTGGTCCCTGAAGAGTGTCAGTGTGGCTTCCACTCAGTCTGCCACCATCTTTAATCTCCTAGTATCTGATTTTTATCTCAGAGTTCTATAAGGTTCAGCTATGTGGAGTTGCCATTTTTGTGCATCAAAAATGATTAAGTATCAGCCCTTCACATGGGTCAAATTAATACTTTGCAAATCTTCTCATTAATGATGGTGCCTGGGTGACATCAAAGTGTCAATATTTAACTGTTCCAGATTCCAAATGAAAGGAGTGTTTTCCTTATCTCAGCCTATGTCTCCCTGGCTTATGTCTCCAAAGCTATTCAGAAGGGTCCACTAAGCCCATTGCTTCTTTCCTTCTCCTTGACTGAGATCATAAATACTTGGAGTGCTGTGCAGAAATAATCTTTTATAGAATCGCTTGTGAAAGGTTAGTATTTATAGCTAATTAGCAAAATCCCATCACAAGGTAGGTACACAATAAATGTTTCTGAATAATACTAAGTAGCACAGATATTACTCATGTCGTGGGGAGAATCTTCAATTGGTTGGGATAAAAGGGCCTGTGGGATGGTGGATTGAGATTCCTTTCTGAAATGAGAGTCACACTTGTTGGCTATTTGTCCCTGGGCCTTTATCTCCACTGTCCTGCTCCTCATCTATAGGACCAATACTCACAGGATGTGACTGACACCCACTCTCTGTCCTCTCAACTGTCTAATCCACAGCCTTTGCCTCAGGCTTTATTGCTCATGCCACTCTTTTACTCTGTTTCCCAAGCAAATGGTGTACTGACTCCCAGCCTCTTGCCTCATCATCTGTCTATATCTACACTTTCACCACCAAAAATCTCACAGCTAATATTTCTCTACCAGAATTGACTTAGATTTCCCTTCTTAATATAACCTGCATTTACTCTGGTTACTCAAAATATTATCTCAGGGTGTTGACAGAGCACTTGGGACCCAATTCCCAGCACCACTCTTACATGTCTCATTTTGTCTGATGTACTTCTTGGTTATTCCCAGCCCCAAAGATAAGGATGACTTTTCCCCCTACCAAAGATCAGGACTGAGAAAGGAACAAAACACAGGCCTGCTCCCTTAAGGATCTTCTTTTGGCTACCAGTCAGATTCAAATGTCATCTAACATTGGTCAAAACTTAGTTTCCACTCAGCTCCCTCCTTACACTGCATATTTCTCATGCTTACCTGGAAAGGTGAAGGAAGAGAAGGCAGAAGAGAGAAGTGAAGCCCAAGAATCTGGGTATTTTTCTTGGGAAAGAGTCAGGACTGCTCTGAACAAAAAGAAGCTAAGTATGGAAGTGTGCTGTGTAGTTCAAGGCCACCACAGCTACAGAGGCCAATGTCACTTAGCAGGAGCTCTGAACTGGCTTCCAGGGAGAATTGCTTCCAGCTTTCCTCTGTAAGTAGTATCCTTTTATCCTCCAGGAAAATAAATTCCTGCTCCTATCTCACTTGGTTTAACTTCAGTTTGAGTCTTTGGTCTCCTCTGGTCTATCAGCTCTCACCTCCCTCCCAATTCTTGTGACACCTGTTGAGTGTGGCATACAGGGTTTGAAGTCACTGCAGTACTCCTTGTCATTGTGAGGTAATTGGATAATATCATTACCTTCTCAAAAAGTCTTCAAAGTTATCACTAGGAAGTGAGGCATTCCTCTCCTGGCCTGTATCTACGTGATCAGATAAAATGACTGCTACATTCCATCCCAATCATGTCATTCAGCCATTCTTCCATAGTTGGTCACTTCCGAGGAGACACTGAGTGTTGTGACAGTCCAAAACACTCAGCTAAAATGGAATTCCAAACATAGTGCCTACATATGGGTTTCCAATAATCAGCCCATATGTAGTCTACCCACAATTCGTGGCTTAGGTTTCTCTCTCTGGTTTTGGTTATTTTTTCTCTTGACCTTTGGTAATTTAAAACAAGTCAGAGGCATCTTGTAGGTGGTAGCAAAAGTATTCATTTTCAAAAAGAGCTCTTGTCATAAAGCACATTTTGTCATACTTAGTGTATAGCACAAATATTAATGTGTGTAGCTGTATGAGTTAGATTGCCTGGGTGTAAATCTCAGCTTCAACAATTTTTAGCTTTTAAATATGGATAGGTTACTTAACCTCTCTGTGCCTCAGTTTCTTTATCTATAAAACAAGAATTACGGTATGATATAACTCATAAGTCATTGTGGAGATAAAATGACTTAATGTACCCATAACACTTAAAACAGTGCCCAGCAGCCCTAGCCAGTTTGGCTCAGTGGTTAGAGTGTTGGCCTTCAGGCTGAAGAGTCCCAGGTTTGATTCTGGCCAAGGGCACTTACATTGGTTGCAGGCTCCATCCCTGGTCCCTGTTGGGGTGCACGCAGGAGGCAACCAATAGATGTTTCTCTTTCACATATATGTTGCTCTCTCTCTTTTTCACTCTCTCTGAAAAACAATGGAAAAAATATCCTCGAGTGAGGATTAAAAAACAAACAAAACTGTCCCTGGCAAAAAGTTGGCAAAAAAAATCTATAATATTATTGGTAGTAGTAGAGGAGTATGTTTTTCTGAACCCTTTGAATATATCCCTGAACCCTCTGGACCTCTGAGCATCATTGGTTTAGCAAATAGAGCCCCAGACTAGAAGTCAGAAGACCTGGGAGTATTTGCAGCTGGGCACATACTATTCACTAACAGCATGCTACAAGCCAGATCTTGTACTAGGTTCTTCTCTTCTTACTTTATGTATTCTTCACACCAATTCTGCAAGGTGGCTGTTATTTCCTCCATTTTATAGAGGAGGAAGTAAGTTCTGACTAGTTTAACAACCGAGCCAACGCTATCAAGCAGAAAACACAGGTCTGGAACCACTATTAAAATTCCAGCACGTGGATTCTTAACCTCTAGAATCCTTAGTTCTCCCTCCTCGTAAAACTGAATACTCTTGCAGTGTCCATCTCACAGGGTAAGCATCCAAAGAGAAGGTGCTTATGCAACTAGGCTGTAGGCCTCAAAACGGCAGCTGGATTGGATTCATGACTCCAAGAAGAAGGAAACACCTGGAAGAGAAAGCCAAGAGATGCTAATAATGGGAGGAGTCTGAGAATGCCTCCTCCAGGCAGGACCCTGGGGACAGGGATTGGGATAAGTGTCAGGTGCATAGGCTTATAAAGCTCTGGGAGCTGAGGATGGGCTTGCGCCTGGGCAGAACCTCCCCTCTCCTCACTCAGCCCCCTGGAGGGTCTGCCAAGCAGAGCACAGAGGCTTGTGGGGCTTCATCAAATATCAAAGCGCTCCCTCTGGACATGGAGAGGCCTGGCCTTAGCATGAGGAGCATGATGAAACCTCCACATGGTGCCAATGACCTCGGCTGGCTCTAAGGCTCTGGAATCTGGCATGGGACATTGTGATAAAAACCCCGGGATCAGGTCTTCTGCATTCTCTCTCATTCCTGAATGTTCCAGAGGCAAGGCCCAATGGGAATAAGAGAAAGCTAGGGAAAGAAGCAGAAATGAGTTTCCTACTCTGAAACACATTTGTATTCTTAATAGAAGAAGAAAATCTGGAAATAATGGGATTCAGGGTAAGAACCACACTTTGGTTCTCACATTTTTATATGATCCATTTACTTTGCTGCTTATGGCTACCACCACCATCTTCCACTTGCTTTATCAGCATAATTATGGCTGGATTTCCTGTTCCGAAATTTGTTCATTCCAACCAGGCGCACTGCAGTCCAGTGATTGCAGCTAATTGCTCAGAACTTTCCCCTACATACAACTCTTATGGGATTTCGCTCTGCCTTCAAGATAAAGGCTTAACTCTGAACTTGGCTTCCAAGGCAATGGAAGTTCTGGATTCCTGATTACTGCTCTTGCCCCATCTCTAGATACTTTCCACTCCTTTCCCCAGTTAAGGGTCTATGAAATTAATAAATGGATGAATTAGTTGTTTCTAGAGTTATCAGCAATATTACCAGAATTGAAAAAGACTTCCATCATCCGAGGATGAAAACATTGTGCTCACTGCAGATGGGGAAGTCAACTCCACCCAGAATCAAAGAAACCTGAAGTCTAGTTCTCGCTCAGCTGCTGTGTAATTGACCACATGTGGCTTACAGATTCTGCTCCTTCTTTTATAAAATACTGCCAGTTAAATAATGTTTTCTATACTCAAATAAGTTTTACCTTTTCAAGACACTTCAAAGATAAAGCTAACAGTAGACGGAGAAACACTTTACAGATTCAAAGTATTAGTATATGTCCCTTATATACCACGATGCACACCACTAATTACCTTTAAAATCTTTATTTAGGTCATGTAGAATCTGTACTTTATGTAAAATCTGTAATACCTAAGGTTATCTTTGTATCAGGCACGGATTTAAAGCACCCCACAGACACCTTTTCATTTGGCTAGATGTGAAAAACAGGGATGACTCAGTTCGGCTCACCAATTATTGTACTTAACAGAGGGGCCTAGTGAGAAAGAAGATAGAAGATAGCAACTGAAGAGTCCTGACTGGATGAAATAAGATGGCTCTGTTTTAGGAAATCTCAAAAATTAATTGTTTTTGTGCCACATATAATGATTACTCTCAGGTGAAATGGAATAGCATGAAAAATATTAGAATGTGGGATCATAGCTGTTGTAGGTCCCTGCTCATACTATGCTTTTAATCACCTCATTTTTTCTGCCTTCAAAGCTCTTTCCCAATCTGGGGTGCATCTTTACTTTTCTTCTCCCAGCCTCCCAACATACATATATTTTTCAGTTAGCTAACTCTTGGAAAATACAATACAATACAATACATATTGAATGAATGAATGAAGAAATGAAAGGCTGTTGGATGGAAAGAGGGATAGTCATCATGGGCATGAAGCCAGATGATCTGGGTTCTTATTTGGATCAGCACAATAACCTCATGAAGTAAGTAGAGCAGCAATTATTAGTCCCATTTTACAAATGATGAAACATGTTTAGAAAGTCCAGTGACTTGGCTGAAGGTGCACTGTTAAATAGTGGCAGAAAGAACCCTTAACTCTTAGGATATTTTTCTTCACTCAACATCATAACTCTTGAAGGCAAGAAGACTTAATTTCCATGTTTTAGGCTGAGAACAAGCCTTTTTAGAGAAAAGAACATTTATATGCCTGTCTCCTCCTCCTGCCCCCCTTAAGCAAGTGATTTCAGAAACAAGCCAGGACTCACAGGCTAATTTTAAAGACAGGTCTCAAAAGTGACATCTGTTAGGATCATGGTAAAAAAGACATAGGCATTATAAGATTTTAGCTGATTTTTTCAGACTTTTAATGAAGATTCAGTACAGTTATCTGCTAGTAAATGAGTCTGTTTCCATGGCAGGAAAAGAACTGAGGGAGGAAAGAGAAAGAGAAATAGTAGAGCATATTTTTCCAGAATTATTTCTCCAGATACACTTAACAATTCAAAGGTCAAGGGCCATGCAGTGATGAGGAGGAGGCAATGAGCAAGCTCCGATAAATAGAACAACTCATTAGGTCTCATCAAGGGACAGGATAAATGAGAAACTGAGGCGTAAAAGTGTTTCATTGAGCTCACGAGCGCGCCCTCTTTCACATGCTCTGGCTCACATCTTTCCATGTAGACTCTGAAGCTAGACTGCCTGGCTTATAAACCCTGACTTTACCACTAGCTAGCTTTGTAATCATGGGCCTGATTCTTAACCTTTTTATTGTCATCTGCAAATGGAGATAATAGTAATTAACACCTCCCTTGTGGGGAGCTGTGAGGACTAAGTGAATTAGTTTATGTTAGTACCCTCTGATGAGTGCCTGGCACATTGTAAATGCTGTTTTCATTGTCATCATTACAGCCTTCTCTTGATAACTGCAGCAGGGCTTATACTTTAAGACAGTTATTTTCAATTGGGTCAAACAAGGGAGGAAAGAGTGGCTAGAACACCTTGGCACTTTTACACATTCTGGCCTTTCTCTCCATCTCCCATTCCCAACCTTCTGGAAATTCAGACTCAGTAGGTCTGGGGTAAGACATAGGCATATGTATTTTGAAAAGGCAGATCTAAAATGTGTTCTTTCATCCTATCACTCAACCTAACACTCCACCAGAACTCCAATGTTAAGGGATTTCTCTGGAGGGTAAAATGTATTTTTATTTCAGGGTAATATAAACTTGGACAGATCATGTACATATATTTAAGTTCATCCCCTTAGCTAGATTGAAATCAGTCCAATTTAAGATTCCTAGTTCTTTTGTATTATGGATAAGTTGATGAGCCCGTCTCAAACTTAGAGATGATATTATCATAATGCTACTCCTTCTCAGGAGACAGCCTGAGTTATTTAAAGTTTGATCATATAGTATTGTGTGCATTAAACTGCAACTGATGTTTTTCACTTAATAATCTATGTAAACATCCTTCCAGGTTCATGCACATAGATCTAATGCCTCCTTTTTAATAGCTACATAATATTCCACAATACATATATATTCTTTACTTTTTTCAACCATTCCTATTGCAGGAAATGCAAATTGTTTGCTACCAGATTTTTACCACTGGGCACCAGGCTGCAATAAACACCCTTGCACAAATATCCTTATAGTCCAGGGTACTTTTTCTTTCTTCTTAGGAAAAGATCACAGAAGTGTAATGGTTAGATCACAAGGTATGTACTTTGGTCATTTTAGATGATATTGTCACCACTGCCCCTCCCATGAGTTTCTCCTGCGCATATTACATGTGCTATGGGAAGGGGGCAGGCTGACCTAGAATAGCTTCAGTTGGATACAGTTGTGAGTATAACAAGACTATAATTCATGATTTGTGAAGTATTTTGGATTTTATGGGTCAGCTAAAATCTCATTAGATAACATGCCTCCTGCCCTTTTCTGAACATAACTGAGTCTGTGATGTGGCTGAATTTACCACCCACCATTGCATAGCCATAAGCATCAACCCACCTTCCATCCGTTCTCCTAGTTTTTCATGATATCTGCTTGAGGGAGAGAGGTAGTAGATGGGAGTGTGTGTGAAAAGCTGCAGGGCAGGTAAAAGGAATTGTGGGAGTGGGACAACTCATATAAGCTCAACCCAGAGACCACAAGAGAGATGTCAGGTGACAGGATAGAATCGATTTCCTTATTTTCATGTTCTCTTTGATCAGAAACATTTTCATCTTAATAGCTGCTGACTTCTATAGGGCCTTCTTGTAATCTTCTGCAAAATCCAATGGACTCTGTTTTGTCACACTTCATCAGCTGTGTTATAATTCCCGGTAACTGGCACACAATTGATGTCCTATCCCTGACAAGCTGCCCCAAAATAAATGGCTTCAGAGGGCTTAACGATAAATCAGAGGCATTCTGAACAGATTCTGAAAGTATTCTAAGTCAGGACAAATCCTCCCGGGAATCCAATTTGGCTGCTTCATTTCCAGTTCTGTCTCCCACAAGGAGGAAGATGATAAACAAGATTGGAAAGATGTAGATGAGATTGGCTTTTGTGACCTAATGTTTCTGGTGAAGAGAGAAGTACATGTTGTTAAAACAGAAAAAATGCACACAGCCCACTGGCAACAGATTTTTACTTGTTTCATTTTGAACAGGAACCATTTTGTGATTTTATTACCTTGTTGATAAAGACTTGGCTGCTTCTGCATTTTATAGGAATTTAATTAACCTTTGTGCACAGAGAACTGGTACAGCTACTCCACCAACTAAAAGCCACTTTAAAATTGAAAGTTGCCAGCTGTTTCTTACAGGCCCTGCCCAAGATTCTGCGAGGGTGTATAGAAGAGTGGTGAGAGCAAAAGCCCCAGGACTGGGCTCTGGGGGATGCATTCCAGCAAGTGACTTAATTTCTCTATGTTTCAGTTTCTTCCATTTGGGAAAGGGCTGATAGGGTTTGTACCTCATTTTTTTTTTAAGCGGCACTAAGACAAATCGACAAATAACCAACTGTGTGAGGGTAAATGGGCAAAAGGGGAAAGTTTAATTAATAAATCTAGCCTCAGAGAAGTCATGAAGAACTGTTGGAGTCTGGCTGTCATTTTAGGTTCATGAATCGCCATGTAAGGTGTTGGAATTGACAGTATAATACAGTGTTTCTGTTCATGACTTTTGGATTTGGACAGATCTGGGTTTAAATCCTTGCTCTGCCACTTAGTAGCTGTGTGACCTCAGGTTGTTCATTTAGCTTATGGGGATTAAATGGAGGGCTGTCTGTCACACAATGCATACCCAATACTACGTATGGGTGCAGTGCATAGCAGCTATCATTATTATTACCCTCAAACTATTGGCTGTCATGCATTGACCCCTGTGTTAGTTTCCTCTTGCTGCTGTAACAAACTGCCACAATCCTGATGACTTAAAACAACAGAAATGTATTTCTTTACAGTTATGTAGCCAGAAATCTGAAATCAAGGTGTCATCAGGGCCATGCTCGCTGTTGGGGCTCTATAGGAGACTCAGTTTCTTGCTTCTTTGAGCTTCTGGAAGCTGCCAGCATTCACTGGTGTTCTTTTGCTTGTGGTTACATCACTCCATTTTCTGCCTGTCTTCACATGGCCTTTTCTCTGTACGTCTAATCACCCTTGGCCATTCTCTCATAAGGACACTTTTGACGGTATTTAGGGACCACCCAGATAATTCAGGATAATCTCCTCATCTCAAAATTCTTA
Source organism: Miniopterus schreibersii (assembly GCF_964146895.1). Classification (NCBI taxonomy): domain Eukaryota; kingdom Metazoa; phylum Chordata; class Mammalia; order Chiroptera; family Miniopteridae; genus Miniopterus; species Miniopterus schreibersii. The sequence goes on along the minus strand of NC_138102.1, from coordinate 72,914,411 downwards.
ATTTAGTCACATCTGCTAAAACTTTTCCATGTAAAATAACATCCACAGGGTCTAGAGATTAGGATTGGTGTCTTTGAGGCACCACTCAGCCCATTAACACTCCTAACCGTGGGTCAGACTACCCTGGGGCCCTAGGGATGTCTCCCATTTCTAGTTGAGGAAGGGAGGAAATAGAAAGTGGAACAACTTTACGAATCAGAACTAATAGAAGAATAGGGAATATTTGTCAACTGAAAACAAAATAAAGATATTATTTCTGTGGAACTGGGATATTATTTCAAACATAAGCAATTCTTATACACAGGTTATGCAGCTTAAAGCTCCAGACCTTGGGTCCTGGACCCAGATGGCCAGGTACACTTTCAGCTGTATCTTGCATATTAGTTGTAACCTTAGGAAACTTGCTTAACTTCTCTGTGCCTCAGTTTCCTTTTCTGTAAAATGAGGACAGTTAGAATACCCACTTCAAGGAGTGTCTATGAGGACTAAAATTGTTAGCTGTTATCATGCATTTCTGTGCATGTAGATGGAGAAAAGATTGGGGACCAAGTAGAACAATTGCTACATTTCTAAAATTAAAAATCTCTACTATCTGCTTTTTTTTCTTCTAATTTCATTACTTGCTTTCAGAGCATTATGTAGAAAACATTCTCATTAACTAAGAATCACAGTTATCAGGAGATTCATGAATTGAGATTTCTTATGCAATTATGCACACGATGAACATATAGTACATGAGTAGATGTACGAAAGGACAGACCTAACTTTGTGGGAATGAAAGTTATATACTATGGGGGCCTCCTGATGAAAAGGAATGCAGAATTACATAGGCAAAATTACATACAAGAGTGAATATGTACTTACAGTGAGAAGAGAAAGCAAACAAATTGTTGCTGGTGAAATGGGTTCTTGTGATGTTGTGAGGAAGGAATTTCAAAGGGCCCATGCATGGGAGAAGCTTAAGTGTAGTAGAAAGATTTATTGGGGTGAAGGGAAATAACACGCCCTCGGGGATGTAGAGGATGGGCAGGCTCTAGTGGCAACTGCCCCGGGATCCCTAATAATCATCCATATGTTTTCTAGGTTTTGAGAACAAGCAGGCTTTTCTTTTGAACTACGCAACCTACTTCCTGGGTTTTCCCAGGCTTGTGCTGGGCCCCTCCCCTAACCAACCTTTTTCCTGGACCAGGCTGGTTCCACCCTGATCCAATCTGTTCTTTTCCCGAACAAGATTCTGCCCCTTTATGTCACCCTTTTGGCTCCTACTGTGCAGGCTCCAAAGTTCCGCCTCAGTCATCTGGTTTCTACTGTGCATGTGCCCAGCAAAGGAATTTCCCCTTTACTGGTTCTCTCTCCCCACCCACCCAATCTGCAAGGAAGGGACAGGATGTTCCCTGGGGAGATTCTTCCTGCCCACTCAGGGATTCAGTCCCTTCAGAGAGGATGCAGCGTCCCCTGGGGAGCCTGTGAATGCTATAGCTTCCTAGTAACTCAGGCCCAATGTCCCATTCAGCTCCCTAGTTTATTAGGCTTAATGTCTGATTCCATTTTCTCCCTTCCTTTACTGATAACTAGCTAGTTATGCTAACAAAATCACTGGTTCATGCTGGTTATGGAAGGCAAATGAAATGCAGATTCCAGGAACTGGCTTGTGCATATGCCAAGGTCTGGGTGTAAGAGAAGCAGCTCCAGAAGTGGTCTTATTGAGAGTCATCTCCTGGACCAGGAGTCAATAAAGTTAAATCCACTAATTAATAAAGGAGATTTATTACATGTAAACTAAAGGCAATTTATTTTCCTTTTTTTAAGACTTCAGGTGTAAAGGTTTACAGATATGCCTGATACGACATTTCCATTTGGGATTAAGAAAATACAGTCCTGTGCTTTCAAGTTCTTAGCCTTCACTTAGAAAGGGTACTCGGTCAGATCCCAAGTCTTATCTGGATAGAGAAGGGGGCCTAGACACGTGGGTCCGGGGTATGCCACGGTTGCAGTGCTTTCTTAGCAACACACTTTGTGCTGATCTTTGCCTCCTCTCTCATTTCTCTTGGGTGCTTGAGTTTTCAGGTGCTGTGCAGCTGGAAGAGAAAGCGTGTGTTTAAGAATGTCTGTGGTGAGTCCTGACTTCCTGGGGTCCTCAGTATTTTCTGGGCACCTTTGGAAGGGCTGAAGGTATTCCAGAAAGTATTATCCTGCACAAGCAACCACTGGAAAGGGGGCAGTGTCAGTCTATATCTCCCCATTATTTCTTTTATTTTATTCTCTCTCCACCTATCTCCACATCCCCTTCTCCATTCCAGAATCTTACAGCTACCAAGTTAAGAAATCACTCACTAATGGGATCTCTGAAATACCCCAAAGCATGACACCAGTGATGATGGAATTGTGGGTTCTGTGACAGGAAATGGAAAGCTCAGTGTGGGGAGTGTGGGGACAGTAAGCTTCCAGGCATTCGCCAAATGACTCAAAAGCCAGGCCTGCCCACTCCTCTTACTGTCCTTGCTCTTCTTGGAGGTAAGCTGACCTCTCTACATTGTGCAGTGCAGCTGGGCCAGCTCTGCCAGGCCCAGTGAGAGTCACATGCCCACACCAGCTTGTCCACACCTCAGCCAGAAGTTACAGCACACGGAGGAGTGCTGTGGATTGCGGTGTGGGTCATCGCACAACTAATGCCTCCTGAAGCCCAGGGTTCTAAGGGTATGTGCAGAAAAGTGGGAACAAAGCTGGCATCAGCTCCTTGATGATAAATGAGACCTGATTCCGCTGAATGAGTGAGTCAGACTTTCAGCTTATTAACAAACATGTGTTAGTAACATGTAGACTAGCCATTTAGCTAAATATTTATTTAAGAAACACACAAAGAAAAAATTCACAAGTATGATTATAAAAACATATGAGTACTCCCCAAATAATATAGAATCATATGATAAATACTGTAATAGAAGATAAATAAAACTTTAGGGGAGACAAGAAATAGGAATGATCATGTGTGTGTGTGTGCTCATGTGTTATGCACACATGTGTGTATGGGGTTCTCATCCAAACCAGACAAATGCAATTTTTTTCATATGTAACATAAGAATCCAAGTGCCTCCTGCCAGTATAGCCCTTTTCCAGGTAAGAACTAGCTTCTCCCATCGGAGTCACCTTCTGATCAGAGCCATCTTTTTCTAGTGTATTTTGCGTGAAAGGGGGTCAGCTCACATCCTTTCCTGAGGTGGGGTTACCCATGTTCCAGCCTTCTCTCTGCTGTGGCCTGTTCTTACGGCCACTGACAGCTCCTGCGATTGCTGAGCGACCCCTCTTTTCCCTCCCACAGAACAGCATCTCCACTCTCCCCCAAAGCTCCCCTCAGTCAAAGCTGTGGTATGAAACAGGCGCATGGAGAGGCTGGAGGTTACGGAAGGGGTCACAATGAATGGAAACTATTTAAAAAGGAAAAGCAAACACCATGTTTCTTTAAAATGCTGTAGCCTCCCCACCCCAAGGAACTTCTCATGGCCCTTCTCGAGCCCCAAGCCTGCCACCTCCACTGGACCCTCTCATCTCTCTTCTGAGACTGCTGTTCCTGGACACTCAGACCCTGAGGTGGGCCCTTGCTTCCCTGAGGAAGCTTGACTTATTGGTTACTTTGTTAAGCAGAAGGTCAGTGTTTCCCTGCCTCGCCTCTTAGGTCAGGCTAGGCCATTCTCTAGGTCACTTTCATGAATCAAGGCCTCACACCCCGATGTCTTTTCTTTGAGAAGATTCTCACTTGGAGACAGGACAGCAGTCATATATATTGTTGTTGTTAAAGGATTTCGTTTTTACCTCTTAAAGATGGGAAGTGGAATAAAATGAAACCCTGTAGACCTGAGTCTCCTATGGAGCCCCCCATCCCAGACGTGATGGGAGCAATGTGGAGGCCAGGGAGGGCCGTCCAGAGAGGGATGGCCGCTCGGGCTGGAGTTTTGCGTATCTGTCGGTCAGGGGCCAGTTCTGCACAGATTCCTAAATTCTACTACTATCACAAATTTGATGTTTTCCCTTTCACTTCAGACTTGTGATTCTAGCCATGCAGGAAGTCCTAAGAGGATCAAAAGGCTGCTGCAGTCACAGCAGTTTCTAGCACAGGTATAAGCACATCCCAACTCCTTCCCCCCCAGCTCAGCCTGGCCAGGTAACTGGGTCAGAGTGTCCCAGATAATTCAGAATGAGAATAAATGGAGATTTAAAAAAATTTTTGCTTTGGTTTAAATGACCTAAACAATGTGAAAAATAACTTTTTGATATTATTATTATTATTTATTTCTATTTTGATCATCCAGAACTTAGGTCTTCTTAAATGCTGTCTAGAGATGTTTCTCCTGCTCTGAGAGATTTTTTCCAGCCCTTTCCAAGGGTTATGATTTTGACTCCCACAGGTGTTCCCAGTTACATCCAGCCCTTTGCTTTCACTGTCTTCTGATGGCAGATCCTTGTGAAGCTTCATTGCTAGCCAGAGTGCCCTTCCCCAGCGCTTGGCAGGAAGGAGCTCTCCCCAGAGGCCACTGTGGGGTTCAGGCACAGCAGTCCCTTGCCTCCTGCCTGGCCAGCACCACGCACGGCCACAGTCCATACTGGGTTGAGTGGGTAAGAATGTTCAGGGTAGCACTTAGCATCTGGGTTGTAGTGCCATCTGGGATAAAAAGATGAAATAGAGAGGCCCTAAGCAGATTGAGGGCACACATTCATGGAGACTCAGGATGTGTCAAATGTAGTCTCCTAGGGAAAGGGGGTGGGGAGATAGTGGGAGCAAGAATGTTGTTGTTTATGAGCTTTAAGAATCCAGAGGAAATTCCACTGTGGGGAAAGTTGTGCAAAGAAAGATGCCTAACCAGCATGAAGCAATGAACCTGAAGTTCTGAGACCAATAGGCAGCAACTTCTAACTCAAAGCCACCAGTCCTCACTGATCTCTCCTTTACTGAACTCCTATCACATTTTCCATCTTTGTGACATGTTTTGACATTTATACTAGACTCTTTTTTATGTTGTTTTCCAACTGTAGTTTCATATATATACATTATTTCTTTCCAACTGTAATATAAGCTCCTGGAGGGCAAGACCATGTCCAAAACTTGCATATTTACTGTAAGAAAGACAATATAGTTGAGTCATTGTATTGTGCACAGAAGTAAATTAAATAGTGATTATTGTAAAAAAGCAAACTAACACTAGTGAAAAGCATTCTCTACTGAATTTTCTGATCTAAACATTATTATTATTATTTTTTTTTAATCTTCACCTGAGAATATTTTTTTCCATTGTTTTTCAGAAAGAGTGGAAGGGAGGGAGAGAGAGAGAAAAAAAAATCAATGTGAGAGAGACACATCAATTGTCTGCTTCCTGCACTTACCCCTATTGGGGCCAGGGATTGAGCCCACAACCAAGGTACGTGCCCTTGACCAGAATCGAACCAAGACCCTTCAGTCCTCAGGCTGATGCCCTAACTACAGAGCCAAACTGGCTAGGGCTAAAAATTATTTTTAAGGTTGTTAATATTAAAAATTTTAAATAACCCTAGGCAGTTTTTCTCAGTGGTTAGAGCACTGGCCCATGGATTGAAGCGTCTGGGATTCTAGTCCAGTCAAGGGCATAAGACTCGATTGCAGGCTCCATCCCTGGCCCTGGTCAAGGCTTGTTCAGGAGGCATCCAATCAATATGTCTCTCTCACATCGATGTTTCTCTTCTCTCTCTCTCTCTCTCTCTCTCTCTCCCCCTTCCACTCTCTCTGAAAAACAATGGAAAAAAATATCCTCAGGTGAGGATTAAAAAATAATAATAAAAAAGAAAATAATTAAAAATTTTAAACATACACAAAGGTAGAGAAGATAGCTTAACCTCCATACAACCATCACCCAGAGTCCAGAATTCTTAAGTTTTCACCACCCTTTGTTTCATTCATTCCCCTTTCATTATAATCACAAATCCCAGGGATGTTACTTACCCCTATATCCTTCAGTATGCATCTTTAAAAAATATGAATTTTTTCATAACCTGGTTAGCATCAACTTAAAATTAACAATAATTCCTGGATTTCATCTAAACTTCCCTGACTGTTTCCAAAGAGCAAGAACATCATTGAAAAGAAGGCTTGTTTCCCAACCTGTCACAGAGAGCCAGGCTGGGAACTGATGAGAGAAGGCAGTGATCAATAAATTCTAGGTCAATTCTTGTCTGGCCATACTAGCAAAGTCTGAGGATTATACTCACAAGCTCAGGCCTGACTGTGGGACTGGCCCAGAATCCAGCTTTCTGGAGAGGAGTTCCAGACACTTAATGCTGTTTAGAGTTGTGTATGTGTGTGTCCAGCATTGGGGCTATCTTTGGAGCATTGACATGGGAATAGATTTTAGGGGGTTGTGATAGAATTCAGGAGGCTATGAATTTAGATGGGAAAAGGTGATACATCTTAAGTTTTTATTAACCTTTAATGGAAATTTAAAAAAACTTTTCAACTAAATCTAGGCAGCAAACACAGAAGCATTAGTATTTCTCACTTTGTCACCAATAGAAATTAAAATATTTTAATACATATTATAGTTGTTACAGATATCTTCATGATTACTTTGAAATTGTGTTAATTATTTTTCCACCTCTAGATCTTGTTATATAATGTGTCCATAAGGAAGCACATATATTCCTGTATCACAAGTTTGGGCTTTTTTTTTTACTATTTGGATAAGTGCATCTCAATATACGTGACTTCCTGTGTAATCCTTTGTAAACATAATAACCAGGGATTAGAAATCAGTCCATATAAAGAACCCGAGGTCACCACAAAATCTAAAAGAAGGCCCATCTCCAAATGATTTCTGCCAGTGCTGGCATATAAGTCACAAACTTTGGCCAGCTCTTCTGAAAGGATGCTCAAAGTTCTCTGGAGGCAGTACTATGAAAATCGAAGGTATTAATAGAATTCCAGAATTCTCCTCCCTCAAGGCTGCAGCTCCTCCCACGGCCTTCCTGGCAGCATAGTGGGCTTCCTGCCAGGCAGGCCGAGTGTGTGGGGAGGACTGCTGGAGACAGCGCTCGACTCACAGCCTGAAGCCAATACCCACTCACTGTCATGAACAAGGCGGGAGGGAGGTAAAGAGCTTGGCTTAAACCCCCTTTTCTGGAAAACGGGAGCATTGCCACTTGCCACCTACCTCACTCTGAGTTTTAAGTCAATCAGCATGGTGTATATGTCAAATCCTAGGAGTATCATGAAAAAGTTACCACGCTTTGCTAAAGGAAGAATGTAAAAAAATCACCAGCTTGGATCACATAGGCTCACATTCTTTACTTACAAGTTCATCAATCTTGTTTGCCTCCCACTGGCTAATGAATTAGCATTATGCAGAGAATTGCATATAACTGCCTTATACAGCAACCGTATCTTTAAATGTTCCAAGCAAGGAAAAAAATCTTTTACAGTTATTTTTGCTTCCTACAGCCACGGCAATTTATCAGCCCTTGAATTTCATGTTTACTTTGGTGTGGCTTTTGGCAGGAGTATGTAACAACGCTCAAATATTAAAAAGAGCTGGCAACTATTCACATGAGCTCCAAAATGGAAATGCCCAAATGCCCATCAATAGCAGAATGAATTAAATAATTTGTAGTACATTCCTACAAGGGCATACTATGCAGCAGGGAGAATGAATGAACTATTGCTACTGGCAACAACACGTATCAGCCTCACAAAGAGAGTCTAAGGGAAAGAAGCCAGACACAAACTAGTACACACTGAGTGATTCCATTTACATGGAGTTTACAAACAGCCAAAGCCAGACTGGGGCGTTAGAAGTCAGAGCGGTGGTCGTCTGTGGATGGCAAGCAGTGACTAGAGAACATGAGGAGGTTCCTGGGGTGCTAGCACTAATTCTGTTTCTTGCTTGGGTGCTGGCCACTTGGATGCATTCATTTTGTAAAAATTTATTGGCTTTATTGTTACAATTTGTGCACTTTTCTGTGTGTGTTACATACTTCAACAAAAAATTTAGGATTTAAAGAAAAAACATGAACAGGGTCCCCCAATTGTTTAAATACACCCTCCTTCAGAGTACTACCTTTTTTGAAAAAAACTGGTGATATTTGAAAATGATGTTAAGAAATCTGAAATTCTTAATTGAGATTTCTGGTAATACGCAAATCACCAGAAAATAAGCTATCTATCCTGCCCACATCCCTAGCCCCCAATTGGGTTATAATTCTTTTTATTGACATATTTGTTCATCTTAAATGACAAGTATCATAAAGCCAACTGTGATCTGTTCCAATGACTTGTTAAAACTACCTTAAATAAGGCAAACAATGATGAGGATGCCTTACAGGAGCCCCCCCGCTCCCCCAGGAGGCAAGGTGGCGGGGTGGTTTTGCCCTGACAAGGGCACCAAGCTGACGTAGTAGGGCTGACATCTGCTCTGCAGGTGCAATGCAGGAGGCTGGGGAAACTTCTAATTGATCAGCCCAGAGAGGGCATTTTTTTCTAATTGGTGGGCCCAAATGGATAAAGAAAACTAAGGATGCAGCCTCTGTCCCGCAGAGGCCCTTTCTTCTGCTGGTCACTGCTGCTGTGGAGCACTGTCCCCTCTCCTCCTCTTGCCTACCTTCTTTCTTTGTCTTTACATGGGAAGCCTCTGGGGATCATCTTTCTTGTACGTTTTCCTTTCATCCCACCCTACGCTCCAGAGCACAGCCTACCAGGAGAGCACATGTCTCATTGTTTGCCTGGTAGGGAACGGAGCAGGAACTCTAATGATGAGTCACCAAAAGCCAGTTGCCATCCCAATGTTTGGTGTTTGCAAGGCACTTTTGTTCAAAGATGGAACTGTAGATTCTTGGTATTTCTTTTGGCCCTTTTGCATTTTTTTTTCTTTCCCTTATTGTGGGGTATTTGTTCAGATTATCAATGTGGAAAGAGAGCAGGTGTCAGGGTTAGATCTGACACCAGAATCTCACCATTCAGTTGTCACTTGTTAAAACCTGAACAAGTTACAGATTCCTCAGCTTTAAAATAGGGATGACACTACTTTGCAAGGGTCTAGGGATGATTATATAAACAAAATGTAAGTAGCTCAGAGAACAGTGTTTGCACACAACATTGCACATTCATTCATTTCCTCACTCATGAGTTTGATAAAATCTCAATCATGAGATAGATGTCAGAAATCAGGCTAGTTGTAGTGGTACAAACAACAGGGTTGCCACTCTCATTATGTGCAGAATCCCATGGGGATGTTCTCATAATCAATAAATACAATTTTTTGTTATGGGTATTATAATAGAACTATATGCAGGGTATCTATTTATCTATCATTTAGCTATGTAGGCATTCATTCTTCTATTTGTACATGTATATAATTCTTTTATCTGTAGTTGTATGTAATAATATTAAGTACTATATGTGTCTGCTATTATTATTAATAATAATATTATAACTATACATACAAAGAAATGTCTGCTATAAAAATTGTAACTGTACATATATAGAGATGTTTCTATTTTTGATTATTTCTGGGGCATGCAATTTGGGATGCATTTTTCAATTTCTTCTTTAAACTTTTTTATTGTTTGAAATCTCCAGCAGCAGCTATCACTTTCAAAAAACATTAAAACACTAAAAGTTTTATGAACTAAGAAATTTGAAAACCTAAACAAAATAGAGGAAACATCAAACGCCAAAGTTAGCATACGATTAGACCAAAAGTTTTAAAGAGATTAAATTATCATTAACAACCTCCCCTTACAAAAAAACTGTAGGCCCAAATGATTTTTCAGGTAAATTCTATCAAACTCTTGAGAAATAATAAATTATCACCTACATTATCAGTTAATCCAGAAGAATCAAAAGATAAAACTGCCAAGCTCATTTTATAATATTGGTATAATCAAATAAACACAGTATAAAAAATTATACCTTCTTTCTTTTATACAAATAGATGAAAAAAATCTTTAAAGATATAGCTAATTGATTCCCACAGTGTGTTTTAAAATAATACACCTTGATTATTGGATGATTCATCATTAAGGATTTTGCCAACATAATTCAGAACATCAGTAGATTAAATTTTTTAAAAGCTCATGATAATAATTTCAGTTGATGCAAGAAAAGTATTTGACAGGTTATTTATTTATGGTAAAAACTTTTTGCAAACTAAGAGTAGAAAAGGGTTTCTTTCATTTCCTTAAATGGATGATGATTATATTTCAAGACCCTCAGCAAATATTATACTTAATGGAGAAAATCTCCATGCATTCCTGTTAAGACTGGAAACAAGACAAATATTATCTTTGTCAGAAAGCAAAATATTACAACCAATACAATAATATTGGAAATTCTGGCCAACATTGAAGGAAAGAAAGATAAATAAAAGGATTGGGAAAAACAAAGTACTGGTTTTTTTGCAGGCAATATATTTATCTACTCAGAATAGCCAATAGAATCAATAGGTAAACTATAAGAACTCGGTGGTATATATGATCAAATTATAAGAGCATTTCCAACAGCAAACAACTAGAAATGTTATTTAAAAAGCAAGATACCATTCACATAGCAATAGAGATTTAAAAATGTCTGGTAATTAACCAAGAACACTTAAAGCCTCTTTGAGGAAATTTAAATATTCTAATAAAGGACATAGAAAAAACCTGAGTGAGAGACTTCTTGGGTCAGAAGACAATATTTTAAAGATACCAACTCTCCTCACATTTATCTAGTAAATAAAGCCTAATGTCACAAAAATTCCAGTTAGATCTTTGAGATTCATGTTAAATTTATGCTAAAATCTGTCTCATGTTGGGGCAGTAGAGGACTTCTTAAGCAAAACCTTCGAAAACCATACGGTATGAAATTGATTATTGAGTGCATCAAAGTTAAGGATTTCCGTTGTACAAAGGGCACACGAATAAAGTTAGAAATATATTTCAAAGTGCAAGAAGAGCCCTTACAATGTTTCAAATGAACAGGGGATCTCTATAATAGAATATAGAAGAACAGGGGTCAAACAAGAAATTAAATCAAGCAAATCAATAAGAAAAAGACAGTAACCTCATTGGGAAAAGGAGCGACAGGAAACTGACAGAGCAATAAACTCAAAAAGCTAACAAGCCTTAAGTAACTCAGCGAATTAACACAGCAATGAGCTATCTTCATAAACCTATGTGACTGGAAAAAATTAGAAGGTTGAATTATGCCTGTATGAGCTGGGTATGGGGCTATGTTCTTCTGGCGAGAAAAAGGCAGGGCCACCGTGAGGCACAGCCACTGGGAGGCACGGCCTGTCCGCCTCGGGTTAAGCAGGCGAAGCTGTGTCCTATAAAGCTGCAGGGTCGAGAGGGGGGAGGAACTGAGAGGAGAGGAAACAACAAGATTCCTGGCTTAACTTACCGGGTAGACTCTGGTGATAGAAAGAGGAGAAGCTGGTTTGAGGGTAAAGATAATGTTTTCCATTTGGGGCCTGTCAAGAATTATGAACTTATGGGGCACTCTGATGCAAACAGTAGGTACTCAATCAATATTAACATCTCCTCCATCAAATAAATTTCCTTTTTCTTCTGTGTTTAGGAAGGATTGAATCTTACATTGTAATTTTCAATTTAAATTCTGTTAGTTTTTATAGCTTAAGGATCAATGTTTCTATTAAGCCCTTCTCAATTATAAAAGAATAAGTAGATAACACTGATTTTTCAAATCATCAAAACTTTTAAGCTGTAGTTAGGACCTGAGTGGGGAGACATCCCTACTTTTTCCAAGTTACCTAATGTCAACATTCTTGGGCATATTTTTTCAAGTAAGATCAAGAATGTTTAAGAGATTGAAAAGGTCATGTATTTTGGTGCCAGAATATCTGAATTTAAATACTAGCTGTACCATTAGCAAGCTATGCAATTTGGGGCAAGATGCTTAGCCTTTCAATAAATAAGGCTATTAATAATTACCTTCTAGGAATATTATTAGGAATTAAATAAAATCATATAGATTAAGTATCAGGCACAGAGTAGTGTGTTATAAAAGCTATCTTTCCATTATTATTATATCATACCATGGTAGACCCTTACCTTCATTCTTATTCATTCTAAATTTCACAGAATAGTCTATATCAGTTCTGTCCAGCAGGAATATAATGCAAGCCACATATGTCATTTAGATTATTTTGTAGCCATATTAAGAAAGTGAAAAGTAACAGGTCATATAGTCTTTCTGATTAGTGTTTCAGGGTTCTTAGGATATATTCCTAGAAGTGGGATCACTGGGTCAAAAGGCAGCTCATAGCAGCACAATTTACAATAGTTAAGATCTGGACACACCCCAAGTGCACATCAGTAGATGAGTGGATAAAAAAAACATGGAACATTTACACCACAGAATACTATGCAGCTGCAAAGAAGAAGGATCTCTTACCCTTTGGGACAGTATGGATGGACCTGGAGAATATTATGCTAAGCAAAATAAGCCAGGAGGCTGAGAAAGACAAATATCCCATAATCTCACTTATATGTGGAATCTAAAGTACTTAATAAACTGATGAACAAAATAGAAGCATGGAACAGACTGACAAATCTCAGAGGGAAGGTGGAGTGGGTGAGTGGAGAGAAATTAACCAGAGAATTTATATGCACACATGCATAACCCATGGACACAGACAATAGTGTGGTGAAGGCCTGGGGCAGGGAGTTGGTGAGGGGTATAAGGGGTCAATGGGGAAAAAAGGAGACATCTGTAATATTTTTAATAATAATAAAAAAAAGAAAAACAAGTAACAGGTCAAATTGATTTTAACATATATTTAATCCAATATTTACAAAATATAATTTCAACATATGACCAATAATATAGTTATTAATAAGATATTTTACATTCTTTTCTGCATTGTTTTCAAAACCTGGTGTGTATTTTATACTTAGAACACATTTAAATTCAGATGAGCCACATTTAAGTGCTTAACTATATATGGCTAATGGCTACTGTACTGAACAGGTCTAGATACAATGTTTTAAATTCTGCATTATTTAAACATTGTCTTTAAAATCAACATTTTCTTCTTATCATTCTCAGATCATAAGACTTTGTCTAAGAAACAACACGGCGTTTTTCCCCCAGTCCTTAGAAGTGGAGGTTTCTTTGGACCAGTCATTAGGCCTTAGTGCTTCTGGAAAGAGGTCTTTGCAAACACTCCCTCCTTTCTCTGCAGTCTCTGAAGTCACACTGAGTGGAGCCTTGGGAGGATGCCTTGAGCCAGGAGTCGACGGAGCAGATTTAGCTGCACCTTGAGGATACTGCAGGTTTTCTGACTCTTCTCCTCAGGGTTCAGCATATTAATTCTAAAACACATCGTATGCTCTCCCAGACCTTAGAAAATCCAATGTGCACCAGCCATTAAACAAATGGGAAGGGAGGAGGCAACTTTTTCCATTTGGAGCTCACTCACGTCCCAATGCAATCAAGCAGAACATTTGTTCTGTTTGGAATTGGTTTGGAATGAGAGAAGAAAGGCATATTGTACAGCTTACAGTAACCACACATTGGGTAAGACAAGTATTAACAATACTTGAAACCAATGGAAATGTATGAAATTATTACTTTTCTCTAATGGAATGTCCTGCTTTGGGTGAGAGGGTGACCAGATGACTTCTCTCAGACCCATTTTAGGTCTATTATTCTCTAGTTTTTGAAATAATTACATAGAGAACATTTCTTTTATTGCAATAAAAACACATAACATAAAATTTACCATCTTAACCATTTTTAAGCATGTAGTTCAGTGGTGTCAAGTGTATTCACATAGTTATGAAACAGGTCTCCAGAGCTTTTTCATTTTGGCAATCTGACACCCTATATACATATACACTAAACAGAACTTCCTATCCCCTCCCCCCCATCCCTGGTAAACCACCACTCTACTTTCTGTTTCTGAGTCTGAGTACTTTAGACACCTCACATAAATGGAATCAGACAGAATTTGTCTTCTTGTGACTGACTTATTTCACTTAGCATACCTGTCCTCAAGGTTCACCCATGTTGTTGGAACAATTTTTATAATTTTTTTTAAGTTTCATCTTCCAAATGTATCCGTTTTTAAAATGCATTTGCTTTTACAGAGCAACAACTATATGCTACATGCTATACACGTGAAGTTTAATTTCATGCTGAAGAGCTAGAAAGCTGGATCTTCATTCTCAAGTTAGTGTGGTCATGGTTGGGACTTCCCTGAGACTTACTCCAGTAAGCTCTAAAGATCAGATCATTTAAATCTATTTCTTCATCCAGGTACTTCATTACTCTGTTTTCTCACTCTTCTATGAGATGATTCAGGTCCACAAATTATGGGTAACGCAGATAAAAAGTAAGCATAGAATATATGTGTGGCCTTGAATAAAGTAGAGATCAATTCATAAGCTCAATACCTCATGCTCAGGCATTTGAATGGTTCACAGGCTGGCCAATAGCAAAGAGTCCCTCGTCACCAGACTGTGTCCCCACTCTGTCTCTCCCATTCCCAACACTTTTGACATCTCCAGGGCAGCAGGGCACTCAGCCCTGCTTCATGTATCTTAGGTCAAAGAGAAGAGGCACAGAGCCCCAATGTGTGATTTCCAGCTGAAAGGAACCAAGTGTCTTCTGATAAACAACACTTGAATTTTTTTTAATGAAGGGATTAAACTGACCTTCTTTTGAAATGGGCTAGACAGAGTAAACAAGGAGAGATCTTGTTTTCCCTTCATACTGGAAAAATAACATTTCTCCGTTTCCAGCTCAGTACAGTTGACTGAATTGGAAAGGAATCTATTTTCTCTGGAAAGATTTATTTGCCCAACAGTCATGTTTTTGTATATGTGTGTGTTTTGGCAAGAGGTGATAGATTTTCCAGAACAAGGGTCGTCTTGTTCACAGTTTAAAGGGGCCCAGAAATTGACTGAGGAATTTAACGTTAGGGAAAGCTTTTGCAGCCTTCATTAAGGCTGTGTACAGACTCCAGAGCATCTCAAATTGGCCTGGGTGCTAGGGCAGGGAGCTGAGTGTGCTGGGGCAGCGACTCCGTGGTCCCACCACACTCAATGGACAGCAGATAGAGACATCTCTTCTTTGTTCACCTCAGTCTCAAAACTTGCCAATCAGGGTCTATTAGGAAGCATCTGAATTTCTATTTTTCAAATAAAGAACTGTTTCCAAGAAAGTTAAATAGTTTTTGAGTAAGGCCATGTGGAAAAGCTAAGAGCAAAGTAACCTCCTCTTCTCACAACCAGACTTCTTTTCTCACCTGAGGACACATTGTTTCAGGATCAAGCAAAGCTGTAAATTTCTTTCTGGCCAATTAGAGAGAAGACTTCTAGGAGTTACTAAGTGCCCCTCTCCTGTCACTTCTATCGGCTTCACCAAGGATTGGCATCACTATTTTAGAACAAATAAGCTCCTACTTTACAGAGAATTGTCTTTACTGCTTTTGATTTTCTTGTATTATGCACCAGGCATTAATATTATATAAAATAAAATTGCATACTTTGGGAATATTTTCTTGAAAATATTTCTTTGAAGGTCAATGACTTGCTTCTTGTCAATTCCAAAAAAGTTGAATACATATGTATATATTCTAACCCCAGAAAAAATATATATTAAAATATTTTTCTATTGTTAGTATATGTACATGCATAGTGGTGTTAGTATAAGTACATGTATATTAGTGTTAGTATATGTACATGTATACTGGTGTTAGTATGTGTACATGTATATTGCTGTTAGTCTGTATACATGTATATTGGTGTTAGTATATACACATGTATATTGGTGTTATAAATTTCCAAGTCACTGCTTGCTGAGCTCAGCAGACAGCTCAGCTGGATTTTGCACAAGTGACTTTTCACTCAGCTGGTCTTTGCCTTGCCAGGTGTGACTGGCCAATGTAAAGGAAAGGAACGGTGTTTTTCCTTTGAGCACAAACATTACAATTTTTACCACATTTTCCACTGCCCTGTGTCTGTTTTCAAGGAAGCACAGAATGGCAGAAAACAGAGGAGTCTGAGATTTCTCCTTTGTAGATGTTGGCTCCCAGCCTCTTCGTGCATTTAATTTAGCAAATGTCCACATAATTAAATGAGGGGAAAGTAGAATTTTTCTTTGATGGCAAAATGGTTTCCATGAGGAGAAACTGGCTGATGGTGTCGACTCTGAAGTGTTGCTGGAAGACTTCACAGCAGCCAGGCACCTCCTTCAGCACCCAGACTGTCCACATTCCCAGGGCCTGGCAGCACTCTTAGGGCTGAGTAAGTGTGTACCTTTTTGAGGCATTTTTAACTTTCACAAATACATTCTTCTTATTGTGTGCCAAAGTCCATGAATTTGACATAATTGGAAATTTCATTAATCCCTATTATGTTCTTTATTACCCAGTTCAAAGATCTTTGGGACCGAATCCGAGCTAAGTGGGTTTTACCCTGGCTTTGAAGTACCCAGAGCAGCAGCCCTAGAAGAATCAGGAAAAGACCCCAAACATTTTCCAGGGCAGGGTCCAATCTTTTCTTTTCAGTCTGTCCTCCAAATATCTACCCCATGCTTGTTGTTAAATAAGTATTAGTTGGAAATGCTGACCACGTGGTAAAGAAATAGAGGAGAGGAGAGAAAATGGCAGTTTACTGCACTTAGCAAAAGAGAAAATGAGGTGACTATACAAAGAACTGGGCCTGCTTCTCAGTCTCCATACTCTCGTAGGGCTCCCAGCCAAACGAAGTTTCCAGCCTCTCTCTGCCATGCTCCCTTCTCTGATTCACCTCCAGTAGTGCTGCCTAAACTCTGTCTATTTGTCCTTCCATCAGTGCCCGTTCTTTCTCACCCCATGGTGCCGAGAGCCCTCCCAGGTAACTGCTTCTCCTGCCTCACTTCCCATCTCTTCCCCTCCAGCCAACGGCCTCAAGAGCTGCGTAAAGTTCAAAGCAGCTTCTTCATCAGGAACAGGCAGTTTCTGGCCTGGGATATTATGTAAGGCTGCATGAATCCTGTACCCTGAGCTCCTGCACCTAGACGAGAGGTGGCTGCCCAAGTTACAAGGAGATTGAAGGGGGGATATTAGCAATTGCCACCTAATGGACCAGGTTGGTTGTTCACAGGTTGCATTTCTCACTTGGGTTGTGGACAAGCTTAATGTAGCAGAATGGGGTAAATAAAAAATAAAATAAAAAAAAAGGACTATCTTAGCAGCTGACTTCAGAATTTCTTCTTCCTTGATGAACCAGCCTGATGTGAACAACTGAGCAGGAAGCTTAGGCCCAGGAAAATCATGGAAGGCACAGATAGAACAGAGAGGGCTAAATCACTCTGTATAGGAAAATGAAAGCATAATACTTTTTGCTAGTGAAGGTGGGGGGGAAGGGAAGGCAGGGTGTTGAACTATCTAGCAGTAGGCCTCGGTCGATGAAAAAAATATTTATACCATATTGATTTTAATTGTTTTGTTTACATTGGTATGAAATAAACCTCTCTATTTATCTAAGCTTCCAGTCAAGGACATAAAGTACTTATAAGTTACAATAAAGTACATATAAAGACTCTGTGTGTGTGTGTGTGTGTGTGTGTGTGTGTGTGTGTGTGTGTGTGTGTGTGAAAATCAAGGAATCCTTCTGGATTTTCTCTGTCCAGATCCGCATGTAGAAAAAGCCCACAGTGGACAATGAGGTGATACACGTATTCATACACAGGGTCAATATTTCAGCGGGAAGACCTGGAGCTTGGCCAGTGACATCATAAGGCCCAGCTTCTTCGCATTCAGAATCCAGGAGGCAGAAGGATTGCCCCCTCAGATGGGAATGTGGAGCAATCCCTCTGAGACTCAGTGGACAGATTTTGTTTTTCTCTGATATCTTGGTTAAATTAAGAGCATGTTTAACAAAGTAAGGGGAGGTGCCTGGGCAGCAATTTACTGACTTAATTTGGGTCCTGTGGTATTACCGGGGAAAAGAGACCAAACCAAAAGAAATTCTCACCTTCCATCCAGCACTTTTACTCCATTGAAAGAATTCCTGGCATTCTTTCAAAAATATTTATGGATCACAGACATATGAAATCATCCAGAAATGTTAATGTCATGAACTCAAATTTGACAAGGGCCATAGAGCACAAAGAATTCAACCTCTGGAACCAACTGCCTGGACATGACTCTACTTACTTGACAGTGACCTTATGCTAGTTCCTTAACCTCCCTGAACCTCAGTTTCCTCTTCAGTACAATGGGAATAATCATAGTTCCTAGCTCATAAGGTCCTTGAGAAGATTAAGTAAGTTAGTATAATAAAGCACTAGAATAGTTCTGGAACATTCAGAATCTGGATTATTATCTTCTTGCCTTATCATCGGAAGCTGGGAAGGGAATCATGCTAGGAAATTTATGTACATATCTCAATCTTCCCAACAATTAATTTTCATAACAATGGGGCACTATTAAGTCTATTTTCTCAGCTGAAGATCTGAGACCAAGAAAGATAAGAGAATTTCCCAAAGTCACACAATTAGTTAGAATGAGATGATTTGTGGATTATTTGTTATCTAAGTTTACAAAGTAAAATTACAATTACTGGTTGTTGCTCACATAGGGAATGGTGCAGTATCTTATACAGTATTTAAATAGATACAGAAAACCAAACAAAATAGCTATGTTAAGTGCATTAGCTTAGCCACTCATGCTTTTAAATGGGAAAGAGTGAAATGAAATGGCCCTGAGACAGTGAGTCTAGACAGTGAGTCAGGTAGTCATTATCTTACATATGGACCCTTGTCTGTCCACTTGTTTCCCTGCCTCGTTTCTCTTTTCCCATGTAATCTTTTTATTTCAGTGCTGCCAGATGTCTCCCCCAAATAGTTTCAATACTATTATTTTATTGTTACAAAACCCTAAATAGCTACCCAGATCCAGTGCAAACTCCTCACTTCAGCCCCTAGTAAACCTTCCCATAAGATCCTCAAACGCTTTCTGCTACCGGTACCCTATCCCCCAGCCAAAGTATGATAGAAAAACGGTGCTTTGCTCATCCATCTGCAATTTAATAAAATGCTGTCTGTCCTTCAAGGTCCTAGTCATCTGCCACGTACTTCTTCCCTGATTCTCTCAATCAGATGTAATCATCCTTCCTTCGAACCCTTGTCATTCAATGAGCAGCAATTGTTGTATCTCACTCTAATTTCTAATATCATCTCTAGTTCTCTGGTGGCTTACCCCTCCCCCAACACACACACACACACACACACACACACACACACACAATTGTCATTTCCTTAGCAGCTGAGATTTTGTATCTCCTGTGGTTCCAAGATGGCCTTCCTCATAAAACGATCATTGCAATCATGCGTTGTTGTTCATGGAAAAGAAAGAAGAGGAGGAGAGGGAGGAAGGGAAGGAGTTGGAGGAGGGGAGAAGAGGAGGGGAACAGATGGTTATGGAGTTCTTTTGCTTCTCTAGTCATTGTGATTGGACAGCTCTAATTAGTGGAAAGTTTTTCTCTATATTCATCTAAAATCTGCCCCCTTAAAATTCAGGGGTTTTTGGTGTGAGTTTTTCCATTGCTCTTCAGAGAGAGTGGAAGAGAGAGAGAGAGAAACATCGATGTGAGAGAGACACGTCAATTGGCTGCCTCCCGAAGGTGCCCTAAGGTGACCAGGGCTGGGGATTGAGCCTGCAACCCAGGTACGTGTCCTTGACTGGAATTCGAACCCGGGACCCTTCAGTCCACAGGCCAACGCACTAACCACTGAGCAAACTGGCTAGGGCCCCTTAACATTCAGTTTTATAAATATTCATTACACCATTTTAGTCATAAATCACATTTAGTAACCCACATATAGCCTACGTGCTCGAGCTTCCCACCACCTGTCATCAGAACCTTCTCACATATTGAGGAGGGAAAGGCTGCTTCGGAGTCCACCTTCTAGCAGCTTCTCAGGCTTCTCGCACCCCTACCTCAGGCCCTGCCCTCCAGGCCTATTTCTTGAAAGAATCTTTCTCCACTCATTTCCTAGCTATGATACATACGGGGGGGAGGTGTATAGAAGGTCTCTGAGAGAGTTTTTGGATTTATTGTTGTTACGTATTGAAGCCCTTGGGGATCAGAGGCAAAAAGACTTATTTTTCCATTTACACAAAAAATGTATCTGAGCCTCATGGTTAAATGTTCAAATATTTTAAGATTACTATCCTTTCCCCCATAAATCTTCTTTGGCAAGATTTGTGTACTTTGGAAGCAGAGTAGAAAGATATTTAAAGGTTCTTAAGCAAAATACCGGGAGATGGGTTTAAAAGGAGTGTATTTAGAAAGAGGAGTCATTTATTTAGGGTTGAGTGGATAAGTGACAGTTCATAATTATGGGGATGGGAAAAGTTTTGTGAGTCGGAGTGTCTGGATTATATCAGTTTTTGGTGGTGCTCCTGTATAACTGGCAGAAAAATAGACCTAACTGTGGTCTCATAGGTTAATTATGTGAATTAGACTTTATTGTAGGTGGCTGCTATGCAACAAATGGTCTGTTACGACACTTGGAGCAGCCAGGGCCCCTGATGTCTTCCCTCCCATCGCTGCTGCCATTATCCTCATGTCTCTCTCCTGGACCCTGCAATGACCTTCCAACTGGGACCCTTATCTGCAGCCACTCTTCCCTCCAAAACATACCACACAGCCGGGGCGGGGGGGACAATCTCCCTGAAACGCAGCTCCAATCATGTTCCTGGCTCAGCAGCCACATTTTCCTAAATCTTAAGCTGTGACTCCCCCTCCTGCCCCATCCCTGAAGGCATTCCTAAGCTTCATATAGAGTTGACCGGCCCTACTTCTTCCTTATTATTTCTAATACAGATTTCAATCATAATACTTAGGAAACCATTTCTTTACATCTCCCTCCTACTTCCAAGACTGCTGTTTTACATTGGCTTTCCAACACCTGCCTTACCTACCGTAGTGCCTAGGCCCCCAGTGAGCATCTAATATCTGGTCTTAGGAATGACTAGAGGGTAAGTCCAGTCCCCTTGCTGCTGTGCTCTAGGTCTTCCATAATCTTGGTCCGCCCCATCCCTCCAGTATGCTTCTTCACGGGCTCTATTCCTTTGCAAACCATGAAGCAAACAAGAACTTAAGAAGACTTGAATTTTCCCACTTTGCTGGGAACATTCTCCCACTGTGCAGCCTGTTGCTTTCACCTGGATGGCCCTTTTCCCTTTCTCTGCTTGTTGAAACCCTGTTCATTTTTCAAGAGACAGTCCAGATAGCTCTCCTCCAGGAAGCCTCCCTTGCTCGGGTAATACCTTGTTGATCTGTCTTTGACAGTATTGATCAGACACTTAAATCATGACCTCTTCCAATTTCATTGTCACCACAACCTTCAGAACAAGGATTTGACCAAAAAGGTGGCAAGAAAATTGTGCGGAGTGGAAATAATATGGCTACATGTCTTAGTATAGGAAGGCTCTGCTGACTTCGCTAAGCACACGGCCCTGTCCTGGGTGCAATGATCTTGCTCCTGAACAAATGCTAGGAAATAGTACATCAAAGGCATAGCTAGAACACGATCAGACCCAAGTCTTTTCCTTTCTTTATTTCCTCTGGAGGAGAAGTGAGCCAGGCTGCAGAACCTGGAGCTTCCCAGCCTGTGTTCCTCATAGCAATGGGTTACTAGTTTGGGGAGAGATTCCTCTCATGCTTCAGGGTGGCTAGGCCTGGCTCGGAGCCACCCAAGACCCTGGCCAGCGGCCTCTGGCCATTAGCCCAGTGTGCCTCACAGACACTGTGTGGGTCCTGTTATGAGAAAGGTCAGGGGGCACTGACCTTAGTCAAATTAGGTCAAAACCATGAACCCCTGGGCATGCACACACCACAATGGGAAATGACTTCCTTTGCATTTGGTGTCCTCTCTGTGGGCACAATAGGAAAAGCTGGGGATCTGGAGTCAGGAGCTATTTCCAAAACTCATTCCTTACGTCTGTGTGACTTGGAGCAAATCATCTAAACTTTCTGGGATTCTGTGTCCTTGGGGAATTTTTATCTTGAGGGATTTTTGTAAAGCTGGCTTCATTTGGGTTTAGGGGAAAGTCATGATTTGAGGTTTCCAGTCCCTTTCCCCATTTTAGTTAGTGCAGTTCTCTTTGATCTGTTTTATATGCTAGGGGAGCAGATAGACATCCCTGGGAAAAGATAGCCACTGCTATAAAGTGTCCAGAGCCAATGGACCGAATGATGTCCACACTCCCTCTTAATGCTTACATCCTCAGTGTCTCTGAAAATCTATTTCCTATCATTCTGTTGAAAGTAAGTAAATTAATACACTTCAAGTCACAACTTTTTCATTCTTAAAATAGTTTGTTTTTCCAGTCTAGCTACTTGATCATTTGATTTTTCTGAGACAGTAGAGCCTCTGGGTGAGATAAAACTTTAATGATATGAGTGTTAAATACATTCAGTTGAAGACAAAAACTATGGCTCCTTCTGGAAAAGGACTGTGAATGTTCATCCTTTGAGGTATCAAATGCCATAAATTTCATCTTCAGGAGGCTAAGTTCTACCCCTCCCAATGAAATATTACATGACTATGAGCTAATTTTAGAAAAAAAATACAATCTTCAGGTTTGTGAGATTAGTTTATTAATTTAACAAATAGCTGCTTATGGTAACCATACCGCTGTTCTCCCCCAACAGTCCAGATTAGACTTTTTATGTGTTATGTGACCTTCATTAATTATTTTTAACACTCCCTTTCACTTGCATATGGAGCACCTTCTCTCTGACAGCAGTCTGACCTCCGGGCTGGGTTGGTATAGATTCATAAGTGACTCAGCTCATTCAAAAATGGGAACTGGCTCAAAACAACCTCCCGAAATTTCTGTTCCTGATCATGATCAACTGAAGGCAGTTAGTAGTAAGTAAAGGAGACTGGCTGCATACAAGGAGCTACAAAGCTGAGAAACAGCAACAGCAGCAAATCCAGGATGGCAAACCCTGAATGAATTACAGGTTTCAGAACCAAACCGTCTAGCTAAGCCCTGCTCCCATCTTGGGTATAAACTTTTAGGAAACTCTGAATTCATGCTTTCTCCTCTGTGTTTGTGTAATTGTGGCTCATAGCTACTGGGTTTTCCACAATAGGAGTTTTGTTGTTGGCGAGAACATTCACACAGGTCTTGCCCATGAGAGACTTCTGCTTGCTGAGTCAGAAAGCAGTCCTTGAGGCGAGAGTTCGCTTGATGAATGAAGATAGGCACAAGGCATCTCCTTCACCATTCACGAGCATGATTTATTCACTCGTTTCCCACACCAGCTTCTGTCTCCATCCACAGAACTGGAGAGAGGGCCTTGTTTATACAAAGACATTGTAAAATGAGTCCAACCCTGCAAGGCCTCCTCCTTTGCTGTGGGAGGGACTCCTGGACGTGCTCTGCACTAAATAAACACACACTTTCATCAGAACCTGGCATACTTTCTCCATTTATAGCCTGTAAATTTTCTTCCCCTATTTCACTGAAAAGTTGGGATGGATTTCTGGGATTTTCATGTATATATATATACATATATATATATATATATATATATATATATATATATATATGTGTGTGTGTGTGTGTATGTACACATATATATTATGTATATATATATGTATATGTGTGTGTGTGTGTGTGTGTGTGTATATATATATATATATATATATATGGTGAAATGATCACCATAGTAAGTCTAGTTAACATCCATCATCACACAGGAACAGTTTTTCTTCTTGTGATGACAACTTTTAAGATCTACACCTATAGCAACTTTCAAATATATAATATAGTATCAAATATAGTTAGCATGCTGTCCATTACATCCCCAGCACTTGTTTGTTTTATAACTGAGAGTTTGTACCTTTGGATCCCCTTCACCCATTTCACCCTCACCCTCACCCTCATTCTCGCTCCCCAGCCTCTGGCAGCCACCAGTCTGTTCTCTGCATCTATTAGCTCAGTTTGTTGCTCTTGTCATTTTTAGATACCACATATAAGTGAGATCTCATACAGTATTTGTCTTTCTCTCTCTGTCTGACTTATTTCACTTAGCATAACACCCCCTAGGTCCACCCATGTTGTTGTAAATAGCAGGATTTCCTTTTTATTGCTGAGTAATATTCCATCCTGTATATACACAGCACATTTTCCTTCTCCATTCATCCATTGGTGGACACTTAGGCTGTTTCCATGTCTTGGCTATTGTAAATAATGCTGCAATGAACATAGGAGTGCAGCTCTATTTTCAAGTTAGTGTTTTTGTTTTCTTTGTATAAATAGCCAGAAATGGAATTGCTGGATCACATGGTAGTTCTATTTTTAATTTTTGGAGAAACTTCTACACTGTTTTAAATAGTGGCTGTGCCAACTCACATTCCCACTAACAGGGTGCAAGGGTTTCAGTTTCCCTGCATCCTCGCCAACACTCGTTATTTCTTGTCTTTTTATGAAAGCTGTAATAACGGGTGTGAGGTGATTTCTAACTGGGGCTTTGATTTGCATTTCCCTGATAATTGGTGATGTCGACCACCTTTTCATGCACCAGGAGAGTCTCTCTATTACTGCTCTACCATGCCAGAGCATGGTAAGGTCAAGTTTAAACACAACCTTGTTCAAAGCCTCTACTGGCCCCCACTGTGGAAATAAGCTCTCCTTCCTCTTAGTTCCTATGGCATTTCTCCATAACCTTTTTCCTTGCATTTATCATTTGTAAGACAGTAATTTGTATAGAGCACTCAGTGTTCCTATTATTACCATAAACTCCTGAATGGCAGGATCTTCATATCCCTATCAAGACTGGGACAATGTGAGATAATTGAGGCACTTGCCACACATACAAAATTTAAGGGGGACCCCCAAAACCCAGTCAAGTAAATAACATTATAATGTGACATTTTAAAAAACAAAATATCTGTGATGAACAAAGTATCAAAATATTCTGTAAAAACAGGATCAGTAGTTTTCCCTTTTCCTTTCAGATCTTCCTGTTTGCCTCAGGCTTTCATATGGCCCAGCACTGTTACTGATTCTGTCTTTATCGGAAATTTTAACATTTTGTTTATCATAGGTTCTTTGCATTGGTTTTGATTTTTAAACAACTATTGCATTAATGTGCTAGTTATCTTTATTCTCGAGTGCTTTTGGCTTCCTCTTAAGTGCTTAAACAGATGCCTCACTCGCCTCACCTGGTCCTGGATCTGATCACCATAGCAACTAGCACCGGACTTCTGTCCAGATATACACACAGTTAATATTTCATGAATGAATGAATGAATACTAGCAGAGATATTTCAGGTGCCTTTTTCTTTGTTTTTTCCTAAAGGCAAAATGACACCTAAACCACAATCCAGCGTCTGTGATGACATCTAGACAGGCAGTTAGGCAAGTGGCAGTCGTTTCAAGTGATTGGTTGTAGTGCCAGTCAGCATTCCCCTGCCAGTTTAAATAACTGATCCTGAGCTTATTTCATGGTCACAGAGCACCCCTCCAGTCTTTCTTTCTTTCATAAACAATTCTCAAGAAGCTTAATAGCTGCAGAGGCACAGAATTGTCTTTCACTTCCTTCTATTGAATTGTAAGCCACTAACAACAAAAATAAGGTTTTTGGAAATCCAAAATGCTGGGAGTAGGGCTCTATTGATGTGTTTCTTCAGGGAGTCTCAATGCTTCCAGGGAGAGGAAGAAGACAAAGGGCTGGAAGACCAAACGTGATGGGCCCTGGCCCTCAACGATACCATGCAGCTTGACAGAAAGTAAAATTTTGTGGCATTGCACAGACACATAGGAGAGAGTCCCATTTCTCAAGGGAAAAAGACATGATCATGTAGGTGTTGAATTTGGTTTCAGGCATGCCCTGAAGACAGTGGTTGATTCCTCAGTGTGTTCATCAACATTTATCTTAAAAAGACAAAAGACTATTCACAAAATCTTCTCACAAATTCATCTCCAAAAGTTGAGCCTGTGATAACAAAATTATTTCTCTGCCCTGGTAGATGGCCCATGAAAATAGTGTTTTTGATTTAGTAACAGGAATTCTATTCAGCAAAAAAACAATGCTGTTACAGTGTTTTCTCTGGGTTCTGTCCACATAATAGTTGCTGTCCCTAAGGGGATAAGTGAATTTTATTCTGAAAAACTTACTATGATTTACACTTTTTGTCCTGTCATTGAATGATTGTTAGTCTTTATCTATGCTCACTCCTTTTAACCTCAAGTAGTTCAACTGTAAAAAAGTTAAATAAACTAACTTTAGTTCATTTTAAAACAAGAATAATCTACTCCCAAATCCAGGATCTAGAGGAAAGAAAATGATTCTTAGAAACTACCACTTCTTTTCTCTGACAATCTTTAAATCATTTCTTTTCCCATTTTGTTTCTTTGCTGTTTCACTGTGGTGACTGAAACTTCACTTCTGTTACACCTCTGAAAACTGGAGGATCTGAGAGCTAGCATATGCTCATTGAAACAAATTCTCTCACAGGAGTGGCAACACTTCCTTGGAGTATTAAGTGAGTCTGCTAACAAATTAGGTTCAGATTCTATATCTAGTGAGGGCCTACTGTGTGCTGGCCACTCTTGCTAGACAGCCTTCCCAAGTTATTTCACTTAACCCTTGAAGTGTCTAGAGGAAGAGCAGTTATCAACAGACTCATGTTGAAACAATAAAAAACAAACTGTAAGAGGTTGTAACATGGCCAGTGTTTAAAGAGTAGCAAGGGGTCAGCCCAGGCCTCTTGCTTGTCACGTTGCTTACAACTGCCTGGCCGTTTTCATGGCCTGCCATCATTTATTTATTTATTTATTTATTTTTTAATTTTAATTTTAATTTTTTATTTATTTTATTTTTTTAGGGGTGCATATGTCTTTTTTTTTTTTAAGTTTTTTTATTGTTTAAAATATTACAGATGTCCCTTTTTCTCCCCAATGACCCATTCCACCCCGTTCCTTCCCCCTCCCCAGTCCCTCTCCCCACCATTGTCCATGTCCTTGGGTTGTGTATATATGCACATAAATTCTTTGGTTACTCTCTCCTCCTCCACCCACCCGCCCTCCTCCATCCCTCTGACATTCATCAGTCTCATCTATGCTTCCATGTCATTGAATCTATTCTGTTCATCAGTTTATTAAGTTCTTTAGATTCCACGTATAAGCGAGATCATGTGATATTTGTCTTTCGCTGCCTGGCTTATTTCACTTAGCATAATATTCTCCAGGACCATCCATACTGTCCCAAAGGGTACGAGATTCTTCTTCTTTACAGCTGCGTAGTATTCCATGGTGTGAATGTCCCACAGCTTTTTTATCCACTCATCTACTGCTGGGCACGTGGGCTGTTTCCAGATCTTAGCTATTGTAAACTGTGCTGCTATGAACATTGGGGTACATATATCCTTTCTGATGAGCCATCATTTTTCAGATGGGAAATTCTGCACTGCTTCTGCTCCGAGAGATGCAAATATGTTTATCTAATCCAATTTGTCATGTGGTTAGTTTCCAAGGTGAAATGAAACTAAGCCTAAGAGGCCTCAGACATTATTTTAACCTATTGGAAGAGACAAGCCCCACCTTGTTCAGCACTCCAGTCTCCGTATTACTTTTCCTGGAGCTCCATATTTTTTTCCAGGGAAACTGCTCCCTTTTCAAAGAAAGGTCATCCTAGTTTCTAAAAAGGCTTACAAGTAATAGGTTCTAGATCACCATGGAAGAATTGGTAAGATGGTTACGTATCAAAAAGAGAACAATTTGATTCAATGAAAAGGAAAACGCATCAAAGTTTATATGCCTGAATTTGGGGTTATTTGTGTGTGGGCACTGGGTCTGGGGGACAGTGAGTGTAACAGAAATTGAATGATGCTGAAAAATACATCCTAATTACTCAGGATCATATTTTTGATAAATAAGCAACCAAGTATTCATGGCTACAGCTACAATGGATAAAACACCTCAAATGAAAACCAGTGCAGGCAAGTGAAATAGAACAGCACAGCACAAGGATAAAGCATGTGGGCTCTTCAAGTCTGTTGCATGAGCTTGTGTTCTAGTTCCACTACTTACTGGTTGTGTGGCATTTGATAGATCACTTTAAAACAAACAAGTGAATTCTGTAAGTTCAGTGTTTTCATCTATACAATGGACACAGTAACAGTAAGTACGCCTATGAGGATGGTGAAAAGATTAAAGGAGAAAGTACATGTAAGTGTCTGACACTTCAGAAAAGTGCACTACTATTAAAAGGGGAATGTATCTGTAGTAGTTTTGAGCACCCTGTAGTAGAATAACTTATTTCTCAGGTTCAAGAAATTGGGAAAGAGTTATGACAGGAATTGTCACCACACTTAGAAACAGAGGAAGTGATTTTATTAGTGGAAGTCAACATGATTCCAACAACTCAGAAGCACAGGCATACAGAGCATGCGAAACAGGACATCTAACCAATAAATAGCAGTAATCACAATATTGTTGACAGCTGAGCCCAAGGAGCATCTACATCTCTTTAACAATTAGGAGGCGAATAACCCTGCTCAGTGTGGCAGTGGGTCAGTGGATACAAGAAGCACCAGCAAAACTAAAAACAGCAGATGCCCCTTTGAAGAAAATTTAATTGAAGTGGAAAGACCTATAATAATGTCCCCATTGTGCCCTTGACTTAAATGAGAGAGGCAGAGCACTGTGTGAATTCTCCAGACCGGGAGGCTGGTGTGGAAACAGCCAGACATTGTGGACCCCCTCAGGTCCTCCCAAGAAGACTGGGGCTACGTCAATTAATAATAACCTGCCTGGCCGGGTGTGGCTCAGC
This sequence comes from Miniopterus schreibersii, assembly GCF_964146895.1. NCBI lineage: Eukaryota > Metazoa > Chordata > Mammalia > Chiroptera > Miniopteridae > Miniopterus > Miniopterus schreibersii. Next base: position 72,885,608 of record NC_138102.1, on the reverse strand, counting down.
TGTTGAGCGTCGACCCAGGATCCAGGTGATCAGGGTTCGATTCCCGGTCAGGACACATGCCCGGGTTGGAGGTAAATCCCCAGTTGGGGGCTTGCAGGAGGCAGCCAATCAATGACTCTCTCATCATTGATGTTTCTCTCTCTCTATCCCTCTCCTTTTCTCTCTATGAAAACAATAAAGATATATTTAAAAAAATATAATAATAATAACTCCAGCAAAGTCATAGAGCACTTTTATATCAGCACAATTCTGGGTGGGAAGCCACAGAGCTTCAGGTCATTTTTTAAAAATATTTTTTATTTTTATTTTTAAATTACTGTTGACCTTCAGTATTATTTTATATTAGTTTCAGGTGTAGAGTGTAGTGGTTAGACAATTATATAATTTACAAAGGAGTCCCCCCCCCCAGTAATTCAGGTACCCACCTGGCAGCAGGTGTTCTAAATGAAGTTAAAGATTATACCATCTGCAATGAAGCACTTTTATATCTCTTCATGACCACAATTACTTGGTCACCAATAATACAATAAACTTTCAGAAATAATTCACAAAGCTGAGAAATCAAGCCGCACCCTTTTGTGTTCTGAGATGTTAGCAATGCTCCACTTATAAAAGGGGAATGTAAGCTCTATTGTACATCTTCAGCCCATGATATCTTCTCGCAAACGTGGGAGAACCTAAATTTTGGAAGGCGGTAGATGGTTCCACAGAGAGACAGTATAACAATGCCTGCTCTGGAAGAGCAGTGTCTAGTTTCTCACTGCACCAGCTCTATAGCACTGGGCAAGTGACTCCATTCCCTGTGCTTTTTGGTTTCCTCATTCACAAAATGGGAGTAATAATAGCACCTACCTCACAGGGTGCTGTGCTTGGCACACTGTAGGCACTAATAATTGTCAGCTATTATCCCCATTCTTCTGGCTGTCAACAGCGGCCTCCCCTCTTCAATCGTCTCTATTTGAAAAATATTCCAATTACCAATAAAATGTATATTTCATAGAGATAACATATCTAACATTCTTTTGGGTACCCCAGAAGGATAGCTCGGTCATGTGGTAATTCTATTCTTGAGTTTTTGAGGAGCCGCCTTACTGTTTTTCCTCAGCAGCTGCACCATTTTACATCCCTACCAACAGTGCATGAGGATCCCTTTCTCTTTTCCCTACATTCTTGCCAACACTCGCCTGCTGTTCTTTTTGAGTAATAGCCACCCTGACTGATATGAGGTGATATATATCATTTTGGTTTGTGGGGTTTTTTTGTATATCAATTATATCTCAGTAAAGCTGTTAAAATATCGAACGTTGTACCTGACACATATATAGGGACCTGACACAGTACAGGAAGCTCTTAGCTCTTTAATTGTTATGTGGACAATATACTCCTCCTTTGTTTCCCCCACTGTTTTGACCTTCCCAGTGTACCTGTTGGAGGGATCACAAATACCTGCCTTTGGAGGTTCATTCGGGATGTATTCACCAGCTAGGTACTAAGAATAGAGTGCTGGGTGCACAGAGAGTAGAGTGGATGGGTCCCTTCTTTATGCAACTTTAATTCTTGTTGGACAAGAGGTAAGAACAAAGCCTGAGTGGTGTTAGCATCAGGAACTCAGCGTGTGAGAGAGGCATGTGTCCACAACTCATCAAAGGAGTGAGGAAAGGCTTCCCTGAGGCAGTGGAGCTTGAGCTGAAAACTAAAGCATTCTAGGCATTAGCTAGACTTGGGAGAGTTCTCTAGGTGGTTCCAGGACCTGGAAGGAAATGAAGCCTGGAGCTGAGAGGAGCTGAGGCCCCTCCATCTGAGTGTAAGAAGGTGAGGTGGAAAGGTAGATGGTAGCCAGACTCTGATGCAGGCTTGGAGGCCATGTCGAAGGGTGAGGCTTGGTCCTGAGAATGATGGGAATTTACTGAAGGGTTTCAGGAAGGGCAGTAAAATGATGCCGTCTGACATCAGGAAGCACCATGCTGGCCACTCTGTAGGAAGAGGGAATGTGGGGGTGCTGGCAGGAGGCGTTAATGCACCCTCTCTTGAGGAGCATGGCCAGACTTGCATGGATTAAAGTCAAAGAAGTGGGTAAATTTGAGAGAAATTTAAATGTTTGGCTTAAAACCAAAGCTAGTCCTGCATCACCACCCAGATAGGGATGGGACAGGTAGAAAGAAGCCTCAACTTTTAGCCTGCCCATCTGCTAACCACACTCAGAAAATATTTAGTTTGGAAAAAGAAAGGAACTGATACTAAAGTGGAGTTTAGAGTTGTCTACTTACGGCAGTTATCTGTGCTAATCTACTTGACCCATTGCTTCAGCTAACCAAAGGCTGGGCTTGCCCTCCTTTCACCCTAATTATGCTTATCACTGCAGGGCCATAAAGAAGCCCTGAATAACTCAGCACCAGTCCCTCTAGCCAAACAATCAGCAAACAAAGATAACTTTAAACTGTGTCAAGCCCAAGTTTATGACTCCCTCATCAGCACCAAGGGCATTGTCTCCACAGCCTAAGCCAGGGCTGCTTGTCGGGCCAGGGCTGCTTGTTGGCCAACCTGGGACCAACCGTGACTCATCTGTTTACTGCAGAGGAAAGGCAACTTAGGATGCAAATGTTGACAGCTGCCTCCGAGGAGATCATTTGTACCTGGAAATGAGGGCACTGGGCTTCAACTGGAAATGTGTCCTTTGGCACAGTGCTGGCTGGCTGAAGCATGCTTGGGGAGGGGCCACACCAAGGAGCAGGAGTGCATGAACTTCTTTTAGGGAACTGGGGTCTCCACAGCTGACTGGCTGTTTCAGCCCCTCTCATTGTCTCCCTGAGCAGCTTAGAGGCTAGTGATCATCACTTGTATGTGCTCTGTCATTTATAATTTAGATACAACCAGATTTCCCCATAAGCAGACTTCCTTTCTTGGCAGAAGTAAGATTAAGGGAGAGCAGCAATAATAAAGAGTAATAATAGTAATGTTGGTATTATTACTAACAGTATATCATATTCTGAAGGCAGCTTGTCAGTTAGGTTAGATGCATTCCTTCTAATTCAGTGATCACAGCCTTGGGTGCACATAGGAATCACTTCGGGAGCCTTAAAACACTGACGCCTGGGCCCACCCTCCAAAAACTGGTTTAACTGATCTGCATGGAGCCTATGCACTGGCATTTTGTGGCTTCCCAGGAAATTCTAACATGCAGCTATTGCTGAGAACCACAGGTTTAATCATCACGACAATCTGCAACTCAGGGATTTTTAGTTTCATTTTATGGATGAGTAAAATAGAGCCCAGAGATAAAGAGGAACTTGCCCAAGTGCAAGATCAGGAACACCAGCCTTCAGTCTCTGGCCACCAACCCTCCTGCCTAATCATTTTACTTGCTGATTAGTGAGTTCTTGGGTAAAGAGAAAGCAGGGAGAGCACAGAGGGGAAAAAAGGATCAGGGCAGCAGCACCTCGCAGGTACCTGGGAGCTCTGGGAGCAGGAGGCTGCACCCTGTCCTGAGCCAGCCCGCAGGGAGAAGATTCATAAAGAGGACAGAGTGGGCAAATAACCTGCCTTCATGGTTGCGGCAGCTCCTGGCCTCTGTACAAGCCACCGAGGGTGGCACAGAGGAAACCTCAGCAGAAAGGTGAACGGGCATGACCGGGCTGTCATGCAGTCTCATTTACCCTCTGCTATGTCATATTGCAGCAGGGAGATGAACTTCCTTCACCAGCATTTGCCTCCCCACCCCATGCTGTGTCAGCTCAGGGTTGGCTCCAGGTTTCCCAGTCACCTCTAACCTGCACTTCTGACACACTGGCCTTAACTCAAGGAGATCACACCGATTGATAAAGGAGGCATCTGTGATCCTTGCTTCCCCAACCCCCAGCAGCATTAGCCATAGTTCCTGAAATAAATACAATCACATAGGACTCTGAGGCTGCACTTTTCTCCATCCCTGCTGGGAGGACACCAGTCTGGGCCCTCAGCTCTCTGTCTCCTGGAATGAAGTGTGGACACAAATCCAGGACCTGAGCTTCTTTGAAGTTTCCCACTTCCTTGATGACGGTGAGTTTCCCAAGGTATTTCTGATAACATCGCTGGGAATATCTGAGAAAGGATCACCCTCTGAGGGATGAAGGAAGGAGGAGAGAAGTTTCTGGAATCTGAGGTGGGAGGTTTCTGACCCTGCTCTTATATTCCCCACAGAAGATTGAACTGGCTACCTTCATTCATTTATTTACTCAACAGTTATGAAGGGTTTATAGCACTGGGGATTCTTAGAGGACTAAGAGCCATTCTTGACCTTAAGTGGCTCATAGTTTAGCAGGGGAGAAGTCACATAATGAGCAAGCAGAATGGTAGGGGAAAGCCCTGGTGTGGTGGGAACACAGGAAGAGGCCAGGCTCAGTGAGGAGGTGAGGAGGGTGGGTGTCCTGGGGGGCAATCCCTCACTGGAGACTTACTGGGTGCCCAGAAGGCATCAGCCAGGGGGAGAGTGGGGAAATGGTTTCTAAGTAACTAGCTGTAACTAGCTTCCATAAAGGATCGGAGCTATTCTGTTTCTTACCTCAGTAAAGGATGTTCCTTGTCAAAAAGTCACATTGGCTTGGCTGCAGAGACTCTTCCTTTTCCAGGTTTCAGAGACTTGGACTTCCTTCTCTATGTTCAGACCAAAGTGCAACTGAATTCCTCACTCTAATTTTTTTTTTTTTTTTCCCAACAGAAACATGCCAGACACACCAGAGATCTATTCTCAAGAAAATGCATGGGCTGACTAGAGGGAAGAGTGTTATGTTTTGGATGAAAAAAACGTGACTCAAATGAGGTCAATAATGCACAAAGCATTTTTCCCCTTGTTAAGCATTATGTTTCATAATATTATAGGTCATAACAGTGCATAACAGAGTAGACAAATAGATGCTTGGAGGAGTGTGTACCTGGACTTCAGACCTGGCTCTACCACATAGAATCTTAGATGACCTACTGCAGGTCTCTAAGCTTCATGGTTTTTGTGTATACAACATGGCTGAGGGCATCCCCAAATCCACGTAGGTGGTAAGAAATAGGTGAGGTGACAGCGGATGAACACTTCACCCTAATTTGTTATGACCTTATCTTGAGATTACATCTGCAAAGGCACTATTTCCAAATAAGGTCTCTTAAAAGTACCTGGGGTTAGGAATTCAACATATCTTTGGGGGGAACATAATTCAACCCACAACAGTCAGTGTTCCTCGATAACTCTCCTCCAATGCTCTGCTTCTAGACCTAAAGAAATTATTGGTGTGAAAGAGATCAAAGTTTCCATGATCCTCTCAACCATCTCTGGTAAATAAGGGAAAAGCTAGCTATTTAAACTGTTTTATGAAAGCACAAGGAAAGGAACTTTCTAGAAACAAACTTTGCAGGAGAGGACCCACTCATGAGACTTCTAGAACTCTTGATGTGACCCTTTTGTTTCCAGCCTCCTCACTATAGAGCTCTCTTTCAAGTCTCAAAGTTCAATAACCCAAGCTGTGCCCTCAGAAATGTCTACCTTTCCCCCAAAGGGGATGATTCACATTTTCCGCCTCTTGAAACACCCAAACATATCCCTCCTTATGCTCTTCAGCTAAATGCTAATTACACACCTCTGTTCAGTCCATTTATACTGAGAGCAGAAGAGAGAGGGTTGGGCTATGGTTCCATGAACAAGGTCAAAGGGTGTTGGTCTCCCAGTTCCATTTCTGTCTCTTCCTTCTCACCTGAGACAGCCATGGCCAGTCAATTCTCTTACCAGGTCACTTTATTTCTCCATTACCACAACTTTTATTTTGCCCATTTTGGAACAATACATTCACTAATGTTAAGAAGCATTCATTTCTTTCTGCCTGTGCCAAGCTTGTCTATAAAAGAAGTCACAATGTTTGTCATGGTTATGCTTTTTGCTTCCTAAGGGAATAGCACCAGTTTGATGTTCTAGTACTTATAACTACTTATATTCTGGGTCTCCCTTTAGTGGTGTGTGGCCAAAGACGGTTTGCTAATTCATTCTCTTACAATATTTTGAAAATAAGCCCCCAACATTAAGTCCATTTTATTATCTCCTTCCATCTGCAAATACTTTTTTTTTTAATGCTAATCAAGTTAAACAGTATGTTTAAACACCTATAGTCTGTCATATAATAATGAGAGAGAGAGCCAAAAGAAGTAGAGGCCACAAAAAGATTATAGAAGATAGTGCTTCAACATAAGTCCTTTTCTTTCCATTCCCACTTTCGCTACTTGAGGTGGGGCTTGTCCCAGGAATGTTATTGTTGGGGGCAGAGATGTTGACCATGCTCTGTTGACTGTGATTGTGAAAAAGAGAGGGCACCTAATAGGACTAGTTGTTTAATGATTTTTAGCCTTACTAACTATAGATAAAAAGTTTTCTTACAGACCCTGGGAAACTGGAGGATGTGCTGCAAGAAGAAAAAGAGAGCTGGAAAAAGATGAGGCACCTTGGGGCCTGGATGGGTCCACTGCTCAGAAAGAAAATTTATTTTGAGAACAGACAAAGGACAGGATGCATTTGATTTGGTTGCTGTGCCTGGAGACTGACCGCCCCCCCCCCCCCCCAAGGAGTTTACTGATGAACTGGGTTTTAACACCGCTGAAAATTAACTACCTTGTTATCAGATTTCAAGGTCTTGGAAGGAGACACACCGACCACAGACCCTGCAGCCATCGTCCCCCCGTACCCCTCGCCTTGCATGTAGGCCTATATAACCAGCCAGGTAATAAGGGAAGGGCAGAGCAGATTTGATGTAGATGAATTCCTCTGCTCTACCATTTTGCTGGCAATAATGGAATAAACGCTTAAATATGATTCAACCTTGTCTCTGCTTAATTGGCTGAAGTAGTGACAGGAAGCCCGGATCCACTGTGCCCAGTTTCATTACAAGACTTTTTCACTTGTTCCCTAGCTTCCAGCCTCCTTCCCCTGCAGTCTGTGCTGTCTAGGTAACTCAGGCATCATGTTATACATCAGTTCCAAGTTTCCCAGGAGTTCCTCAGCCATTAGAGGGTAAATTCTATCCTACTCAACCAGATATCCCAGCCCTGCACCATCAGGCCCCTCCTGACTTTCCAGGAGCCCCGTGGCTGTCAAGGGGCTCTACTCACTGTCCTATGATAGTCCTGAAAGAGCTTCACTTCATGCCTAGAGTTATGGAGCCCTCTGCATCCCCCTCTCAGAAATACTCCTCCTCCTCAGTGTGTGCTCGAATCCTATCCATGACCTCTGACTACTGACCTGGAAGCACAGTCTCCACTTAGAAATGCACGTTGCTATCTATCTCGGCAAGTCATCATTTTGTGCTCAGTTCCCTCTGCTATTTGAAGATTAATAAGATATCCCTGGGCAAAACAATGCCTCTTGTCCCCCACTTTTTCCTTTCCTTTTCCCTGGCAGCTCCACTATCCTTCAACATCTCTGCTCCAGCTTCTTCAGAGTCCATGTTCTTCACAAACCCAGAAAGGACTTGATATCTGCTATAATCTATGATCAAGCATGTTTTATATAGTTTCAGATTTGTCTCTCACTTTTATCCTCATGACACACCTGAGAAGGTAAGGAGAGAGGGAGTACTGATGTTTACTGTGTAGCTACTGTGTGTCACCATGGACACATTCTGACACATTTGAATTCACCTACAGACTTGTCTTGAAGTATTTTGATCCATGCTTTCAAATGAAGGAACTAAAGTTCAGAGTGGGTAATGACTTTCTCAAGGGCAGTTTGATGCCAGATATAGTTCTGAAGAGAAAAAAAGAATTGTTCTGGGGTGGAATTTGTTAGGACAGGCTTCACAGATGTAGTGGGATCTAAGCCAGCCCTTGGTCTGGTGGACAGGAGAGGGTACCGTGAGTGCCAGCAGTGTCACAAAGATTTTAGACTCAACGTGACAATGTGATTGTTTGTGGCTTTTAGAGATCATACCTGATTTCCTTTAAGAAGGACACATTAATTGCCTGGCTCTGAGTATGCAAACACTGCAATGTACTAGGAGGGCCAAAGTGCAGGGCAAGTGAACTTCATTGCAGTGTGTTAAGAACAAAATAAATGCTGACAAAGAAGCAGAGATTTTTAAATTTTAACTCCAGGTCAAAAGAGGACTCAACACAAAATGACAAACCGGCAGAAATTGGGCAAATACACATTCCCAGATGGTTTCATACAGTGGGATAAAAATAAATGAACCAATGTGAGCTCATCGATGATAACAAATGTACCATTCTGTGCAAGTGTGTGTGTGTGCACGTGTGTGTGTGTGTAGGTGAGGGTATGGAAGAACTCTGTACTTTCTGCTCAATTTTGCTGTGAACCTAAAACTACCCTAAAAAAAATAAATAAAGCCTACTTTAAAAATAAGACAAAATAAAGTAACAATGAAAATGAGTGAGCCCAAGTTCCAAAGCTCAGGAGGACAAGGGCGAGTGTGCTCTTCTTTTGGTGTGTTGGAGCACAGACACCTTACTCAGCTCTTTTGAGTTTCATTACCTTTTATTTTTCCAGTTCACCTGTTTACAAGTACAAAAGGCCTCAGAAAGCAAGACATAGAATATGAGAAGGAAGGAGAGGGAAATAAAGAGAAGAAATTGAAGGATGCTATAATAGTCTTCATACTAAAAAATAAAAAGTTGGCTGCATGTCTAGGTTACAAAAGCGTAATGATTAGGTGTCCAAGAAGAGGAGTTTTACAGAACATTTAATATAGGGTGAACTTGGGAAGTTGTTCACTTCTCTAGTTTATTTTTTATTTTCTAAAACAAGGTTAACAATTTGCATCATATGGGTACAGTGAGGTTTAAATTACATAATGTACATAAAATTCTTAGCTCAAAAACCTGTATTCATTCATTAAAATAGTAAGAACCCTTTAAGAGCTAGACACCAAATATTTAATGGTGAGCAAAATATGATTTCTCCTGGTTTGTCAAGTTTACAATCTAGAGGGAGAGACAGATGTTAAAATATATATATGTAAATATTTTTTAATAAATTGTCGAGAATTCTAAAAAGGAAGAACTCAGAGTGCTTCTGAGTAAGTAATCAATAAATAATAGTTATTTAAAGACAGACTTTTTTTCAGCTATAAAGAAGAATAATTGGGAAAAACTGGATAAAATATTTTAAAAAGAATCTGAACAAAAACAACCAAAAGCAGAAAAGGCTTTTGTAAACAAGATTCCAGAGAGAAGGTAAATACAGAGATAAGATAAAAATGCAGCTCTACTTTCTGCTGGAGGCATCTGCAAGTTCATTAGTGGCTGGATATCAACACTTTCATGGTACAAAATTGGCATTCCTGGCCTGCTAGGAATAGGGGCACTGAGAAACACCCTGGGCTTGTAGTTGGGAGCTATATACGGCAACACTCTAAGAGTAAAGGCAGTCTAGGTACAGACCAGCTCTCACAAAAACTGAAAGCTGCTTCAGTCTAGGTTGGATTAAGGCAATTTGCCTAGTTTATCTCCATGAAGAAAGATAACATCACCCACCGCCTCAAATAATCTCTACAATTCTTCATAAAATAATGTCCAGTATTCAGCTTTAAAAATTCTACTATACTAAGAGACAAACCAATGATCAAAAATCATTTAAAGACAAAAGAAACAGATCCATAGAGAATATAGGTACTATACATATATGGGAGTTATCAAACATACACTTTATTTTTTATTATATATATTTTAAAGTTCAATGACAAAGGAAGTCTATTTGGTAAAATACGTTGTATTTTTTTTATTTTTAGAGAGGAAGGGGGAGAGAGAGAGAAACATCACTGAGAGTGAAACATCATTTGGCTGCCTCCTGGATGGCCCCCACTGGGAATCAACCCAGCAACCCAGGCATGTATCCTGACCAGGAATCAAACTGGACACCTCTTGGTGCATGGGTTGTCCCTCAACCACTGGTCCACACCAGCCGTGCTATTTTATATTTTAATCACATTTCATATTCAACATTATTTTGTATTAGTTTCAGATGTACAACATAGTGGCCATACAATCATAGATTTTACAGTGTTCCTCTGATATTTCAATTACCCACCTGGCACAGTACATAGTTTTTACAATATTATTGACCATGTTCCCTGTACTGTGCTCCACACTCCTGTGACTATTTTTAACTACCAATTAGTACTTCTTAATCCCTTCACCTTTTTCACTGGGTTCCCTTCCCCTCTGACAACCATCATTCTGTTCTCTGTATCTATTAGTCTGTTTATTTGTTGTCTATTTTGTTCTTTAGATTCCACATATAAGTGAAATCATATGGCGTTTGTCTTTCTCTGTCTGACTTCTTTCACTTAGCATAATACTCTAGGTCCATCCATGTTGTTGCAAATAGTAAGACTTCATTCCTTTTTATAGCCAAGTAATAGTCCATTGTATATATATATATGTATATATTGTACATATGTACCACATCTATGTACCACATAAGGGATATTGACCTATCTTTTTCTTTCTTAGTGATATCTTTATCTGGTTTTGGAATCAGGTCAATGCTGGCCTCGTAAATGAACAGGGTAGTCTTCTCTCCTTTTGAATTTTTTGGAATAGTTTGAGAAAATTAGGTGTTAGTGCTTCTGTGAATGTTTGGTAAAATTTATCTGTGAAGCTATCCAGTCCAGGACTTCTGTTTGTTGGGAGTTTTTTTTATTACTGCTTCAATTTCATTGGTTGTAATCTGTCTGTTCAAATTTTCTGTTTATTCTTGATTCAGTCTTGGAGGTTTCTATTTTTTTACAAATTTATCTATTTCTTCCAGATTGTCCGATGTGTTGACATGTAATTGTTTGTAGTATTTTCTCATAATCCTTTGTATTTCTAGGGTGTCAGTTGTCACTTCTCCTCTTTTACTTCTAATTTTATTTATTTGTATCCTCTTTTTCTTGATGAGTCTGGTAAAATGATAAAAGTTTTATTATTCTTGTTTATCTTTTCAAGAGCTCTTGATTTCATTGACCTTTTTTCTCTCTTTATTTATTTCCACTGTAATTTTTATTATTTCCTTCCTTCTCTTCACTTTGGGCTTTGTTTGTCCTTCTTTTTCTAGTTCCTTTAGGTGTAAAGTTAGATTGTTTATTTGAGCTTTTTCTTGTTTCTTGAGGGAGGCCTGGATTGCTATGAATTTCCCTCTTAGGCTGCTTTTGCTGTGTTTCATATATTTTGGGTTATTATGTTTTTATTTTCATTTGTCTGAAGGTATCTTTTGATTTCTTCCTTGATCCCACTGGTAACCCATTCATTGTTTAGTAACATGTTATTTAGCCTCTATATGTTTATGTGTTTCAGTTGTTTTCTTGTAATTGATTTCAAGTTTCATACCATTGTGATCAGAAAAGGTGCTTGATATGATTTCAAACTTTTAAAATGTATTGAGATTTGTTTTGTGGCTTAGCATATGGTCCACTCAGGAAATGCTGCATGTGCACTTGAAAAGAATGTATATTCTGCTGATTCAGGATGAAATGCTCTAAAAATATCAATTAAATCCATCTGGTCTGTGTCATTTAAGGTCCCTGTTTCTTTGTTGATTTCCTGTCTGGAAGACCTATCCATTTATGTCAATGGGGTGTTAAAATATCCTACTGTGACTGTATTAAGGTCTATCTGTCTCTTTATATCCATTAATATTTGCTTTATATATTTAGATGCTCCTATATTAGGTGAATAAATGTCCATAGGTTTATATCTTCTTGTTGGATTGATCCCTTTATCATTATGTAATGTCCTTTGTCACTTATTTTTGCCTTGTTTTAAAGTATATTTTGTTTGATATAAATATTGCTACCCCAGGTTTTTTTCATTTCAATTTGTAATAAATATCTATTTCTACCCTTTTCCTTTTGGTCTTTGTGTATCTTTCATTCTGAGGTGGGTGTTTTGTAGGCAGCATATATGAGTCTTGTTTCCTTATTTATTCAGGGACCCTATGTCTTTTGATTGGAGCATTTAATCCATTTACATTAAAGTAATTATTGATAGGTACATATTTGTTTCTATTTTATTATTTATATTTATGTTCCTTTTTCTTTTTCTTCTTCTTCTTCTTGAAGTAGTCCCTTTAACATTTCTTGTAATATTGGTTTGTTGTTGATGAACTCCTTTAACTTTTCATTGTCTGGGAAGCTCTTTATTTCTTCTTTATTTTTAAATGATAGCTTTGCTGAGTAAAGCAGTTCTGGTTGTAAGTCCTGATTTTTCATCACTTTGAATATTTTATGCCAACTAACCCTTCTGGCCTGAAATGTTTCCTTTGAGAAATCAGCTGATGGTCTCATGGGAGCTCTCTTGCAGGTGACTAACTGTCTTTCTCTTGCTACTTTTAAGATTCTTTCTTTGTCTTTAACTTTTGTCATTTAATTATGATGTGTCTTGGTGTGGACCTCTTTGGGTTCCTCTTGTTTGGGACTCTCTGTGCTTCCTGGACTTGTGTGTATTTTTCCTTCACCATGTAAGGAAGTTTTCAGTCATTATTTCTTCAAATAAGTTCTCAATCCATTGCTCTCTCTCTTCTTTTTCTGGTACCCCTATGATGCAGATGTTGCTCTGCTTGATGTTGTCCCAGAGGTTCCTTAAACTATCCTCATTTTTAAAAAATTCTTTTTTCTTTGTGCTGCTCTGATTAGGTGTTTTCTGCTACCCTGTCTTTCTAACTGCTGATTTGATTCTCTGTTTCATCTAATCTGCTGTTCATTCATACTACTGTATTCTTCATTTCAGATATTACATTCTTTATTTCTGACTATTCCTTTTTTATGGCTTCTGCTTATTATCTCTTTGCTGATGTTCTCACTGATTCATCCATTCTTCCCCTAAGAGCCTGGATCACCCTTATAATCATTGTTTTGAACTCTGTATCTGGTAGATTGCTTGTCTCTATTTCATTTAGTTCTTTTTCTGGAGATTTCTTCTGTTCTTTTATTTGGGGCATGTTTCTTTGTCTCCTCATTTTGGCTGCTTACCTATGTTTGCTTTCATTTATTAAGTAGATCTACCCTTTCTTCCAGCCTTGATAGGGTGGATTTATGTAGTAGGTGTACCGTGAGGCTCAGTGGTACAGTTCTCCTAACTGCCTGAGCTTGGTACAGTAAGAATGTCTTTTGTGTGAGTTATGTGAGTCTTCTGGTTGTAATTGAGTCTTGTTTGCTGTTGGCCCAAATGTGGATAAGGTTGACCATCAGGTTGTCTAACTGTGATGTTTGACCCCAACCACAGAGTACAAGTTGCTTTGAGGGAGTTATCACCCCATCAGGGTCTGGTGCATGCTGTAACCTCTCTTTGGGTATGTCACTTTTGGAGCTAATTGGGTCATGTTCTGTTATGGTTTGAAGCTGCCACCAAGTATGTTGCTTCTGGGACCTCTTGGCAGGGATTCTGGTGCAGCATCAATGTAAGATGCTGCTTGTGACTGTCCCTGGGCTACCTTTTAGGAGCTACAAAATGATCCATGGTGGGCAGAAGTTTGTGCTTGGCCTGAGGGTGTGGGGGAGAAGCCATGCTGCATACTGAGACTGGCTGCCACCAATGCCAGGCCTGGGACAGGTCAGCCAAAGACCCAAGGCACCCTAAGAAGTGCTGCTACCTGCCAGGTGCCTGTTAGGCTCAGCTACTAAAGGAGCCTCAGAAGTAACAAATTGGGTGAGTCAGGTTATTAGTGAATAACCAGGTAGGGGTGTGTGGTGTTCAACAGGTTAGTACAAATTCAAACTCCAAACCATTGCTGGGTTTAGGGCCATTCAGCAAAAGTCAGGGTACACCCACCAAGGCCAGCTGCTACCTGCCCGGAGCCTGCAGACCTTTTCAGTAGGGCAGCATCTCAGGCAGTTTTCAGGGTCTGGCCAATAGAGCTCATCAGGTTAAAACAGATTAAGGTTTGGTCATGTGGAGGTAGCACTATGTACAGAAAGGGTGGTGCATAAGAACAGTTTTTTAAGAAGAATGCAGTGTGGGCCCAAGCTGGCTGTGGCCAGCAGATCCCTGAGGGAGTTAGCAGGGAGGGGCTAGTGCACCTACCCAGGCTGATGTGTTTGTGGGGGTGGGGGTGGGGGTGGGCTGAACACAGGAAGGTGGCACCTGTCCTTAAAAAAACTGGCCCTCCCATGAAAACCACACAAATCAGTCTCTGGCAGCCTCTGAGTTTGCCTGAAATTTCTGAGAGTTTTTCAAGAAATATTGCAACATGGACCCAAGCTAGGACCTGAAGATCTCTCTGCCGGGAGCTGGGAGCAAGCTTGGCTTTTGGAGCCTTAGGGAGTTAGCAGGGAGGGGCTAGTTCATCTCTGCAGGCTGATGCCCTGTGGGAGTGGGGCAGGCCAAACACAGGACTGGTCGTGGGGGGCATTTAAAAAAAAATGGCCCTTGTCCAAAAGCCACACAACTCAGTCTCTCCCTGTGCAAACACATACTTAAAATATCTTAAAACACATACTGTTAAATATCTTAAAGAACATTGATGACAAGATGGATAATTTCAACAGACAAGTAAAATCTATCAAAAGGAATAATAAGGAAATTGAAAATTGAAAAATACAATAAATAAAAGTGAAAATTCAATAAATAAATTAGGAGCACATTGAACATAGCTGGGAAAAAAAAACAAAAAAACCCCAAAATACTATAGGCCAGTAGGAAATATCCAGCCTGAACCACAAAGAGAAGAGAGATGCAAACTAGAGAAAAAGAAGGAACAAGGTATATGGGACATTGTCCATTCCCATGTGTTAGTATAAATTGTGGTTCCAGAAGAAAGAAAGAATGAGAAGAGGCAATGTTCGAAGAGAGCTTTCTAACACTGATGAAAGGCTTAAGCCACAGATGCAAAAAACCCTATAAATTCCATGGTGGGCAAACACGTGTAAACCACAGCAAGGCACACCGCAATAAAACCGCAGAAAACCAAGGACAGAGATAAAGACGTTAAAAGCATGAGAGGAAAAAAACACATTGTCTTCGAGGAGAACAGTAAGGCTAAGGAATGAATTCTGAAGAAACCTTACACCACACTAGGTGCAAAATACCCCTTTCAAGCTAGGAATTTAAAAACAGTTTTCAATAGTGAAGATAAAATTTACTAATTTGTCATTTATTTTTTGTTTTGTATCTTCTTATTGTAAAATAAAACAAAGGTATTGAAACCACCCAAAACAAATATATAGCTTAATACATTGTTTTAAGGTGAACACCCTTGCAACCACCATAAAGAAATAAAACTTTGCCAGCTGCTCAGAAACGTCTCCCTGTGTGTTATCTCAATTGCAATGTACTGCCTTCCTAAGAGCAACCATTACTCTTTTATCATACTTTTATTGCAATCTCTTTCTTGTGTTTATACTTTGATTATCCAAATATGCACTTCTAGACTTCTCTATTTAAAAATGTTTGTTATATTATACCTACACTAAAGGAAATGCACAGAGAGGTCTTCAGGCAGAAGGAAAGTAATGCTAATTGACAGCAAAAAATTATAGGAAAAAATAGTAAGGAAAAAAAATATGTGTAAATAAATCTAAATAAATATAGACTCTCTAAAACAGTGTTAATAATGTTTTAACATATATAAAATTAAAATATATGATGATAATATAGCATAAAAGTAAAAAATAAGAAATGTAGATTTAAAGTGTTCAGAGGCCCTTTCATTGCACAAGAATTTGATATTAAAAGTACTATTTTATATTTTAATCAATCCAGGATTCATGTTGAATCTCTAAGATAGCCTCTGAAAGAATGTCAAAAAATTATATGGCTGCCAAGAAGTGAAAAAAATGAAATAGTAAAACCTGCTTGATTAACCTAAAAAAAAGTAAGGAGAAAAAAAAGGAACAAAGAATGAATGGGATAAATTGGAAAAAATATAGTAAGATGATAAATTTAAACTCAAATATTATAGCAATTATATTAAATCTAAATAAACTTTAAAATGTACATTGTTAGATTGTATTTAAAAAATAACAAGACCCAATGATACAGTGCTTACAAGAGTAGCATCTTAAATACAGAGAGACACAGAAAGAGTAAAAGTAAAAGAACAGAGGAAGGCAAGCCATACAAACCCTAACAAGAAGGAAGAGGGCATAGTTACTAATATTGAACAAAGTAAATTGTAAGGCAAGAAGAGGCCCTTTAAAATGATAAAAGAGTCAATCCACGAGGATGATAAAATAGTCTCAAATTGGTAGTGTTTCATAATGTAACTTCAGAAAATATATATGAAAAATAGCAGAATTAAAGGAGAAATAGGCAAACCCACAATCGCAGTGGAAGCTTTTTAAAAAATTCTCACCTAAGGATATGTTTTTATTGATTTTTTAGAGAGAGAAAGAAACATCGATAGGTTGCCTCCCATCTGCACTCTGACAGAGGATCAAACCTACAATCTAGGCATGTGCCCTAGACTGGGATTGAACCCAGAAACATTTTTTTTTTTTTTTTAATGTATGAGATGACACTCCACCCAACTGAGCCACCTAGCCAGGGCACAGTGGAAGATTTATTTATTTTAAATATGTCTCTGACCCACACTGAGGATCGAGCCCTCAACCCGGGCATGTGCCCTGACCTGGAATTGAACTGCTATCTACTGAATCATAGGTTGATGCACAACTGCTGAGCCACCCCGGTTGGAGCACAGTGGAAGCTTTTAAAAATATTTTTCACTGAAACTGATAGGAAAAATACAATAGTGAGAAAAAAATTAGACATGGTCTTTGTTGGTTTTGAGCTTGCATTAGAGTAAGGGAGTCAGATAGTAATCAAATAAACACATGAATGACAACTGCAAGTTAGCCAAGTGCTCAGAAAGAAAGGAAATTCTATGCTGATGCGCATGACCTTGGATGAGGGGATCAGAAAAGGCTTTACTAAGAAAGTGACACTTGATCTCAAACTTGAGAGACCTCAGGTCTGAAAGATGAGTGATGGCTAATTAGGAGAGTGGAAGTAGAAATGTGGAACAAAGAGCATTAGACATCTGGCTTTATGGCATCTGCAAAAATCGGTGGCAGGAGGAAATATGAGTTTCAGAAACTGAAAGGAGGCCCGAGTGGCCAAGGCACAGTGTGTGAAGGAAAGTAGCTCAGAATCAGGATGGAGCGGTGGGCAAAGCCAGAACGTTGAGAATTTTGTAGGTCGTGTTACGGATATTGAGCTTTATCCAGAGAGCAATGGGAAGGCAATCAAGAGTGTGAAAGAAGGTTTACATTGCTATTAGATTTACGTCTGGAAAAGGTTATTCTAGCTGTGGCATGAGAATGGACTGTAGAAGTCAAGAATCGTCAGAGGATAAGCAACTCAGCAGCTTTTAGCAGGTGAAGAATGACGGTGTAGACGTCTAGTAGAGACGGGGAGGAGTCAGATGCAAGAGACATGGGAGAGGTAAAACCACCGGGCTAGGAGAAAGAACTCTACACGGTGGCTGAGGGTAAGGGAGACATCAGGATCTCTTTTCAGGTTTTTGCTTGTGCAGTGAGTCTGACAGTGAGGCCATTCTCTGAAATTAGAAATACAGGAAGAGGGTCAGGTTTTGGAGGAAAGATTATAAAATTCCGTTTTTGACACACTGAGTTTTTTTTCTGTTAGAGACTGTTTGATAAGATTGTCTTATCAAGGCTCTTAATTGATTTTTCTTTCGGTGGAGTTTGGTTTGCTCTATTTGCTTTTCTTACCTCCTCCGGTTTAACATTTCAAAAATGCAATTGCAGGCCCTGACTGTAGCTATTTAGCATGTCACTGCATCAAAATATTGATGCTTGCCTAATCTGAACCTTCCCAGGGAGTAATGCAAACAAGAGAGAAGGTGGAAAATTTATTGTGATCCCCAGGAGTGCTTGCAGGATGTTGGACACTCACCCCAGTAGAGTCAGGGAACTTTCCTGGCTCCGGTTGTCCAAGGCCAGCAAATGGGGCAGGATCATTTTCCTTGAAGATACTGCATGAGGATGAGGAAGCCAGGTTTAGGGGAATCAGCTCTCAGTAAACAGGGACGTTTCAGAGAAACAGTACTGAGCTCACCTTTCACTGAAAATTAAATCTGTCAGGGTTATGACTTAGGAGTCTCGTGAAGGAGAGGCCAATCAACCCTTCCACAGCACTTTCCTACTGGAGCTGCAGGATGGGAGATGCCATCTCCCTTGCTCCAGGATGTTTGAGATCCTATTGGCAAGTTGTTTTGAAATTCCTTCCATGAGAAAGAACACAGTGGAGATGACAGCCTGTGCAGTCAGTGCACATTCAGAAAAAGAGAACAGATATTCACGGCTATTTCTCCCTCTCTACCTCTACCTATCTCTACCTCTACCTCTACCATCTCTATCTATCTCTATCTCTATCTCTATCTCTATCTCTATCTCTATCTCTATCTCTATCTCTATCTCTATCATCATCTCTATCTCTATCTCTATCTCTATCTCTATCTCTATCTCTATATCTCTATCTCTATCTCTATCATCTCTCTTTTGATATTGACCTTATGAAAATGAAACAGGCCCTTTTTTTTTCCCAACACATTTTTTACCCTCCTTCTGTCCCATATGTCCTTTAATTCTGGGGTTAGGGGTACTTAAAAGAAGAAATTGAATTTCTATCTGTTAAGGTCTGGTAAGAAATTTGATTATGGTATCCAATTGTAATGAGGTGTATAGGTTATATGAGGTTTAAATGACATGTTCTTCTTTAAGAAAGCTTCAATTTTAAGGTTTTGCCACATATCATTATCATTGAGTCTGCCTATAGTTTCAACAGTTGGCAAACTGGAGGGAAGATCTACTTCCTTACTTGGAAGAGAATCTTAGAGTTTTATAAATGTAGGAAGAAGCTGGGAGACAGATGACTTACAGCTATTTCAAAGCTACGAACCATCATTTACAATTCTTATAATAATAACTTGCAAAAGAGGAAAGGCAGTAGGTATTCAGGAAGTTGTTGTTTTATGTGATTTTCTGTATTTCTGATTTGTCTCAGATCATCATCTTGGGAATTTAGAAACAAAAGGCTTTATACATGTAGCCCGGAACCAGGTCTACATGACTTTGCTTAATACCAATGCTGCGAATGGAAAGGCACCATACAGTTGTGAGGTTTTTTATGTATGTGATAAAGTAAATGAATTTAATGATGTAATAAAGATAAAATTTTAATATCAAGTTAATTATCTATTTATGAAGATTTATTCTTTTAATTTTTTAAAATGTTTCCATGAGAGTTGACATACAATATTATATTAGTTTCAGGTGTCCAGTATAGTGGTTAGACTTATCTGAGTTATAAAGTGATCCCCCAATAGGTCTAGTACCCACCTGGCACCCTACGAAGTTATTACAATGTTATGAACTATATTCCCTGTGCTCTACTCACTTCCTCGTTCCTGTTTTGAAGAAGGGAAGCACTTAAGCCAGCAGGTAGCCTCGGGCTTAGGGCCTGTGATTTGGGATCCTGTTTGTAATCCTCCTCACCTCCCATCACCCATAAGGAAATAAAGTGCCAGAGGGGCAGTGTCCTGGTAAAAGTCACACAATTTGTATCTCAGGACTCATATTATGAATTTTCCCCAGAGAAACTAGCCAAGAGCTTGAGCCAGCCTTCATCCTAACAGACTGACCCGGCATGTAACAGAGAGAGTCTCCAATGATAGCATTAGGAAGAGCTGGCGCACAGTAAGTCCCTCTCCATGGGTTCTGGGCTCTGAGTGTGCTTCAGTTGTTTTTATTTCCATTCTTGATTCCTGCAGATTCTGTAATTAGGAGAAAACCATCAGGTTCTGGAATAACTGCTGAGTGGAATTGAGGGGAATGAGAGGAGGGAAGTGTCTAGAGCACTTAGAGAAGTGTCTGAACCAGCTCCTTGCTTTGGGCCCCTCCTACACACTGAAAACTGAGCATTAAGCCCTTGAGCTGATAGACAAAGGTCTTGGGCTTGAGTGTTTGCTTTCATGTTGGCAAGCTCTGATTTCATTTCCTTTCCTCTAAGAGAACACTTGCTTACTCCCCCTGTGGCCCCAAACCGTGTATTGAGAAATACGGGCCACGTTCACTTTTTAATAATTTATCATATTGTTGCTTTCTCTTGAATTTGATGGATGAAACAAATGACCTACAGTTTGTGATTAATTGGGATCCCATTTTCACTCCATCCCCAACACATTAACCAATGATTTCTACATGTGCCTGCCATATTAACAAATATGTCAGAGGCCTTCATTTAAACCTGGAGCTAAGCTGGTGATCTCAGTTGCAATACTGTAATTCATTCTGAACAATTATTTCATAGAATAGCCTTGGTTTTCCCATCTGGAAAATGAATTCAATGTTGGTGTTACAGGTGTTAAAGTAAAATAACTTTAAGAAAACTGCTGGATGCTGTGACATATGACCTAGTGTATTATTATTTTATAATGGAGAGTGTTACCTACCAAAGAGAAGAGCAAAGAAGCTGCTCATGGCATAGCTGGTAATTTATTATTAATGATTTCTAAAAATTCCGGTATTGCAGGAAGCTTCAAGCTCATTACTGCACTACATTTTGCTTTTGTGGTCCTGGACAGCTATTTTTCACTATAACTTTCACGGGTAGCAAGAGAGCACAGATGAACAATTTTAACAAATATAGGACAGCAGGAGACGTACCTCAGGCTCTGTCACCTGTTATTAATTGAATGACCAACTTTAGCGTTTATCAGAAGAGAGAATTTTCTGGACATAGACAGTAACCCATGTACCTCCTCGCCAGAGCCCTTGCTACATCACACCCCTCCGAGGCAAGGGTTAGGAAACACTGACTTCACTCAGAAAGTTTTATGCTTAAAAAATTAAAGAACCACATTATCACTTTTTTTTTTTTGCTTTCAACATAATTGAGAAGAAAACATTTATGTATAATTTCAGGCAGTGAAGGCAATTCTATTCAATTAAATTTCCCTATGAATTAGAATGGGGACGCTCTTTTGGTGTCACCAAAGAGATCTTTTCCCTCTAAGGGCTTTAAAAAAATCATGTCTCACAGAGGGTCCTTTGCTTTGTAGAAGCCCTTGGAGGTAAGAACTCCCTGCTTCCCCACAATCTAAAATAATCTAAGTCAAACCCTGTTAACATATTACAGAAGCACAACTACGCTAACCCCAGTGTTACAAATGGAAGGGCCTCCTTTCTGAACAAGTCTCCATTCTCCATCTCCAGTTTGTGATTTGTGTCTTCAAAATTTGTGTGCCCTGGGGATGGCTGTATCTGAAGATGCTCACTGTCAGCAGGAACAAGGACATCGGGTCTTGGTCTGTCTCCTTTTCTTTCCCATGCTTGTCCTTTGGTCAGCTGGTGCTGCGGGAACAAACAAATCTGAGCGGCATACTTTCAAATGGATGAAGAATGCAGGGACCATAGATCTCTGTAAACATGGTGCGATTGGCAGATGTTAAAGGTGGAGGAAGGAGATACTTAGCATGTACACACCCATTATTAATAGTTTACAGCTAAGCAATTGCATACTTATTTTGATATCTTCTGACCCCACTGAGTTTTCCTTTACGCCCTCTGAGCACATGCAACAAACATTTTTTATCCAATTACAGTGGGGAGTGTATTTTTCCTCAATCAGCAGGCTCCTTGCTTGTGTGGTAACAGTCAGCAGGAATAAGGACATCAGGGGTCTGGTTCTTCTCTCCATTATTTTCCATGCCTGCCCTTTGTTGTTTAGCTTTAGGTTATTCGATGCTGAGAAACGACTCTAGATGCCTCATATTTTCCACCCATAAATCAATGCTAATCCAAAAAAGCATGACGCATAGAGGGAAAAGGCCTCTTGCCTTCACGTACAAGACAAAGCAGTGTTTGTACTTGGAACCTGTTCCAGACAAACTGGAGGGGGAAAAGAGAATGTAGTACCCATTAAGCATCATGAAAACCTGGCTATAAAAACTCACAATTTGTTCCCAGTTGGTAAATGGATATTGTGATATTTGTTATCTGTATTATTGTCTAGTGAAGTACTTCTTAAAAGGCATTTCATGAAGTAGAAGGACCTGAAGATGCTTGAGAGAGATTCTGGGATTCAATAACTTTGGGTAGTGTTTTGTATAAGATTTCCCTCTTTGAGATTCATAATGCATAATAGAATTTTATAGCTCTGACAACTCCTCCTGTTAAAAACCAAACTATTATACTTTGTATAACTCAGCATTTTAAAAATGTACTTGATCACAGATCACATTTTTAAAACTCGTTTTTTGAATAATGCCTATCTGAAAGCAGCAAGTAAAACAAGTGATCTATAAATTACAGTTTGGAAGGCTGTAATACTCATTTTCAGGAAGGTCAGTAGTTACAAATATGATTTTAAAAAGAGAAAATTATATCTAAACATGTCATAGTGAAGCAAAACACCAAAGAAAAAGAGATTTTTAAATGAACAGCCAGCAGGAAGATACAACCACCTACCGAGAGAAGGCAATTAGGGTGGTGGCTAATTTCTTAAAAGCAACATTGGCAACAACAATTTCTTCATGCTGAGAGAATATAAATATCAATTTAGGATCTTATGCTAAGAACACATCCCTCAAGATTGAGATGAAATGAAGATGTTTTCTAGTTCTCTGCTTAGCCATCCTTCCTGTGTGCTACTTTCCTTGCCACAGAATGGTTGCTTCACCTCTAGCATTGCCTCTGCCTTCCGGGCAGGAAAAAAGGAAAACAGAAAAGGGCAGAAAGTCCTGCCCTCGGAGCCCGGAGCCGGCTGCTTCTTTCCCTGGAGCCCCATTCACACTTCCACTTACGTCCCATTGCCTAGAATTCCATCATCACATGGGCCCCACTTATCCGCAAGGACCTGAGACAATTTGCCTCTCCCAACAAAATTTCATTTTGTTTTTAAAAAGGAAGAGTAAGGTAGGTATCAAACAAGCCACTAGTTAAAGACTTCTGTCATAAGCAAGAACAAAACACGCTTTCTGTTCTCAAAGAATGCATAGCCTGGTGAGAGAGATGGACCTGTTAAGAAGGTAAATGTACAATTCCAGACACATTTCTATAGTCCTTCTTATAAATTAAATGGAGAGGCATCGCTACTATAATTTTGGGTCTTTGCTCATTCACCATTCGTTCCATCAGTGAGCCAACCGACTTTGTGCCCCCCGTCTCATGCTAGGAATTATACTAGTTCAGGGGTACAAAGATCAAATGTGGTTCCCACTCTTATCACCTAGTGGAAGATGTCAGGTAGAAAAAAAACACACTGGTATAAGAAATTATTACAACATAAATAGAGAAAAAGAAATAAAAGTGGATGTTGTCAGTTAAATTGTGCCCCCCTAAATCATATGTTGAAGTCATAACCCCCAGCATCTTGGAATATGACCTTACTGGGAGAGAGAGTCTTTATCAAGTTAAAAATGAGCTTATTAAGGTGGGCTCTAATTTATCATGACTGGTATCCCTATAAGGAGGGGGAATTTGGGCACAGGCACAGACATGCATTGAGAGAAGGCAGTGTAAAGAGACGGAGAAAAGATGGCCATTTACAAGCCAAGGAGAGGAGACTGGGACAGCTCCTTCCCTCACAGCACTTAGAGGGAACCAATCCTGCCAACACCTTGATTTTGGACTTCTAGCCTCCAGAACTGTGAGACAATCAATTTCTATTATTTAAGCCACCCAGTCAGTGGTACTTTGTCATGGAAACCCTAGCAAACTAGTAGAGAGGGAATGGTAAATTCCCCTTGAATTTGCCAAATGGAGAGCAAAGGTGTTTTATAAAAGCCTTCATGGAATATCTGAAGGTCAGGCCATGGGATGAGTGGACACTCACCAGGTAGAGTTGGAGAAGGAGGAGCAGCAGGGATTCCAGTCCAAAAGAATGTTATCGGTAGAGATTTAGAAGCATGAAGAGCCACAGCATGACCTGAGACGTATTACAGCAGGTACATAGGCTTTGAGGTAAAATGCCAAGAGAGAGGGGACTAGAGTAGTAAGATGTCTAGATTAAGAAGGACCTTTGATTTCCCAAAAAGTATCTCTTTGAAAAATAAATATGAAGTAGAGAAATCTTTGTAGCTAGTTTTTTTATTGCATTGAGTCTGTTTCTGATTTTTTGGTTGCCATTTGAAGGAGCCTTCTTTATCAGTTAAAAGTGATACTCAGATAAAATTTGCCCCCTCTAGTCTCCATGCGTTCTGCAGAGTACCCACTGCACTTCCATGCACACTGTGTTGAACAAATAGTTACTGATGAAATATGGAGCTGTACACTCAGTGTGCAATGAAGCTATATAGGTTGGTATACTTTCATGAAGTCAAGATATTAGTCCTTCTGATACAAATGTATTCTTTTGATTCCTTTGAGACCATTTAAGATTTGGGCCTTTGCTCAAAGACATGAGATCAGTTCATGTAGATTAATTGTCTGAGAATAGGCTGATATGTAACCGCTACAATTATGTCTTTTCAAATAGTTGTGATATTCTTGTACCTTTCTAATTTGAAATTTCTCTTCTGGTTACATGTTTCATTACTCAACTTAATTAAATCAAGTACATGCAGGAAATATTAGAGGAGCAGTAGATACAGGCCTTGCATGCTCAAAACCAGAGAATGAAAACTCTAGTGTGTTTTAAAGTAGAAACTTTTTCAATTAAACCAAATCCCTCCTGCTCAATAAAATCCATCTAAATCAAATTTGATGACAGTACTTCCTAACTGTAATAAATGACTGTAAATAAGCAATCTAATTTGCAATGCCTGCAACGTGAAATATAATTAACCTAGCATAACCTTCATAATATTTGTCACACCTTGAATTAGGGTTAACAAAATGGCCATTATTCATAAGAGACAGAAGCCATTCATTGCTGACATTTTATGCTTGCATTCTAAACTAATTCTCCATCTTTTATATAGAAATTAAATTTTAAAAGCAATTAACTAAAACAATATATTCCAAATCCTTGTTGCTAAAATATAAGATGTGGTAGGTATTATACATGAGGGAAGTCTAAACGACATAGCAACTGGATTCCATTTGAGAAATCTGCTATCCTTTCATTGTGAGGCTTGTATAAATCCTTCAACACTGGAGTACTTCTGTTTTTTCATCTGTAAAATAAAAATAGAAGAAATAGATACCCACTCATCCAAATCAAACACATTGGGATTAAAGCAAAAACATTTCAGTTGCCCTTGTTTAAATGCACACTAAAAATCTTACAGCAAAATGAGTAATTTCGCTTGAAAAGTCTGGAGAAATTTACAGCTAATGATGGAAGACGATGCTCAGACCTTAATAGATAAAAAGATAAATTCAACACCAAATTTGCTTATAAAAAGATAGACCTTTTTTTTTTTTTTAATTCAGTGTATTTCTGGAAAAAGAGAAACAGCCAAGTGAACAAAAGTTCTTTAGAAGAATGTCAATTGGATATGAAAGTGAATATCACTAGAGTAAAGCATTCTTGCTGCTTTGGGGACTGAATTGAAAGAACTGTAGTTCACATCAAGGACTTCATACTAATTCTCACATCAGATTAGTACCAGTAATAGATGTACAAATGGAAAAACAATGACAGCTAAAGGTGGGTTGTTTTTTAAAATGTAAACGCAAGTAAACATTTATAGATGTGATTTCTATTTATTAATTGATGTTCTTTTTGGCATAAAATGATCGCTGGCCATCTTGAATTATACCTACCATTCTTTTCATCTCATGTTTAAGAAGTGGTTCTGCACAATCGAGATAGTCAGTAGGGAGGAGGGACACCCTTGGGATCCAAGGAGCCTAAGTGATTCCTTGGGTCCCCAGGGTCTCATCACCAGCTTGAGATGTTCCTCTAAATATTTGGATTGCCCTTCCCTCATGTCAATCCACCTTTTCCCACAGACTAAAGGATGTTGCACTGTTGTTTTCAATGGATTCAAAAATACTCTCTGTCTGAAAGATTAACAAATTAGAAAATTGATTCCAATTTTTTTAATAGCACAGATAGATTTTTTAAAAATAAATTGTCTATGTTGTTTTTGGCATCAAGATAACATAACTAGGGAGCACTTGTAAACTTCTTTAAAAATATTCTCTCTATACCACATACTTCTTTCAAAAGCAATTAATTTCTCATTCCTCATTGAAACAGTGTGTTTATGTTTTTAAAATACCAGCTAGCTTACTATCAGCCACTTGTCATGGTAGAAAGAGTAAGCAATTTGGGGCATTCATCTTTTTATAGAAGAAAGTAATTCACCCTAAAACCTAACAGCTCTTTCAAATACTTGCTATGAGATAACCAGGGTTCTGCATAGGACAAAAGAACGTTACACTTGGAGAACAAGTCAACTGCAAAACGTCAGGATATGCTGAAAATTAACTAACACAGAAGATGTTACTCATAACACCTCTGCCTTGTGAAATCCTGACAACGGTGGGTTACACAAACCTCTCACACTTGGACCATGTGAGGAAACCAACAACAATCCATAAGTTAACGGTGCACTTTCATTTCTTGAAGACAAATAGAGAAGTCTGCTATGCTCACCCCCTGGGATGCCTGCACCCTATTTAAGAGACTGTGACACCAAACAGCCACTGACTTCAAGGTGGGTGAGAGAAGGGTCTTTGAAGGGGCCTGTGTTTAAGAGCACCCACTGGTTTCTTCAGCCTCAGGATATGCAGTACATGTGCCATTTTTTTTTCTTTTTCTTTTATTTTATTATTTTATATGATGTTCTTATCCTTTCCTGAGGATATGTTTATTTATTTTAGAGAGAAAGGAAGGGAGAAAGAGAGAGGCAGAGAAAGAGAGAGAGAGAGAGAAACAATGTGAGAGAGAAACATCAGTTGGCTCCTCTTGTATGGACCCCAAGGCTGCCTCTTGTATGGACCCCAACTGGGGATCAAACTCATAGCCTAGGTATGTGCCCGACAGGGATTTGAACCTACAACCATTTGGTGTACTGGACTACACTCCAACCAACTGAGCCACACTGCCAGGACCCATTTTTGACTTGAAATACATTTGTCCACAGCAGCCATGTTGTGATTCTTAGTATCTGAGTCATTTCTTAGGTATTTTTAACCTAAACCATAACTACTTAATCCACAATCTAAGCTAATTACTACTATATTCTGGTTATATACTAAATTAAGTAGATTTTATGGTTTAGAAACTAACCAATACCAGAATTTGTCTGATTATTATGAAAATGTAACCCTCATGGTCGGCCCTTTACTTCTTTTGTACTATGGTGAATGTGTCCACCTACTTACCCACCTAGGTCCTGATTGGAGGGGTGGGCACAGAGTGGAAGGGAACAAAGGAAGGGATGGGACCACCTCTCACAATCTACACTGTTGCCAAGCAAGTTAACAACACTTTTATCTCTTGCCCAGATCACTGCAATTAATTTATTGGTCTCTCTGCTTCTACACTTGCAGCTTACCATGTTATCAGCCCGGAAACTAGACTGACCCTTACTACACATGAATCAGATCATGCCACTTCTCTGCTCAAAACCCTGCATTTTTCTCAGAATAAAATTCGATGTTCTTACAATGGCCTAAAGGCCCTATGTGATCTGGCCCATATATTTGTCTCTGACCTCAACTCCAACTGCTTTTCCCTCCTTGCTCTCTTGCTCTCTCTCTTCTGCTATACAGAATTCCTTGTGTTCCTTTTGCCCAGAAGGCATGTTGCTCTACACTGGCTCTTCCCTCTGCTGGGACTGCTCTTCCCTCAGCAGTACACCCAAATGGCACCTCCCTTACCTCCTTTAGGTCTCTGTTCAAATGTTAGTTTCTCAATGAGGCTAATTGTCTTCATCCTAACTAATATCTCAGCTCCTCCTGTAACCTGCCCCAGCCTTCCTAGACTGTCTAACCTATTCTCCTTTTATTTCTTATAGCATTTATCAGCTTTTACTATCATATGTGTATAAAACTTTTAAATTATATTTGTTACTTTTGTTTTTATCTGTTTTGTTCATCAGCATATTCAGTGTCTAGAATTGTGCCTGGTACATAATAGACATTCAGTACTTATTAAATGATATTTATTAAATAAATGACTGAAGACTGAATTTTCTTCCTGGTGGAAATGGGGGCAGATAATGGAGAGGGCCTGCTGCCCCGATTTTGATGCCACCTCTTTTACAATAAAGAAGACAACCAAAGCACTATGGACAGTTTGGGTCAGAAAAGTCTCTGCTGCATAATGTCAAGCATAATGTCCATTGAAAGGATTCATTTCCTCCTGAATGCCCTTATCTATTCTGTATCTACAATTCATATTCTTCCTACTAGTATAATTTAAATCTTATTTTTTATAATAATAGAAAAAACATTTGAAAGCATTTACCCCTCCCCATCTACACCAGTTTGCATGACAAAGCCTCACTTCCTCAACTTCACTAGAAGCAGGATGGGTGTGAAGTGTGGGTGAGTGGTCTCCTTTCACCACCACAAAAAATATTTGCAAACTTCTAGATTTTAATCCTTTGTAAATTAGATCTCGACTGAATTAAAGATGTAAATTGCAACAGAAAAACAAGACACTTTTGGTTTTATGAGTTGTGTAGTGTCTACTAACAATTTCTCTTTCTTCTTAGGAAAATTAAAGTTAAAAAAAATGAGAAAAACAAAAGTATAAAAGATAAAGGGAGAAAACATGATCATCTTTATCTTACAATTTTAGCTTCTGGCATTTGACTTTAGTGCCTCCAATACAATGTTAATTAATGTTCTAAAACATCAGTCAAGTAACTACTGGTTCTTAATTCAAATTTTACATTTGCAGGGTCTATAGAAGTATAAGTTCACATTTATACATTTCATTAAATTGACACTAGCTCTATCATAAAATAAACTACAAACATACACTTTCCTTTTAGCTAAAGTAAAATGTATTGATTTAGGCAACATGGGACTTCCATTCAAGATGGAAGAGTAGGTAAATGTTGTGATCACCTTCTCCCATGACTACATCAAATTTACAACTAAATTATAGAGCAACCACCCTTGGGAATCACTTGAAGACTAGCTGAACAAACTCTTATAACTAAGGATATAAAGAAGAAGCCATGTCAGGACTGGTAAGAGGGGTGGAGATGCAAAATGAGCTGGTCCCACACCAGCAGTTAGAATCAGGAAGGATATCTTGGCAGTGGAGGTACTCCCTAAAAGGCAGGGGCTCGAGTCCCACACTGGGCTCCCCAGCCCAGAGCACCAGTGCGAGGAAGAGAAGTTGTCATAACTTCTGGCAGCAGGAATTCTGTTCCCGTGAGATGGAGGGCTGCTGGAGACCTAGGCATACTCTTAAAGAGCCTGAGCATAGACTCACTCTCTCACACTTGCCCTAAGCTCCAGCAAAGGGACAGTAGCTCAAAAAACGCCAGTGACACGCAAGGAGTAACTGAATTTTCTGGCTTCAGGGTGAGGGCTAGAAAGGCAGCTCTCCCTGGGATTGAAGTGTTGACAGACACCATAGTTTCTTTGCTGAGCCCTTCCTCACACATCTATCAGGTTCAGGTTCTGAATCTCCAGTAACCTAGCTAACACCAGTAGCCCAACCCTGGGGATTCCCTGAGACCCTGTCCCACCCAACTTACTTGCCAGAATCACTTCCAGAAACTTTTCTACACGAGCACCCAACCTTGGCTCATGCTGCAGATTTTCATAAAATCTCTCAAAGGACCACAAACTCCAAACAAGCAGCAGCTGACCTTGGTATGGCCTGTATTTCTTACTAAGAGGCTCAGCCCAGCACTAGTGGCAGCCAGCTTCAGTTCACAGCATTCACTCTCCTAGATGCCTTTAAGCCCAGAACAGGAAGATACCTATCACAGATCACTTTGTAGCTTCTACAGGTGGCCCCTGGCTGAACATAGGTAGTAGCTGACCTGGGCCTTCACCAGAACCCCTCCCAAAAGACTCCAGAACCAAAACAACCAAGGGCCAGTTTTAGAACACATCAAAGCATCACCAAATTAGCTACACAAAATGACACACCCAAAACGTGAACTCAACAGACACCAGAGCCTCAAAAAAGCAAATCCCACTCTATAGGGTCAACCCCATACAACAGTTTGTCACCTGTAGTCGTGTAGTCCTCATAGCCAGTCAGCCTGAAGAACAATCCCACTCACTGACATGCCAACAGCAATCAAGGCTCAATTACAACAGGAGGATATATATAACCTACACAAGGGACACCCCTGGAGAACCCAGCTCAAGTGAACAGGGAGACTGAGCCTCTGAGCCCCACAGGACACCTACTACATAAGGCCACTGTGCAAAGACTTGGAGCTGGAGCTGATCTACCTAATACAATGAAACAAATATAACAAGGCAGCCCAAATGAGGAGACAAAGAAACATATCTCAAATGAAAGAATAGGACAAAACTCCAAAAAAACAACATTTAGAAATGGAAACAATCTACCAGATACAGAGTTTAAAACACTGGTTATAAGAATCTTCAATGAATTTGGGGGAAGAATAGATTAACTCAGTGAGAACTTACACAAAGAGATGGAAACCATAAAAAAGAAAACAATCAGAAATAAAGAAGATAAAAACTGAAATGAAGAATACATTAGATGGAATCAACAGCAGATAAATGAAGCAGAGGATACAATCAGCAATTTGAAAGATTAGGTAGCAGAAAACACCTAATTGGAATAGAAAAAGAAAAAAACTCTAATTAGCATAGTTTAAGGGACCTCAAGGACAACATCATAACAACATTTCTATGATAGGGGCACCAAAAGGAGAAGATAGAAAACAAGGAATTAAAAACCTATTTGAAAAAATAATGACTGAATACTTCCCTAAACTAGCAAAGGAAATAGAAATACAGGTCCAGGAAGCACAGAGAGTCCCAAACAAGATGAACACAAAGAGGCCCATGCAAAGACATATCACAATTAAAATGCTAAAAGCTAAAGACAAAAAGAGAATCTTAAAGGCAGCAAGAGAAAAGCAATTAGTTACCTACAAGGGAGCTGCCATAAGACTGTCAGCTGGTTTCTCAACAGAAACTTTTTAGGCCAAGAGGGGTTGGCATAAAATATTCAAAGTGATGACAAGAAAGGACCTATAACCAAGACTGCTCTAACCAGAAATGCTATCATTTAGCATCAAAGGAGAGATAAAGAGTTTCCTAGGTCTAAAAAAACCCCAAAACCTAGAGGAGTTCATCATCACCAAACCAGTACTGCAAGAAATATTAAAGGGGTCAGTCCCCTCAGCCTCTGCCACAACCCTTCTGCCAGTTCTCTGAGCAACCTCCAGCCAGGGGTCCTCCATGGAAGGAAGTAAGGCAGTGGGATGTCAAGCAGGCAGCTGATGGGGGTGGCTGGCTTTCCTGTGGGCTCAGTAAAGGTGTCTCCATGGGGTCAGTTTGAAGCACTCTGTACTCCAAGGTGGACAGCACATCTGTGTTATCAGGACATTTCCACTGCTGCACCGAGAGAACACCCATCTTCAGTAGAACTTGGAATTCCTGGAGAACTACATTTATGAAAAGCTGGCAATTATTTCTTTAAATGTCATCTCTTAGTTTCCCTTAAGAACATCCAGAAACCATGAACAACTTTAGTAATGAAGGGTTTGACTGCCATTTCCTTGATGAAAGCTTTACTGTCAAGGACATTCTAGACCAAAATATTAATAAAGTTTCTTCTGATGATGATAAGAATGCCTTCTATGTTGTGGACCTGGGAAATATCCTGAAAAAAAATCTGAAATGGTTAAAAGCTCTTCCCCAGGTCACCCCCTTTTATGCAGTCAAATGCAATGACAGCAGAACCATGATGAAGACCCTAGCTGTCATCAGGAGAGGATTTGTCTGTGCCAGCAAGACTGAAATACAATTGTGCAGAGTCTTGGGGCACCTCCAGAGGGGATTATCTATGCAAATCCTTGTAAACAAGTAAGGTCTGAATGATGTAGGAACGGTGATTACTGTCAGTCACAAGTTGGAGCAGGTCATTGGCCAAAATAGGTGTGGTCACTGCAAGGGCGAGAAATCTGAGATACATAAACTCCTGAACAAAGGAAGTTGGATCTCTTGGCCCTCCTGTGCTCCTGGCTCTCTTGTTGCAGGGGGCGCACTCCCCTGCATTCATCCACATGGCCCACAGCCATGTGGACTCCACACAATGGACTAATGGACTATAACTAGCCTGATGTAATGCTGGACTCAACTCCACCATGGAACAGAAACTCTGGACATCGAGTTTGCTTTTAGCTCTGATGAACCCCTAGCTGCACCTTTTCCAGGACTGGTTTAAGGGAAATGGAACTTTGCAAACTGAGGGATATAACTTTACCCAAATAAAACTCACTCATTCTCCCATGCAAGTTTTAGAAATTTCTTTTTCTCAAGATATTGTAAAAACCCCACTCCTACTAGCAATGGAGAAATTCCACCCATGCAATTCTCCATTAACAATTACAAAGCAGTCTGTTGTCTCAGTGTTAAATTTGGTGCCACACTCAAAACCAGCAGGTTTCTTTTGGAATAGGCTAAATATTGATTTCGTCAGTGTCAGCTTCCACGTGGGAAGTGGCTGTACTGATCCTGAGACTTTCATGCAGGTCATCTCTGATGCCCTCTGTGTCTTTGACATGGGAGCTGAGGTTAGTTTCAACATGTATTTGCTTGATATTGGTGGTGGCTTTCCTGGACCTAAGGATGTAAAGCTTAAATTTGAAGAGATCGCCAGCGTAATCAACCCAACCCATGACAAGTATTTTCAGTCAGACTTGGGAGTGACACTCATAACTGAGCCAGGCAGATACCATGTTGCATCAGCTTTCATGCTAGCAGTTAATATCATTGCCAAAAAACTTGAATTAAAGGAATAAACAGGCTCTGATGATAAAGATGATTGGAACAAAAATACCTTTATGTATTACGTGAATTATGGAGCATATGGATAATTTAATTGCATCCTCTATGATCATGCGCATGTGAAGCCCCTTCTGCAGAAGAAGAGACCCAAACCAGATGAAAAGTATTATTCATCCAGCATATGGGAATCAACATGTGATGGCCTTGATCAATTTGTTGAGCACTGTGGTTTGCCCAGGATGCATCTGAGGGACTGAATGCTCTTTGAAAATGTGGGTGCTTACACCATTGCTGCTGTTTCTACTCTCAATGGATTCCAGAGGCCAACTGTCTGCCATGTGATGTCAGGGCCGACGTGGCAACTGATGCAGCGAGTCCAAAACCATGACTTCCCACCCGAAGTGGAGGAGCAGGACATCAGCACTCTGCCTGTGTCTTGTGCCTGGGAGAGTGGAATGAAATGTCACCGACAGCCTGTGCCTCAGCTCCTATTAATATGTAGATGCCATTCTTGTAGCTGTTACTGCAAGTGTAGCTTGAATTAAGGGATTAGGAGAGACCATTTATCTTAATCATTGCTAGTTTGGAAATGTCTTTGTAAGTAGGGTTGGCACAGATAGAACAATATGGAAAGCTAGGAGGTGGGGTCACACTTATCTGCGTTCCTGTGAAAACTATTTGAATATTTGCTTTATATGGATTTTTATTCAATATTCAAACATGTGAATAAAAAGTACCCCTCAGCTGTAAGCAAAGCATTTGCAGCTTGTACTTTGGCAGAATGGGCCAGAAGCTTAGTGTTGTGACCTCTTTTAAAATACAGTACCTTGAAATAATTAGGAATTAAGTCCTATATTTATTGAATACATATTTAAAGGCATGTACCATTTCTCTTACAATTCATCATTGTCTTTCTGGAAAAAAAGCCTACATCTTATTTGTGCTCTTCTGTTCACTAAATTCCACCGAAATCACTGATGATAGGTCACATTCACCTCACAACCTACCTAACTTCACAGAACACACATGTACTTCACATTCCCCCATGTAAATATAGGTGCAAAAAGACAAATCACCTAAAAATGCTTTGCTAAGGAAATATGAATGAATGTCAAGATGAATTCATGGTAAGCAGTTTTTTCCTTACTAATTTTATAGGAAGAGTGAGCTTTCTGCAGCAAAAATCATAAATGTTTAAGAGCTATCAGTTGTTCTAGAAAAGTAGAATTAGAAGTGCATTGACATTTATTCAGTTCCTACTTGTGGTAGATAATTAATAAGTGTTAATATCTGATACAAGGAAAACAAACAAAGATAGCTAACTAGCAGTCTGGAATAAAGCTGAATCTTTTGCTTAGTTCCAGTTCAGTGGGTCTTCCTGGGTAGAAATTAAATGCACCAGATCAGTGCTGTTTTACAGAAAAATAATGCCAGCCTCATAGGTCATTTTAAATTTTCTAGTAACTACGTTTAACAAGTTAAAATGCAACAGGTGAAATTAGTTTTTAATAATATATTTTATTTAACTCACTATATCTGAAATATCACTATTTTAATACGTAATCAGAATAAAATTATTAAGGTATTTGTTTATTTTTTGTACTCAGTTTTTAAACTTCAGTATGCATTTTATATTTAAGAAACATCTGGTTTGAACTACCCCATTTCAAATGCTCAGTAGCCATCTGTGGTGAGTAGACACCACATTGAACATCACTCAGTAATAGGGCTCAGTAATAAGCCAAGAGAAGAGAACAACCAAATAAGAGAGTATCTAAGCTTGGTTTTCTGGGTGGCTCATGAGACAAATTATAAATACTTCTCTGGAATTGGCTGCCTTCATGTTTTGAGATACCAAAGCTAAGAAGCCGGGATTCAAACAGTCTGAT
Organism: Miniopterus schreibersii; assembly: GCF_964146895.1. NCBI lineage: Eukaryota > Metazoa > Chordata > Mammalia > Chiroptera > Miniopteridae > Miniopterus > Miniopterus schreibersii. The sequence continues at coordinate 72,850,897 of NC_138102.1, read as the reverse complement.
AAGAGTTGTCCAAGATTCCAGACAGACAGCCAAGGTTAATCCGTGGATGCACTTGGTTACACATGGTAGAAACTGGGCAAGATTTCTCAGTGCCATCCAAACCTGTCTGCAATCTGCCCCAAAGGAGAATGGGAGTCTCTTATTGCTTCATCAGCCACATTGATCTTTAGTTCAGATGACTATATACTTGATTATTCAAATAGGGATACTTTTGAAAGAGAAAGGATATACTCTTAATAATTACCATGAGATAACAGGTAGAATGAGACAGTCTCTGCTCACAAATCAGGGCATATGGTCACCCAACCTTTAGTCAGCATTTTCACCTCTCAGAAGAACTTGGGTTACTGTCAGCAGACACATGTTTCTCCAGGATCTAATGTAATTCCATGAAGAGGAGCCAGTTCCCACAGGAATCCTGCACCCAAAGCCCTAAATTCCTTCTATAGAATTCTAGTTTCCCTCCCAAGAGCAGGCGCCATAAAGGGTCTTTTACTCCCATGTGTAATAACATTGATTTCGTGCAATTTACAAGCTTCCTGTTTTGCTGTTTTCCACTGTGGGTCATGCTTGAATTGGGGGGTTAATGACTAATGGCTGTTGTCAGCTAAATAGAGCTTCTCCTGGGCAGGGTCTCTCAAGGAGAGCAGAGGACTAGTAAACAAAGCTGTGCATGCAGGTGGCCTAGAGATCTCTCTCTCTCTCCTCTCTCTTTCATTTTCTCATATATATATAAAAAGATTTAGATAGAGAACTCAGCTGTGACAGCCGAGGGAAATGTTTCACGGGAAGTAACAGATGGCTCAAAGCCACCTTCATTTCTGAAAGGGACAATGCCCATGGGCCTGGAAAATTGAAGGTTTGGAAACGAATTTTGTTTGACTCTTTAATCCATTTCAGACATGGGCTCTCAAATGGGAGATCAAAGGATTTTACTTTTGCTGCTGAGTCAACTGAGCTCAGAAAGGTAAAGATGCACAGGTAGGATGACTGATGGGACAACAGGAGATTGAACAGGAGGAACTTACCCTTATTAGCCCGGTGGTAGTTGGATAAAATTCTCCAATTAGGATTTTGTTGGTATTGTTGTTGTTTATGTTAAGGCTGGAGTGTTTTACAAAATAGAAAGACACTGGGTTACTGTATGAAGTTTTATTTTATGTAGAAACTACAGGTCAGATTACTCAGAGCAAAAACGCGTAGAGTAAGATTTAGAGGTTCTCGTGCGTATTACAACAAAGGTAATGAAAAGTGCAAATGACTCAAGCCCATGCATTCATTCATCAAGTATGTATTGAGCACCTACTATGTGGTAGTGTTCTGTGTTCGATTCCAGGATCTGCTGTGAACAAAGTGAAGAAAGATTCTGTCCTCTGCATTACAACAACAAGACATTGACAATAAAGTAATCAAATAGTAACATAATTTCAGATGTGTACAGGCCTGGGAAGTAAACTTATAAGGGTCTTGGAAGAAAGAGTAAGTAGAATGGAATGGCAGCACTTCAAATAGTGCAGTCAGGGAAGGCTTCTCTGAGGAGGAAGACTTCTCCGAGGAGGTGGTACTTAAGCTGAAACCTGAATGGTAAGAAGGAGCCTTCCAGGTGGCAGGAATGACATATGCAAAGACAGCTCGGCCTGCTACGTGCCAGGCATCATTTTAGGTATTAGGGATATAGTGTGAACAAATTAGGCAAAATGCTTGCCCTCACAGAGCTTATATTTCAATGGGGGTGGAAAAATAAGTAAGGGTTAAATAGACAAGCTTAGCAGGGAGGTGCTAGGTTGAAAAATTCATCAGGGAAGGTGGTAGATCATGGCTCAGGGAAGGCCTCACTGAGAAGGTAGTAGTTGAGGAAGGACCTCTGGGAGGCAAGATGATAACCGTGCAAATTTACAGGAGAGGACAAGTGTTCTGGACAGAGAGAACAGCCAGTGCGAAGGCCTTAGGTAAGAATATGTGTGTTCCATTTTGAGTTTATTCTTGTGTATGGTGTAAGAAGGTGGTCTAGTTTCATTTTTTTGTACATATTTGTCCAGTTTTACCCAAACCACATGTTGAATAGACTATCTTTACCCCGTTGTATGCTTTTGCCTCAGTGCACTGCAACATTCAGAAATCAAGAAAAGAGGAGACTGAGGAGTAGCAGCCTGCAAAGTCTGAGACAAACTAGGCAATTATGGGTCTCTGTAACCTATGAAAGAAAGTTGTGAGTTTTTTAAAATAGGGTATTATCACCTTCATCAAATGTTGCTGATTAAGGATGTAGAGTTCACTACTGGATTTGGTGACTTTGAGGAGAACAATTTAAGAGGAGTGGTGTTCCCAAGAGCCTGATTGGAGTGAGCTTAAGAGAGAATGCGTGGAGAGGGAGTATTTAGAACAAACAGAAAACTCAAAATTTTCTGTGAAGAGAAACGGGGCTGCAGTGAGAAGGCTGGTGTTTCGCCACACCTTCATAATGAAAGGGAAAGTGGCAAGAAAATTGAGTGGGAGACAGAGTGATTATAATTATGGGCTGTGGATTCTAAACCCAGGGAGATGGTAAGTTGAGGACATGAAGGAGGTGATGGACAGTTGTGGTAAAGTAATAAAGTAGAGGTTCTTGTTTATGAATAATTGTTAAAGTTGTGGTACCAGAAAGAACACAGTGATCAGTGTCATGGTCATTGTACCACAAATTAATTTTGTGTTTCTAATCACTGATGACAAAGAACTAAGCCTACATTGAAATCTCATTGTATTCAAATAGTAGATAGAATGCAAATCATAATTGCAAAGGCTACACTTTGTTTGATTTCCTATTTTTCTCAACCTTATAGTGTTTAATTGTTTCATTTCCTCATGAGAGATTACTAATAGCTCCTGGGATGACTATTATGAATTCTTTTAATGAAATCATTATCTCACCCTTTGCTGATTTCACATGACTCTTCTAATATAAAAACTGAAAGTTCATTCTGAAAGAATCTCTGAGGCAGATTATCTTCCACGTAAATGATTGTATGACAATAATTAACTAGATATACATTCTTATCCTCGAGGTTTTGAGAAAGAGATAAGAATACCAATTATTTATTGGGACCCTATTTATGTCTGTCATTTTCCTAGGAAATTTCTAACCTGTGCAATAGCATTACAAAGTAGGCATTGTTCTCATTTTACAAATAAAAAAGCAATACAAATAAAAAAGCAAAGACTCAGGAAACATGACTAAGACCACATAATTAAGAAGTGACAGAACATGGAAACTTGAACCTAGTTATTATGACTCCAAGATTCCTTCTCATTTCTCCACTTCCCTTTGGAGTTCTTCCATACACTCTGTGGTATCACCTGCTTGGTGAATTGTAACATCACTCTCTGGTAGTTTAGCATTTTTGTTGTGGGAGGACAGGTCAGTGGTTTGTTGGAGGTTGAGAAGCCAAAGTAAGGGTCTAAGGGTTGTGTTTGTTCAGTTCATCCCTCATTCACTCATTTCACATAACTGCTCTTGCTATAGAATGGGCGCAGAATAGCTCTTTTCCACCAGTGCTAGCTCATTGTACTATCTCTCATATAATGAATGTACTGGTGATTTTTTAATAGGTGAGGAAAAGAGGCCACTCAGTTCTGCCATCTTATTTTATAATTTCAGCAGAAACAAAATTATTAACATCACCTGCTTCTCAATTAACATCTTTTACCAAGTTACACTGAAAGATCATAGTGCTACCTGATAAATGCTCATATTTTTAGAATGTAAAAGATATTTTCTAGAAACAAATGGGCTATTAATTGTTCATTTTCTCCTACACACTTCCACATGGACATTGCAGAAATTGTTTTCCACTACCTTTCCCTTTGGTTTCAACTACATCTCGCTGGTAATTTGATCTCCTGGTTTATTTCTTTCCCCCTATCACTTGGTTTCCAGCATACAGTGTAGTCAACTATTAAAAATGTGGTTGTCTAATAATAGGTGTCCTCACTTTAAGTTGTTATTTTGCTTGGCAGAAATGTAATGATTCTTTGATCTTTAAATGAAACTTTTCATCAAAATGATATTTGGAAGTAAAAAAAATTTTTAAAAATTAGAGTAGCTTATATCAAATCAACTCTTCCTCTGATAACATTAAGGAAAGCTGGACAAATACTAAAATGTAGCAATTTGAATGCAGTAGAGAACAACTAAGGGAGAAAGGAGTTAGGGGGTAAATATTCTGGAAAGAAAGAAAATACAATAAGACAAGCTGACATTTTCTTTTACTTTTCCCCTTGAAATATTTTGCCATTGCTAAGCTGTGCAGGGTGGAAGGATTAGAAGACAAATATAACAACACACAAAAGAGGTTAAAAAGCCTAGCAAACTTTTGTTGATATCATGGTGCAGATGGGAGGCAATGGTAAAAATTCTACTCTTTGAATTGAGACCCATGAAGAACTACATGCTGACAATAAAAGCGAACTGAAAACAAACAGATAAATCCTCACAAAAAAATTGAAATTTAACCTTTGTTTCTTGAAATCTCCAAATGCATTCTACTCGAATTGCCTTTCAAAAGAAAAGCAAAGATTTTATGGAAGAAGGTAGTATCATAAGAGCCTATACAATTTTTCATACACAATACAAGTTATTTAATTGAAAATTACTGAGCATATGTGGAGACCAGACCAAATGACTGAAAATCAAGAAATAAAAAGAAAATAATATAAATTGATCTATGGGCAACCCGTGTGTTGGAGTTACCCAAAAGAGACCTCAAATTAACTGTAATTGATATTTTTGAGAAAACTGGTGATAAGCTGGGGAATAGAAAACTGGAATGTTTAAGTAAAGAATGCAGTAGAAATCTTAGGTTTGAAAAGTACAGCATCTTAGATTAATAATTTAGTAGATGGGTTTAACAAAAAATTAGAGCAAAAAAGAGAATTAACAAACTGAAACAGATAAGTAAAGGAAAAGTTAGATTGAAGCCCAGAGAGGAAAGAGGGTGGAAAATACAGTAAGAGTATAAGGACACATAAAATACAGCTTTAAAAAGGAGCTAACTCTTGAGATCGGGTTTATAAATACAGAGGAGTAAGAAATAGGACAGGAGGAATATTTCAAGAGATAGATACCGAGACTTTCCAAAACCCAATGAAACATATCGGCCCATGTATAAGAAGCTCAAAGAACCCAAAAAGGATTTTTAACATTTTGCAGTAGTGTGGTACATTCGGTACAATGGACGAACCAATATTAACATTGTTGACTTAAGAAACACCCAAACCCATAGAGAATTCTGATCAGAGTTTATCTGAGCCAAAAGTGATGACATGTTGGGAAGCAAGATTTCAAATGCTCAGGAGAACAGTTCTGTGGTTTGGTTTATACATTTGGAATTGAGGGAACGTAAGGAAGTACACAAGGAGGGGAAAGCAAGGTGGGTGGGGACTAGCTTACAGGATAGTTAACAAGATTATGTGCTCTCTTGAGGATAGCTTCTCAGGGGTCCCAAAAAGGTATTTCAAAGTCCTGTTAACTTAAAAGCCCCCAAACAATGGACAGGGCTTGCTTAAGGCAAAGATAAACCTTTTACTAAAGAAGTAATATGCCCCGGGGGCATGACTACCCACCAGACCTGCCAGCTGGGAATTTATGATCTGATCACCCTCTGAGGTTACTTTCAGTCACTGGACTTGTCAGATTTATTACAGAGCTCCTTTTTTCATCCACATTACATTATTATTAACTAATATCCATAGTTCACATTAGGGTTCAATCTTTGTGTTGTACAGTTCTATAGGTTTTGACAAATGGGTAATATCCACTATAATATCCACCATTATAGTACTGTATAGAATAGTTTCACTTCCCTAATGATTCCCTGTGCTCCACCTATTCACCCCTCTCTTTCCTCCCAACTCTTGGCAATCACTGGTGTATTTGAATTTTATGTGACTCAATGACTAGACTCTTCCCAGGACAGACATGAGGAAGCCCACACTGGAGTTTTCTCCTGCTCCTGATGCATTGCCTTCACGTTGCATGTTCTTACTTTTCAAAGCTATTTAAGGAACTGCAACACATTTCTTGGGTTAAAAAAGAAAAGAAAAAAAACTACTACTTTACCTAACAAGATGTTTCTCCTTTCAGAAAGATTGCTTGGTTCCTAATTATTACCCAGCTGTTGTCTCTGAGGCTCCCGTCTGAAAGTTGTGATTAATACGGGGGCTCATTGGGAAATCGTTTCTTACATAGATTCATTTCCTCTCTCTAGGATTCTCCCCACTCTCCCATTTTTTTCCCCCTTGTCTTCATTCTCTAACAGGGTTGAGTTATTTAGATTTCTAAACCTGTCTTTATGCAATGTCACTTTAATTAAGAAACAGCCACAAGCAAATTGATTTTTTCCCATCAGTCCTGGGGGAAGGCTGTGCTTAAAGCTTGCCAAGTGGCAGATGTTCTAATATTGCTCTTGGGGGCTGGGGTAGGGGATATAGAGAGCTACCAAAGGCCAGAGTATCTTTCCGTGGAAATGCAGACAGAAGGACTGCTAAGTGAATGACTTATCTTTCCTAATAAGGAGCCAATCTCTGCTCTGTTTACTCTTGGACTACCTGTAAAGACAGCCGAAAGGTGGCAAGAGGGAGTAAAGCTTTGTGGTCATCAGCTTGGCTCCTGGGAGTCCCTCCTTCCTTTACTCACATGACCCCTGGCATTGGATCGTTTACTTAGCTTTCAATACTAGGTTATCTCCTTGGAGAAACTGGCCAGTTACAAAACCACAGCTATTGCTAAATGCAGGGAAGTCTTCTTAACTCTAAGGAAAAAGATAATGTCTTCAATAGAGTAAGTTATTTATGTCCATTGTATAAACCAAGTTCATAAGAATGGCTTGTTTCCCCAAATTGCTTGCCATTTCCCAAGCTCATAATTCTTTCCTTCGCATGCATATGTTTTCCATGTGCTCATGGGCTGACGTCAGTGTTAACCTTTCTTTCTTTCTCTTCCTCTGTGGAGCCTTCTCCGCAGCTCCAGGATAAGTCAGTCACTCCTTGTTTAATTTCCCCATAATTCTTTATACATAATTTTAATATAACACTTGGACTCCTCTAGTAAGTGACAAGTTCTCTCTTAAAGGCAAGAAGTTCATCTAAAGCTCCACCATCCATAGTTAGGTGCTCAAGATATTAATTGAACGAATGAATTTAGATCTTTTAAACATAGTGCAGTAGGAGTCCTGGCTTGGGTGTCAGCTGTTGACCCTCTGTCTGGAGAACTGGTGGGGCCAGCCCACTACAGGCCATTTTAATTTGGATGGAGAATCTCTGGGGAAAGGATTAGTACTATAAGACTTGTTCCTGGAAAGACCTAATCTCTCCTGCCTCCAGGCCTCTACACATGCTCTGCACATGTTCTGCCTGAACCTCTCCCTCCGTTACTGAGCTACTTTCATCTATAGTTCAGGGCTGAGTTTAAATATCACTTCCTTAGAAAGCCTTGCCACCCAGACTGTCATCCCCCCTTGTTCTTTCCTCCCAAAGCCGCCTGGTTTCTACATCAATATCCATATCATGCTTAGTTACTCGTCCAATGTCTATCCTATTTGCTTGTAATTTTCATAAAGTCAAGACCATCTCTGTTTTGTTTACAGTTTTACCCCCCAGGATATGACTCAGTTCCTATGTACAATAGAAACTTAAAAATATTTGTTAAACAAATAAACGAGTATATGCAAATGCTTAACCAATGTTCTGCTTCAGCGATGCATAAGCACATCAAACTGAATATGTTGCGAATTTTTTATTTCCCCTTTGAAATCTGTTTTTCATCTTCCTCATTTTAGTAAATGTATCAACATCCAGCCAGCCCGAACCTTGGCAATTGATCATAATTTTCCTTCTTCCCGTACCTCCATATTGAACCTATCAGCAAATCCTTCCTAGGCTAAAATACATCTTCCATTTACCTCTAATCACCACCAGGGCCACCATCCTTCTCTGAGAAGTCTACAACTTGCCTCCTGACTGTGCTCCTGCTAGCTTTCTTGTTCCCCTCTAATTGCTAATTAGACTGCTAATTGACTGCTAATCCCAGCACAGCAGTCAAGATGATCTTTGTAAAATGTAAAGAATAGGATGCCATGGCACAACCCACAAGCCCAAGCATAACTTGCCACTCCTCACTGCTCTTGTCCCACCTCCTGCCATTCTGTTTCTCTCTCATCCGGCTCTAGCCACACTCAGTTTGTTTATTCTAGGCCATCTAGGCTTCTTTTTTTTTTTCCTCGTGGCTTTTGCTATTCCTTTTGCCTGGAAAACTCTTCACCTAGCTCCTTAAAGGGCTGTTTCCTTCTCACCCTTTGGGTCTCAGTTTAAATGCCATTTCCTGAATGAGGCCGCCTCCTGACAACTCCATCGACACTTGTTCTTTATCGCAACACTTATTCCTTCTTAACACTTCAGGTTGACAGTTGCACGTTTATTAACTTGTTCACTCATTTACTGTCCGTCTGCACACATGTTAAGTTTCATGACGCTTCTTTTGTAACTACACTGTGAGCCTGTTTTAGTGCTTGGCAAATAATAGGTGTTCAATAAACGTTCATTGACTGAAAATACAAATGATTGAGTAAAGCTCAGGGACTGTGGGTGGGGATGGAGTGGATGGGTGGTTTTGAGGACAGTACAGGGTCTGTCACAACTAGCAGCAGGGGCCCTTACCGTGGTCACCATCAGCCTCAGTGTGGACATCTGCCACAGTCGGCCTCTTTGGGGCAGTTCTTACCTCAGGGATAGCACAGGCAGGCGCCCCACCATGGAAGGCTGGACATACCAGGTTCCCATCAGGTCTAAGGTTAGTCGTTTGAACCATTGGGTGGTGCCATATGAGAAGGAACAGACATGGGAAGAATGGGAAGAATTTGAGAGTCTGAGGGTGGAGCTAGAAAAATGCCATTTGGGAGAGTTGTGGCTAGGGACATGTGGGTTTTTGGTCGTCTATGTCCTTTAAGTCTTGTCTCTCAGTTGGTTACCTATTTGGGGTTTGATTTTTATCTTCAAGATTTTAGCATAGGAAGTATTAATAATCACTTGTATAAATGGTGGTGGAAGATGAGGACTCTGGGAGTTAAATAAAACCTGTCACACGGGAGGCCGTGGTTACCATTTTATGAAGTCACTGTAGAAGTACATTAAAAAGCAGACACAAAAGATCGTTGAGCCATGTTCCAGCTGTTGCAGAAACCCTTCAGGTATTTATGTCAATCAGTACATTAGCAGTCTTAATAGGTCACAGGTGGCTGCATTTTACTTCTTAAAGCATACTTACCAGGCAATCCAATTTAAGTATACATTTGGGCCAAATTCTCATCCTTCATGACTCTATGGGGACATGAATTCATTAGTGAAAAGGCACAGAGTTTTTTAAAAGGAAGAATTGTCCACCAGTTAGTGAGTTGGCCTAGAATAGTAAGAACTCTATATTCTCTTTCCGGTCTGTTCATCGCCATATTATTTCCTTCAGTAGGGGTTGCTTCTCCCCAGGGCCAATGTTTCTTATTGTCATACCCAACATGAGTACTGGTGAGGAAAATGAGATGACAGCGCACCAGCAGGGATTGGTCTTGTCCGGTATCCAGCTTCTTCAGGCTCCCTCTCCCTCCATAGCTCGGGCTACTTAGGCCCTGTTCAGGCTCAGCCCTTCCCAGGCTTACAGAGCGGCACGCTCCAGCCCACACCCCCACCCAGGGTCACGCGTGCCTCCTCCAGCTCTGACCTGGTGCACGGGCCCTTCTGTCTCATACCTGAGGCACAGTCTCTACCTCCCGTGCCTGTTCTGAGAACCCTGCTTCTCCTCTGCCCCTAGCATCTGAGTTTCTGCATTGGAAACTGATGCTACTGTTGCGTCTCTTTTCAAATGTTTTTCTTCTTTAAAGAAATATTTTACTATGGCAAAATATATGTAACATCAACTTTGCCATTTTAACCATTTAAAAATGCACAGTACGTTTACATTGTAAACTCATTCACATTGTTTTCCAACCATCACCTTACTCACCTCCAGAAAATTTTCGTCTTCCCAAACTGGAACTCTGCACCATGAAACACTAACCCCCATCAGTCCCTGCCCACAGTCCCTGTGACCTCTGTTCACTTGCTGGCTATTGCCTCTTGTATGGAGTCTTGCCTTGCTCTTGCCCACCCAGCTCTTTGCTCCCTAGCCACAGGACTACAGTCTTATTTTTGAACTTTGACCTAGGAGGTGAAGCCCTGTTGCTTGCTAACAAAATGTTTATATTTCCTGTCTGCCTGGACCTCTGAGTATCAATTCATCTCAGCCTTCAGTGCCTGTCCCTGTCTCTCATGTTTTCCCTTCCATTTTGCTTTGAGCGCCAACTCCACAACACATCTCCCTACTTCCAAGGCCCCATTCCCTTGTCTGTGGCTTACTCCCAACCCTCCGAATCTGCTAGACTATACTTCTCAGCACCTATAGTTAAACCCATCTCCCTGCGCCCAGTCTAAGTCCTTGGCACTCCCAGCATGTTCTTCCCCAGCCTACCTGGGAGGCAAGAGAACACTGCCACTCCAGGCATGGCATGTGGAGACAAAGCCACTGGCTCTGCAACCTTTCTTTAGAAATATAAGGCTCTCAACCCCCCTAGGAGCATATAGACCCAAATTCAGAATTATTAGCAAAAGGCAATGAGAATTGACAAAGCAGCGAATAAGGAAAACGGTCAGCACTCCTGCCACACAAATGAGATGAGTTTTAAAGGACTGGAGTGACCCAATATGAAATCTTATTTTATTTTCTATAGAGATTTAAAAGACTGACTTCAAAACTCATCAGTTACATCCTCCAGGCTCTCCACACCACTGTGTGAAATGTGAATCTTTTCAACAAAACCCTCAACAAAGACAGAAACAAAATCCATCTCATTGAGTCCCATTGTCCCTAGGCAGGTTAGATTGTTAAACCCTACAGCTCCATCCTGAAGAAAAGCTTGTTCTTCTAATGCACGGGCTTCTTCTTCCCTTCTGTTCAGGACTGATTCAGCTAAAGAATTAGTTTCTATATCATTTTAATAGTAGGTATTTTTAGAGAGCAGTGAAATATTACTGTGAGATTGCAAATAATGACCCAGTTCCTCATCTCCTTCGATAGAAGTGACACATGTAAGATGTATCTCCCTGAGAAGAGAGATGAGGTAGAATTAGATATTCATAATAACTCTGTGAATTCTCAAGTACTTTATTTTCAGTGGTCCTTTAAAAATAGTACAAAGAGCTTATTTAAAATAGCATTTGGGTTGTTTCTGACAGTCTAATCTTTTTGTCAGGTATCCCTTTTGGTCAGGACAAAGGCAAAACAGATACAGGGACCAAGGTCTCAGCATCAGCAGGTGAGTGAGGAGTTTAAAGCTGAATTTTCAGCTTTAAGATAAATAAGGTCTGAGGATCTAATGTAAAACACGGTGACTATAGGTGATAACACTGTATTATATAATTGAAATTTGCTAAGGAAGTAGAACCTAAATGTTATCACCAAAATAAAATAAAAGAAAATATTTTAAAAAGCTGGATTATATAGTGTGGAAGCAGAATCAAGTAAGGTTTAGGACTGTTCACCAGCTGAGTAGGAATCGAGAAGGAATCTGGTCAGGCTCATACAAGAAGCAGAGATGGTGAAAACATTTGGAGGACCAATTAAAGGAAGAAAATGAATGACTGGAATTGAGACAGTGATGTTCAGAAGAATCCTGTGGTTTGCTTGTACCAATGCCATTTGGAAGGCCAAAGACTACCTTGGTGCAGTTAACACCTTGTTCTAGATGCCTGGGGTCTGCCAAAGAACAGGACAAAGACTTTCTCGAAACACAGTTAGTTGTAGAACAGGTATTAGATTTTAATTTGCAAGGCCTGAATTTAAGTTTTAATTCTGCTGCTTTTTAGACATGTATTTGGAACAAATCACCCACCCTTTCTGAACTCATTTCTTCTTCTAAATAACAACAAAAACTATTTCACAGAGTCCTTTTAGGCATCAAGTGAGTTAAGAGGGCTTTGAGCATTGAAAAGTATTCTATAATTATTAAAACTAGATTTTTTCTAAAAGAAATGTCTTGCAGGCTCTTAAAAGAAAAATCCAGCCATTTATTCCATAGAAGATGTCAGCTGCATACAGAAAACAACACCAAGGGATTTGTATTTTACTGTTCAGGTCTGTTCAAGAATTCATGTCATGTTTTTTCAGCTGCTAATAGTGGAAATTTCTGCCAAATGTGTAATAATGATAATATTAACTCTAAACTTTTTTGGCTGCCACTTTAGCACTAAGCCAGCACAGAGCCAAGTGGCACAGGTATCTGTGATATCAGTTCATTTATCCCAGGCTTTCCTATGTAGACCTTCCCTGATCTGTCTTGTAATGTTACATAAAAGAGAGATAATTTCTTTTAAAAAAACAAAACTTCATTTTTCAGAACAGTTTTACATTTGCAGAAAACCTGTGGAGATAGTTAGGAGAGTTTTATATACTCCACACCCAGTTTGCTCTGTTATAAATTTCCATTATTAGTGTGGTATATTCGTTATCATTAGTGAGGCAATATTGAAACATTATTATTAACTAAAGTCCATAACTTATGTAGGTTTTCTTAGTTTTCACCTAATTTGTTTTTTTTTTTCTGTTCCAGGACCCATCCAGGATACCACATTATATTTAGTCATCACTTCTCCTTAGGTTTCTCTTAGCTGTGACAGGTTTATAGACCGTCCTTGTTTTTAATGACATTGACAGTTTTGGAGAATACTGGCCAGGTATTTTGTGGAATGTCCCTCAGTTGGAAATTTCCTGATTTTTTTTTTTGGTCATGATTATACTAGGATTATGGGTTTGGGAGAGGAAGACCTCAGGGGCAAAGTACCCTTTTTATCTCACCATATCACTTGTTACTGTTGAAGTTGACCTTGATCACTTGGCTCAGGTAGAGTTTGTCAGATTTCTACACTGTAAAGTTATTTTCTCTTCCCCGTTTTTGTGCTATACTCTTCTGAAGGAAGGCACTAAGTACAGGCCACAGCTAAGGAGAGGAAGGTTATGACCCTCCTTGAGGGTAACATATCCACGTAAATCATTTTGAATTCTTCTGCGTGGGACACACTTCCCTTCCACACCAATTATTTATTTTGAACAATTATTTATATTAGTATGGACTCATGGACATTTATTTCACACTTTGGATTATAATCCAATACTACAGGGTAGGGCAAAAGGAGGTTTACAGTTGTAAGTACACGAAACACAAAGTTTATTTTTGTGTTATTATTTGTTAGTTATTGTATTATTTTCTATACAAAGACTGCAAACCTACTTTTTCCCCATCCTGTATTTTTACTTGATTTTTTTGCCCAAATTGTTCCAGTTTTGGACAGCGGGAGCTTTTTAATTGGCTCCTATATCTCTTTGTAATATCTCCCTCATTATGGGATTTTTTTCATTTGATTGTTTTGGTTTGGCTGTGGGACAATTTCTGGCACTATAAGATACTCCAGGCTCATCTTGTATATTTCTTGCCTGTGTCCTAGAGTCAGCGATTTCTCCAAGGCGTCTTGGCTCCTTTCATTGGAGGATGGTATTAGAAACTATGATCTGGGTACCAGGTGTGCTGGTTGCTAATGAGGTGTTGGTGCTTCTGAGACCTCTAAGCTGACAGAACAAGGAAATACATGTATATATGCATACATATTAACCCATGTATTTACAGGTATTTAAAAATATTTCAATATATAACTATCTGTATTTATATTAAGCTAAACATGAGTTCATACTGGTGTCTCTAACCATAATTCATTATTACATGGATCATTGTGGTCTCTTCCCCTTGCTTATCTCTAGCTTCCAGTCTAACAGTGAGAAACCTCTCACCATCTGCCATCCATTTACTTGAATGTTTGGTTTCAATATATATGTACAGTAGTTTCAGGATTATTAAACAATACCCCTGTGAGAAACAACTCTACTAACTTATGTACAGTTTCTTACATACAATTTCTTTTGCTTTTAAGTCTTACAAACTCCACTCATTCACTCATTCCCTAAGTTACTTAGGTCAGCACCTTTTTCCCTACCTCCCTTAGTGAGGTTGTTTCATATATTGTAATGCAGTTAGATTCTCTGGTCATAGTCTACATTTCTCCCTAGTATCCCCTGACTTCTTAAATGATTTCTTAAATATTTGCATAAACTAAGTTGCATTCTTTGTGCTATAAAGTTTGAGGGGTTTGGACAGATGCACGGGGTTATGTATCCACAATTACAGAATTATTCAGAATAGTTTCACCATCCTAAAATATCCCTTCCCTTCATGCATTCAACACTTCCTCCACCACACCCCTGAACCCTTGACAACCACTGATCGTTTTACTAACTCTATAATGTTGCTTCTTCCAGAATGTTATGTAGTTGGAATTATATAGTATATGGCTCTTTCAGACTGCCCCTTTTTACATATCTGTATGCATTTAAGATGCATCATTGGTTAACTATGACTTGATAGCACATTTCTCATGGATGAATAATATTTCACTGTATGGATATACCATAGTTATTTATCCATTCACCTATTGAAGAATATCTTGGTTGCTTCCAGTTTCTGGTGATTATGAAAAAGATGCCATAAATGTTCAGAAATAATCTAGTTTTAGTACATTTCCATCAGCTGAAAAAATTCCCTTAAACTACTTGCAGTCAATCCTTGCTCTCTTCCTAGTCCCTGATACTTTTGCCTTTTTTTGAAGTTATTTATAAATGTAATCATCATAGTCTAGTGTGTCTGGCTTCTTTCACTTAGAATTATATGTTTGAGATTCATCCATGTTGTTGCACATATCTGTAATCCATTCCTTCTTATTTCTGTGTAATATTTAATATTTCATTGTAAGGATTTACTGCATTTTTATGTATTCATCAGTTGATGATTGCTGCCATTTTTGTTGTTGTTGTTGTGAGTAATGACCAAGCTTTTGTGTGGACATATATTCTCATCTCTCTTGGGTAGATATCTAGGAGCAGAATTGCTGGACTGTGTGGTAAGTTTATATTTAACATCTTAGGAAACTATCACACTATTTCCCAAAATGGTTCTACTATTGTACTCCTACCAGCAATG
This sequence comes from Miniopterus schreibersii, assembly GCF_964146895.1. Taxonomy (NCBI): domain Eukaryota; kingdom Metazoa; phylum Chordata; class Mammalia; order Chiroptera; family Miniopteridae; genus Miniopterus; species Miniopterus schreibersii. The sequence continues at coordinate 72,835,754 of NC_138102.1, read as the reverse complement.
TATGAAGGTTCTACTTCTTTCATATCCTCACCAACATATGGAATCTTCAGTCTTTTTTTTTTTTTTTTTTTTGCCCTTTTAAAATTTGCTTATTTATTTGAGAGAGAGAGGAAAGAAGGGAAGGAGAGAGAGAAAGAGGAAGAAACATTGATTTTTGTTGTTCCACTTATTTATGCGTTCATTGGTTGATTCTTGTATGTGCACTGACCAGAGATCGAACCTGCAACTTTGGTGTACCAGATGATGCTCTAAGCAACTGAGCTACCAGGCCAGGGCATCAATGTTCAGTCTTTTTTAATTTAGCAACTCTAGTAGGTTGTGTAGTTGTATCTTGTGGTTTTAATTTGCATTCCTTGGTGACTAATGGCATTGAGCCTATTTTCATGTGTTTATTATCCATTTGTATATCTTCTTTGGAGAAATATCTATTCAAATCATTTGCTTATTTTTCAAGGCAGTTGTTTGTCTTCTTATTAGTGAGTTGTAAGATTTATTCTATGTAAAAGCCCTTTAGCCCTGGCTGGGTTGCTAAGATGGTTCGTGCGTCGTCCTGATACACCAAGGGTTGCAGGTTTGATCCCTGGTCAGGAAACATATAAGAATCAACTAATGAATGCATAAATAAGTGGAAAAAACTGGATGTTTTTCTCTCTCTCTCAAATCAATCAATAAAAAAAATTTTTTAGTCTTTTATCAGATAATCTTTTGCAAATGTTTTTCTCCCTGTCTTTCATTTTCTTGGTGGTATTTTGTGAATACCGAGAGTTTTTTATTTTAATTAAGTCCAGTTTATCAGAATTTTAGTGAATGTGCTTTTGCTGTCATATTCCAAAAAAATTTACTAACCCAAGATCACAAAGATTTTCCTCCCGTGTATTCTTCTAGACATCTTACAGGTTCAGCTCTAATATTCAAGTCTACAATCAATTTGAAGTTATTATTATTATTACTATTTGCAAGTGAATATTCAATTGTTTCAGCTCCATTTGTTGAAAGACTGTCTTTTGCCATTGAGTTACATTGGCACATTGGTTGAAAATAAATTGACCATGTATATGTGGGCTTATTTCTGGACTATCATGCACCATTGACCTTTACGTCTATCATTATGCCACTATTACACTGCCTTGCTTACTATTACTTTGTGCTGAGCTTTGAAATAACGTAGTTTAAGCCCTTCAACTTTGTTCTACTTTCTCAAAATCGTTTTGACTATTCCATGTCCTTTGCATTTACATATACTTCCTAGGATCAGCTTATTGATACTTAGTAAAGAAGCCAGCTAAGATTTTGGTAGGGATTATTTTGAACCTCTAGATCAATTTGAAAAAATTGCCATCTTAACAATGTCAAGTTTTGCAATTCATGAAACTGATATGTTTTTCACTTATTTAGATTTTCTTTCATTTCTTTCAGCAATATATTATAAATGTCAATGTATAAGTCCCATATTTTAAAATTTTTTTCCTAAGTATTTTGGATTTTTTTGATGTTATTTTAAATGAAATTTCTTATTAATTACATTTTTAGATTGTTTGTTGCTAGTATATAGGAATCCATTGCTGTTTGTATATTAATCTAGTATCCAGTGACCTTGCTAAACTCTATTATCAGTTCTATTAGTCTTTTTTCTTAGACTCCTCAGAACTTTCTACACACAAGATCATTTCATAAGTGGATGAACAAATATGCCTTTAGTTTATTCTCTCTTGCCTTACTTCACTGGCTGGAACTTCTAATACAATGAATTTCCCCAATCTAAGGGACAAAAAGTTTCATTCTTCACCGCTATGTATGTTATCAATTGTGGGTCATTTTAAATAGGTACCCTTTATTAAATTAATGAAGTTCTCTTTTCTTCCTGGTTTGTTAGGAGTTATTAACATGAATGGGTGTTGGATTTTTTTTTCAAGTCCTTTTCTGCATCTATTGAGATGATTCTATGTTTTTTTGCCTTTTATCTTCTTAATATTACATATTAGATTAGTTGATTTTTGATCTTCATTCTTGAAAATCCCACTTTTCATTGTTTACAATCCTTTTCACATTGATGAGTTTGATTTGCTGATGTTTGGACTAGGATGTTTGTGTCTAGGGTTATTATTCCATAGTTTTATTTATTTACTTTTCTTGTGATAGCGGCCTTATTTTGATATCAAGGTAACTCTGGCCTTGTTAAATAGAAAAGTATTCTTTTCTCTATTTTCTAAGTTTTTGTGTAATTGATGTTATTTTTTCTTAAATAGTTGATAGATTTTACCAGTAAAGCCATTTGGGCCTTGGATTTACTATGTGGAAAGTTTTATGGAATAACTCAGTTTCTGTACTTGATATAGATCTATAAAATTTACTATTTCTTTATATTAGTTTTAGTAATTTGTGTCTTTCTAGGAATTTGTTAATTTGTCAATTAATTTTATTTAAATTGTCTAATTTGTGAGCATAATTTGTTCATAATATTCCCTTATAACTATTTTAATTTCTTCATGATCTGTGTTAATGTGTCTCTTTCATTCTTGATTTTGTTGATTTTTGTCTACTGTCTTTTCTTGGTCAGATTTGGCAATGGTTTATCAATTTTGCTGATGTTTTCAAATAACCAAATTTTAATGTAATTGAAATTCTCTATTGCTTTGCTATTTTCTATTTTACTGATTTCCATTCAGGTCTTTATTATTCTTTTCTTCTATTCCTTTTGGGTTTCATTTGCTCTTCTTTTCTTAGCTTCTTATGATAGAAATTTAAATGTTTTATTTTAGATCTTTCTCCCCTGTTAACGTAACCATTTATAGCCATAGGTTTCCCTCTAAGCACTACTTTAGCTGTGTCCCATACAATTTCATATGGTTTTGTTGCCAGTTGACATGGGGTTCTTCCACGGAGTCACAAGAAAAGCATTTCAGTGGACCCAGGCATGGGAGAATGAGGTGTAGTTGTATGATTTATTGGGGTAGAAATAAATTACTGCCCCCAGGTGCCTGGTGAGTCACCCACGATCAGATGACTCAGCTCCATCCGGCTATGGAAGAAGTCCAGCCTTGTCTTCCCCAAGCCCAGAAGAAGGGCCAGAGTCCAGAAATTCTGTGCCATTGGCCCACATGGGGCAGGGCATACTTCAGTTCAGTCCATGCCAATGCTTAGTCCCCTGCAGTCTCTTCATGTCCTACTAGCCTAGTCTCTGTTCCCCGCTGACTCTGGCTGGCACTGCCTTGCTCTACCCAGGCCTGGGATTGGGCCCCCACCGCTGTTACTGGAACTTCACTGGGAGAGGCGCTTGGATCCTCTGGGCTGCCAGGCCGTGGCTGCTGAGAACCCACAAACAGGGCAAACGCGTGCTACCAAGAGGGGTCTTTGCTAACCTTTGGTTATATTACCTCGGACTAGGAAAAAGCAGCTGGCTTCTGGCTTTTAAACTAACTAATCTCTTTCCTTGTGTTTCTCCAGCTTGTGCTGGGTCCTCCCCCAGGGTGTCCCTTATCCAATCTGATTCTTATTTTTCTTTTTTTTAAAAATATATCTTTATTGATTTCAGAGAGAGGAAGGGAGAGAGAGAGAGAGAGAGACAGAAACACCAGTGATGAGTCATTGATCGGCCGCCTCCTGCAAGCCCCCCACTGGGGATCAAGCCCACAACCCTGGCATGTGTCCTGATGGGGAATTGAACCTTGATTTCCTGGATCCTAGGTGAATGCTCAACAGCTGAGCCACTCCCTGCCGGGCCCCTTTGGTTCTTTTTCCCAGGCTAGATTCCTCCCCGTGATGTTGTCCATCTTAGTTCCTACTGAGGAGGCATCAGAGTAGGACCTCTCCCTGGGGCATCTTGGCTTCTACTGGACATGTGCCCCGCAGAGGACTTTCCTCCCTGTTTCCCCCATAATCCTAGTACAGGGAAGAATGTTCTCTGGGGAGATTCTTCCTGGGATTGCTGGGGGATTGAGTTCTGAGGACAGAGGATGCAGCCGTCCCCTGGGGAGGCTATGAATGCTATAGCTTCCTAGTGAATCAGGCTTAATGTCTCATTCAGCTCCTAGTATATTAGGCTTAATGTCTGATTCTCTCTGCGCCCTTCCTTTATTAAAAACTAGCTAACTACCTGAGCTAACAGTTCTCAGTTTTTAATTAGTTTGCACTATTTTCTTATTTCTCCTGTGGTTTATTTTTTGACCCATAGGTTACTTAGAAGTGTCTTAATTTCCAAATATTTGAGAATTTTCCATATTCCTCTGTTATTGATGTCTGATTTAGTTTTCTTGCAGTCAAACGTACAAAACAAGCATTAGATGAAGGAACCAGGATTTGAATCCTGTCCTGTTCGACTCCATATGATACTGGAAAGTTTTTCTCCAACTCCTTGTCTCTCTTCTCTTCATGTTCTCTTCTCTACACAGTTTTTCTGCTAACATTCTCCATTCCCCTTTAAGGTACATAGTGGTTCATAACAAGTTATCTGCCTACTTTTGTTAGGGCCCAGAGACTATGATATACACATTCACAGTTGTCAGTAACTGATCATGGGCTGCCTTATATGAAGGTATGGCCAAGAGCGGGAATTATACCCTATTGTTTTATCCCATTCTTATACATTATATCTGACTGTATAGGTGGAGGATCATGAAGAAAACACAAGATGAGGACTGAGGAGAGTGAGTTTACTTTTGTTGTTGCTGTTAATGCAGTGCGTGTGGTGGCAGCCACCCATGTGCCTTCTCAACTAGATCTCCAGTCTTGTTTGTCTGGGCTGAGGAGCAATATCCCTTTGAGATATGAATTAACAGCCATCACATATCATTTCATAACAGTTTCTAGTAGGACCAACAAACTGATGTTGAAATTATAGAAAGAATTGGCAAGTAGGTTGATGATGCAAAAATCCTTTGTGAACAACTGGGAAATAACATAAGGAAGGCAAAGAGAAATTTTTCCTGAATGAAGATTTAGATAGATCGATAGATAGAGCTTTTCTGTTCCATGGCAAAATAGGGATCATCTCTTTAGCATAAAATGCGTCACTCACCAATGATCTCCATCAATGAATTCAGATATTATTGTATCACTGAAGAATTAAAAAGATATTTGCACTTTCATATTCTGTCCCAATAGAAAAAACACACAAGGAGAAGACTGGACTTTACGCTTAGCCAATAGGAAGTACTTGGGGAATTTCAGAAATGTTATGAATGATTTCAGATATACACAATGTTATTCCACTTTACTACTTTCTCAGAGCCACTACCCTTTTTTGATTCTTCAAAGTAATTAAATTTTGATCTTTTAGAAATGTTCTTTTCTCCCAAAAAGAGCGATCTGTCATGGGAAAAACAGCAAATGTAAAAAGTGTGGGCATTTACAAATTCCCAAAATAGTTAGAACTCTCAAGTTCTGTCTCTATTTTTTGTAACGATGGGAGCACTAGGGCAGAGGGCTCCGTGAAGGGAGTGTACATGCCAAGAGGAACATCTAGAAGGGAGTTCTGCACATTTCCACTCTCAGTCTGTAGTTCACCAGGTTTGTGCCTAATGGCAAAAAAAAAGAGTAAGATATAGAAACAGAAAGGAGTTGGCTGGTGAGAAGATGAGAGCTTCCCTGGGGTTCTTATGTAGGATATAATAGTTCTATGTACATGTGTACATTTCTGTGTGTATGCACACTTTTTTTTCATTATAAAAGTCTTTAGAGTGTTGAAAGTCTTGAAGGTTGGACTTGAGTAACCAATGGTAATGCTTATTCCTCTCTATTTAATACCAAAGAAATTCTATTTACCTCTGGCCCAGAAAAGTTATTTGCTTTTATTCTAATCCCCCATCCTCATGCTCTTGATGCACAGGACTGTTTGGTTGCTGGCCTTACCAAATGGCTCACTTGGACAGATGTGCGTGTGTGGCCAGGGTAGGTAAGGGGCAGAGGTGAGATAGGTTGGATATTTGCCTCCCTCTCCTTTGAACTCTAGGACCATGTTTCTGGGCATGTAAAATGTATTGGCTTTTATTCTGATTTCTCAAACCTAACTGGAAAATTTCAATAAGATGCCAGTCTTCTTTTTCAAGTTGCTTAGACAGTTACCTGAGGAAATTAGAAGTAAAACTAACCTTGCCAGGGACTCTCAGCTCTCAATTTTATTTATTTATTTATTTTTATTATTTTAAAAATATACCTTTATTGATTTCAGAGAGAGGAAGGGAAAGGGACAGAGAGAAAGAAACATCAATGATGAGAGAGTCATTGATCGGCTGCCTCCTGCACGCCCCCTATTGGGGATGAAGCCCGAAACCCGGGGCATGTGCCCTGACTGGGAATCGAACCATGATCTCCTGGATCCTAGGTCAGTGTGCAACTACTGAGCCATGCCGGTGGGGCTCAACTCTCAATTAAAAAAAAAAAATTTCTCTAGAATAATAAAGCATTAGAAGACCTTCTAGATCAGCATATGGATTTTGCCAATGAGAAAACTGAATGCCAGAGAGGCCGAGAGACTTTGTCAGGACTCACAGCTGGTCCCCACCCAGCGGGGCTTGAATTTGTTTCTCTGGCTTCACAGAACAACATTTTTTCCATTCAACTGTGCTGCCTCCTTAATGGGTGCTAGCAGAACTTTCTGAAGAAAAGGACCTTACATTTTTTAAATAAGGGCTGTTCTAAAATTTTTTCTTTGCTTTGCCTGATGTGGCTCAGTTGGTTGGGCATCATCCAGTGCACTGAAAGGTTGCCGGTTCCATTCCCAGTCAGGGCACATGCCTGGGGTGCAGGCTCCACTCCGGGTAGGGGGCGCGCAAGAGGCAGCCGATTGATGTCTGGCTCTCACATCAATGTTTTCTTTCTTTCTCCCTCTCCCTTCTTCCCTCTCTAAAAATCAATACAAACTCTTTAAAAAAATTTTTTCTTTAGCATTGTGCAATATTATGAGTTAGATTTTATACAGACACATTATTCCTTATTTTTAATTCATTTTTATCCTCATTTTAGACATTACAAAACTGAAGAGCTGAGTTGCAGCAAGTCCTAGAGTCTCAAAAATACACCCAAGACTCTTTACAGGGCAGGTGCTCAATACAGGCTTTGGCAGGGGAATGTATCTCAAGCAAGAACTCTTGCTGCCCATTCACATTGAGCCCAAGAGCGCAGCATCCCTTCTGACAATTTAACAATTTGACCCCCCCCACCCAAAAATAAACTGAGATTTGGATTGCCAAAGGCATTCATAGGCGATGGTGCTAAAACTGCCTGCCACTAACACCACACTTTGATCACTCAGTCATATCAAAGGGCGTTTATTAAGCATCTGTGCGAGGCTCCCTGCAGGGCCTTCTCTTTGTGTCTCCGGCATTCACACTTCCCTGCTTCTCTCCTGTGGCTCTTCACCCTGCCCAAGAAAACTCCCCAATGCACGTGCATCTCAGGGCTGGTGTTATTCTTATCACAACAAGAGCAGGAACCCTTTTCCGTTCCTCCCCTGATGTTATTCAAAGCTCAGGAGTGAATTTTCTTCCCTGTAGAATGGGCGCCCTGATCCCAGCTTTCACAGGATTCCGTGTGAGGAGAACCCTCGCCAGTGGCCAGAGGTTATAGGTCTGACATTTCAGCGCTTGTTTTCTTCTTTCAGGATGCACAGTGGACATTTAGAAGGGTTTTTAGGAAAGCAATTTACAGCCAGTAAATGGAAAGGCTGAAGTGTTTTTGCTTACAATGTCTTAAATTACAGGTTTATGATTTGCCTAAAAATAAATCATTTATTTTAAGCTTGGACTTTAGAAAGAGAAAAAATAAAGTGTTGGAATGAATTTCTTCAGGTTTTCCGTGACATTCTTTAAATCAGGAAGGAAGATGTGTGAAGGGAAGATGGAGTTTCTGGAGAGCAGGGGAATCCAACACTATGTTCCCTTGGTTAATTTATGAGCTTACATTTTCCTAGCCATACACAGTAATTCCATTTTATGACTCACTCAGACAATTTGCTATGTTTAAAACTAGATTAAATTCTTTTTGCAATGCTAGGTCAAATGTACATACTACGTATACAGTTGGAAATTCTTCCTCACAGATCGAGCCCACGGTATGGATGTTGTATTTGTGTCCTTGTTGCCATGGTAACTGGAAAGGTTAAATCCAAAGCCTCAGAAAACAGAGTGGCTGTGCAATATCATAAATATGTGTGCCTCCTAAAGTATTCTCCTCAAATATGGATCAAGAAACCTTAGACCCACTGTCTTAAAATTGATTTTCTTTTACTAGGATGTAGGTTATTACCTAAAGAGAATATTTTCAAAACTATCTCTTTCAACTCACTCCTTTTCTCTCTAAACTGTAATCTAATGGTCATTTATCTCAAAAGACAGACTGTGTAAATCATGAGAAATGTTTTGTTTTTTGATATGGATGAGACATGCCAGTGAGAATAAAGTTTAATGAAGTTTTCTTACTGAAAGACACTGTCTTGTTCAAATCTCCCCTTTAAATCCATTTATACAGGAATAATGAAATATTTTTCCCAGTTTGTTTAAGAACTTGGTAAATAAACTCAGGCAACACTAGACAGTGCCAAGCTGTTAAACATTTACCGGCTGTAAGAATTCAAACTTTTCTTTTTGTTGGCTGATGGCCCTTGGGTCCCTGACTAACCTTTTTCATTTCCTCATATAGTTTATCCTGTGCGATGAACTATAAGGGTTTGTCTTCCAAAGTAACACTAAATAGTAACAGAGAACATAATTCTTATAAGACGTAGAACCACCATCTCAGCGCTGGATAGTAAAGCAAATCTCACATCCACATGTCTTTCCCCTTACATTTCCAAGAGCAAATAGAGGATGAGTGAAAAATCTTCACAGAGTAATTTTTCTGCTCTTTTTGGTCATTTCATAAGGATGCCAGAAAGGATTAACACATCCCCTGGTCTGTAATCCCCGGCTTAATTTTTAACCTCAAACCTAGCACCTAAATTCTCCACCACCCTTTATTTATTTCAAGATATTTCCATGTAGGAAGTGTAATAAAAATAAAATCATAGCAATATATTTGAGTGTTTATTTCCTACCTAGATACCATCTCATATTTAAAACCTAAAAAATCAGAACTATCTCAAACCTGATAACCTGGCCCCTCTTCTGCCACCTGGTGGAGAAATGGAAAAGCAGTGAATTTAAGTAATAAACCAGAATTCCTTCGCTGAATCCATAAATGCATCAGTCAGCAGATGTTTATGGGGCTATTCTTCTTCATCTTTATTTTATTCAAATAGTACTTATCAAAGCATTTGGTGGCATTAAGCACCATACTCTTTGAATTAACCAAGCCCAGTCCCTGTCCCTGGAAGGGCCGTGGAATATTACATAATTAAAAGCTCTCCTACAGCTGTTATTTTCCAACAATCAATTCAACAGACAGGACAAGGCAAGGGCTCTTTAAGACTATGAGGTACCACTTAGCTCATTTCAGTAATAATTTGCTTTATAATGATATTCTGATCCAAAGATGCTCATGCTTTTCTGAGCATTTCTAATAAGGAAAAAAAAAAAAAGAAGGAAGAGAGAGGGGGTGGGGAGAGGAAAACCTTTCTGATGCTTTACAAAGAAAAAAAATAAAATGTTGGAAACATTTTTCAGTAAGATCTCTATATGAGAAAAAAAAAATCACATTCCTGTGAGCTGTCTCCACTTCTATCCATTCCTAATTCATAGGCTATGGAGAATAGGAATGTGAAAACAGGGATGTGATAGCAATTATGCTAACTGCCACAGATTCGAGGGAAGTGACAGCCTCCTCAAATTAGTTTGAACAAAATGACACTGCAAGCCTCATATGAGTTGGCCCATGTATAGTCAAATCTGAGTTCCGCTCTTTTTGCCAAAACCCACAGAGAAAAGGCAGCCACAAATCATGTAGGAAATGTGCTCTTTGTGCCAATGGATTCTGGATGGAGGCGCTGAAGACGGAAGGACCATACTGTTTTTTGTTAAAGGGGACTATTGGCTTGGCCTATTGCCATATGTTCTTTGTTGTTAAGGACACTGAAACCTTAGGAAGGCCCTTCATAATGTTTCAGAATCATTACTACAACATAGAGAGAAAGTAGTGCTGATGTAACCAATGTGCTAAGTCAAAGGGGGCCCTAGAAGGGGATGGGAGCACAGTAAGCCCAGCCCCGCCTCTTGCCTCTTCCCTTCAGCATCCTCTTGGCCCTAACTCAGGATGAGCAGTCTGTCAGAAATAATCCTCAAGCTTAAGATGGGTCAGAGATTCCACCTTGAACACCCCTGATTATAATCACCAATGGACATATTTTGAACAGGCACAGGATATGTGATTTTTTCTAAACAAAATGAAAATTTATGTCGTCCAAAAATAGGCTTTAAAAATATGCCCCTCTGGGTTTTTGTGTTTTTTTCTTAAGATGTTTTATTGATTTTTAGAAAGAGGAAGGGAGAGGGGGAGAGAGAGAAAAACATCCATGTACATTGGTCAGCTGCCTCCTGCATGTCCCCTACTGGGGACTGAGCCAGCAACCCGGGCATATTGAATTGGCAGCCTTTTGGTGTATGCGAGGATGCCCAACCAAATGAGCCACACTGGCCAGGGCCCTCTGGGGTTTTTGTAGCTGCTTCTCCAACGTCCCCCCATGTATCCTGATCCCCTGTGGCACCTGAAAGGTCAGTTCAGTTTCACAATTGACTCCTGTAAATTCTTTCCCCCACCAGAGGGTCCAGAGGATTTGGAAGCTATGGAAAAGGAACTGGCAATCACCAGGACCCAGGAGAGGTTCCTTAAGATCAACTCATGTCAGTCTAAACTCATGCTCTGTTGAAATGGTTTCTACAGTGTAAGAACAGTGTACCTAGATGACAGCAGAGCATCCTGAAACCTTTATGACAAAAATAAAGGAGAAAGGTCAGCTGAATCTGAATACATTGGAATAATACCCATGGAAAGATATATACCAAAGGAAGGATTTTTCTGGAAGAAAGCTAAAATACTCTGTTTTTTACATTTTAAATAAAAATTTAACAAATTTTAGAGGGTATATCTATCGAGATTTGCCCAATAAACATTTAGCTGAGTATGCTCTAAAGGTGAGACTGGGGCCAGGATTTGGGGATAGCAACATGGAAGATGTGGAAAGCCCAACCTCTGGGCCAGGCTCAGTAATTATGCTGATGATAGAAAGCTGGGAGAATTAAAGATTGGGCAAAAGAATCAGGATTAAAAGGCACGCAGACATTTATTGGGCTACATTTAGCAAAGGTATATGTGAAGTTCTGAACTAAGGATCAAAAAATATAATAATCTAGCAATACCATTACAGAATAGGAAGATATGGCTTAGCAACTATTTCATAAAAAGTCTTAATGGTTTGAGATGACTGACGTAGGGTGACAATGTAGCTCCCCCGAAACCCAGTGCAATGTTGGGGTGCACAGGGTAAATATACTGATCTAGAACAAATGGGCAACCACCCTCTTCTATTCTGTGATGGTTCTACTGATATCAGAGCATTATATTCTGCACTGCACACTGCATATTAGTCAGGCTGTAGACAAACTAGTGCATTTGTAAGAGATCCATTGAGATGATGATGGGCTAGAAACTAGAAACTATTCACCAGTCGATGTTTATTGAGTGCCTACTACCCTTCCGTCACTGAAAGGTGCGGGGGATAAATGATGAACAAAACACACAAGGTCCCTATTCACATGCTTATGATGGTTTAATGAAAACAGAAGATAAATAAATAGTTGATAAGTGTTACTGTTAATTGTCACTTTAAAAACCACCCTAACCTTTCCCAGGAAGTACATTGGAAGGAACCTGGAGAAAAGACATTTAGCCTGGAAAGGGGAAGAAGAAATGGACACACAACTGTCTTATTAAAACATGACAAGGAGCCCGGCTGGGCGTGGCTCAGAGGTTGAGCGTTGACCTAGGATCCAGGCGATTGGGGTTCAATCCCCGGTCAGGGCACATGCCCGGGTTGCGGGCTTGATTCCCAGTCGGGGGCGTGCAGGAGGCAGCTGATCAATGACTCTCTCATCATTGATGTTTCTCTCTCTCTCTCCCTCTCCTTTCCTCTCTCTGAAATCAATAAAGATATATTTAAAAATAAATAAATAAATAAAAATAAAACATGACAAGGAATTTTCTGTAAGAGAGAAGCTAAATATAGTCCCTAAAGCCCTGATGATTCGACCACGGCCAGTGAGACATAACTGACTCAGGATTAAACTTCCTATAAAGGTGGTCACTCCAAAGGAGATAGAGGCCAGATTAGAAGAAGGAATGTTCTCACCAATTTACTCACCGAGGCAGAAATTTCACAACCCCCAGTGGTGCCGCAGTTGGAGGGCCATGCTGGTGGGCCCAGCCTTTGTGTTTCCCTAGTATTTTGTAGATGCCTCCGTTAGCACCTCTCACTCAGCCCGCTTCTCTAATCCCTGAGTAGCTTCACTAATTCCCCTGAAACCAGCCTCCCCAGTGTCTAAAGCATTAACTCAGGTTCTCATCCTTTTTACCTGGGTTCCTAGCCTGGAAACATCCCATTGAAAATGACAAAAACAAAAACAAAAAACAACAAACAAATAAAACTAACTCAAACTTCCTCAATGAAAAGAAATGTATTGGTGTGTGTAACTAGCAAATGCATTGGTGTACAGGTTTCAGACAGCTAGATCCAGGTCCTAGCTTCTAGAGACTCAAAGCAATAGCAATAAAGCTCTGTTTCCCCATCTTTCAGTGCATTTTCCTCTGGCTTAATGACCAGAGGGCCCTCTCCTTGTAACAGGAAAGATGGCCTCTGGAAGCCAAAAGCTACATCCTTTCATCTTGAAGGAAAGAAAAGAATCCAATGCCTAGGAGGCATGTGTGAAATTTCATAGGAGAAAGAAGTCTGCTGGCTGCTGCAGGGATTATGTGCCCACCTGGACCATCTCAGTGAATCAGGGATAGGGTACTATAATGGGCTGGGGCTGGGTCATAAGTCCATTCCTGTGTGGGTGAGCCAGGGGTTGAGAGCAGGGCAATTCTCTTCCAAAAAGCAGACGCTAGACAGACCAAATAAATAAGTAAGTAAACAAATAGATGTTTTCTATAGTCACACTATTCCAATAAGTTGCTAATTGCCCTATGACTTCCCCAGTTCATGTTTTTCTTTGCTGAAAGAATAATCTTCCTAAATGGCAATTTTAATTCTCTGCCTTCCCTCCTTAAATCCTTAAGTAGCTCCTATTTGCCTGCAAAACAAAGTCAAAACTCATTAGAATCTGGCTCCGTACCTATCTCTCAGTCTTATTTCTCCCTAGACTGCTCTCATGGCTGAAGCTCCAACCATTATAAATTGCTTGCAGCTCCCCAAACTTTCAAAATTATTTCATGCCTTAGTCTTTACTCAGTGTCCCTTTTACTTCCCCTCTCCAATACAAACAATTTCCTTTCAAGAGTTAATCCAAGCATCACCTCCTCTCCAAGCCTGACCCACTCCCTCTCAGGTAGCATTTACCCACCTGTGCTCTGTGCACACCTGTCTCTAGCTTACACATTTGCTTATGTGCCACGTCCCCATCTAATGACCTGTGGGCTCCTAGGGGACAGGGATTGAGCCATCTTCATTCTTATGTTTCTGGTGACTGCCTGGCAAATAACAAGTACCCAATAAACACTTTTAAGAGAGGCAGGAAGGAGAAAAAAGAAGGAAGGAAATGGGCAGATTCACCAGGGCCTATCTTTTTCTCCCAGATAATAAACATATTTTGAAAATTATATTCTGGGTAAAAGGTCCTAACTTTGTTGTCTAAATCAAAGTAATGAGTAATAGAATTTAGGACTCAGTCATATGAGAAGGTAAATAGATTCAAGGAACATGAGAGGAGGAGACAAAAAGGTCTTCATGGTGTCCTTTCTGGTGTGGACCAGAGTAGACCAGCCACTTGTCCCACCCATGCAAGAGGTGAGCCCAGTCACAGACACAAGAAGCACCATCTCCCTAAAACAACACCGTGGCCGCCCCATTTCTGGCTCACTTCTGCTTGGGCTGTCATGCGGAGAAATGAAAGTGAGTGGAGGATTACAAAGGTGACCTCATTCTCTGCTGAAAGTCTTTCCCATCATAGGTCTGCATGTATTTTAATTAAACCTGGACACAGGAGCCCGCACCCAGGCATAGCTGGAGTCCCAAGTGGACTGTCTCTGGCTATAAAGATTTGTCTAAGCTTGTGGTTATCTCAAGAGCCTGACATCACACTGATCATTAAGCAACAGCACTAAGGAGCAGCTGAGCGTTACCATGGCAACCAGCACTGGATTTGCCTGCCGAGCTTGGTAACAAGAGCATTTTATTATGGGTCATTAAGGGCAAAAGGCTTGATTTACAACATTTCCTGTAAAATCCTATTATTTCAGGTTTTACACTCCATCTCCATCTATGCAGCTCTTCTAAAAGAAATCATAACAAGCTTCAGGTAAATTGTAAACCACAGTTTTCTACAGATGAGAAAAGCATTTTGCCCGAAGGGATGTGGGGTAAAAAGGCATCTAGTGTTCTCTGAAGACAGAGAATTCTTATTCTGAAAAGTGAAAGGTCTTTCTTTCTATTGTCTGTTCCCCTGGCCTGAATCATGCCTTAGACGACCATTGATAAGGATGCTTGGGTCCTGAAGTATCCACAAATCTGGCGCTGCTGGGGGTTTTTTCCCTTCACATTTTACTTTATTATGGGAAGAACACATAACATGAGAGCTACCCTCTCAACCAAGGTTTGCATGTACAGCACAGTGTTGTTGAGCGCAGGTGCACTGTTGCACAGCATATCTCCAGAGCTCACTCCTCTTGCTTTGCTGAAACTTAATGCCTGTGGGTTAGTAACTCCCCACTTGGTCCTCCCCTGCCCCTGGCAACCACCACTCCACTCTGATCCTAAGAATTTGACAATTTTAGATACATCTTATAAGTGGAATGATATGGTATTTGTCTTTCTCTGATTTAGCCTGTTTCTTATCTTCATTAACTGCTGAGTCTTGGGTGTTCTGTATCCCAGAGTAATCTTTCTTCCCCAGCTATACCAAATCCAGGAAATGGTAGCTTCAATCAGCACATAAACACTTAAAGCTCTAGAAGGCAATGAGCCTCTCTCTCATCCCTGTGCCTGGCAGCAGGAAAATTAGGTGTTCAGCCAGTGTCTTTCTGAAGTCCAGGCCCCTGGCTGGCATTGCAGGCTGACCTGGAGCTGATGGACAGCGATTGCCTCTGAACTGCGACAGCATTGAATCTACTTGGGGAAGGGACCCGAGAAGGTCACTCATTCACTCAGAGCTCCACCTGCCGCCTATAATTAAGGATATCAATTCTACTGAGGCAATACCACCAATGCCACAGGGTATGCTCAACTTCCAAATTCCTGTGGCCTAATAATAGCTCATTTGGGCTTTTCCAAATAACAAATCCTCTCTTGACTGAGAAGACTCAGAGTTTTGCATCCCAGGATGACAGCTGAGTACTAGAGAGAAACAGCAAAGTAATCCTTAAAATTCTGAGTTAATTTAGTATAGTCAGGAATATTTGAAATTCTTCCCTATTCCAGAAACCACTTGCCTAAATGGATGGAACAATGTGCGTATCATTAAATTAGTTCGTGATTTCACTGACACTTTACACCATCCTCCAAGGACAGCAGTAATCAACTTCAGATGACTCAAAGTGGAGCAGTGGCCAGAGAGTGGACGATGCTCAATGCTTTGCTTATAATGAAGATGCTACAGAATTGCTGGAGCATATTTTATATACATATACATATATATACATATACATATATATATACACCAGACCTGTTAGAGACAGGAAAAGTAGATTTTTGTGTCAAATTCCAATATTTTAACTGTAGAATTAAGGTATCTCTTCCATTAGGGTTGAGGGACACAATACAGAATACAGGTGAATTAAGCAATCTGGTGAGCCCTGGCTGGTGGGTCCAGTGGTTAGAGCATCAGCCTGCACAATGAAGGGTCTCAAGTTGGATTCCTGGTCAAGGGCACATACTTAAGTTGCAGGTTCACTCTTTGAGTGTGGGAGGCAACTAATCAATGTGTCTTTCTCACATCGATGTTTCTATCTCTCTCTCTCCCTCCCTTTTTTCCACTCTCTCTAAAAATTAATGGAAAAAATAACCGCAGGTGAGGATTAACAACAACAACAAAAAAAGACAATTTGGTGAACGTCCAGAGTACCTTCGACCCCAGAAAATACCACAAGCTGCTCTTCCTGCCCCAGAAAAGGGGTATAGTTTAGGTTAGATTTGGCAAATGAGGCCATGCTATAGACATGTAAGCACAAGCTATATGTAGAACAGAGGTGACTATAAGCTTTAACAGGTGTTTTTATACCAGCAGTTAGTTACCTCCTGCTAAAAGGGTTGCAGCCACCTAACATGTCAAACACCCTTTTAAAAGGATTCCAATTCAGGAATTGCCCTGTTACAGTAGGTGAATCTTCCAGCTCCCTCAATCAATGAGTATACAAGGAATTAGAATTTCAAGGAGCAAAGTTCTGAGGACAAGGGTTTCATAGTTAACTCCCAACAGCTAGATTAAAAGACTGGATTTAACCACAAATTATTATCCCAAGTCCCCAGCTTCACTTCTGTTATATTTAAGTTACCTCTCATAAAGGTTTTACAAATGAAAAACTCTTTTTGTAGATAAAAGTAACTGAATAAGAATGGTATTTATACATAAAATTAATCCTTTGTAAAACTACATTTAAAATTTTCTTTATGTAGAAACATAGGATAATTTCTGTGTGCATTACTAAAATAAAATTTGTGTGTTTAATATTATAAGCATATACAGATAATATTTAAGCAATGCAAATATCTTAGACACAATAATGACAAAGATAAACCAAGAAAAATTTTAAATAAAACTTATAAAATGAAAATACTTTTAAAAATTAGTGGTGTTGTTTACTTATAAATATGCTCTTTAATTGTTTATTTCTGGCTTCCAAATAGTAAAAGAATTATAGTGATATGCATTACCAAAAATAACAATGGATTAATATTATAACGGTTTGAACAAAAATAACTAATTTAATTAATATATCTATTATATACTAACTAAAGGACTGAGCTGCCTGTGGACTTGTCTCAAAGAAGATTCTTCTCTTTCATGTTATTTCATTTATTATTAGTCCTGAAGAAAATCATTACAACCACTTTCCCAGGTCTGTCTCTCCTCAGTTCCTGGAAAAATAGTCACATTATTCTGCTCCGAAAAACTATCGTACTTGCTATTTAGCACTGGGCTTGTGAAAAAAACAGAAAGTGCTATTGAAAATGAAAAGTTTAATTATTTCAATCTTTTGGCATAGGTAAAACTTGAATAATCTTTTTTTTTTTAAGTCATATCCATTTATGAGTGTAAATTTAAACTAACACTTGAACCCTGGTTTCACTTTTCTTTTTGCAGGGCTTACTTCAAACCACCTGACGCCATACCTCTTGCTAACATATGTGACTAAATAATATGTGACCTGAGCATGAGACCCTCCATTCTTTGATTGAATGAAATGGTCAGAAGTGTCAAAACAATTCACTTATAAAAAATCTTTATAGGCTTGTTGGGAATCAACAATAGTCAGGCTTGAAGAGACCATTTAAGTCCTGGCCATCTCCAGTGCTGGTTAGCAAAAAGATCTCCATTCATACAATTTCAAGAGCTCTCTGGCAAAGTAACATTTTGCATTGTTTATACAGAGCCTAAATCTTAAGAGTTTTAAAAGCCTCACAGACATCATCTCATGATTTCTACAACATCTTTATACAATGCTTACTACAATCCTTAGCACCCCTGAAACACAGACTGGGGTGCTAAGGATTGTAGTAGGCATTGTATTAATTTTGGTAATGCATTAAGCTGTATTCTTTTTTATTTCTTTTTTATTTCATTTTCAAGGGTCTCAGGTACACAAGACTAAGTTGGTCACACTCATCAGTCCAAGTTAGCATCTATCTGAGGAAGGTGCTTGATTTGTTTCATTACTTTTCCCTTCATCTCTAATCCTATTCCCCACCCTATTCTACAGGAAAAGTACATAAAAATGTGTGCTCTCCTTCTAGGTCCACCATATGTAAGCACATGCACTTATGACCCAGCAATTTTGTCCCTGTAAATATACCCCAGAGAAAAGCTTATACATGTTCACAAGGAAGTATGAAGCCATTTGTTTATCAGAGAGAAGTTTGGGAGCAGCAAAGAAATGGAAGCCACCTCTACCCATCACTTAGTGAATAGAAAAATAAAATATGGCTTAAATATATGACAGAATACTGGGTAAGGGTCAGAGGCAATGAATGAAATTCTCATATAGTAACATTAAAAATGTATGAAACAGATTGAGATCTAGAGCACATCATTTATGTAAACTTTTCAAACCCGACACAAAAAACTATGCTAAGTATTTCTCAGATATATGTCTTTCTCTCATTTTTTAAGGGAAAAAGGAATGTCATTTATTAAGAATGAAAGGAAGAAAGACAAGGGAAACATGTAAGGGCAAAAGAAGAAAAAATAAATTAAGCAAATGAATCTATGGATATAAATTATTAACTAGGTACAAACACAGTGTTAAGTTCTTTACATTTATTATCTTGTTTCAAACTTACAATACCCTTACAAGGTAGGTACTATTATTTCTTCTAGTAAAAGTTGAGGCAAATGAGGTCAGAAAGGCTAAATTTCTCACCCAAGGATTTGTTGCAAAGATGTGGCAGATTCAGTTCACAAATGCAGAAAACCTAGCCCAGAAGTCACCAGGCGGTTATAAAATCACTTTGAGACCTGTGCTTTTGGTGGAGTCAAGATCATTTGTTAGAAATTTTCCCGTAGCTGGTTTTCTCTGTTAGAATCCTATGCTTAGCTCTCAACTCTTAACTGTTTTTGCTTCTCGATCCCAGGAAGTGGATATTAAAAGTATAAGACCCAAGTATAACAGACATTGATAAGATATGTTATGCTTTTGACAAAGAAATGCACTCGTCTCTGATTTATACTTTAATGTTTCATTAATCTGGTTACGATCAGTGATATCTAAGAAACTCATGAGCCTCGGTGCACTATTACAATTTAGTTTCTAAACATAGAAAGGTAAGAAAGTAATTCCACAATGCGGTGACTGGTGTCATCACTATACTTGAAAACCTGGCTTGACCCTGCATCTCATCTCTTTAAACTACATAGATTGTTTTCAGTAGATTATTAAGCTTCTGAGAGTGTTTTCTGTTCCTTAGTAATATGAATGATTCTATAGTTGATCTTTAAAATATTAAAGAAAAATGTTCATTAACCAGAATGATCAATTAAATTTCCAGGTTGCTAGAGATTATATTTAGCAATGATGAAACTCTTGGCAATATATATGTATTTCTGATATATATATATATATATATATATATATATATATATATATATCTCAGAAAACCAGGCCACACACTTATTTTTTTTTATAATCGCCTAATGGAAAATGTCTTTTAGAAGCTCTAGCAGAGATGGCACAAAAGCTTTCTGATCAATGAAACAAGGGGAAGATGAACAGAGTGATACCACTGATATCACTGAATAATATGATGCTTGAGATTTTCACCTTTCTATTAAACATGTTCAGTATACAGTCCAGAGAAAGAAGTAGAACATTTAATAGGAAGTCACAATAGAAAATACTGTCTATTGATAATTTCATATGAATCTTCAAAAACTAGGGGAGAGGGGAGAAGAAATTTGAAGGGTGTGATAAAAGGAGAGATCAACTTTGTCTTAGGTGAACTTTGAGATTCATGGCTCCAGAACTAGAAAAAGAATTGAACGGTAATGATAGAAGGAATATTTAATTTTTTCTATCTCTTGGCAATTGACTAATACCTGTTATAAAAACCTTTATGATCCACTAAGAAGAATCTAATTAAAAATTCCACGTGGACTCCATTTCTTTATGTAACGATTCTTTATGTTTTAAAGATTATGAATCTCTTTAAAAATCTGATGAAAGTTTTGAACCATTTTTTTTCAAAATGCATATGTATGCATCTATTTGCATAAAATTCCAGAAGTCATGAATTTATAACCCAAGAATTTATACTAGAAAGATCAAATTGATAGGATATGTAGCAACTCAATCTAAATTGCCTCTACCGTTTTGTTAATAAAGTTTTCTAAGAAACATCTTGACATTTGCCATTATCGTAGGTGCTCACATATTAAAATGAAAACCAATCATCCTACTTCAGGCAAGATTCAATTTTAACTTAATTAGATTTTGTTTATTTTACTGGAGCTGCCATTAAATTCTTCAAATTGTAGACCCAATAATCACACTTTCAGGAACTGGTGCCAAAGGATACAAAAAGATCTGGTTACCAAGGAGAAGGCTAGCTTATGAAAAGGAGGCAATATTAATCAGTGGGTATATCAAACTAATTAAAGAGAACTGAGAGTTCATCAAAGCTTACAGCTTTTTGAAGAAGTAAATCTGGGAGAGCACCCAGTGGTATAGTTGACACTCAATTAAACTATTCTTGTCTAACCCCCATGTCAAGCACATCATTAAGATTTAATGAAACCATGCTCTGACAGCAAATAGAAATGTTATTTCTAGGGTGCACTGAATCAAATTGAGGATATTTATGAAGCAATGAAATCAGTTCCTTGTGTCTTGGGATGATCTAATGAGAAGCATGTATCCATTAGGAAAAGCTTTAGATCCCAAAACCATACCTACTACTCACCTGAATGTTCATCTCTGTCCCTCAGAATGTCACCAAACCAAGGGTGAAATTGAGACCTACGATAACATTACATTGTTTGGTTAGCTCAGACATGACTCACGAAGGATGTCATTTTGTATACTCAGATTTTTTTAGTTGCTATCGTGTGGGTGATACTATTTAAAGTAATGTGACAAATTTAAGGTAAAAGATAATGAGAAGCAGGAAGATATTGTGAGGAAGCCTGAAATATGAAATCAGAAATACTGGGAGTGATCTCAGGCTCTGTAACTTAATAACTATGTCAACTTGCGAAATGTCTCTGAGCCTCAATTTCTTCACAGGTAAAGTGAAGATGTAATGTTTATCTATTAGGGATTTCCTGAGTTTCCACATTAGTCATTAATGTTCTTCTCTACATTCTGAATATACTTTAAATTTAATTTTTATATTCATTATAGTAATCAATGTATACACTTTAAAAACTCAAATATTATTATAAGGCTTAAAACAATAACAATGAAAAAGCAGCAGTCTCTTCCCAGATTCCTGCTCCCCAGGGGCTGCCACTATCAATTCTTTAATTGTTTGTCTATTCTTTTATGCCCAATTTTGTAATATGCTTGTATCTGTTTCTGGATGTTTTCCCACATATAGATACTGTATGTTGAATTCCTAAGTTAGAAGGTGAGAATCTACTCCTCTTACACCACCCTCAAAACACAGCTTTTTCCTTTATTCAACCTCTCAAAATAGTTTTATCACAATCTGTGACTAAAGAAATGTTCAGTGCTTATATTACTATGGCAATAAAAAGTTCAGAGCTGAACCATTTCTTAGGCAAATTTCCCCCTCATATTATTTTTATGTTTTGTATTTATTTTATTTTCTATTTACTTTTCATTAATTGCTTTTCCTAATCTCTGCCCTAACTACAAATAGCCTCTCAACGTGTGATCAAATGCATCAGGTGGTATCAGTTTCAACTTACTCTTCCTACAACAGTCCTGCGGTCTTTTGCCTGCCAGTTTCAATCTTCACTGTTTTTAGGACTCTTAGGGGTTAAATGTTACCAATAGGCCAGTAATTCTCTTCACTTCTGTTGAATCGCAATAGAGCCTGTGTCTCCTGAATCCTTTTTTTCCCCTTTCTTCTTTTTTTTTTTTTTTAAATAAGATAGAACACATTATCTACTTCCCAAGAGATTGTGCGTAGAAAGTAAATGTTTGAGACTACCTCTGAAAATTGCTTAAGGAAGCATTTGGTTGGGTATAGAAATCTAGGTCAAAAGTTAGCTTCTTGCAGAAGAGAAGCCATCGTTCTACTGTCTCCTAGCTTTCAATGTTATCCTTGAGAAGACTGTTGCCGTTTTTATTTCTAGCCTATATTGTGTGCCCTGTTTTTCCTTTTGGAAACTTAAATGTATTACTGTTTTAAAATGTCATGAAACTTTAAGATGTTATAATCCTTGTTGTCTCTTCTCCCTTCCTTCCTTCCTTCCTCCCTCCCTCCCTCCCTCCCTCCCTCCCTCCCTCCCTCCCTCCCTTTTTTCTTTCTTTCTTTCTTTCTTTCTTTCTTTCTTTCTTTCTTTCTTTCTTTCTTTCTTTCTCTCTCTCTCTCTCTCTCTCTCTCTCTCTCTCTCTCTCTCTCTCTCTCTTTCTTTCTTTCTTCTTTCTTGTGCTACTGTGCACTTGAAAGCCTCTTTTGTCTGAATTCTCATGTTCTTCACTTCAGGGAGGTTTTCTTGCATTATTTCTGCGGTCATTTCCTCCCCTCCATTTTCCATCCCCTTTTCTAAGAACATTTCAATCAGCCCTCCTGTTTCCAGTCTGATCCCACACTCACCTCTCCAGAGAAACATGGTATCTTCAAACGCTAATTCCCAGGAAGGAAGGGAACTGCCATGCTGACTTCACAAGGTTTCCTCACTCTGGTGGGCCAGCCCCTCTCAGCCGCAGCCCCGAGCTCCCAGCCAGCTTACTAGGATGCAGCTGCTGCGAATCATTTGCCTAACGGGCCGAGCAGGGGTGCCCACTCCTCCGTCTCTTTTCTTCTTTCTGTCCACCCTCCCCTCTCCTTCTTCCTTCTCCCTGCCTTTCCCTCAGCCACCTTCTTACCTCTTTCTGCTACGATCACTTGAGTCTTCTTTCGTCCTCTGTCCCTTTCCCCTCGAACTTTACATCTGCCCGTGTACTAACTCTGCTGACCATCTGTCCCCATTTCAGTTCAATGGCCTGTCACTTATCCTCTCTTCCAGCTCCCCTGTCATTAGCAACAGCCACAGGCATTGCACTCTGGAGCTGGAAGGGCTCCATCCACAGTCACAGAATAGGGCACAGGTAGGGTGGGTTGTTTTGTTAGTGGCACCATCAGGACTCCAATACAGGTTTGCTAACCCTGCATTCATTGCACTTCTCATTACAGAACAGTTGAGGGGACCTCAACATCAGGAACATAACCCCCTGGGCATCATGCCTGTGCGTTTTGCAGTGCAAATCCCACCAGAAAAGTAGATTTTTACATGATGCTCGAGCTAGTTAAGTCATTAGTAGTTGCTGAACATTCCAAAAGCAAAATAAAACAAATGAGAAAGGGGTTTCTAGTCATTACTAATATTCATTGAATATTTATGTGCCATTTGTTTTGCACATGTTATCTTATTTAAGCCATAAGCTAACTTTAGGTAATAGATATTCTCATAAGCTCTAATTTTGATATGATGAAATGTAGGGGAATTCATGTCTTTGCTCATAGGGACATAGAAGGGACTCATTCACAACTCTGTCTGGTTCCCAAGTCCATGCTGTTAATTAATCTCATATGATGCTTCCTGACAAACATTGCTTAAGGCATTAACAAAGCCTTCTAGACAAGCTCAACAGTCCAAGAGCCTGCCTGATTTAAAAATATCCATGCCCTCTGCCTGTTTAGCAATACCTATCTGTCCCACCTCTTTGCAAATCTCTAGATTTAGAAAGGGTGGGGTCTCTCCAGTCCCTTGACCATTCTTATCCTGAGCCCTCCCATTCTCATAAAAAAGGTTAATATAGTAAAAGTAGAGTTTTACAGACTGTTTCCAGTCTGGCTTACTTTTTTTTTCAGATAAAAAACATTTGGCCAAGATCTTTTTAAGGCTGTTAAAAAAATGATATCCGGCAATCCTCTTAAGGTTTATTTAAATTGAGGTAATTTCCATCCACCCAAGTTCCCGGTCTGCTCTCCAGGCTCTTGTGATTGCTGTTTTGAGCTATAAATCTAGTCTGGCTCATGGAGAATAAGAAAGTACCCTTGCTTTCTCTCCAATATAACTCCGCTAAAGGCCATAGGACAAAATCTTGATATTTGCCTTTAGACATGTGTTGATCAGCTTGAAAAAATTTTGGTTGGCATTGTACATGAAGGTGGTGGAACTGCTACAGTTTATATATGACTGAATTTTTTTTTTAAACCTTTCTTTCAAGTGACTTCAATCCCCTGATTCATTTTTAATTTGGGAGAAATATCAGGTACACAGTGGTCTATGAAGAGCTGTATTTTTGGCAAGCACAATTTATAATTCATTATCTTTTTGTCAGGGCAGTTTTTAAGAAGCTATTTCTATCATCTCTTAAACTGATGTGTTTCTTCTTTGATTGCCATACAAGCTTTATGCCTTATTTTCAAAATCTTCAGGGCATTTATTTCTATTGCTTTAAAGTATAATGAACCACATATCAGATTGTAAAATATGTTCCAGCCTTCAAAGCATGTTAAGTCTATTACCTGTTTCATAACAAGCAGGGAGCACAGCAAATGTTCTGCTGTAGTCTCCACAGTAAGGAATAGAACTTCATGTTGAGGTAGCTTTCTGAGCCAGTTTGGAACCCAGGACAAACACTAGGTTGTTCCTCTGAGCACTGTCACCACCAGGTGATCCTGTCTGGTGGATTTGGGCAGAGAGTGAGGGTCAATAAAGTTCCTGGGTGTATTGGTTGAATAATGCCCCCTCCCCAAATTCATGTCTGCTTGGAACCTCAGAATGCAACTTTATTCGGAAATAGGGTCTTCGTTGATGTAATTAGTTGATACCAGGCCATACTGGATTAGAGTGGCACCAAGTCCAATGGCTTATGGCCTTATAAGAGGAAAGCAGAGACACAGGAGAGAGGCAGGGCTTGGAGTGATGCAGCTACAGGCAGAGGATTACCAGGAACTACCAGAAACTGCAGAGAGGTAAAAAAGGCTCTTCTCAGTGCCCTCAGAGGACAACCCTGACAATGCCTTGATTTGGGGCTTCTTGCCTACAGAACTCTGGGAGAATAAATTTGTTTTTTGAAGCCACCGAGGTTGGGGTAGTCTGTTATTGCACTGAGGGACTTCTGAATGATGTCATTCACAAGGAATGATCACAGTTAAGGCTGCCCACACTCAGGACTCCTGGATGTAGAACTTTAAACAATGGACTGTGGGCAGTGGGGAGGAAGAATGACTGGAGAACTATGCACAGTGACCAGAGAGGGGGTCACCTCATTTAAAGCAAAAGGGCAACTGCTAAGGCAGTGAGGAAAATCCAGACTTGATGTGGGCCTTGGAATGCAGGGTTAGAGCTGCCAATGAAAGATAGGCTTCAGGAATACACAGGGAGGAGAGAACTTTAGCAGTCTGTTGTCTTCCCCGCCACACCAGCACACAGAAACATAGGACCACTGGGCCCAGCCTGATAATTTTGCAAATAGTTCAACAATAGTAAATGGAAAAATTTTTACTCTGGATTATGGGAAGGTATTTGTTGTTTTGGAAAATCCAAGCTCAGGACCAGAGCCCAGATGCCTCTCTGCTTTCGGGAGCAGCATTGTACATTAAGAAGCACATGGGCTATGGCATCAACGAGACATGTGTTCACATCATGGCCCCATCATGTTTTGGTTGCTTGGCTATTTTTAACAAAATGCTATGAGCCATGGAGTCCTCATTTAAAATGGGAATAAAAAATACTTACTTTATAAAGTGGTTGTAGGGATCAATGGAAATAACCTATGCAAAGCTATTAGCATACAGAAGGTGCTCATTAAAAGTTAGTTTGGTTTCTTCCATCCTTGACATTCAGGGAATTAAATAGCAATTGCCCTCTTTCATACTTGTATCCCTAAGAAACCAGGCAGGGTATGATTTCCAAAAAACAAAGAGGCTGTGTTTGGTCATTTAGGCTTATATGATAATAAAATTAATACACCATTTCTCTAATCAAGGACATTTGATGGTCAAAAATAAAAATATTTTTAAACCCACCATCTACTTAATTAATGCATCTATCAGCTCACATTTGTTGGGCCATGG
Source organism: Miniopterus schreibersii (assembly GCF_964146895.1). NCBI lineage: Eukaryota > Metazoa > Chordata > Mammalia > Chiroptera > Miniopteridae > Miniopterus > Miniopterus schreibersii. The sequence goes on along the minus strand of NC_138102.1, from coordinate 72,809,710 downwards.
GGTGAGAATATTTAAGTTCTACTCTCTTAGAAAATTTCAATGATATAATACAGTGGTAGCAACTATAGTCATCAAGTTTTACATTAGATATAATATTAAAGGATACATTATTTTTAATGGTCATATTTAATACCTGTTTATAAGAGGTCTTCCAGAAGGCACAGATTTAACTCAGAAGCAGACCTCAAGCCTGCTACGGTGAGGAGCTGAATTCCTCCAGCTGCACTGAGCCCCTATCCTAGGGTTTAAGTGTTGGTCAATGGAGCAAGGGATTAGAGGGATCCGAAGGGTTAAGGAACCGGATGACACGAATGGTTGTCAAGTTTGGAATTCTGTTTTCTGAACAGGGAAAGGAAGGCAAAAATAAACAGAATGGAGAAAGAAAGGAAGAGAGGAAAGGAGATAAGAGGGGAGAGGGAGGAAAAGAGGAAAAGCTATTATTTGGGAGAGATACTATGGAAGGAGCATTCCTTTTGGGGCCGTTTGGTAAACACAGCTTGCCTTTCTCATGCCTTCCCTTGTCTAAACTCTTCACCTCATTTCCTCATATCTACCAAAGAGTGAAATGCTAGAAATAATGACCTCTCAGGACTTAAACTAGGTCCTGCAATTAGTTTATCCTGTGCTTGACAGAGAGTGTGCTTAGAAGAAATTATGTCCAAGATAATAGCTGATAAGAAATAAAATACCTACTGTTAGTCACTATCCTCAAAGCATCCCTGAGAAGATATCATTTATCTTTGACTGAGAAAAATGAGATTTAGAGGGATTAAGAAATTTGCTTTGTAGAACCAGCACTCAGACCCAGGTCAATGATTCAATACCCCGAGCCCACACTGTCATCCCTAAAATGGACAAAAGAGACCAGAATATTCTCTACTGGCACAACTCAGCAGCAGCATGATGCCTCAGCCCCTGGAGACAGTGTAAGTGGCATTGCTGTTAAGCTGTATTTTCCAGTCATTTTTATAAGTAAGAAAAATGATGTTTTTTAGCCCTATCCCTCTGTCTCTTCTGTCTCAGTTGTCAATTTCCTCAACTCTCCAATTCCTCAAATTCAAAGCGGGAATATTAATACCCATTTCACAGGATTGTTCCAATAGTTGAATGAGATAAAGCATATAAATCTCTCTGCACTCAGTAATACTTAGTTCCTTCACCCATCTCTCCTCTTAGTCACAATCCAACTTTTATTAACTGTTTTTATTGAAGAAATATAAATGTATCTTCAATCTTGCAATCCTTCATTGCCAAGCTTTAACATAAGTTTGGGAATAAAACTAAATTTTTGAGAACAAGAAGTCTCACTTGAGTTGGTGTTTTCTGTAGATTTGGTCTTCATATCTTAAATATTTGAATGTATTCATCCCATTGGAAATATCTCGCAGAACTGTTTTCAGTAGCATACAATTTTTAATTGTATGATTGGATTGTAATAATTAGACTTTTGAAAGGAGCCATAAAATAGAAATGTGAGCATATAAAATAAGTAAACTTTCTGTACTTCAAAGTTATTATTTCAGCTTCCATTAAATATACCATATTATTTAAAGAAGGTGAGAAAGGGATAAATATCTTTAGATTTAAAACAATTCACTACTTTCTAAATTTCAATTGTTCTGATGTTGCAGCTAAAATCTCAGCCTGCAGAGGCCAGACAATGCTGTTTGTCCAGTGAGCTCTTGATTAAATGTCTCCTTGTGTAGAAAGATAGCAAAAGCAGTCGGCTGACAGATGAGAGCTGAACATTTCTCACTGATGTGCAGCATGATTCTCTTTTCCTTTGGAAGTAAAAATGGCAAACCAGTTACCTGACATTGGAATCAATGAGAAGTCAGCCCAGGGAGCAGATCCTGCCAGCTTTGCCTTTAGGCTCTTTGCTTAGGGGATTATCTGGGCCAACCCAGAAGACACTCTGACAGGGCCCCTTGAGTGCAGACTTTACAAAGGCTGTACCTCAGGATGTGACAAGGTGTTGAGTGGAGTTTCATGGAGGCAAAACTCAGTAGGACAGATCCAGGGAGAGTTCTGCTTGATTCTGGTTCCAAGCTGGAGCTTGATGACACCAGCCATGATGGGAAGTGATGGTGGTCCCACCTGCATAACTCAGGGCATTCTGGTCCCTTCTTCTGGATATTGACTATGGTGATGCTGCTCCTCTCCAGCATGGACTTGCTCAGTTTTGAATTTTCTGCCTTTTCTTTACCTTTAGATTTCTTTCCACATTGGCCCCAGAACTAGGAAAAGATAAATTAAAAAACAAAAACTCTAAGTGTTTTATCGAATTCCAGGATTACGGTGCACACTCAGTCAATGATAGAGAGGACTCTGTTAGGAGAGGGATACACCAGCTTATTTCTTCTACACCCTCAGTTCATCTTTAACCACACTCTCAGCAAGCCGTCTTTGTTTCCCAAACTCAACCCTACTCTTTAGGAAAAGTCACAAAAGCGTGGCCCTTCCCTCTCTCCTATTGGTTCAGAGATCAGAAAAAGTAGAATTGAACAGAAACAAGGAGTGGTCATGAAGTCCCAAATGCCATCCCTCTGTAGTCATCTTCTTAATTTGAAAGGTCTCGAACTCGGTGTTTACCTACTCTCCCTATAATGGCCTAAGCAGTTATGGCTGCCATAACTTTTGGACAGCCTCCAGAGTTGGAGATTTGAAACAAAATAAAGATTCCATTCCCTTTTTTTTTTAGAGAGAGTAATAAGCTATGGATATCTTCAATATGCAGCGTTTGAAGTGTGCTTTAGCTTATTCCTTTGTGAAGAAACTTCAACATCTATTTCTGTTTGTTAAATAAAGGAAAATAATGTGAGAATGTATAAAGGTTACCTGCCATCTACCTAAATGACTGCCTTTGAGGTTGTTAATTGAACTAATTTGCTGAGCACTAATGCCATCGAATGTCACCTGCCTGGAATGTGGCTTAGCTCATCAGAATCAGACAAAAAGACCTTCAAGTAGGTATAGAGCTAGTGACATAATTCAAGTTAAATCTATTCAACATTTCAATAGCATAATAGAAAGATTTGCTTTCAACTAAGGCAAAAGTTAGTACACTCTAACAGAAACTTTGCCATTTGTGATTCCAAGGTTTAGCAAGACAAGGACTTGACCTCTAGGATGTTGCAATGGGATGAAGGGGAAGAGTGTTAATGGAGGAAGCCATGGCTAATTTTACCCTTGGTCAAAGAGAGTTAGTTCTTCTGGGGTGGAGGGGGAGATGGTTAGACCTCATATTAGAGGAAAAATTAGGATCTGTAACAAATCTAATGTTGATATATACTTATGTTGTATTTTTATGCAAAAATCAAGGCAATTGATGAAAAAAACAATCAAGTTGTATCATCTTGGTCGTTTGCTGACATTCCCAAGCTCCCACGGGAATAGTGGTAACAATTAGAGTTTAATGGCTCCCACTTGTTCAACCAATCATCTACATTCACCCTTATGACATTGTTGGCTGTTTCCTTCACCCCTCCCCCACGCCCATGAAAATTGATAGCCCTTCACTGAGAAGAAAACTCTGTTAGCTGCTGGGGGGCTTGTTGTGAAGATTTCAGTATTATGAGATAGAATGAATTGTTGCACAAGCAGTGTCTGAGACACTCAAATATCTGAAATCATACACAGTGACCAGGTATTATGAAAATTCCCCTGGTTTGCTTTGCAAAAGTAATGTGAGCCTTCCTGAGGAACTGACTTGTGTGGTTGCTGGAGGGACTACAATAGCCTTAGTTTAGGAGGTTCTGGGCTGTTTCCTTTCAGAGATATTATGTGACCCTACCCATCACTTCCTGTCCTTGATCTAGTTTGAGTGTATGACACCTTCCAAGGTAGGGGAGCTGTTAGACTATAACCCTCATTTTAGTTCCCATAACTCACTCCCCATATCAACCATGCCTCAAAACTTGAACAGGGTGCAACTTCCGTCCTGAGCTGAACTGTTCTGCTGGCTGCAGTATCTCGTCTTCCAGCTCCTCCCCCATTCTTCATTATCAGAGCTCAGTGATGAAATGACAGAGACCTTGAGGAATTTTAATAATGGGAACTACTAGCTGTGAAAATACTACTCGAGTCTTAAAGAAACTGAAATACGCTTAATACATTGCTTCTTTCTGTTCTTCTTTGTAAAATGTCTCAGTCTGACATAAGTGACATATTACAGACCAGTGTGCCTCAAACTTTAGCATGCCGTATGTTACTAACATCCAGACTTCTGGGCGCCATCCCCAGAGTTTCTGACTCGGTTGGTCTGAGTTGGGACCCAAGGGTTTGCATTTCCAACAGCTTCCCAGGTACAGCTGCTGGTGCTAGAACCCAACTTGGAAAATCCCAGTTGTAGTGGAAGGGATACCTGTGAGTTGGGCTCTGTGAATAACTCATCCTGGTTTGCCTGGGACTTTTCTGGTTTTTATGCTGAAAGTCCTACATCCCAGGGACTCCTTAATTTCAGCTTAAACCAGGATAGTTGGTCACCCCATTGGAGGCCAAAATATTTCTAGTTTGAATAGAAAAGTTGCAGTTCTTAGTATTTCCAAAACCATTTTCAAGTTTGCTATATTATGACTTCATATTTAGATGATAGAAGGGATTTTTAAATCACCAGGTTTAAGATGCTCCATCTATCTAGTATCCATATTTCTGGAAATATAAATGGTCAACAGTACCCTGAAATAACAGTAATGAGCTCTTACTGAGGCCCTAAAGCTCTGTGTGGCACCGTGTTAGCATTTTGCACATACATGTTTTATCCAATTCCTACAGTAGTACAGTTTATTAGAAATTATAGCCAATACATGTGGAAACTAAGCTTGCAGAACCTACAGGTGACACAGCTGGTTACTCTGCTGCTGGGCTTTGAGCCCAGATCTCTCTGGCTCCAAAGCTTGTGGGGTTTTTTTCCCTTATGGTGATCTGAGTGGGTATATGCTATCAAAAAGCAATTTCATTTTCATATTAAATTATTTCACATATATAAGGCCCAATATAATAAAGAATAAAATTTGAAGGAATATACTTAAATATTCTGTGATCTCTTTATCAGTCTCTTTATCACATATTATCAATTATCAGTCATTCCTTATTGTAAGAAGACTTAGTCTTTGCTTTCTCCTCCTGGGCACCTTCGCTTCATCATCTGTACTTGCTGATGACAGTCAAGTGTCAGATCCTTAATCTGTATGCATGGGACCTCCAATAGCAGGGGATGAAATTCTCTCCACTGTTTCCTCTCTTGTCCTTCCTACTAGAAGGATACTGAGGTTTCATTTTTCACCTGTTAAGTCTCAGGAATAGCTGCTCCTTTTCTGAGGAAGAGCTATTTACCCATCGTTTGGGAAGCTTCAAAGTACGTTTTTAGGAGGAAAAAAAAGATAACCTGGTCAAAGTATGTCTCTTTTCTTCTCTTCTGGGCTCCTCACCCTTGATAATTCATTCCAATCAGAAAAATTATCTTGCTGACTCACTAAACTAATTTGATGAATTCTCTCCTCACTCTCCGCCTTTAACAATGCCTCGCAGTAAGTACAGAATCAGTTCTTTGCTTCATTTGTCAATCTTGTCACTCAAAAGGCACTCTTCATATTTTTGTTACTTTAGATATATTTGGGTTCATCAGAGTGTTTGGAGGACTTGCTTTTATAACTTCCTTGCACAGGGTGTTCTCAGTTCTTAGCATCCTCCCACGTCTAGGTGAATATTATGTTCTGTGCACAGTCTGAAACACTTCATAGGCACCTTTTATTCTTACTTGATTTCTATTTAACAGAATTACCTAAATTGTTTAGTTTTGTTTCTAACCATGAGAAAATAAGAGTTATGAAGGCAAAAACTCTCCAAGATTCTTAGCACTTTGTGCTCCTACTCTAGTCAGCGGCAGAGAACACCTGTGGTCCCCCATTCCCAGGAGGACTGTTCATCTGAAGTGAACCCAAAGACACCTGCTCATAGTAGAAAATCCAAAAGAAGAACAAAAGACATCCCTGACCTCCAAGAGTCTGTAGGTTGTTACTAACCACTTACAGCACCACCTCGAGCCTGCAGCCTTCTCAGCTCTGAGCCTGGATCCTCACCTCCTTCCCTTTCGTGTTTGGTCTTAAACATGATCTGTGTCCCTGGGCTTGGCCCGGTCAATCTTTGCCAATAAATAGTTCAATATATGAAGTTACCACATAACTTTTATTTTACCCAAAATGTTGGATAAAAGAGGAAGGTGGAACTATGCACACAGTGATGCCCAGAAGCGAGGTACATGCTGGTGAAACTTTCAAAGAATGAGAAAGTGTCTGGGAAGGAGAATGAAGCAGGTATCCGTAGCCCCAGAGTTCAACCAACACAGCAAATTCCACTGTTCCAGGCCCAGCAAATAGCAACTGCATAATCTTTTTTTTAGGCCGCCATTTAAAAGTCAAATATCTTAAACAAGACACTGGGCAGAGACATTTGTTTTATTTTTTTGCATAATCAAATGAGGGTAATTAACAGAAAACAGAGTCAGAATAAATACCCAACAATATAAAAGGTATTACCTAATACAACTCTCAGAAACAAAGTAAAAATGTCTTAACAACATTTAGTGTGTTAAATTAAGATAATTATGGAAACTGTTAGAAATCAACACCAGTTTTGTTTTTTTTAAATGCAAAATGCCTTTTGCTGTTTGAACAGAAGATCAAATTGCCCCTTTTTGGAACAGATCGGGATGCTGTTTTAAACTCTGAACTGAACCAGATAAAAGCTGCTGGTGGTTTCTTCCTCTTTAAGATGTAGACCAGCAGAGCCCCTGCCAGGCCTTGGGTCTTCCTTGGGTCATTTCCTGACCACAGAGCAGGCACTGTGGAGGGAGACACATGGGGCAAGTTTGACATCTTTGTTTTGGAGTATCAATGGCACAGCCTTGCCTTTGAATTTCTGGTTGGCGAGTTCTAAGGAATATGATCTTTTAGCCAATAATCTATCTCCATATTGTCGGGAAGAGTTGTAATAGCAGACACAAATTGGTCAATCATGTTTGCAACAAGTACAAATTCTTCCCCAACACTTTCTGAACCATAGCTCTTTCCAGAAAGCAAGCATTGTTACTGAGAAAGTATTTATTTGTAACCTGTGAGCAGCAGCCTGCAGAGACAGTATTTCAATTAAAATGCCAATTTGGTGATGTTTGTTTAATCATTAACATATTACATTTTCTGGGTTGAATAGTTGAAGGTTACCCAGAAAGTTAGGGAAGGAGAGTTTGAACCAGAAACACAGATTAGAGATTTAGACTAATTGATTGCTTAATTTTCCAAACTACTAGAGAAAGTTTAAGATTATTTAATCTGGCCTGCGTTAAAGTTTGTATTTCACAATCTGGGAAGAAATGCTTTGCTAAGCAAATTAATTGTTTTATAAAATTATATGGTACATTTTAATCTACTAAAAAGAATAACAATAAGGTACAACTATTTTCTTTTTTGTGCTTTATTTCTATTGAATTTGAATGGGTGAAGGAGAATATGTTTTGTTTAATATTGAAATTTTTATTTATTTTTTTTGGAATAGTCATGTAACTCTTACATGACAGCAAGAGAATGAACGAAACAGTACGTTTAGGAAGACTCAAAAACTGCCAGTTTTTTTTTCAACATTTCACTTCTCTATAGTGTTTTTATTTCTATATTTTAAAATTAATTTTTTTATATTTAATAAGTATTGATGTTATATTATGATTGCAGGCAATTTAATGAACAAAAGCACCAAATCTAATATGACAAGGAATGACTTCATTGTGGCACACTGTCCTTGAATTAGCAGTGCTATATCAAACTACTTTTTTCTATATTAAAGACTTTTCCTTTTTTACAGTCTAGCTGATATAATTTCCTTTCTGGGAGTCAAAAGGCCAACAGAATTGTTTCTCAGATTAAGTGTCAAGACAGTTCATATTAAAGACCCAAGGTTTGAGTCAAGAGCCAGGTTGGATGGACAGGGAACCTGGCAGCAGGTAGGAGCCAAGTAGTTCACTATCCAGATACCAAGAACTTACTGTGTCCAAGTGGTCATATTACTAAGACAAGGGTAAGAACCCATCCAAGAAAACACAAGGAACAATATAGGTTAAGCACAGGGTAACCATATAATTTATTGCCCAAATTGGCAAACTTTTGAGAGTGAAAGATGCTATTAATAATTATGGCAAGTCAAAAAGTGTAATCTAAGCCTAATCCAGGCAACATAGGACTTACAGTCACACAGTTAGAAGATATATAGAGCTAAACACTTTTGCATCATAAAAACATAGAGCAGAGGGAATGATCTGCAACACTTTCATTTTACAGGCAGAGCAGCAAAGGTGTAAGGCCCTGAAGGGGACTTTCTCAAAGGCTGGCAGCAAGTTCCTGGCAACATTAGGACTAGAACTAGAACTTCCTGCTCCCAGCTCTGTGTTTTCCTAGTGTACCACACATTTGTATAATACTTTATTCTCTTCAAAGCATGCTCATAACCTCATGTAGCCCCAAGTTTCCCCAGGCCATACCATTCAGGAATATAAACTAAGGTCAACAACAATAACAAATGGTATTTTCCTGGTTCTTTCTCTACCTGTTACTTCAGAAATTTCAGTTCTGCTTTACATCCCCATTAAACAATTTCTAGGGGTCTCCTGGAGTTGTGGTAGGCAGTTAGACAGACATGAGCAGAGCAATGACTATGGGCCAGGTACAAAAGGTTATCAGGGTGAAAAGCCCTGGATGCCTAGCAAAGGATAATTGTAGGATGGGACCTTGCCCCCAGGGTGGCCTTTCCTTCCCCTAGCATATCACTGGTCATGTGGTTTGGACCCCCTTGACCTTTCCTCCTTAGAGAGAATATCTAGGCCTCAGATGTATTTCAGCTCTAGGCCCAGAAAAGCAACAAAATCAGCCATGACTGACTTCAGGATCAGCTGCATTGAATGATGGCCCCCACCCTGGTGCCGGCCAATCAGTCAGCGGCGACCACAAAGCTGAAAGGACACACCTGGAAAGCTGCTGAATATTATAATGAGATCTTTCCCTGGGACCTCCTCTAAGATCTCCACCCTTAAAACCTTTAGGATGGAGGACCCAGCGCTCTCCCTCCGGGGGGCATGCCCTTGCCTATCCCTTTCTCTTTCCCTTCCCTGCCCCCACCCTGGCATATTACCATTAGCTTCCTCAGTCCCAAGTTCCAAAGGCCCTTTCCTTAACATCTATCTATAACTTATTTTCTAAGCCCATTTCTTCTAGGAATTACTTTTCTACTTCTTTGATCAGCGAAATAAATGTTCTCTTATAGTTCAGCTCTTGGCTCTGAATTCTTTCCTAGCCAGAACCCAAGTTCCCCCTGGCCGGGCATGGCTCAGGGGTTGAGCGTTGACCTAGGATCCAGGAGATCGGGGTTCGATTCCCGGTCAGGGCACATGCCCGGGTTGCAGGCTCGATCAATGACTCTCTCATCATTGATGTTTCTATCTCTCTCTCTCCCTCGCCTTTCCTCTCTCTGAAATCAATAAAGATATATTTAAAAAAAGAAAACAAAAAAAGAACCCAAGTTCTGAGGTTGCTCAACCCAGGTCTAGTGTGACCCCATGGGCCTAACACCCAGTGCCATTCCTGCTGCCTACAACAGAGTGATTTCATGGTAGTTCACAAATATAATCCTCCTTACATTGCGTGGAATCCACCATTTCCCTGGACATCCACCTCCAGGCCAGAGTAGCATAAACACCGTGAGCTGGAGAGCTCAAGGCAGAGTGGGGTTCCACTTCCTGGCCAGTATTAAAGCTCTGAATACATTTAATCTCTCTAGGCGTAAAATTCCTCTCTGCCCAACTTTTTGTGAAATATGGCCTTTATAGAACTACTTTCTGGAACTGTGATAGTTTTGTGAAATAATATAGCGTTAATTCTCATTAATCACAATAGGTAGTTCTGTTTGATAAAGTCCACAAACACTGAATTAGCAAATACTGAATGTCTCTCCAGGGGGAAATACAGAGTTAGGTTCCCAAAAACTTTGGTCACATTTTCGCCAGCCGATCAATAGATAACCTTGTTTTATGTGTGTTTCTGTTTAAAGACACTTTATTTAATGTATAGTATTGATTCATTAATATTCAACTTATGGCCAGCAGCACCATCGCTCATGCCAGAGCAAAGCTTATCTAACATTTTATTTTTCCCCTAAGGCAGATCACAGCCTTCCTGTGCTTAGGAACACTAGACAGTACTTTAGCACTATACTTGGGGGCCATTTCAAACAGCGAGATCACCAAGAAAAAGCTCAAAAATGTGAAAAACATGGCACTACATGCACCACAAGAAGGATACTTTTTTGTAGTATGAGAGAGCTAAAACAGGAAGACAGTGTCACCCTGGTCAACTTCAGCTGGGGACACACATGTGTGTCAGGGGACTTAAATTTTCCTTTGTTCTGCACTTGTCCATGAAGATCACAAAAGCTCTGTGAGTATTGATTTTAGAGTCACAAGTAAAGTTTAGCAAGTAGGTGAATATTGAATCCACAAATAATTAAGATTGACTGTCTATATTAGAGCTTAGCACAGTACTGACATGGAACCCCCAATAAATACTATTATCGTTCTTATGTGATTGTTAAGAAAAACTCCCTGTCAAGGCCACTCCCATGATTGCTGAAAACCTCAGTGCTACCTACAGCTGATGTTAACCAAAGGAGATGTTTTCTTCTCCAAGACAAACATTAGATGGGTCTAGCCCAGTGCTCAGGCCTTATATTCCCTATAGGACAAGTGTTGAGAATTTTTCTGAAGTGGCAGCAACATCCGTCAGGTGGCACACTCCCGGTGAGCCCACTTTCCAGGTTCTCAAGTGCCATGCACTACGGAATCCTTCGGCGAATATCATGTGGCTCTAACTCAGACACCCTTTCCCCCTCCTGGGCCTCACTTCTCTGCATTTGACCCTCCCAAGGTGTTTATAGGTTACAAATGCAAATGCATGGCACACCAGAATGAATTAATGGCCCGTCATCAAACAAATTCCACACACACTTGAATGCTTCCCAGTTTCTCATACTGAAGGTACGCTCAGATTTTCCATTTCCTTTCTTTTATTCCCTTTTTGTTTTGTTTTGCTTTGTTTCTCAAGTTCCATCTTTAGCTCTTTCTGTGGCCTTGCTTATTCTTGTTCTTGACTTGGATTTAATTCCTCCTCTGGCTGCCCTCAGGGTTTCTCTTTCTCTATCCTCTTTGACTCCTCGATTTCTGGCTTAGTCATTGTCTCAAATTCCAAATACTCCCCTCTCCAGCAGGTCTTCTTCCTGCAGATTTTTCTATAATTGAGCTTGTTGTTCTCCTCTGGCTGTCTTAACTTCCGAGAACAGCCTCCTCCTCCCTTAGCCCTTTCCTCCCTAAGGCCCTTGGACAGGGTTGTTTTCTCTGGGGCAGGCCCAGACTGTCGCCTTTTCTCAGCAGGGGGGAGGGGGAGTGTCTTCTCTGGCTGTCTTCTTCCTGTGCTTTTTGTTGAGCTCTAGATGCATTCTCTGTTCCCCATTTCCTTGTCCTCTTTGAAATCTATCATATCCTTAACTCATGAGATTTGTAGGTTTGGATTTGGCAAAAAATTGGGTTGTCTTAAAATAGATGGTACTTGAACACTCTGTGTGCCTCCCTTATAGAACAGCTCATTATTACATATATTTGGATACACTGAAGGTCACATCCCACCCTCTGAATTGCAGCTCCGCACAGGCCAGCTCTTTGTGATTGCCAACCAAGTGTGTGTGCCTTAGCTTCTTCTTCTAGTATCAGCATCATAAAGGGCTGATCCAGTTACTTATAGTTCTGGAGTTTTAAATATTATGCCCAAACATTTATTTGCTCTATAAGTTAATACTATGATCATTGGTGCTTCCCCTTCCTCCCCCCTGCCCGACTTAGCCCCCCCAAACCCTCCTGCAACTGCTCAACTAGGGTTGCCAAGGGCTGCATGAGACATCAGTCTAATAACCTTACCAATCTCCTTGTTCTGTTCTCTTCTCCTCAGCACTGTCCAACACTGTTCATTCTTTCCTTCAACAAAGACATTGAGTATCTTCTCTATACCAAGCACTCTTCTAAGTGCTTAGATAGGCTCCTAAAACAAAGAGTCCTACCCTGGTGAAGGTTATATTTATTAGGCTTTGGGAGCAGACATCAAACAACATAAATAAACTATTGTGCAGACAAATTGGTAAGTAAATTATCTGGTATATTAAATGGTCCCAGAGGAAAAAGGAAAGGTGGAGCATGGTAAGGGAGTCAGGCAGGTACAGGTAGTGAGAGGTTTCAGTGTTCAAAGAGTGGTCAGGTAGACATGACTGAGAAGGGGACAATGAAGCAGAGACTTGAGAGAGAAAGCCAAGCGGACATCTGAGGGGGTATGGTGTTCTAAGCAGGAGGATAGCCAGTACCAACAAGGCCCCGAGGTGGGGGTGTATCTGCATGTTTAAAAAATAGCAAAGAGGCCAGCATCCTGCAGAGGAGAGAGATGAAGTCAGCTAATGGACCTCAGGCCATCCCAAGCCTGTATGCCCTGTTGTTCACACTCCACCTTGGCCTCCATAAACGTGCTGTGCTGGTTCTCTCTTCACTGTCTTCCTTTCTGCCTCCTTCAGGGACCTTGTCCTCAGCTGATCCCTCAGAGCTGGGTTCTCCAGATGTTCTTTCCGCATCTTCATCTGCTTCCTCATCAGCTTTCTCTCTTTTCAATCATATCTTCATCCTTAGCTTCTACTATGTAATAGATTCCCAAAAGTTTCTCCAGATTACACCTACTGCCAAGGTACTGCTTCTAACTTGGTGTCTTACCAACATCTCATACTCAATATGTAATAAATCAACTTTTTCTCAAGTCAGTATTTCTTATTTACATTAATGAAAACTCACTTCCCTTGGCCAGTGTATTTAAAAATCTCAGTTACCGTAGTACACTGCTGGTGTAGCCACTATGGAAAACAGCATGGAGTTTCTTCAAAAAATTAAATATAGAACTGCCATTTGACCCAGTGATCCCACTTCTAGGAATATATACTAAGAAACCTGAAACATCAATCAGGAAGAATTTATATACCCCTATGTTTATAGCAGCACAATTTATAAGAACTAGGGCCTGGAAACAGCCCAAGTGCCCATCAGTAGATGAATGGATAAAAAAGCTGGAATACTATGCAGCTGTAAAGAAGAATCTCTTACCCTTTGGGTCAGCATGGATGGAACTGGAGAGTATTATACTAAGGGAAATAAGCAAGTCAGAGAAAGACAAGTGTCACATGATCTCACTCATATGTGGAATCTAATGAACAAAATAAACTGATGAACAAAATAGATCCAGAGACACAGAAGCAGGGAACAGACTGAGGAATCTCAAAGGGAGGGTGGGGGTGGGAAGTGGGTGGGGAGAGATTAATTAAAGAATTTATATGCATATATGCATAACCCATGGACACAGACAATAGTGTGGGGAAAGTTTGAGGGGGTGGTGGATATGGGGTAGAAGAGATCAATGTGGGGAAAAGTGGGGATATCTGTAATACTTTCAACAATAAATATAAATTTTAAAAACTAAAAAATTTTTAAAAATTAAAATTAAAATCTCAGTTACCATCCTCCTCCTTACCTATTCAGTGTCTAAGTGTTCTTAAATCTATTTCCGAAAAAGGAAACTGTGGAATTATGTGTTCAAGAGAAGCATAATTTTGACTAGAGTTCACCAAGTAACTTGTTGCTTTTTTTAATTTTTAAAAAAATAGTTTATTGATTTTGAGAGAGAAAGATGGGGTAAGGGAGACAGAGTGAGAAACATCTATGTGAGACCTAAACATCTATCAGCTGCCTCCTGCACGCACCCTATGGTGATCAAACTGGCAACCCTGGGCATGTGCCCCGACTGAGAATCAAATTAGCAACCATTCAGGTGCATAGAGATGACGCTCAACTAACTGGGCCACACTGGACAGGGCCCAAGTCACTTTTAGACCTCTTTGATACGGTCATACATGCCTACTAAAACTCTGATCAGCAATATTTCATAATGAATCTAACAAATCAGGAATTTTGTTTTATTCTGGGATCATTTGAAAGTTTATAATAAAAGGCAATTCCAAGGTGTCAACTAGATAAGGCCGTTGTGGTTTTTTAAAATATTGACAGACTAATAGAGTGCGAGTTGGAAGCTCTTCTTTTGGTTTCAGAACATTCAGATCTTTTTTTGGACTTCCTTAGCATTTGTTTATTACCACCGAGGCCGCTTTGCAGCTCCTGCCTGGCACTGTAATTCAGCTGTTTATCACAGATCCCCTCAGAAAAGAATTCGAGGAATGAGTGAAATTCTGGGCAGTAACCCATTCCCCTTCCAACCTGCTGAAAGATTTTATAACTCACCACCAGTTTCCACAGGCACCATTCAGTTTTTAAATGAAAAGCCCATTATTTACCCCCATCCCTGCCTTGAACCATAGGGTACAAGCTGCATTACTTACTTTTTCCAGGCATTGTTATTTTCCATAACACTTCATTTGCAATAGCAAAATAAGGGGGTAACCCTGTCGTGCCTGTCTCTCTCACCCTCTCTCTCCTCCCTTCTGCCTCTCTCCAGAGAAGCCATTACATAGCCTGCCTTTAGACAGATAAAGACACAGTTGAAACACAGCTGTTCCCTCTTGACAAGTGAATGTCATTTCTCCCTCTTAGGGTACCACCCTTCTTGGAGCACAAAATACATTCTCCATTCCTGCTTGTGTGACTGTCCGCTCTTCTTCCTTTGGGGAGGACCATGCACTCTGTGGAGAAGGCTATGCTCCCTGCATGTGGTGCCAACTCTGACTCTGTTGGCACAGATGCAAAACCAGCATTGGAACAAGACAGTGTCAGCAACAAGGTCTTCATGGGGTTGGGAGAGGGGGGACAGATAGAGAGTGGCCCTGAGCCCTATCAGACAAGTGACGGCTGACTTGCATAAACTGGCCACTCAGTAGACAGCTTGAGGCATTTCTACAGGCTTAGGAGCTGGAGGAGTCTGACGACAATTCTGAGGCCTAATGGAGAGAGGAAAGTGGTGAGGAGAGAACAGGGTTTGGACAGAAATAAGGCCAGAGGGGTGTGCTCCTTCCTGTGGAGCTCCCAGTCACCACACAAAGCACCTCTGGACATCACAAAGGTTCCTCACAGCTCCCTGGCCACCTACCTAACCTCAATATAACAGGAACCAAGGGTGGTACTGACATTACTAACAGATCTACTTACAGTACTTACCCCCTCTGCTCTCTTACACATTCGTTTAAGAGTCCAGTTTATTTGAACTGGGGTCCGTGGTCGGAAACTCTTAGTAAGATTTTGTTAGGGGCTCTGATTCTGAATTCTAGTGCCTCTGACTGACTGTGTCTGCTTTGTGTCTGCTCTTTATGGGCTCCTCCCACACCAATATCTGAGGCTTGGAAAGCTGTTGGACAGATAGTATGTTCTCTCGGCCTAAGGGGATCTAGTAATTGCCTGTGGGACAAGAAAAGCCCGAGAGAGGAGGAGAAGCTTACACATTAAACAGGAACTTATCTAGATTCTAAGGGTATACATTTCAGGGTGACAAAAACCTAGAGAATGCAAAGCTTAAACATCCTTTATTGGCCTGACCAATAGTGATACAGATTGAATCAGCAAAAGCACATTGACCAATCTGATTAACCTATACATAATTAACAAATTCAATGAAAATAATGTTCAACTCCAATGAACAATAAATGTATGTTTTGTTATAGACTTAATTAAAAAATTACCTGGTCAATTTGGCCAACATATTAAATTTATTATGTATATGGGAACATTTTGGAGAGACACATGTGGTTCTTCACTTCAGCATCTCTGCTAAGGCATATCCTGGGTTGTTTAGCTTGTGTCATTCATCATTGGCGAGTTAGCCTTTTAATTTCTCCCATCTTATGAAGAAAGAGAATGATGAGACGAGTACACACGGAGAAGTTTCTGGAAATGGTGTAAAACATTTACATAATTTCCTGAGCCGTCCTCCAGTTCTTTGGTGATCTGGGCTGGAGAGTCAAGTGCACAGATGTGCTTAAGAGGCTAACAGTGCCAAGTGCCTCCAGGGCCTTGGAGGTAGATGTGTGGGTGCACCCAGCTCCCACAGAGCTGAGTCTGAGCTCACTGCCCAGATGGCTGCAATAAAACCCTCCTTTCAGAGAAAAGAAAAACATTTTAAAACAGCTCTCCTATGTACAGTATTATCACAGGCAAGCAAAGAAAACCAATTCTGAGTCACCCATTTAAATCCAAAGTGCTATTTTTAGCTGACAGTCTCAGCTGTTATTTGACACTGTCCTGATGTCTGGGCCTCTTGGCCAGAGTGCCAGTCATTTGCTGATCATTAATTGAGTGAGTGACTCCATTAATGACTTATTAACAAGTTTCAATTTGAGGCTGTGAGCTGGTGGCATAATGGTCTAGCCCCTTCTCTGCCGAATGATCAAAGTTCAGTAGCTAAGAAGCTGTGACCAAGCATGGCTCCTACCCACATCTTTCTCATCTCTGCTCTTTCAGAAACAGGCAGGGTTTTATCAAAGAGCTTTCTTGTTTGATGCCACTATGTAAGTGTATTTTGGAAAAAGTAGCATTTTTTAAACCAAGACATTTTGAAGAGAGCTGTTGTTAAAAGTATATAAAGCTGGATTTCCCCTAGTGATGTGTTTATATTCACCCAGACTTTCTGTGGCCCAAGTTTATTATGCATTCCCAGAAATTTGGCAAAATCTCCTGAGAAGGAACCTCTGGAAAGGTCTGCTTCTGTTTTTAGCATCTCATTTGTCCTCAGTTTATTCAGCAAGATCCTAGAACCTGGGGCCCAGGGAATGGCCAGGAAGGGGTCAGGATTCAGGACTCCCCTGGGGTGCTAGGCTGCCAGCCCCTTATGCATCCACCACGCTTTTTTGTATTTAGTGGATAAAGCCTTTCTCTTATTGGTACTCATGTTTCTAGATTCCAGCATAATGTGCCTGATGATTGCCAGGAAGTGTTTTTCACCCCAGGCTGACCAGTCAGGGCAGTAACCACAGTCTGGGAACCAAGTCTGAAGAAGCAATTTAATTAATCTTAATAAAATTTCACAATAAGTGAAAAATGTGGAAACTAGTTTTCTATTACTTAGTAAATTCAAAATATAGACAAAAACAACCAAAACCAGTTTTGACTCATATATGTCAGATGATTGCTTCAGGTTTTCCATTTTACTGTGTTACTCAAACGTGTTCCACCAAATGCAAAAGCTATGGTCTCCCAGTGCTTTATTTTCATCAAACACTTGAGCTACCAGGAGAGCAACTTGGCAATATGTGTCAAAAGTCATAAAAGCATGCATATCTTGACCCAAGTGATTCTATTTCTTGAAATGTTTTGAAATTTATCCTCGGGAAATAATAAGCAACTGCTGTATACAAAAATTTAGATAACTGAACAATCATCTTGAAGCAGCCAGTGTGTCCAACAAGAAATTTAGAATAAATCATGATTAATCCATGTTACAGAATACTGTGCACCCACTTAAAAGCTATACCTTTGAAGCACACCAATGGCAAATATTTCATATGACAAAAAGAAATTGTGTGGAGAAAGAGATAGACAGAGACAGAGACAGAGGATTGGGAAAGGGGAAGAGACTGGAAGGTGGGAGAGTTGAGGAGAACAAAATGTGAAGGTGAACGGTAGCACTGTGGATATGCGAGCTCACAGGGCAGGGCCGAGGTGTGGGCTACGGCCCGGAATGTTGAGATGAACAGAACAGACTCTTCTCGGGACTAGCTCACTTGCCCACTTGCTCAGTTCATTGGTGTTGGTAACCTATCAGGAGAATCTTAGAATCCTGAGAAGCAGGTAGGGGAAATTGTGGCAGATGGAGACCACACGCCTTCTGCTCAGACCAGAGAAACGTCTCTCTACTTACCAACTGCCTTACAGGGTGTTCTTTTTGTTTTTGGTTTTTTTGCTAATCCTCACCTGAGGATATTTTTTTCCATTGCTTTTTAGAGAGTTAGAGGGAGGGAGAGAGGGAGAGAGGGAGAGAGGGAGAGAGGGAGAGAGGGAGGGAGGGAGGGAGGAAGGGAGGGAGGGAGAGAGAGAAATATCGATGTGAGAGAGACACATCAACTGGTTGCCTCCTGCACCTGCCCTTGACTGGGAATCAAACACCAGACCCTTCAGGCAGAGACACTAACCACTGTCCAGGGATTACAGGACATTCTTAACGTGTTTGGTCACACTCTTCTTGAATTAAAACAATAATACTAATGAAGATTCCCTTATCGTAAAGCTTCCTTATAACTATAATATTCTGCTTCTTCCCTTCCCAGGCACACTTCTTGAAGGGATACTATCAAAATGTCAACTTTCTCAAGCTTATGCACAATCCTCAGTCCATTGAAAGCAGGCTTCGACTCCCACAGTTAACACATGGGGTCCTTGTTGTCAAATCCAATAGACTCTTTCATATTCTCTTCTACTTGGACCCAATACAGCTGTTAATCATTCTTTGTTGAATTTTCTCTAAAACTCTTCAAAGGCATCATTCTCACCTGCTTATCCTTCCATTCTTACCATTCCTTCTTTGTCTATTTTATTGGCACCTCCTACTAGGCCTGGTCATTCCCAGTGATCTTCTAAAAAATATCTTCTTATCTTTCAAGACTTGACTCCAAGTTCAATACCACTGTGGAGTCTTTATTCACCCATTCACACCCACACCTGTCTGCCTCTTCAGAGGTGTTTTACATGGATGTTAATAAAACTTGAGCATCAGGACACTTCATTAGCAAAGACTCCTTGAAGGGCCCCAAACGCCATGTGTGTATGAGGTTATAGATCTTTGTAGAATTTGAAGGTGTAATCTACTTTGATTATAATAAGAAGTGCTCTGTTTCTTTCCACTCTGCCCCCACCCCACTTGGCACATTTCTCCTCACATTGGGTGGCTTGGAGTGGCCGTGGGCATTTGGGGAATTCAGTTTCGGAAGGGTTGAGTTAGACATTAATTTGAATTTCATCGGATGCATTCATGTAGCTCATAATCGTTTCCATGCATCGTTAAGTGACACTAGCTATCCCGGTGTAGGAATGGTTTCTGGGAATACTCGTGCTGCCCACAGGGCTGACTCGCCCTGAACGGTGACACAGCAGGGAGACCAGAGGCTGCATCGTAATGAGAACAGCCTGTCCTCTGGGCACTGGGGCTACAAGGGCAGTTCAGGTAACAGGTACTGAGATGTAGCACATTTTATTCTGATCTTTAAGTATGTAAAATTGTAAGTGAATGAGTCAACCTTTAGTAACACTTAGTGAAAATGATCAGTAATAAAAACAAACTTTAATGAACTATGCTTGAGGAATGACTGAATTACATTTCTGTTTATGAAAAATGTTCATAAAGGATCATTGTCATATGAAGAGGTGATCAAAGAGTATACAGTCAAAATATATAGGGAAAATATTATAGAATTTTGTTATATGGCTAGTTATTAAAAATATTATGCTGGGTATTTTTCCCCTGGATTTTGTGATACTTGTGGTATTAATCAGATTTTTTAAATTAGGAATTTGTTATAATTTATTTTCTCACTGTAAATAAAGTTTCTCTTTTATACTTAAATTTATATTTGTAACTTAGTATTTTTCCCTGTAAGGGAGCCCTGCAAATTACATAAACGTCAGGTTCCGCAAGCCATCCCGGCCTCCCCTGCAGACCTGAATAGTAACCTCAGGTCTTCACCTTGTAGCTCCATTGCTTAGCCCAGGTCCTAATGCCTATTTCAGGCTCAATAAGTGTTTGTTGAAAAATATTTCATTACCAAACCTTATGATGTTACATTCAGGGTTTATTTTATCTTAATAGAATCAGAGGGAGAGAACTAAGGGCATCCTAAAAAGCCAGTCCAAATTCAGATGGAAGTCATTCAGCTGTTGTGTTTGTTCTTTGGCTCATACAGTACCTCTTAATATTGTGTCTCACTGCACCTTTACCTTGTCCCAGTTCCTAAGAAGCAGGACACGAAATAAAGGAGAAAAATGTAGGAATTCCTCTAATTACTACAGGTGACTTCGAGTATAGAGTGCACAAAATGAAGAAGAAATTAAAGAAGAGTAATGACAAATATCTGCCTAGGACCCCTTAAAACACTGAGCTCCCCACAGTCCCTATTTTTGCAGAAACTACCCAGCTGTTAGGAGCAGAGTCAGGGCTTAAACTCATCTTCAAACATCAACTCTTTTCCTTTGCTACTTTCCTTTGTCTTAGAGGCCTTGCTATTTCAGGTGATGAACTATGCCTGGAGGCCTAAATTATAGGTATTCAGTCAGTTGCTGAGGCTGCAGAGCACACACTCAAGTCTGGCTTTCTCCACTCAGTCTCCCTCTTTTCCCTGTTCTAGAGATAATTCCTTTCAATGGGACTCCAATGTACTCTCCTTAGTTTGAGTCTAATATTAATCTCTTTTTGTATCATTGGTACCTAATTTGCTTCTCTTCTGGATTCCATGATCAGACCCCTATGACCTCATCTCACCCTTGACTTCCACCCTAGCTCAAGTTCTTTCTTCCTTTGATGACTAGTCTTTTCCCTTCTAGATTTTTATAACCATGGAGATGCTGTCCTTTTGTCCTTTGTAGTTGTTCATCTGTCATCTTCACCTTCAGATCCTTTACCCCAGCAGCCCCTCTCTAGACATTACAAGCAAATTTCCTGACAATAATTCATATTTCGCTGACATATAGCTGCTGTGGTTTAATCCAGTTTATCCCCCATCCTCCAATCCTGTCAGCCATTTATAAATACATATAAAACTGGCATCCCCAATCCCATGTCTATAGACCACTCATGAACTCTATACCACCTTACTGACAGAGAGAGGGAGAAAGAGAGATTAGAGAGTCAATAAAAATAAATAAGGTAATCAAGATAAACAAAAGAGAGAAGGTCATGGAGACACTAGCCATGAAGAATACAGAACTCTCATATTCACTGTTCTAAATAAAATAAAAAAGAAGATTTGGGACAAAGGAGGGAGGGGCATGGGGACATCTAAAATAACATTAACAATAAAAATAAAGGGAAAAATGCATGGAAAAAAATAAGATTTGAAAACAAAGTTGAGAGTGGTCTGTCTTCTAGAGAAAATTGAAAAATAAGTCTAAAGGCTTAAAGTATAGAACAAATATTTGAAATGGGCAAAATAAACAATGTAGAATCTTACTCTGCAGTGGCAAAAAAAATGTCTCCCTCTGTTTGAGACTTATGACCAACTAAACTGAAGATGCAACTTCTGGGCCTTAGGGGTCCATATTGAACACAGAGAAGACCTAGTTACCAAGAGAACAGGTGTTGAGGGCAGATTACATTTCCAGCTTGTGAAAAATAAAGAAATGCATAGCTCTTCTTTCTGTACTGCATTTTGAAATGTGATATTTAAAAGAATAATAAATTAAAATAGAAATGCATTAGCAAAGAAATGTATAAGGTTAGAAGGGGACACAGTAAATTCACTTACATGAGAATTCTTTGGATTTAGGTTCAAAATATATTCAAGTCTGAAGATACAGGGACAATATATTTCAAAAGTAATACAAATATTTGTTTCTTGTTTTTGAATAAATTTGGTTTGACTCCAAGAACCAGTTACTCATAATTATAGGTTTTTCAGAATTATTAATTAAAAACTAATTAACAATAGTCTCAATCTGGATTTCTTTCTAGTTTCCTGGACAAATTGGCTATGGGTATTTCTTGAAAGGGAAATATGACAAAGTTGTGTTCCACCTTTTCAGAGTCTGACATTTTTTCACCATCACACAGGAAGCAAACAGGTTTTTTCCTACTAATGTCAGTATAAATTTGTGCTCAAAGAGTAGAACACCCAAGGGAGTGTCAAATCATGAGAAAAGGGTAGGCAGGAAATTAAAATCAGCATTATCTGACCTTGGCCAAATTTGGGGGATGGCATTTTGCACACATTGAGAATGCTTTTCTGTGTTTACATTAGAAAACTTTCCAACTTGATGTCCAGAACAACATATACATCTTTGACAAATAAAAGCTTCCACTTGGGAAAATGAGTCTCTAGGATTTTACTCCTCCCAAGTCATGTAAATCTTGGTGTAAACAAAGGCCAGTGACAATATACCCACTGTTCTTTGTCCCCATTCTAGCCCCCAACTAGGACCACAGTATTCCCAGGGCCTGGGTGCTATGTGCTAACCAAACAGAGTGACCCAGCACTGCTTTCTGCCAATTTTTAAGGAAGTCCCCAGAGCAACCTGTGCAGTAGAGAAATAGCAGAAGAGCACAACAAAAAGTACATTTTTTTCTGTTATATCCTAGATCCTGCTGGGTCCCCAGAAAGGTCCCCATGTTCAACTTTTCTGGCTGTTACAAAGAAACTCACCCTCATTCTCTTGTACCCCCATGTCCCATTCTGATATATGTGTGGTACTCTCAATTTTGGCATAATTCCCTGGCAGGGGAAATACAGATTGCATGATCTCTGAAGTTTTTTTCCCAAGAGAAGATTCAATCTTACAAAAAGAGTTGTGTTTCCTGGGGACACACTGAATAGCCCCACTGTTTTCTCAGGAAGCTATTTGTGTTCACTTTGTGCTTAACCAACCACACCCCCAAATAACTCAAGCAAGGAGGTACAGTAAAGAGTTCACACATGAATTGTTTTGGAAAATTTTCTGGCAAGAAGTGAAGTGTTCCAAGTTTGGGGCTACTTCTCGCATAAGAAAAGTAGGCATCACTTGGCAGACAAGTCTTTCAGTAAGTTCATCTCCACTTCTTTAGCTGCAGTGAAGGGTATTACAGCCATGAAACGAACTCCAGCTGAGGGCACCTTGACATATGGGAGCTAGTCAGCACAGGTCTCAAAGGGAATTTATGGATCCTGAGAATCAATTCATTGAAGAATTGGAGCCAGATTTTTTGAATCAAAGGTAGATGTCTCATATTCTAAGAAGTTGAACTAGTTCTGATAGTCTTACAAAACTGAGAGTATTACAATTCAGCGTATCAGTAAAAATTCATTTATATGGGCAAGAGTCAAGATTGAGATCACTGTGGCATTTGTAATCATGGCCATAAAATTCTTATGTAAAGACAGGTATATGTCTCCTCTCCATAAAATCAGGCTCTATGACTGCTTGACTAGTAGAATTCAGAGGAAGAGACAATGTGCTTGTTTTCATACTCAGGCCTTAGAGTTCCTGGGCTTTCACTTCCTGTTTCTTGGGATGCTCACACTTGAGATCCAAACACCATGCTGTAAGGAAGCCCAAGCAGCACATGAAGAGAACCACATGAGAGGAACTGAGGACCCTGGTGCATAATCTGGGCTAACCTCCCTGCTAATAGGTAGCACCAGCTTGCCAGCCATGTGAATGAGCTATTATAGAAGTGGATCCACCAGCCCCCAGTGAAGCTCCTCCAGTTGAACCCCATTTTAGCAGATGAGTTGTTCCTTCTGAGCATTGACAGAATTTTAGATTTATGATCAAAATAAACTACTGTTGTTTTAAATCACTAAATTTTAGAGTGAATTATTATGTAGCAACATATAACTAATAAAGTCAACTTGCCACAGGATATATTTTGGCAATTTAAATCTGAGGATTAAAAGTGATTTTTCCTTAATCCAGTTTTGATTTTGAAATCTAAGAAAACAGATTCAGTTTAAGAGAAAGCATATTTTGTAGCAAACATAAGTTTGATGTTAGTGTTTTGAAATAAGCTCTGTTAAATCAATATCCTGCATGTTTAAAATAAAAAACAATAATATTAATAATAAAAACATAGCACTACTGGCAAATTTAAATGACAGCATTACTTCTAATATGTGAGTCTTATTATTGTTCCCTTGACATTTTTGTCTTCAATTGCATATCTATTAGTGATGGACGATTTTAATGCTTTAATTTTTCTGTAACATTAGATTACATGGACAAAATTGTGATGATACGACCATTAAGATGGTCAGTCTGTTCCATGTTTCCATGCCTCTGATTCTATTTTATTCATTAGTTTATTTTGTCCATTAGATTCCACATATACATGAGATCATGTGATATTTGTCTTTCTCTGACTGGATTATTTCTCTTAGCATAATAATCTCAGACTGATGAATGGGGAGGGGAGTCTCAGGAAGAGATTAACCAAAGAACGTATATTCATATATGCATAACCCATGGACACAACAATAGGGTGGTGAAGGCCTGGGATAGAGGGGGGCAAGAAATGGGTGGAGGGAGGCAATGGTGGGGGGAAAGGAGAGACATCTGTAATATTCTCAACAATAAAGATAATAAATAAATAAGTAAATAAATAAATAAAAATAAAATGTTAAATGACTCAGCAATTTCACTTTTCAGTATCTGTTCAGAGAAGCATCCTTCAAGAAGACATATATAAATATGTTAATTGCAACATTTTTTATAATGGTACAAAATTCAAAGCAGTTTAATTTTCACTAATAAAGAAATGCTTGAATAATTAAAAAAAAAAAAAAATGTTCAGCCGGCAAGGGGCAGGATACATCAACACAAAACCTTATGAAATGTAAAGTAAATGAAACACAGCCTGCTGTGCTACAACACATCTCAAGTACTTGCAATAAAGATATATTCACTTATTTATCCATTCCCTCAACAAATACGTAATGAGCGCATCATTTAGCAAGCATCTACTAGTGGCTAAACATAAAGTTGGATAAGACGATGCGGTGAGTAACAATGAATAACAATATCTTGTGAAAAGGAACACTTTGTTCCTTTTTCGTATCATTTGGGTTCAAATACCTTCCGTTGTCATCTGCAAAGTCTTTCTACCTGTACAACTGATGAGCCTGGGGCTTATGGACCTCAAGCGATTTTCCCACCTGTCTCCAATGGGGCAGAAATTGCCTATGGAGACCCACACACTCCTGCAGGGTTCAGGAACTAAATATTCTGGAAAAGGCACTGCACTGGCCCAGATTTCTTTATAGTTTAGCCAGTGTGGTGGTATCTGTTATTTCGCTTGCTTGATGTTCCTCCCCCACTTGTGGTAACAATACCTTGATTCTCCTCTCAGGACCCACCATCAGTGCCCACATTTGCCGCTGCTGCTCCAGGTCAACTAAGGTGTCGAATACCATTCTGTTCTTCCTGGATACAATAATTGGTTAGAGTTGGGTGGGAAACACAGGTCAGGAAAATCTGGACCTTTTTTGTAGCTACCAAGAGTGGAAATTCTCTTTGACATGGGGTTGCAAGCCTGAGGGGTGTAAGTCTGGAGCTCATGGGGCCCTGCAAGGGGAGCGTCTGACCTGGAGTGAATCTAACAGAGGGAAGCAGAGTAGAGATGGGAGAGATCCATTAGGCACTGAGGCTGGGAGCAGGCTACATGAGCCAGTAATTGCCATCCTTTAGCTGAAGCTCATTTGAATAAGGTTTTCGTAAAAGATTCCTAAAATAAGCTGATCTATCAGATGAACCTATTTTAGGTCAAGAAGTGGTATATGGAGGTAAGTATGATTTGAAAGGGGAGGTTAAGAAGAGACCAGAGCTCTGGGCCTCTCCAGTGAGTGTGTTCCAGGCAGCTAAAGACAAACATGGGGGTCCTGAAGATGCCTGTGGTTGGGAGCTAAAAAAATAAAAAGGTAGTAGAAACCACTGTGTTAGGGGACTTCCAGAAATTCTCTTTACTTATACCCATGGATTCAATACTTTACAACCTTGCATACACTAGAGCCTAATTTTTTATAAGATTTAAAAAATTATCTACAACATGATTTAGTATTTTAAAGAACGTCCACACTAACATTTTAATTAATCCTTACAACTGCCCAATAAGTTTCATTATTACTTCATATTAGACATGACATAACCAAAGCCCAGAAGTAGAAGGACATGGACTTGGATCTAAGTTATCTGACTCTAGATTTAATGTCCTTTTACTACTCCATTCTGTTGAAGACAACTTAGATCAACTTTATTGTAATCTCACATTTGAAGCATTTTTGCTGGGGGGGAAAAGGGCTATCCAAGTGTTTCAGAAACTTATACCAAAGGAATATTGTAGGAACTAAAAGTTGTGTATTTGAGATGGCAAACTGAAAATAAAAACCTCTCTTTTTTATTATATCAGAATAATCAGATAATATTTCTAAACTGTTACTAGATTTTTCTGATTACATGACCTTTTCCACTCTTCTGACCAGACTAGACCACCAGGTGCACAGGCGGGTGAGAAGGAGTGGGTGGGGAGAGGGAAGACAGAGACTGTTAGCAGAGTTATAGGAAAGTTGACCCACACTGTTATTCCTGACAGGATTTTGCTGCAAGAAATCAGCTGAAGAAGTTGGCTTTGTCAAAGAGAAAGGATTTCCTAAATTAATTTTGCCCCATTTAACTAAGAAACTGACCAGAAGGAGAAAAATCATAGTTTTGTATAAGAAAAAGCCAGGGGTTCCCTTCTCCTCATGCCCTGAGGTTATGTGAGCCTCTCCCCCATTACCCAAACACCACCTTTGAGTGAGTGCCATGAAAAGGGGAAGAATTCGAAAGCCTGATCAATTATCCCAAAGCATTGATTTAAACCTAAGGAGACTGTTAAAATTATTGGAGCAAGTTGGACTAAAATTGATGTGCAAGTGGAGGAGAAACCACACCCACTAAGTTAGAGCCTCCTGAGGATTCTGCACCCCATTAATCAGTATCTAAATTCCTACCTGGGTCTTTCTACCACACAGAGATTTGGTTTCTTTCTTTGGAACACTGTTCCCCTGGCTTGCTTAATAAAAAGAATCACCTAAAGAATTTATTAAAAACACAGATTTTTATATTTTATATACAGTCCCACCAGACCCAGTGAATTAGAATTTCTTAGGGAAGGTCCAGGAGTCTATACTTTTTGCAAACATCTCTGGATACCCTTGTGATCACTTTGACAAATGCTGCTGTAGATTACAGAGTAGCTCCAAGATGTAAAATATAATGTCGCAGGGCTTCTAACGTGGCCTGGCAGGCTTACCTGGCTATGTTTGCAGCTACCATGGAAAAGCATTGTAACTCTTCTTGAACCACAGTTCTTCCTGATTGTATTTCTCTCTCCTTCAATGTTTAGGGGCCAGATGTTATCGTTTCATTACCATGCTTACTAGATTAAATTCTGTCAATTATAAAGATGTTAAGCCTTTCTTTTTGAGTCATGCAGACAAATCCACAGCTTTGATAACTGTATCTTACACTTTGCTGTGGCCATTGGGATTAGTTTGTGGTGAGCAGTGCCAATCAGAGCAAAGCTAATGATGTGGGTTTTCTGATGAAATAAAAGAGGTCCTTTCTCTACCCCAGATGTGAGTAGGGTAGAGATAGCAATTAATTTTAGTCAATATCAGTTAATTAATATCAGTTTGCTGGGGTATTAATCACAATATTTGGGGGCAAGCCATAGAAATCTCCATTTTGACAAGGTCAGAATGTTTGCAGATCACATCACCAGATAGAGAGCAAGAACTTATGCTCATATGAGACACAGCCCAGATTCTGGAGAAAATAGTTATTTCAGTCAGGAATCTTGGTAATTTCCAGAAAGAAAGAAGATGGCAACAAAAGTGCATGGCTTGAAGCCCATGAAGAACCTGTGGCTCACCTAGGAAAAGGCTTCTCTCTTCCAGGAGCTGAGTCGTCAGGCTGAGCCTCTGTGGGACAAAGCAGAGGTTGCCGGTCAAATGAAAACCACTCCGGAGCCAGCAGGACCTTCCTGGCATGGACTTATTCAACAATAATTGGCAAAGAGGACAGAAGGATGGGTAAGACCTGGTCCCTCTCCTTCCAAAGTCAACAGACTTCTGACCCTGTAAGAGAAGACACTGTGCCTGATGACAGCCCTGTGGGGCCACCAGGAAGAAATTGCAGGCCCTGTCGCCGGGATCAGGGAGGGCTCTGGCAAGGCAGTGTTGGAACCTGAGTCTGAAAACCGAGTAGACTTTTGTTCTTGGTTTTATTTTGTTTTCATATTTACCATGTTCCAAAAAGGATTTGAAGCAATTTTGAGTTGGGATATTCCCAGCTGAGAAGTGGTTTGTGGGCAAAGAAAACAGCAGGAAGTAAGGCTCAGCATAGTGATAACTGAACACAGCCGAGGCAGGGAAGAGAAAGGGGACTGTGGGTGCTAAGACAGGTGCCAACGATGCCATCAGGAGGTGCTCCACCCCTCCAGGTGAAAGGTGATGAGGCCGGATCAGTGGAACGGGGAAGGGGGGGGCACACATGGAGACATTTTAAAAAGCAAAATCTGCAGGGCTGGCCACAAATGGAATGTGGTACTTTAAAACAAACAAACAAACAAAAAAACAACAGTTAATAGTTGAGAAAAGTGCTGAAAATTCCAGTTTTGATGCACGCCTTTTTATTAGCCAAAACGGAAAATACAGGATCCAGTGTCAGGCAGAGAGGCACCTGGGCAGGGATGAAGCAGTCAGTTTAAAACAAGTCTGTTTGAAAATTTAAAAACATAGATTTTAGGTGAAATGGGTCAAAAGGTGCAAACTTCCAGTTATAAAATAAAGAAGGCCTCAGGATGTAATGTACGATATGATGACCATACTTAATACTGTATTGTGTATATGAAAGTTCTAAGAGAGTAGATCTTAAAAGTTCTCATCACAAGAAAAAAATGGTAACTACATATGGTGATGAATGTTAACCAGACTGGTGATCATTTTGCAAAGTACACAAATATCAAATCATTATGTTGTACAGATAAAACTAATATAATGTTATATGTCAATTATACTTTAATAAAAATTAATTAAGGAAAAATTCCAGAACTAAAGGTTTTTAAATATCTTAGAATAGCCCAAATTATTAAGTAAAGTGTTTTGATATCTAAGCACCAAGAAAAAAGATGCTTCAAAGAACATCAGCAACAAATAGATGGTCTACAAAAACCTATCTTTATTACCTCAATCAAGAGCAGCCATTTTGACGAAATGATGTGAAAGCAGGCTACTCTGCTGGAAATATTTAATATATTAGGTGCTACTTTTAGCTGCAATTGCAAATAAAGGAGAACAGATAATCTTACTATCATAAAAATTGTTGGTTTGAACTTATTTATATGTAGTGAACACCAGATACTACATAAATAGAATAAGGCATAGTGTTGAATAAGAGAACTATGAGACAGTTCTAAAGCCAAGCAAAGGATAAAAATGGATAGACAGACAGAGAGACAGAAAGAGGGAGAGATTATGTAGGAAAAAACATCTCCAGAACAGCCACCAGTCAGAGCTGAGAGCTTAAGCTCCTACCTCAGGGAGGGAGCAAAGAAGAAGAATACAGATTGGAGCACAAAATCTTCAAAAGTAAGATGAAAATGGGATAGGGCTCAATTTGCAACAGCCTTGAGACCTGGGGACTGATTACGCAGACACATTATTTTATGTTGTGCTTCCTTGAGCTTTGGTGTTGCAATTATTTCCTTTTGTTATGTTTGTTTTTGCCTACCAAAAAATACCCCTAGAAATTAGAGCATGCCAATGAGCCAGAGCACAGCAGCATCAGCCCTGCGCTCTCGCTCCAGAGGGGCAGGGGAAGGGGCCCAGCCAGTGGGAAAGAACCAACAGCACAGCTGATCGCTAGAGTCCAAGAGCCAGCTGAGGGGCCGTGGGAACTGGTCCAACCGGCAAGACACCTAGGGCTTTAACCAGTAAAAGATTATGCCCAACTAGCCCAGGCCTCTGGGGACTGCATAGGTCAAGCCCCTATCTCGAAATAAGGCACAAAAACAAACTGTGAGTGAGCATTCCTTGGCTTTAGCTGTATTTTCTGCTAGGCAAAAACAAATACACAACAACAAAAAAGGAACTGCAACACCAAAACTCAAGGAAGTACAGGATAAAATAATGGATCTGTGTAATCAGTCCCTAGGTCTCAAGGTTGTTGCAAATTGAGCTCCTATCCCATTTTCATCTTATTTTTGAAGCTTTTGTGCTCAAATCTGTATTCATTTTGTTCTGCTCCCTCCACTGAGCCCATAAACTGCTTCAGAGAAAATCAGCAGCATTTTGTCCAAGAAACTTGGCAAGCCCATGGTACTGACAGTGTGCTGAGAGTCAGCTGATGTTTGACTTCACCAACACTCAACCTATTTGAGTTCCCAGCCTATCTGAACCTTAATAATGAGCACATATTGCTGCGGCCTCTGATAATGGAAACCTTTTCTCTGCTATGTTCTCCAACTGTCACTTGAACTTACTGGTAAAATTTCAGCAGATAATAGTGAGACTGTCGAGTCAAACAGTCACTTTTTTCATGATTCCAACGAGGTCTCTGGATTTACTTGGATGCCAAGAGTCTAGGCTTGGCAGAGAAGACAGAGAAGGAATGGCAACTATGGGAGCAAGACATGTCATCAGGAGGAAATTTTCCTTTCTGGAAGAAAGGGGCATCTATAGGCCAGTGTCTTCCTGCTGAATACATATTAAAGTCACGGATTAAATCTGTAAACCTCAATTACTTCACTACAGTAGTCCTCCGTTATCTGAGGGGGATATACTCCAAGATCCCCAGTGGATGCTTGAAACTGCAGATAATTACCAAGCCCTATATATACCAGGTTTTTCCTCTGCAAACATACCTATGATAAAGTTTAATTTCCAAATTAGGCACACTAAGAGATTAAAAAACTAATAATAAAACTGAACAATTATAACAAAATACTGTAATACAAGTTATGTGAATGGCTTTGGGGCCACTATTAAGTAAAATAAAGATGACTTTAACACAAGCACTGGGATAGGGACAGCCTATCTGATCACCTAGTCAGCTAAGTGACTCACCGTTGGGGACCTTCTACAGCTTGGGTGAGCCGGACAAAGAGATGAGTCAGGTCTCTGGTGAAACAGAGCAAGAAGGTGAAAGATTGTTTCACTCTAATTAGGACAGCATGCAATTTAAAACTTGTGAATTGCTTACTTCTGGAATTTTTTAGTTTACACTTTCAGACTGAGATTGGGCTGGCTAGTGCACCTTTCTTGATTGTACATTCAAGAATTTGGAGCAGAGTCTTGAATGCACAAGAAACAAGAAATGCAGAAACATTGAAAATAGCAGGATAATGGGAAAGTAGGAGGCTGAGAAACACTTTAAGGGAAAAAGACAAAGGAGATTTTCTGTGGTCATAGAGCATGAACTCCAGGGGAGAACATCGGCCTTGAGGAGTAACCAAGTTGGGAAGAGTTGGGTGAAGCCCTGGTCAAATAGGGTCCTATTCCCTCACCACCTCTGTCAATCCCAAACTTTTACCTGTTGCTACAGAAACAGGTAGGGGAGATACCTGAGATATTTCATAAATAAAATGGTGAGGTCTGACCAATAAGAATGGATGTGGGTCAGAGTGTTGAAGCAGGAATTAGAGAGCTCCTGCCAGGCTAGATCCTGGGGAGACCCCAGAAATGGGGCTGGGGCAACTGGGGCATCGGAGCAGCAGTCAGGCCGAACCATTTCAGTAGTTTACAGGTTGTGCCCTTGCACCATGTGAACCAGCTGAATATCTGCCCTGTTAACAGGTCCTGCTTTTGTTCTACTGGTTTCCTCTCCACCACCCCGATATGAGATGCTCTTTACGCAGCAGCCCAAGCATCTAATTCCACATCACCCCACAGTGATTGTCTATTGCTTAACTGTCTCCCTCGCTGTTGTAAAAACGTTGGGGAAAGGGGGTCTTGTTCTCTGTGTTTCTGGCATCTAACACTCTGCCTCTACTTTAGGTAGGAGCGCTGGGATCCTGGAAAGGTAACATCTGAGAGATGTTTGTGTGAGATAAAATTCAGCCATGCAGAGAAGTGGAGAACTGGTTTTGCAAGCTGTGGGAATGGAATAAAAGAAGGCCAAAAAAAGTGAGCAGTAAAAGGCTGTGGGAGAAAGAGGCAAAACTGAAGCCTGGCTGCACAGAGGAAGAAAGAAGGGCACTAGCAAGGACGAAGTCTGAAAAGGTATTCTGAAACCAACCTGGAGCATGTCAGCGACCAGCTAAGGCAATCAAACTACACGGTGCGGACATGTAGAGAGGTGAAAAATCAGAGCATGGCAAAGCGGCCCAGGCGTGTAATGTATTGAGGGGGGGAGAGCCTAAGATTCGGGGCCAGTAGGGGCTCTTTCCATTGGCTAGGCGGGAGACAGTGTCGTACTTGACCTTAGCATGTAATGACAGTGGGAATGAGAGGACAGTTTGGATGGGAAGGACATCTTTAAGTATAATTTACGACCCTCGGCAACTGATGGGAAGCAAAAGTCATGAAGGGTGATAATGAAAGATGATGGCAAAGCTCTGAGCCTTCATTCCAGGGACCATGCTGTTCCCTCAACAGCAGAAGGTGCAGCAGGGGATCCGGATGGGAGGGTAAAGGAGGGTTACACTGAAAGCAGCTGGAACCTATGGACTGGGCAGGAAACCAAAGGGAGGCTTGCAGCAGCTGCAAATGTGGGATCAGAGCTTAGGAGACATCAAAGATGGGGACTGAGAATAAACTCAAACAGGAATCAATGTTGCTGAACATAGAAAGATGAAGCTTCCGTAGGTGGATGGGGGCCCTGGCGGTGGCACTCTCTTCCTCATTTCCTGAGGCTCTTTGCTCCTCTGCGTTTCTTAGAGCAAGGTGGGCAGGCACATGGGGCTCCCGAGCGGCCTAACTGGGCTGCCATTGTGCCAGGGTGATGCCCAAGAGGCCAGGCAGGAGACGAGGCAGCCTTTACCCAGAGCTTTTCAAACCTCTGGAGAATTGTATTCTTAAAAGCTTTTCAACAGTGTTATTTATAAATCAGTGGACACGGAGAGGATATTTTGTACAACAAAAATTTATGCATGAGTAAAATACATTAGCCATGGCTAGAAAATGCTGGATTGTTCAGAGAAGTTTTAGTGTAACCAAAGAAACCCATTGTCTCCAAGAAAAAAATCACTTTTTTTCTCCCTAAGTGCACAAGACAATATTGATCTAAAACTGACATTGTCATTGTTATTGATAATAATGACACAAGCCTCAGCTCATCACGTGGAATGTTGCTGTATTCTACTATTAGTGGGTTTACTTGTTATTCACTTTGTTTATCTTTGCTGAGTATCAACAAGCTATTTCCTCTTTCGGAAAGGGATTTTTAATTCTTTAGTTTTAAAAAAAGTTTATTCTAGGCTACTTTTAGACTGGACATTTTGAAAAACTAAGAGTGTCAACAGTCACATGCCCTCAAAACAATAATTTTAACATCTTGCCTTGTGTAAGAGCACACCTTCACAATTAACCATTTCATTGCACCAAAACAATTCTACCACATTCACTTGGACAATTTCCTTCTTTCCTGAATTTACTTATATTTCAATTAAACAGTAGAATTAAGCAAAATGATCAAATGTTTATGTTCTAGAGTCAGACTCCCTCAGTTTGGATCCTGGGGCTCTGTAAGAGCTTCCTGCCACTGCCCTAACCAGTTATCATAAACTGAGTTGCTTAAAAGGACAGAAATGTACTTTCTCACAGTTCTGACACTGCAAGTCCTAAGTTGAGGTGTCAGCAGGGCCATGCTCCCTCTGAAAGCTCTAGGGGAAAATTCTTTTCACTTTCATCCCCTGGTGCCCCAGACATTTCTAGGCTTGTGGCAACACCACTCCAATCTCTACCTCTGTCTTCACAAGGTCGTCTTCCTTCTGTCTGTCTGTGTGTCCATTCTGTCTCTCATAAAGACACTTACATTGCATTTAAGGCCCACTCTCCCAGGATTACCTTATCTCAAGGTCCTCAACTTAATTACATCTGCAAAGGCTTTTTTCCAAATAAGGTTACTTATTTGGAAAGTAACCAAAAGTACCAAGAGTTAGGCCCTGGACATACTGTTTTAGGGAACAAAATCCAGCCCCATTACCAGCTGTGTGGCCTTAGGCAACTTACTTTACATCTCTGTGCTTTTATTTCCACACCTGTAAAATGGGGATGGTAATAGTACTCAATAATTTTGTAAGTAAATAATTCATACAAACTACTTAGCACAATGCTTGAAACGTAAATATTGGCTATTATTATTTGCTCGGATAATGGAAGAAACATACAAATAAGCAAAACAAGATCAAGTGATGGAACTGCTCTTTACCATGAGCTATACTTTACATCTCTGTAGTACGCATTTTCTATTTTAAGTTTTAGACAATATTGCTTTCACTTTAGCTTTCTTGTAAAATATAAGAAGATTTTAAGTAACACATTATACTTGTTTTGCAAATGAATAAACTGAGGCACAGTGTGGTTAAGTCATTTCCACTAGCTGATAGCAAAGCTGGGACTTGAACACTGGCGGTCTGACTATAAACGTAGCGCTCTTTCTGTTCTGCCAGTAAACCCAGGCAACTTATTTCATATTTTTATGACAAACCATCTTTCCATAGCCAACATTTTATCTAGCTATAAGGAAGGGATCATGAAAGAGCTCTTGATTTGAAATATACCTATAACAATTAATATAGGAGAGAGATTTAAAAAGCAAGATGAATTAGAAAAAAGGGAAAAGAAAATATATTTATGAAGTGATTAAAGGTAAGCCTTATTTAAAATGTGCTTTTCTTCAAGTTTTACTTTTAATACTTCAGTATGTTTGGTCCAAAATAGGTTACCAGGCAACCTTTTCAGGCAAATCCCCTCGAATCTGGTCCCCTACACCCCGAGAATTGGGGTAGGTTAGACCTGCACACAGATGCCCACAGGGGAGCTGTTATTCACTTTGTCCCCTTTCTAACCTTGCTCAGTGGCAGTTAACAGAGGTTCCAGCTCAACCTCCAACACTTCAGGGAACAAGGGGGCAGAACTAGGTAGGAAATGGGCAATAAAAGAGCAGTAGGAAGAAACCTGGAATTTAATCGCTTGCCACCCTTGGTGAGGACAAACCCACTCCATTTTGTTCAAAAGGTTCCCCTTGATGAGGGAAAAAATATATATCTATTGAAAGAAAAGCACATGAAGGAGGGATTCTGGTGTTTTCATCTAGATCACTCAGCCTCTAATTCTAAAATTCCCCTGTGAGCTGTGGCTAGAAGCCAGAGTTGCTTCATAGAAAAGAAAGAACAGAAGGAAAAGTGTAAGGAGGCGGGGAGATGATTAGGTGGGGACACAGCTTTATCAATTTTATTCGCAAAATATGGAGTGTGAATAATTACATAAAGCGATGAAAGATGAATAAATATGGGTATTACCACCTCCTTTGGAAATTGGACTCACACTGTTTAAAGTCATTTTAATAATCCTGTGCTTTATTCTATATTGTATTTTCCAAATTGCTCTAGAAAGCCTCAAGGCACACGTACAATGAAATCATTCAGCAAAGTTCTTTAAACAATTGATAATAGCAGTAAAATG
Source organism: Miniopterus schreibersii (assembly GCF_964146895.1). Lineage (NCBI taxonomy): Eukaryota > Metazoa > Chordata > Mammalia > Chiroptera > Miniopteridae > Miniopterus > Miniopterus schreibersii. The sequence continues at coordinate 72,774,259 of NC_138102.1, read as the reverse complement.
AAAATGGGTCACATCTAACTCTAAACCACATTAAGATAATTCTTTGCCCTTCTATGACATTTACCTTGAAGTGACTGACTTCTGAGTAAGAATTAATTAAATCCCACAACTGGAATGAGGGGCAAAATTCCAGACAAGTACAATTAAATCCTGTTATGAAGCACTGTTTTTATTCCCAGATTGAGTTACACCTGAGTCAGATTATGCCCAGGTGCCCCTGAGAATGTAGAAAGCATCTTTCACTCTGTAACCCTGAATACTTATAGCACAAGGTTATCCTTTGTCTAGGAGACCTGATTAAATGACTAACTCAGGAACATTTTGCTTTTGTTTTTCTCATCTTATCCCATGTTGCCTCTCAGCTCCTAGTCCCGGATGACGTCCATCTAATCCTACCTGTAAAGCATTTATTACATCATTTGACATAATAATTTCCAAAACTCAACTGCTTCTCATTTCTCCAATCTGTCTTCAATGATGGAACTAAACAAAATATGTCCGTGTGCTGTTAGGAGCTATTTCAATTAAGTGTTGGGAAGCTGGTCTTCCTTCTTGCTTTCGATACTGGATTTTATTTAGTTATGTTATATTTCTGGAACAGTATTTTTTTAAAGATGTGATTTCACTCTAATTGGAATGTGAAGTCTGCAGGGCATATGTCTCCCAGGAGCTGGACTGGGAACCCAAAGCAGGAAATAACCAAATATCTATCAGATGGTAATGCTTGGCTCATTGAGTCACCACTGTTCTCACTTACATTTGAACAGGAACATTTAAATGGCATATAGTCCATTTGGGTAACTCTGTGCCCTTTTTTTTAAGTCACCTCTGAGGCCTTCAGGTCTCATTTCCTCTCTGCCAAGTTAAATCTGACCCTCCATCTCGTGGATCACTTAAACTTTGTTAACATCATCTGCCACATGCAGAACATGCTTCTCAGGATCATGGCCAGATCAAAGACCTTCCTTGCCCACCTGGGACAGTTACAAAGTCTAGCCCAACTGGAAAGACATGACATTGTGCAAATAGGAAGCAGAGGTCACATATATAGCTTTATGACTTCAAATGAGCTATGGCTGAGCTGACCAGAGTGATAGAGAGGGGTTTTATGAAAAGGCTTCAAGGAGGCTGGAAGTTTTAGAACATATTTTAAATGTTAAAATGTACAGGAATTAAGAGGCAGGTTCAGTGAGAAAGGGGTATGCTAGGAGCAGAAGAGAACCTCAGAATGACACAAGCACAAGATGAGCTGCTGCGAGCATAAAACAATTTGGAAATGATGGAAGTCCAAAGCAGGTAGGCTTTTCCCACAGCCTCTCCAGAGAGTCGATAAGAAAATATATTCTTGAAAAATTAGTTGCTCTTCTGTTATGTTACACTTTGTGAAGCGTATTATGGATGCCTCTTCTAACTCAAATGATAAAAACGATAGATAATATGTCCTCATTGCTAACCTCTAAAGAATGATGAGTCACTAATTGTCATACTACTCATCTATTTCTTACAAGAACCACAAAAGCAACTTTGTGTCCATAGACGTTATTACGTAAAGGAGCTACTACAGAGATGGTCCCTGAAGTCCCCCACCTTTATCGAGAACATAGCAGGTCAGAAAAGACCCACACTACAGCTTCCAAAAGTTAGACATCAGAGGAACACTGTGCTACTACACAACTTGGATTCCTGTTTCTGGGAATGAAACCTCCATCTGCCCTGGCATTGCTAACTCTGCAGCCAGAGCCCAGATCCCCTTCTTAGGTGAGCCCACAGAATTCCCCAAATGCAGTGTCAACCCTTCTTTATCATTTGCTATTGAAAGAAGCTTCTTCCATAAACCATAACACCAAATCCTGAGTGGATCTGAGAATTTCTTCTCCTTTGACCGTTGCCTACTTCCCCACTAACCCTGCTGTTAAGGATTTCCGAGCTAGGGAAGTGGAGAGCCCCGGGATTCCCAGGAGCCTCTTTTCTCAGGGTTCTGGTCCAGCGACCTTACCATTAACCTTCATCATTGCCAGTGGCCCAGGGAGCTCAGGGGCTTCCCGTGAGGGCTTTGCCTCAGATCCATCCCCTTGCTTGTTCTCTAGGGCATACAAAAAATAAAATAAAAAATGCCTGCTGGTTTTCACCTACCTTCAAAGTATGTTCTCCTGGCTCATCTTCACCCAGACTAAAAGCAGTAGAGCAGAGGCACCATAAGTAGGTTAATTCACTTTTTCACCCACTTTCTCATTGACTCAATGGACACTGCTATTTAGTTCTTACTCTGCAGAGGCCACCATGCTAGGTGTTATTGCAGGTGGGGAGTGGAGGCAGCTTCTCCGGGAGGGTGGGCGGGGAGGGCACTCCAAGGCTGGCCATGTGCATGAGCACCTCCCACTCCCGTGCCATCCAACCTGCCCAGGAGTTCATTGGTTCAACATGTGTAGAAGATGGCAGGACCCAGTGGCCTCGGGGGACAAAACTAAAGGAAGGAGGGACTGGAGAGAGGACTTCAGAGAAGCCAATTAATCCATTCATATCACTTCCCAAACAAGCGCCCCCCTCTCCTAACTTCAGACACAACTCACTCCAAAGCCAGTCTTCAAGCAAACCACTGTAAGCCAAGTCCTCCCTGGGCATGCCCGCTGCTGCCAGCTGCACCTCGCAGACCCTTTGCCCACTCAGGCATTAGCAAAGCTACTGAATGAGTGGATGAAGGAGGTGAGAATGCTGGTCCTTTATTATAGAGCGAGAAACAAGCAAAAAGGAGAAATCGAGAAGTAAAAATCAGAAAATGATTATGTTCATTTATTCTTGCCTTGTTTCTTTTCAAAAAGAAACAAGGATGCACTACTTACTCCATTTTCTAAGAAAGGAAATAAAAACTGAGTGGATAAGTGATGTGCCTTTTAAAGATGGTGCCAAATAACCAGAGAACCCACACCTCCTCCTTCCAAGTTTTGGTTTGCGTGGTTTTGTTATCACTGTGAGAAAGGTTCTCTTTCCCATCTAAGCCCCTGAGGAAAATAGCTTTTAGCTATGACATCTGCATAGCATCTGATCCTAAGTGAGAATGGCCATTGGAATTTGGAGACCAGAAAGCAGGAAAAACTTCAAGAGTTCCCTTAAGAGAAGAGATACAATACTTACCTGCATGAAAAAGAAAAACCACCAAATATCGGCTCCTCCCTCTGCAGCCTCCTTCACACACACAGATGCCCAACACTGGCGATGCTAGTTCACCTTCTGAGAAGACAAAATGAGTCAATCTAAGAGAATTCATCTTCAGGGGAAACAGATGGCTATATAATATGCTTTGTAAATCAGAAGAATTACTAGAAGGGAAAAATAATAGTAATCTATTGACAAGGCAAATAAATAGTTGCCACTATCTACCTTTTTTTTTTCCTTTGCACCTATTAAGATAACACCAAGAATAACTGCCTTGACTATTCGTACAAATCAGACCTAACAAGTCAAACAGGTAAAACCAGCACTAATTCCCCCTCTATCTTCCTTCACTTCCTCCGGCAGCTTCCCCTCTGGGTGATGCCCAGTTTTGTGTTGAATCAGCCTGGCCCATCTTCTGCTTGAAGGCAGGCTTCTGACAGGCGAGGTTGATGGACTTTTGAGATGCATTCCCATTCATCAGCCTGACAGGGCCAGACTTCAGTACCTGTAACAGTACCTCCCCGGGGCCTGGGCCCAGAGAAAAAGACACATGGCAATTTGCCAGCCATCGCCCTGCATCCTTATTCATCACTTGCAGGAATAACCAGGGAACGCTCACTGCCATCCAGAGGATGCCAGCCTCAGTTCAGTGCACGTTTGTGGGTGAGCTCACGAGGTCGGCTTAGAAAAATGCATTTTACGTATTTCTCTTTCTTATTTTTTTCTTACTTCTTTAGCAGGAAAAAATACAGGATACAATTAGTCCTCTTAGAAGAAAGTAACTATGGCACTCGGCACACTTTTCCTCTTTCAACCAACAGCACAGAAATGGAGTCTATTCTTCAAGTTCAGGCTTTCAGCACAAGATGAATAAATGACTAGCACATAAAAGCGGTCAGGAGACATGTTTAGAGAAATAATACTGTTTTCTAGTTTGGCCTGGGCGAATAGGAAGAAACTCTGCAAATGTAGCTTAGCATGCCAATGCCTACCTGCTAGGCCCTGGGAAATCAACCCCCCATGCCCATCTTCTATGCCAGGTTTCAGATTTCCATTCCCACAAAAGTTTTCCAGCCACACTGGAAGATGGAAGAATGATATTAAGGTGCAATTTAAATCTCAGTAGTTTGCTGAAAAAATTGACAGATAATAAACTTTTCTTAGAAGAGGACTTCAAACTTATTTTTACCCCAGATCCATGCAAGATGAAAAACAAACTAATCCCCTGTGTTAATGGCCAGAAGAAAACATTCGCCATTTATTAGAGATTAAAAAGACAAGGAAATGCCATTTGCTCTACCTGGTTATTCACGAATGGAAAAAAACCCCACCCTTTGACCCCTATGAGCCCTGCTATTTTAAGCACAAAGACTCCTGGTGCTTTCTTTTTTTTTTTTTTTTTTTTTTTAAGTAAGTTAAACACATTCACTACCATTTCTCTGATAAAAATTGGTGTTGAGCACGCCCCAGCCTTCCTTGCCACTGACTTTGTTATCTTGTCAGTACCTGAAGTGGGAGAAAGTTTGGCTGCAGTTGTATTTTTGGTTTACCTTTAGATTCAACTCAGCCAGGGTCCCAGAATCCAATCACCACAGGAACATAGGATTTTATGGTTATTTTTTCTCTGTTCACTATTCTCTTCTTTGGGCTCGGAGGGAGAATTATTGAGTCACTTATGTTCATCAAGGCTTCCTTGTGTCCTCTGCTGCTTGCTAGCCCCATAGGAAAGTATGATTTAAATTTTGTATGGTTTTTTCTTTTTGGTATGGGGAGCAGAGGGCATTTATATCCTTAAAAATCCTAGCTGGAAATACAGCCTTTTCATTTTCGATATATATTTTTAGTTTTAAAATTAATTGAAAACAATTAAAAATTATGAAAACCCAAAGAAATATGCATGTTTCTAGCTTTTCTTGAAAGTAGGTCCTTTTGAACACACTTGGCCTATATTCCCGTAGACGGTGATTAGTCACAAGGAAGCAGAGGCTGCCCCTTTACTCAAGGTGGGAACCCTCCACTTCAACCCAGTTCCTCCCACTCCCATCATCCAGTCGAAATCGCATTACCTATGATTTCTAGACTTTTGGATATTCACCACCAGATCTTTCCATCAAGGCTGAAGGAGAGTCCTGCAGCAGGGTTTTTAACCAATTTCTGATTCTTTTAAACCCATGGGCCATGAAAAGTAGATCAAAAGTATTTTGAGTGACTGATAATCTTTTTTGGTTCAAGTCTTTAATCACATTTGGCGGATAATTTATCTCCCTGAAAACAAATCAGAAATAACTTGATCTGTGATAGAATTTCCCTACTCTGAGAAGACAAAGAAACTCAGAGTCTAGGGAAGTTACCCTGAAGTTTCCACCGTGCTCTGAGCTGTTAGCCCTGAAGTATTGTATGATAATGACCAGGTAGGTAACAGTTAAACTCATCTTTGACCTCTCTTTTAACCCAATATCAGTATTTCTCTTAGCACCTTCTCAAATTTAGTTTGAAAGTCACCATTATAGGAGGTTCTTGCCATACAATTCCTTATTCCTAGGACTTCTAATCAGTATCGATTCCAAGCATGAAGTCCCAGCCTATTTTTCTATGTGTATATTCTTCTCACCATCTGAACTTAGAATGCTCCCAAACTTTGCCCAAGTTTAGTACATTTAAATAGAGTCAAGCAGGATACATTCTCAAAAAAGCCTTTTACCCAAAATAGCAATGACCCTCACATTGGAAGGTCACCAGCAAAGAACTATCAAGAAAACAGAATTTAAAACTCATAATTAGGACTTAAATGATATGCTTTAACCAGCACAAAAATTTACTCCTGTGACTAAACTATTATTTTGTATGACTATTCTGCAACCAATCATGAGCTTCTTGGGGACAGACTTCATCTTATTCATCATGTGACCTTAGCACCTCGCCCACTGCCAGGCATGTAGTGGAAGTTCAATAAATATATGTTGAATTAATAGACTCTGAGAAGTAGCCTTTTCTGAATTATGCTGGATGCAAGATCAGAAAAAAATCAAGGAGCTCAAAAGCACACACTACTGCTGATTTCTGAAAGTAATGGGTTAAAAGATTTCAAAACCATACATGTGTTGTAACAGACCTAGAATGTCTTAGAATATATTAAGATTTAGGCCCCAGTGAAGGTGGGGGCGGGGGGGTGGGGAAACTGCAGAAAGAATCTCTCATCCGTTGTTAACTGTAGAATCTGCATCTGTCCCAGAAGTAGACCCTTTGGTGAAACCCCCTGCCTTACAGGGGTCACTTGGTGGTCATTTGCAGGCCAGCCCGTATTTCCAGGACAAGAATGGCAAGGAAAGTAATGCTGAGCCAGTGGGCCCAGTAGGCCTTAGGAATTCAAGCCCTAAGAGATAACAATCCAGGTAGACCAATGGTAGCTGAAGCTGTGGGAAATGGGAAATGGGTGAAATTTGTGTGAGTTTTTAGGTACTATCCATTTTATCTACCTTCTTTTTGGTGTTGTTATTTTCCAGTAATTTTTTAATTAAAATACAACTGACATATATCCACTTGAGATATATAACAGTGATTCCACCTTTATGTCCATTGCAAAATGATAACCACAGTAAGTCTAATTACTCCATTTTACCTTTTTTGGTGATATTTTACAATGTGTGTGTTTTTCCTTGATTTAGTGCCACATCCAGTGCACAATGGTACATTGTTGAAGTGGCTTTTCTCTTTCCTACGCCTAAATTCTAAATACCTTGGCAGGGTTGGCACATTCTCTGCCGATGTTACCCATAGACCATTTCACTAGAGAGTCTGATTTTTTTTAAGTAATTCCTGAGATGAAAAATTAGCTTGGAATCATTCCTCTTATCTATTTTAAGTAAAGTTTACTTTATTTAATTATAAATCAGGGGGGGAAATGGGAAAAAAGATAACTAGGAAAACCTGATTTTTCAAAATCTCACATAAAATCAGATTATAAATGAACAGAAAACTGAGCTTGCAGGCAGAACTTGAGCAAGTTACTGGGTCTCTTGCTGCCTCAGTTGTATCATCCATGAAAAAGTAAGATGGCACTCAATGATTAAATTGTCATTTTAGGATTGACACAGAAAAATGAAAGTTTCTACCAACCTTAAATAATTTAAAATAAAATTTTGATTGAAATTTAACATCTGTAAAAAAGAGTGAATAACTTATAATGATCTTGCTTAAAGAATTATTACAAAAAGAAGTCAGCCATCTAAGTGCAACCTTGATGAAATCAAACATCACCAGCACCCGCAGCCTTCCTCGGGGCACACCCGATCACTACTGCCTTCCCCAAACACAACTACTATCCTTACTTCCAATATCACAAATGAGTTTGCTTTTGAACATTATAAAAATGAAACTATATCATATATATTTTTTATGTCTGTAAGTCATATATTGGTCTATAATTTGGTGCTTATCAAAATTCAGATTTATTAACATGGATGACCAAAGCCTTTGTACCTATACCTCTGTGTCATCCAAGATTATTAAGGGAGGAAAAAGTGGCTGTTCTGAGTGGGAAGATATTTAATATAGAAAATATTTAATATAGCTGAGGAAACCAAGGTCCACTTTAGCAGACATGGAAAGCCACTGCCATTAGCCTCAGCTCCTGAGGAACCCAGAGTGCTGAGGGAAGCCTTCAGTGATGAGCTCAGCTCCCTACCCAGGGCTGATGCAGGAGAAACATACCTTCTCCATTTCCGCCTTCCAAGTCTTACCTAAGTTCCTTTCATTGGCAGATTTAACCTTGAATTCTACTGGAAAGAAATTCAGGAAAATGCTCTGGATCTCTCTCTTGTGATGCAGGAGAGCACACAGAAAGAGACGAGTATGATGCTAGCTAAAATCAGATCATTTGGCAGAAGCTTAGACATTTTTAAATTAGCTAATAGAGAATCGGCCCGTCTCCATTTCTGATCTGCTGGTCTCTCCTTAGTTTTCAGACTCATTTCCAACACAAATCCTATAGTCCCTCCATAAGGATACTGGAAAGTCTGCTTCTATTTTATTTCTTTCAAGACCAGCAATTAGAAGGCCCTTTTCTCTTATTTTGCAGATTGCACAAGGCAGCCTTTGAAGAAAAGCAGGCCTATAGTTATAATCATTGGAAAGTCCCCCAAATTAGATCAATGAAACTCATCATATTGAATGTGGCCACTTCTCACTGACCATGTCTTTCAGATGGTGAGACCACCTCTCAGGGAAGACATGGTTGAAAACAGCTACTATTCGCAAACCTCTGTTAACAGGAACTTTTTTCTCCTCTCACCTAGCGGCTGTCCTGCCCTCACAGAGGAATTACCAGGGAGCCAGGAATTTTGTTTGTTTGCTTTTCTATGCATCTAAATATCCTGACAATCTAATCTCCAGAGGGTCCCTGTAACCAGGCAACACAAGACACGCTCCAGTTGTGAGGTCCCCAGCCCACTTTTCTATGCTATTCTAGTTCAAAGGCAGAACCGCAGAAACTGGATTTGGATCTTTATTCCTACAAACAGGTCACTGGACCCACCCCCTTCTCATTGCGCATCAGAAATACTGGGCTGAGTGCTTGTAAAAGAATTAGAAGAACAAATCTCACCTAAGGATAAGATCAAAGCCAGTTTCCTGTTTTTCTTTCGGAAAAATGAAAATGGAAGGACGTCGTTTTTTTTCTGGTGACAGTTTATTTTAACCCAGACACTTTCTCCATTTGTAATTTAGTCTCACTTGTGTATTCAGAAGCATTGCCAATCCGGATGGGTTTCTTGGGCAGGGACTAACAAAGTTAAACACAGATGTTCTGGTGCCTGAAGTCCTTAAGAGCCCGGCAGGACCTGAGCTGGTAAAATAAACTCAGAGAGGGCTGTCTGGACCAGCTTTTCTAGAGACAAAGTGAGCGTAAATAAGCACAGAATTAACAGGCCTCCTGGGCCAAAGTCAGAGGCAGCCTGGGGTCATGGATTCACTGAGGAAGATACTGTCTGTAGTACGTTTGCTACGAGAAAGTACAGAATCGGATGTTTTGGCTCTTAAGGTCAGGGTATCACAAGGAAGAGTGGTCCAGATTAGCACTGCCCCTGTCAGCACTTTTTATCATAAATGCTTCATTTACTGGAAATTTGACTATCAAGTTGCAAAAGATAAAAACGACATTCAAATCTGAGGTCAAACCACAGGGTATATAGCTCCCTTCTATTAGCTAAACAATTCAGTTCTAATTATCCAGATGAAGGGAGTAATTGTTTTCCCAGATGGTGCCTCAATCTCTAGTGATTTACAAAGTACTTTTTTTTTTATTCTACAAAGCAACTACTTTTACACACTTCAGCTCACCACCATGGTGTGTGCCCCTGCTACACAGATGAGTTGAACTGGATGTAGTTTTATTTGCCAGGCTCAAGTATCATCCTCTCCCCTCTGGGTAGCATTAGTTTTTGTGTGGCCTATCAGATGTTATTGTCATTTGTCTCTTCCAGGGATAGGATACCTCAAGAGAGGTCAACAGACTAGAACTAAGTCACTCTAACACATTGGGTGAAAGTCCTCAACCTCTCTGCGTTTCAGCTTCTTCCTTTGTGTGCTCCAGCTTTGTTGTCAAAGCTGTGGTAATCCTCACCAACTAATGGCAATGATAAGAATGCGATTGTGTGGCTGTGGGACTTTTATATTCAGTAGTGGGAATAGAAATTAGCATGACTTTTCGTTGACATTATGTAATAAAATTTAATATGTATATACCATTTTATACACAAAATTTTATATATCTAATAAACAATCTATCCAATGAAATAGTCACATAAGTATGTAAAGACATACAAAGATGCTCATCACAATGAGAAACAACTTAAATCCACCAGCATGGGACTAGTTAAAAAAATATGGCACATAATGCAAGAGGATCTACGCACCTACCACGGAGATTTATATTTGTTAACTTGAGTACAAACTCCAGAGCATGTGTTTTAAAGAAAAGGAATTACAAAGCAGTATAGTTGATATAATCTCATTTATGTGTAAATCCAATTAATCTGAGATCCTGCCATAACTCAGTCTCAGCAGTGTCACATTCACAGAAAGAAGCAGTCCGGCTACCAGAAAACATTACAAAGTAATTTCAGTCCTTGCTCTCAACTTTCAGAAAACATTAAGGAACATATAATTCTTAACCCACAGCACCACATCTTAAAATATCCCCTGTACCCCACCTTCCTCATCTTGTTCTCCAACTCTCACGCTAGAATAGCCCCTGAAGGCTCCCTCTTCTCACAGCCTTTTCCAGTCTGTCATTAACTTCACCCCAAAATTGACCAACCACCTCTCATATTGTCTCTTCCCTCCTCCTTTTGTTCTCCAGTGATTTTCATAATCCGAATAATAAGGTGGGGAGAGAAGAAGTTGCTAAGTGAACACAATTTCCTTCCCAGGGAGCAGGAGGAAAAGAGAGTGACTATGTAGATATTATGATGACTTAACTTTGTACCAAATACAAAGTTATTATACTAATACCTACCTATATATACACAGGCATGTCTTCAAGGATGCTGATAAAATCTTAACACTAATACTCTCATCTGGGAACTCCCTGTGAAATTTTTTTTAAATAACTTTATTGATTTCACAGAGAGAAGAAAGGAGGGAGAGAGGTAGAAGCATCAATGATGAGAGAGACGTCATCAATCAGCCGCCTCCTGCACGCCCCCAACTGGGGGTCGAGAGGACAACCCGGGTATGTGCCCTGACCGGGAATCAAACCGTGATCCCCTGGATCCTAGGTGGATACTCAACCACTGAGCCATGCTGGCCAGGCCCTGTGAATTTTGTTTTTGACTTTATATCTCTCTATCTGTTTGAGTTATTTGTGATAGACATGTTTTAATAGTCAGAATGAGAAATCCATATCAGCATGTGGAAAGGGGATTGTCATGATGCTCACAAGGAATAATGGATGTGAAAAAATAAATACACAACTTAAATATCAATATATGTATTTTAAATATACACAGTTAGACTGTCTCTTCCTGTTTTCAACATGAATAAGTTCTATTACCTTGGAATTGTTTTAATTACCCCCACATGTTAGAGTTGGTCAGTTTCTCAGAAGCAGCTGAACACTCCCCTCTGTTGCTAAATTTGTTATCTTACGACCAATCAACCCTGTTTAATTTGTGAGTCCACTGCCTTGTGAGTTGTACAGGATCTAATAACTTACAAAACGTGTTGAACAGTTCAAACTAATTTCAGTTCTTTTCATCCATTCACCCTGGAAACCATCATTTTTACGGGTCCCTTTGGTGACTAGGGAGCTGCCTGGTGTGTGTTTGTATCCATTTAAATCTCTCCACAGCTACACATCCCTGTACCTCTTTCTAAATCGATGGCATGTATTTATTTTTATTATTTGTGAGCCAGACAACTTCCCTGAAAATCAAGGTGCCTGCCTGTGCAGTTCCCAACATTCTGACTCATGAGTCCTCCGTTAGCTGGGGGAATTCTGAAGAGAAGCTTGCGACACATCGCTGTGGGGCAGTCTCACAACTGCTATGACTGGTGCCAGACAACAGGAGCTCCCGGTTCCGGAGAAGGGAGATTGTCAGTCAGACTCTCCACCCAGAAAGATTAAGTAGCACCCTTGCTTCTGCCTGGAAATTCTGTCCTGGGAATTCTAGAAAGCTGAATGGGTCACCTGGCAATTCTGTTTTCCTCTCAAAGTTCCTTCAGTATTGTAATTAAATAACTGAATCAATTCTAGTCATATGCAAATTAAAGCAGGTCTCCTTGTGAGGAGAAAAGAAATAAGTGCTGATCGAAATCCTGAAGGACTTTGAAAAACTGGAAAAGTGATTGGAAACAGGCTTTCATAGGTGCCTGGGGAACAGAAGCCCAGAGTAGGTGGATCGTGGATGACTTTTTGGTCCTGCAGATGCAGATTCAGGTGTCAGGAAGAGACTAGCCTTTCAGTGATACTATGTAAATATTAAGCAACATTCTAGTGAATATAGTGAGGTATGTCTGCTTGCTCCCTTTTTATTTCCTTTGTCCTTCAGAGGCATTGGAGGAGCTCTCAGTTATGTGGCTGTGGCTGAGTAAGCCCCATTGAACTACAACTCTGGAGTAACATGATTTTTTTTTTTCCTCCCTCTTTCTCTCTCTTTTTTTTTTTACAGTGTCTTTGGAGTTATTGCTTCACCTTTGGTAGAAAATAAACCAGCCTGGCCAGAAGCCTGACTCTTCTAACCCTGAAGGAAGAACTCAGCATAGTCACTTCCCAGGAACGACTTGCCTGACTTTCCTGACCAGGCAATTCTCTTTTTATATAACCTCACCTAAATCACTCTATCATTGCCTATCACAGAGTGGCTTTGTGTTTATGTCTTTACTTTTTGTTTAGTACCTCAGTCATCCTCCAGGCCTTAAGCAACATTTAGGCGAAGACCGTGGCTCTCTTTGCTTTGAATGAATTAGTTGGAAAGATCTATTTAGGGTAGCACTAATCAAGGTAAGTGGGGGGAGAGCATAACAAAAGGTCCAAAATAAGGTTACCACAAAGGTAAAAAGAGATGGGACCGGTAGACTGGCTGTCCCTGGATTTGAGTTAGAAACAGAGAAGGAGATAGTTGCTTATTTTCTATCATGTGACAGACACTAGAACTGGTCATGACCCATGCTTCCTAATCAAAGAAACAATCTCTATACATGGTAGTAATGTGGGCCTCAGACTTAGAGACTGACACTAACTCAACTGAACAATGAAGAGGGAGTGATCCTCCCTCAAAGGCTTGTTGTGGTTGGGATAGGGCTCTGCCAAACCAGAGAATCTCACCAGCCCACTAACATGTTCTTGGACAGTGTTTACTAACTGGCGTAAGCAACATTCTGGACTCAAATAAATACACAAAGTGCTTGTCCTCCCTGCCTGCCTCTTCTGCTGGAGGGTTTCTGGGTCACTTCACCCTATGTGATCCTCACAATCAGTAGCTTGTACCCCACTGGGCTCTCACCCACCTTATATTTATACAGCGATTTTCTTCTGAACTGGCCTTAGAAGAGATTGGAACCCTATGAATGTCACCAGGTAAAGAAATCAAAATCGTTATAACTCAGAGACACCCGGTCAGTTGGCTGGAACTCAGTGCCACTGAGCACAACCCAGGCCACCTTTAAATGATAACTTCTAAACTGCACCCTGACACCCTACACTTCCATCTCTGCGTTCCCAGCAAAGCCAACCTCTACTAGGAGCTTTCTGTCCTTCACTGCTGTTGGTCCCCCCACGTGACACAGGAGACTGAATTTCCCCCTTCCCAAGACTCCTGTAAACACTTCATGGATGCTGGGATACAGAATGAGGATGACATTAGAGATGAAAGAAGAAGAGACTGAATGTCTATACTGTTTGTCTGATTTTATAGTCATGAAAGTACCTGAGTGCCACACCCTAGGAACTTCCAGTGCAAGTTATTTCCACCCAAAACTAGATAGAAGAACATTTTTGTTTTATAAATAAAGACCAAAAGAGAATGGGTCCATTAAACTCAGCAGAGCAGGGCCACCTCTAGTTCTCAATACTATATGTTACTTTCCCAAAAATATAGATTTAATCACTTCACCCTTCAAGTTAAAATCTGCATGTGATTTTCATTCTCTACAGGATCAAATCCAAACTCTCTTCACATCCTTGCCTCATGCTTCTCCACACATCCTTGAATTTGTGTTAGCCACAGCAATTTTAAAATTTTATTTTTAAATATTTGAAGTATAAAATAATACATACTCAAAAATCAGTTTAAATAGCACCAAGAAAAATATTTTGTTTCCTTCTTTTCTTTTGTTTTTGTTTTTGTTAATCATCACCCGAGGATATTTTTTCCATGGCTTTTTACAGAGAATGGGAGAGAGGGAAGGAGGGAGGGGGAGAGTGAGAGAGAGAAACATTGATGTGAGAGAGAAACATCAATTGGTTGCCTCCTGAGCGGGCTCTGATCAGGGCCAGGGCTTGAACCTGCAAGTCAGGTATGTGCCCTAGACCGGGAATTGAACCCTCAATCTCTTTGTGCGCAGGCCGAGGCTCTATCCACTGAGTCACACCAGCCAGGGCTAGTTCTCTTCTTTTTATCTCCATTTCCCTTCAGAAATAAACTGTTAATGCTTTGGTGGGTAGCCCTTTAGATCTTTTTCTATGTATAAACTTTTATGCATTGAAATTGCATTATATCTTGGCAAAATAGCTAATGTTTACACATAAAAATAAAATACATAGAAACAGACAGAAATGTACAGAGAGAAAACATTGTAAATAGAGAAGTCCAGGCCATTATTCTTTTAAAAAATATATTTTTATTGATTTTTTAGAGAGAGAGGGAGGGAGAGAGACAGAGAAAGAGAAACATCAATGTGATGTGAGAGCAGAACATCAATGGGCTGCCTCCTGCATGCCCCTTACTGGGGATCAAGTCCACAACCTGGGCATGTGCCCTGACCAGGAATCGAACCTGGAATGGTAACCTGTTGGTTCATGGGTCAAAGCTCAACCACTGAGCAACACCAGCCAGGCATTATTCTTAATGAGCACCTAGCCCTGAGAGACCCTGGGATGCAAGCAGTGACTCTTCTGTCCCTCAGGAGAGCTAAGTGTCCAAGCGTGCGGAGAATGAACCTCACATGGAGCTGAGTGTGGTTCTAGTGCAGACAGGTGCAGGACTGACTGGTTGGTTTTCACCTTATGAATTTGCTTCAAGGCCAAATCCCCTCATTAGATGCGACTCCATTGTGTATATAAATATATTTTAGTTATTATAATGCTTTGTGACCATGAACATTTTTCTAGTCTTTATTTATCTCATATTTAACCCCATTCCTAAATCCCTTTGTACAGATGTAATGTGATTCATTTAACCTCTCTCCTATTGATGGGCATTTTGCCCCAGGCTCTCATTAGTATAGATGAGGCACCAAACATTCTTTTACAGAGGCCTCTGTGCTCTTGTTTGAGACTATTGGTAGGATACACACCTGGTGGTGAAAATACTGGAACAAAAGGCGGGCACTTTTAAATTTTTGATGAATATTGCCAAATGGTTATATAAATTTAAACGCATATGAATAGTAACTGGACTGTTTTCTAAAGAAAGTTTTGGAGTTATTTATTGTAGAAAAATATGGGAAAAAAAAGCAAAAAAGTCCCATAGCTTGTACTAAAATTTACAATATGGAATCAAAATATATAAATGTAAAAACTGAAAACTCTACTTCTCCACAATTTCTTCCAAAAGTAACCACACTGTTTTCTTTACATTTTTTTGCATGCATGTAATAAAATTCTTATATACATACAAATATATATGTGCCCTTTTAATAAAAAGGGTTATTATACACATGCAAATTTATTGTGCTTTTCTTTCCCTTGGAAAATATGTCTTTGTGGTTTTTTCCATATCAACATGTATAACTCTGCCTAATTCCAGTGGCTGCATATTATTTCGTTTTGCTGGTATTTTAAAATTTATTTAACTAGTCCCTTACTGACTAAAATTCTGAACACACTCATACTCTAATGCAATCATTCTTAAAATTGAACACTGCTACCTTTATTCATTTTTTATTATTAATATATAGGTATAATTAGTATGATTATTTATATATGTCTTCCCAAGAAAACTGGGCTTCTTTAAGAAAATTATAATGCCTTACTATTTGGCAAATCCCCAGGGCCTAGTACATTATTACACGATATGTGTTCACTAAATGTTATATGAATGAATGAAGAATGGGGGGGAAAAAAAACCAAAACACTTCTAGTAAAGATCTATCTTTTCTTAGTTTTAATGTGAGCCTGAAAATCTGCATTTTATTGATATAAGGGATATTTGTTAAGCATCTACTGTATGCTAGACATTATGGCACATATGGCCAGGAATTGAGGTAGGTACATAAATAATTCTGGTAAATGGAGATAATCGCCAAAAGTACTGTCACGGGCAATCAGAAGGAGCCAGAGAAGATTTCTAGAAATTAGAATAAGCTTAAAATCAGACAGTGTAGTGCTGGCAAGCCAGCTCTTGGGGAGGAAGTGGGCAAAGGGCTTGATTTGTAGTATATACTATTTGTATGGCCATTTTCAAGCTACCAATATATTTAAGAATAGTCTCTTTCAAGCCAGTACAAATTTTCTCCAGCATCACACTAAATCAGGACATACCAGCCAGCTTTTTGGAAATCTCCTTTCTCCCCCCATCACCATGACCTCCTGATACCACATCATTGAGCTGTTGCCACCCATCCCATGCACTTTGCAAGTGATGGGTGTTTTTTGGAGGTTCTTAGCAAGCAAAAATTGGAAGCACTAGATAATAACTCCTAGACCTGGTTAAGCATGCATAAAACTGCTCTGCCCAATTGTACATGCTTCATGTCCAACCATGCTGGCCCTGAAGGGGTCCATTCCCCCTCAGAGGCTTCTTTTCCCCATTACTTCGCCTAGGCTGCTGAGTTCTCCCCTAATGCTTGCAACCCAGTTTTGTTAGATGTGCCAGGAATGTCTCATAAAGAGAAGGACAGCAAATGGAGATTGCATGTTGTAAGTAAGGCTCATCTCTAACCAAGCTCATATCCCAAGGCTTTAACATGTATTTAGATATCAAATTTACAGCAGGAAGATGAGTAGAGTATATTTTAAGAGGTATTGGAGCCCTGGCTGGTTTGGCTCAGTTGTTAGAGCGTCAGCCCACAGACTAAAGGATCCTGGGTTCAGTTCCGGCCAAAGGCACGTACTTTGGTTGCAGGCTGGATCCCTGGCTCTAGTCGGGGCGTGTGAGGATACAAAAAAAAAAAAAAGATATTGGACACATGTTAAGATTATGTTTTTCTTTGGAGCCAGGAAACAAAGTGTGTCAGCTATGCCTATGAGAAGGTATAATTTCAAGATCCTGTTTTGGTTGCCCAAGTAAGAATATCATACAAGTTTCTAGAAGAGGGACTTTACAGGAATTAGTCACTCTGAACTCAAAGTGTTTCTAGTAGAATTATTTGGCTCTGGGTTCCACTGTTTATCAGAAATCTTGAAAACAAAATAAAAACAACTTACAAAAAAATCATATTTACCTCTTTGGGAGTTTAAAATGTATTTTTCCAAGTAGAACTACAATGTCCTCATTCATCAGATCCAGACTTGAAAACCAGAGTGAGATTCTAATTTTCCACTCAAAATAAACCATGAAAACTAGTATATCTAAAGGGGTCCCTTGGAGAATTAAATAGTGCCTTTGATGCTCAAAATAAAGAAAGAACGGGAAATCATAGAGACAAAATTTAACCCAACCCAGTGAAAATCTATGAAAGTGGGTTTTTGTTTGTTTGTTGAAATTAAGAATATTAGTGCACTATCCCTGAAAATTAGCAGTACATTCATTCCACTTTTCTTATGAAAGATTTCAGACATGGGAAATTGTTAAAGCCAATTTATAGCAAGAAAAAGAATGTTGTGTTTAAGATGAAACATAATACATGAAAAACCAAAGTTTGAAGCAGGAAAGACTTGGCACAAGAAGAGAATTCAACCAACAGCTGATGACTGGGCTTGATAACCTTCAACACATTTCCAGCCTCGTCCAGCTTCAGGAGCAAGCCACTGGTGGAGTCTCACAGGCCCCGTGCTCATCAGGGCCTGTACTTGGGGGTTAATGTTCTGTGGTTGTTTTATAAGATTCTTATTTTTCTCTTTGAATCTGTTTTTTTTTAAAATGAAGTCTAATGAAACAATGAAATGTGTGTTGGTAGCTTGGAGCCTCAGCCCACAGGAGGGCCCATCTCAACCCACC
Organism: Miniopterus schreibersii; assembly: GCF_964146895.1. Taxonomy (NCBI): domain Eukaryota; kingdom Metazoa; phylum Chordata; class Mammalia; order Chiroptera; family Miniopteridae; genus Miniopterus; species Miniopterus schreibersii. The sequence goes on along the minus strand of NC_138102.1, from coordinate 72,756,290 downwards.
TCCCCAGCATGGGCTCTTAACCACCCATTCTTCCACTTTTAGGTATGTCGGGCAGTGCCCAGCCTCCCCTTCCTGTCCTTTTATAGGGACTGCTGCTGCCCTTTGGCCTTTGCTGAGCTTAGGCAGCAGAAAGGTTGAATCAGAGCTAATGTGCCTCCCACCCTCTTGGGACAAGGCATGCACTCCAGGATGGTGTCTCCCCTCCTTGGGTTGACTTGACCTCTTACCCACCCTTGATCCAGGTACCGAGTGCCTCCTGGTGCAGAACTTGCAATTTTAGGGGGATCACCCACCTACAGTGGGTTGGGACAGTGAGAGATTGACTTCCCTGCTCCTAGCCAGGTACACATGTCAGTCCAGTGGCTAAACATTGACATATAATTAGTGACTTTTACACTGTATGCCTCTGTTTTACTTTTTCTTCACTTACTTATCTTTCTACATTGATATAGCTGCAGCTCTGCCCGAATTCTCATCTCCTGCTTTAGACCAAGAATCAGCAAACGCCCAGGAGGAAAAGCAGACACAGGCTGCTTTTCACAGGTTCACTTCTCTGCTGTTCGCTTCCCTCTGAGATCTTAGGCCCTTACATCCTGGTTGCTTTGGCAGAACTTCAAAAAGAATTTTTTCTTTAATGGCTTTTATTTTACCACAAGAGCATAGGTATGCCACAGGCTATTCCTTCTTACTTAGAAATTGATGACATTGTTTGGCGTCATAAACTAGACAACTGTTTCTACAAACAACAAACGAGCATCAACCATTCCAAACCCTAACTCTCATTCTGAGTTCAGAGGCTTTAAATGTTAATTAGTTTATGTTAAATCGTATTTTACATTAGTTTTAAATTAGACTATCATTGAGATTTTTTTAAAAAGGACATTTTAAGAGATTAATGTCATGCAATTGTAACATTCGAGGTTAAAAATTTTGTGGGCATGTATTATGCCATAATACACCTAGGCCTAGATTGTCTATCTGTGTGGTCATGTTAAACAGTTAATTACTTTCTGGGGAAATCTTGGCCCCTGTGTGAAGGTGGGACTGCCAGCTGTCACTTGGGCAGCCAAGTGCCCTGGTTAGACTCCTTATTACTTATAAAATTTCATAGGAAGATGTCAAACATGCCCTTCTCTTAGTTTAATCTCAAAGTGTATGTAGGGAATTTCTCTTCATCAGTAACCTGGAGACTGGGTTCTACATAGACAATATACTGTGAAGTTCTTTGTGAACATTTTTTAAAAACTAAAAAAGCTTAGTTTTAAGAAATAGCATTCAGGGAAAAGTACCTTAAAACTATAGAGTCCACTCCTTCCTCTTGCATCTAAGAGTTAAAGAGAAAATAATTGCTTTAGTCTCTCATATATGAACTATGCTTTGACATTGTGCCTTTGACTTGCATACAGAGAGGTAACAAGAGGAAGTCAGTCTAAACTTGCCATTTCATTTATTGCAGAAATATTGTTGAGGATATTGATCTCCATGGGAAATCACAGGTGTTTCTCTCAGCTTTCAGTATCAGGGAGATGCATCTCTGGAAAAATGTGTTGGGTTTGTTGTTGTTGTTGTTGTTTTCATTTTTAGACACTCTAACCATTGCAATCAATCATGTTTTCTTTTGTTGTGTGTGTTTCTTGATGCCCTTATCTATAAGAGTTCCTGCTGCTCAGATTTTTCCAGAAGGTTCTGTCCAACATTAAAATCTGAATGAGGACTCATTGTCCCTGTTCCCATGTCTACACTCCACAACAAAATGAGGTTAGCCGCACACTTGCATCAGCTATCCTGGTCCCTATAGAGGTGATTTTTTAAATGGGTGGGAGGAGAGAAGAATATTAAATGTATTTTTCTTTTTGAGACTCCTAAAGAATTGGGATCACATTTAAAAAATGTAATCAACTTCAGAATCATTTGCCTCCCTCCCACCACTTTAAGTCTTCTATGAATCTTTGCTTAGACCTGTTGTTTAGGGCAAGGTATAAATAAATGAAATATTTTTCTCTTTTATAAATCACATTTTACAATTTATCTGATAAACTGTATGTGGAGTTTGGTATGAGGCTATACCAAGCTCAGCAGATTTCAGAAAGAGTCCTTGAAAGTCTCATTGATTCACTCAGTCAATACCATGGGCCACTGAGGATGGCTTCTGAAAAGGAACCTAGGGTCTGCTAGAAGGAAAAAGAGAGGAAGAGAGAGAAATAAAGTCGACATGGTGCTATAGTTGAGGAATAGGGGAGATACAGTCGTGTCTTGAAGAAAATGATCCGCGCAGGGGCACTCATGGAAAGGTCAGAGAATTAACTCTGGTGTGAAAAACAAGGGGTGGTTTGCCGGTGTAGACAGGGAGGAAATAACTCACAGCAAGTGCAAAGATGTGGCAGGAAAAGCAGCTTGGAGAGCTTCCTGGGAATGTGCATTGTTTTTAATGAAGACGGAAAAGAAGCAAAGAAGAAAAAACAAAGAAAGGCAGCCAGAAAGAGAGAGAGAGAGAGAGAGAGAGAAAGAAAGAGAGAGAGAAGGAGGAAGGGAGGGAGGGAGGGAGGGAGGGAGGGAGGCAACAAAGGAGCATAATAGAATATGCTGCATAATCTTCACGGAAAGTCAGTTTCTCTCTCCACCAATAACAGTAACAAAATGCATTGGAGAATATTTCTGTTCAAATATTCGTTTGAAAGAGTACTAAATTACTGGCCTCCCCACAGGTGTCAGTCCGGCCCTGGGAGTGGAGTGTTCCTAGGTTGCCTTATATTTTTCATGTTTTCACATGGCCTCAGAGAATCATTGCCAAGATTCTCCTGGCACCACTGCAGAGCCTGGGAAGGCCACCACTTGCCTGGGCGCTCCAGTTCCACGCGCAGACCTCCGCCGCCCAGGCACAGCACAGGCCTGAGCTTTAGTGCCGCGTGCCGCAGGCACGACACCACTCTCATTCCTGCCTCTCAGACTTTTGTTGTTTTTCCACATACACCCGGCGGTCACTCTGTTCCACAATCACTGTAAGAACCTACTGCCACATGGGAAATGTCCCTACTGCGTTAGGGGTTCTTTTCCCATCTCTCACAGTTTTTTTCCTTTTTCCAGCATAACTATAATAAATATTTCCAGGCACCAGTAACCTGAACCAACACTCCTATTTCTCAGGCCAAGATGAGACTGTTTTGCTCATGAATTTCTACTTTCCAGTTCCATTTATGCCTTACCTGATAGTCTACTATATTCCCTTTGTGATGGTTAATTGCATGTGTCCACATTACTGGGCCATGATGCTCATATGTTTGGTCAAGCATTATTCTGCATCTTCCTGTGAAGGCTGTTTTTGGATGAAATTAATATTTAAATCAAGTGGACTTTAAGTAAAGCAGATTGCCCTCCATTACGTGGGTGGGCCTCATATAATCAGCTAAAGGCTTTAGTGGAACAAAGATTGACCTCCCCTTAACAGACGGCCTTTGGACTTGAACTGCCACTCCTCCCTGCGTCTCCAGCCTGCTGACCAACCCTGAAGATTTTGGACTTAAGAAGTATCCACAATCATGTGAGCTAGTTTCTAAAATCTCTCTATATATTTATCTTTCTGTCTCTCTATCTCTGCTTCTCTGTCTCTCCTTACATATACACATTATTAATCTAATTAAGTGAACTAATTCCCCAATATTCACATACACAAAATCTCTTGTGGACACACACACACATACACATGCACCCTGTTGGTTATGTTTCCCTGGAAAACCTTGACTAATGCACTCTTTTCCCAGGGTTAACCAGGAGTGTCCTCATTAACCATGTGGTATTATAAACTTTTATTGCCCCTAAGGCCTTCCAATTAGATTATCTCAAAGTTTACACATGGCATATTGGGAATTGCACAAATTGGGGGCAGGTCATTAAAAGGGTTTTTGCTATATAAAAGTAAACAATTATTTTACCTCAATGTAGGAAAGTCCAGCTTGTGGAGAGTAACATACCATTTAATTAGAGAAGGTAAAGGAGCCAGTCCTTCCCTGAAATGGCTTACCCAAATAACAGTTAACAGAAAAACACATTGCCTGTCTTAGTTTGTTATTCATTAGATTTTCTTGATTTTCAGATATTATTTAAGATTGTTTTCTTGCTTTTTTAATAGTTTAGGTTTGTCATTCATTTCATTGAGTGACCTAATTCCCTAATATTCACATACACAAAATCTCTTGTGGACACCTATGGGACTTTTTTTTAAAATCCTCACCTGAGGACATGCTTTCTATAGATTTTAGAGAGAAAGGAAAAGAGAGGGAGCAAGAGAGAGAGAAACATCAATGTGAAAGTGAAACATCAATTGTTTGCCTCCTGCATGTGCCCCGACTTGGGACCAAGCCTGCAACCTGGGTATGTGCCCTGAATGGGAATCGAACCAGAGACCTTTCGGTGTATGGGACGACATTCTAACCAATGGCCAGGGCACCTATGGGTCTTTTTACCCAGTAGCCTTCTATCAGTGAAGATCCCTGAAGAAAACAGTTTCTTCACCTCTCCCAGGAGAGCTGCCATCTCCAAGGATGCTGTAGGATCCACTCTGTTAGCCCAGTGCTACCCTCCTCTGACACAATTCACTTCCACAGATAAGACTCTAGCACAGACTCTAAACAGAGCCAACAAGCTCCTTCTCTAGGAGTTTTGGGCTTGGGACTGACAGAATCACATTCTCTCTCTCTGGCTAAAGCTCAGAGAGCTTTCAGCAGCTATATTTCCTGTCATAAAAATAGAGCTGTTGAGAAATGAATGTGAAGAGTTGGGATTTTCAAGAACATAAATCCGGTTGTTCCAAAGGCCCAGCTATTTTTCTGACCTCAGTTTCCTTGAGACATGTTTCTATCCTTATAAATAAATATTATTTTCCATTATGGTAGTCCAAGTTGGGTTTCTGTCACTTACAATCAAAGACGTTCTGCATAATTTGTGTGGAAAAGCATGGCATCTATGAAACCAGCACTCTGGCAACTTGAGTCATGTTATCTCAATCAAGTAAAAATGTGCCTTGTGACACAGGGTGCACCATCTTCAAGCCACCCCACAGGCACTTTGCATGATGGAATATGGCTCTAGAGCTGGGTTCTTATCCACCCTCAAAAAATGTTCTCTTCAACTCTACTAGGAAAATACACTTACATGTGTAATTTCCTTCCCAGATTATCATCATCTTAGATACCTGCCTGATAATATAGGTTTCCAGAATCGACACTGCTAAAGGTGAGAAGAAAAATACTGGGAGAATTTTTGAACAATAAAAAGAAACAAAATATGAAATCTAAAAATGCTCAAGTTCTGATCGTTTCCTCCATTATTTTCTGCCTTCTCTCCAAACTTACTTTGAGGAGGAGGTGGAGGAACTTCTAGAATTCTTTCTGAGTCTCATTTTAGTCCTGCCCATCAATCCTAAAAACATCAGTTTTTTCCTTTGTTGGCTTTTCCTTCATGAGTAACTTTTACAAATTTAAGATATTTGGAGGCTAAAACCACCTCCTTACTCACCTTCCACTTCTTGTTCCCTCTCATGGACCAAAAGGTTATTTTAAAAACATAAAATTAGACCACTAATTTCCTTGTCTAAAACACTCCATTTGTTTCTTACAATACTTAGAATTAAGAACCAAATTTCTGACCATGATCCCCAAAGCCCTGTGTGATCTGGACCCTGTACACCTACCTGCCTATCCCCAAATCGTGTCACCCTTTTCCTCACTCACCCTCTTCAGACACTCTCGCTCCTCTCAGCCTTTCAAAAGTGCCTCCTCCAAAAAGTGTTCTAAACCAGACAAATTGTACTTACAGGAAAGCAACAGATGAAGCTCAGGTCTTCCGGAGGCCCATGGAAGGGCTGAGATGCCAGTCATGAGGAAGGTTCTACCCTAATAGACAGAGGCCCTTGTAATATCCAACCGACATCTGTCATTTTACTGTTAATACATGAGAAAACTAAGTGAGCAACCACCTAATTTTTCCCTTTCTCTGAGATTCATGAGACCCACATTGTCACTCGAGTGAAACCATAAAGCCAATACCAGGCTCCGGACAGTAAAGAGAGTGTCTTGGTTAATAAGACAAGTTTGATTTTGACAAAACTAGGTTTGAAACCTGGCTTTACCACTTAGTGGCTGCATTACTTAGGCAAGTCACTTAGTCTTACCGAGTCTCAGTTTTCTACACTGTAATGTGGGAATTATTTGACTTTGAAAGTTAAACTAGAAAAGATGTATAGAGCTTTTTCTCACAGTAAGCACTCAAGCACTGCTAAATCCTGAGCAGTAACTAAACAAACTGTAGTTTTGGTTTTATTTTTGCTTTGGCAAACTTCATAGGTGCAGAAGTTAAAAGGCTGGTTAAGCAGGGAAAGGCCAGCAAAGCAGTCACCTTCTTGTTGATTGTGATTGTGTTAGATTCTGCCGAGGCCTCCGCAATGTCTGGTGCAGTGCTGGGTGTTTGGTGGGGCAACATTTCTCAAGTGAGGCTTGTCAGCCTGGCATCAAAACCATATGCTTTCACTTATATGTGGAACCTAAAGAACAAATTACACAAACACACAAAATTGAAACCAGCGCAGATACACAGAGAATAGGCTGATGGTTGCCAGAGGGGAGGGGGGTTGAGGGACTGGATGAAAAAGGTGAAGGAATGAAGATGTACAGATCCATAGTTACAAGATAGTCTTGGGGACGTAAAGTACAACATAGGGAATATATTCAATAATATTGTGGTAGTTATGTATGGGGCCAGATGGGTACTGGGAATATTTGGGGAACACTTTGTAAAGTATAGATTGTCTAACCACTATGCTGTACACCTGAAGCTAATACAAAATAATATGAAGTGTAAACTGTAATTAAAAATAAAATTTAAATAAAAAGAAAGAAACATTGGTCATGAGGCCCATTGCTGAGACATACTCAAGACTTCTTATCCAAAATCCCTGGGATTGAGAGCAGGAATTGACATTTTAAACAAGTTTCCTAGATGGTTCTTACTGCACACATAAGTTCCCAACATGTAACCAAAACTGACTGATTTATTGAACATTAGAATTTATAATTCTGACCCCAGACGTACTCTCCATTTAGCTTTGCATTTTTTTAAAAAAATCTTTCTCCAAAACAGAAACAATATATTAGAACTTTTTAAAAAAGGAATGCATGAACAAAAGGTCAAGGATTGCTGGGCTGTTTATTTCAAAGCCCTGGAGACCTCCTCTCTGAGATTCCAAAGTCCCTCAGTGGGCCTGTAAATTGAATGTTATATAACCACATGTTCACAAATATCCATTCTTCCAAAGACCTGCCTCCCACAATGCAGGTTCTACTGAGTGGAGGCTGATAGTTCATTTATAACATTAGCATAGCACCCTCATGCAGCACTTTATCACTGTTGCTACCTCATATCTATGTAATAAAAAATCTGACTCTCATTTAGTTGTTTGATTACTGACAGCTTTCAAGCCACATCAAGCCAACAACACTTCGAGCCAACATATTCCCCTTCTCCTGTCCCACATCTGGACAAGCTGATAAGAAAGCCTGGTGCTTCCTCCTTTGGCACCAGCAGGAAGTTCAAATCATGCGAGCCCAGCACGGGCAGGGAAGCACTCTCTCCAGCCCTGTGCTCTCACCACCACAGAATCCAAGCCAGTCACCCCTCCCTGTCCTCTCAAGCCATTTTTGGCTTGAAAGCCTCCTTATATGAGTAGTAAATTTTCTCATACCTTCTTAGTGTATGTGTGTGACATTGTAGTCTAGACACTTGAACCACATTTAGGGTGGTGGCTAGCCTGTCTCATGGAGTGACCTAAACAATCTGAAAAATGCCAGGAGCCTTTCAGCATATCTCAGTATCTGATGTTTCTCTGTCCTGTCTGGGCGCAACTGAAAAAGCCATCTCCCCCCCCATGCAGCTCTGATTCTGTCACTTCTTCACTTAAGATTAGAATTAAATTTTTCAGTGGTTTCCTTACAAAATCAAGTTCTAAAACCTTAGCCTACTATCCAAGGCCCATAATTTAAACCCAATATATCTTTATAAGCTTGTCTCCTGTACCACTTTTTTCAAAAACCCTGTTATTTAGCCAATAGTTGAACTACTGCGTCCCAAAGGAATTTTAATGCTTGACTTGTATTCATAATTGGCCTTGTATTGTTTTTCCACTGTAGCCTTAAAGTATTACTTCTATCTTATGATGTTGTTTAAACTTTCAGTTCTTAACAATTTTCTGCTATTACATTTTAAGAAGACCTTCTTTGTTTCTCCTATAGGACTTAAGGCAAAGCCTGGCACATCATATGTGCTTCATGAATACATAGTCTTCTGATGTGATCTTATAAAGAGTCTTAAATCTACTCCAGGATTTCTCAAGGGTGAAAAATTAAAACAAAGCATAATTTTTGGTGTGGACTTTTCAGTAAAATTTTATGTTTCAATTCTGACTTTATGGGATTGGATTTGGAAAAATAGTTTGTTAATGTAAAAATGAATTGGCTCCTTTAGTCTGTTGTGATTGATAAACAAGCTTGAACTTTCCTCACAGTTCTAACTTAGCAAGGATGAACTATGCTTTGGCCGAATTATTAAATCAATTGGTTTGTTTCTAATATACTGATTTTTATAGGAATTTTTCCTATCATATTCTTTTAGTAGAGATTTTAATCATTCAATTAGCACTACTAGGCACCTTGTTGCTAAAAAATACAATGTAGTAATTTTTTCCAGTGCAGTGGTGCTCACATGGGAATACACAAAGGGACTTGTGGCTCCTTCAGAAAAACATTTCTCTCCTTTATGCTTTCTATGTAGTCTTCTTCCTGAGAAGATAGTAACTCAAGGAGAGTGAATTGGGGCATCACAGCTCTCAGTAACAACTGCAGCCATGTCAGTAAAGTTTTTAGCACAAAGACATTGGACATGCCATGATAACTATTGGAATTCTGCACTATTTGTTTGAAGGTCAAAAAATGTAGGTGGCTCACCTTTTCCTTTAACTTGGTTAGATGCAAAGAAAAGAATGTTCAATAGAAAGCCTCCTATAATATAAAACTACTTGAACAATATTTATACCGATGTCCTTCTCAAAAAGCTTACAAATAATATCCAAAAACAGGTTTAGTCTCATTTATTAGATAACCTTCTCAGTAATGACTGGTGAGTCTATAGACCTGCACAAATAGCCATCTGGGAGGTGGGTGCTGCAGATTTGAAAACAAAGGGGTGTTAGTAAGATATCGCAAAGGTCACATACTTGGACTTCCTTGAATATGTTTGAGAACCATATTAAAGCTTGAGCTGCTTATTTCTACTGTGCTTTTGTAAATGTGACACTGCTTACAGACTGAACCATATGGCTCACAGCTTTTTAAGTTTGCATCAGCTCCAAACTCTAAATTCTCTGCTACAACTTCAGCTGCCATTCATTGAAAAGCTCACTATACATTCGCAACACTCGAGACATTCTTGGGTGTCTAGGCTCTTCCCCACCTCACTCAACCTTCTTCATATGTCTCCTTTCCTCTAACTAAGCACCATTCCCTTCATTCCCTTTTCTCACTGATAACTCCTGCAAACAGCCTCTGAAATAATTTTCACTCAGCTACCCTCCACATTCCTCACTTTTAAATACTCCATGTATTTGGACAGCTGGAAAAAATCTTTAAATTTCTGAAGTCTCTTTAGAGGAGTTTTATATCCACCCCTATTAGTTTGCTAATCTCAAACATACTTTCCCACATTTGCTCCTATCTTGTACTTCTCTATGTAATATTGATCATAGCAGTATCTAAATCTGGCAGTGGCAGGCTATCCACTATGATGCCATGTAAATCTCCATTCACAATGATGGAGGTTAATGAAGAAGTTATCTAAGGTCATGCATGACAAAGCAAAATGCAAAAACAAATCATTATCACAAATTAGCATCAGATTTCTTGATAAATGTCTATTTTTTTGAATACCCAGAATCACCACCTATTACTGGTTGTAACACGTGACATTTTTTTAATCTGTAAAATATGGAATTAATTCCATGAAGACTTAAAGCTTAAGTAGAGGATATTTAAAATATGCTCACATACTTGAAGTATGTCTGGTAAATAAAATTTGAATGTCCCATTAATATCTCAAATGAGGCTTCTAGTCTTTGCATCAAATGAGTAAAATAATCATTCCAAAATAAATACCACATGTTTAAAAATGATTGTATTCTGCTATTTCTTTTGTACTTGTCCTGTAATAATGAAGCCAACAAATCCAGAACAGCAGTTTATATTATAATGTGGCCACCTTTTGGTGAAGATTTGATCTAAGTATGACCAGAAAAAACAGTCCCAAAATATCTCTTTGGCGATGATCCATTTCTTGGTTTCCACTCCATTTTATCACATTCTCCAAAGGAACAGGCTATGTCGAAGCACTTTTTAAAAAATCAGTCAGCTAATAGAACAACAGAGGGAAGAGTAGCAATATTCTGACAAATGTCAAGAGATGAAGCTACCACACGATGTGCTCCATCAAAACAATGGAGGAAACCAAGAAATAAGAAGACGTGGGATTTAGGAAACAGTAGGTCCAACATAGGAGAGAGGAAAGGGGAATCCCAAATATGGTAAGAAAGGAAGATTTCTTGGCAACATCTGTGAAGTAGGCTGAGAGATCTGCCAGTGCAGACCTGGGGTAGGGTAGATGGTGTTGACAGATTTATCTTCAAGAAAAAAAAAAATGATGTGATAGGTTACCCGATGCAATTAAATATATTCAGAGGAGATTTGTATTTTGGTAGAGAGTAAGAATGAATTAACAGTAGTAAATGGTACACAACTAAACAAATGAGGCAGAAGAGGTGATAATTCACTCTAGGTTTGAAACAAAAGGGAATAAAAGAAAACGTGCCTTTAATAATATTTACAAGGGAATAATGTAACTAACGAATACTGATCTAACAAGAGTTGTATTGAGAAAATGTGAGAGTTATATGACCTTTCATAGTAGGAAGTTTGTAGATAATATCTACAGCTGAAAATTAAGAAATGAAACTTGAAGCATATTATTGAGAAATACAAAATTAAATAGCAGAAGAAAGCTAAAAGACTTGAGATTGCTTTTTTTTAAAGCAAAATGTTTATTGGAGTGTTGTACAAAGAGTTTCCAGTCAGAAAAGGCATATTACAAAGAATTGGAGAAAAAAACAACACCACGCATTTGGCATGTACCTTGAAAACCAAAAATACACGTCTGAAAGGGAAGTCTGGGGCCTGCAGCTCTGGAAGCCTTGCCACTCCCAGGCTGTGCCCAAGGGCTGCAGGCACAGACAAAGACCTTTGGAGCCAAGGTGACTGCCTGGAGGAATGTCAGTCCTGCTCAGATGAGCTAAGGTCAGCAGAGCTGCTGGGTCTACGTGTGTCAGAGCCTCACTGTTAAGAAACTAGCTGAGTGATCACGTCCTAGACTGCGGCCAGGAGCCCAGGCTGCAGACTGGGATCTGCGCTGCCACCTCCTGTAGGCCCGAGGGCAGGCCACCTCCCTATCGCTGGGGGCCTGTTTCTCCTGAAGGGGTGCTGGGCTCCGTCACAGGACAGGGGCTCAGGCAGAGGAATGGCTTCCTCATCATTCACGGCTAGAGCTGAATTTCTTTAAGGAACTGTTCACTGTTTCCCAGTCCCCAGCCAGCCATTTCACATTGGATTCTGCTCCATGTTTCCAAATACTTGATTACCGATGAACGTCACCAACCTCCTGTCACCAACTGACCACCCAGTCCAGCTTACCCTCCCCCTACCCGCCAAGGGCACCCCAAGGGCTGCCTGGGCCTCTTCCCAGCTCCACTCAAGGCCTCTGCCAGGCACTGGTTGGGGGGGGGGGGTTGTGTTGAGGGGGTTGCTGGGCCTGCGGAAAGCATTGGCCCTCTCCCTTCCAACATGTCCAGAACCCAGCAGGGCAAGATTCTTTCAGTAAATTGCAGACCCAAATTCCAGGACACAGCTTGATACCTTGGGGATTCCCAAAATATGTCCCAAGATGTCAGTGTCCCATGTGTCTGGGGGTCACCAAGACCCTGCCTCTTGGTGCCTCATCACCTGCTCTCCAGACCCTTTCTGTCCACATGGCTCCTGCTGGGGGGGGGGGGCAGGAGGAGGGAGGGGAGCTACATCCCTGAGCCTCAGGGGCCCTGGAAGCAATCCTGGGAAAAATTGTGCCTGGGGTATATGGTACTGCATCACCAGGGCAGGCAAGCTCTCCAGGGCCTACCAGAACCTTCCATGAGTTGAAGAGATGGCTTTTTTTTTTTTAAGTTTCTTTATCTTTATTGTTGAAAATATTACAGATGTCCCCTTTTTAACCCCTGAGATTGCTTCTTAAAGTGGGATTTGGGGATAGAAAGAGGTTAAGAGACCACTGTTTTTTCATCTATAGCCTTCTAGAGCTGTTTCATTATTTAAATATATGTATATATGTAACTTTGCTTAAAAGAAAAATTAAACATAAAAAAAATAGAAAATGTTCCTAGCTACAACTTACTGGTACAAAATTGTAAAGAAGGCAGAGTTTAATTAGAACTGATTCTAAAATGTATATAAAAATGCAAAGTATCTAGAATAGCCAAGGCATGTAAATACTTCTTGTAAAGCTTCAGAAGTGAGATAGTGTGGTACTTGTAGAGAACTAGACAAGTAAAGCAATGAAACAAACCAGAATGAAGAAAATATCCATACATTTACAGTCATCTGATTTGCAACAGCATCAATGTAGCTTAGGGAGAAAAGGTTGAAATTTTTAATAAATGTTGCTGAACAATTGGGGGTAGGAGAAATGAACCTTGACCTTTACCTCACCATATACAAGAGCTAAATAGAAATTCATTATATATTTAAAAGTAAAAATATAAAGCTTTTAGAAGAGGACAGTATAATATATTTATGAACTTGGGTTAAGACTTAAGTAGTACAAGAAAATTCCTAATTATAAAACAAAAGATTGATAAATTAAATTTTATCAAAATTAAGAACTTTTGTTAATCAAAAGATACCACTAAGAGATAAAAGGCGACCCACAGACTGAGAGATGTCTGCAATACATACATCTGACAAAAGGCTTGCATTTAGAATATCTAAAGAACTACAAATCAGTTGTACACCTAAAATTTATATAGTTATTAACCAATGTTACCCCAATAAATTTAATCATTTTTTAATTTAAAAAAATTTAAAAATAGAAAGACAATCCAATTTAAATAATAGGCAAAAGATTTGTGTAGGAACTTTATAAAAGTGGCTATCCAAATACTTACTTGGAAAAAATGCTCAATTTTATTACTCATTAGGCAAATACAAATTAAAAACAGAATGGATATTACTCTGCACACACCAGAATGGCTAAAATTTAAAAGACAGGTGAAAGCAAAAGTTGTTAAAAAAAAAAAAAAAATGGGGAAACTGGAACATTTATATATGTTGCTAGTAGAAATTTAAATTGTATAATCACTTGAGGGGACTTGTTTGGCAATATCTATGTGCCCATACTATGAGCCAGCAATTCCACTCCTAGGTATACACACAAGAGGAAAACGCATCCTTCCACCAAAGGACGTACACAAGAATGTTCATAGCAAACTTATTCATTAAAGTAAAAACACTGGAAACAACTCAAATCTTCATCAGCAATAGAATGATTAATAAACTATGATATTTTCATACAATGAGATTCTGAATAGCAACTATAAGAAACCCCACTGTTATATGCAACAATATGGATGAATCTCATAGACATCATGTGGAGAGAAAGAAGCAGGAGGAATGAATGCATACAGTAGGATTTTGTTTATCTGAGGTTGACAGGCAAAGCTAATATTTAGTGACAGGCATCGGAGTGACTACCTCCGAGGACAGAGGTGTTGACTGGAAAGGAACACAAAGGAGTCTTTTGAAATATTGGAAATATTCTGCATCTTATTTTTTTAACCCTCACCCGAGAATATTTTTTCCATTGCTTTTCACAAAGAGTGGAAAGAGAGGGAGAGAGAGAGAGAGAGGGAGGGAGAGAGAGAGAAATGTCAGTGTGAGAGAGACACATTGATTGGTGACCCCAGCACACTCCCCGACTGGGGCGGGGATCGAGCCTGCAGCTGAGGCACGTGCCCTTGATGGGAGTAGAACCCGAGACCCTTCAGTCCCGGGCTGATGCTCTCACTACTGAGCCAAATGGGCTAGGGCGATTCTGTACCTTGATATGACTATGGATCCATGGGTACGTTCAGAAACAAAAATTAAACAAAATATACATCTAAGATTTATGCACTTTACTGTATGTGTTATATACCTTGGTAGAAAAGTTTGTCTGGGGGACATCCTCTTTAAGCTCCTTTACCTCACTCTGGGTCTCCATGTCACCACTGCCTGATTTCCAGTACCCCTGGGGTGACCTGTTTACTCCCCGAGCCACGCTGAAGCAGGTTCCCAACTGGTCAGCCCCATGATTCCTCCAGTGTCACAGCATTACCCTCCCTCTTCCCTAACCACTCGGAGCTCACGTTTACCCATCTGGAGCTTCCTCGTGTCATAAACACACCCTGTTCCAGACGCCCTGGCCTTCCATCCGCTCTAAGTAAGACGCTTGCTCTTGGGGAAACCACCGATTATTTTTAAGATTCCATGCTGTCATTTTATCCCACACTCTAAGCTTGCTCAAGTCCTGTTCCCTTCCCATGCCCCCAGAAAGAACAAAGGCAGAAAAGAAAACGAAAAAAAGGAAAAAAGAAAAGAAGGCTCTCTAAATTTCTAAACTTTTTTTCCTGTGGCACAAGTTTCACTTTATCGTTTTATAATTTGCATATTTTTTCTGCCTCTCCCTTTCTTTTACACTATTCTTATTTCTTTTTTTCTCTCCAGCTATATCTGATATACTTTAATATGACATATGAAGAAAGATGTAGCTCTAGAATGATTTTTTAAAACTTAATATACCTTTTAGAGCAGTGTTAGGATTACAGAAAAGTTGAGTGGGAAGTACAGAGACTTCCCATATGCATGCTTTCCAAGACACCCCGCCTTCCGCCCACCTTTTCCCTATCATCACCACCTGGCATCAGTGTGGCACAATTTTACATTGATGAACTGATATTGATACTTTATTATTAACTAAAGCCCATAGTTTAAATTAGGGTTCCTGTGTTATAATCTATGGGTTTTGACCTATGCAGTCATGTTTTCTGCCCTAAACATGCCCTGTGTGCCACCAGTTCGTCTTCCCCACCCCCATCCCCCCACCCTCACTGAACCATTGGCAATCTCTGCTATTTTTACTCCCTCTATACTTTTGCCTTTTCCCAAATATCATATAGTTGGCTCTTTCACTTAGATTATGCACTAAGTTTCCTCCATGTCTTTTCGTGACTTGGTAGCTCATTTCTTTTTATTGCTGAGTAATATTCCATTGCCTGGATGTACCACAATTTGTTTATCCATTCATCTATTGAAAGGGAGCTTGGTTGCTTACAATTTTAGCAATTCTATATAAAGCTGCTATAAATACTTGTGTGCAAGTTTTTACATAGACCTACGTTTTCAACTCACTTGGGTAAATACCTGGGAGTGGGGATCATATGGTAAGATTATGTTTTGCTTTGTCATAGAACAATATTATTAACATTCTCAAAATAAAGAAATGAGAAACTTCCTCTGAATAGGACATTGGAAACAGCCTTTCTTCCATTGCTACTCCAGTCTTGCTCAACAACAGGGCTCATAATAGTTGATGAGTAAATATCTTATCCTCTACCTTTGTTCTCTTGAAGGTGCCTCTGAACTCCTTACAACAAATCAGAATCAAGTAAACCTGAGCGGGGAGGAACAAAACCAAAATGCCTTGGTCTAAATTGCACAGGTAAGATGCCTGCCCTCTTAGGTTAATGAGCTCTGAGATGAGTGAAGTCAAGTGTGACTCCAAGATCCCAATATGACGCACTGGATCTTCCTTCATGGCAGTTACTTAACCTCCCATAGCCTCAGTTTCCCAGCCATAAAATGGTCATAATGGATTTTGACATATGCATAGTCATGTATCTGCTATTACAGCATCATACAGAATAATGGCATTGGAGAAAGAAATTTGATGAGATGGCAGAGGCAAGCACATAGGACAGAGCAGCCACACGGGAGACACTCAACAGAAGTTTATTTCCCTCCATTGAGTAAGACCATCTGAATACCACACTATATCCCACCCCCCCACACACACACACACTTCCCTGGGTCCTCTACACGTAGGATAGCCTACATCTTCTCAGGAGACCAGGAAATCTCTGATAAGACTTCCAAGTGAATTTTTGAAAAATCTTAAAAACACTTCTGAGAATGAGTGACATTCTGTGGAAACCATTAGGAGTAGGATGGAAATACACATTGGCAGCTCTCTTGATAGCTTTACTTTTTAATGTTATGTAATCTATTACCCTCCTGGAGTATTTGCATTTTAAATGAGGATTCCAGAAGATAATATGAAGAAGTTAGTGCCCAGTTAAATTTTAATCAGTCTTGTGGTTTATTCCCCTTATCCTGCCCCAGGAAATACCAGTCTTCCTGAACTTAATCTAGTTTGTCCACAGAATTCAACTCCGACTTTTCAAACAATGTAATGTGGGATCATTGTTCCTACTGGGACTGCAAAGTTCAAATAAAAGGAACACTGTGTTGAGACTGCTTGGAGCCTTGTGAAAGGGAGACTGCTATTTTTTATGGATGCGTGTGTAAAATTCATTTTTGTGGAAATATATCTATCTTTAGACATTAGAGCTACCTACCACAGGGAGTATCCAGTCACACAAAGTTAAGCGACTTAACAGAGATGGAAAGTGCTGAGACTTACTGATCACATCTAGGATATGTCAGAT
The DNA here is from genome assembly GCF_964146895.1 of Miniopterus schreibersii. Classification (NCBI taxonomy): domain Eukaryota; kingdom Metazoa; phylum Chordata; class Mammalia; order Chiroptera; family Miniopteridae; genus Miniopterus; species Miniopterus schreibersii. The sequence continues at coordinate 72,739,396 of NC_138102.1, read as the reverse complement.
TTCTTAGAGTCAGTTCTGCACTTTTAGTACCATAATAAATTATATCTCTCTTTTGTCTCCCTAAATGATTATGAGGGGATAAACAGCTGTTTAAAGGAACCAATATTATGACCTTCTGCCAGTCATAGATCTCAATATTCCTTCCCCAAGATGATTCACCTTCCCAATTCTCAGAGTTATATTTGCACCATGGAACCAGTATTTTTTTCTTCCTCAAAAAGGACAGGTCCCATATTTAATTTGTCGGTGTACTTTGTGGCATAGAACTTTTGTACATGGTGTTGAATATCTATTGACAAATGCCAAATCCTTATTGTGAAACAGGCAATTAAAGATGCAAATTCTCTCTTTACAATGTGATTACCAACACGATGGTTAATAATTTGCATTTTACAATTTGCTATACAACAGGAATTATGTGGTAGTATTAAAAATAATTACCCAGACCCTGACATTCTTAAGAGGTACATGCTGAGACACTTGCAAAGTTCCAAAATCACAGATACCATTATAGCATAGAATTTCTCTCATAAAGTTCAGTTGGGTATCACTAAAAACTTTTAATTGACCCCTTAAGACCTTCATAATTCTATAAATAGGGGACTAGACTCATTTATAAAGCTAATAATAAGAATTCTGTCTGGAAAATTTATTGAAATAGTTTGTGAATTGCCTTTCCTCATTTCCTTATAGAGCACCTGGTAAAAGCATTCATATCATGAGTCCAAGATACTGCTAATGTGGCATTCCTACTCTATAATTTATCCCAAAATTCAATTTTACTATGTAAGCACCATCTATTTTTCAGATTTCTTAACTTTCTCTTCACTTCCATGCCAACATTCTTCACTGGTTGGTTTTAGTTATTTTTGTTGTTGTTTTTATGATTGTTCTTTTATTTAGCAGGGGCATTTTCCATAAAATACAGAAACTTTCTTGCTTCACAAAAGGTACATGTTTGGGAAAATGATAAAAACCATAAAGTCTGGCTAAGATGAAGATGCTTGGCATTGGATAGGCTCCACCCCAAGAAAGTGACTCCCTGCTACCAACCAGCCCCTTCTAGTGTGTTGAATTCAATGGGCACCTCCAAAAAATTCAAATGATTACATCACGTAGACCACTGGAGTTATTTAGCAACAGTCAAAACTGCATATGTTAATTCTCTAAATGCCAAAGGTCTTATAATGACTTTTTAAAATGCTCATATAATTTGTGAATATACCTTTTGAGAGAGAGAGAGACAGAGAGAGAGAGAGACAGAGAGAGAGAGAGAGAGAGACTAAACGAGTGAGCCCTGCTGTGAGTTAAGAACTGGGTTACTAGCCTATGCTCTAGAGTCATGACATCATTTAATTCTCCCTGTAACTTTATGAGTTAGGTATATTATTCCTATTTTTATAAGAAACTAAAACTCTGAGAAGACATAAGTGGTCCAATATACACAACTAATAATTGGCTGGGAAATAATTCAAAGCTGGATCTTTCTGTTATTTTCACTGGAACATTGCTGTTCAAAATGGCCTCAGTCAACCCCACAATTAACTTCTGAAGCTTCAATGGCTTCAATAGCAAGTTTAAGCCAAGGCGACAAGTTTTTATATCCCCACGTCAATCAGTACCTGTACACCAGCTGCCCCAAGGAGGCGCAGCAGCTCCGGTCAGTTGAGGTAATTCCCAAAGAAAGCTGACAGCTAACACTGTTTGCAGCACTCCCAGAAGCTTGGGGAACATGCTTTTTCTCCCGAATGAGGATATGGGTAACACCTCACAGAGTCCACCTGAGCCACTCTTTGGATCTGCTGCTTTGTATGCATTCTGGAAGCAGCTTTGTTGGGATGCTGATGCATCTTTTTCTCAGATAAAGCTTATTGAGATTTAGTGGCATGAAATAGAGCCCTAATCACTACAGCCAGTCTCGGGATCGCAAGTGAAACACATTGTCTCCCTCCTCTACTATCCATTCTATATTCTCCCCAACCTCACCTATTACTTCCTCAGGTCTAGGTATCATACCTATTGGCATGTACCAGACTCTCATCTCTAAGGGGTCTGAGGTCCTAGTCACCATGTCCTTCTCTGACTAGGGCTTCTGAACTTATCTATTGCTGTCAAAATTGGGCAAAAGAGTACCAAGAGGCACCTAAATAAATCACTTAGTGCCAAATATATCTTCCCTGACTCCATTGTATAACAGTCGTGCTATCTCTTCCTGTTCCAGAGGCTTCCGTTCTTGCATGTTGGTACCTTGGCACAAAGAACCCAAAGTGCCCAAGAGCCAGCTATAGCTTATAATTTAATAGAGCTCTTGCTGTGTCCTCAGGTGGAAGAAATCCCCTTTTGGAAACCAGGACCATTAAATCCACAGAACCCATGCAAGGAGAGGAAGACAAATTCCCCCAAGCAGGTAACTGGGAGTCACAATATGTAGGCCATTCCTGCCTCCCCTGTATTTCTGCCTCAGGTACTGTACTCTACCGACTGGAGATAAAGCACCACATCAAATTCATTGATATCAAGTACACACTCCACCCCAGATGATGACCACCTTCCTCTTCACAAGGTATAATCTCAAAGCTACTGCTTCGGCTGTGCCTTGAATGTACCATTTCATCACTCTTCCAAGCCAGCTGCCTCTGATGGTGCAGTATGTGATAGGACCAGTGGATCTCATGGTCACATACCTACTCCTGCATTCCCTTTTCTTAAAAGCAGGTCCCTAACTCTGATGCAGTGTATGAGGTACACATGCCCATGCATCAGCTACTCTGTACACCCACAAATAGTGGTGCTGGCTGAAGCCTCCTGGGAAGGAAAGGCAAACCCAAGCACAGAATATATTTCTATTTCTGTCCAAATGAGCCACTTTCCCTTCCTGGGCTGAAGAGGTCTATTGTGGTTAACTTGCCATCAGGTGGCTGGTTGGCATCGTCAAGGGTTGGTGCTATATTGGGGACTCAGCATTGGTTTCTGCTGCTGGCCAGTGGACTTGTATAAGGCCCATGCTTAGCATTCATCTCTGCCACCAGTAATGGTGTCTTTATCCCTAGCAAGGTATCAGGCAATCCAGACCCCAAATTCTAATCCAGTGTGTGTTTCCTTGGTCCCCTGCTAGTACTAACTGTTGCAGGTCAGGACTCCCAAGAAGTAAACTGAAGCAGTGATTAGTAAGCAGGAATTTTTTAGGTAGTACCAATGCAAGGGAAAGAAACAAGATTGGGCAGAGGAAGCTGGGCTATGATATAATTTCAACAAAGGCCTCATCTGACCTCACAGAAAGCTGTTATGGACCTTCAGAGTTGTCCTGAGCTGGAGGTAAAGTGTTCATCCTTTATACCTTTGTGTTGACCAGTTATTGGATATGTACTACCCCAGAAATGGCAAGGCAACTGACACTCTTTTAAAATAATTCCCAAAGGAGGCTGAGACGTGAGGGCCATCTGCTGCAGCATTCCCAGTGGCTGGAGAAATAAGAACAGTAGACCTGAAGGGGTATCTGGAAGAGTCATCATAGAATTCATCACAAGCATGTGTCATTATCTGAAATTATTGTGCTATAAAAAACATTCTCTCATTTATTAAATATCTCCCTAAATTAAAAATAAACATCATGAGGACAGATACTTTACCTATCTGGCATGTAATAGGTATGTTCTCACTAAATAATTGTTGAATTTTGAATGAATTAATTTTAAGCTGATTATAACCCTTATCAAAATAACCAAAGATAATCTATACAGTTTTTTATGAGGAAGCAATTTTACTGTTAGATTGGGGGTTCTTTTTTGTCTTTTCTCTCTCTTTCTTTCTTTCTCTTTCTCTCTCTCTCTGTAATTCAAAGTCAGTAAAGGTCTAGAGGTCATACAATCAGATACCTCAAGATCATTTGTTTTTTTGGATGCCACCTAGAGAATAGTAGACATTTGTGGGGCAGGGGAGAAATAAAGAAAAGGAAATAAGTTTACCCATCACTGGATGAATTACTATTCAGTGGTAATAGTATGAGAAAAAATAAATTGGAATATTTTAGTATATATCTATGTGGCATACACCAGAAGGAGCTAGTTGCTCCCAGCAGCCACTGCAGTGAGGCTTAGACCACATCTCTTGTATCTGGAACCATGACACTTTTAACACTAAGAGGACTCACTTTTGTGAAGCCAAAGGCAGTGTCGGAGAGAGCACAGGGTGGAGTAAGTTCTTTCTTTAGCCTGGGGCAAAGTTGTAAGAGTGAACTGGCAACCCTTTTAGGGCCACCACAAGGTTCAGAATATGAAGGGGTAAAAAAAAAAAATCAGATTAAATGACTAGAATTTCTGGAGCAAGGTGGACTTCAAAGGCTATGGTGCCAGGCAGCAAATGTTTATCATATTAAAATTTATGGAAGGTTCTGGACCTCCATCGATTTTACTGTTTTACTCCAATCTCAAATTGCATTTTAAAGAAAACAAAAGGAAAAATTATGTTCACTAAACTCATTTATTAACTATGTGCATTAGACAAATCGGTGAAAAACAGATAGATGCCAACTTATTGCCAAAAGCCAAGTGGAATCAAGGTTAAATTTTATATATAGTTACTTAAAGTTACCATAATAAATATAGTTAATATTTTATATCTAGAACTATATATCTATCTATCTACATATGTATCAATGTACATTTACATATTTAGATATATAAAGATGTATCAGATGTCAGCTGATTTCCAGATAGTGAAATTTGTAATATCCAATTGAAAATACTCTTCAAGCCCGGCTGGGCATGGCTCAGTGGTTGAGCGTAGGCCTAGGATCCAGGAGATTGAGGTTCGATTCCCAGTCAGGGCACATGCCCAGGTTGCAGGCTTGATCCTCAGTTGGGGGGGTGCAGGAGGCAGTCGACCAATGACGACTCTCTTATTGATGTTTCTGTCGTTCTCTCCCTTCCTCTCTCTGAAATCAATAAAGATGTATTTTAAAAAAAGAAAATACTCTTCAAGACCATAATTTTTTACTCAATTGCTAGGACCAGTCCATCCAAAACACACTCTTAATAATGGCATGAGATATGTGAAAACTACAAGGAAGGAAAATTTATGAAAACAGCTAATGCCAAAACCAAACTGAAAATTCAAGGCATCCAAAGTCCAAAAAGGGCATTAAGAGTACAGGGCATTAAAAGGCTGGAGTGGCCAGCAGGCTGCGCCGGATATGGCTCTCTGCTCAGTTGCAAGGGCCAGTGAAGGATTTTCTCAACTACCTTGCCCCTTCTTTGGTTTCTGCGTGAACCTAAGTAAATACATTCTTTATCTAGAGGAGTCTGTGACCATCTGGTGTGTGTCTAGTGACTGGCTTCAGAGAGGAACCGAGTATTGAAACTGGCTGTGGGAACTGTGGTTTGCAGTGCCCTTGAGCTGCAGTCCTGTTTGCTCCAGGAGCTCCCTGAGGGAGGAGTCCCTTTCTTCCTCCCCAGCTGAATATCAGTGGGCAGAATCAGTCAACAAAGTCAGGACACTATACGCCCCCAGGCTCCGAGCTCCTCTGGGATGAGGCCAGGCTGGGATTTGAGCACCACACAGAACTTGTTACATTTAATATTTAAGAAACAAGCAGCAGAGCCATGACCCCAGGAGGCTCTTCCTCCTGGACCTCAAGGACTGGAAGTTATAGCTGCTAGGCCCTCTCCTTCCTGCCCTAATGCCTGAGGCTACTCAGAAATAGTCTTCTTTTGAAGAGAGATACAGAAACATGCATATTAGTTGTTGGTTATACATTTCACTAGCATAATTAGCAAACAAATGCCACAGGTTATAAATAGTGAGTGCTTGAATTTAGAACTGCATTTTGTCCTTAAATTTCCCTTCCTTAAAACTTGAAGGCCAGTACATTCAGTATTTGTCAACCCCACATTTTGGAGGTGAGGCAAGAGAGCAGGCTGAAGTACAGTCCCCAGGAGAGCAAAGTTCAGGGGTTCACCACAGATGCTGGTATGTTGGTTTTCATGCAGTCTTGTACTGGTGGGAAAATCTTTTAGTTGCAGTAACTCCTTCAGTATGTATTACTCCTCTTAGGGTGTCGCTGATTCCTCTCAATTTATTTCAGTGACAAAAAGCATGTTTTTAATCTTCTTTTATCACTGAGACAACTGAGAAAAGGGGAACACAAAATAAGCCCCATCCCTTATAAATCATTAAAGCACATTGTCAACTGCGGTAAATCCTGATGGCAGATGACAGCCTCCGAAGGGTCAAGGATACAGCCCAATCTGTGGAGCCCAGTGGGGAAGAAAGGAAAGGAAAAAAATCACTTCTTGAGTGGAAAATTGAAGAAACCCCTATTTAGATTTAGAATAAATCTAAACCATCACCATCAACCCCAATCAAAATTAACCAATAAGTTCCTTTTTTAAATGGTTGGGTAAAGTTTTATACCGTTTCTGTTGTCTTGTTCTTCTTTAACATCTTACCTGCTTGGGATCAGAGTCACGTAAAGTGATTTAAATGATAAATTTCAGAGGAAAAACTTGTGGGCACTTAATACAAATACTTCTTACACCTTCTGTAAAAGGGTGTTTTAAAAAGTATATAAAAATAAAGCAAGCTTGATGCTTTCGCTACCTGATGAAACTAAAATAAAGGATACCGACTCTTCGTGGAGTTCGTGTGAGGCCCATTTTCCCTCATTTCTAATTCATTAGCCGCTCATTTAGCAAGCATTTGCTGGGGTCTCTCAGTAACTTCCTCTCTGCTCTTTTTGAAACAAATATATTCTTGGAACATATTTAGAACTTCTTGGCCAGCAAAAGGATAAGCAAAAATGTCCTTGCCATGGTGTAAATCAAAATTTTTCTGTTGCATTAATTTAGTTTATTTTTATCCATCCTACATTATTAAATGCCAGCGAGCAACAAATATTCATCATGTATTTTGGTTCAAGAAACACCATGAGCTCCACAGGCTGATTCAGAATGGACTTGTGGCCCAATGTCAAAGGGAAACAGACCATCAGGTATGTCAGTTCCAATGCAACCAGGCCTTGGGCGTGGAGGCGCCCTTCCCCTCTCAGTGCCTCAGCGACCTGCATGCGTGTGACCCTAAGAGCGAAGGCCTCCTATGTTTGGCACCCCAGGCACCTTACTCGCCCACCCTAGTCCAGGCCCTGTCTCAATGATACTACCTTGGTGAGGCTTATGGCTCCAGAGACATCTTGGGTATGATGAGCTTGTTTCTCTCCTGTCCCCTCATGGTGTAAGACTAGTGACTCCAAGATTAATTGCACCCCAAGGCCCAGATGTGGTGGATGCTTTCCAAAGGAGTTGCCCCAATCCAGGGTGAGGAAAAACTGTCGTGAGGGCAGTTCCTGAATGCTGACTCTGGACATTCTTGCTCCCTGTTAATTGCTCCTCTTGTGTGTTGGCCCTGAGCTTCGCTAACTGTGACTTTTGGCTCTGGTTCCTTTCCAGTTTCTGCCTCCTGGCTTCCACCTGGTCTCAGCAGCAGAATTTCCAGCTCTGATCATCAGCTTTGATCTGGTTTGTTGCATATATTCCCTTTAGGTGTCCTGCTTTCTTTTCTCCACAGTCCTGGGCTGAAGTCCGAAGGCCACTTCACAAACAATCCGTGCTCTGCTCATTGACTGTGTGTCCTGGAAAGGAGAAAGGAGACCACAAAAGCTTGTCTCCTAATGTTCTTTCCCTACCATGAGAAACAGACTAAATACTGTATGTATTTTGCCCTATGGACTATGTAGGTGTGTTATAAAGATTAACATCCGTGAAGCCTGTGTGGATTAATGTGAAAAGCAGCCACGTAGAAGATTGCCAAGCTATTGCCTTGGCAACATCTCCACATTAGGAAGAAACCTATAACACAAGCTATAATTGTAAAGTATGGAGGCTGTTTTGTTTTTATGAAACACACCAAACTCTATACTTCTAGGTGCCTCTTGTCTTGGAATTAGCTATGGTGGGGAACCATCACTTATTTCACTATTTCAGAAATTAATCCCTGTTCAAAAAAATATTTAGAATGACTTTTTGGTATTTCCTTTAGAGCTGGTGGCACTTTTTTTTCTTCTCAAATTTACTTGATGGTAATAAATAAATAAATAAATAAATCTTTATCTTATTAGGGTGGCCCTGAGTTTAAAACCACAAAATTTGGGGGGAGGGGGAATTAGCCATTTATTTAGGAAATATTGGAGAAAGAGATTGGAGAGAGATGAAGTGGGCAAGGGTGGGGGCGGCGGAGATTCCACCTATAACTATAAAGAAAAAGACCTGATTCAAAAGTAATGAGAGGGATGCTGCATGCAAAGGGGAGGGAGGTGAGTGTATGAGTGAAAGACTAAGAGAGAGAGCATATCCCAAGTTTTTCAGTTTATTGGTAGTGATTTTATGTCTCACCAAACAAAGAATGCACATCTTTGTTTGCACATCAGGCCATATATGCTACAACTTTCACCCCGTCAGGAAAATTTCTCAGCTTCAGTCTTGATTGGAAGCACAAGGGGTTTTTGTTTGTTTTTGTTTGTTTATTTGGTGTGTTTTTTAAACAGAAGACGTTGTCAGCTGGAAAGCAAGAAGTTCCATGGGGTACACCACGTCAACGAAGCTCTTTCTTCACCCAGAATTCGCAGAGCCTTGTCATCATCTCTGATTTTTGCTTCTGCTTCTGACCCGGAACAAGGGTTGGACGTGCTGACTTGTGAATGCTTTCAATTGAATTTTTGAGGAAAAGGTTACTTTGCAAACTGATCAATTTGCCCCCAAGTTGCAAACCCTCCCCCTCTCCCCCCGGTCACTCTCCCCTCTCCCCACTGCCATTAGTCTCTATTCCCACGATTCCTCCCTCAGGCCTCTCTCTGCTCTATAAAGATAAGCAATTATTTTCAGCTTCAAGCAGGATGCTGCCCCTTGGGGACCTCCAAATGCCATAAGTCTGGGAGAAGGTAGATGATTTACAGATCAACAGACCGGGCAGATTCTGTGGGATACCAAGGGCTTGACGAGCATAGTTTTGCTAGCCATAGAAAAATCTGTAAGAAAAAAGGAGCCCGCTCTGGAGGAATCTGGTTGCTTTTCCCCCCATTGACAGATAATTCCACTTTTAGATGCCTACAAAAAAAAAAGACAAAAACATTTTTGTGTTGTGAATTCTGGTATTTTCTACCTCACAGTGTGTGTGATTGTTGGCCAACAGTAACAATGGCCTGAGCTCGCTGGGTTTGCAGTGTTTCCTGGATCCCCAGCGACTCTGCCTGTCAGGCTCTCCCGAGGACCACTTGGGGCCAAGTCAGGACACCGGCGCTCAGCCCGCGTGGCTGCCCCTAATTCCCAGCAGTGCTCTGCACCTTCTCACCCTGTAGCTGGCTCAGCTGCCTTCCCAGCTTGCCAGCACTGCCAGCTTGCCGAGCGCCAGGCACTGCTTTTGTGTACGCCACAGTAGTCTGAGGTTCTGTGTTCATGGCTGGTTTGTTGTTAACTTCCTCTGCTAGGTTACTGCTATATTTTAGAGTGGATTCGTTGCGTCTGTTTTGCCTGCCAGTTAAATTCAGTTCAGCTTCACAAGCATTTAGGGAATCCTCGCTAAGGACAGATATAAAAACTGCAGAGGTTACATAAAAAGGTAAGACCATAGTTCACAATCTAATTGGGCCAATAATTCAGGCACAAAAAGGGATATAAGGTAGGAGTGTAAGACAGAGTAAGATAGGAGTCCTAGGATACATAAAACATTGTTCCTTTACTATTAATTATGCTGTTAGAGGTTGGCCATCAGGGATGGGATACTGATGAGAAAAAGGGTGAACAACGGAAGCAGGATATGGGCTCTGTCAAACATTTCTACAATAAGTAAGTCTAAACTTGAATTCTGAATGACCCTGTGCCCCTCTGGCTACACTGGAACCTTCTGGATAATGCTATGTTTGTGTGGTCAATCTGTTTTCAGGGTATAAGTATAAAGAAGCCATTATTTAAACTTTTAAGACTTTATTTTTTTAGAATAGTTTTAGGTTTCCAACAGAATTGAGAGGAAGGCACAGAGATTTTCCATACGTCCCCTGTCCCCACACATGTATAGCCTCCCCCATTATCAACATCACCCACCAGCATGGTACATTTTTACCAGTGATAAACCTATATTGACACATCATAATCACCCAAGTTCATAGTTTACGTTAGGATTCACCGAGGTTGTAGATTCTATGGATTTGGACAAATGTATAATGTATCCACCATTATAATATCATACAGAGTATTTTCAATGCCCTAAAAAACCCCTGTGCCATGCCTATTCCCTGACCCTGGCAATGCTGAGCTTTTTATGGTCTCCATAGTTTTACCTTTTCCTGAATGTCATATAGTTGGAATTACACAGTATGTATCCTTTTCAGATTGTATTCTTTCGCTTAGTAAGGTTCATCCATGTGTTTGCATGGCTTGATACATCATTTCTGTGTAGTGCTGAATAATACCCCATTGCTTGGATGCACTACAGTTTATTTATCCACTCACCTACTGTAAAGGAAACACTGGTTTTCTCTTCCTATGAAGGGAAAAACTCCCCTCTATGCCTTCCTTCCTGCGTGTCTCCCGTGCTGCTCACACAAAACACTTCACTCTGACACTTCTGGTCACCAAATGTGTGGAAGTGTTTCCTCACAACGAGCAAGTCTCTAACACCAGCTGGGTGTCCAGGGGGTGCCATGGCACCTCTCAGGGTTCTGCTTCATTCACTGCAGGCAGTAAAGGGAGACGAGATTTTTGAGATAGGAACGTTACTGAAGAGCTGCATATACACGTCTGAAGTTCAGAAGAGGGACTGGGCTAGAGATTTTGATTTGGAAATCATTACCATACAGGTGGCAGTTTAGTCGATGGGAATGGAACGGGTTCCGGGGAGAATGTGTAGGATGAGAAGGGACCAAGGTCCAGAGCAAAACACTCAAGAACAGAGAAAATCAGTGATTTTTCCTACTGACCCAGAATTGTCACCAAGCCCTTAGTTTAGGGTTTTGAGATCCTCTAAGGGACTGTTGAGTTGGGAATTTGTTAGTTTGGGTTTAGTGAAATACATTTATGTGGTTCATAGTCATTTCCATGTATACTTAAGTTACTGCTCGCTATCCTAATATGGGAATGGCTTCCTGAATGTTCCCACCACTTACCATGCCAAGTGTCATAAAAACTGTGAGAGAACATGTGGCCAGAGGACGTGTAGTGATATCAACATTGCAATTGGCACTAGAAATGCATAAGTAGCAAAGAAATAAGACATGAACTATTTGGAGCCAGGGGCTAGTCTATGGAAAATTCCTCCAATTGTAAATCATATATAAAAGAAACTTAATTGAGGTTTTTTTCAAATTTGACAATAATACTTAAAATGTACATGATCATTCCTATGATGAGTTGTGGAAATGAAAAAAACTGTTTTAAACATTACCAATAATGGAAACAATTTTTATGAACCATACTAGAAGACAGATAGGATTATCTTTCTATTCTCACTATAGAAAATATTATTAAAAACATTGTTATATGAAGAGTTAAACAAAGGTTAAAAGGATATGCAGTCAAATATATTTAAGCAGTTAGGTAATTAAAAACATGTTATTTATATCTGAATTTCTTGATGTGTGGTTCTTGTCAGCTATCTAAAATTTATAATTTATTATGATCTCAATAAAAAATAAATAGAAAAATGATAGACTTAAACTCATTTATATTACTAATTATATCAAATGCAATTGTTCTAAGCACATGAAATAAAAAGCAGAGATCATCAGATTGGTTAAGATGTCAAAGCACAGCTATGTGCTATCTACAAGAATCTAACTTTAAATATAAAAAAGCAGATAGAATTAAAGTGAAAGAATTTTAAAAAGATAGTCCATGATAACACTAATTTTAAAATATCTGGAGAGTTGTATTAATATCAGACAAAGTGGATTTCTAAGGAAAGAATATTAGCAGGAATAAAGAGGGTTATTTTATAATGATGAAAGAAGCAATTCATCAAGAAAACATAATTTTAAATGTATTTTTACCTATCAGCAGAACTTCAAAATACATGAAGCCAAAATTGATAATACTGATAAAACACAACAACAGACAAATCCACTGTGGGTGTCAGAGATTTCAGTACTGCTCTCACAATAATTGACAGACTAAGTAGATAGAAAATCACTAAATATATAAGAGACTCGAACAGCACTATCAACGTACTTGATCTAATTAACACAGAGATTCTATCCAATACCAGCAAACTATCCAGTTTTTACAAATGTATGTGGAACATTCTCCAGATGTATTAGTTTCTTAAGGCTTCCATAACCAAATAGCACAAACTAGGTGACTTAAAACAACAAAAATATATTCTCTCACAGTCATTTGATTAACGTCCACCTTAGACTAATATGGCTTTGGATAGACCTGCAAAGACCCTATTTCCAAATAAGGTCACGTTTATAGATACCAAGGTTAGGACTTGAAAGTATCTTTTTTGGGGCACACAAGTCAACCCACAACACCAGATTAGAGAATATTCTGGACCAAAAAACAGTTTTAATAAACATAAAAGGAGTAAAATCATATAATGTACATTCTTTGACAACAATGGAATTAAATTAGAAAGTCAATAAACAAAAACATATTCTGAAAATCTAAAAATACTCAGAAATGAAACAACACACTTCTAAATAACCCATGTCAAAGAATAAACATGAGTGAAATTAGAAATTAAGGTGAATGAAAAAGAAAACACAATATATCAAAATCTGTTGAATCCACCTAAAGAGTGCTTAGGGACATCATAAACTTGTATGAAGCACTTGTATTATAATGTGCTTACACTAGCAAACTAAAAGGGCTTAAAATGAATGATTTAAGTTTGTACCCCAAGAAACTCAAAAGATAAGGGCAAATTAAGCCCAAAAAAGCATAAAAAGAAATTAGAATAGATATGAATAGAAATTAATGAAATAAAATACTGAAAAGCAATAGAGAAAAATCAATGAAATAAAAACTCAGTTCTTTAAAAATACCCAATAAAAATAATAATCTCTAGCTAGACTGATCAGGTAGAAGAGAAAACACATAAACTACCGAATTCCTTGAAAGACACAAATAACCAAAGTTCACCTTACAAGAATTAGCTAGCCTAGATTACCGCTATATCTTTTTTAAAAAATTGAATTTGTAGTTAAATTTCCAAACACACGCAGCTTTTTAAGAGTTATCCTTTGATATTGACATTTTTTTCTCTAGTTGCTTTAAAAAAATCTTATCTTTTGTGTTCTGTAGTCTCACGATGTTGTGATGCATGTTTTTTGGCATGGGAGCCAGGGTGTTTCCTATATCTGAGGATCTGTGGCCTTGACAAACCCTGAAAAATTCTCAGCCATACTGCCAGAAGTAGAGCCTCACCTTTCACTCCTTACTCAAGCAGTGTTAGGCTCATCTTTGGTCTATAACTGCAGACTGTATTTGGGCATACAGCTCTTACCTAGCTCAAATCCCAGTTCCCTTTTAAATTTAGATAGGCTCTTCTAGTAAACCACCAATGCCCTGTCGCTAACTAGTGAAATATGGAAAAATACAAACCTGAAGTAGACACATTTTCTAGTATTTGTAATTGCTCTCTCACCCTGAACCCCTGCTGTTATATTTGTACCACATTGCCTCTTCTCCCTTAATTAAGCAAATTGACACAAAGATGAATACCTTGCCCAAACGGAGTTCTCTTTCTCAGAATTTAGAATGAGCACACGTGAGACTGAATCACTTTATAGATGGAAAGAAGACAAAGAAACCAAAACAAATGAAGCCAAGGCCTTTTGAAAGAAGGGCTTGTATGAAGACCAGAAGGTCCAACTGGTGACATCCCCAGAACTGACACTCTCTTCCTAAAAGGATTCTATTCCACTAGACTTGAATCCCCCAAAAACACTCAGTTTACTTAAGATAGGTGGTGCGGGGATATCCTGGCTGAACCAAAATATCAGCATTCCCATAGCAGTCCATTTTCCAGTCCTAAATCCTCAGTCTTTGAGCCTGACAGTGGGAGAGAAATAAAATGTTTATTCCCTAACTGGTTTTGCTCAGTGGTTAGAGCACTGGCCCTCAGGCTGAAGGGTCCCAGGTTTGGCTCTGGCCAAGGGCATGTACCTCGGTTGCAGGCTGGATCCCAGCCCTGGGGCGTGTGAGGGAGGCAACCGATAGATCGATGTGTCTATCTCACAACTATGTTTCTCTCTCCCTCTCTCTCTCTCCCTTCCATTCTCTCTAAAAAGCAATGGAGAATGGGGCATTGGGGAGAAAAAGGGACATCTGTAATATTTTAACAAAATAAAAATTAAATAAAAATTAAAACTCAAAAAAAAGCAATAGAAAAAATATCCTTGGGTGAAGATTAAAATTTAAAAAAAAATAAATAAATGTTTACTTTCAGAATAGTAGGTTTGTCATGGAATAGAATGTGTTACCAATTAGAATTCTAAATTCAGTGCCATAGATCTTGTTTTTAGAGACATAGTCTAACACTTGTAGTTGTATGATTACCTTGGGCATAAGATAGTTAAAAATTTTACTCAGAAGTTACTGGAAGGATAATAATTATACATGCCCCTTTTGACTCCTTTAGATAATATGTGGTCAAGTGTCCTACAGTGCTACTGAGGACCACTTCTGGCTCCCAGGTTGATTTGCTCAGTGACCACAGGAATGGTTTCACTTCCTGCTCTTCAAGCTTAATAAGTGGAAATAATAATTCCATTTTCTAAATGGGCAAGAGATTTAATATGAATGTGTTGGTAAGGCAATTTGAGGTCTCAGAAAGGAACCAGAAGGGTGAAACTGAGTTCTAGAAGAAAAAGGAAGGTTATTGTTCTTAGAGATTGAGGAATGCCCGCTTCCTCTTCTCAGCAGTGTTGTTGAAATTGCAGAAAGGAGTGCCCACACGCTGTCGTCAGTTCGCGACTATTTCACCAATGACACGAGCAGGTGGGACAAGTCATGCACACTTGATGTTGCTTTTAGAGTTGGAGTTAAGGGCACTTTTTTAGTTTATATATGCAAGCAAAACTCATACTAAATTGATATACTCTCAGCTGCAGATGAGCACTACATGCCAGGACCACAAAAGGGAGTAAGGAGAAATCAAAGAAAAGATCCTGGTGTAGGTACTGATAACCTCAAAGAATTCTCTTAAAGACAGTGACAGTGAATGCATGCACACACCTAATTCCATCACTCCGCACACTCAGTTCCATCATTCTCATAAATGGTTATACATAAAAATAAAAAAAGTAAACTGACTGCTTTGTTTTCTTCTAAGGAAAAAATATAAAAAGTCTTATTCCTTATATCTTAAGAAAATAATAAATAATATTTAATCATACTCAGTGCACAACACTAGTCAACCTGTTTGTTTCTGTCAAATGAATCCATCAAAATGTTAAATCAGATGAGTGGACAAAGGGAAAAAGTTGCTGGAAAATTGCCGTTATTCTCCATAGTGATAATTAGAGCAATATTACCTAAACAAAACTTGAAATCATCAAATAAAATTCATAGCAAGGGGCCCATCCTACAGTAAGGTCATGCCTACTGACTACTCTAAGTGGTTCAACTATCTAAATTTTCATTTTAATAGGTCAGATTTCCTGCAAACTATAAAATTCTTATTTCATTACTGTACAAAAACCCTACTATAATATACACATGGTGCTGAGATTTAGGTACAAATCCTTGGCTCTGCAGAAGAGGACACCCAGAGAGTCCCCTAGTATACATTGGTGCACCCCAGGTCAGGTTTGGAGAGACATTGATTAATAGTTTATCTTCTAGACTAACATTTCTCACGTAAGTAAATTATGAACTTTTTTAAAGGGATAATTGTTTTTAATAATCCATTTATTTTACTGTAATGAAAGCATACAATTAGGTATAAATTCCTTACACTTTAAACAATTATACAATTATGAAACCAAAAGGAATTTATAATTACATACTATACATATTAAAACAAAATTGGGAAAATTTAAATTTGCAACATTAATTTCATGCATGTTGATTTGCTGAAACTAGATCTCTGGTGTAAAAAAAAAGTAAACTCAGATCCGGTTTTAAAATATACTCTCTATAGAATGGTGGGTACCAGGGTTCAGGAGGTGGGGGAGATGGTGAAATGCTGGCTAACGGGTACAAGCCTTTAGTTATTAGGTAAGTAAGCTCTGGAGATCTAATCTACAGCACAGTGACTATAATTAACAATAATGTACTGTGTACTTGAAATTTGCTAAAAGTGAAGACTTTAAGTATTCTAATCACACACAAACAAAAAATAGTAACTACAGGGGTGGACAAAAGTAAGTTTACAGTTGTTCATATGGAAAATACAATAAATAATAAATAAGAATATAAGAATAAACTCTGGTTTTTGCGTGTTCACAACTGTAAACCTACTTTTGCCCACCCCTGTATGTGAGGTGATGGATGTATTAATTAATCTAATTGTGATAATCATTTCACAAAGTATATGTATGGCAAATCATCACATTGTACACTTTATTTTTTTATAAAATGTATATATATATATTTTATTGATTTCAGAGAGAGGAAAGGAGAGGGAGAGAGAGAGAGAAAAACATCAATGATGAGAGAGTCATTGATCGGCTGCCTCCTGCACGCCCCCGACTGGGGATCGAGCCCGCAACCCGGGCATGTGCCCTGACTGGGAACCGAACCTCAGTCTCCTGGATCATAAGTCGATGCTCAACTGCTGAGCCATGCTTGCTGGGCACATTGTACACTTTAAATAAAAAATTTTTCCTCTCTATTGTGTTTATCTCTCTTCAGCTCCTACTTTTCAATTTGTGTGCAAAGTGTTAGGATGATGGTGTTACTGCTATGTGTGGATTTAGTTAAAGAGATTAATAAGCTTTTTCTTATAGTTCTCCCTCTCTCCCCCATGGCAATGGCCCTTTTATTTTTAATTTTTTCCTTTTTTGTTGAATTTTTATTAAATTTTTTCCTTTTTATTGGGGTGACACTGGTTAATAAAATTATACAAGTTTCGGTGCACAATTCTATAACACATCAGCTGTACACTGCATTGTGTGTTCACCACCCCACATAAAGTCTCTGTCCATCACCATTTATCCCTCTATACCTTCCTCTACCTCCTCCTCCCCCTCCTCCTTTCCTCCCCTTCCCCCAGCAATCACCACACAATTGTCCCTGTCCGTGAGTTTTTTCTCTTTTTTTCTCAATCCCTCCACATCCCCCATAAATACAATTTTATTTGTTAATTATACTTCAATAAAGCTGAAAAGAACTTGAAAAATAAAATATACTCTCTCTCACCATGAAAAAGCTTGTCTATAATATATAAAATAATGCCTAGCTCCTTAGCACAGCATTTTATAGTTGGACCCCCTTCCAAGGTCATGTCCCTCTATACGTCCCCCACACACACTTGCCCCTCATCAACTTCCAAGGGGCTGACTTACCATGACTCGCCATTCTCCCAGAAGAACCCCAACCTTACACCTGAATTTTGCACATGCTGTCTTCTCAGCATCCACTATCTTCTGCCTACCAATATTCTAAGTTGGCTCTAAGATTCAGCTCCAACGCCACTTATTTCATAAAGGCATCTTCCAGTCCCCTGGAATTAACAACTGCACCTTCCCCTCAGTTTCCAGAGTGTATTGTTCATATCTGCTTTCATGTTGCATGATGTCATGTTAGCTGTTTATAGATCTGTCTTCCTTAGTACACTGTTAACCTTATTTTTAAAAGCAACAGCACATTAGCTTTATTGAGATTAATTCACATAGCCTACAATTCACCTATTTAAAGTGTGCAATTGAATAATTTTTAGTATAGTTACAGAGAGTTGTGCAGCCATCACCACAATTTTAGAACATTTCTTCACCCCAAAGAAGAAATTCTACACCCATTAGCAGTCATTTCCCACCCTCTTATCCCCAGCCCTAGAAAAACATTAATTTACTTTCTGTTTGTATAGATTTGCCTATTCTGGACATTTCATATGAATGCAATCATCTAATGTGTGATATGTGGTGTACATGTAAGTCTTTTATAGGCAGAGACCAAGTCCTGTTCATGGAAAGAAGAGTTAATGAGCAGGATATGTGACATAACAGAAAGAATGAGTTGGGAGCCACACAGACCTGAGTTAAAATATCAATTCAGCTATTTACTGATTGTGTAATTTTGAACAAGTCATTTCATCTCTCTGAGTCTCAGTTTACACATCTGTAAAATGGAGATAATTCTCCTGAACAATGTTTGTGAAGATTTGAAAAAGGGTATAAAAAGTTCTCATAAAAGAGGTTTCTCAATAAGTGGAAGCTTTTATCTATATTTACCTCTGTATACCCACCATAACTGGAATAGTGAATACATATTGATTAACTAATTAACGGATAAGTGATGAAGAATTCTAATGCCTTTCCTTCAGCATGCCAATGGATTTTCAAAAGGCACTTTGGAGAAAAGATAGAGCACCCAGGGCCAGATCTGTCCTGGAATATCTAGACTAGCTCTTGTTTCTCAGCCACTGTTCTCCTGAGACTGCTCAATGGAGAGAGACAACAGGGCCAAAGAACAAATCTAGGATTTGTAATCAGAGAGGAAACAATCGGGTTCTGACCCTGATACTGGCATTCTATGGCACTTTGAAAAATCATTTCATCTACCTCACCTTATAGTTTTCATTTATATATACTTCATCAAATAATCATATCTGCTGTACCTAATACAGGACAAAAGAAGCCCAAATCACACCTGAAAAAATA
The DNA here is from genome assembly GCF_964146895.1 of Miniopterus schreibersii. NCBI lineage: Eukaryota > Metazoa > Chordata > Mammalia > Chiroptera > Miniopteridae > Miniopterus > Miniopterus schreibersii. The sequence goes on along the minus strand of NC_138102.1, from coordinate 72,720,588 downwards.
TTTTGCTTAAGATAGAAGAGAATTCTCCTTGAAATAGAAGAGCAATACTCTCTCAATCATGAATAGAAGAAGTATAAAAAGAGAAAGTCACAGAATAGGTGTTGATCCAAAGGAGAGAAAAGTCCCACCACCACAAAACAATTAAGTGATACCTAGAAATATGTAAATAAATTAGGAACTTTCACCATAAGAACAATAAGGCTCCCTCACAGGAAAGAAAGGCACTACCAATCCATCCCCAAAATAAAGGGAAAAAAGAGATAAAAGAAACAAGTCTTAATAATAAGTTTAGCTGAGTCATACCTATAATAGAGGAAGTAATGATTGAATTAACAGCCTGAAAGAAATGGAATAGTCTGCCTTCATACAAAAAGGGTACACAAGTAATTCAATCTGTGTGGGAGAGGAAAATGGCAGGAATTAGAAAAAAGAAAGAATCTAATTTCCAAACGATGGTAGTGCAAGTTACATGAGTTTTCTGCAGGACTTTTTTTTTTTCCTTTTCTTTTTTCTACCATAACCTTGCAAACCATGGGGATAATTAAGGACATAATCATTTAATTTGGAAATTGACTATTAAAACAGTTTAGCTTTAAACAAAAAACAGAAATGTTCCTGGAAACTTTTGCTATTTCAACATTTTTTATAAAGAGCCAGACAAATTACCTTCTAGCTAGAAACAACTGTAAAATTCAGATGTTGAAATATCAAATTGGGGCATAGAAATGCCTGAAATGATAAATTCTTGCCCTTACAAGCAGGCTGAGGAAAGTTTCAAACACAGCCGTGAGGTAAATATCCATTATTGGCATAGAAATGGGCTGAGTGTTCCCATCTCAAATTGCTCTAACTCTTTAATTTACCCTTTCCCGAATAATTTATCCCATGATGAGAAAATGCTTACCTTCTGATCCAAAGTGTTTCCATCCACAAGTCTCTTTAAAAATAAGACAAAAAAAGAAAGTAAGAAGAAAAAATATTGATTTCTAATAGATATAGCTCCGTATAGGAGTGACCTGCTCACATATGTTCATAGGCAAGTTATTTTTAAACCTCAGGCCATCACCTCACCTCCCTGTTGTGTAAACAAATATCCTCTCAGGAAACACGTGAGCCCCTGTTTCTATAGCAAACACACACAAGTGGGAACAGCTCCTAAAACTCTCTAAGGATATTTGCCCACTGAGAAATAAGATATTCTCTGAGTATCTATACCTGAAGGTGAGAGTGATACATATCTTTTTTTCTTGTCATTATTTTCCAGATTCCATCAAAGATCTATTGAATGTGCTTTCTAATAGATTCAATAGTGAAAGCGGCCTGAAAAACAGGCCCGACTCAGCTGCAATGCTCAGTCATCAAGGAAGGGAAGCAACACCTGCAGCTCTGACTTGGCCTTTGTATAAGAAACTCTCAAACTGAGACGGATTTTCAATACTGAACATCCATGAAAGGAATCGCTCTAGTGCTGACAAGCTTGGGAATTGGGGAAAAAGAAGTGGGAAAATTGAAGTAACAAAATATTGGCATTCAGTATTACACTAAGTATAACTGAAGTGAACCAAAATTCAGACCCCAAATAACAAACATGATACTCACTGCAAGAAATAAACAAAAGACAAACATCCTCCAGTGTAAAATAATGGCACAGAAAAATTGTTCTGATTCATCAAGCTTCCTAATCCTTTTAATATTCATAATTATTCTGGTTCTTGCCTGAGCATTAAGTGTGCTTATTAAATTTCTCTCTGACAGGCCACACAAAATTAAGGCTTAGTGATTGGGTATGATTTGTGCGCTTAACATTCCGCAAAAGTTTTGTTTCAAGAATAAAAAATCTACTGTCCAGTCTAGATTCCTCGCCTATCTTGGATTCTTCCAGTGAATTGTTAATTTATCCAAGTGAAATGCATATTTTTTGTTTCTCTCTCTAGTTTCTCTTTTTAAACATGGGAATAATAATACAGTACCTATAATTTGCCATAATATGGTTATGGTGAAGGTTCTGTAAACATTAGCTTTGGAGGTTCTTCTGAACAAATATGAGGAGCCATTTTATATTAGAAATATTGATGTAAAATAATATAATAATAGCTTCAGAGTGGCTAACAGAGGTGAAAGTCATAATACATACACTCCAGCCCTCAGGATTCCTTGTTATTGCCCACAATCCTTTCCACTTTTCAGGACCAAAGAACACAATGGTCCACTCAATTTTTTCTTTATTATCAAAATAGTATATATTGACAAAAATTCAATCGACTTAAAGGCTACGGTCTGTGACTCAGATATTTTCAAAACTGACTAAGGAATCCTTCAGCATCTCAGATCTCTATTAGCCCAGGATAGGCCTGCAAATCTCCCTTACTACTTTTATAAAGGTTAGTTTTTGATGAACAATCTAAGTCAATTAGTAAAAAGGGCAGAATTATAAACAGGGGAAATTATATATAATCCATTCTACATCCTCTATAATGTGCCTAAATTCACCAAGGTGTTGGTTTTTTGCTGCGGTAAGGATGCAAAGATTTCACTATTAAGTGAAGTATTGGACTGGATCACCTCTGTGCTCCTTTTCTGAGGAAGGTTGTATGGAATGACAAGAAGAGTTTAGGATTTTAATCCCCTATCCCCCCAAAGTGTTGGATTTCAGTTCTGTAGTATAATATTGAATAAATAATTTAATCCTTCCGTGTCTCGGTTTCTTATGATAAGATGAGAATAATTACACCAAACTCAGGACGTTGCAAAGGCTTTGTTGGATTCATCACATTAAATTTTGATTTGTTTGGAGTTCTTTCTCTGAGCTTCTTGAGGGAAGGGACTGTGTCCTATTGATCTCTAAGACATTCAATAAATGTTTGTTAAGTTGCATGAATCAACTACAGTGGTACCTCGGTTTTCGAACATCTCCGTTGACAAACATTTCAGTTTACCCGAAAGTAAAAGCTTCGGTTTTCGAACATGCCTCAGAAGTCAAACATGCCACATGGCTTCCGCTGAGGACAAGATCCTGAGGCCTACCTGTCAGCTGTTGATTCCTTGGTTTTCTAACCTTTCAGAACTCCAACGGTCTTCTGGAATGGATTACATTTGAAAACCGAGGTACCACTGTATTTGCACAGCTGTAGCTCTTTGACGACAACATACTGAATAATATTTCTGTAAAAAACAAATACTAGTTTTAAATTCAGAGGGTATAGCAAATCAGATCTTTAACAAATATTCACCTTTGTTTCTCTCCTCAATGAGAAGAATATATTTCCTCACCTCTTGAATTTAGGCTTTGGCTAATAGGATGTTAATAGACATGACATGAGCAGAGGTTTGAACTATGCTTGCACAGTTGAGCATGCTCTCTTGAATTTCTTCTTTTTGCCATTTGAAGAGCATGGCTTGAATAACCACTAGTCAAAGGAGGATAAGAAACACTTGGTGCCAAGGCGGCCCAAAGCCAGGCTAGATCAGCCAAACCTCAATTGACCTTTAGATGCATAAGTCAGAAACACTTACTGAGACAGGACAGTAAGCCAGGACAAGCGGAATAAGAAAACTGAGACAGATAGCTGAACAAACTGGCAGAGCAATTTACAGCGGACACAGAAGGTCACCTCTTGCCCTGCCTGGTGTGGCTCAGCAGTTGAGCATGGACCTAGGATCCAGATAGTGGTTTGATTACCGGTTAGGGCAAATGCCCGAGTTGTGGGCTTGATCCCCAGTCGGGGGCATTCAGGAAGCAGCCAATCAATGACGACTCTCTCATCATTGATGTTTCTCTCTCTTCCCCTATGCCTTCGTCTCTCTGAAATCAGTCAAGGTATTTTTTTTTAAAGAAAAAAAAAAGAAGGTCACCTCCTTAGAGAAAACATCTAGGCCTCGGTTGTATTTCAGCTCCAACCCAGAAAAGCAGCAAAGTCAGGTGGGCCACACCAGGGCCAGCTGCAGTGACTAATGACCCCCTGCCCTGACACTGACCAATCAGTGGAGACCACAACCTTGAGGAGAACGCGTAGATAACTCATGATTATTCTGCTGAAACCCTCCCCTAAGATCTCCCCTAAGATTCTTGCCTGCAAGAAAGAAAGAAAAACCTCAAGACAAAGGACCTAGTGCCCGCTCTCCCTCTGGGGAGTAGCCTGTGTGCCATTCCCTTCCCCCTTCCTCTCTTCTTTCCCCACAGGCACACATCTCCTAAACTCTAAAGGACCCCATGAGACTTTCCACCAGGGGAGCAATGGACAGCAGCAGTTTGTCCCAAGTTAACCCCTGAACCTGACCCCCAGGCCCCCATTTCTGTAATTCCCTTGAGAGCTAAGGCAGACCAGCCTAGGCTCTCCTGTTGTTTCTTCTATGCTAAGCTTTTTCTTGTTTTATTGTCCCCAACTTTAATAAATGTTCCCTTCATATCACCTGGATTTGTGTTGTGAAATTTTTCTTGCATGAAGTCAAGAATCCCACACACTAGCAGATGGTCCTAGGCAGACCCGCCAAGGGCCAAGTCCTCTTTCCGGTAACATTACTACTCAATACCACTGAGTTTTAGGTGGTTTGCTAGACAGCATTATTGTGGCATAGCTAATTAATATAGATGGTGTTCCTTATAGAATTATGCACCATTTACTATAGTATTAGTTCTCAAAGTAGACTACACTTTATAACTATTGAATGAATCAATTGTTTAATTGAACCCAGTAGATTACCTACTAATGTATATGTGTTATTTGTGTGATGTTTCCAGTGGTATATGATTAAAATTGAGGATAATTTCCTGAAAGAAAAAGTTCCTCCCCCCCCCCCCCCCACAGACAAAGTTTACCATGAAATCTACTGTTTGAAATTTTGTTTAGTAAAAAAGTTTCCCTTTCCATTTTTCTTTAGGTCCCACCTGAGTGCCTGGTGCTGTTTTTTTGACAGAAACATCTGTAAACCAGGGCCAAATTCTTTTATTCTCAGGCAACAGGGCATAGGGAACTCTCCACTGAACCACAATGTGAGTTGAAGGAGAGAAGGCAATGAGCACGACTTCTAGCCATGGGACTCTGGGTGTGGGTGCAGTTTAATAATTTGTATTTTCAACAAGTTTCCAGGAGATATAGATACCAATATAGATTGCGCCTGCAGATAGCAGATTAGATATATGGAAAGAAATTTACCAGCCTCAATCATTCAATATGGTGTGGGCATTAGTCAGGTTTTTTTACAGAGAAGGAAATGGAAATAAGTGATGAATTTTGTAAGTCAACTAAGTAGCAGTTGGTTGATAATGGAGAAAGTCTCATTGATACAAAGAACAGACTGACAGGTGTCAGGGGGGAGGGGGAGGGCTGGGTGAGATGGGTGAAAGGGTTAAACAAAGAAAAAAGAAAGACTCATGGACACAGACAACAGAATAGTGATTGCCAGAGGAAAGGTGGAGTTGGGGTGGGGGGAGGTAGAAGAGAGTAAAAGGGGATAAATGGTAATGGAAGGAAACTCTACTTGGATTGTTAAACACACAATACCATATACAGATGATGTATTGTAGAATTGTATACCTGAAGCCTATGTAATTTTATTAACTGATGTCACCCCAATAAGTTCAATTTTAAAAAAAGAAAACCCTTACTTCCCATCTCATAGTGTTGCTATAAACTTTAACTGAGGTTATGACTATAAAGGGTGTCTGGTATATGAAAGCACTCAATAATGTTATAATTATTATTACTATGATTACTATCTTAGTTTTCTTTTTATTAATTTTAAGACTCATCCAACAAAGCCAGTAATCACCTCCGCATCTTTGTATGTTATTTAATCACTTGGGCTTGAGTTTATTAATCTGTAAAGTGGTTGGAATAAATGATCTTTAATATCTTATTCTAGATCTAAAAATCTCTAGTATTTTCTTGTTGTTGTTTTCATCCTCAGCAGAGGATATTTCTTTCATTGAATTTAGAGAGAGTGGAAGGGAAGGAGGGAAAGAGGGAGAGAGAGAGAGAAATATCAACTGGCTGCCTCCTGCATTTGCCCCGACCGGGCTGGGGATTGAACCTGCAGCCTAGGTATGTGCCCTTGACTGAGAATTGAACCCACAACCTTTCAGTGCTCGGGTCAATGTTCTAACCACTTAGCGCACCGGCCATGCCTAAAAATCTCATTTTACATAACAGGAATAAATTGCATCTGTCTTAATTAAGGTTTTATATTCCCTGAGGGTGCTTCTCTTTCTGACCACAACTCTGATGTCCTGAAAATTTTGTTTCTTATGTGCCTTATCTAAATTTTTTTATCCTGTAGAAAACGTGTGTTGGTTTTTTTTAGGAAAAAGTTGATTGGACTTTAGGTCAGTTTCTACCCCTATTTATGTCTGGGAACTTAGACCTGAAGTACTATAAAGAGAAAAAGCCAAGCAGGAAAGGTTGTATTTTCTGTTCATGGGGTCATACTTTTCCCATCTGTTTTTTTCTAAGGCTTCCCTCAAGAAAACCAAAGTCGCATTAACAGAAGTGCTACAGAAAGGAAGCTGCTATTGCTTTAATAATATGGCTCTAATTACAATAACGTGATAAATTATTTATCATACACTGTAGAGAAGAAATCTCAAGTTGTTCTAGGTTTAGAAACTGAAAATAATTCATTAAGATATCACTGACTTCACTGAAGGATCACTGTCTAAAGCTCTGTATAATGACATTCATATTATCAGTATAACTTCACTTACATCATGAACTGTAATTTAATGATGACAGAGCAAAACAGAGTGGAAACAAAACGTGTGCTTGCTAAATGGTGAATTTACCACTGACTGTCTTCTTTTGAAATGTTTTGACTAAGTCTTTGGCTGAAAGTTCCCTTTTTGCTGGAGGGAATGTGGCCTAGTGCACCTTGCCTCTTACCTGTACATTAACGCCTCTCCTGCATCACCAGTTTTCTCACTCTGTCTGTTCCCTGCACACGAAAATGCTGTTATTTCTCTCATCTTAGAAAAAATCAAAGCCTCTCTTGGTCTCACAGCCCTCCCTAGCTACCAGCCATTTTCCGTTGCCTTCTGCAGCAAGTACCTCAAAGGCACTGTGTTCATTCACTCTCTCCATTTCTTTTTCCATCTTGATCTGACTCCTATCAGGGCCTCCTCCATTTCAATGAAACTGCTATCTCCTGGGCCACCTTTAACTTCTACATTCACAAATTCACACGCCAATTCTTGGTGTTAGCTGACTGCCCCCCTTTTTGAAACACTTTCTCAATTTGACTTCCAGGACACTCCCCTCTCCTCCCCACCCATGGCCTCAGTGGCTGTTCCCTCCTGACCTCCTTCCCTGAATCCTCCTCTTGCTTACCTTCCACAATGTTGGAATTCCCAGAGTCAAGTCTTCAGACCTCTCTTCACTAATTACATTTATTCCCTAGATGATCTCACCCTTCTTATGGCTTTAAATACCACCTATGTGCAGAGGAATCCAAAATGTCTCTAAGTTCAGGCCTTCCCTGACCATTCTTTGCAAAATAATACCCCCTCTGGTCATTTTCTGTTCTTTTTTTCTGCCTTATGTTTCTTCGCAGCACTTACATTTTAGCAGTGATTTTATAGTATATATCTATTAATTTATTTGTTTATCATGACTAGAATGTAAATTCTATGAGGGCAGGAATTTGGTCTTGTTTCCTGCTGTATCTCCAGGACCCAGAACAGGGTCATTAATTTGACATTAATTGTACACTCAAGTATTTGTCAAATTAATGTCAAATTTCATTCTTTAGAATTGTTCAACACCCATTTATTGTGTGTAACCATGCCAGGTAAGCAACAGCTGGAACTCTCAGAGTGGGATGACAGCAGGCTTAGTTATTTACTACCCAGCATGCCAGGGTGAAGCTCAGGGGCACAATGAAGGGGGTGGCTGGGGAGCAGCCGCAGTTCCAATTTGTGTCCAAACCAGGGAATGGCAAATCCAGTCCAGTCCGATACAGCTGGCGGTGTAGGTGGGGAAACAATGGGATGGGAGGGCCTTATTTGGGGCACAGCTTCATAACTATGAAGTGAAGAATGCAGACAACAGGACTCCAAACAGCAAACAAGGTTACCCAGGGAAACTATCAGATGTCCTGGAGCAGAAGAATATTTGCAAAGCACACAGGAGACCTAGCTCCTTAATGCCTGTTTTCCTAATCTCAGTGTAGGATCATGGCTGTCTGCAGATGGACTGATGTTCAATCACATATCAGATGAGGGGCTGGGCTGGGACAGATACTGTGGGTAATACAAAGATAAATAAAACAAAATCTCTGCCTTCAAAGTTCCCATAGACTTATAGGACATGATAAGACAACTAATAGAAGAGCATTACATAACACTTAACATGCTCAGTGGAGCCATGGAATCACAGCAAATTCTATCTGTAAAGAAGGTTATTTCTGGATTGTGTCTAAACATAGAACTAGTCTCTTGGGTACAAGAAAAAGAACAATTTACCAGTCACAAATCTCTTCATCTGCTTTAAAATGTAGGCTTTAAACAGAATTTTTTAATGTTTCCTTCCAGTTCTAAATTGCTATGACTCTTAATTCACATGCATGTAAACCCTATATAAATACATATATAAACATAGATCAAGAAATCTTATTTATTTACACTTTGCTAATTTGGAATTTATCATCAGCCATCAGAGTGAGGCTAGTTGAATTTTAATTTTAATTTTGCTCTATCAGTGACTTTAGTAGTTTGTTCAACACACAGTGTAAACAAATTATAAAAGGAATGCTCACCAACGATAAAGAACAAACTGTTTTCAAAGTGTTCAGAGGTCATATTTGTAAACAAATAGCTGCAGTAGACGTCAGCCACTTGGACTACTGTTTTGATACACTTCATACAGATTCCTGAGCTCGGGCCCCCTGAAACAAGGGGGTGGGGTGAAGGCACCAGGCCGCTGACCCTCACTCGCCTCACCGCGGAGCTGAGCTGCAGGAATCAAGTCTGGCTGGAGGAAGGGGAAGCCAGAGGAAAGTGTATTCAGAAGAGCCAGCGCCTAGCTGCTTAGTCCCTGAATCGCCTACAGTATTTCTTGCTCTGGCCGGTAAGCGGGGCTTGTAAAAAGTAACACGAAAGATGTATTCTTTATTAATAGGTTATTATGTGAAATTCATTCATTTAGAAAAAAATGCTGGCTGCCTACTGTGCAGGAGGCACTTTTATATATACTTGTTCCTTACAGATTTTTCAGTAGCACATGTTCATTTCATCTACAGCTCTTGAAAATATGCTAGAAGAACATCTCATTATTATCCAGTTAGTTCCAACAGGAATTTCGATTTCATTGCCTTGAAACGCTGCATGTGGACCACACAGGGAAATGGGGATGTTACCAAAAATAGAACCTAAGTTGATCAGGAAAAACTAAAATTTAGCAAAAGCATTTAGGACTACGGTCAGAAAAGCTAAAGTTCAAAATGAGATGCAAACTGAAAGAAGCTAGAAGGAAATGGAAAAACAGATTCTAGACACGACACAACTAGGAATTTTCATTATACCTAAAAAAATTATCACAAAGTGAATTCTGAACAGGAGATGGATAAGGGGAGCAGTAATAGGAGTCATACAATCCATCTGGTTGAGTCAGGAAACTAATCAAGACAGGCCATGGTCCTCAATCTCCCTTGAGCGTGTCGAGGTCATTTCCAACTTGCTGTCTGTCCTGATGCCGTTCTCTTCGCCCATCGTCTGACTTTTCAGACACTGTTCATTCTTCAGAGCCATGCTGCAATTCAGCTTCCCCTCAGCGCAGCCCTCTCTAATCCCTCCTACCCCAAACAGCAGTCACTTTCTGGATATCTGCGAACAAAACAACACAGTTTACCAATAAATGGCTCTTTAATGGGTGCTCAGTTCTTTTTCTGGATTAGACTACAATACAGATTCCTTTCTTGCAAGACTCATGCCTTAAGCTTTTTAATGATGTACGAACTTCTGAGAAAAGTCTTACAAAATATAAAAATTGAATCACATTAATCTTACATTTAATGAATTACATTTGTTGAAAAGAATAATACCGTAGGAAAGTGAAACTATCTTGGAAAATTTGGGATGTATGGTCCATCGCACTGAATTCCCATTGCACTGAATTCCTTAGAAGACATAAAGGAGGCACTAAAATATGTGTGACTGGCATATTGATTGATTGATGAATAGTAATAAGGAAGTTTTTCTTTACTAAGACTTTATATTCTAACTTATATGTTAATAATATATGAAGTTGATTAGTGCAGCTAATCAGATAATATGTCCCAAAGTACATTCAAGACATTTACCACCACACCACCACCCCAAAAAATGTTTAGCCTCCTGTGTCCTCTATCCTAATTAATAACATTAGCATTCACCCAGTTACCTAAGTCTTTACTCTCATTTTGTATTCCTATTTTAAAGGTTCTGGGACCAGTTTCATATCACAATTCCTCACACTGCAAAGCAATTCTCCAACACCAGCCGGGTGTTCTACAATTCGCTCAAGTCTGACACTAGCTACCTAGAAAAAGTGTCAGGTCTCACAGGTTAAGAAATCAGTAGTACACCCAGCCGTAGCTCAGCAGTTGAGCATCAACCTATGATCCAGGAGATCGGGGTTCAATTCCTGGTCAGGGCACATGCCCGTGTTGTGGGCTCAGTCCCCAGTAGGAGGCATGCAGGAGGCAGCCGATCAATGACTCTCATCATTGATATTTCTATCTCTCTCTCCCTCTCCCTTCCTCTCTGAAATCAATAAAGATATATTTTAAAAAAGAAAAGAAATCAGTAGCACAAGGCTGTCCCCCCCTTCAGTTGCCAGTCACAACTATAATTTGTCACCTGTGCTTCTGACCAACTGGCTATAGATCGCGGGTTCCAATGACACTCTCCTTGAGTTCAATTAATTTGCTAGAGTGGCTCACAGAACTCAGAGAAACATTTTACTTACTAGATCACCAATTCATTATAAAAAAATATAATTCAGGAACAGCCAGATGGAAGAGATGCATTTAGGACAAGGTATGTGGGAAAGGCTCAGAGCTTCCATACTCTCTCTGGGTAAGCCAATTTCCCACAATCTCCATGTGTTCTGAACCCCATCCTTTTGAGTTTTTATGGACACTATGTTACATAGGCATGAGTGATTAAGTCATTGGCCAGTGGTGATGGGTTCAACGTCCAGCTGTTCTTTTTTCCCCAGAGGTCAGATGGTACAACTGTGGAACTGAAAGTTCTAACCCTCTGGTCATAGGGTTGGTTCTTTTGGCAACTAGTTCCCATCTTTAAGTTAACTAGGAGCTTTCCAAAAGTCACTCCATTACTATAACAAAAGACAACTTTAGGGCTCTCATCACTTAGGAAATTCCAAGGGTTTTAGGAGCTCTGAGCTGGGAATGGGGACAAAGATCTTACTACCAATCACAATATCACATCATCAAATTCTGTTGACTCTCTCAGATCCATGCCTGCCTCTCCTTCAGCACAGTTCTTCCTTGGTTCAAGCCTTGGCATCTCCACCCAGGCTCTATGGTCATTCCCTACTTGGTTGCCAGTATCTGGTCTCACCTTTCTCCAATCCACGCCATATACAGCTTGTGGTGATCTTTCTAAAATGAAAATCTGTCCGAGCTATTCCCCTTTCTAAATATTTAAATGAATTTTAATGCCTGAAAGACAAAGTCCTAATTTTGTTGCATGACATTCAAAGGCCCTCATACTCTGGTACCTGCTATTTCTTTTCCTATCAACTTTGGCCATTTGCCTATATGCATCATGCCTTCCTTCCCACGCTAAAATTGTCAGACTTTGAAATGTCATGCCATTTCATCTCACCATGTAAAACCATCTATGACTCTGTATCTATTTAAACTATTTGAGTTACTTTCATACCTAACCCAAGGACCGGTTTCTTTCTTGACCACCCTCTCAGGCTAATACTTTGGTCACCACTGTGCCTGGTAAATGCTTTCCATATATTTACTCATATACCCATTTGACCAACTAGCTCTGCTCTTAGAAGGATAGGGAGGGACATAGCAGATTCTGATATGGGGAGAGAGTACATAGCTTGGCATTTCATATATTGCCATCACCATAACTACTTAAATGTTTGTTGAACACTGACGAGGCAATGACGAAAGTTTAAAAGAGAAGGAATCTCGGGAAGAGAGCAACAGGAGCAAAGGTTCAGAAGTGGCAGTGAACTTGCTGTTGGCTGAGACCATGTCAGGGTGTTTGTTTGCAGACATGGCTAAACTGGAGGTTTTTATGAAGGGGCTAAAGGTGAGGGAAGGAGCCAGTCTGAACAGAGCAGTGACTCAGTAAGTAAAATATGGAATGAAACAGTAAAAGACCTCAAAGACTTCTGCCCGGGATGCTGTAAGACTGGCAGCACCCTCACAGAAAAAGATAAGCTTGGGTTGCACATTCAGACCAGTTTCCACCATCTGATTTTGAAAATACGTCTGAGGAAAATCCGAATGGTTACCTACAATGTCCTTGCCAATCTGAGGGCTTACGCCACCTGGTGGCAGTTCATCCAATTTTAGGTTCAATTCTTTAAGTGGTTTAACTCTCCAAATTTGTACTGTAAACCCTAGCACAGTGAAGCAGCTATTCAAACATCTTTTTGTTGAATGAATTAATTAACTAATGAGTTGAATGCATAAATCAATGATTAAATAAAGCAAAGCTCTGTGGTGAAAGTGCTCTGATCTGAAGATATCCCACAGTAGCATGTTATTATTTTGAACTAAATCACCTGGGAAGCAGCAAGAATAAGAAGAGCTCTTTCCTCTGTTCCACTAAAAGCAGGAAATAAATCTTCATGCTAGATGCCCTCCCCACTCCTAAAGGACTGAGAGACAGCCTTATCATATGAGTTATAAAATCAATCCAGGTCGAAAAAAGCATATATAAACTATGTATAAACCTTATAACACCTTTACTAATTTACTACCCAACCCCAAACTTTGTTTAGATTCCTAATGAATGTCCAAACCTGCTTAGATTCCTTTCTAATGAGCACTGACTTTGTCCTGTCAATTTCTGACAAATTTCTTGTTTGTCCAAAACTATGAAAAAGGTGTCTCATTTGATCAATTCTTTGAGCCTCAAATTACGATTAAGCATCATATTGTGATTCTCCCATGTGCACCTATTAAATTTTTTTCCACCCTGTTAATCTAGTCCTATTCCAATTTTATTATTTTATAACTAGTCCAGCCAAAACAACTAAAGAAGGGCAGAGTGAGGGAATTCTCTCCCACATCCCAACAGTAGGCATCTAGTTCCACACTATCAACTGTGGAGTGATCCTAGGAAAGTCACCAGATCTCTGGGTTTCAGTATTGATGTATATAGAATCTCTAAGTAGGTGATCTCTAGGGTCATGTCCAGCCCTAACATTATTGACTATGGCTTCTGTTTATTTGTCCAGAAAAAAAAAGAGAGAGAGAGAGAGAGAAATAGTAAAGTTTGACTCTACATAAAAATCCCTTGAAGTTATAAGATCATGATTTTTTGAATATATATAAAAACATAGTTTTTCTGGAAAATTGTAAACTGGGACCAAAAACCTGTGAGGAGTCACAGCATAAGAAGGTTTATCAGAGGTGACGTGCAAACTTTTCACAGTTGAATGTGAACTCACGGCTGGAGGAATCTTTCTTGTTCTGACCTAGGTTCCCTTCTGATTGTCCTCATCTCTCCCCCTCAGCTACGTATTTCTAATAATTACTTTCTAGATACCATTCCTCCTGGTTTGACCCAGCCCCAGCATACCCTATAACGTACTTGACCCCTTCCTCCTCAAATTCAGCCATACAGATGAGGGGAAAGCAAAGAGAGAACAAATATTACTATGGATTTTTTAAGGCTAATATAAGGCTTAATATATGGAATTATGATATGATATGTTTGTCTAACTTCCTCAGCTAAAATGCAAGAACAAGATGAATAGAGACTTTTTTTTAAAAAAAATGTAATCCTAACACAAGGTCTTACATGCAATAGACATTCAGAATTTTTAAATATTGATGTTTATAATGAAGAGTTTAAAAGCATGAGCCAATTCTAGGAGTGAGGCAGGGATTATTCAAGATGATTATGGATGACATGTAGTGCCAGAAATTAAGGAGGTGCAAAAAAAAACCCCAAAACTCATGATAGAATTATGTCAAAGGGACACAGAGCCCAACTGAAAAAGTCCCAAATGGCCAATTTAAGCAAGAAAATAAAGCAATATTGGATTATAATCCAAAGCATAAAATAAATATGCATGAGTCTATACTGATATAAAGTATTGAATAAATAATAAGTGGAAGAAAGTAAACAAATATCCTGTGCAGAAACATTTCAAATGATTTACGTAGATACTCTGCCCTCCGGAGGTGGAGCATCACCCCGCACTCCATAGTGTGGCTGTGTGTCCCCCATCACCAGAGGAAAGCATGGACGGGGGCCATGAAAGAGCAACTTTGCAGTGGAGAAACCTGGCAAACGCTGCTTCAGCCAGAGGACCAACCGTGCTAAATCATGCGGATAGTGCCTGCCCTGGGTATGACTTTGTTTCTGTGGTCTTCCTCCCCAAATCCATAACCCAAGTCTAATCCTTAGAAAGACATCAGAGAAATTCCAACTGAGGGGCTTCTACAGTACTCCTCAAAGCTGCTAACGTCATGGAAAATAAGGAAAGTCTGAGAAACTGCCACGGCCAGAAGGAGACATGGTGACTAACTGTAAAGTCATATCCTGGGTGGGATCCTGGAACAGAAAAAGGAGAGTAGGTGAAAACAAAGGAAATCTGAATAAAATATGGACTTTAGTTCATTGTAATGTAACAATATTGGTTATTAATTGTAACAAAGTACCAAATTAAGGTAAGATGTTAGTAATAAGAAAAACTGGATATGAGATATTTGCAATTCTCTATAAATCTAAAAACTATTCTAAAATAAAGAATTTTTTTTCTTAAAGCATAAGCCAATCCTCCCATCGCACTTGGGACCATGTGGAGATTCAAGGAATTATCAAAGTGTTATTAAGTACTTTTTGGAAAATTAGATAGCAGAAGGATATGTTAAAGCAACAGGAATTTTTCAATCTAGGAAAGAAAGATAAAAGATGGTTTGTGCACAGTCCTATATACTTTTATACTTTTTCACTTAGAAAAAGTATATTTCATTAAATAAAACACAGGAAAAATACAGAAAAAGCCAAAAAAGGAAATATAAGTAAGCTTTCATAATTTCACCATCTAATACACCTATTATTACTATTTTGTTTTCAATTTTTAAAATATGTATATATTTTGTGGTTTTTCTCATATTGTAATCATACGTGATACACGATTTCATTTCTTGGAAATTTTTCCCTCTCTTAATTGAAGATAAATCATACATAGAGCTAGTTAATTGTTTGTATTCTGCATTTCGGACAGAATTAATTTAAATGAAAAAGAACTATATGACTTCCCAAGATTATATGAATATCCAAAATCCACTCTGCTTCTCTAGGATGCAGGACAAAACCAGAGGGGATGCATATGGTATTACACGGGAGCTTAACACTATGGGTCTTGATTTCACTGTGGAAGAGGTGTGATATTTAAGAAAAAAGAAAAGCGGGGATAGTTCATTGTCAGGGAAGAGCCACCGAAATAAGAGGTAGGGAACAAAGAGTATTGGAGGGGGAAAATAGTTTAGGGAATTTAAAAGGGGAATATGCTTAAGGAGAGAGGTGTGAACGACTGTAAAATGGCAAGGAATGGGAAGACCAGGAGGGAAAATCTATTTTGCAAATGTGTGGTATGTGAGCATGTTGGGAGAAGAGAGTATAAATGGTAGGAGGTATTAATATTATTAAACTCTCCTTAGTCACTTTTAGGTAGCAGCTGGAATTCAGACAATACTGTTTCTTAAGGTTTGATACAATGGCTATTTTCCAGATAAAAAAAGAAGTTGACATCTTGGATTCAGCTAGATTGACAGAACACGAAACAGTAAACATTCTTGAGTCCATACTGCCACCCAGTGGACAAATGTGTCTGATACACAAAGCATTTGCAAAAGAAAAGAAAGACAAAGGAAGGCAGTAAGAGGATAGTGTTAAAGCTTTATGGTCAGTGAAAACTAGTTATCATGTGATTCAAATCCAAATCACCCACTTATTTAAATGCTAGAGTAGATTTTAATACACATTTTCAAAATATTCTGATAAACATTATCAGAGGCTTTCAGCACTGAGAGAAAAAATGTTATGAGTGTGCCTACCACTACATTTGATACTAAAGTCTCATTAATGCTAATGAAACTTATGTCCATGAAGTTCCAATAAGACAAGTTGGAGATGCTTATAATAGAGTAGGAGGAAGGTTGTCAAGGCAGAGTTTAGAGATTCAAATCTTGACTCCCTGGGGTGCTAAGAGCTTTGACATGAAGTCTGGGAGAAATTACATTTTTGGCATAATAACATTGTTTCTCTTCATCTGAAGCATATATATATATATATATATATATATACACACATGAGAGAGAGAGAGGAAGGGTGGGAGGGGCACTTCTCTTGGGATAACTCCAAAGAATCTTCTGGCATTTTGTAGCCAAGTCTATGTACTGTGTTTCCTAAAAGGAATAATAGAATTTATGCAGTTTGAATGACATTGAAAATCCAAGGAAAACTAGCGTGGGGCTTTTGCTATGTTTATGCAGCATCCTCACCAAGAAGTTTATCCCATTCCCCTTTGAATACTCCCAGAGAGGGAACCACTAATGTGCTTCTCCTTTGTTGGGTCTGGGATTTATTGATCTAACCCTACTTATTAGCTAGTAAGTCGGCTTATCACTGTTTCATGGATATTGGCAGAAGACATCAGAGACAAAAGATGAGAACTATTCACAGTTAACAAGCAGGATGAGCATCGTATTTCAGTTAGTTTCTCTTACACTCAAGTCCCATGGAGGCACCAAAGAGGGGCCCAGGTGTATCTTGTGCTCACAATAGTTTTGCATCTTAGGTTAAGAGTTCTGAGTATGGGGAATCCACTGCTTTTATAATAAATGGTAAGAAAGTCCACCTTTTTTTCCCAAAGTGGAATTTTAACATATCCTTCAGTGGTTGCTTGCTGCAAAGTCAACACTGATAAATGGCCTGGACAAAGAGAAGTCAGGGCCTTGCTGGGCTACTTCAGGCCTGTGGTGGATTGCCCTTCCCAGCATTCATGCTAATCCAACATCAGCCTTCCTATAATTTCACAATTCGTTCTATTTTCCTATCCTTTCAGCATTTTGTACTTCAAACAACTGCAGTGTGCTATCCTATTGCCACCAAAAGATTTTTCTCCAAGCTAATATTTTCTAATCCCTTTGACCATTCCTCCCATGATCTTGCTTTCAGCCCCCTCACCGTTAGTATTGTTTTACTTTAAAATTGTTTAAGAGTTACTTCCCAAAATAGACTAAATACTCCAATATGGTCTAACCACTTTAGAGCAGAATAGAAATATTGCTTTGCTTATTCTAGAAATATACCTCTACATGGCTTCCTAAGATCCCATGAGCTTTTTTGTAATCTCATTAACTCCCACTGAAAAATCCTGACTTGTACCATAAACTGCTATTAAGTCATACACTTAAATTCTATTCTGTTGTTATTCCAGAGGGTGAAAGCTCCATGTAGTTTTATATTAAAGGAATCATCAACCAGAATCCATTTAATGTAATAGAAAATGTAAGAGTAAGCTCCTTTTAAAAAATAGTTATTTACCAGTTCTAGCAGAAAAGTGTAACTCCTTATTGTGTCCTATTTTGTGAACTATGGACCTCCTGTATATAAACTGTCTGTTCTCTGTGTTAAAATAAATGGCATAGACTCTCCTGCTCTTGTTTAAATAAGAATCCAACAGTCAGAGATTTTTGCTTTCTTCCCTTCCCTCCCCACACTATATATGTACAAGAATAGGGAGTGGACAATGTTTATCTTCTGCTTTAACAAAGAAAATTGGCATGTATATATACTGTCAAAAACAGAAATGTTACTGTAAATATTACTTCCAGGGAAATAAGATAAAAAATTTTTGAATTTTGACTAAATTTCAAACATACAGAAAAGCAGAGAAAACAGTACAATAAACCCTCAAGATAACCATCACTCACATTCAACAATTATCAAGATTTTGTCATATTTGCAATATCTGTCCCTTTCATTGTTATTATTGAAGCATTTTGTAGCAACTCACAGATAGCACATTAGTTTAGTCCTATGTGGTTCAATACAAATCAACATGGATATTTTTTTCCATAACTGCATTGTCATTAACATCTAAAAAATTAACAATAATTCCTTGGTACTATTTAATACCTAGTCCATATTCAAATTTCCCCAGTTGTCTCCAAAACGTGTTTTTATAGTTGCTTTCTTCTCGCTGTAACCCAGACTAGGCCCACTCATTGTATGAAATTGTAATGTCTTCTAAGTCTCTTTTAATCAGAATACCCCCCCCCTCCCAGCCTTTTTAAAAATCTTACCAATTTGGGAAAAATGGGTCACTTTTTTTTACCATTCTGAATTTGTGGTATCCTAAACTTAATCCTCCCTCTTCCATATTTCTCATAAATTGATAGTTAGCTCTAGAGCTTGATTAGATTTAGACTCAATATTTGTGGAAGGAATGTTTCAAGGTGGCTCTGTGTACGTCCTATTCCGGCACATTGGGAAGCAACAATGTCTGGTTGCCTCACTATGTTCAATCATACTAAGGAAATATCCATCAACTCTTTCTGAGTTTTTCTTACTTTGTTCTTTCTTTCTTCCTTCCTCCTTTTCTCCCTCCACCATTCCCGCCCCCCCCTTTTTGTCCAATATATGTGTTGGTCCAGCCAGCATGGCTCAGTGATTGAGCATCTAACTACCATCCAGGAGATCTCCGTTCCATTCCTGGTCAGGGCACATGCCCCAGTTTCCGGCTCAGTCCCCAGCAGGGGGCGTGCAGGAGGCAGCTGATCAAGGACTCACTCATCATTGATGTTTCTCTCTCTCTCCCCCTCTCCTTTCCTCTCTCTGAAGCCAATAAAAATATTAAAAAATATATGTGTATTGAATTTTGTTAAGCCTTTTAGATATCTATAGAGATATCTATAAGATATCTATAACATCATTTTTCTTCTTATAACTATTGGTATGATGAATTTATAAATTACGTAAGTGGATTTTCTAATATTAAATTAATTCTTCTGGCATTCCCAAAATGAATCCCACTAGATTATTGTATTTCTTTAATGCTTTTAATTCAACTTAATATTTATTTTACTTTTGTTTTGTATTGAACTAACTGGGGTGACACTGGTTAATAAAACTATATAGGTTTCAGGTATATAACTCTATAATACATCACCCGAATATTGTAATATATGTTCATCACCATTTAGCCCCCTTTACCATTTTCTACCTCCCCCATCCCCTTTCCCTCTGGTAATCACCATACTCTTGTCTGCGTTTACGAGTTTTTTGTGTGTGTTTATCTTAATCCCTTCACATTTTTCACCCAGCCCCAAACTACATCCCCTCTGATAGCTGTCAGTCTATTCTCTTTATCTGAGTCTGTTTCTGTTTTGTTAGTTTTTATTGTTCATTAGATTCCACATATAAGTGAAATCATATATTTTTTGCATTGAACTATAAGTGAGATTGAACTGTAATTTTGTTTCTTAAATAATCTTTATTGGGTTTTAGCATTAATATATGATTTTTTCATAAAAAGAATTTGGAAGTTTTTTCTTTTTCTATATTCTGAAACAATTTAACTAGCATAGGGTTTATCAGATCTTCAAAAGTTTAGTAGAATGCCTATGTGAAATCAATCAAGTCTGAAGGGATTATTGAGGAAGAGGAGCAGCCAAGAGATTTGACAACTTTTTAGGGTTTTGAAGTGTATTTACATAGAATTATACAAAGTAGTCTCTCTCGCTCTCATTTTCTTTTTCTCTGTTTCAAAGATTATTTTTCTTGTGTCATTTTATATTTTGTAAATTTGTACTTTCTTTAAGTTGCTTAAGTAATAGCTTATTTTTGTTGATCTCTTTAACTAGCTAATTTAATTTTTTTTCTCTTTTCTAGCTCATGCATATCTGCCTTTATTTTTATCAATCCCTACTGCTTACTTTTATTTTTATTTTTTAAAAATTTATCTTTCTTGTTAAAAGTATTACAGATATCCCCTCTTTTTTCCCTCCACCCCACATCCAAGCCCCTCCTCCAGGCCTTCACCACACTCTTGTCTGTGTCCATGGGTTGTGCATATATGCACATAAATTCTTTGATTAATTTCTCCCCACCCACTCTCCCACCCCCACCTTCCCTCTGAGATCCCTCAGTCTGTTCCATGCTTCTATATCTCTGGATCTATTTTGTTCCTCAGTCTATTTTGTTTATTAGATTGCACATATGAGTGAGATCATGTAAAACTGAATCAGGAAGGATCAGAAAATCTGAATAGGCTAATAACAACTGATGAAATCAAAGTACTAATAAACTCCCAGCAAACAAAAACTCTGGTCCGGATGGCTTCACAGGGGAGCTTCCTAATTTTTAAGCTGTAGGGTTAGATAGCTTACTAAAAATTTTTCTTGCTTTTTGAGGTAGGCCTGTAGTGCTATGAACTTCCCTCTTCGGACTACTTTCACTGTGTCCCATAGATTTGAGGTTGTTGTGTGTTCCTTTTCATTTGTTTCCAGGAATTTTTTTATTTCTTTCTTGATCTTATTGGTAACCCATTCATTGTTTAATAACATGCTATTTAGCCTCCATGTATTTGAATGTTTTTGAGTGTTTTTCATTGTAGTTGATTTCTATTTTCATGCCATTGTGATCTGAGATGCTTAATATGATTTCAATCTTCTTGAATTTGTAGAGACTGGTTTTGTGTCTAACATGTGATCTATCTTTGAGCATGACCCACGTGCACTTGAGAGGAATGTATATTCTGCAGCTTTGGGGTGAAATGTTCTGTAAATATCAGTTAAATCCATCTGATCTAGTGTGTCATTTATAGTCACTGTTTCTTTGTTGGTTTTTTGTCTGGAAGATCTAACCAGTGAAGTCAGTAGGGTGATAAACTCCCCAACTATGAGTGTATTGCTGTTGATCTCTCCATTAAAGTCCTTAGGGTTGTTGTTATTATTATTAAATATATCTTTATTGATTTCAGAGAGAGAAAGGGAGAGGGAGAGAGAGAGAAAGAAACATCAGTGATGAGTCATTGATCGGCTGCCTCCTGCATGCCCCCTACTGGGGATCAGCCCGAAACCCAGGCACATAGCCTGGCTAGGAATCGAACCGAGATCTCCTGGATCGTAGGTCCACACTCAACTGCTGAGCTACGCCTGGCTGGCTTAAGGTTATTATTGGTATGTCCTTATATATTGCCATTTTAATTCTTTATGCCTATGTATCTCTATTTCTTACTATTATTATAGCAGTCTCTTTAATATTTCTTGCAATTCTTCTATTTCTACTTTTAATTATAGCAGTCCTTTTAACATTTCCTGCAATGTTGGATTGGTAGTGATAAACTCCTTTAGCCTTTTTTATCTGGGAAGCTCTTTATTTCACCATCTATTTTGAATAATAGCCTTGCTGGATAGAGTACTCTTGGTTTCAGGTCCTTGTTTTGCATTACCTTAAATATTTCTTGCCATTCCCTTCTAGCCTGTAGAGTTTCTGATGAGAGGTCAACTGATAGCCTTATGGGAGCTTCATAGTAAGTAACAGATTGCTTTTCTCTTGCTGCCTTTAATATTCTTTGTCTTGAAATTTTGGCATTTTAATTATGATATGTCTAGGTGTGGGCCTCTTTGGATTCTTTTTGCTTAGGACTCTCTGTGCCTCCTGAACTTGTGTGACTTTTTTGTTCACCAGATTAGGGAAGTTTTCTGCCATTATTTCTTCAAAGAGGTTCTCTAACCCTTGCTTTTTCTTTTCCCATTCTGGCACTCCTATAGTGCGAATATTATGTTTCATGTTGTCCCACAGCTCCCTTAAACTGTCCTCCTATTTTTAAATTGTTTTTTCTTTTAGGATCTCTGATTGAGTGATTTTTTTCTACCCTGTCTTCTAATTCACTGATCCGAGCCTCAGCTTCCTCTAATCTGTTGTTTATTCCTTCCAATGTATTCTTTATTTCTGCTATGTCATTCTTAATTTCCTTCATAGTTTCCTTATCTTTCTTCATGCTTTTGAGCATCCTTATTCAGTATTCCAAACTCTGTATCTGATAGATTGCTTATCTCCATTTCATTTAGTTCTTTCTGAAGACTTCTCTTGTTCTTTCATTTGGGGCTTGTTTTTTGTCTCCCCATTGTGGCTGCCTGATTGGGTTTCTATGTATTAGGTAGATCTGCTAGGACTCTCAGTCTTTTTGGAGGGTCTCTGGTGCAGGCTGATATCAGATGCTGTTTGTGACTGGCCCTGAATACTCTGCTTGGAGTTATCAACAACCCTTGGTGTGAGGTCTCCTCTCCTGGGGCTGTGTAAATTTGGACAGGACAAAGATGCACGCCAAAGTCTGCTTTTCCAAGGCCCAGGTCCAGAAGCAGATCAGGCAAAGACTCAAAGCACTCTGAGGTCAGCCTCTGCCTGCAGGCTGATTAATCTGATTCTCTTAATGAGCCTCAGGCTTTGAAACTCCAAGGGGTAGGGTGAGAGGTTCTCCCCCACCGGTAAAAGCTGCTTGGAGGGAAAATGTCTGCCTAGGAAAGATGTCCTCTGCTGTATGGGGGAATGACTTGGTGCAGGAATCCAGAGGGGTGTCCTCTGAACTCTATCTCCAGAGCCCACAGCTCCACCCCACTCTGCCCTCCCTGTGCTGGAGCCCAAGGTGAGTGGCTGCACACAAAACTTTGTGCATTGGCTCTTTACAAGGGTGCTTGCATTTCCAGCTCTCTCTCCCTGGCAGACAGAAACCTGGCTGCTTTTCACAGCCAGATGTTATGTGAGCACTTTCTCAGTTCTGGTGCCCTTGGCTGGGAAGCCCGACCTGGGGTTTAGGTCCCAGAGTCCTCAGTGGGAACCCCCCACAGCTGAGATATCCCTTCAGACCTTCAGCTGCTGCCTGTGGGAGCCCAGCCAGCCCTCTCAGGCCTCCTCACTTCCTACCAGTCTCTATTTGGTCTCCACTTTTCCTCCTTGGTTATGAAAGTGCTCTCCAGCTCGTCTTCAGTTGCAGTTGATTATTCTAGATGGTTTTCTATATTTTACTTGTAATTCCAGTTTGGTGTCAGGAGAGTGTCAGTATAGCTTCCACTCAGTTCACCACCATCTTTAATCTCCCTACTGCTTACTTTTAGTTAACTTTATTGTTTTATTGTATTCCATTGAGTTGAAGTTTTAATTCATTTTTTATTTTTATTGGTGAAGGTATTTACTACTCAATAAAAAATGTAAGTAACAATGAAGATCATGTAAGTAAGCAGTAAATGCTTCCTGTACCATTTCTTCAGCTGTATCCCATGGGTTTTAATTTTTATTATCATTATTTTCTACACATCCTGGTTTGATTTTGTAACCCCTTTTACTTTTAGCAACTCTTAAAGCATAGCTCTTATTGGTGATTTGCCACATCCACCTTTATTCTTGGATTTTGAGGAATTTCATGTCACCAACTTTCATTAAAGATGCTATCAAGGGTTTTGTTTGTTTGTTTATCCTGTCTTGTTCTGTTTGGTTTTCAGTAAGAGTTTTAAAGTGATTATTCAAAACTGCTACTATGATCACAAATCTAGAATATCTCCCCACAACTTATTCATTATGATAATCAGTTAAAACTGCAGATATTTTTAAAAGAGATTAAAAGTTATTGCCACAGAGCATTCTGACAATTCCTGAACTCTGGGTGCCTTCATGAGGGTTCTTTGTTAGAAACCACCTTTACAAGCAAAGTTTTGTTTTGTTCTATTTTGCAACTAAAAAAGAAACTTTCCCCCATCCTG
Source organism: Miniopterus schreibersii (assembly GCF_964146895.1). Classification (NCBI taxonomy): domain Eukaryota; kingdom Metazoa; phylum Chordata; class Mammalia; order Chiroptera; family Miniopteridae; genus Miniopterus; species Miniopterus schreibersii. The sequence continues at coordinate 72,696,621 of NC_138102.1, read as the reverse complement.
TGATTTCTTTTATTTCCTTCACCAGCACTTTGAACAGCCTACAGTTTCAGGCCAAGAACAGGAATTCCATTAGCACCGAGGAACGCAGACCTGAACTCAAAACTGACAATATGAAAAGTAAAGGATAGAGTAAGAATTTTAGCAAAGGAAATCTGGGGCATATACTACTCCAACTCTATCTTTGACCCAGCACAATAGCTTTTGGAAGGGAAATGTAGAGTCATGGTGAAGGAGATTCCTACTAAGACTCTCAAATGAGTAAGATCTGCAATTAATCATTGAGTAGTATCGAGGCCAGATTTTCATCATGTATTTTAAATATGTGAGATCTTTGGAGGGTTATAAATTAAAATCTACATAAGTAAAATTATATGAATAGAAACAGGGTGAAGAAAAGATAAGGCAGATACAGATTCCCTCTCTATATGTTTATTTTATTTCTTCCAGAGTAGGTTGGAAAATTAGAGATGTGACTTCCCATAAAATTAGAACAGAACATAAGATTTGTTTCCTGTTGTGGAGTCTTTGTTGAATGACTAAAATCAAAAACAGTGACCCCATATTCTAGAGACCAGGCACAACAAAGCAGAATTTGCTGTGCGGTGGACCCCCAAACAACTCCTGGTACCCCAAAACCATCATCTACCTGCATAGATTAGGGCTTCAAGGAGTGGGAGTTGGTAAGAATTATTTTTTTAAATATATCTTTATTTATTTCAGAGAAAGGAAAGGAGAGGGAGAGAGACAGAAACATCAGTGATGAGAGGGTCATTGATCAAGCCCACAACCAGGCATGTGCCCTGACCGGGAATAGAACCCTGATCACCTGGATCCTAGGTCAATGCTCAACTGCTGAGCCACGCCATCCGGGCAGTGAGAATTATGTTAAAGAGCATTGTCAAATCTTATGTATTTCCCTTCCCTCCTCAAAAGAACTCCCACCTCCCCAGCAGAGCCAGGTGCCACAAGGAGCTGATGAAATAAATTCCTAGGCCCATGATGGAGCCTCTCCTGCCCAGCAAACCCAACTTTCTTGTTCCTTTAAATGCCCCACCTGACCAGAAAAGCAGCCAAACACCAAGCCAACTTTCAACTCTATACTTAGGTCCCTGTTCCTTCTCACCCCAAACAAGGTTGACTGTGTGACCCAGCCAAGCAGATATCTTTTTTCTCTTCCTTGTTCTTCATTCTTTATCCTATAAAAGCTCCCCACCTTTTGCCCCATTTTGTAGTTCTCTTAATAAAGACTCTCCTTCATGAAGTATTAAAGTTTGTGTCACCTAAATTGTCCTCTTTAATCATTTTTCAACCAATCTAAAGCAGACCATTTAAGAAGTCTTACTAAACTTGACCTGTTCACAAGTTCGGGGGTTGCATGCACTGGGATCTGTGCCTAACTTTCCCGTTTAAAGAAAAGATGCTGGCTAGTGGTTGGAGTGGCCTTGAACAGTAGAGGGGAGAGAGACAGGGCCCTGTTGGGAGTAGATTGCACACCCATAATTTGAAGGGGCAAAACAGCTAAGTTTCCCTGTAGGCTAAAGCACTATAGGTAGACTAGTACTGTCTTTACAAAGTTTTGCCCAGGAGAATAGAGAGTGGCTGTGTAAAGTGTACCATCACAGCGGAGCTAAAGTCAACTGGAGAGCACTTTGTCTGCATGTGTGTATGTGGAGGGGGTGAGTTAAAGTCTCCCACTAACCCACCTTATCTCTCATCCTTCTTTACTATCAAAGCTCTGGCAACAGCAGGTGGAAAAGTTGAGCAAGATAGCGGAAATAGAGAACAAATCAGGCCTTATTCCTCGATGCCTGTCTGGTCCAAGCTGGGGAGAGGGGAAGCTTTAAATTTAGATTATATTGAACTTGTTAACATTCTAAAATTTGTCACAAGTTAGAAACAAGAAAGTCTAATAATGAGTAAAATAACGTGGCTTAGCACTTTTTTATTTTTTTTATTTATTTTTTTAAATATCTTTATTGATTTCAGAGAGAGGAAAGAAGGAGAGAGAGAGACAGAAACATCAATGATGAGAGAATCATTGATCGAGCCCGCAACCCGGGCATGTGCCCTGACCGGGAATCGAACCCCGATCACCTGGATCCTAGGTCGATGCTCAACCGCTGAGCCACACCCGGCCAGGCAGGCTTAGCACTTTAAAACGTATCTCCATTACAAATGTTCTTTCCTTAGAATTACTTTAATGTATCACTATTATTTACATAAATTTATCTAAATATTGAAGCTATAAAAGTACCTGGTGAAAATTGACAACACACACACAAATGATTTATCTTTATCCTTTTAGACTTTGTATTAGATTATTTCTTTCCTTTCCTCCCTCCCTTTTTTCTTCGATAGATATTGATTACGTTGTGTTAATATTCTTGCTAGAGACTAAAAATATGAGATGCTGGAACTCATGTTTAGTAGTAGACAGTAAACAGACCAACATTTAAAACTCAGCACAATAAGGACTATAAAAAATAATGCACAGGATGCTAGTGAGACCAACCACCAAGGAAAATGTTCTGAAGAGGTGACCCCTGATGCAAGTCTGAAAGGATGGATATGAGTTATTCAAGAGAAGTGGGGTTGAGAATTACTGTGCATACAGAACTGGCATGAGATACGAAACCAGGGGGCAAGAGTAAGCATGGCTGTGGGAGATCATGACAAGACCTGCTATGGACCCAATGACACAGAAAAAAAAAGTTCATGTTTTTAGATATACCAAAACTTACCTTATATGGTAGAAGGCAGACCTTTAAACATTAACATGCCCCCTCGCCCTGCCTAATGGAACAAAAGCTACTGAGCTTCCATATATGGCCAGACATACTACTCACTGTGCATTACTACATTAACAATGTAACTTTGGTCATATCTCCATGAGGAACTAGGGGGACACTACAGTGCTGTATCCATTTACTTAGATGTATATATTGCATCTGTCCTTGGCACTGGCTGTTTGCTAATTTAGTAGAAAGCCTAAGTGAAAGTAACCTTGAACCCAATTTAAGTTCTAATCAGTCTTTGAATGCAAACCTGCCTCTGTGATCTGACCTAGCTTAATGGCAAATTCTAGGAAATGAAAAAAGTACAGAATGTCTGGAATATATGGTATTGAGTGGGGAGTGGTGGAACTTGAAGAGGTAAGTGGGATGATATGATGACAGCAGTTATAAACTTTAGTGAATAGGTCCTTATCTTGGAAACAGTGAAAAAGCGATAAAATAATTCTGAGGTATGTAATATGACCAGATTTGTATTTTAGAGCAATCACCATAGCAGTATAAAAAGGGATTCAATGAGAAAGGACTAGTTAGAAGGCTGCTCTAATGAAGTACATGAGATGAACTGAATGTCTGTGGAAGATGAGATAGAGACATAGGGATAGATAGTAGATTCAGTCTGTAGTGAGGGAAGGGAAGGGGTGAAGGAAAGGCAGGCATTCAGAAATACTCTAGGGTTTCTGCCCAGCCAGTGTGGCTCAGTGGTTGAGCATTGACCCACGCACCAGGAGGTAGACAGTTCAATTCCAGTCAGGGCAAATGCCCGGGTTGCTGGCTTGATCCTCAGCAGGGGATGTGCAGGAGGCAGCTGATCAATGTTGATGTTTCTCTCTCATTGATGTTTCTCTCTCTCTCTCCCTCTCCCTTCTTCTCTCTCTAAAATCAATGAAAACATATTTTTTTAAAAAAACACACAACACTCTAGGGTTTCTGGAGGGGCAACTGCCTGAATAATTTCATTCTTTGAGATAGCACACCAGAGGGGAACAGGTTTTAGAGAGAAGTGGTAAGTGGAGTTTGAATGATGTTGTATTTGAGAGGCCCATAGGAAGTGTCTAACAAGCAATTCTATAACCAAGTCTGAATATATATTTAAAAGTAGAAAACTCAAAAGAATTAAGTTACCTTATGAATATGAAGTATCAATTATAAAAACAAGAATCATGGGAAGGTAGATAAGAAAATACAACTCTAAAACACATGCTTACAGAAATGAAAAGAATATGGAAGTACTGGTAAGATGCAAACTAAAGCAATGAGTGATGCAAAACTAAGAATTAAGAAAAATTAAGGTATTAAAAACTCAAAACTCAATTGTCACCATGAACAGACTATTTTCTACCAATGCTTCTCATGAAATGAGAGTATTCTTCTTTTATTGTTAGAAAGGAATGTGGTATTTTCAGTTATAGAGTCTGCTGGAAATTTTGTTTAATAAAATACAGTAACTGGACACCCCAGCCTCCTGAGAATTAAATTTAAAAAAAGAGTCTGCTCCAGATACAGAGGACATGGTTTACCTCAGACATTTAGCACAAAGACACAGGGAACATGATGTAAGCATTTCTTTCTCTACAAAGAAAATACATCTAAGGAGTGTGTAAAGTGTTTGTCTCCACACAACTGACATATGATCATCGTGAGTCCAAACTAAATGTGTTAGGGAAAAAGTACTGGCAGATTTCCTTTTCCTTCATTAAGCAATGACCTAGCACAGAACAATGCCATTATTTACAGCAGCTGTATCACCTTTGAAATCACAAGTTTAGAAACTGCCTACAGTGGAAATGTACATGCTCTAGGCCAGAGTTCCCATAAACACATACAGTAGGCATCTGGACTACACTAAACATTCTTTAGTGCACAATTTATAAACACTTTATAGGGAGAACTCTATAATTCTACTGCATCTAATGTATTTGTGTGAATTTACATTAGCTAGAGCAAGAGGTTATAGATCATACATAGCAGATACATATTTCTTGTTTACCATTTAGCACATGCACAGAGGTCCATATACTGTACCCATACATACAAGCACACAGAAAACTGAGCAGTGCTTTCTTTAAAATGCTAGACTTTCACAGGTTGGTGGCATTCTCAGAGTTCACATAAAAAGCAAAATGGATACACTAAGTATCCATTACATCTAAGTTTAACTTTAGGACAGTCTAGTAAAAAAAAAAAAATCGCACTTTGAGACATAAAATGATGCAATTCAGATGTCATTGTCGTCTTACCTTCCAGCTTCTGAATCCATGGGCATTATTTATATTTTTGTCATGTAAGACAAAGTAACTTTCTATAAATTTTCCCCCCAAAAAATCTACTTACAGAAAAGCAGTTACTGGAGATTCTGTAGAAATGAGATCCAGGTGGGTGAGGGTTCATAAATGCTTTTATCTATTTGAACTACAACGTATTACATCTAAAGTAAGAGCAACACATTCATTAACATTAAATGCCCTCCTTTTTTCCTGTACAAGTAAATTAAGAGATAAAGATTGGTTCAACTTTGTATCTTAAAAAAGAGCAAAGCTACTTATAGAAATACTACCTTCTAGTGAAAAGATCATTTTTTTATGTGTTTTAAAAAGTAATGGAGTATAGCCCATTTAGTAACTATGCTATTCTTCACATTTTAAAATTACAAGTAAATTTTAGTTTGATAATTAGTACCTTTAAACAAATCATGTCATGAAATCGTTTGATTTCCAAACTTAATTTCTCTTCTTAATAAAACTACAACTGATATTTCCTATGTGAAGTTAAGTAACAGTGCTTAGATTGAAAACAAAACAAAACTTATTAAAAATTATTTTCGTGGCCTTGGCTGGTGTGGCTCGGTTGGTTTTTGGTACACTGAAAAGCCATAGGTTTGATTTCTTGTCAGGGCACATACTGAGGTTTCAGATTCCATCCCCAGTTGAGTGTGTATGGGAGGCAACCGGTTGATCTCACATTGATATTTCTCTCTCTCTCTCCCTCTCCCTTCCTCTCTCTCTTGGATCAATAAAAAGCATATCCTCAGGTGAAGATTAAAAAAAAAAAAAAATACTTAAAAAAAAAATTATCATTGTGGCTGCAGACTAAAAGCACCAGAAACCTATATACAAATGCTTAAGCGTGACCGAGGTCTTATAGAGGCAATAATGATAAAATCACTGACTAACCTAGTCATTTTGTTTCTGAGTTACTGAATCAATACTTTTCACTCAATAAAACAGAAGACAACTTTTCACTATATGCTTTGGCACAAATAATCCAAACTCATAGATAATCAAACAATTTTTATTTGGGTTTTTAATAACCAGGACCACGAGCAAGATCTAGTCTTGATTTATGTAACAAATAGAGAGAACAAACTTTAAGAATAATCCTCACTGATATAAAATGTATAAGCCACATCCCACTGATTATTTTGTCAGTTATTGTTATAATCAAATGAACAACATTTGACTTTGGATAATAGTGAAAATTTACCCTACACATGAATTTTCCATTGTAATCCTTTCAGTATTAAGTAAATCAAATAACTAAATTTTTCTCTTGCAGTCAGTTTGGAAAGAGGCAGGAAACAGTTATGCAAAAATCCAGTCAAGTATCTGTAAAAATAAATAGAAATCAAATATGAGATCCTTACTAATCTATTATAATATCAAAGTAAGAATCATTTAGTCTGTTAAACTCTTTTGTATGTTAAAGGGTTAAAGACATTTTGAAGACTAAGAAGAATATTAATTCAATTAAAAGTAACCTTAAGGAAAATTAGATATATGCTAAAGGGTCAGTGTTAAATCACTATCATGAAATATTTTTGTATAACTCTAAAAAAAAAATCTAATAAATGATAATTTAATGAAACTGCATTCAATATTGCTCTATGACTGTAGATCAGGTGTCAGCAAACTATAGTCTATGGGCCAATGGCCCCTCACCTGTTTTTTGTAAATAAAGTTTTATTGAAACACAGCCATACTCGTTTGTTTCTGTATTGTTCCTGTCTGCTTTTGTTCTGCAAAGTTGAGTAGCTGAGACACAGATTTTATGTCTCACAAAGCCTAAAATATTTACTATCTGGTCCTTTAGAGAAAATTGGCCAACTTCTGCTGTAGATAATCAGTTAGAAAAAATTTAGTTGAAATCCAAACCAGTTTTGTGTATGTGAGGATTTCTTATTTTCTAGAGCTTAGAATATTTATGCAAAGATTTCTTCTCAAAACCAAAAAAAAAATTTTTTTTAAAGAAGGTATAAGGATATTATGACCCAATAATCCCTCTTCTGGGTATTTACCCAAAAAACTTGAAAATACTTATATGTAAAGATATATGTACCCCTTGTTCACTGCAGCACTATTCTCAATAGCCAAGACATAGAAATAACTTAAGTGTCCTTTGACCAATGATTAGATAGTGAAGATGTGATACATATACACAATGGAATGCTACTCAGCCATAAAAAAAGATGAAATATTGCCATTTGCAAAAATATGGAGGGATCTACAGAGTATCATGCTAAGTGAAATAAGTCAGATGAAAAAAGACAAGAACCATATGATTTCAGTAATACGTGAAATATAAAACAAAAAGCAACGAGCAAACAAACTCACAGACACACATAACAATACGGTGGTCACCAAAAGGAGAGGGGTGGAGGAAGGATGAAGAGGGTAAATGGTGTCAAATACATGGTGATCAAGGAGACCACACTTTGAGTGGTGAGCGCACAATGGAATATACATTCCATGTATTATAAAGTTGTATACCTGAAACTTATATAATGTCATTAACCAATACTGCCCCAGCAAATTTAATTTTTTAAAAAGGGATGTTATAATAGGAAACATACAGATGTCAACTACATAGGCGAGATAAAGGGCATACTTACAGAATATTTTTTAAAGAATAAGTTATTTTAATACCTTTAACGTATGACTGCCTGACTGTTCTTCATTAACTAGGAAAAGCCGTGGCTGCTCTTTATGTTAGAATATACTACTGAAAATTAACTTCTCTACCACTGTTGCTTCATTAAAAAATAGAAACTTAATTCTTCCTATAGGAATAAAGGCTTGAAGTTGAATATGATTAATTATTTTTAAAAATGAGGGGAGGAAAAGGTGGAAAGAGAAAGGAGAGAGCGTAGAGGGAAAGGAGAAGTGGGGAGAGGGGAAAGAGAACCTACTGTACCTCATTCTCTAATTGATATGAAGCCAATCTGTGTACCGAAATTAAGGCCATCTCGAACATGGGAGAAGAACTTGTCAGGATGGCAGGATGTACAGAGGTTGAGATCTTGCTCCTGGTCCCGAATATTCGGTGGCAGAATTCCTCCTTGTTCTAGAAGAATCCTTAAGATAAAGAGTTTCCAAAAGATAGCAAGTTTGTTTTACCAATAGCCAAAGCATTATGAAATAAGTATGGATATTGGTGTAAAAGAATTCTGGGAAAGATATTCTTGGAACAATGCAAATTGTTATTCGGTTATAGAACATGGACTAGTCGGGAAATGGTAGATTTTATCACCATTTGTCACCTAAGTTCATATACGAACTATATAACCTTTCATATTGTCCTGCAGACATGATATGGGTACAGAATTTTGTAATAAATGTCAAGTACTTATTTTAGAAGAAACTTTAAAGTTACCAGGGTATTTATAGACAAAAATTCATTTGATTCGGACAGAGCGTGCCTTTTAGTCATTTGATCCTCCCATCTTTTTTCCCTTATTACCAATTTTTTCACAGAAAATTTGCTTCTTCATAAGACTTTATATGAAATATGACTATAAATTAATGATAGTCATTCCACAAGTAATATTTAAGGGTCGATTTCAACCCTTTCTGCTTATGTGCTCAATGAGACAGAATCTAGTCAAGGTTTAGGTGAGTGGAATAGAAACATGATTCAAATCAGACATCAATTTTCCTTTGTAAAAAGGATAATTTTTAACAGCTATTAATAGCAAAACTTGATAAATTAAAAAATGTTAGGGACCATAAAAAACTTGAAAATGACTATGTGTTTATATTATCTAATATTTTTGCTAAGAAATATGTTCCCCTAGTTAATTAGAGAATACAAATAACTTTGAAATATCAGCTTCCTGATAGTTTATTATATTTAGGAGAATTTAGCTGAAGAATAACTATGAAGAAAGATACGTGCCAGCTTTTCTATATGAAGTTTAACCTTTACTTTTAAGTCAGTAAGAAATACCAGCCAGGAAAATGTCTGTTATTAAAACTTAGATGAGAATAGATTTCATATTTAAAATTAGTTTTGTGTGTATAGTATATGTCAGCTATTTGAATATCTGCCACATGATTTTTCTTGGAGTTACTAACTGTTCTCTAATTTTCATTAAAAACTTGCAGTTCTGGAATGAAACCAATCATACCTCGTGGCTTTACGAATGTCAACATAGGGATTTGGTGAGTCAAATAGCCGCACACATTCAGGATGAAGATTATGAAATGCCTTTGCTGATTCCCTCGGAAGACTAAAACAGCAAGGTCCTACTGATGGTCCCAGTATGACAATGATATCTTCCAGACTACAACCGTATTCTGCTATCATAGCATTCACAGTAGCCATAGCAACACCTAACAAAGTACCTTTCCAACCTGGTAAATAGGAAGAAAAAGAGATAAGGACAGTTAAAACATAACGAAATTTCACCTTAATTTTTTTAAATCCTCACCCAAGGATATGTTTTTATTTATTTATTTATTGGGGGGGGGAGGGCGGGAACACTGATGTGACAGAGAAACATCGATTGGCCTGACTGGGAATCGAACCTGAGACCTTTTGGTACAGGCGATGCTCCAACCAACTGAGCCACACCAGCCAGGGCAACTTCACCTTAATTTTTATCTAAATTAAAAATAAGTATAGTCAGTTTGTGTTTTTTTCAAGTCAAGAAATAATAAATGAACAAAATTAAGTTAAATAATCAACAAATTAAAATACTAGTTTTTAAATGAGGTACTCTATACATAGCACCTGACACAAAAGAGACATTTAATGGGGGAGGAGTGCCCCTTCCATTTTCTTTTAAAAACGTCCTGTACTTTGTCTGGCCGGCATGGCTCAGTGGTTGAGCATCAGCCCATGAACCAGGACGTGGAGGTTCGATTCCCAGTCAGGGCACATGCCCAGGCTGCAGGCTCGTTCCCCAGTGGGGACATGGAGGAGGCAGCTGATCAATGACTCTCTCCCATCAATGATGTTTCTTTCTCTCCCTCTTTTTTCCTCTCTCTGAAATCAATAAAAACATAGTAAAAAACTAAATAATAAATAATAATAAAATAAAAACATCCTTACTTTTAGTTTCCACAGGCATTATGCCTTTCTTAGTCCTCTCTCTCCCCCTCCCTTACTTTATTTCCACATTTTTAAAAATTGTAAAAAAACATATAAAATTTACCACTTTAACCATTTTAAAGTGACCATTTAGTAAAGTATATTTACATTTTTGTGCTACAAATCTCCACAACCTTTTCATCTTCAAACTTGAAACTCTATGCAATATACAAATTTTGAACAATAAATCTCCCTTCCCATCTTCCCCCTATTCCCTGGCAACCACCAGTCTACTTTCTGTTTCTATCACTTTGACTACTCCAGGTACCTCATATAAGTGGACTCATACAGTGTTTTTCTTTTTATAACTAGATTATTTCACTTAGCATAATGTCCTCAAGGTTCATTCATGTTGTAACATGCATCAGAATTTCCTTCTTTTTTAAGGTTGAATAATATTCCATTTTATGTATATACCAGACATTGTTTATCCATTAATGTATCAATGGACACTTGAGTTACTTCAACATCTTAACTCTTGTGAATAATGTTACTATTAGTTGGGTGTACAAATATCTTATTGAGATACTGTTTTCAATTACTTTGAATACATACTCAGAATCAGAATTGTTGGATAATATGGTAATTCTATTTTAAAATTTTTGAAGAAACACCATACCATTTTCCATAGCAGCTGCACCATTTTACATTCCCACCAGCAGCGCATCAGGGTTCTGATTTCTCCACATCTTCACCAAAACTTATTTATTTTTTTACTATTAGCCACCCTATTAGGTGTGAGGTGATATCTCATTGTGGTTCTCATTTGTATTTTCCTAATTATTCGTGATGCTGAGAATCTTTTCATATCCTTGTAAGTTATTTGTATACTGTCTTTAGAGAAATGTCTAGTCAAGTACTTTGCCTATTTTTAAACAGGTTGTTTTTGTTGTTGTGGAGTTGTAGGCGTTTTTTATATATTCTGTATATTAACCCCTTGTCAGATATATGAAGTGCAAATATTTTCAACTACTCCATGAGCTATCTTTTTGTTTTGTTGTGTCCTTTGATGCAGAGAAGTTTAAATTTTGATGAAATCCAAAATTTTTAATTTTGTTGCTTGTGCTTTTATTGTCATATCTAAAAAAACACTGCCAAAAAAAAAAGCCCCGTTGGCGTTGCTCAGAGGTTGAACATCGACCTATGATCTAGGAGATCTGGTTCCAATCCTGGTCAGGGCACATGCCTGGGTTGTGGGCTCAACCCCCAGTAGGGGGCATGCAGGAGGCAGCTGATCAATGACAACTTTCTCATCATTGATGTTCAACTCTCCCTCCCTCTCCCTTCCTCTCTCTGAAATCAATGAAGATATATTTTTTAAAAATGAAAATAAAAAATAAAAAATAAACACCGCCCAATCCAAGATCATAAGAATTTACACTTGTTTTCTTCTTTGAGTTTTATAGCTTTAGCTCTATATTTACTTCTTTGACCCATTTTTAAGTTAATTTTTATATATAAGATAATTGGTCCACCATCCATTTTTTGCATGTGAATATCCAGTTTTCCCAGTATCATTTGTTAGAATTGTCCTTTTCCCACTGTATAGTCTAGGTACCTGGTAAAGAATCATTTGACCATAAATACAAGGATTTATTTCTGGGCTCTCTATTCTATTCTATGGGTCTATATATCTGTCTTCATGCCAGTACCACATTGCTTCGATTACTGTAACATCATAAGTTTTGAAATCAGGAAGTGTGAGACCTCTTTGTTCTTTTTCAATAGTTTCTTTTTGACAGCTTTATCTTTGATATTTTAAAAATGTATTAAAACCTAAGAAGTAACAAATAATATTCCTTTTATATCCAGGAAATAAATTTTAAATAACTTTTAGCAATGTCAAGTAGCAATCCTGACTTCTAGTCATCTAATTTCATTACTTTAGCTCCTTTCTTATTTATCCATGGCCTAAAAAGCAAATTAGTCATAGATTTACAAGTAGAAGGAAATCCAAAAGATCATCCCTCACTTCACATAGGTACATAACCATTGGATAATCTAAAATAGTATTTTAAAACACCTCCAGAAAACAAAATTCCATAACCTTAACACATCATCTAAAAATCCTTCTTTGTTCTTAGCATGTTAAACTAAATGCAATTTTCCAAATATTTCTCACTTTTTTTTACCTCAGTACCTTTACACATGCTGCTGCATCTTAATGAACACCTTTCTGCAACATGCCTAACCTTCCTATTCCTCACTGCCTAGACTTCATGGCTTCTCATTGGCAGCACCACACCCTGAGGAGTGTTTGAAAAGCATAAAGGTTTTTTTTTTTTTTTTTTTAATTACAGTAACCAGGAATTCCAAAACCCAAGCAAAGTGTCTGCATGTAAGCTTACCTTACCCAAAATGTTACTGGCATCCCTCCTGAGAAACACTGGTACCTAGCCAAACTCTATCAATTCCTCAGGAATCAGCATAGGTACTACTTTTGGGGGGAATTCTACTCTGATTCATATAGTTTGACTTAGTTATTCCTTTTATCTGCTTCTATAATAGGAGTATGCTGAACCTACCCCTATCTTTACTCTTATCACCACCTAAAGCAATTAACTGTGTTACGCCTTCCAGAAAAAAATTATAATTTTTCCTGTATTACAAAATGGCAAAATTCTAAATGCTTAATTAAGTTAACTTACCAGAGTGAGCAACCCCACATGCTTTTTTGACAGGATCTGCAAAAACTATCGGTATACAGTCAGCACCAAGAGCTGCTATTGTGACTCCTCTCTGATTTGTGGTGATTCCATCATAGGATTCAGGCTCCTTCCTTCCCATAACCCAGACGTCACTGGCATGATCAGTCTAATACCAAAGATGTGCAATAAAAATGTTTTGAAAGTAGGATTTCTCATACCATAAGCTTTTCTGAAAGTATTCATTTTGTACAAAATTATATAACCGGTTTAAAATTACTAGCATTCATTAAATATATCACTTCCATATATGGTAAAATACCAAACTTTCTTATCATTTAACTTTTGGTATTATAATCTCTGCATATTTTATTCAAAGGAAAGCAGACTTTAACATTTAAAAATTCAATACTGTCCATTACAAATACCTATTACTAGAGATGGGTAAGTCTCTGCGTGCAGTACTTTCCAAAGTGAACTAATTCATTGAAAGAAATGAATTACCAAGTCAATGGTATTTTTACTTTTCCTAGGCTCAATTAAAGCTGGAATTCTGTAACAAACAAAGCACTATCTCATCAATTGTACCCTGGTGTTAACTTAGAAAATAATGGCCTTTCTCTTCCACAGTTCAGAAACCTTCCTTCTAAATCAAAAAGGGCAGTGGTAATATGCTGAGAATTAACTGTACTTTTAGATGTGAGGAGCTCCATGTGGGAAAATAAATAAATAAATAAATAAATAAATAAATAAAACACATAGAATTGATTTGTAGGCTATGGTATACTGATCAACTGAAAGCATTATCCTAAAGTTTTAGGTAAAACGCCAGATGCAAAAGTTAAGTAGCTTGATTTAAGTCCACTAAACATTAGCAGAGTCAATAATATACTTTAAAACTTCTAAAATATGAAACACAATTTTACCTTTATTCGGTAAAATTTCTTCACATTAAATCCTGCAGCACTTCCCAATCTACGCAGATTCTCTTGAACAACTACCTTGGGATCTCTCCGTTTGGAACTACTGAAGAGATTGAATGAGCTGAGAGTTGGTATATAAGATATCCCACCTGTTCTTGTAGTAAATCCATGTATGAAAATATCTGCTGAAGATAAGCAGTAAAGATTAAAAATACACTATGCAAAAAACTATAAAAAGCATTACAGACCCTATCTCTTGGTAAGACCTTCCCTGATCACTTCAACCTACATTTGTTTATCTGGCACCTAATTTTTATAGCACTTTGTCCCTCCACGTATTATGCACTACTTTGTGTTTGTCTTAGCATTCCTATGGAATAATTGCTCCTCAAAGGGTATCTTCTGTCCCATTTGTCTTTGTTATCCGCAATAGCATATAGCTCATAGTAAATATCATTAAACCAAGGCGTAAGATTGACCGTTTAATTTCACTGTTCCATAATGATGCCAATGAATTTAAGGTTTCAGAACTGCTAAATAGGAAATCTCATTTTAAAGGAAGCCTGGGGATCTGTCTTAAAGCTGAATTTGCATAAAGCAAACTTATCTATGTAGACGGTTTTAAAGGGACTATCCCTTGACATCCCTAATACTATAAGACCATCCATGACATTCCCATGTTGCAACTGATGCTAATGAGCACATAAGCCTAGACAGTACTCAAAAGAAAGAAGGAAAAAAAGAAGTGAACAACTTCTAAAGAACCACTGGTTTTTCACCTGCATGGTGAAGACAACAGATAGTGTGTAATATACCTGAGATCAAAGGAGATGTGATAATGGTTAATTCTCCTTTCAGTGCTGGCAGACTTCTCAAATACGTTTCTATTTCATTCTGTATAGCTTCTAGTTCTTGAGTTGTGATCATGTTTATCTCCGTGGACTGTTTCAAAAGACCTCCCCTCAAAGTTACCTGTAAATCTTCAAACTCAAAATTGTAAACATCGGTGAATAGTCGATCAATAAAAGCCTTCATTAATGCCTTCCGGTGCATGGGTACAATTACCTTAATGCTGCTGAGATTTTTTTCATCAATTTTTTGTTTAATGGTATACAACAAGGCAGCCATACTGGGATTGCTAACAGTCTCAAATTCTCTCAAGAGAGCTGATAACCCATTGCTTGTTTCTAAATCATAAGAATCACGGTCACTGTTCCTTTCACAGCTGATGTTACTGCAACACATTATGCAGCGGAACTTGGTCTTGGCCGCATGGTGGTGTGGAACAGCGTTCAATGTCTTCAGTAATGTCTGAAAGTTTTTCTGAGAGTTCAGTGTCAAATCAAAGAGATCAATCAACACTGCTTCTGCCATCCTTCAGTAACTGTACAATGCTCTTCAAAGAAGACTTTTGTGCCCATCAAAAATCACCTGTAAAGAAATATTAGCATAAATAAGAATGCAAAATTAGATTCATCTTACTACAGTTACAACAGAAATTTGTGGCTGGGGGGGGAAAAAAGGATTGCATTGATCGAAAAATGTAACCAAAATTGTAACTCTAGACCCCTCCCAGGAAAGGTAGCTCACTGTCCTAAGAGAATCATGAAAATTAAAGCAAAGCCATCTCTTAATTCATTTTCTGGAAGTATATGTACATCTTTCCAGCAAGACAACAGTTCCTCTGTTTTTGTTTTTATTTAGGGAATTTTAAATAGGGAATTACCTGTTGACTTAGACAAAGTCCTGTTTTTTTAATCACATGGTATCAATTTATGTGATATATCATTAATCCTGACACGACTGGCATGTTAGGTCACATCCCTTCACAAGAAATATGGGGGCCTTGGAGAAAAACAGGATGGCGGCATAGTTAACAGCTGCACCCACCGCCTCCCACAACCACATCAAAATCACAACTAAAATACAGAACCACCATCACTCAGTGCCTCCTGAGATCTGGCTGAACAGAAGCCCTACAACCAGGGAACTGAAGGAGCAATAAGACCGGTAGGAGGGGCAGAGACTCGGACGGATTGGGGGTGGATTCCGGAGACGTGGCTGCGGGCCCACACCGGGTGCCGCAGTTTAAACCCAGGAGGACATCTCCGCGGGGGAGGTTTCCTGGAGGAGTGAGGGGTCCCAGCCCCACATCAGGCTCCCAACCCAGGGCTCCAGGGCCAGGGAAAGTCCCCACAACTCCGGGCTATGAAACCAGCGGGGACTGTCACCGAGGGTCACGGAGGCTGCGGGAGCCCCAGCAGCTCCTCTTAAAGGGCCCGCACACGGACTCACTCAGACGAGCTCCCTCTGAGCCCCAGCACCGGGCAGCAGCCTGAAAGGACCTGGGACACTTGGGGAGGAACTAACCTGCCTGAAATCGGGGCAAGAGCTGGAGGGGCAGCTTCCTCTCAGGCAGAAGAGCTGGTGGAGGCCACTGCTCCTTTGGCGAGTCCTCCCCGAACACAGCCCGAAGGCAGGCGCCATATTTGAATCGCCAGCACCCGACCCACACCTTTGGCCCCGCCCTGAGATTCCTGGAGGCCCGGCCCCGCCCCTCCCCACCTGCAGGCTTATCCAGGCCATTTCCAGTGGCTTTTCTCTGCAAGTGGCCTCTCAAGCCTTATGCTTAGGACTTTCCTAAAATCTCTCAAACAAGCAGCAGCGGGCCCCATACTCGATAAGTGGCCCCAGGCCTGGCACTAGCGGCAGCCTGCATTGGCTCATAGCTTGGCCTCTCCCGGACACTTCCAAGCCCAGCACAAGTAGCAGCCAACTACGGGTTGCTTTGTAGCTCATGCTGGGTGGCCCTGGGCAAGGCACTGGCAGAGGCTGACTTTGCACCTCCAAGGAGGCCCCAGAGACAGTGCACCTGGTGGTCGGCCTCGACCACACTGGATTACAACCCTTCCATATCCACGAGTGACACACTCAAGGGGTGCACTTGGTGAACACCAAAGCCCCACTGAAGTAAATCCTGCTCCATAGGGGGTGTCTCCAGCACAGTAGCTCTTTGGTTGTAGTTGCAGCTGGTCATCACAGCTGATTGGCCTGGGGGTCAATTCCTCCCAGTGACGCCAACAGCAACCAAGGCTCAACTACAACAGGACAGTGCACACAGCCCACACAGGTGAGCACCTAGAAGGCCCAGCTCAGGTGACTGGGGAGGCTGAGCCACTGGACCCTACAGGACACCTACTACACAAAGCCACTCTACCAATTCCAGGAGACATAGCAGCTCTTCCTTATACATAGAAACAAACACCAGGAAGCAGCCAAAATGTGGAGGCAAAGAAACATGTCACAAAGGAAAGAACAGAAGAAATCTCTAGAAGAGGAACTAAATGAAATAGATCCAAGCAAGCTAACAGATACAGAGTTCAGAATTTTGTTTATAAGGATGTTTAAGCATATTATTAGGAAAATAACTGAGAAAATTGATAACATAATAAAGTACCAATTTGAAATGAAGACTACATGAACTAAAATGAAGAATAATTTACAGGGAATCAACAGTAGAGGACGCTGAGAATCAAATCAGCAATTTGGAACATGAGGAAACAAAAAACACCCAACCAGAAGAGCAAAAAGAAAAAAGAATCCAGAAATATGAAGATAGTATAAGGAGCCTCTGGAACAACTTCAAGAGGCCCAACATTCGTATTATGGGGATGCCAGAAAGGGAAGAAAGAGGCCAAGAAATTGAAAACCTATTTGAAAAAATAATTACAGAAAACTTCCCCTACCTGGGGAAAGAAACAGACTTTCAAGTCCAGGAAGCACAGAGTCCCAAACAAGAGGAACCCAAAGAGGCCCACAGCAAGACACATCATCATTAAAATGCCAAAGGTTAAAGACAAAGAGAGAATCTTAAAAGCAGCAAGAGAAAAGCAATTAGTTATCTACAAGGGAGCACCCACATGACTGTCAGCTGATTTCTCAATGGAAACCTTGCAGGCCAGAAGGGAATGGCAAGAAAAATTCAAAGTGATGAAATACATGGAACTACAACCAAGACTGCTCTATCCAGCAAAGCTATAATTTAGAATTGAAGGTCAGATAAAGAGCTTCTCAGACAAGGAAAAGCTAAAGGAGTTCATCACCACCAGACCAGCACTATAGGAAATGTTGAAGGGTCTTCTTTAAGAAGCAGCTAATGAACAAAAGAATGTGATGAACTAAATAGATCCAGAGACATCGATGCATGTAACAGACATATTTCAGAGGGAAGAGGGAAGGGGGGTGGAGGGTGGGAAGAGATTAACCAAAGAAGTTATATGCATATATGCATACCCCATGGACACAGACAATAACGCGGTGAAGGCCTGGGGAGGGGGTGGCAGCAAGGTGGAGGTGGTCACCTGGGGGGGGGGGGAAATGGGACACCTGTAATACTCTCAACAATAAAGATAAAGAGGGAAAAAAAGAAATATGGGGGCCTTAAGTGAACTATGTTAAATGGAGCTGCACTTTAAAAATCGCATTTTTAAGAGATAAAGTTGAGATGACTTACACATTTCTCTCCAGGATTTACACAATACTGCAGGTATGGCAATTACCACAAAGCGACCGCGATTTAGATGAGGCGTCTGCTTTCCTAGCCCTTCCCGTCGGGACATTTTCTCCTCAGCCCGTCCTCCCACCAGGCAGTCCTTCTGTCTTCGGTTACCCCCTACCCTGACCGTTTGTCCCCGGGCTTTCTCCTGCCCCCACTCCTACCCTCCACGCCCTACCGTGCAGGACTCCGGTTCAGGGTCGTCTCGCCAGTTTTGAAAAGCATTAAAAGGAGAAGGGGGGGTGACCATGAAATTCCACAAAACGCGCCTGTCCTCGCCGATCCCGTGCCGCGCTCAACGGGGCGCGGACCTCCACCTGCCCAGGCACCTCCCGCCTGCGCCCCGCCCTTAGGGACTTTCCGGCCCCGCCTCAGAGCGCCGCACCTGGGCTCGCACGCCAGCCCGCAGCCCGCGGCCCGCGGTCAGGAGTGCCCCACCCCCGCCCCGCCCCCGCCCGGTCCCGCCCCCAGCCCCACCCCCACCCGTCCCGTCCCCGAGCCCCACCCCCACCCCGCCCCGTCCCCTCCCCGAGCCCCAGCGAACCCGAGCAGCCGCCAGCGCGTCACCTGGAGTCTAAGGCCGGCCCCGCGCCGCCGCGGTCTCCCGCACAGCCGCCCCCCGCCCCCGCCTCGCCCACCTCAGCGCCGCCCGGCGGATCCCTGCGCGGCATCGGCCTGGCTAGAGCCCCGCAGTCCGCGGGCGCCCGGGCGAGGCTGCGAGGCGGCGAGCGGCGGGGAGGCCGGGGGCGAGTGGGGAGGCGGGGCGGGCGGAGCGCGGGGGAATCCCGGGAGGAGCGGAGCGCCGCGCCCGCGCCGCCTCAGCAGTTCCGGGTCAGGGCGGCCGGTCGAGTCAGCTCCGCGCGGCTCCGCGGAGGGAAGAGGAACAGGAACCTGAGCGCGGAAGGGCCCTCGCGCCCGAGCCCGGCGGTCAGGGGGCGAGAGGCCGGGGTGGGGGGACGGGCGCGGGTGCGGAAGCGGGCGGCGCCACCGGGTCACGCCGCGCGGACTCCCCCGCGACCGGAGGCCCGCCCCGCGTCGGCGCTTCCCTCCGGGGAGCGAGGCGCCGTCCCCGCGGTGCGCTCGGGCAGCTGGAGTCGCCCGAGCCCAGGCCGGAGGCCCGCGTGGCCTTAGCGCTTGGCAGTTTGTTTTGTCCGAGGTTCAAGTCCTGGGTCTCCTAAGGGAGATTTTCCCCCCCTTCTGTTTTTATTTCCAGAAACGAGTCAGTGGGCGGAGCCCTCCTTCACCTTTCTACCGGCTCTGTCAGGCGGGCTGGACCAGCGCTGCGCCTCAGGTGTGTTGGCAGGTGCCCCGAATGCCCCGTTTAAACCTGCGTGCCGCTAGCCCAGGCCGGGTGCTCGGCAGCTGGAGCGGCTTCCCTTACACAGGAAGGTCGCGGGTTCGATTCCCGGCCAGGGCACATACCCAGGTTACGAGTTCGCTCCTGGTCGGTCGGGTGCCTGCTGGAGACGGCCCATGATGTTTCTCTCACATCAACGTTTCTCTCCCTCGCCCTTCCTCTCTGTAAAAAATCAATAAGAACATACCCTCAAGCGAGGATTAAAATAAATACGTGCCGCTAGTAGAAAATTAGAAGCCACTAACCATTAAGGCTGTGATAAAGGTGCCAATTAGCATCCTTTATCAGGCCTCAAACAGTATAACGTTCATTTATTTTTAAAAATTAAGTACTATGTGAAGGGTGGATGCTATGGTAAAGGGAGAATATATCCAACCTTCAAAGAGCAGGATAAAGAATATTTTCAGTGGAACTGGTCGTGATGGAAGGAAGAGGTCCCTTTTATGTTTTAGTCGCTCAGATGATGAGGGCGGAAGAACCTTTACCTGAAAGTGAAAGGATCTTGGATATGTGGGAGTTTAGAACAGCATTTGGAGGGGCCAAGTGCTTCTATTCTGTCTTAGTAGAGAATAGGATCACTAACCCAGAATGGGAACGTACTGTTCAGTATTCCTGGCAGGCATTTTTGTCAAAATTTGTGTTTTCATTATTTTTGCTGGACATTTGTTAAGAGCCCTGAGTGGTAGATGGTATACGAGATCAGAACGTGCGCTCTCTGCCCTGAGCATGTTTTGTTAAATGTTACCCTAAGTAAAATAGAGGCCTTGTAGTTACAAAGCCAGTTTAACGCATTTATCCCTGTTTTTATAGACAAAAGTGGAATTCATTTTTTTTCATGTTACAATAGAGGCGGTAAAACGTTTTCTAAGATATTCCAGCATAGAGCAGCTATCAGGGAAGAGAGAGTTTGCCATTCTGCCTTATTAGACGTACTGTTTTCCTTCATCATCTGGCCCTAATGCTCATCTAACACTCTCTTCATCTCCAGTCACCCAGCTCCAGTGGTTCTCAATCCTGGCTGCACATTGGAGTGACAAGTAGAACTTAAAAAAATAAATAAATCCAGGGACTCCACTCATGACATACATTTGAAACAATCTCTGGGAGTCAAGTCTAGGCATGTTTTGCTTTGTTTTGTTTTAATCTCTACAGATGATTCAAATGCATAATTAGGTTTGAAAAAAACAACTTCCCTATTCCTAAGCCACTCAAACTCAAGGGAGTTCCTTGGGAGGGCCACATGATTTCATCGTTTACATAAGCTATTTCTTCAACTTGGAACACCCTTCTCTTTATATATTTATTTAACTGTTAGTTGTTCAAGACCTTTCAAGCTCAAACATAACCTTCCTTGAATTCCCATTTCCTCACCAAAAAGAATTAATTGCTGCTTCTTTCGCATTTTGTTCATACAGAAGAAGCCTTCTTGTAGATGCAGCCTGGACCCATAGCCAAGCAATAAATTGAAAAGATTAAACTTGGAATTGTACACTGTAATTTATAAGGATAAACTATTTAAAAGTCAGTTAAACCAGAGTCATGAAGAAGTTTAACATAAATACCATAAATATTTTGTTTTAACCTAGAACAACTGTTTGCTGATTTCTCACTAGATTGAGAAAGTCAGGCCTTTTCACATGGCCTGCTGATTAGAGCTCTGTATTGTATCTCTTGCATAAGCTATGCCTCTAGTCTAAACCATCAGTTAAGTTATCCCAAGATTTTCTCCCTTTAAAGTAAAACAACTTAAAGACACTTGTGAAGCTGAGTACAGATGTCTCATAATCTTTCATAGTTATCTAACATTCAATCAACTCACCTTTATTGGGTCTTTCAAAAATATTAAACATCGATTTTAAAGAAACAACAAACTTTATTTCCACACTTTTTCATTGGTTTATATAACATTTAATTAAATTGTGAAAGCACAGTGACGAGTGTCTCGTTGCTTGGCACCTGGGGCTTTCCACCCTGATGACCTTCTGTACCTGGCCCATTGTCCTTGCTCTGCTCATGCCTACCACAGTAGGAGCAGAACTGGGCAGACTTACTAGAAAGAAACTTCCTAATCATTCAGCATTCAGCATGATATGGGAATTAGCAACTTATAATTTACAAAAGCAGTAGAATGAGTTAACTGATTAGCAAGTGTTATTAGACAGTACCTACAGTACCTCCTACATTTTAGTTATTTGACTGTGTTTGTCTCCTTCAAGAGACTTAGAGCATTTTGATGGCAGAGATAGCACCTGGCTGTTAAGGGGAACCATTAAGGAAATCTCCAGATATTTTCATAATACCATGTAAATTTTCTCATGAGAACAAGTGGAATTAAAAAAATCTGACAGTCGTTTTTAAGGCATTTACATTAAGGTTTATGAGCACTTCCAGAAAAGGACATACAACATGCAAATTTTTTTGTTACAAGCTCTGTTACTTTCCTAAGGTTGCCACAACAAATTGGATGGCTAAAGTGACAGAAATGTATTCTCTCATAGCTATGGAGGCAGAAGTCTCAAATCAAAGTGTCAGGACTATGCTCCCTTCAAAGGTTTCTGTGCCTCTTCCAGCTTCTGGTGGCCCCATCACTTGGAGCTCTATGGCTTCATCCTTATATGGTCTACTTCCCTGTGTGTCTGAGTCTCAAATTTCCCTCTCTCTCAAGTAAGGAGGCCGGTGTGGAAATAAAGAAAGGCTAAGCCTATGAGAACAAAGGCTATTTTAAAAAAAAAATATATCTTTATTGATTTTAGAAAGAGGAAGGGAGAGGGAGAGAGAGAGCGACAGAAACATCAGTGATGAGAGAGTCATTGATTGGCTGTGCCCTGCAGATCCCCTACTGGGGATGGAGCCCCCAACCCGGGAATCAGACTGCAATCTCCTGGATCATAGATCGATGCTCAACCACTGAGCCACGCCGGCAGGGCAACAAAGGCTATTTATTCAGAGCTTACTATAGCAAATGAGTCAGCCACTGTTACTTGTGTTGTGGCAGAGACTCAAAGGCAGGCAGAGGAGTGGGAAAGCTTTACAGTGGAAAAAGGAAAATCTCCAGGTGTGCCCCAATTGGAGGCTCCTGGCATGGGAAAGCTATATGTGGGCTAACTAGAAGCAGGATATCCTATGTGGTTAAGGATGCATATTTGTTTTTCTCAGGTTGGTCCCAAATTGAAAGTGGGGACAAAAATTAGGGAAGTTGTCAGTACTTAATCCAGCACTGGCCATTTGGGGCCAGTTGTTATAGGGGTTATTGTTTGGTTTTTCTTAATTGTTATTAGAGATAGTGGTCTAACTTCTTATAAGTCTGACTTACAGATAAACAAGGTGGCTTCTTGGGCTGGTTACTGTAGATAATAGGTAGGTGGGTGGTGGTTTCCTGGGTCGGTTGTTTCAGGTTGTGGGTCAGAGTTCTATTTTTCTTATGGTCTGGTCACTGCAAATTCAGTCTCACCTGTCACTGAATTTGGGGCCCACTGCAAATTCATTCTCACCCGTCATTGAATTTGGGGCCCAGGGCAATCTCAGTTTGAGATTGTTAACTTAATCTGCAAAGACCCTTTTCCAAATAAGGTAACATTCAGTTTCTGGGGGTTAGGACATAGACATACTTTTTTGGGCGGTAGCATACTTGAACTCATTACAGGCTCCTCTTGTTTTAGAAATCATGCTTACTTATTTATAGAGTTAAAAAAGACCTTTCCCCTACTGTCCTGAATGAGACAAGCGGGTAGGTTATGACTGCATTTCTCCAAAAGCCTATAATTTCTCAAATAGTTGCCTGGATGTCTCTTAAAGCTTGGATTCAAGCTACACACCGGTCCTTGTATGTCTGCATTCCAAAACAAGATGCTTTGGTAGTCCGGTATTATCTGTACATTCAGAGAAATCCCACCTTTGGTAGAAAGTTATAAGCAACATGTGTAATGTATGAATACTGTCTGTGATAGAAAGTTAAGGAATATTACAAGCCTTCTGGCTGCTTTCTGTTCTCAGTATTCTGAAGCTTGAATCTCATTGCCTAGCCGAAGAAGAGAACCCCATTTCAGGAGATTCTAAGACACTGGTATATAACAGGTATGCAATTTAAAAAATGATTCAATCAGTTCCTTTTGGATGACTCTGATGATGTTATAACTTATTGAAAACATGTGGTTGAAAAGACTTACAGTCTTTTTTTCCTGAAGTATGTGTTATTATTACTCATTTGTGCAGTTTGTCACATTTTCCCCATTATGCCTCTTTAACTTATTTGTTGAAATTGAACCACACCCATCTTATTTTATCATGTTTATTACAAATACAAACCATACTAATAAATTCCCTTGATACCAAGAAAAACTTTTATCTCATCTTTCCTCAGGTTAATTTTTTTAGCTTATCTGGCCGAACATCAGCTTTAATATTAAACTCCCCCTCCCACTTAGAAAACAAAACAAAAAACAATTTCATACTTACTTGAAAATTATCTACATAATTTTTCTTGTTTTTTAATAAAATATCTACTCTAAAGGAGGTAGGATGAAGTTATGAATTTAATGATTTAAACTACCTGGTAGGTTCAGACTCCAGGTTTTTCCATAAAAAATGGAAAATGGTGCTTTTGTGACATGGATGCACACATACAACTGCCTCCTCTTAATTCTTCTAAGCCAAAAGCTCTCAAAAGCCCCAGTGGAGTTTGACAGACTTGCTTTATTTTCTCATTAACTTAGAGAGAGGTACCAGATGATGTGTTTCCAAAACCTTGAACAATAGCCTTTTAAAAATCTCCTCTCAAGGGCCAAGTACAGGGGCTTGTCTCATGAATTCAAATGAAGTCATGCACAAATCATGCTTATCATAGTGCTTGATTACGTGTTAAGTATCTAGTAAATGTTCATTTGGATCCTAATTGCTTCCGATTTCATCTTTCCTACTTATTTGATATGTAACCTTTGGCATATTTCTTTATTTCTCCAAGTTGTATTTTTCTTATCTATAAGATATAGGTAAAAATAAAATCTAGCTTGTAGGATTGCTGTGATGGGGGTGGGGGGTGGGGGAGATAACCCATGTAAAAGCACTTAAAAGAGTGCTATTACTTAGTACTCAGTAAATGTCGACTACAGTTAATATAGAAGAATGGTTGTTTATTATAGCATTTCTATTGCATTGTTTTCTGTAAAACTTTTTCAGTTAAAAGTTGTGGGGTTTTTTAACAATTTTCTTTTATATTTACTGTTTGGATATTTACTATCAAATACTTTAGGTATTGTAGGTTTGTTTGTTTTGGAATCAGTCACTTAATTCCTCTTTATATTCCTCATGATGCCTTGCATATGATATGCATCCAAATATGTAGTTTGAATGAAAGAGTAATTGATGTCATCTAGTTAGTCTCTAAACTCTTGTTTTAATTGGTTTATACAGTTATAATGAATTATCAATAGAAGGCAGTAGTTTGTTTTATTTTTATATTTTGTGTAGTCTACAGTAGAAATCCAGAAAAGAGCTAAAACTTTCCCAAATTAACACAGATATTTTTCCATGAATAGTTGGTTTAAATAAATATCAACCACGAGTTCTTCAATTTATGTTGCTTTAGAAATATAGATCAAGAAGTACCAGTTACTTTATATGTTATTGTATGAATGTAATTTTCTTCATTCTTTAGGTTTATTTATCAAATACCTTAGAGAACACAAAAATAAGTAAGACTTTGTATTTGCCTTTCTGGAGCTTACAGTCTAATAGAGAAATGTAGTTTAAAA
The DNA here is from genome assembly GCF_964146895.1 of Miniopterus schreibersii. Lineage (NCBI taxonomy): Eukaryota > Metazoa > Chordata > Mammalia > Chiroptera > Miniopteridae > Miniopterus > Miniopterus schreibersii. The sequence goes on along the minus strand of NC_138102.1, from coordinate 72,671,231 downwards.
TAACGGAAATAATAAAAATTTGTTGAGTGGCAGCGATTTTCTAAATGCTTTACATGTATTATTTTATTTAGTCCTCACAATAATCCTAACAAGGCAAGTACTCCTGTTGTTCCCATTTACAGATAAGGAATCTGAGGCTGGGGTTGTAAAGAATTTACCTAGTAAACTAGTAAGTGGCACAACTTGGATTCAAGACTAGCTCTGTCTTACTCAGGGAACTATACTGTTAAAAATCACTATATAATAAATATACAGAAACAATTGTGTGTGTGTGTGTGTGTGTGTGAGAGAGAGAGAGAGAGAGAGAGAGGTCTCATCTACCCAGCAAGATCAAGAAAGACTTCTTAAAGAAGATGCCATCTAAAAGAGAGCCGAAAGATTGGTTGCAATGTTGACATGATCAGAACAGGATTTTAGGAGCATTATTAGTGGAACTGAATCGGAGTGGAGATAGAGTACACTTAGATATCTGTTATGTGCCAGGTACTTTTCTGGGTCTCTGCCCTCATGGATCTTATATTAGTAAAAGAAGGTAGAAAAGAAATTAACGTGTAAGGTGTCAATGGTGATAAATGCTATTAAAGGGAAAATGAGGCAGGGTAAGGAAATGGAGGAGGAAGGAGGAAAGGTCATGTTTTAGAGGGGGTTACTGAGGAAGGCTTCTCCACCAAGAGAGTATTTGCAAGTAGTAAGGAGTGACTGGATTCCTATGTAATTTAAAGGTGGAACCAATGAGTTTTGCAAAAAAAAAATTAAAAAAAATTACATGTAGCCTGTAAGAGAAAGAAAAGAGTCAAGATTTTGGCTCACCCTTTGGGTGAGACAATTGGGGCAGCAGTCGTGAGCCACATACTTGGGGAGGATTTCCCAAAGGACCTATGAAACATCAACAATGAGCTCTTATTTATGATTATCTTAAGCAAGTCTGGTTCAGTTGCTATGGGCTCTACACACTTCTAGAGACCTCCCTGTCAATGCCTCCAGTGTTTTGGACCTGAACAATAAAAGTAAACTTATAATTTACTGAAATGGAGAAGACTGTGAAGAAGCAGGCTTTGTGGTTGTGATGGATACCAGTTGACAGAGAAATCAGGAGTTCAGTTTGGAACATATTAAGGTACAATGCCTATAAGAAATCCAAGTGGAGATATCAGGTATGCAATTTAGTATCAGTCTAGAGCTCAAGAGGGTTGCTCAGGTTAGAGTTATAAATTTGGGATTTGCCAGCCTATAAATGCATTTTAAAGCCATTGCACAGGATAGCATCATGCACAGAGTGAGTATATGGAAAAGAAGAGACCTGAGGATTGAGCACTAGGACACTCAACCATAAATGAGAAAGATGAGGAGGAACCAGCAAAGGAGACCAAAAATTATGGTGCCTCAAGAAGGAGGGCATGATCAGATGTGTCAAATGATGCAGATAGGTCAAGAAAAATGAGGACTGAACTTGTCCATTGAATGTAGCAACATGGAGGCAATAGATGCTTTGATAAGAACTTAAAAAAACAAACAAACAAAAAAACTAGGGGTAAGGAGAGGTCCAGAAATATCTCATGAGGCTGTCTCTTTTGTTGTTCTATAAATTTGGGGTTTGGATTACATTTTCAGCTGGCAGCTTTGAAAATATAATTATTGTACAAAACATATTGTCACCATTAAAAATGAAAGCATAAGACTGAATGACATTAGCAGAGATAATGTCTTTCCATTGGTGTGGAACTCCACTTTGGGCAAGAAGTAATTTCTGAGTTTATGTTTGGTTCTAGCTGATGAGGAGGAAGGAGAAGTGGAACTTGTCAGGAATATCAGTCAACAGATCTGTGACAGTTACGCACTTAAGACCCAATTTCATCATGTATATTATATACTTGGTATACTTGGAAGCAAATAATCTTCAGGGTAGGAGCAAATTGTAGTCATGAAGACAAGTCAGAAGTTAGCCAAATGTCCAGCCTGAGGAGTTTGTAGCAATGGCCAAGAAATGAAACAAGGAATGAAGAGCTAAAAAAGTCAGGAAGCTAAGTCCAGTAAAGGGAGATGTGAAGAGGGGCAGTTCAGTCTTTAATGAGCATTGGGTGAATTTTTATTGGATATGGGAATGGGGAGTCAGCTTGAGAGTTTGACTAACATAGACTACACAGTAACTTAATTTACTTATCAATTCTAATCTCTCCTCACATCTGTGTGGCTTTAGGCAATATCTCCTGAGTGAGTGAGAATAATAAAACACTTTATTTAAATTGGAAGATAAATTAAAAATGTAAAGAAAGCATTTTCCAGATGAGATTGACATATATGCATGGTTTTCTAAATTACCACACCTTCATGATTCTTTGAATATATTTGTTTACTTGAAATATTATGGGACATGATTCTAGATAGGTGGGTTGTAGACAGTGAGCCATACAGTAGTTGACCACCTAGAATAAAAGTGAGTTTAGATATTTTTTTATTTTTCCCCATAAACTTTCATTTTATTGCTACTTGAGAGTTTATAGAACTGTGGTTAGGCTCTTTCAAGCAGGCCTTCAAATGATTCTTAATGAGAGAATGAAAACTGTGAGTTTCGCTTTTTGTTGTATTAATGGTTACATTGCTTAAAAGAATAAAAGACTGTTTTTTAATGGTACAGCACAGTAGTTAAGGGTATATATTTAGAATGTAGTCAGATTTGCTTTTTCTGCCACCTACCAACATCCCTGCCCTTTGCAGAGCTATATGTACCAGCAAGGGAAAGTCCCACACACTTAGCTTATGTTCAGCTGCTATTTTCCTGAAAACAAGGGTTGTTACAGATCTGTGTTCTACTCCTGAAAACCCAGAAAAGATACTATAAAGGCCCTGTTGATAACAAGACACATAGGATAAGGAAGTCCTGTCTTATATCCATCTGCAGTCTCTTCCAAGTGAACTTGCCTTAGGCTGCAATGCCTCAAGTATGAGCATGCTGGCATCCTGAGTCTGGCTGGCAGAGATAGGCATATGGCTCTCCATAAAAAAAGACCAGCAATAGGGTTGTGGTTGTTAGTAGGGCTGTTCGTTGGTATTCTGACTCCACTCCTCTTTGGGTTTATAGTGGAAATCATTTCCTTATTATCTAAACTTGGGTGTGACCACAAACTGGCTTTGGCCAATGGAATGTGAGTAGGGGTTATATGGGCCATTTCTGGACAGAAGACTTTGAGAGCAGGACTTGCCATGTTTCTTTTCCTCTGCCATGTTGATTGCGGAAACTCTTATCAATATGGAGCCTCCATCAGCCTGAGTTCCCTTAGATGGGAAGAACCTCCCTGCCAACGTGGTATTAACATATAGCATCATAAGAAATAAACCTTCATTGTTTTAAACCAGGGAGTTTTTGAGGTTATTAATGCAGCACAACTTTGCCTATCTTTTTTACATTTATTTTTTATTATATTTGACATACAATTTTATATTAGTTTCAGGTGTACAAGATAGAACTTTAAAGGTAAAGTGATGAATGATTAAGTTGGTTCAAGAAGTATGATAGGAAAGGGAGTGGACAGCAAGCATCTTGGCTATAAAGAACAACAAAGAAATAGCTGAAGGGGATTGTAGGGTAAAGAAAGGGTGGTTGTTGATTTTATGATAGGCTTTTCAGAACAATATCTTTGACTAAGTTAAGAAGGAAATTCTATTGATGGAACATTTGAAATATTAATGCTCTTGAGTAGAAGAGAGAGGAGTACAAAAGTGGAGGCTTGGCCTTAGATGGGAGCAAGGACACTTTATTCACTGCAAGAGAAGGATAGACTAGATACAGGTACTGGTACAGGAAGTCTGGTAAATGGGGTGATTTGCCATCCTCTCTGATTTTTCTGCTTTCTCAGTTAAATAAGTAGCTGGATTTTCAGCTAAAAGAAGAGGGAAGATATGGGAGGTTTGAAGACAGAGGAGAAGGAGTGAAATAAATATCTGTGAAATGTGGTGAATCCTAATGACCTAGTGTCAGTGGTCCACTTGACACACATAGTTTTGAATTTAAAATGAGACTACAGAATAGGTTTTTTGTTTGTTTGTTTGTTTGTAGGCACTTCAGCAACTGGAGCATAAGCAAAGCAACTGGTTGGGATTTTCCCAGGGAAATAGCACAGTGAGAGAGCCATAAGAGAATGCTAAGGAATCTAAGCCAGGTAAGAAGTGAAGTGAATACATGAGGGGCTGAGGGAGTGTGAAAATGTGGAAGAGTCCATGTGGTTGAACAGCTCTTGTAGTCAAAATGCTGGAGGAATGAACTAGAAATGAAAAATAAGAGTTTGAATCTGAGATTGTGAATGAGGTGTAGTTATAACCTGTGGATGGTTGGGGAGGATGGATGAGAGCAGAAATCCAAGAACTAAGAGGTCAAGGTATTGTGTGGATGTTGAAATCCCAAAGAAATACAAGAGGAGTAGTAATAGAGGCATAGTAAATTCGATGCTGTAATCTAGGAGTGAGGTGTAGAGATCTGGAAGTCAACTGACAGCAGCAAGGAAGGGCAAAGCTTATATAATAGCCTGATGGCATGAACTCCAAAGAAACTAAGTCATTTTAGGGAGAGTAGAGGATAATAGTTTGGCAGTAGTAACAGAGATCAGGAAAAATGCCTCACGTCCAGACTCAGTGACTTGAGGATGAGAAAGCAGTATCTCTGAGGATTTGAGTTCTAACAGAAAAAAAGGTGAAGGAGAAGTGTACTGAAGAGGTCGAATATGGAGCCGATTTTGCTCAGGATGGACTAGGAGTTCCAGGGGTCACAGTGGAGGGATACAAAGTAGTTGGGGAGTGGGTAACATACCAAATTAAGGGACTTACTAAGCCTAATAAGGATGAGTCTTCATGATTAGGAATGACCTGGGGCCTTAGGCTTCTTGCGAGTGGGGTTAACAGGGATGTGAGGCATAATGGGAAAAAGGCCCACAGTGTCTTAGGCAGATTGTGGAGATGACAATATGATTTGCAGGAGAAACAGGGGACTCCTAACTGCCAACCCAGCTTTCACTTGCTGTGTTGGTAGAGGTAGGAACCCTTTCAATCTTTCAAAGAAGAATACCCCTTCATCTTATCAGTTACTCCTAGATATAGAAGAGATTAAAGTATGATTTTAAAGCTGCACAGGGCTTACTCTGGCCAGAATAGCACTGGACAGGAGTGCTACATTTTCTACATCCTATACCCATGGCAGAAATTGCTAATCCAACTTGGCACTGTTTCTCCCTGCCTCTGGCTATAGTTGTAGAATCCATTTCATCACAGTACTGGAGGTACCAGCTACTAATCCATAGTAATTAATTACTCACTGAGTATGTCAGTTACTGTGCTGAGCATGTTATATAGATATTACTTTAATTATTACAACAGCCTTGTGCAGTTTTACAGATGAGGACACCAATGACCAAAAAAGTGAAAAAACTTGCTCAAGATCATAAAAGGTGAAAAGCAGGAGAACCAAGATTCAAGTACAGATCTACTTTCCTCCAAAAATCTCTCACCCATTATAATTTAATTGTTGGAACTAATGATGAAATGTTATTGACATCCCTATGTAGTATTTGGCATTTAATTTACTTTTAGGATCACCAGGATATACAAAAAAACAACAACAAAGAAAAGTGAAAGATTATCACCATTGATTATTTTGTAGGAATAAAGAAGGTGAACCAAAAAGGGGGAAAGAGGCACAGAAGAATGTCAGGCAATCAGGAAAGGGAGAGCCAAGGAGTTCCTGAAGACGGTAATGAAGCAATATTAAATAAATAAAACATAAGCAGCAACAAAGAAGTACGGAATAGGGTAATTGTGTTAAAATTTATAGAAAATTAGAATACTGGGAAGCTGTTAAATTTCTCCAGGAAGAAACTTATTCAGTATTTAGAAAAGGTACAACAACCTGAAAATGCAGGCCTATAATGAAAATTCATCAACTATAATTGCTATATTGTTGCTATGGTGGCAGTATAATTATAGTATGTGTGCTAGTGGTCTGGATAAAAACGATTGGGACAATCAAAATATTTATACTGTTCAATAAAGAAATAGGTATAACATTGCAGTAGGCTATTTTGAATTGTCTATTATTATGGCTTTTGATTTTGGTTTTGTTTATAGTCAGAAAAGGAAAATTACCAACCCTAAATTTATTTATGAAAAAACATCACATTTTTAATGACTTTGAGTAAAGAAACATGACTTATTTGCATTTAAATTTTTATTATGTACATTATTCCTTTGTCTAGCTCTGGCTAAGCAAGACACATCTTCATTAACTGATGCTGTAGAGCAAGTTGCAAAGCAACAACAATCACAAACAACAGAAATAGAAAAAAACAAAAAAATTCTGTTTCATTTGCAGGTAATCTGTTTCATACTGTCTTCTAAATGAGTCTTTATTTTCTTCAAAACTACATTAAATTAGCAACAATTTATTGAGAATACTTAATTTGGGTAGTCAATTTTAAACCCATACTTTTTATATTTATCCCTTTCTTAATTATTCTTTTATCCCTAAATGAAAACTCTTTGAGTATTCCAGTTTTGTGGAACATTTTATATACCCAGTATACAAATATTCAACAATGTCATTGCAACTGTAGTATGAGCATATAAAACCCAATGTGTCACATAGAATTATTTGAAATTCACTTCTATTTGATACTTTTTCCTAAAATGCTGAATTTAAGGAAGGTTAAGTTTTAAGCCAGTGTTTAGAAAGCTATGGCTTTGAGTTACTAGTTATTAGTGAACATTTTAAGTAGATAAGGAACACTTCAGTGTTTCTTATATTTCATAATATATTTATAATTTCACTACAGGGAATCTCAAAGCCATGTTTGGTTTTTGCATGCAGCATAATTAAATAACTATATTCTGTTGGTGTAGCTGAAAAAGCAAAATGGAAACAGGTCCCTTACTATGTGCTTTGTAAAGGTTTTTTATTAAATATCTCCTAGAAATGAAGAGGTTTTAGAGATGAACTGCCTAGTTTGAAAGACAAGATTTGCTACTTCCAGCCCCATGGTTTAATTCTTTGTGCTTCTGTTTTCTCCTTTTTAAAATGGATATAATAATAAGTCCTGCCTATAAGGTTTTCATGATGATTAAATTAATTACTTCTTGTAAACATTACATAAGATATCCTTGCTGGGGCCCTGGTGGACAGTATAGGACTGGATTTTTATACTGGGCTTTAGGTATTAATGCATCAGCAGAGATATGATGATAATTATACTATCATGGTTATATGTATTTCTTATAAATATTTGGATTGCATTACTCACTGTTAGAAAACAATACATGTTTACAAAAGAATATGATATAAAATAGTAATGTCTTTGATTTCTATAAAGAAATTTTCTCTTTGAAACACTTCTGTTTTTAAACAGAAATAAGTGTCTGTTGTTTAAGCCACCCAGTCTATGGTACTTTGTTATGCCAGTTTCACAGATGTTATTTCACTTATATTGAGGGCCTACTTTCTATTAAGCATTTTGCTGAACATGGTCCACTTTTTAAGTTTCTCATTATCTTTTGAAGAGGGAGACAAAGAAGTAAACACATGTTACGTGAAGGGCGGCAGTGTCAACAAAAGCGGCATGAATATAGATTTAACACTGGAGTGATCACAAAGAAAGTTATCTTCAGTTGAGTTTTAAAGGACAGTTAGAGTTCACTTGAATGATTGGGTATGTGGGACAGGTTTAAGGGTTAGGGGGTGAGAAGGAGAGTATTCCAAATAAAAAGAATCTGAGAAAATTCATAGTGGCCTGAAATAGCATTGGCATGTTCATAGAACTATAAGTAGTTAAGTGTAGCATAAAGTGTGTTTTGAGAAGTGGTGAGAGATGTATGCCAAGGTATGAAACTTGGGCTTTACTTTATTTCTTCCCTCCCCCGCCTTGGGCTTTACTTTAAAGGTGATGGGTAGGTTCCTTTAAGCAAGGAAGCAAGTGATTAAATTTATGTTTTAGAAGGAAAATTCTAGATGTGTAATAAAACACTTGTCATAATAAAACAGCCATTCATGATAAACACTCTCAGCAAACTAGGAATAGAAGTTCCTCAGTCTAAAAAAGGGCATCTACATAAATCCTACAGCCAACTTTATTCCTAATGGTGAAAGACTGGATGTTTTTCTCCTAAGATCAGTAACAAAGCAAGGATGTATACTCTTACCACTTCTTCTCATTCTTTGCAACTCGTAGACCAAGCTACTGCAATCATGCAAGAAAATAAAATAAAAGGCATCCAGATTGGAAAGGAGGAAGTAAAACTTTTTATTCACAAACATGATTATATTTAGAAAATCCTAAGAAATCTATTTTTTTTTAAAGCTGTTAGGACTAATAAGTGAGTTTTGAAAGCTTATAAGATTAACTATAAAAGTCAGTTGTATTTCTATATATTGGAAGAGTCAGAAATTAAATTTAAAAAGCAATATCAATTACAGTAGCATCAAAACTATGAAATTCTTAGGGGTAAATTTGACAAAAGGTTTGTGTTATGATCCGAATGTTTATGTCCCCCCAAAATTCATATGTTGAAGCCCCAACCCCCAGTGTGATTAAATTTGGAGATGGGGCCTTTGGGAGGTAATTAAGCTTAGATGAGATCATAAGGGTATTGATAGGATCAGTGCCCTTATAAGGAGAAACACCAGAGTGCTTGCTCCCTCTCCCCTTTCTGTCATGTGAGGACCCAGTGAGAAGGCAGCCTTCTACACACCAGGAAGAGTTCTCACTAGTATTGGACCATGCTGATACCTTTTCCAGCCTCCAGAACTGTGAGAAATAAATTTCTGTTGTTTAAGCCACTAAGTCTATTGTATTTTGTTATGGCAGCCCAAGCAGACTAAGAAAATTTGTAAGAGCTATATACTGAGAACTGCAAATCATTGCTGAGAGAAATTAAAGACTAAAATAAACACAGAGATATACCATTTTCACAAGTCAGAAAATTCAGTTCTTTCAATTTTATCTATAGTTGGAAATCAATTTCGATCAAAATCCCAGCATGCTGTTTTTGGAGAAATTGATAGACTGATTCTGAAAGTCATATGGAAATCCAAAGGACTAAGAATAGCCAAAGCAACTTTGAAGAAGAAGAAGAATGTTGGATGTTCTTACATTACCTTATTTTAAAATTTATTATAGAGTACAGTAATCAGGACAGTGTGATATGGCATAAAGATGGACATACAGATCTATGGAACAGAATAGTGTCCAGAAGTAGCTCCACATATATCAATTGATTTCAAAGAGGTGCTGTTATGGACAAAATGTTTGTGTTTCCCCCATGGCATGTGGAGGGGGAGCATTTGGGAGATAATTAAGTTTTGATGAGGTTATGATTGTGGGGCTCCTGTGATGGGATTGTAAGAAGAGAAAGAGACCGCAGAGGTTTCTTTCTCTCTCTCTCTCATTTGAGGACACAGCTAGAAGGTGGTTGTCTGCAAGCCAGGAACATGGCTCTCACTAGGAACTGAATCCGCTACACCTTGATTTTGGACTTCCTAGCTTCCAGACAGACCTATGAGAAATAAGCATCTGTTCTTTAAGCCACCAGTCTATGGTATTTTGTTATAGCAGTCTAAGCTAAGACAGGTGCCAAGGCAATTCATTAAAAAACAAATAGTGGAGGACAGCCACATGCAAAAACAGTGATATCAACTTTCACCTCATACTACATACAAATATTAACTCAAAATGAATGATGGGCCTAAACGTAAGAATTAAAACTACATAGTGTCTAGGAGAAAACAGGGGAAAAGACTAGTGATGTTAGATTTGCAAAGATATTTTAAATAGGACACAAATTTTTTTTAATTGGATTTTATCAAATTTTTTTTTAGCCTCAACTGAGGATATGTTTTTGATTTTTAGAGAGAGAGGAAGGGGGAGAGAGAGAGAAACATCGAAGTGAGGAAAACATCGATAGGTTCCCTCCTGGACCTGCCCTGACCAGGGATTGAACCCACAACCTTTTAGTATACAGGATGATGCTCCAACCAACTGAGTCACCCGGCCAGGGCTCATCAAATATTTCTTTAAAGTTTTTGTTCAAAAGATGCCATAATGGCCTGGCTGGTGTTGCTCAGTGGTTGAGCATCAACCTATGAACCCGGAGGTCATGGTTTGAATCCCAGTTAGGGCACAGGCCCTGATTGTGGGCTCAGTCCCCAGTAGAGGGAGTGCAGGAGGCAGCAGATTGATGATTCTCATCAATGATGTTTCTGTCTCTTTCTCCCTCTCCCTTCCTCTCTCTGTAATCAATAAAAACATATTTTTTAAAAAAGACTATAATGAAAATGAATGAGAAGTATATTTTCTGCAACCCTCTGGGAATTTGGGTTGTCATAGACTGGCAGAAAATATTTAAAGACATATCTGACAATGTACATGTATTTACACTATATAAAGAACTTTTATTATTTAAGAAGGCAATTTAAAAATGGGCAAAACATTTCAATAGTCATTTCATCAAAGAAGATATTACAAAAGACAAGCACATGAAAAGATACTCAATATCATTAATCATTAAGAAAATGCAAATTGAAATTATAATGAGATAGCACTCAATACCCACTAGAATGACTAAATTTAAAAAGACTGACCGTACCAAATGTTGGTGCAGATATGGAAGAACAGAACTCTCAGACCCTCTTATTTGGAATGTAAAATGGTGTAACCACCTGGGAAAACAGCTTACAGTTTTTTAAAAGGTTAGAATATATCTACCATATAACCCAGCTCTCCAATGTCTAGATATTTGTTTACACAAGAGAAATAAAAGTGTACGCCCATTGGAAAATTGGAAATAACCCAAATGCCCATAAACAAAATGTGATATATCCACACAAGGAATACTACTTGGCAATAAAAAGGAAAGGCTATTGATATATCCAACAACATGGATGAGTCAATTATGCTGAGTAAAAAGGAGTGAGTCTCTAAAAAGTATATTTTGTGTAATTCTATTTATATAAAATTCTCAAAAATGTAAACAAATCTTTAGTGACAGATAGCAGGTGAATTGTTACCTGGAAACAGAGATGAAGAGGGAAAGATGTATTGTAAAGCAGTAGGAAGAAACTTTTGTGGGTAATGGATATGTCTATTGTGTTCATTGTGATGGTCTCATGAGCATAAAAGTATGTCAAAATTCATCAGGCCATAAAGTTTAAGTATCTGTGGTTTATTTACATCAAGTATACTTTAATCTGTAAACAAACAAAAACGGGGGGAGGGAGAGGGAGGGAGAAGAGGAAAGAAGAAGGGGGAGGGAGGCAAAAAAGGGAAGGAGGAGACGTGAAGGGGAAGGTGAGGTGAAGGGGAAGGAGAACAGCAACAATAGGAGAAATATAATTCCAATGAAAGGGACTGAAGGAGAAATGGAGTGTAAGAGGAACTGACTAAAGACAGGGAGAAAAGTAAACAGTCTTTTACACTAGTCCAGGAAAGAAGAGATAATGACTGAATCAGGGGAAATGTCATCTGTCCCCATATTAATCAATAGAGTCAATAGCTTGATCTGCTTGGCAGGACATGTGCCCCTTTCCTGACCATCCCACGTGCATCGCTAGTCATGCAGGTAATAAATATTTACTGAGCACCGCTCTGTGCCAGGTACTGGAAAGATGGTGGTAAAAAATGATAGACAAGGTTACTGCACCCATGGAGCTTACTTTATATAGTAAGGGAAGGCAGCAATAAAGAAATAAAAAGATGGTAACCCCATTGATTGATGTGTTAAAAAAGAAATACAATAGGATAATGTGTAGAGAGTAACTGGGGTGGAGATGGGTGATTAATTTATATTTTGACTCTGGGAAGACTGTTCTGAGAATGAATGATAAAGCTGAGTTGTGAAAGACAACACACTAATAGGTGATAGCCAGGGGTAGAGAATTCTAAATTAGAACAATTACAAATACCCTTAAAGGGATATTTAATAAACAGAAAGGGGTCTGGAGGATGAGAAAAATATGAGAAAGATGGAACTGTAGATAGAGACTAGAGCATAGATGACCCTGTAAGCTATGTTAGCTATTTGAATTTATTATTAATGCAATGGAAAACTGTTAAAGGATCTTGAACAGGTAAGTAACCTGATGTGATTTATGATTTTAAAATATTCTTCTACCTAATATATGGGGCCTAGTTCAGGTACAGGGGGAAGAATGGAAACAGGAAGATCAATAGAAGCTAGGCCGTGCTAAAAAAAGAAATAGATAAGAAGTGAATCTGGGCTTTTATTTTGGAGGCCAAACCAGCAAGATTTGCTGGTAAGTAAGGTGTTGGGGGGTGAGGTAAAGGGAAGAGTTAAGAATGACTCCTAGATTTGGGGGTATTCAGGTGGCAAGTGGTACAGTTTATTGAAATCTGGAAGACTGGGGAAGGAACTTGCTGAGTGTGTAAATTTAAATTTCTTTTATGAACATGTATAGTTGACATGTCTATTAGATATAGAAATAGAAATGTCAACTGGAGATAAAGATTGAGATTCATCAGCATGTTGTATTTTTAGCTGTACTCCCCTCTCTTGTCTTCACCAGAAAGAGGATAGATTGGGTCTGCTTTTTAGTGCAGTGACTTCCTCCAAAAATTATGTGTTCAAAAAGTATAACCGTATTAGATAGAAAAAAAGATGGAGGATGGCCTGCAGAGTTGTTCTGTTGGCAGTTAGATCTAGATAATAAAGAGAAGGAAGGACATAGGGTGGCTCCCAAAGTAGTACCATTAGTTAATTTGTGAAAATAGGGGTGTGATAATTTTCATTTTGGTCCCAACTCTTCATCCTTGTGTACATTCAGACCCTTTGCCATGTATGATTATAATGCCCTCCCGTAGCGGGTGTGCGTACATCTGCCCCTTGGCTGTGAGTTTCATTATGTGACCAGCTGGGATGTGAGCAGATGTTGTTTGAGCAGAAGCTTGAAAAAGCTGTTCCATAATTGGGCTTCCATTCTTCTACATCTGCTATCATCATGAGAAGGACATGCTTGCCCTGGCCCGCTGGAGGATAAGATACATGTGGTGCAAAGGCAAGAGACCCCCGCTGGCCGTCAGCCAAACCAAATCATCTAACAGCCGGCCAACCCCCAGACATTTGAGCAAATCCAACCAAGGTCAACATCTAGCCAACTTCAACTGTTCCAGTCATGTGAGCAATAAACACTTATTTTTTAAGTCACTGAGGTTTTATCATTCTGACAGTACATCATTGATACGAGGGAAGAACAGAATGGGATGGAGGGGAGAACAGAATGGGATAGTCTGATTTTTGGCATGATGCATTTGAGATGGCTAGTGGCAGCTGGGTGTAGGACTCAGCAGCCACTTAAGTTTTTTGAATTATCAGCATAGACGGAGCTTAAGATGCAAGTATGGATAAGGTTACCCAAGGAATATATATAGAATGAAAGGAGAAAATTATGATGACTGCACCCTAAGGAAGACCTGCATTTGAAGGAACCGTTGTGACTGAGAAGGAATTCCCAGAGATATGTGGGGAGAACTAGAGAAGAGTGGTGATGTGAAAATAAGAAACATACAGAGAACCAACTGATGGTTGCCAGAGGGGAAGAGTGCTGGGGGACTGGGTGAAAAAGGTGAAGGGATTGAGAAGTACAGTTGGTAGTTACAAAATAGTCATGGGATGTAAAGTACAGCATAGGAAATATAGTCAATAATATTGTAATGATGTAAGGTGCCAGTTGGGTACTGGAAATATCAGGGGAAACACTTTGTAAAGTATATTATTGTCCAACTACTATGCAGTACACCTGAAACTAATACAAAATGATGTTGAATGTCAACTGTAATTGAAAAACTAAAAAAGATAAAAAGATTACTAGAATTCCCAAATGCCCAGAGAGGTAAGGTAGACATCTTTATACTCATTTTACAAATGAAGAAAGTGAGATTTGGATAGGTTAATTAAGTTTGCCATGTATGATCATCCCAACTTATAAATAATAGTAAGGGAACTAGAACCTAGGTCTTTTGATTTTTTAACCCAGGGCTTTATCACTTGTATCATGTTGTCTTTCTTCAGTGTGTATTTCTGATGTAAATATCTTACTAAAGTATCTTTTACATATAAAATGTTAAGACAAATGATAAATTTTTAATATTTAGAATTATATGAACATTAAAAATAAGAAAGATATAATTGGGCCCCCTCTGAGATTATAACATAATTTTGTTACATTATTGAATGTTTCCTCCATTATACATCAATTTTTCTATATCTGATCAATATTTTTTTATGTTGTGATTTCCTACACACACTGTGGATAGAAATATGACTTTCATGTTGAGTATCATGAATTGATAATAATAATTTTGAAATATTTTACAGAATGAACTTCATGAACTAGAAAAACAAAAAGCATCTATTTCTGCAGAAACTAAAGAAACAGAAAAGCTAATTTATCAGCAAGATGCTGCCATAGAGAATAGTAAACTTCAGTGTGAAAACCTGGAAACACAAATCAAATCCTTACATACAGAAAATGTAAAGCTTAAATTTGACATAGAGTCAGCCCAAGAAGATTTCAAGGAACACACGATAAGATATAATGAATACTATGCAAAAATAAAATTGCATAAAGATAGTTGGAGGGAGGAAGAAAGCAAATGGTCATTTGTGACTGAACTCCATGAAAAACAAGATCTTGTAAAAAAACTAAAGACAATGAAAGAGGAACTTAGGCAAGATCTTCAGGATCCAGAAGGAAACCGGATGAAACAAGTACAGGTTTGAAATATCACTTATTAAAACTTTTTCTTTTCTCGTTATTCTTTTTTTTTTTTAAATCCTTACCCAAGGACATGCTTAGAGAGAGGATGGGAGAGAGGGGGGGAGAGAGAGAGAAACATTGATGTGAGATAAATATCAATCAGTTGCCTTTACTTTAGTTCATGCCCCAACTGGGGATTGAACCTGCAACCCAGATAATGTGCCCTGACCAGGAACTGAACTGGCAACTTTTTGGTACACAGGACAATGCTCAACCAACTGAGCCACTCTGGCTGGGCTATTCTTTTTGTTTTCATGTACAGTAAACCCTCGATTTTGCAGACCTTGATTTAACTGACTTTGGATTTAACAGGCAGAATTTCCGGTCTATATCTAAAATTAACACCCTGTTAATTTAATATTTTAAAATTTTTTATTTTTTTAAAATATTTTTATTGATTTCAGGGAGAGGAAGGGAGAGAGAGAGAGAGAGAGAGAGAAACATCAATAATGAGAGAGTCATTAATCGGTTGCCTCTTGCACACTCCCCACTGGAGATTGAGCCCATAACACAGGCATGTGCCCTGACCAGAATCGAACCGTGATCTCCTGGATCATAGGTCCATGCTCAACTGCTAAGCCAGGCCAGCCGGGCCACCCTGTTAATTTTAAAATGCTTTTAACCAAGATTTGCTTGTAATTAAATTAACAGATTTTTTTTTATTCACAGTTATTTTAAACAAATTTTAGCCAATAGGCCATATGTTGGAAAAAACACTGTAGTAATTTCATCAACATAAATAAATATTACATATCTACAACTGTAGTCTATATATTTAAATCCAAGTGTCATTGCTTGTAAACAATGTTTGGCGAATGATTAGCATGCGATCACACCACAGCACTCATGGTAATTGGTTCTGTTGTCTCCTGGCTTGACTTGTTTGACTTCCTGCAGCAGGTCTTTTCTTTTTTTTTTTAATATGTCTATTGATTTCAGAGAGAAGAAGGGAGAGGGAGAGGGAGAGGGAGAGAGAGAAACATCAATGATGAGAGAATCATTGATCGGCTGCCTCCTGCACATCCCCCACTGGGGATTGAGCCCGCAACCCAGGCATGTGCCCTGACTAGAATCAAACCATGACCCCCTAGATCGTAGGTGCATGCTCACTCGCTGAGCCATGATGGCTGGGCTCTGCAGCAAGTTTAACGCTTGCTGGCCAAGCCACACCCCAGCTGTATGCATTTGTTTAAGAGCTGTGACTGGTGAATGCCCAAACTTACTAGACCTATTCATATAAATTTAAAATTACTGTAATACATGTAGAAAACTTTTCTGTGAAATTAAACTTTTGTTGTTGTTGTTAATCCTCACCCCAAGATATTTTTTCCATTGATGTTTTAGAGAGAGAGAGAGAGAGAGGAGAGGGGAGGGGAGGGGGGGAGGGAGGGAGGGAGGGAGGGAGGGAGGGAGGGAGGGAGGGAGGGAGGGAGGGAGGGAGGGAGGGAGAGGAAGGGAGAGGGAGAAAAACATCGATGTGAAAGACAAATCAATTGGTTGCCTCCCACACTCAGGGATTAAACCTGCTACCCAGCTACATGCTCTTAACCAGGAATTGAACCCAAGACCCTTCAGTGCATGGGTCAATGCTCTAACCACTGAGAAACACTTGCCAGGGTAATTAAACTTTCATACATACTTAATTTTAATTACACAAACATGTCTACATAAGTAAAAACAGCTATACTACCTAATTTGTCAATTTTTAACACACACTGGGGAAACCTACTTTATTATATAAAGGACTTTCGGCTTTAACAGACACCCCTTCGCCCAAATTAGTCCATCATATCGAGGTTTCACTGTATACTTATTAAGTGATAAATTTATCATTAATAAAATATCTATGGTTGTTTTAATGAGATTCAGAAACTATTTTCACAACTTAAAAAAACTTGGATAAGTACATGAGCTATGTAACAACTATGCCAAATGTGCAAATGCATAAAGAAAACATCCCTAAATCCCCTGTGGATTAATAAAAATGCATAATCAAACAAAATCATGGTGAACAATTAATCCATTTTTTCCAGAAAGTGTGACTCACAAAAGTGTTGAAACTCTAGCTTCTGAGCTAATGGATCAAGACCAATCCAAGTCAATTTAGTATGCTTAGTGCTGTTATGCAAACAATATGAATCAGTAATTGCAACTTACACATCTTTCTGTTTCTCTTACTATTCTTTGAAGACAGTGGGAGAGACAAACTTAAAATATCTATTATGTCTTGCTAGAGACTTGCAAGTTTCCTTTACACTATTGCTGGACAATTGTTAGTTGTTACTGGGCGTGTTACTTCATTTAGATTTTAATTCTAAATGTTCAAACCTAAGGTTGGTTGGTTGGTTTGTTTAGATAGTTTTTCTTTAAATTACTCATACCTGTGGAAGTAATATTCTAATTTTATTTATAAAAATTAAATATGACTAGTTTTATTAAATTATAGAAACACTGAAAATCTTGGATTTATATTGATCATTCATTGTTTGACTTGTATATTTTAAATTTTACAAACATACAGGAAGACATTACGAAGCTAAAGGATAAAATTACAACTATAAAAGAATCTATAATTGAAAAAACTTGTTTTCTTGAGGAAGAAAATAAGACACATGAAAAATTAAGAAAAGAAATAGAGGTAAGTCTTAATCACCTGGATTTCAATGTTTTATGGAATCCTTTCTTAAACTTATACTATATTGATCTTTCCACAGTTTACTCTTAATCCCCAAACAGCCAGAGAACAATAAAGAGCTATATAGAGCATTCGATAAGAACAAATCATTAATAGATCATTGGAGATAACTCCCTCATTCGAAAATATTCAAATATGAATGTATTCAGACAAAACAAGCACTTACTCCTATTTAAATCTGGCCTAAAATTTTTCCAGGTCTCATTCCACCAACAGCCTGGTACCCAATTAATCGATAGAAAACAGAGACTATTGAGTCAAAATGACCACTCCTAGACATATCAGAGACTAAAAGTAAAAGGCAATGGAAGTCAGTATTACAAACCGTTCCAACTTCATATTTGCAATTATTGAGTTCAATTTAAAAAACTGATACGCAAAATTAAAAGAGACTAAATTTGGGTACCACTGGTAGACTGCAATAGTCATTATTGTTTAGATGAATGGAAATGAAAATGGAGAATATGTTGTTAAGAGCAAATAACTAATTTTCATCCTTAAGATATTAATTTGGAAAATAAAAAGATATATCTTTAACTTGCTTGTGACTAGTATAATACAATTAAAAAGCATATGAGTTGCTCTGGCCGGGTGGCTCAGGTTGCGGGTTGGATTCCCAGTCAGGGCACATACCTAGGTTGTAGATTCGATCCCCTGTCGGAGCACCTACAGAGGCAATCGATCAATGTTTCTCCCTCACATAGATATTTTGTTCTCCTCTTTCCTCTTTCTCTAAAATCAATTAAAAAAAACAAAAATACATATCATTGGATGGGGATTTAAAAAAATCTGTATATTTATACTTTCATAAAAATATTTAACCATACTCTTTAAACAGCAGTAACAAATAGAAGTTACATGACATATACAAATGGCAGCAAGTGAATGCCGAGTCCCTTAAGTGCAGTATATTCTCCAGGGTAGAAAAATGAAATTGTGTGAGTGTTTGTTACATAATATGGAGAAATTGTGAACAATACAGAATTTAGCAATATATTTTACATAAATAGAGTTCTTCTCTAAATAGGGTAGCAGCCTTTGATTTACAAAAACTGTCTCATTTTACTTATGTATTCATTCATTAATTCGTTCAACATATTTATTGAGTTCATACTATGTGCCAATTACCCTTTTAAGTGCTTACAATAGAGTGGTGAACAAAGTAAATTGATAAAAGCCCCTTTCCTCATGGAACTTGTGTTCTAGTTGGAGAGACAGACATAAACAAGATATACAGTAAGTTATATAGCACCAGCTGTGGCTGGTGCTCTAGAGTCACACTAAGGGGAACTTGCACATCTCTTTTCTGATCTGTTGTGTGTTTATTTCATATGTTACCTACTGAAGGAAAATTTCAGAAGCAGGTTAATATGCAACCAACCACATTTATCGATTAACCAAACATTTTTTCCAGTTATTTTATATGTAAAATAAAGACATTATGAAGCTAAAGGACAGGTTATATATAGACATATGTAATATATACATATATATCAATGGATATATATCTTTTTGAATATATTCAATGTATAAAAATCTTTTGAACATAGCTCCATCATTAGGTATGATAATTAAGAAATTAAGAATAAGCTGATAATATTTCAGTTTATACCATATTTATTTCTAATCCTTTTAAAGTCATTTTCTACTTTCCAACATATCAGCAGGCCTCATTCACCAATTTCAATGAATTACCTTCATTTGAAGAATTACCAAAAATTTAAAATTTAAAAAGATGTCTAAAGTTTATAGCAATTTATGTGAAGTGTTAGTTCACAAGTTTTCACCTTGTTTTTATAACAGTATTTTGGAATGCTTAAAGTATCTTTGTCCCAGCTCCTCTGCTCTTCTGCGGCATTGTGCTTCAATATAATTGGTCTCCTTTGTAATGCTGTATGTTTTACTTTATGCATTTAAAACATTATTCTGAGGAGTCCGTAGTCTTCACTATACTGTCCAAATGATCCATGGCCTAATAAAGGTAAAGAAGCCCGGAACTAAGGGAGGAGCTGGGAAAGGAAGGGGGGGAGTTTTCCTGGGGGAGAAATAGACAAGATTCAACATGTAGTACAATCTGGTCCCCAATGACAGCTGAAGGGTAGAAAAGGGAGACAGGTCGGGGACAGAGTCTTAAGGCCCCAGAAACCAAGAGTCTTGTCTTCCTACATCCTTCTTAGGCTATAAACTTATTTTTGACATATGTTATCTTGATAAATTTGGTGAATTGGTGTTTTGAGAAATTGATCCTTATTTGAATTGACTTAGAACCACCCTCCTGACTTGCAAGAGCATTCCCTTAAATAGAATTAAGAATGAAGAGGTAGCTTCTCAGCACTATTATTCTGTCAGTTCATTTAAAAGTAGGTGTTTTACTACACTGAAATGCCACTTCACACACACTAAGATGGCTGTGATAAAAAAGACAGATAATAAGTATTTTCAAGGATGTGAAGAAATTCAAACCCTTACACATTGATCATGGGAATGTAAAAATGGAAAACAGTCTGTTAGTTCAAATGGTTAAATATAAAGTTACCATATCACCCAGTAATTTCACTCCTAGGTATGTATGTACCCCAGAGAAAGGAAAACATGTCCACACAAAAACTTGTACATGAGTGTTCATAGCAGTATTATTCATAGTTAACAGAAAAGTGGGCACAACTGAAATATTTGTGAATTGATAAAGTGGATAAGTAAAATGTACTATATTATACAATGGAGTATTATTAGGCAATAAAAGGGAATGGAGTACTGATACACGCTAAAACATGGATGGTCCTTAAAAACATGCTAAGTGAAAGAAGCAAGTCACAAAAGACCACATATTATATGATTCCACTTTATAAAATATCCAGAATAGACAAATCTGTATAAAGAGAAAGTAGATTAGTGGTTGCCTGGTGCTAAGGGTGGGGGTGGGGAAATGGGGAGTCACTATTAATGGGTACTAGGTTTCATTTTGGGCTAATGAAAATGTTCTAAAATTGATTGCGGTGATGGTTGCACAACCCTGTGCATATACCAAAATCCATTAAATGGTATATTTTAAAGGATGGATTATATGGTCTGTGAATTATATCACAATAAAGCTGTTTAAAAAAAAAAAAAACTTTGTATAGCCAACACTAATCTCAGAAATTACGACTTTTTTGTTCGCTTGTGCCCTGACACCAAAACCCTTGCACTTTTCACTGTGCTTCATTGCCTTCCAGTGTCACATTGTCTGGCTCAGCATACATACACTTCTACTTACTGGCAGGGAAATGGACAAGATCTAGACCTTCTAGATCAATGAGTCTGTATTTCAGTGAACCACCAGATACAGAAACAGCCATTACTGTTAACTGGTAACTGCTTGTTCAGTAGAAGGCACTCTATCACAGAAGTTTCACTTGGGTTCAAATGCCAAACATCATCACTTACTAGCTGGGAAACGGTGGTCAAATTAATCTCTTTACCTTTTGTTTCTTTATACAAAAATGGGTATTATAGCCCTGGCTGGTTTGGCTCAGTTGTTAGAGCATCAGCCCTCGGACTGAAGGGTCTTTGATTTGATTCTAGTCAAGGGCACTTGCCTTGGTTGCAGGCTCGATCCCTGGCCCCGGTCTCGGTGTGTGCAGGAGGCAGCCAATCGATGTGTCTCTCTCACATTGTTTCTCTCTCTCTCTCCCTTCCACTCTCTCTGAAAAGCAATGGAAAAAATATCCCCAGATGAGGATTTAAAAATATATATATCATAATATCCACATCATAAGGTATTATAAGAATTTAATAATACATAAAAAGTTCTCAGCACAGTATCTAACATGTAATAAGTATCAAATAGTTATAATTACTGTTTATTTTATTACTATTTACAGTGATTAATTTCTAATCAAGTACTTCTCTCTTTAGAGTAGTCAAAACATTCCTTCTTACTGTTTACTATTTATCCTTCTCAAGCCCCATCAATGTGTATTCTTCTTTTCATAGGTACAACATAAGAGATATGGTGCAATTCTTAAGCGTTTGCATTGTCAGCTGAACAAGCTTCAGTCGAATAGAAGGCAATGGCAATGGAACGTTCAGCACCTAGAAGAAACTGCCGCTGAACTAAGAAAGCGCATTGCAATGAAAGATTAACACGGCTGTAGGACAATGTAGAGCACAGAGCGTTCCCGCAAAAATTACGGGACAGAATGTTGAGAAATCATTTGGATTCTTTTTTGAAAAATGTATTTCTTTTTATTAAAGTGTAGTTGACATACAATATTATATTTGTTTCACATGTGCAACACAGTGGTTCTACGTTTATATATCTTACCAGTGAGCTTCCACTATCAGAGGTCTGTCTTAATGACATATATTTTCTCTTTCTTGAATTAGTCCTTCCACCCCTACAATTGATAGCAGAAGATAGACAATAGGAATGCTTACAGAAGAAAAGTAGACTCTATGAACATTTTTCGTGTATAAGATGTACTCACAAATGCCTGTTTATAAACTGTTGCCTTCACTATTATATGAAGTAAAAATTTAGAAGAAAAGAAACACTTGAATTTACAATGATTTAAATTATTAAGATATTTAAATGGTTGTCTGTTTCAAACTTTATTAGAACTTGGTTTTTTTACTACTGCCTTCATAGCAGTCCATAAATACTAACATTTAAATAATGCCATATGTTCAATGCCTCACATATGTTTCTTAGTTTTCTCTTTCGTTCAGAAGCTAGCAATCACTTTGTTATTAGATAACATATTTTTTGAGTGTTGCAAAGCATAAATTTTTTGTTTATGTTTCTGTCTACAAATTCTTTATTACTATTCTATGACTAAAGAAACATTGTGTAAGGCAAACTTATAAGCTCTTAAAAGAAAAATGTTAACCAATATAGACAAACTTTATTTTTGTTTGTTTGTTTTATTGAAAGGCAAATTCAATAAATTTGCCATGGCAACAAATAAAAATTTTACTTGTCCCTTTTAAGGTAAAAGTGCTCTTTCTTATGGCTCCATTGAGTAAAATTTTTTTTAAGACTAAAAACAAAACACTAATTATTAAATACATGGTTTTTATTTTTTTAAGAAATTTAAATTTTGTTTTAATTATAGTTTACATTCAGTTTTATTTTTTTTGGTTTCAGGTGTACAGCATAGTGTTTAGACAATCATATACTTTACAAAGTACCCCCCCCCCATATTTTCAGTACCTTGTAACCATGCATAGTTATCTCAATATTATTGACTACTCCCTTATCCAGTACTTTACTGAATACATGGTTTTTAAATATTTGCTTTCAGATTTAATGATTTCAAATCAACAACATCAAAATGTTATCTCATGTTCATTTTCTCCTCACTTTTCTTTGTGCTTGAGATTAGTAAGCTATAGCTGATGTAAAACCTGATATTAATAGTATTATGTCTAACACTAATAGTCTTATTATGCATTAACATGGCTTATTACAGCTAACGCTTTAAATGGCTTATATTGTAACATAATCAGCTTTAGTCCATGACTCAGAAACACAGCTAGGAATAAAAACAGTTAAAACTCGAAATTGTGGAATAAACCTACTATGCTCAGCTGGAGAACAAGGCTGAATCATTGTGTATTATATAAAAATATTTAAATATAATTTGCATATTTAAAAGGCTCTTTTTATAGTTCTATTTCATAATTTTATTTAAAGCTAATAAAAGAAAAACTTTAGTTTCTAAAACTTTTTAAGTTTATAATAGGTTTTAAAATATTTGTACACAATAGCTAACACCTTGAGTCATATTTTTGAAAATTTATTTTTAAAGTAAGATATAAGGATCCAAGATAGTAGCAGAGTAGGTGGAAGTTACAATCACCTCCTCCCAGGACCAAACTGGAATTACAACTAAAATGTAGAACAATCAGCCTGAATAGCCAACTGAGGACGAGCTGGAGAGAACCCTCATGACCAAGGGTTTATAAAAGAAGCCCCATCAAGACTGGAAAAGAGGTAGGAGATGTGAAAAGGGCTCACCCTGCTCGCACAGGCTCTGGAGGGATATCTCAGTGGCAAAGGCTCCCCCTGAGGAGCACAGGGTCTCAACCCCCTGCCAGCTGTTCTAGCCCAGAGCACCAGAGCTGGGAAGGGGCACCCACATAACACCTGGCTGTGAAAATCAGCAGAGGTTCTACCCACCAGGGACAGATAGGAGTCTGCTGGAGACCCAGGCACCTTCTTAAAGGGACAGCACACACAATCTCTTTTGCAGCAACTCCTTACCCTGAGCTCTGGCAGACAGAGGGTGGAGGGGACTAGAGTTGTATGAGGAAAAACTGGGGTTTGTGGCTTCGGGGAGAGGGCTGAAGGGACAGCAACTAGGGTACCTATGCCGAGTCACTCTCCCACACTACAGACGCCAACTTTCTTGGGTGGAGCACTCCGCTCCTTATGGCATCAACCTGGGGGAATGCAACAGCCCCACCCTTCAAACACCCTGTGGCCCACCCTGTGAAGATCATCCTCTGCAGAAGAGGCAGCTGCCTGGGCCCAGGTGTAGAAGTCCAAGGAGACTCAGAGGCTGTCAGTGGCTGAGTTGTGTGGCTCAGTTGCAGGGGCCATTCCTCCCACCTTCCTGTGAGTCTGACTGGTGCCTTGTCCTCATGGAAGATCCACTAGCCCCACCTCCTGGACTCTCCAGGAGATTCAGGCAGAATCCAGGACAGATTGAGTTGTGTGGCTTTAGGATGGGGACAGTTTTTTCCTTACACACCTGACAGATGCAGAGCCCTCACATCATGCAGCCAAATCTTGGTCAGTTTGGACCTGATAAACTCTGCTAGCCTCATGCTGATGACTCCTTGAAACCCCACCATACCACAAAGGTCTGTGGGCACCTGGTGGGTAGAAGCTAGCCTTGGTAAAGCCTGGAACCTTTCTTAGTGGCTTCAGACCTAGCATTGGCACCAAGTTTGAACCTGTATCAGTTTGGAGAACACCACTTGCCTCTACCTGGTGACTAACTGAAAATCTACTTCATGCTACTTCAGTACCTCTAGAGGCTCTTTCAGTGACTGAGCCTAACAGGCAGCCAGCAGGTGGAGGCAGATCTAGGGGTGCCTTGGGCCTTCAGCTGACCTGCCCCTAGGGTTGGTGCTAATGAAAGCTGGCCTTGGTGCACAGCTTGGTCCTTCCCATACAAACACAAACCCAACAGAGGTAGCCACAAACTGTGGATTGCTTTGTAGTTCCAGACTGGTTACCCACATTCAGTCACAGAATCTGATATTGACCTGCACTAGCGTCCCTCCCAAGAGACCCCAAAACCAACACTCCCAGAGGCAAGCTTCATATAAAATCAAAGCAGGTTCCAATTAGCTCCATAAGCAACACATCAAAAGGAGATCTTGGCAGGAACTAGACACTGTTAAGGTGAATTCTACTTTGTGTGGTCAAGACCTGCACAGCAGCTTTTACACTGTAGTTGGAGTTGACCCTCACAGTTAGCTAGCCTGAGGGCCAACCCCATGCATAAATAGGCCAATAACAATCAAGACTCAATTACAACAGGAGAGCTTACATAACCCACACAAGGGACATTCTTAGAGCACCCAGGGCAGGTGATCAAGTATATTGTGCCACAAGGTCCCACAGGACACCAACTACATAAGGTCACCCTACCAAGACTGGGAGTAATAGCAGATCTACTTGACACATAGAAACAAACAGGAAGAGGTAACCAAAATGGGGAAACAAAGAAACATGCTTCAAATAAAAGAATAAGAGAAATCTCCAGGAAAAGAGCTAAATGAAATGGAGGCAAGCAATTTATCAGATATGGAGTTCAAAACAATGGCTATAAGAATGCTCAATGAGCCCAGTTGGGCGTGGCTAAGCGGTTGAGCATCTACCTAGGATCCAGGCGATCGGGGTTCGATTTCCAGTGAGGGCACATGCCTGGGCTGTGGGCTCGATCAATGACTCTCTCATAATTGATGTTTCTATCTCCCTCTCTCCCTCTCCTTTCCTCGCTCTGAAATCAATAAAGATTATATATATATATAAAATTAAAAAAAAAAAAAAGAATGCTCAATGAACTTAGGAGAAGAATGGATGAAATCAACAAGAACTTAAACAAAGAGATAGTAATCATAAAAAGGGCATAGAAACCATGAAAAAGAACCAGTCAGAAATGAATACAATATCTGAAATGAAAAATACACTAGAAGGAAGAAACAGTAGGTTGGAATAGCAGAGGACTGAGTCAGCAATTTGGAAGACAAGGTAGAAGAAAACACCCAATTAGAGCAACAAAAAGAAAAATGAATTTTAAAAAATGAAGATAATTTAAGGGTCCTTTGGGACAACATGAAGCATAACAGCATCTACATCATAGGAGTACCAGAAGGAGAAAAAAGAACAAGGGGCCCAGAACCTATTTGAAGAAATAATGACTGAAAACTTCCCTAATCTGGTGAGGGGAAAAGACACACAAGTCCAGGAAGCACAGACAGCCCCAAACAAGATGAACTCAAAGAGGCCCACACCAAGACACATCATAATTAAAATTACAAAGGTAAAAGACAAAGAGAGAATCTTAAAAGCAACAAGAAATAGACAGCCAGTTACCTACAAGAGAGCTCCCATTAGACTGTCAGCTGATTTCTCAACAGAAACATTTCGGGCCAGAAGAGATTGGCATGAAATATTCAAAGTGATGAAATCCAAGGACCTACAACCAATACTATTTTACCCAGCAAGGCTATCATTTAAAATGGAAAGAAAAATAAGGAGCTTTTCAGAAAAAGAAAAGCTAAAGGACCTCATTACCACCAAACCAGTATTACGACAAATGTTAAAGGGCCTTCTTTAAGAAGTAGAAATTTAAAAAAAAGAGGAACATAGTTATAGAGAATACAATGGAAATAAATATATACCTATCAATAATCATTTTAAATGTAAATGGCTTAAATGTTCCAACAAAAAGACATAGAGTAGGGCCTGTTATTATACTCATGCCTTCTTCCTGACTCTTCAGTTTCTGGTATAAATGAGTCTTTCAAGGCTCCCAGTGCTTTGGGACTCAGTACATTTTTTCCACTCTCAAAATGCCCAGCCTTATGCAAAAGAAAGCTATTATTTCAAGAATATTGTTTTTACTGTGGAGTTTTTAAAAAGCCTAATATGAAACTCAAAGCTGATCATGATGATTTCTTATATCTCAGCAGTATATGTCCTGACCCAAGCCTGCTAGGTTCTATTACCCAAACGATTAGGAAAATGTAACTAGTGCCAGGAAGCAGAGGGATAAAAAAAAATCCCACAGCCTGGCTTGGTGTGGCTCAACAGTTGAGCATCTACCTAGGAT
Organism: Miniopterus schreibersii; assembly: GCF_964146895.1. NCBI lineage: Eukaryota > Metazoa > Chordata > Mammalia > Chiroptera > Miniopteridae > Miniopterus > Miniopterus schreibersii. The sequence continues at coordinate 72,644,401 of NC_138102.1, read as the reverse complement.
CCAGGAGATCTCAGTTCAATTTTGGTCAGGGCACATGCCTATGTTGTGGGCTCAGTTCCCAGTTGGGGGCGTGCAGGAGGCAGCCAATGATGACTCTGATCGTTGATGTTTCTGTCTCTCTCTCTTCCTTCCTCTTTCTGAAATCAATAAGGATATATATATTTTAAAAATCCTACAATTAATATATCAAAATATTACTTACTATATGTGCAATCTATAGGAAAATTATAGTTTATCAATGTAAAGAAGTCGATATCTACTTTTTTTTTTTTTAATCCCCAAGGATATTTTTTCCATTGCTTTTCAGAGAAAATGGAAGGGTGAGAGAGAGAGAGAAATATCAATGTGAGAGAGACACATAGATTGGTTGACTCCTGTACTCACCCTGAACCGAGCTAGGGATGGAGCCTGCAACCAAGGTAAGTGCCCTTGGCCAGAATTGAACCCTGGACCCTTCAGTCTGTGGGCCAATGCTCTAACCACTGAACCAAACTGGCTAAGGCTTGATATCTACTTTTAAGTGATATCTTAACCATGGAAAACACAAGATAGTACATGTTAAAGCCAGTCAAGTCAGCCATCATGGACATGGTCATGGTCAATAAAATGATCTTTATGTTATGTTAGACTATGTTTTTCCATATGTTTTTCAATTTACTAATCATGCTATTTTTCAAAATGCTACAGATATGAAATAACCCTAATAAAAATAATGTATTGAACAACAATGCTCTGAAATTTGTACATATTGCCCTATCGGGCTATATATATAACTTAATTGCTAGAATAATGATTTAAGGCATATATTATTATCCTTAATTTATAGATGGAAAAACTGAGGCTTAAACAGGTTAAGTAACTTGCATGAGATCTTATCACAAAGCTCATCAGGGGCAGAATAGAAACCCAAAGCTCTATTTCTTTACTTACATGGTACTGCAAGAAATGATTCCAAGGGTAAACCTCAATTTTACTGTAAATAATAATTTATTTCTATATTCAATCAATTATTTTAATAGATTACAAAGTTTAAAATGAACTTATCTAAAAAAAGAAGTTTTATGATTAAAAGAAACAACAACAGGGGTTCCTTATGTAAGGAGCTTGGAAAGCCTAACAAGTAAAAAGCTGAACAGACTGAAAATCAAAAATTCTTCTTGGATCCCTAAGAGAGATGCGGACAGAGGGAAAACTGCTGCCCCCAAGATTGTGGAGACAGACAGATGAATACAGGGGATCACCACTGAGCAGAGCAGAGATTCACAGGTAGAAATCACCATGGGAACAAGTCCCAGGAGAGGAAAACCTGAACTGTAATTGATGAATTTCTGGAGCTGCAATGTGTACAACTCTGAGAGTTAAAACAACATTGTGAGATTTACCACCAAGTAAAAATTATATAGAATTCTCCCCGGGGACCATGCAAGCAAGGAGAGCAGACTGAAATATTTAAAGTGTTGAGAGAAAAACCCACCAACCTAGGATTCTGTACCGTATAAAAGGAAAGGAGAAATAAAGATTTTTCAGACAAATTGAGAGAATTTCTTGCCAATGACCAGCCTTGTAAAAAATGTTTAAAGAAGTTATTTAGAGAGAAGGAAAATAATGTAGATCAGAAAGTTGAGTCTACCTAAGCTAAGAAAGAGCATAGAAAAATAAATAAGTAAAGTTCAAATAAAAACTTTAGTTTTTCTTATTTAAGTTAGCAGATATTTTATTATTGTTCAAAATAATAAAAGAAATTACACTCTATTTGATTATGTATGCTTATATATACATCTTATACACATATACATATGCTTATGGATGCTTGTATAGAAGTAAAAGGAATGACAGCAATGATACAAAGGACAGAAAGGAGGAATTAGAATTATATTGTTATTATAAGGTACACTACCTCTGAGGTGGTATAGTTTTATTTGAAGGTGGACTTGGATTAGTTGTAAATGTATACTACAAACTCTAGAGCCACCACTAAAAACAAAAAGTAAAAAAGAAGTGTAACTGATACTCTCCAACATGAAAGAAATGAAATAATATAAAATATTTGATTAAAACCACAAAGGGTGGAAGACAAAATTAGGAACAAAGAACAATGGCAACACATTGAAAATAGTGGCAAAAATGATAGATATTACTCTAACTATATCAATAATCACTTTGTCAATGGTCTGTGCCCATCAAATACAGACTGTCAGAGTGAATCAAAAAACATGACTCAATCATACATTTTCTTCAAGAAAGCCACTGCAAATATAAAGACACAGATAGAGTAAAAGTAAATGGGCAGAGAAAATATAGCATACTAACACTAATAAAAAGAAAGCAGGGGTAGCTCTGTTCATTTCAAACAGACCAGATGTCAAAGTAAAAAATGTTATCAGAGATAAATAAAGACATTCATAATAATAAAGGGGTCAACTTTTCAAGAGATATAACTATTGTTAATGTGTATAAACCTAACCACAGAGAGTCAAACTATGTGAGGCGAAATGTGATTGAACCGACAAGGAGAATTAGATGATAGTTGCAGACTTCAACATCTCTTCATCAGAAATGGACAGATCCAGCAGGCAGAAAATCAGTAAGGACAGAGGTGAACTTAACAACATCATCAATCAACTGGAAATAATTGACATTTATAGATTACATCATCCAACAACTAAAGGATACACATTTTTGTCAAGCTCACATAAAACATTCACCAAAATAGATGACAGTATGAGCCATAAAATACATCTTAACAAATTTAAAAGAACAGGAATCATAAAATGTCTGTGGCAAAACCACAATGAAATTAAACTAGAAATAAATAACAAAAAATAACTGGAGAATTTCAAAATAGGTGGAGATTAAACAACCCATTTTAAAATAGCACATGGATTAAAAAAGAAATCCCAAGAGAAATAAATGAAAATGAAAACACAACTTATCAAAGTTTGTGGGATGCAATGAAAGCAGTGTTAAGAGGGAAATTTATAGAACTGAATGCATATACTAGAAAAGAAGAAAGATCTACAATTAGTCATCTCAGTTTTCACATTAGGAATCCAGAAAAAGAAGAGCAAATTAAATCCAAAGTATGCAGAAGAAGAAAAAAAGAACTAGATCATAAATTTAAAAAATTGAAAATAGAAAATCATTAGAGAAAACCAATAAAGCTGAAAGCTGATTCTTTAAGGAGATCAATAAAATCAATAAACCTCTAGTCAGGCTCTCTAAGAAAAAAAGAGAGAAGACACCAATTACAAATACCAGAAATTAAAGAGAAGATATCATTTGGTCATTATTTGAGGACAGCATTACCTTAATATCAAAATCAGACAAAGACATTACAAGAAAAGAAAACTACAGACCGATATCTGTCATGAGCATTAATGCAAAAATCCTCAACATAATATTGCAAATAAAATGCAGAAAAGTAAAAAAGAATTATACACCTTGACAAAGTAAAATTTATCCCAGGTATGCCATGCTGGTTCAATATCTGAAAATCAATGAACGTAACCCACATCTACAGACTTCAAAAATAAACTTACATGGTCATATCAATAGATGCATGAAAATCTTTTGAAAAAATCCAACATGCATTCATGATAAAAACTCTAAGTAAACTTAGAATAGAGGGAAACTTTCTCAACTTGATAAAGACTATCAACCAAGAACATACAGTTAACATCATAGGTAATGGTGAAAAATTCTAAGCGTTCTTATTAAGATCAGGTATAAGACGAAATCATGTGCATTCAGGATGGCATGGCCGTACTTGAAATCAAACTATAATACAAGCCATAGTAATCAGAACATCATGGTACTGGCATAAAAACAGCATATAGATTAATGGAACAGAATAGAGAGCCCAGAAATAAGTCCACGTCTTTATAGTCAATATTTGACAAAAGAGGCAAAAACATACAATGGGTTAAAGGTAGTCTATTCAATAAATGGTGTTGGGAATATTGGACAGATACATGCAAAAAACTAGACCACCCCCTTACACCACACAGAAGAATAAATTCAAAGTGGGTTATGGACTTAAATCTTAGACTTGAAACCATAAAAAGTCACACAAGAAAACATAGGCAGTAAAACCTTGGACATTTCTCAGAAAAATATTTTTTCTGATATATCTCCTCAGGCAAGGGAAACAAAACAGCAAGTAAACAAATGGGACTACATCAAACTAAAGGTTTCCTTTATAGCAAAGGAAACCATCAACAAAATGAAAAGTTAACCCACTGGATGGGAGAACATATGGGCCAATGATACATCTGATAAGGGCTTCATATCCAAAATTTATAAAGAACTTATAAAACTCAACACCAACAAAACAAACAATCCAATTAAAAAATCAGCAAAAGACCTGAATAGACACTTCTCCAAAGAGGACATACAGAGATGGCCAACAGACTTATGGAAAAATGCTCAACGTCACTAATCATCAGAGAGATGCAAATTAAAACCACAATGAGGCATCACCTCACACCTCTCGGAATGGCTGCCATCAATAAATCAACAAACAACAAGCACTGGCATTGGCGAGGGTGTGGAGAAAAGGGAATCCTTGTGCACAGTTGGTGGGAATGCAACTAGGTGCAGTCACTGTGGAAAGCAGCAAGCAGTCACTTCAAAAAATTAAAAATGGAACTGTCTTATGGCCCAGCAATTCCACTTTTGGGAACTTATCCAAAGAAACTTGTAACACTAATTCAAAAGAATATATGTACCCCTGTGTTCACTGCAGTGTTATTTACAATAGCCAAGATTTGGAAGCAGCCCAAATGTTCATCAGCAGATGAGAGATAAAAAAGCTGTGGGACATTACACATGGAATATTACTCAGTTGTAAAAAGCAAGACATTTTTGCCCTTTGCAGCAGCATGGATCGACCTGGAGGACATAATGCTAAGTGAAACAAGCCAGTCAGAGAAAACAAGTACTATATGATTTGACTCATATGTGGAATTTAATAAACAAACTGAACCACCATGCAAAATAGAGACAGACTCATAGATGGAGAGCAGGCAGGCAGCTCTGGTGGGGATGGCAGTGGTGTGGGGTGGAGGGATTAAGCAAAAAAGGAAAAAAGAGAGAGAGAACTCATGAACATGGACAAGTGCCGTGATTGTGCGGGAGAGGGCAGTGGAGGTGGAAGAGACCATAGAGGGGATAAATTGTGATGGAAAAAAGAAAATAAAATAAAAGATAAAAAAAGATTAGGTACAAGACAAGGATGTCCCCTCTCATCAGTTTTTAAAACATCATACCGGAAGTCCTCGATGGTGTAATAAAGCAAGAAAACAAAAACATATACAGATTGGGAAGGAAGACAGAAAACTATTGCAGATGGCATGATCATCTAGGTGGAATATCCAAAGGAATCGACAAAGAAATTCCTGAGACCAATAAGCAATAACAGCCAAGTTACAGGATACAAGGTTAATATAAAAGAAAAAGTCAATTGCTTTCCTATATACCAACAATGATCAATTGGAATTTGAAATTAAAAACACAATACCACTTACATTAGCACCTCAAAAAATGAAGTAGTTGTGCATAAGTATAACAAAATATATGCAAGATCTTTATAAAGAAAACTATAAAACTTTGATAAAATAAAAGAACTAAATAAATGGAGAGATATTTTATGTTCATGGATAGGAAAACTCAATTTTGCAAAGACATCATTCTTCGCAACTTGAACTGTAGGTTCAGTGCAATCCCAATCAAAACCCCAGCAAGTTATTTTATGGATACTGACACACTGATTCTAAAGTGTATGTGAAGAGGCAAAAGACCCAAAATAGCCAGCACAATACTGAAAAAGAACCAACCTGGAGAACTTGACATTAAGACTTACCATAAAGTGACAGTAACCAAGACAGTATGGTATTGGTAAAACAATAGAAAGATCAATAAAACAAAAGAGAGAGTCCAGAAATAGTGCCATATAAATGCAGTCAACTGATCTGGGACAAGGAGGAAAGTCAATGCAATGCAGCAAAGATAATTCTTACCAAAAATGGTGCTGGAACAACTGGACATCCATATGCAAATAAATAAATCCAGACACAGACCATGTACCCTTCACAAAAATTAACTGAAAGTGGATCACAGACCTATATATAAGATGCAAAACTATAAAACTCCTATAACTTAAAGAAAGCCTAGGTGATCTTGGGTATGGTAATGTCTTTTTAAATACAACACTGAAAGCACAATCCATGAAAGAAATAGCTGACGAGCTGAACTTCATTAAAATTAAAAACTTCTGCTCTGTAAAAGACATTGTCAAGAGAATAAAACAAGCCACAAACTAGGAGAAAATATTTGCAAAAAGACACATCTGATAAAGGGCTATTATTAAAAATAGACAAATAACTCTTAAAACTCAACAGTAAGAAAACAACCAGATTTTTAAAAATGGGACAATGACCTGAACAGACACCTCACCAAAGAAGATATACAGGTAGCAAATATATGAAGAGATTCCTCACATCGTATGTCATCAAGGAAATGATTATTACAACAACTAGATACCACCTATTAGAAGGGCTAAAATCTGGAACAATGACACCACCAAATGCTCGTGAGAATGCGGACCAGGAACTCTGTCATGCATTGCAGGTGGGAATGCAAAACGGTACAGCCACTTTGGAAGACAATTTGGCAGCTTTACAAAACCAAACATACCACATGATCCAGCAATCACACTCTTCGATATTTATCTAAAGAAACTGAAAACTGATGTCCAAGCAAAAAACACAAGTGCTTATAGCAGCTTTATTCAGAATTGCCAAAAGTTGGAAGCAACCAAGATGTTCTTTAGTAGGTGAGCATATAAATGAGCTGAGGTATATCAACGATAAAATATTACTTAGTGCTAAAAAGAAATAAGCTATCAAGACATGAAAGAACATAAAAACCTTAAATGTTTATTTACATTTGTGTAAATAAGTGAAAGAAGCCAACCTGAAAAGGCTACGCATTGTATAATTCCAACTATATGACATTCTGGAAAAAACAAAACTATGGAGATAGTAAAAAGATCAGTGGTTGCCAGAACTGAGGGAAGAAGGGTTGGAGGAGAAATGAATAGGTGAGCACAGAAAATTTTTAGGGCAGTGAAATGCTCTGTGTGATGTCATAATGATGGATATATGTCATTATACATATGCCCAAACCCAGAGAATATACAACACCAAGAGTGAACCCTAAGGTAAACTATGGACTTAGGTTGATTATGGTGTGTCCATGTAGGTTCATCCTTGGTAAAAAGAAATGTAACACTTCAGTGAATGATGTTAATAATGGAGGAGGTTATGCATGTGTTGGGACAGGGCATGTATGGAAAATTTCTTTACCTTCCCCTCAATTCTATTTTTAACCTACAACTGCTTTAAAAAAAATAGGTATCTTTAAAAATAAAAAGTGCTCACATGCATGGATAATACTATATGAGCATCAGTGTCAGTAAAACAGTTTGGCTAAGGAAAGTGAAATCCTGCTATAAAAACTGTTTTAGAATCTTTTAAAACTCTATTGCAATTAAAACTCTATTTTGTATCATCTTGCATGGAACATGGAATCTATTGTTCATCCATAAAAATCATTAAGACCTATATTAATACTATGGAAATTTGGGACCATTTTTTGGTGGGTGGATTCAGCCGTTTCAGAAGAACTTGTGGTTTTGCAACTAAAAATGGTTTGATTAGCTAGCTGCTCATATTTTCAATGTTATAAATATTTTATTTTTCATTAACTAAGCTAATGATTACTAAGGTTAATGATCAGAAGCTGAAAGTTATGTACAAGTAAAATATAGCCTATGCTATATTTGCTTATTTGAGTTTATAATTTATTTCTAAGGGAAGAAATTTTTGTTTGCTTGTTTGTTTGTTTAACTTTACTGATAAATTCAGCAGTGTAAGTAACAGGTCTTCTGTATCACATCAGCTACCATATAACACTTTCTCCTAAATGTTACTGAACTATGACCAAAACCAGGAAAACTAAATTGAAACAGAAACTAGTAGCACAATAGATTTATTCAATATGTAGCTAAGAATGGGATGCTCCAAATTGCTTTTTTCTCTTCTGTAATGTTTCATTTAAATGATGACTGTGAAATCTAGATCCTGAGAAAATAAAAATGACATATGATTTGGTAATGATAGAGTTCCAATTACCTAATCCAATGAAGACAGGCATGAAGTTTTGAAACTTGAATCTCTTAATTAATGAGGTGGCGTATTCCAAAAGCAAAACCAGGGTTCATGTGGTAAATAGTTTTAAAAGTCTTCTTATCCAAAAAGCTCTCTTGCAGAATGATCATGTCAAATTGGAATAAAACACTTAAATTATAGATATCTGCCGGTATCACTCCGTCACAGAGCACAAGGTAATTTAGAGGCAAGGATAATACACTGCTCGTCTAAGATACATTTCCAAATAGTTTTTGTCCAAAATGTTTGTCAAGACATTCAATCTGCCTCATCTACTCTTACTCATTACTCCCCATGACACTGCTTTATATAGAACAGACATGTAATCCCCACGCTTGTACTGGAGAAGCTTCCTCAAAGTGTTTTCAAGATTGTTCCTCCTTGAACTCATGGGGCTTCTTTGTGTATATGACATGGAAACAAAAACAACAAGCCTTCAATCCGCATGAGCTGTTTGGTCTTCAGTGACCAGTGGTAACTAAGTCAGGCACAGTGATGAAGCCAGATCTTAGCACATCTCCTTGGCAGAAAATATCACACAACTCTCTTCATCTACCTTTTCCACAGAGACCCTGTATAGTCATTCTCAAGCGTCTGTCATTTCTTAGAGTGAGGCCTCTCAGAGGACACTCCATCCCTTAGATGTGATGTTAACTTTGCTGGGCAGTTAGGTAGTGTTAATATTACTTTAATTTGTGGCTCATACAGATTTGTAGAAAGCACTCAATTCTCAGGAAGGTCCATTCTTTTCTGATCTTTCACTAATCTGGATTATTCATTTTCTAAGCCTTGCAGTCTCAATCTGTCAGTGTAATTTACCCATAAACAGTTTCCTAACAAATAGCATAATCCTCTCATTTTTCTTTCATTTCTTCCCACCAAAAATGCCACCTCCTCGTTAAAGAGCATACCATTTTTCTAGTCCCTGAACAACCACAGTGGTATCATCTTCAGGCTCCAATCCTCATTTTTGTTGTAACTCCAAAATTTAATTTACTGGCCTGCGGTTAGATCCTCCAAACTAAAAACAGTTTCTTTATTCGTAACTGGCTTATGCAAGAGAATCCATCTTTTCTTTAAAGTGCTTCACAGAAATAAACTTTCTCAGAAACATTGTCTAGTGGACATGGTCAGTGCTCTGTCTAGATCTTCTCACATCTTTTTAAATATTTTTTGCTCACCCTACTCCCAACTGAGACATACTTTTTGCTTCCAGTGGCTGTCACCGAAGACTGACTGTGGCAGGTTTGCTACCCTCAAAAAACTTTGCCCGATAAGGCAGCTTTGCTTGTCTTCTTTCTCCTGACCGGTCTGGCTTCTCTTCCCAGTTTCTCCTGGGAGGATCTGAGTAACAGCCACTTGCTCAGAGTCTGCTTCTGGGAAGCCCAAACTAAGTCACCTTGCAAAAAATAATCACACATTGAAATCTCTATTTTCAAAAGATGGCTGTTACTCTCCTTCTTTCCTCATTCCAGAGCAGTTCCACTCCCAGCAGCAACAGAAGAAAAGAAAAAAGAAGAAAAGAAAAAGAAATTTAGCACCTTTGAAATCTAATCACTATCCCATTTAGTATGTTTTTAATATTAGTTGTTTTAAATTAGAAAAGCAAACCAAAAGGCACAAACTTTATTTCATGTTTTAGTACAACAATAAAAGTACACTATTAGCCTTTGAATATAATAAATCGATCACTGTTTTGTATTAACCATGTTTTTGTATTAGTGTTCTTAGGAACTACCATGTTGCCACACATAATAAATTTATTATTAATAAATTTGCATTCTGAAACCCCAATTTAAAAGTTCAGGGTACCTATTCAACTGTGTTGAGATCACATGACTTTAGACAGATTTGTTAGAAGACAGATGCAACCAGACAGCAAAGGTGCTATTTGGGGAAAACATTTTAGTTGCTTTTTTCCCATGTAGTTGACAAAGACGGGCCAGGACTAAATCACGGTGCACATGCTCAGAGCCTATAAAGCCTCATAAAATCTTCCTGGTTCTCTCAAACCATTTTTCCCATCTTTTTCCATTGTTTTTTAAATTAGTAATTCTCCCTTCCAATCACTAACTATCCCACTTACAGCTCAAGAACAGCAGAATAACAGTCAGATTCAGACCAAGAGCAATTAACTCAGAAAATGACAAAGACATGTGGATTTATAAGACAGAACATCGTGAAATATCAAAGTTGTACCTTCTGTCATCATGGTATCAGAAATTGTACAGTAACTTTAAGAGTATTTATTGCTAATACTATTTTATAATGTCTTTGTGATGTCCTTACTAGAGCAACATTAAAATTTAAAACAAGTAACAGCTATAAAAAATAATTATTGGTGTGAAAATGATTTTATCGTAGACGAAAGTAAATATAACCCTTTTTGCTCTTGATTCTCAAAACATTTGTAAACATTAAAGTTGCTAAACCTTTGTAAACATTGAACCTGTAAATATTTAAGTTCGAACCTTGAAGCTGATATGCAGGGTGGGGCAAAAGCAGGTTAACAGTTGTTTTTATGGAAAATAATACAATAATTAATAAATAATAATACAAGAATAAACTCTGTGCTTTGATTACTCACAACTATAATCCTATGTTTGCCCCACCCTGTATGAATAATTAAAACTGCTGCAAAATGCTATACACTTATGGAAGTGGGGCCCGGCAATGGGTGTATAACTTGAATATTGACTTTCGGATTGTGACACAGTCTAAAATAGGACCTGACTGGTGTGGGTTGGAGCCAAACACACTCAGCTGATAGCAAATAAAGAATTTTCATGTTCTACCTTCTCTGTGTCAGGTAGCTGCAAAGATAAATACGCTGTAATTCTTTCCATCCAGGAGATCAATTTCGTTGGCAAGAGAGCCAACTACAACATAAAACATCCTGCAGCAGGCGCGTAAACCAAGTCCTGTGGAAACACAAAATAAGGAGAATTAATTCCAAACGGAGGCGGGAGCTTCAAAGGGGTGAGAATTGAGGGGGGCGAAAAGCAGTTAAGTTCTCATGATAGTTTCCACTCATCAGGCTCTGAAAGTGTCTATTTTATTCCCCTTTGTATCTCCACCGGCTGGCTGGTAGCTGCCTGGCATAGTAGCACCTGCCCACGAGGTGCCCTGATGATGCTGAAGGAGCAAGTGAGGGACAGTCAAGCCTCATTCCCACCCCCAGCCTCTCCTCACTCTAATCTCACTGTTGGTGCTATTGCTTCAGTTACTGCCTTTCTGTAAACACTTAGCATGGAATAACTTACTAAAAAGAAAGAACAACTTTCTGTGGACACAAAATTTATTTCACAACTAAACAAGCTCTTAAAAATGTGTTCCACCCTGCTTGTTCACCCTCATTTTTCCCTGTTTTGCTTAACAATAAACCTGTGCACTCCAACCAAAACAAACTTCTGACTCTTTTGTAAGCTTGTATTCTCACATACTGTTTTCCCTGCTGTAAGTTCTCCCTCCTACATTGAGGAGTCAATGCTAACTCAGCCTTTAGAACCGAGTTCAGTGGTTATGGTGATTGTAAAGCTGCACATTTAAAATGCCTCAATTTTTCTGCAAAACCACAGTTTGGGAGTACTGAAAAATCTATATCATGATTTCTGAATCAAAATAAATGTTTGTTTACAATGTAGAGAACTTACACAGAGGTTCTTGCTTAAAATAAGTTAAAATGATTTTAAGCTTTTAAAAGTGGACTTTATTATGGACAGTCTGGCATGGGATTATTTGATTGACATAGATTGATAGCAAATAACAGACAATTCACTTATCATTTATAAAAGAAAGTTGAAATTAGTTGTTTCATGACTATTTTCAAAAATCTATGTTTATGATTTTAACCCAGAATAGCAAATATTTAGAAAAACTAAAACTTTTTAAAAAGTGCTTTTCTAAAAAATAAAATACTTTTAGTTAGCTCTAATAAAAGTAAGCACACTTATAAAGGCCTAAGAAATATGCTTTTGTGTTCTTTAATTATAAATACTTTGATTGAACCAGGCTTTTAAAGAGATTTATATATTGAAAATTATGTAAAATGTTTCATCCTTTTAGAAAGAAAGCTGTAATGAAGTTCATGAAAATACAACTAACAAGTGGGACTGTATAGGAATAAAAAAGAAAATATTAAAAATTGAAATCATAACATTCTAAATATAATATTACAAATTAATCATAAATTTATAGCATATTTAGGATAATTTTAAGCAATTTCACTTTGTTTTTTGTTTCTATATGGGTTATGCATAATTATGGAGTTTAACTCTAATTTTAATATAATTTTTCCCAATGACACACTATATCTTTGCTAATTACATCTGTAGCAAAATAATTTTCAGGAAACCTATGTCTATTTATTATTTTTTACACCACTGAAAATACACCAGCTTCTATTTTAATCATGCTCAAATATCCTTTACTTTTTCCCTTAGAATTACAATATTTGATTAGCTGATGGCAGAGGGTACTTTTCAGAGTTTGCTATCAGAAGTATCCTTAACCATGCTTACTAGGCCTTAGAGAGCGACACTCTTCTTATACAAAGGGAGTTTTGGGTTTTCATTAGGATGTTTCCCAGGTGCTTTAATTTCAGAATCAGTTTAGTACAGTTATGGCTGCTTTAACCAGGGATATCACAGAAATAACCCACACAGCAAAATGGAAAAGCACTGAGTTGCCAATAAACAAACAAACAGTAACATGGTTTAATATCCCATATACCAAAGGCAAAACATGTATTCTGTGATATTGTAATTGCTAATATATTACCATTTAGGCAAATAATTTCAAAGAATACCAGGATACTTGAAATTGTAACCATTCTTTAAATCTGAATTTAAAATGCAGCACTATGGTGGACACCAGAGAGGAGTGAATAAAAAAATGAAAGGCCAAGATTTTACTGCCTATGTTTTCCTGATTTTTATGGTTTCAAGTTTGATGTTTAGGTCTTTAACCCATTTTGAGTTTATTCCTGTGTATGTTGTCAGAGGTGGTCTAGTTTCATTATTTTGCACATATCTGTCCAATATTCCAAACACCATTTATTGACTAGAATACCTTTACCTCATTGTATGTTTTTGCTTTTTTTGTCAAATATTAATTTACCATAAAAGTGTGAATTTATTTCTGGGCTCTCTATTCTGTTCCATTGATCTCTATGTCTGTTTTTTATGCCAGTATCATGCTGTTTTGATTACTTTGGCCTTGTAGTATAGTTTGATATCAGGTAGCGTGATTCCTCCAACTTTTTTCTTCTTTCTCAAGATTGCTGTGGCTATTCAGGGTCCTAGAGGAAAACATAAGCAGTAAAATCTTGGACATTTCTCGTAGCAATATGTTTTCTGATATATTGCCTTGGGCAAGGGAAACAAAAGAAAAAATAAACAAATGGGACTTCATCAAACTAAAAAGGTTTTGCACAGCAAAGGAACCGTCAACAAAATAAAAAGACAACCCACTGAATAAGAGAACATATTCATCAATACATCTGATAAGGGCTTAATATCCAAAATTTATAAAGAACTTATAAAACAACACCAAAACAACACCAAGGACAAAATCCAATTAAAAAATAGGCAAAAGACCTGAATAGACACTTCTCCAAAGAGAACATACAGATGACCAATAGACATATGAAAGGATGCTCAACATCATTAATCATCAGAGAGATGCGAATTAAAACCACAATGAGGTATCACCTCACACCTATCAGAATGACTATCATCAATAAATCAACAAACAAGTGCTGGCGAGGATGTGGGGGAAAGGGAACCCTACTGCACTATTGATGGAAATGCAGGTTGGTGCAGCCACTGTGGAAAGTAATATGGAGTTCACTCAAAAAAATTAAAAATGGAACTGCCATATGACTCAGCAACTCCAGTTCTGGGAATAAATCCAAAGAAACCTGAGACACTAATTTGAAAGAGTATATGCGCCCCTATGTTCATAGCAGCATTATTTACAACAGCCAAGATTTAGAAGCAGCCCAAGTGCCCATCAGTAGATGAGTGGATAAAAAAGCTGTGGGACATTTACACCATGGAATGCTACTCGGCCATAAAAAAAAAAGGAACTCTTGCCCGGCCAGCATGGTTCAGTGGTTAAGTGTTGGGCCATGAACCAGGAGGTCATGGTTGGAGTCCCAGTCGGGTTGTGTGCCCAGGTTGTGGGCTCGACTCCCATGTGACGGAAGCAGCCTATCGATGACTCTCTCTCATCACTGATGTTTCTCTCTCTCTCCCTCTCCCTTCCTCTCTCTGAAATCAATAAAAACATATTTTTAAAAGGTTTTTTTTTAAAGGAATGAAATCCTACCTTTTGCAACAACATGGATGGATCTGGAGAGCATTACGTTAAGTGAAATAAACCAGTCAGAGAAAGACAAGTACCACATGATCTCACTTATATGTGGAATCTAATGAACAAAATAAACTAACAAAGTGGAGACAGACTCATGGATACAGAGAGCAGACTGACAGCTGTCAGAGGGGAGGGGGTTGTGGGGCTGGGTGAGAAGGGCGACGGGATTAAGCAAAGAAATAAAGACTCCTGGACACAGACAGCAGTGTGGGGATTGCGAGAAGGAAGGGGGTGGGGGGGAGAGGAGAGGATTTATAGATGAAACCCATATAATTTCATTAACTAACATCGCCCCAATAAGTTCAAGAAAAATAAATAAATTAAAAAATAAAAATAAAATAAATCCTCATTAAAAAAATGTTAACACTGAGAAAGTGAGAGAAAAATCTCAACTAATCAAGTGTATGCATTGGTTAAGACCCTCCTAGACCTGTTGCCCCAAAGACACATTTCTTATATCTTTTTCGCATTCTGTGGTATTCAAGTCAGCAAAATGTATAGTGTAAAAGGGCAAAGAGTATTATGTTCAAAATTTCCCTCTCGTACCATCTTTAAATGGACCGACAGAATTCTAAACCAATGCCAATCAGATTCCACAGTGGTAACACTCGCTTGCATCCAAGTTTGCATTTTCATAACGACCCCACTTCACACAACATATCAATGCTATAGTTTCTAAATAAGTGAAAAAGCTTTAAAAACATTCGTTTGTTATCAATAAAGGTCTGACTGATTCTAACATCTGTTCTACAAATTACATATTGGCCGTAATTAGTAAAATACAAATTAGTAAAATATAAAAAAATGATAGGCCAAATATACCTTATTAAATAATGGGAGGAAAGAGCTTATTAATATGCATATTACCAAGGGTATGAATTTATTGAATGAGTTAAGAGGGAAAGTAGATTACAAAATATTATGAACAATATATTCTAATTATGTTTTTAAGAAGTGAGTATGAGCTGTATCTCAAAGAGCTGGAGCCATTTAGCTCACATCTAACCCAACTACTGTTTTCTCTGGGCTAAAAATCCCTAGTTTTTCTATGACATCTCATGTGACATAAGTTTGAGTGCCTTCACCATCCTAGTCACACCCCTCTAGATATACTCTGCCTTGATATTGTCCTATGAAAAATGCAGAACAGAAAATTATACTTTAAGGTATGGTCTGAGCAGCTACTTGTAGAAGAGGCCTATTTCACCCCATATTTGAGACTTAGTTTTTTATTTAATGTAACCTAAGTTTACAGGGGCTTTTATGGTACTCATATCATAATGCTCACTCACATTGAACTCACTCCCCAAACTGAGAGATTACGTTGGCATACAAAGGGTTAAATTTTTTGCCTGAACTTGGAACCATTATTTATTGCCATTTAATACATTTTTCTTATTGACTCATCTTGAAACTTATGAAATGGCATATGAGATGTAATATTTGACAACAAAATTTGGTTTAGGATAGTGAATATTGTAAATTGCAATCAAACATTGTATAATTAGGAAAATAAATTTTAATAATATTCTCAATAGCATGTGTATTCTTTCTATAACATCTTCAAAAAGAGAAAATTATACTTTTCAAAAGAGTAATTATAAGAGCTAACATTTCCTGAGTCTTTAGTGTGAGACACTATGTAATAGATTACAAATGTTTCCATTTTAGAGATAAGAAACTTATTTATTTGCTAAGATTCTTACATAAAGAAAAATTTTGCTTGGCCAACTCTTTGGTTAACCAGAAATAGATGTGGTTCATACAAGAGAAGCAACATATATATACTAGATTCTCTCACTTTAATTTTCAATTTTTAGAATAATGAGCCCATGTCCTAAGTAAATAAATTTAAAAGGCACTGGAGTGAAAAGGGAGAAACTTTATTCAGATAAGAGTCTGCAAACCAGGGAGATGCAGCCTCCCCTAGAAACCAAAACTGTGCTCTGTAGAGACAAAGATGAGACCATTTTTTACAGAAAAACTTCCTACCCATGGTTTCCATATCAGCTCTTTTCATGTAAATGAGGTTTCCAAATTGTAGTTTGAATTGGCCCAGGCAGGTCACAATCTGTTGGTTGGGTGCTAGTGTGGCAATGCAGAACTGGAACTTCCTGGCAGCAAGTGGCTCGCCTAAACGGGCCATGGTGTGGGAAACGGGGAGCTCAGCCTGTGGTTCTTCCTGGTACAGAGAGAACATTACAGCCCCTCTCAGTAAATGGCCACTAGACACTAATTTTGAATTTAGATCCAATTAACCATAGGGAATCTGAGTCCATTTTAGTAGATAATTTTCTTCTTGGGGCCTACATCTAACAACTTCTAATGGTTATAATCCAAGTTATCTTTTTAAAGCATTATAATGAACTCAAAGATTTTAATATATTTAATGTGTTAACCAATGACAGTATTATTATTATTAACATTCAAAAAGTCCATCTTTGACCAGTGGGAGATTCTGTAGGTTAGCTTTTATATCCCTTGACACAACCCCAAGTTTTTCATAGTTTATTTGCTTTCAAGAGTGACGAGTTGTATCACACTTACCTTCTATGTTGCCTGCCTCAGATCTGAAACCTGCTACTTTACCGTGGAGCTTTTTATTACTTTATTAGGAAATGGAATTTAGGGAAAACAAACTGAGCACCAAAGATGTTCATTGATATTGGGGTTGTCTTGTTCCTAGGGCCTTTCAACAAGCTGAAGTAGGAGATAACAATATTTTTGGACAAAAATATAAATAAATCATGAGCTCATACTGTATTTTCAACTCAAAGACTACATGGAGTTTTACTTAACATCTTAAGCTTTATAGGTATATTTTTTCTTTCTTGCTGAGAATCTTAGTTTCTAAATCATATTAATATGAATATTTTTCAAAATCACTATAACAACAAGATAATTTTAGTATATCAAACACATTTTATTTCTTAATAATTGTGAATCTTTACTCATCATTTTGAATAGCTATTCCCTCAATATGGTAGTGTATGGTAAATATAGAAGTTGTAAAAGATAAGACCCAATTCAAAATATACCTGGGAAGTTGTCTGTTTGGTTTGTTGGCTTATTTTAAAACTAAACTCAACATCTCAGATTGCAAGTGGAGTGCTAATATTTATTGAATGCCTAAGAAATGCCAGACATTTGCTAAGGCACCACACAAATGTGTACCTTGATGTAATTAAGTATTCCAAGGTTTTGGGTCATTTATTCAACAATTGCACATCTGCTAACAGCATCTCTCTGCAACACAATATAATGTGCAATATATGTTCTTTCGTCTCCTTTGTCTTACACCCTGTTGTGCCCAGTAAGACATGAAAAAGATGCATCAGTTGAGCAATGCTGAAAGGGTAAGTATAATGCAATCCCACTATGCTTCATACATCTGAAGAGGAGTGAAAACAGGAGCTATCCTTGGGATGATGGACAGGATTCGGATGGAAAGGAAAGGAAAAGATTGGGTATTTCAAACCAGAGCTGTTGTGGGCTGGAACAACCACGGCACACAGGTCTCACTGGGGAAGGAGTAAAGGGGGATGTTTGAAGGAGACACACTGAGGTTCAGAGGCCGGGTGGGGTCGGGCCGGCTGCTTGGTTGAGAGAAGAGAAACGTTTCTGAGAGCCTCCACCACTGGTTCACCGCTGGTTCTGGCTCCTCCGGGGTGTTTTGGACATGAAATACAACTATGTCATGATTCTCTATATAGTGTTGCTTATTATTATTATGTATAATAATTGCATCATAATAATTTCAAAACATGAAGTCTGCAAGAAAAGTATTCTCTGTGATCATGAAAATAACTCCCTTTCCCAAAAGCTACCCTCAGCTGACCAACCCATTCATCCAAATTACACTGGAAACTACTAAGTTGGGAGCAAGCCACAAGGCCTTAAGAAAAGCAACCTATACTTTTGCTTTTTTAAAGTCTTAAACTACACTGAACAGATACGAAGATATAGCAATTTAATTTCTCTCTTAAAGCCAAAAACTGAGCTTAGACGTTTTTATTGTTTATAATTCTAAAAGCAGCTAATGGGTTGATGCCATTTTATCATGCCTCTTGAAAGTAAAAATAAAAGCCTGGTAAGTTTAACTTTGACAAATGCTTGAATGAAACCTGCCAGAATAAATCCTACAACCCCCAACTGACAGCAGGTCAGACCCAACACCAGGCTGTCTCTGAATCAGAAAGCCCTGGACAGTTGCATGTGTGGTAAGGGACAGCTTTGGCTTCTCACCCCTCCTGAATCCTCCGATTTCACACAGAGCAGCTACATGGGGAGTCTGGCCTGTGCTGTCACATCTCTGGTTCCACCTCCCACCATGCCTAAGATTTCCACAATCATTTAACAAAAATACCTATGGAGCAGCCACTCTGTGCATGTTCCTGGGATCCAGTGCAGAAAAATTGATGTAGTTCCTGAAGTCATCAAGCTCATAGCTGAGCAGGGAAGGCAGGTATTAAATAACTACAAGGTTAATTATTGAATTGGAAAGATGGTAAGTGTTCTGAAGAAGCCGGGAAAGTCTAAGGGAACGATCTAGTCTTGGAGCTCAAGTAAGACTTTGTCTAGATAAGGAATGCTACACATGTGGCTTTTCTTTTTTTCTTTTTTTCTTTTTTTTTTTTTTGGTGGTTCATGGAGATTCTAGAATTACAGAGAGAAGCAAATCATCATTAGCAAGCTCCCTTTTTTGTACCTGCTTTCTCATACACTTTCATACGCATTTTATAAGCATTAACTCTCTCTTCGTAACTTCCTTATGAGGTGGGCGCTATTATTATCATCATTCCCATTTCACATATGGGGAAGCTTGTGTATGGTCACACAGTGATGTAATGGCTTAGCCGGGAGTTGGGCCCAGGGACTCTCAAACACCACGCTCTGCAGCTTCTCACACGGCCCCTATGAAGCGCGGGGGGGAGAGCAAGCACATCAAGGTATAAAATATGCTGTGATTAGCTTAAGTACATTTGTCTTCTGCATCCAGTAGTCGGAGTCAATCAGAGCAAGGATTACTAAATTCCACCTGAAATCAAAGCGGAGCTGGACAATATTTTGATATATAGTTTATATTTTTCTCATCTAATTTTTCCCTCACCCCTTTCCATATTCAAGTCAATAGCTAGCTCTGTGCTCCACTGCCTCAGATGTAGAAAGTAAAGTAACCTCTATGTTTTCTAGCTTTTCTTTCTAAAATTAAACTAAGTTCATAGAAGAACGCAGCCCTGTCTACAGAGGATGCATAAGGAAGAAAATGTTTGCAGGAGCAAGGCGAGTATGAAAACAGTGGAAGGAAGAGAAGGGTTTCCCAGGGAGGGAAGTCCTGCAGCAGCAGTCGGATGCAGCTTCAGAGGCACAAGAGCCTAGTGCAGGAAACTTCAAGAGCTGACTACGACCGGCCGGGAAGGAGAACTTGGAAGCATCAGAGAACCACCAGACTGGAAGAGACAACACGTGTATGAATTCAGTAGGACACAATCGGGAAACCACTGTTGTCATGTGTTCTGGCGGGTGTGTACTCTCTACCACTCAGCAACATCTCAGAGAGATTCCTATAGCGCTTCTGATCCTTTTCAAGCATAGCTACAGTTTCAACTTTAGGAAGCATAAATCTGATTTTAATTTCTTGGTTCAACTAAACAAGAAATTCTCCTTTTCTCTCAACTGAGTTCTGACTTCTGGCTTTGTTTAGGAAGTGCAGGCTATTTCTACTGATGTCTTCTTCTAAACTCCAGCTCCCGACGCCATCACAATGTGGAGGAAGAAGGCTGAGAGGAAAGAGCAAAGGCCTATTCACTGTTTGTAGTTCTGTCAAATGTAGACTCTCTTTTAGGTTGTCTTTGCAGATTATTTAAACACCCCCCCAGTCAGGAACCTCTAGACTGCACCATTTTCTAATGAGATACCTTCCAAATGACTCTTACCATTCCCTGCAGCTCCAGTCCTTTAGGGATGCACACGCAGTCTCTGCTGGGGTCCTTCCACTTCAACAGGCAGCCTCCTGAGCTGGTTCAAACCTGGCTCCTCTCTGAGTCCATGTATTGATATGTAAAATTCCACAGCAATGACACATTTGGGGGTGGGGGAGATTTCTGAGAAAGACAGAGGTTACATTTTCCTCCAAGCAGGAATGATGGGAAGTCCAGAGTCAGAAACTGGGTTAGAGAAAATAAATGGATATTTTTTACATGGCTATGTCTATAGCTTAAGAGTCATACCTGCTAAAACAGTAAGCCTACTCTATGAATGTTGCCCTTTGAAATTGTGTGCACATGGCCTTAATCGTCTATTAAATGTAGGCTAAGAACATTTTGCCCATTGCCATAAATTTCCTTGGACTTCCTTGGAATAGTTGTAGAGGAGAAGTCAACTGCCATCGTATGGGAGGCTAAAGGAGCAATTTACTTTCTAACCAATTTGTAACCATAGAAACTATGATATTCAAAGGGAAGTGCTTTCTGACTTCTCAGTCTTCTTTAGTAAAGCCATGTGGAGAAAGATTTCTTTCCCTCCTTTCCTCTCCTTGCCTTCTCTCTTTCTTCTTTTGTCAGTTGGTCAGTAGTAGTTCAGAATCCTGAACTCACTGCTTTCACTAATTGTCACAAAGTTGGCTCTGGTAACCCTCTACTGCCTAGATTTTATCTTGTCCTTGTTGTGGTAGGAGGGGATCATGATGTTTTGACAATTTTCTATTCCATTGATCTTCTCTGTTAATTTTCAAGATAGTTAGCAAGAAAGTCCTTGAGTTGGGGGGACAATCTGTTACCTGGCATTTATCCAATATTAATAACAGTCCTAAAATAACAAAATTTCATACTTAAAAATGAGTGATGCTACTGTGTCATGTGCTGTTGGGTCAACTTTAACATGCTTAGTCAATGGGGAAAACAAAGAAAATCAACCTGAGAAATGGGTCTGCAAACCAAGGAGAAGGCAGCATGTTTGGGGGTTTTCAAGAATCACACCCATGCATTCTGCCCCTCACTTTGGCTTTCTGAAAAATCTTTTTGATTTTTCAATTATACACCTATGGATCCTTAGAAAGATTTTTTTTAAAACCCCCAAACCTAGCAAATCTGTTAAAATTCTGAAAAAAACAGCAACAAAAAGCAGGGAAGGTGGAGCAAGAATAGAAATGGCTATTCTCAGCTCACAGCACAGAATATGTTTTGGGGAGGATGACATGGTTACATGGCAATTTCAGGTCAATAGTTCAATACTACTTCTCTAAGGCTCATCCCTCAATTGGTTATGAGTTCTTTTACAATCGTCCTCAAAGTTCCCTATGTACCCATAAATGCCTATCTAGTGAAATTAACAGATAAAAACTCTCATTGTTTAAATGTGTTCAAAATCACAGCTTATAAACTAATTGTACATTCCAGATCAGCTAGTTTTTCCTGATAAAATAGGTGTTAGACATGCAGATTTTATGCCATCATCATTTCCATTGATTACTGACAGAAATATTAGGGGTCTGATAGTGTGGCATACAATTAAATAAAGCAATTTTAAATGGATGAAGGGAGGGCATTTTGTTCTAATGTGATCATTTTATTTTTATGAAACCTATTACACACATATATTTATTAGCCATTCACATATCCCCTAGACACTTATGTGCTGTGTAAAACATAGTGATGGGCTGAGAAATATCCCATGCTATTGTATTCAGTGGTAATTAACATTTAAAATCCTGGAAACAGTGCACTGAGTGGGCTGTAAACCGGGTTAGATATGATAGCTGGCAACATCATCTACTGGGCAGCATATTTGAGTGGGAGTTGTGTTTCTAAATTCCATTCAAGGCGATCCTCTCCTCAAAGAAAATTACATCTCTTGACTCATTAATTTCTCTAGCCTTGAAGGTTGGGAGAAATGCTTAGGAAGACAGAACATTGGTGAAGATTCTCAAGGTCTTGTTTCATCAGAGCTTTTCATTTCCTACCAATTCATAATTCCTATGTTAATTAGGTAGTTCTTAAATACATTTGGGGAATCTCTAGATTTGAAACTTTGAAATATCTGAGTATTCTAGTTGCCCCCATAAGGTGTTAGAAATAGGGTAGAGTATAACACTCCTCTACACCGTATTCATATTGTTATATTTAGGTTTCAATAGCCTATACCACTATCTTCTTACTTTTTTGTCAATGTCTATGTTTTTACATATTAATTTTTAATAGTTAAACCTTAAGCCAGGAATTTTGACCTAAATTTGAGGAGAAAGGCAGAACGAGAACTTTTTAGCTGAGCACAAGAAAAGTAGAACTTTAGAATTACCTGAAATTTTTTAAAATCACTGAATCTTTGGCCCTATTTCACACCAATTAAATCAGACTTGCTTAAGAGGGTTGGGCATCAGCATTCTATAAAGCTATCCAGATATTTCTAATGTGTGGCTGGAGCTGAGACCCACTGGAAAAGGTAAACCGACAATGACTGGAGGAGGATGTCTATTATGGCTGTGGGAAAACGCTTGGAAACAGAACAAAAATGTGCTTAGAGAAAAACGGAATGGCCTCAGGATCAGTTCTGTAGGAAGGGAAAAGCATGGAGAACCAATGAGAGCTTGATAGAACTAAGCAGGCAGGCTTCTAAAATCACCAAGTCAGAAGGACTTGGTCCAGGGAGGTTCTGAATATGAAGGACAAGACAATGATGTTCAGTGTCTCTTAAGCTAAGAGATATCCTACTCTATGGACCTGTAATTGCCAATTTTCAGAAGAGCTAACACATTCTGCATTACAAGATCTTTTGAGCAGTCTAAACATTCACGTCTTGCTCCTGGGAAGAGGTATGAGAGAAAAAGTTACATCAAATGAGTCACTATTATTGAGCACTTGCTCTGTATGAGACACTGTGGAAGATGTAAATAAATGCAAGACATAGTCCCTGCCTCTAATGAGCATATTTCCAATGAGCTGCAATAATTGTAGTAACAGTGCTCATATTACATATCACTGCATATTTTCACTTTCTTGTCATCCTTATTTACCCTCTTCTTCTTCAAAGCGACATCGGAACTATTTAAAGTCTGTAACTCGATGTCACGTAGTGGGTCAGAATATAAGCGCTGTGGTTTTAGAGAAAGAAGCGATCACTATGGACAGGACTGACCAAGGAGAAGGCTTTCCAGAGCCCTTAGACCTGAACTGGCCTTGATGGCTGAATTGGCTTAGGAGAGGGAAAGGAGGGTGTTCTTGGCCTGGGGATGTCTTTCCCTGGTGTCACTGTTGTCCACTGGGGAAGTCAGAAACAGGGATGATTTGCTGACACTCAGGAGACCTCACTGCCTTCATAGTGTGCACCAGCATTGCCAGGATGGGTGCACCTCACACAAGCCAACTTCTGCCAAACCTTTGTCCACACTGCCACACCAGTCACAGTGTACTCTGTGAACCACACATGCCCATCACCATTACAACCTGGAAGCCTTCACCAGGCCAAAGCAACTGACATTACATCTAAAGGAGGAGCACCATGTCTGAAAACATAGTTGGATATAGGATAAATGGTTTATTGACATTATAATACATGATAAAGTAATAGTTTATGTTTCTAAACTCTATAGGTCATATTTTGGGCATCTAAGTTCATTCTGGGAGAGGTTGGTTACCATCAACAAACCTCATCAAGAATGGGATAAATGGAAGGAATCTGAAAGTGGGGAATAAAAGAGAGAGGAGGGGCCCACAGGGGTTTCAAAAGGAAGGAGGGGTCACTCCAAGGGCAGTGGGGACACAGCCTAGCAAATGCTGTCTGCTCCACAGTTTTCCTGAGGACTGTCTTTGCAGGGCGGTCCTGGAGGTCCCCTAAAGCCGCAGCTTACCAAGCCTGGCTGTACATTGGCATGGCCCCAGGATCTACCCAGTGAATCGGAATCACTGAGAGGGGACCCAAGAATGTACAACTTTTAGAAAGTGCCACAGACAGTGCTGCTCTGTGAGCACACAGGGCTCCAGAACAGTCCTCCCAGCAGGGCCTGAAATGGATTATTAGAGGCCTACACACCTGCAGTTTGATCTTGGACACCAGAGAAGCTACAGAGTAAAAAATCCCAAAGATCTAAACAGTGATTATCAGACTCCAAAGTGCATAAGAATAGCCTGTTAAATGAAGATATCTGAGCGCCAGACCAGAGGTTTGTGATTCAGCATGTCTTAGGTTCAGGCCAGGAACCCGTGTCTTTCACAAGCTCCCAGATGATCCTGACAGAGGTGGTTGCAGGACAATTTGAGACACTGTGTTGGGGTGTTGCCAGGACACGATCACACACCATCTGGTGCAGGACTGAATGTACACCGAGTGGTAGAGAAGCCCAGCCCCTTCTTTCCACTATGCGAGAAGCATAAAATAAGCATTTGTGTACAATACACAGGTCATGGCCTACTCAATAAAAAAAGTGTTTCTCTTCTCTTCCTCTTCTTTGTAAAAAAGGAAATAGGTTAGTTAGCCTCTGAGGTGGATCAGATTGAGGATGGAAAGGAGAGTTGTCAGTTGAGCAGAGAAGATGAATTATTTCACAAGTGGAGGTTTCTCTCAATTTTTATTTGGTGATGCTTACAGGTAGGGTAATTTAACTTTCTAGAAAGATTTTTTAAAATATCAAAATAGATTTCTATGAAGGCAATTATTTTGTTTTTATTAAATATTTCTTTTAATAGCAACAATAAAGTGACTTGGAAGGCATTCATAAAGAAATAAACACAGCCATTAAAAATGTCTTGAAGTCAGTAACAAAGGTCTTTTCTCATTTATGCTGTGTATACATACTGAATACGCACAACAGTTATGATCATCCTGCAAAATATGTAACAAAGAGAAAATTAAAGCCCAGTAGATGGCACTGTTTGCTTTTTACAAGGGAATTCAGTGAGACAACATTCCCCTCATCCCCAAACCTATTTGTTTTGACAATAATATAAATCCAACTTCCATTTTTAAAAAGCATTACTTACGAGGAGCCCAATCATTATGTCTTTTTCCGAACCCACATTGAGTAACTCTGTCGCAATTTATTAAATAGAAAAACACTTAAGGATTATTAATCTTGTCTGAGAACAGGAAACATTTAACTCGCTCCTTCTTTTTCCCCCCATTGCTAGTAGGCAACTGTATTTTCCCCCAGCCTTAATCGGCCCCCATACAGCTACAGATGCTCTCTCTTCAAAAAACATGTAGGTTAAAAATCAATTTCAGACCAGAATGCACTTGTGTTTAAATGAAATTGTTTTTGTATTGGGATTACACCTAGCTGTTCTCTAGCATCTCCTCCCACCCCCAACATTAAATTACATTTATGAACAAATACTTTATTGTCTTTTTACATGAGAAAGAACAAATGTGTAACTGATGAGGAAAGACAGTGAAATCAGAAGGACACTGGTACGGGCTCGGGGTTCCAGTCCCACCAATAAGTATAAGACCCTGTGTATAGTAATTAGCTTTTTTGAGCATCAGTTTTACTATGAGTATAATGTGATAACAGTGTCTACTCCACAAGGATATTATGAAAATGATAATAGGTAATGCAAGCATCCTGTACAATGCATGATCCATAGTAGGTACTCAAGTAGTGGTATCTTGTTCATGTTTATGTCAAATTAATCTCCTACAGTCAGGCATGCCTTACGCAAAACTTCAAGAACTTCAGAAAAATAAATTCCATAATTTACATTAGCAATATATTTATTCCTAACTCTTCCCAAGCTAGTGATGCTGCATTACTGTGTTTTCTCATCATTAGCATCAAACTATATTTTTAAGCTTTTTGGGCTTTAGAGGCACATGGAGGCAATTCAGCAAGCCCCATTTACTGCTGAAGGTTAAAGCAGCTGTACCCTGCAATCTGCTTCTGAGCTGCCAATACTAATTTAATACGCAGAGGTGAACACATGGCTGAAACGTTTGGTGCAATATCTGTTTTTCCCATCTCGGTTTAAGATTATGAAAATTATATATTGTCTACAAAAGCTAGTATTTCTAGTTAGTGATAGTTTCCCAACATCAGAACATTAAAATACATCAAAATGCCAAGATACTCTATTATGAATTAAAATTTGATATCTGTTGGCAGTCAATTTGATTAAAATTCAGGAACCAAGCGGGAAAAGATTAACAAAATAAACTAGAATATTCAGAAGGGGGGAAAAATAGTGAAGAGAAAAAGAGAGGAAATCACCTAACAGCAACTTGAATTTTCTATATTTATCCATGCGTATTTGCTTCACTTGGTTGTCAATTTTAATTGGTCTGCAACATGCTGTGGTTCTAATGTATTCAGAATTTCAATTGTTATTTCTGCCATCTATTATAGTGTCCCGAAATGCAGCCTATTCCTAGTGAGTAATAGGCTTTCTCTCATTATAGAAATGAATAGCTTATGAAATCTACTGTGAGTTTTTATACCTATGAAACAATTATTTTAGAAGTGCAGAAAAGGGAACTGTCTGCTTCACAAATCATATTTACTTTTCTAAGAGCCAGGGTGATTCAAGGTTGGCCCAAAGGTTATGGTAAGTACCAAGAACCAAGGCAAGTCTGTACCAAAATGTCAGAAGTTCACAATTGTTTCCAGGAAGCCAGAACTATTTTGAAAAGGAAAACCTCCTACACCGCTTGTGTGCATGCAAGTCTGCAAGTACATATATCTATATAAAATGTGATGGTTTTAAAATCTGAGAGGCCACATGATATACTGAAAACAGCATAGGCCTTGGAGAAAGACAGATCTGGATTCCTAGACAGATACCAGCCTTTATTAGTTTTCTTACCTTGGGAACTTATTTAACCTTTTTGAAGCAGGCTTTGTCATCTATAAAAAATGAGGCTAATAATGCATGCCCCATAGGAAGGGATTGGTATATTCTATCACAATGCCTGAAATGTACGAGATGCTCAATATCTGAATAAAAATGAACTCAGAGCAAAAAAAAAACAACTTCATATAGAAAAATCTGGATTTGTAACAACAAAAAATTAGTTGTTGATAATTATTTTTAAATATAATTATAAGAGAAATAAACAGAATCTTTTTAAAAAGCATCTATTAGTACATTTAAATTTTAACAAAAATAATACTGTAGAAAATTTTAGGTACGGTGAATTATACTGTAGAACACCAAAGGGCCAAGTATTATGTTGCTTCTAGGCTATTCATTTGTTCACACCTATTAATAAAAACAAACTCCCCTACTTGAGTAAAACCTAGCAAGAATTTTTCTGTGCTTTACTTTATATGGGACTGGTTGATATTTAGATATTGAGTTTTGCTCACGTAGCTGGTGTCAATTTGTATGCATATATATATTCTTTTACTCTGTTCAGAGATATTAGTTAATATGTGCCTAATTAGTATATGGAAATTAAAGGTTAAGTAAAATAAACATAAAGAAGACTTAATGGGCATGGGGTAGGTGTTGGGGCTCACTTTCCTTTGTCATTTTCTCTGCATGTCTCTCAGACCTCTCATTTGATATGAAAAGTTGGAAAAGCACTTAAAATCTCAGATGGCTTCCTTGAAGGGATAATAAAACTGAACTACCACATATTGACAATGGATGCATTAATGAATCCAGTGTCGGATAGTCTATAATTATTCAAAATGTTATTAGACCATATTATCATAAGATCTTCATTTTAAATAAGATTTTCTTCCAAGAGAAATCGTTTGATTGATGTTTTGTTTTTCATTTTTTTTCTAGAAAATAAAAAACTGAACATGATGTTAGCTGTAATTCAACAATATGTGTGTTTGATAGAGGCTGTGTAGGTGAGACAGGGTTGGCAGTAGTCTCTTGAATTGATTATGATTCTAAGTAATAAGACTTAGTAAGTTTAACCACTGACTTCCTTGATGAACAATTTTGAAAAGATAATTAACCAAATGCTGCTCAAAGACCAAAATACATCTGCAAAATGACAGCATACATAGAAAGGATGTTGAGGATGTTGATTTGGTCCCTAAACTAGTACAACATCAAGGGTTTGTAGGACACTCCTAGCAACTAATATGTGAACAACTACCTTCTGCACAAATGTCGTCTAGCTGGTAATACTGCCTGTTTCCTGCCATATCTAAGGAAAGTAGCCACTAAGAAATACACAGCCACCCTCACACCCTCTCCTTTATTACTCTCTACTACTCCCCAACTCTCTTATTGCACAATCCAGCTTGTGTGCCCAAGACTTTTCAAAGCTCAATATAGCACACAAATATCTCCGAACTCTCATGCCATTAGCACGAACAGTGGACATTAATAGCAGGCTCTCAGTTGCAAGTCATGTGTGTCCTGATATTAGTAACTGCATTCTGGACAAGCCAGAAGATTTTAGCAGTAAACACATCACACATTTTCTTAACGAAATGAAAGGTTAATCTTGCACTTTTTAAGGCTCTTCCACTTACTACATTTTGCAGGTTATAGTCGAGTTTAATAGAGAAGTGTCAGTGTGCCTGAGCTACTGAACAGAGGGAGCAACTTCTTGAAAGAATGCTATGACTAGAAAGTGATATTAAAAATTGGCATCACAAGTTGTACTAAATGAAACAGAAAATTAGCAACATACAGTGGTTTTCATAGATTGCGCTGCAGTCTACATGGCAAGAATATCGGGACTTGCCATGGATTCAATAATTAGTTCTTGAGTCCTGCTGATAGGATATCCATACTATTAATTAATTAATTAATTAAACAACTATTTATTAAGCACTTGCTGTGGGCCAGGTGAGAGGTAAGTGCTGAGAAATGATGGAAAGAAAATAGACAGGCTTACGGAGCCATCATGTGATCGCTCTGAAGCTCCTGCAGCGTCAGTCCAGAGGCGCACAAGGCAGAGGTTCTGCAGGTGAGGATTCCTCTCTAGCTGTGCTGCTGGCTTGCAGGGGGCCTTGGACAGGCATTTAGCCTCCTAGTCTCACTACCTGCTTTCCCACAAGAAAGCTAACGGTAGAACTGCCCTATAGAGCTTCCCTATAGTGTCACTGTGACGGACAAACGAGATAATCAATATGAGAATGCTTTGAAAATGGTAAAGTACCTATTTTAGTTTCACTTTGCAGTAGGCAGAAATAATTTCCACCTATTCACCTCACGTGGATGCTGTTGCTCCCTGGCATTTATTGAACAACAATGCTCTGTCCTTGATTTACAAATAGAATTAGACTGAGTTCCTGCCCTGTGATTTGAAACTAGGCAGACATGCATGATAGAATGATGGGAAAACATTCAAGATAGACAATATTGTGGGATGATCATCAATATCTTTATAAAAAGCCTCTGCATTTCTTAGGTGGAAAGTGCTTCGGGCATTTTTCTTAGTCCTTAGGATATTTGTTTATTATGCAAAAATAACCTACATAATGTAAAACAAAAAGAAAGGTCCAGGAGGACTGAAAAGAACTGAAGTTGAGACAAAAGAAGGGAAGATTAACACATGGAGAGTTGAGTTCAACAGGATGTATTGAACACCTTACTCTATGCTTTATACTATGCTGAGTCCTAGGTGGGGGAAATGTTGATGCTGGCATGAGATGAACAGCAACTCAGTTTGCAAGTGGATTCTTTATTTTACTCTAATAACTATGCCAAGTAGTTCAACTCATAGTTCACTGTGATACTATATTTAGCTTTTAAAATACTAATATTTTAAATAATAACAACTGTAGTAAAACCCCCAAATATTTTAACATTTATACATGCCTTACATTTTACAAAACTTTTCATGTGAGCCATTTAATGTAATCTTTGTTATAACTTTGTGAGATGGGCATCATCATTATCGCTAATTTAGAGGTGAAAAAGCCAGACAGGAGTTGGTGAAATAATTCACTCAAAGCAAGACAGTAAGTGGGATACTCATGGTTTGAACCCAGGTTTTCTAACTCTCAGATGTGTTTTCCATCTTTACTTCACATGAATAAATGAACAGTCTAAAACAAAGCACCATTATAATGGGCCGGGAAAGAAAGAAACCTGGAAAATAAATTAAAAAGCAAATTTAAAGCACAGATTTAATTTAGAACCATTGTCCCTCATACTCCTCCTCTTATTCCAGTTGTAGAATTTAGAAGCCAATTCCACTTGTTTCCAGAATGATGCAGTCATTAAAAGGATTTTGTTCAAAGTTCATTCTGAGCAAACTGTGTCTCCTTAAGGAACGTCATTGTGGAAGTTTAATTGTGGATTGTGGTTCTGCATATGTGTTTCTTTCATAGTATTGTTGGTATGCTTATAAAACAGATTAATGTGAGATTCACTAAAAAGTTTAAGGCATTTATTTTGTTTCATGTACAATATAAAATCTGGCCTGGCCGGGAGTGGCTCAGCGGTTGAGTGTCAACCTAGGGTCCAGGCGATCGGGGTTCGATTCCCGGTCAGGGCACGTGCCGGGGTTGTGGGCTTGATCAATGACTCGCTCATCATTGATGTTTCTATCTCTCTCTCTCCCTCTCCTTTCTTCTCTCTGAAATCAATAAAGATATATTTAAAAAATAAAATCTGAAAAGAGTGAAATTGGCATTAGAGAAATATAAGCCAAACACAAAGTCATAATTGGCATTTCCATTTTTTAAAATATTTTTTAATTGATTTTAGAGAGAGGAAGGGAGAGGGAGAGAGAGATAGAAACATCATACTGGGGATCAAGCCCAAAACCCGGGCATGTGCCCTGACCAAGGTCAACGTTCAACCACTAAGCCACACTGGCTGGGCGGTATTTCCATTTGAAGAATTAAACAAGATTATAGCTAACTGTATTAATGACAAGGCTATACATGTAAAAGCCCATACACATTCACATAATTATGCACTGTCGTTAGCAAAACTGTAATGATTTCCTAGAAATTTGAATAGTCTCCTAGTCCAAGAACAGATTACTACAGGCCCCCTTTGCCAAAGTTCGGGTAAAAAAAGACAACTGCAATAACTCTATGGGTAGCGTCTGAGTTCAGGCTGTTATAAGAGAATATAATAGACTGAGTGGCTGAAACAACAAACAGTTATTTCTCACAGTTCTGAAGGCCGGGAAGTCCGAGATTAAGGTGCCGGCAGATCCCAGGGCTGGTGCAAGCTCTCTTCCTGGCTTGCAGATGTCCATCTTCTCATATCCTCACATGGCACAAAGGAGACACTTCTCTGGCTTTTTGTAGGGGCTCTAATCCCATTCATGTAGGCTCCACCTCCATGACCTAATTACCTTCCAAAGGCCTCATCTTATAATACCAATACCTTTACATTGGGGGTTAGGATTTCAAGATATGAATTTGGGGTGGGGTGGGGGGGGATGACACAAACACTCAGTCCATAGCAGGTAGCCTAGCATATTTAGCTTGTTCCTTTCTCCCCCACCGACTCCACCACGGTGAGAACAACATCTTTAACACAAGATCTTTTACCACAATAAGAATAAAATCTTGCTTCTCTCCTAGACTTTCATCTCCATTCTAGAAGTATAAAGTGGAGGTGTCTCACTAAAACAGCTGCTAAAGGCCAATTTCCTTTTCATTTTTTCTTCTATAATTGTCATGAAATAAAACTATAAAAATGTATGAAAATAACATCCTAGTCTGGATTTTCTATTATAGTATCAGGGAATCATCTGACCAGAAGAGTATTTTATTGATCATCAATATCTGGCTTTAAAAAGTACTGTGTATAAATACTTTTAATTATATCTATCCAAAAAGAGCTTCAGAGTAGACAATTCTACCATCTTTCTTATGAACTCAGTTTGGATGTAATCACTTTCTTTGTCAGGAAAGTATTTATACTTTGATTAAATCCCTTGTATGCAACAGATTAAGAAATACAAATATATAGAATGAATCTTTGCATGTGAAATTTTGACTCTTAGAATATCTTAATTATGGAAAAGAACTTGAGAGCACTTATTCAGAAAAACTTGTGATTTTTATATGAAACTCACTGAATGTTTCAGGTTGGGTCACACAGGATGCAGCTTTTTTAAATCAAATCTTCATGGTTTGTGGCTCAGTTTAGAGTTTTGCAGTTTCCAAAACTCTTAGGAGTGGTCTGGCCCTGATGAACTGATTCATGCCAGCTGAGATCACAGAGGACTGATTTAGAAGGGTAAGTGTGGAGTGATGTGAGGGATGGGAAGTTTTGCAAGAAGGAGAAAAGACAGAAATGTGCCTTTTCTGTTGCGCTGTTCTTTAGGTATGAATGTATCTAACCAACTGAATTCCAGTAATACTTTACTTACTCAGAATACATCCTCTACATGGGAAGTAAGTAAAAAGAGCTGTTTGTAGTGCAAAATAGATGTTCTCAGTTCTATCTAATAGAGTTTCTTTGATCAGAGAAGAACCTACAGTCAGTTACAGAAACCAGAGAAGGTAAATGACATCTTAAAGAAAGACAGAGAGAGCTGACATTTGAACTCAAAGCCCACATGGTGGAGGAAGAGGGTGCATTAGGGTTCTTCAGAGACAAGAAGCAATAAGCATATAGTTGACTCTTACACAGCACAGGTTTGAACTGCGTGGGTCCACATATACCTGGATTTTTAAAATAGACAGTTGGCCCTCCATAGCCCTGGATTTTGCATCCACAGATTCAACCAACTGCACTTCAAAGACAATATTTTCAATCCAAAGTTGGGAATCTGCATATGCGGAGGGCCAACTTAAGTTATATGCAGATATTGATTGCACCCCTAACCCCTATCTTGTTGAAGGGTAAACTGTCAACTGTGTTTATTTATTTATAATAAGGAATTGGCTCACATGCGAAGTCCTATGGCCTGCTGTCTGTGAGCTGGCGGCCCAGAAAAGCCAGTAGTATAGCTCTAGTTGAAGTCCAAAGGCTTGAGAATCAGGAGAGGAGATGGCATCAAGCACAGAGTGAATTTTCTTTCTTCGAATTTTTGTTCTGTTCAGATCCTCAACAGATTGGATCATGCCCATTCACATTGGGGAGGGCAATCAGCTCTACTCAGCCTGAAGATTCAAACACTAATCTCTCCAGAAACACCCTCACAGACACACCCAGAAATAATGTTTAGCCAAACATCTGGGTACCCCATGGTCTAGTCAAGTTGATACATAAAATTAACCATCCCAGAGGGGAAACTCATGTCCCCCAGTATGCACTAGGGGCATGTCAACATGAAGGAAGAAGAAAATGTTTAGCATTATTTCATTTAATCTTCACAAATTGTCCTAAAAAGTAGGTATTAAATTATTTCTATTTTCAGATAAGGTAACTGAGATCTCTAAGCCTAAAGGTTATAATACTTATCCAAGTTAACTCAGAGAGCAATATACTCATGATTCAAATCCAGCTCAAACTGATCTTAAATCTCACCATATTTTTACTTTTCTATGCTCTGTATTCTACTATTAAATATTAATATTTATTCTAGTGATTCTGATTTGTGAAGATTAAATTAAAAGATATCAACATACTGCATTTTAGCAGAATTGCCATAAATCCATTAAATTACTCATTTTTCTTAATTATTCTGGTCAAATAGGGTTTTGTCATATTGATATAAAGGCTGATTTTTGAGCTTCATCCAAGCTGGGTATTGCATATGAGGGGTATTCCATGGCTACTCAACACCCATGAACTTGGTTCTGGACCACTGGCTTCATCCCAGTTTCAAATTTTCTGTTTCTGTCCTCACCTCACCTTTCAGATCCATTGCTATAAACTTGGTATCTCTCAATAAAGAGGTTGGTACTCTTTCTGCCCAAAGCTACTTCTCAACCCAAGGCAGACCTACACAGAGAAATGTGTAGCAGCCAGCACAGGAAAGAATCAAGATGAGTGATCCTGTGCGAGAAAAGGACACCTTTCTAGTTGCTGAAATTCTCTGCTTGCTAAATATGGCTCTCTTCTCTGATTACTGCTAGAGACATGCCATCAATTCTGCAAAGCTCTTTAATGCCTACTGTTATGCCAAATACTGTAAACAATTTCCAAGATTATAGCTTCTCTCATATGTTGCATTTTATTATCTCATTATTTTCTTATATGAGTTGCACATATAGGATGGTAACTTATTTACTTAAAACTTTCATAACTCACAATGTAGGGTATATATTCTTCAGAGAACTACTATAGATAATTAATCTCACCTTATTTTATTTTTCCTTCTTTCCTATTGCCAATTCTTTAGCTTTCATTTCAAATATAATACCAGAGGTCCTGGTCTCTTAGATTTGCAGAGTGAGGTAGGCTGGACTGGGGTTGTTTTATTCTAGGAACCAATAGCCCTCTGTACAATTAGCAAATTGGCAAAAATTAGAAACATTGCTTTACATTTAATTAATAATGGTAGCTTCCTGGGTATAATAATGAACATGCTCAGTTGCAAAAGTAGGAAAGTCTGTTAGAATTATAGCCAGCATTTGCATTGTAAAGGGCTGTTTATGGAATCCTAAAAGCAAAATAAAACAAAATTCCCCAATTTTGCCTGCAGCAATCGACATAAACCATGAACTCAAATAATTTACCTCCAGGCTAACCTTCTGCAGAACCAGTAGATGGTCACTCCAGTAAACACTCTGGTTACTTATTGAAAATCAAGAATCTTTTCTGCTCCATCAGGGAATGTAGTACCAGATCCAAGGTCAGAGCTGGACCTCATCTTGGGGGTGGAGGTTAAGTAATGCAAAGCATCCACACAATGGCCAGAGGCCAAGGAGCAGGGCTTGTGACTCCAGAACACATCAGCTGAAGGTGAGATTAAGTTTTAAAAGGGTCATTAAAATGTACTCATTGTTAGAAGTGGTGCAAGTGGGGAAATGTGAAGGCTAGGCTTCAGGGATGACTAGCTAAAATCCCATTTGAACGACTTGCTGAGCAGAGAGCCCATCTCAGAAAGAAAGAGTAGGAAAGGAAAAAAGAAATCAAAACACTTTTGAACCTTTTTGTGAAAGTGTTTTAACTGTTTTTGCTAAAATGCTAGCATTTAAATGGATGAACTTTGACTTGAATGACATTAGAAAAAAAACCCACCTATGCAAAGAAAGTGCCTGGAAGGGTATATGCCAAAATGATAATGGTAGTTGTTCCCTGAGAGGTGATGTTAGAGTTTTTTCCTCTCTATACATTTCTGTGTTGCTTATCCCCCACCCTGCCCCCCAGTTAGCACACACATGGCTTTTACAACTAAGGGGGAGAAAACAGTGAACGGTTTTTGTTTTTGTTTTTAAAAAAGAAATGTTAAGGTTGGTATTAATCTGTAAAATTAATGTTTGCATAGCTAAATTAGCAGTGCAAAGCACCATTGGGGAGGAAGAATCTGTGTGATGAAAAAAACAGACTAATTAAAAACAAATGAACACAAAAGCTTGGGTTTTGCAACAGCAGCAGAATTTATAGAATTACAGCATCTCTAGAATTATGAAACCCACAATTTCCTGCATGTGTCTGTTTCTGCCAACTTTTGGTCGTCTGTGGTTTTCTTAAAATATCCTTGGAAGGGACTTTTAGGAATCATCAAATCAGTTCAATGGTCTTTCAGTTATAATCTAACAAAGGCTTCCAGAATTTCTGCAGGAGCTTCTAATTCACGTTTATGTTCCAATGATCTGCCACACACTTTTGATTTCCACCCAAGATTGCACAAAGAGTTACTGACCTTCTGCAACATGAGGAATCCTTTTTCACCTTTACTTAGTGTAGTTTTCTTAATCAATGAGTAGTTTTTCCTACCCACATTACACAGGGGGCCAAACTGAAACTCAGAAAGTGAGTTGTCCATGGTCTCACAGCAAGTTGTTGCCTGGACTGGGATTTGAACTCACGTCTTATGACCTGGTGCCCAGTGCTATTTTTATATGATACCAAGTCTGTCTCCGGAAAAGTAGAGAGATGTGACTGACAGTCCTGATTTTCTTGGGGCCCTTGAGGAGGCAGGCTATGGAAAGTGTTCAATACATGGATGTTTGGGCTTTCAACAGCTCTAATTATGTGCCTGGCTTCATGGTGGTTCTACCCAATGAGTGAGAAGAAAGTTGATGGTAATACTACCTTTAAGCACTGAAAACTTCTTGTTTCCTCCAACTATTGCTTTTCTACTCTCATAATTTTGTTATGAACTGAGCGAAGGAGTTGTATTTTTAAAAGTTTCAGTAACCAAAATAATTCCATGTTAATAAGTGAAAAGAAACTGAGAAGGTAAAAATTAAAATTTTTTAAAGAGAGTAATAATAAAATATTATGTTAAAATTATCTAAGAATAGATTTCTGGCTCTACTAATTTTTTTTTTTAATCAGTTGAATATAAACTCTAGCATATTCTAATCAATTCCACCCTGCCCAGGGATCCCCAGTGATAATAGCTAATCCATAGCTGCCATCAATAGCATGGTCCATTTTTTCTTGTCAGTAATTTTCCTCCTATCCCCAATCTAAAATTCAGAATATGGAAATAGAATAGCTTTCCACTTTATATATCATGTGATAATTTAAGTGATTATACTAAGGAATAAAATATGAAAATATGCATATTTACATTAGCCACTAATAATCAGTTTTCAACAGAAGGAATGGTTTATTTATTTAACAAGTGGCTTCATTAAGTTGTATTGGTAATTTAAAGAGAAGTTTGTTGTACCTGGTCAAGTGATAAATTATGCTTACGCTCACTGTTTGGTTTCCAAGAACAATGATAGCTAGATTTTAGGCTCCTTCAAGGCAGAGATAGATTGCGTCTTATACTTTATTGGTAATAACCACAGCATGAGGAACAGAACTGATTATAAGGAAGGTACTTAATAAATAATTTGTTCAGTTTACTGATTTGCTTTTGCATCTTCTTTAGATTAAAAATAGAAGTGAGGACATTAGTAAATCTACCAGTTTATTTCCCTTCAACCATAAATGTCAATGTGCAAACGATCTATGTAAAACAGGGGTTTTCAACCTGAGCTTCAGAGGAGGTTCCCTTAACTCCCTCAAATTATATTAAAAAAATTGCTTGTATGTTCATATGTTCCCTTTCCTGAGATGATCCATAGCTTTCTTCAGCTTCAGGAAACCCGTAAGTCCATGAATATGAAGAACCATTGGTGTCTAATGTCTACCTGCACCTCAAATGTCAGCACTGATAACCAAGAAAACCTGTCTGCTTTTGCTTGGAATAAACTATAACCTGTTTTTTCTTATTTTTGATTTTTCTAAAGATGTTTCATCTCCCGTCAGAATTGTTGCCCTAAGTACTATCTGGAATAAAGCAATGCATAAAAGCATGAAAAACAGGATAACTTGAGACCTCCCCTTGCTCCCCTGCCATGCTCTGTACTGAGTTGGCACTTTCTGTCCAGGTACAGGTCAAGGTGTTTTTTATCATTTAAAACTTGAAAGGACTAAGTGATCTGGGACCTAATTATGGGGGAAATTACCTGTATCCTTATGCATGCTCACAACCACTAAAACCCACGGCAGCACTTCAGCTAACGGTCCCAGCCTTGTCACTTTAAAGAATTTGGGGCATTCTGCTCTCAGCATGAGGAGATGACTTTGAAATTCATGGTATACCTCACAGCCTAAATTCACCAGTCTTCAGAGGTAGAGAGCTTTTGTTTTTTATATAGACACAGAATAGATTAGTTAGTTGTGGTCAAATCAGTTTAAAGTGTTTCTCTACACACCCCACCCTTTCCTAATACTGTGTTTTTAAGGAAGTTAATGTTTGACTAGTTTATTGCACTGCTGCAAACTGAAAAAATCAGTTATACTGAGGAACATTCCCTTTTTAGGAAGAAACCTGGACCTTTATAATTATGCTATTGATTCTCAATTCCACTGATAATAACATAAGAAAATGAATCTTTTAGTAGTACATTTTATTATATTTAGTGTTTAAGTAACATAAGGAGCTATGGTTTATAGCATTTTAACCTTAGTTGTTCCTTCCAACTTTAACCTTTAAGTGTGTCAGAAATACTATACATCCTATAGTGCTATAGTGCTATTCATTCTATTGTTTACCTTTTTAATTAACATAAATTAAGACTGTTATAAGCGTACATTCTTATTTTCAAATGTTGTCTTCTTATGAATAAATGTATTTATTTTTACAAAGACAAGGCTGCTCCCCTTTGGTGGTCATCAGAGAGGATTTGGCCCATTCTTCAATCCCACAAGTAAGGAAAGCACATGAATGCTGCTGAAATTCTAAAGGGAACTTTCTAAGGAAAACAAAGCTTTAAAATTATTTTGGAAGATTGTGACGCATACCCATTTTAAAGGTTGGCTGTTGAGTCCATTTTGGTTATCAGAGTTTTTTCTGCCCCTCCTATAAGTTCTAGGGCTTCCTTTCAAGTAAAAAAATTAAATATCTAAGATTTCAACCTAACAAAAGAGCACATATCACAGCAAATGGCTTCTAAGGAGATTGTAAATTGAGTGACAGAAGAGAAGTCATTTAAAGGGACCCCCACTAAGAACACATGGCTGCACCTAAATAAATCCATTTTAATTTTCACTTTATTTCAGCTATATTTCAAAGCTGTGATATCATGAGTGGAGAGAGAAGCAGCTCATAGAAGGGCCTAAGTTCAAAGGAATTGAAATTTAGCATGGAATGTAAAATTGAGGACTTTTGCTTCAAAGAGTATGATTGTAGAAATGCCAAGGTTGAAGGATGTGGGCTTGGCGCTACAGCAGAATTAGCAGTCTGGGGTGACCCTGAGTGTATTGGCGAATGGCCATGAAGTAATGCTCTTTACAAGAAAAGCTTGTACCTGACAAGCTTTTAGAAAGGTGCATTTCTCTTAAAACACTTCTCCTGTCCTTCTAATCTAGAAGGGACATTATAAACTGCTAATAAATGGTGACACTCATGTTTTGAGAGATTAGATTCCCCCAGGGCTGAACTAAAGGACACTTAGCTTTCTCACACCCAGGGTATCCCATTGGCTTCCCTGCAGAATGCTCTCTGCTTGCATCCTCTGGAAATGTTGCACAAAGGATCAGTATTCTTTGTTGTCTCTCTTTGCACTGGGGCTCTCGCCTCCAGGGGGGAAAAGAGCTAGCAGGCAGGAAAATGGCATAAGCTAGAATCATGCAAGCCTGGTGGGGTAGTCATGACTTTCCCAGGATCCAAGTCTTTGCCCTCAGGATATGTGAAGCTAGAAAACAATGTCATTCATTCAGCATTTACAGAGAACACACAAAGTACATGGTACTGTGCTAAGTACTGGAGGGCATGCCCAGAGGATTCCTCACAGGAAGGCTATTTCAAGTATCACCCAGACCTAATGACCCTTCAAGAAATTCTGGGTGAATAAAATTGCACTCAGTATTTAAAATAAACATAGAAAGGATACTGCTAGGGCAATATGTCCTTAAGGGGAGAGGGCATGTAAATGAGCTTGACAATTTTATTTCTAAGGTATACAGTGTGGCTCGGATGAACGACGCAGGGGGTTTACGGGGCTAAAGGCGCCAGGGTGGCCGCACTAGCCCCTTCTTGGAGGACCCCGCCTTCAAAGAGGCACTCATCAGACAGATGTCTGCACAGATAGCCGAATCCGAACAAAGGAGGCCGGCACTTCTACCTGGGATGTGGTAACTTGGCGGGAAAGTGGCCTCCGAGAAGGAAAAAGGCAACATTCCACCTGGGGTGAGAAGCGCCCCAGCTGCCGGACCCTGCGAGCTGGCCGCACCCTCCATCCACCTGCCCCCCCGCATCCTCCACTGGAGCCAGGCGGCGGGCCGCGCGGCCGGCTCCACCGCGACTCCGCGCCCGCAGCCCGCGCCCTCGCCGGCTCCAGCCGGTGACCCGCCACGTGCGCCCGGGTCCTCCGCGCGGCCCCTCATTGGTCCGGGTGCCTCCGAGGTCGCAGCGGTAACCGCGGGGTCCCGGTTTCCCTTCTCCCGCACGCGTCCAGACAGTCCGGACAGCGGTGGCTGGAGCCCGCGGCTCGGCCCCTCCCTAGAGGGGGCAGCGCGGCCGAGGGCTGCGGGCGCCGCTGCTGCTGCACCCGCGGCTCCGCGCCCCGCTCCGCTCCGCCCGCCTCGGGGCCCGGGCCCGGGCGCGCCCGCCTTCCCCGCCGCCGCCGCCGCCGCCCCGCGGGCAGCTCCTCCCGGCGAGACGCCCGTTCGACCCTCCTTCCCAGGTTGACGGATTTCCGGGGGTGAAGAATTTCGCCTCGGTCCCTGCGAGCATCTCGGCCTCTCCTCCCCTCCCCGGGCGACTCCCCCACCCCGTGGGCGCGCGCGCGCACACACGCGCACACACACGCGCGCGCACACACACACTCCCACCGGCAGGCGCGCGTGCGCACGCCCGCGCGCCCCGAGCCTCGGAGTCTCCAGCGCCCCTCCGCAGATCCCACTCTCTCGGGCGCCGCTACTCGCACAGGCTTCCAGCCGCCACGGGGCGTCCTCCGTCTGCGGCAGCGGCGGCGGAGGCGGCGGACGGAACCGCAGCGGCGGCCCGGCCCCTTCTCTCAGCTCCGCGCCCGGGACGGAGTCCGGCAGAAGCGGCGAAGGAGCCGCCGAGCGAGGAGGAGCCGCGCCCGGCGCCCGGCTCCGCGCGACAGGCTGTCTCCACTCCCGGCGGCGCGGCCGCAGGTAAGCAGCTGCGGGGCCCGCAGCATCCCTGGAGCGTCCGGGCTCGGAGCCGGGGTTCCCCAGCCCCGCCCCCGCCAGGGCTCGGGGGCACCGGGGCAGAGACTTGGAGGGGCGGGGGCGGGGGCGGGGGCGGGGGCGGGGGGAGCTGGATGGAGCAGAGATGAGGCTGGCGGGGTAGGTGCTTGGAAGTGTGAGGGCTTCGGCACCCCCCCGCCGAGCCTTTCTTCGCCGTACCCCAGTTCCAGCCCTGTCACTTTTACGAGCCTAGGGGTGTCGGGCGCCCCAGACAGCTGTTCGCCTCTCTCCCGCTGCGGGCAGCCCGCGTTGGCTCCGAGCTGCGCGCCCGCCGCGCGTCTCCTGCCTCCTTCGCACCTTGGACAGCGCACCCCGCCTCCGGTCGCCCCCTGAACCGCTCGCGGGACCGCATCCTGCTCCCGAACCCTCCCGCTGCCCATTTATTTCCAGGTTGTCGCCCTCCTGCCCTGCACCCCCTGTTCTCCCTGCCCTGGCGGACTCCGCTCGGGTGCGGGCCGGAAACTTTCGTCCCCGCCTCGCCTGCGCTCGGTACCATTGTTGTTATTGGTGACTGTCCCCCGAACGTGAGGAACTCAGACACCTCGGATGGGTCCTCCCTCCTAGGTTGGAGCGCGTCCTGCGCGGCCGAGCCCAGGCAGGAGAGGCGCTGGGCAGTTGGAGTCGGAAGCTGCCGGGGTGCAGAGCCCGCGCCTCGTCGACTCCCTGCCTCCTGGGACTCGACACGTGCGCGCCTCGCACGGACGCGGCCCATCCCAGACCACCCGTGTCCTCCCCCAGCCCGGCCACGGCCACCCCATAGGTTGGACACCGGGTGCTCGCGGGTCCTGATTGGCTGGAGGCGTAACCCGGCCTCCTTTTCGGAGTGGGGGTGGCTCTGGAGTGTTGTAGTTGTCACCCGGCAGCGCGCACACGCGGGGAGTGGGGTCTGCAGGTAGCGAAGCCGGCTGCGTAGGGTGCTAGCGTCCTGTTGGGCACAGCTGCTTGTCCACCCTCCTTCCTCCAAATACACTCCGTCTTTTCTCCTTTTCTGTCTCTTTCTCAACATTTTCCTTCTATAACATTAGAAAAAAACTGGCTTGTAACCGTACTTTAATAATATTAAATTTGTTCGTTGGTAGCGATTCAAAAAGATCTAGAAGAATGAAGGAAACAAGTGGGTGTGGGAGGTTCGTGGCAAACAGGGCTGCGGATCTGAGTCCGGTGGTTTGGAGAAAGTGATGGGAGCGTAAGGGATCTGAAGAGGGTTGGAAAGTGGGAAGGAAATTGTTTTTGGAGGAGAGAGGAGGTTAGCGAGCTTGGGAAGCTGAAGGAGAGGGAAGTGGGTCATTTGTGGGGTGAGATGTGAAAGAGAAACCCAGACAGGGGGCCTGAGAGGTGGAGGTGGGTGCCTTTTGAAGAGGGTTTTATCTGGGAAAGTGGTAATTTTGAGCTAGTATTTAGTTCGTTATTAACACACTTAATTTCTGTTTTGCCTGTTTGATCGGAGACTTTATAGTAATAATGTCAATCCATTTAGTGGATTTGCTTATCCCAATTTCTTGTAATATATAGATTTGCAACTGGTAATTAATTTCAAAAGGTGAATTTCAAAGGCTCCTCTAGAGAGATGCACTAAAATAATTAAGTTAGAGTGCTTTTGAAATATTGTGAAGGAATATTACATAAAATCCAAAGATTGTTCTGGCATTATTTAGGGTCCTTGCAGAAGCATATATATATATTTGCATAAATGTACTGATTTCTCTTCATTTCAAAGCATGATTGGCTCTAGCATTTTGAAGCTTTAATTCCTTTAGGCTGTTTTGATGTTGTGTCTGTACATCAAGAATATTGTAATTCTTATCTTTAGAAGCCTTGTCGCAAAACAAACAGCAACTGATGCAAGTTAATGTTGACAACTTTATATTGAGTACACCGTGTGTTATTTTATTTGTAAGCTAGTGAAATATGCAAGAGTAAAATAGCATGACTGTTATTCCCCAGGGACCATATCAAAACAAAGTGGGAATCACATGAGGCTATTCCAGGGAGAAAAATTTAATTATTTAAAAAATGAATACATCTTAAGATTCTTGAGTGTAAACAGCAACCGGATTTTCCCATTTGAATTGTTATCTTTGTATACAGTGGTAGCACATGGTATTCAGTAAAGTAGCATGTTAAATATGTTAGATGATTCCAAAGTAGATAGTAAAGGCTTTCCATTTATTATTATTTTTATATAAGTAGACAGAATTGATTTTCTGACTGCATAACTTTGTTTTCAAGGAACAGAATTTGATACACCTGGCAAATTGGAAAT
This sequence comes from Miniopterus schreibersii, assembly GCF_964146895.1. Lineage (NCBI taxonomy): Eukaryota > Metazoa > Chordata > Mammalia > Chiroptera > Miniopteridae > Miniopterus > Miniopterus schreibersii. The sequence continues at coordinate 72,600,893 of NC_138102.1, read as the reverse complement.
TATTGCTATTGTCGAGAAAATAATTTTTGCTGTGTTTTCGTATCTCTAAGTCATGCCTTGATTTGCCCTCAGAGATTTAGATTCTAGTTTTTGGCCTATTAAATTTAATGGGTGTGGAGGTAGGTAGGAGACAAATGTATATATTCACACATATGCATATATGCAAAATATATGTATATGTATCAGCACACAGCTATATATTTATATACATAGTTTGGGGGCACATTCAGTGTGTTTGTTTATATATATGTTGTTGTCATCCTTTGAAAATTTTCTTATATCTTCTTGTCCAAAAGGTGGCCCTGTTTTAAACTGTAGAAAGCATTATCACCAGTAGAATTGGCCAATAGATCATGGAAACAGACAATAGTATTTTGTTGCTTGGCAACCACTTACTGTGAATGAAAAACAAAGCGGTGACAGCTGCTTCCACATCCTGATACTCATATTGTAGCTCAAAAATTGTAACCCTCAAATGAGACAAATCTACTAAGTTTCATTTGAGTAAGGTGAAGCTATTTCTTTTTGGGGATGTTTATAAAAAGAATATTTAAACCTGTTATTATAATAAGAATTATATTGTTATTGTGGAATGAAATGAAGCATCTAATTTCAGTTGCCCTCTTTAGCCTAGTATAAACTGAAAAATGCAAGATTGGGAGGAGTGTTTAGTCTCTTCTTATTTTTCCCTTTATAAGCACTAAGCACATTTTCTGGTGCCTTAGGTGCCCTTAGGATTTTGCAAAAACTTTTGAGCTCTCTATGATACCTAAATAGACTGGCAGATTTTTACTGCTAGGAGGGGATTAGAGATTGATACTCTGGCTTAACCCTTTAGTTTTTGAATCCCGAGGAACAGTGAGGTGATGTGACTGGACCCTGGGGACAAAGCCATCTCCAGGATGTTTTCCCTCAGGTCACACTTGAAAAAATTTCCCTTCATTTCCTCCTCTGACATACTTTTTGTTGTTGTTGGTCTTTATTTACATAAAATTTGTAACCAAGATATTTATCCTAATAAAGATACTTAGAAAAAATACAGTAATATTTGGGGCGGGGGAAATTCAGTCTTGACACTAGACTATAGTTTTAGATACATTGTATACTGTACATTTTGCCTTGAATCTCTGAAAGTCTAGTGACTCCCACCTTTCCCCAGACTGGAGAAGTCCAGTCCCATTCCTTGGTAATGGTTTACAGTTTTGGACAATCTTGTAATGATCTATTATTCTCTATGTGAATTTTAAACAGGGATGAGATTGAAGGTGATGTTGGTCAGCTTGTATACCTGCAAGAGTTTAAACATTACAGCTAATTAATCACTTGTTCCAGTCGTCTGACTGCAACATGATAGACCTACTGTTGGTGCAGTGATCTGGGCTCTTTAATGTATATGAGACAGATTATTTCATTGCATAATACTTGTTTCAGTCTTTTATCAAAGCTGTCTTGCCGAAAGTGTTACCTGAAGTCTGTTTGTAGAGGAGAAGTCACCTATCTGTGAGAAATGGTAATAGTACAGATTGTTTCTTAACTCTAAAATGATAGTGAATAGATTGTTGGGGCAAACTTGGATCACATATACATTATTAAGTATTTCTTCTAAACTTAATAAGTGTATTGCACGGGTGATGCATTTTGAGGTTCCTTATGCTATTTTTAAATTAAATTTATTGGGGCAACAATGGTCAGTATGAACATACAGGTTTTAGGTGTGGGTTTCTATGTTACAAGATCTGTATATTGCTGTGTGCCCACTACCCAAAGCCCTTATGCTATTTTAAAGAATCTGTATTCGTTTGTTTAATATTTATGATGAAGGTAGACATTTCACTTTAATACAACACCTTAAGTAGAAAATTTGGATGAGACTGGTTGGAGAAACAATGGAGTGACAGTATTAAGTGCCATTGAAGAGCCATTTTCACCAGAAAAGCATGCACTTTAGCAGATTTGTAGGGGGGAATAAATTGATTTACTGCATGTTTAACCCAGTTTTACAAGTCTGCTATTAACTTGTTCTAGCTAGAAGAATTTTCAAGCAGAATAATAATTTGGCAGATTTCAAGTGAACTTCACTGATTTTTTAAAAAGCCATTTTCCACAGTCTGGTTATAGTTTGTCCAGGACAAGTACTTCCTTGGGATCCTCTAGGATTAATCTGAATTTGAAGGTTATTATTATTTTTTAAAAATTTTGGAACCATTTCTCTTTATTGTGATGTTAAACATGCTGCAGTTCACACATTTAAGTTTAACCCACTGCAATCTTGAAATTTAATTAGCTTCCCTCTCCTATCTTCATGTGCAAGACAATGTGTGTGTATGTGTGTATGCAAACACATACACAGTACTTACATTTTTTTTCTTATTGTTGTTTTCATCCTTATGATAGAACACTAAAGAACTTGATTTGTATTCTTTTTTAATATAGTAAAGAGAAGCTGTAAGCAAGAGATATTTACGTTTTCAATTTTCTTATGTCAGCTTCTGCTATTATAGCCTGTAAACTCTCACCCACACAAATAGGATGATTACTAAAAACAGGGAAGCAAATAAATATACATTTAAGCATCATCCTACTTGCTACCCTCCAGGCTAGCCAAGAAAGCATATTTTCTCATTCTCAGACACATATATTTTCACACCCACCCACATATACATTGACTTTAAGGTCCTATAGACTCCTGTTTTTTTTATTATAAGAGTATTTGATTGGGAGACCTGTGTATGGCAGTTTTTTAAAGTAAATACTACATATTCATATTTTCAGAAATGCAGTAGCATTTGGAAGAATTACGTTGAATTTTTCCCTTTGGAGATTTTTCAGATTTATACTGATACTGTAATTCGTGGCCCTTACAACAGTGCCTAGTACCTACAAAAATAGAGCTGGGCACCTGATAGAAACCCAGTGTGTATTTTGTGGAATATGCACTTGCCTTCCCTTTTTTCTGATGTTGCAAATATTTCAGTTTGTATCTATATGAATAGTAAAAGTTGAGAAAACAGAGAAGATACTACTGTAGTTTCTGACACTGTATTAAAAAGTAGAAATAATTAACTTAGGCAGTGATATTTTGGAATATATTTATTGTTAGTACAGAAAGTTACACAAGGGATATTGATTTTTCACAGATATAGCCATCCTGAGTACAGACTAGCTCTCTAATAGCCCCCCGCAGCATAACAAAGGTTATGGCAGCTAGTCCGCAGGAATACTTTATTTAGTTGGAGCTGCAGGGTGAAGTTTGCTAGCCCCAGTGTAATTATCCAGACTGGAATGTGGCCAAGGTGCTGTGCTTCACATCCCAAACGGTGGGAGAGAAGCCAGGGACGAAGCCTTTAGTGACTTACGAGTGGCTAGGCCTCTGCTTTGGTCTCATTTCCCAGAGATCACCTTGAATAGCTTGAAAACTGCAGAAGCTGTTGTGCATCTAAGGGCTAGAGCACTGGGTGACCATCTAGATCCTACATAGCACATTTCGGTCATTGGAAGAAGTCACAATCCCAAGAGTTTGGTGCCATTGAGATAAGACTTTCTTCTTTACCTTGCTCCCCCTTTGTGAAGCCTCTGGGGGAAACCCTGGCAGAATCACAAGGCAGGAAAAATCTGACAAGCTTCCAATTTCACTTGAAGAATCCTCCACTTTTTTACTACTTTCTAGGTGTTTCTTTCCTTTGTAGGATTTAATTCAGTTTCTTAACGGAAAGTCTTTGATACAGTCATGCTGAAAAAGGTTACAGTATTTTTCTGGAGGAATTCTTGAGTGTCTTGCACACAGTAGGTGCTCAATATATATTTGTTTAGTTTTACTAGTGGAATTGTACCTACTATTTTGATAGATATGGAAGATAGTTTTGTTTAGGAAACCTACTTAGATAATACCATACTATTTTCTTTTAGGATTATTTCTTTAACAAACATTTATTGAGCATTTACTATATGAATGGCACAGTGTTTGTCTCTAGGGATCATAAGGATTCTTAAGGCACAATTTGTGCTCATGGAAGATAATATATGCTACTTGCATGGAAGTGCATGTATCCAGCGTGGTTTAAAAGTGACTGTGCCAGAGACGTCAGTAGGCCTTGAGAGCAGTAGGTCTGGAGAGCAGAGCAGACAGACCATGGAGGGCCCAGTAAGGTCCACCAAAGATTTTTCACTTAATGACATTGGTCAGTGTTTCACAACCTACCTATTCAAAGGAATCCCATGAAATGCTTACTACAGTATTGATTCCTGGGTCCCACCCCAGACCCACTGAATAAAAATCTTCAGGGTTGTGATGTGGTGGAACATACATGGTCAGTTTCCTGCTCATAGGTCAAGATGCTCATTGCTCTAGTACATGTCTGCAGAATTCTCCTGCAGGTACCTAGTGTTTTCCACCTGAGGGCTTTATCTCACATGTGTGGGACAGCTTGGTAGGGTAGTGAAGGTAATAGCTTTAAGAGTGGACCTCAACCAATGACAGAAGAGAGCTGGGTAGTAATACACTAGCATCCTGGACCCTCAGGTGCAATAATTGACACATATTCTACACTATGTCCCAGAGTTCCCCAGTGAAACTGAGCCTCAGTTGTCATAATGGTGGTCTGCTAGATAATCTGTGCTTTATTGGCTGTCTCCGTTTCCTCTAACAGTAGTTCCTATGGTTCCTCCCAAATAAATAACTTGCATTTAAATTATGTCTCAAGGTCTGTTTCTGGAGGAACCCAACATATAATGCTGAATAATCTGATTTATTTTATTTTTTGTTAATGGCCCCACTGGTTTTTATAATGAGGCAAATTTAGGGGACCCAGCCGTAGGTTACAGAGAGCTACTGAAGGACTATTACGAGGGCATTACCACTTTCTGATTTGCAACTTAGAAAGATCATGCTGTCAGGTGCATGGGGAATGAACTGATGGAGGGAGAGTTGAGGGGATGGAGACAAGCTAGGAGGTGCCCAGGCAAGCAATCCTGAGCACCTAACACAAGGGTAGTGATTGTGGGGATGGAGATGGGGAAAGGATGCAAGATGGATTTTGATGGGAAGCTGTCTGGAAAAGTCAGCATTACATAGAGGCCTGTGATGTATGCTCACTTAGCTCACTGCCATTCCAAAAACAAGATTTCAGTACTCTGTTCTGCACGATTGCCCTGTCCATTAGCCTTGGCACCCCTTGCTGGGCTGAGACTCCTCCGTCTTGACTGTAATTGTGATCAGGCTTTCTAGATTTAAGTAGTGTAATTCTGGACATAAGTAAAAGAAGACAGATAAATTAAAGAATATAAATAATTCACTACCAGATCATTAAAAGAAGAAAGATATATTTTACAGGAAGGATTTGTGGAGTTGTAGAAAAGAAGAGTTGGGGAGATGTCTGTGATGCATGTTCATTTTCTGATGAATGGTGAGTCTCCCCGTTGTCCCCCCATACTTTTGCCTAAGAGGTGATTTTCATCCACCATCAGTTTCTGGAAGACTTAGCATGCACTTATATCTATTGTTTTCCCTGCTTCTCTGATATTCTGTATTTCAGCTAAGTGAATGAGTGGTAGCTGGTTCTTTGCTCTTGTTCTGTCAAAATGCCAGGCTTCTGACTGCAGTTTTTCTTGCCCAGTCTTAGGCCACCAGTTCCCAAAGGAGATGAAAGGATACAGAGGGCGGGAGGAGGGAAGCATAAATCCATAAAGAGAACCATTTTGAATTAAATGCTTAATTATGAAATGAGCAGGTTTAAACTTGTTAGATGGTAGGAAATAAGATCAGGCAGCCTTCTAATTGTCTCGCATATGAGTACTAATATTCCGGCTCTGTCTGTAGTCGGAAAGGCGGAATAATGAAACCGGAGCACCCTGACACCGTCATATTTCTGCAAAAGTAGAATTGAGCCAGTGACAAAGAGGAAACCAAATTATGAGAAATTGTTGAATGGGTCAGCAAAGAGCTTACTGGCCTTGTTTGACGGGGAGAACAGATCATAACAGCAGAAATACTGAACATATGAGTATAAAGAGGCTGGAGACACCCTTCGTGTAACACGGTAGAAGGGAAGAGGCCTTATTAATTTAACATATTATGCACATTTATGATTTTTAAATTAAACTTTTTATTTCCAGATAATTGTAGATTAATATGCAGTTGTAAGAAACAGTACAACTAGGGCCTGTGTGCTCTTTACCTATTTTCTCCCAGTGGCACCATCTTGGAAACATATATAGTACAATATCACACCCAGCATATTGATTGATATAATCCACCAGTCTTGTTCAGATTTCCCCAGTTTTACTTCTCTTCAAGTGGGTGTGTTGTGTTTGCACACATGCATGTGTGCATTTATTCTATTTAATACTGAGGATATTTTTTGCTTTGAAAATAGCCTTTTTCATTCTGGAATTTTGAAAATAAAATTCACTTGTTTAGACTAGTCCTGGCTTAATTGTCACAGAAGAAAGGTGCTATAGAGTAAATTCCTCAACCCCTTCCAAGTCCGTGATTCTGCAGAGCAGCATCGGGGGCCACCTGAACGTGGCAGGAAGGTCAGTGGGTCATTTGGCCAGGTATAGCTTTCACTTTATTTATTCCTTGGTTACCATTATATGGCAATAAGACAACCTTTTAAAAGTATGATTGTTGTAAAAGAAGCTTGCTTATTAAAGCTCACTCCTCCTTGTACCAGCATTCCTCAGCCTTCGCTCTTCCTCTCTGTGTTGCTTTCTCAGATTTCTGAGTCAGCTGGCTTCCATGTGAGAGGCACATGGGCGATAGCAGGGAGGAGGGCAGAGCCAGGGCGTTGTTTTTTTTCCTCTAGCTTCATGCGGCGTCTCTGACAGTGGGAATGCCTCCTCTGTAGCACCGCTTATACTTGACAGACCTCTGGTTCCTGCTGCTCACAAGTGACCTTGGCCCATAGACTCCAGCAACACCACCTGCTGCAATTGCCTCTTTAGCCTAGGGGAGGTAGCAGCTCCCTGCTCCTGGTCATGTCTGGATTACCTCAGTATCGTGTATTAGGCTCTCTGCTCCTCCATCACCTGGGTAACCAATTCTCTATATTAAGTTTCCTCCATGAAAAAATATTTGAAGAGATTTCTGTTTTTCTAGTTAGACATTGCTCCAAGCATGGCAATGATATGTCTGATGAGGTTTTCCACTTCTGATATTCTGGTTTCTTCCACTACAAAAAATCTTTCCAGCTCCAGTCGGAGGTGAAAGTACCTGCATTTATAACCTCACCCCTCCCATCAGGAATCTGTCCCTTTACTGACTGTTCCTTCTTTCCTAGTCTCTGGTTTTCCAAACACTAATTTCCCTTTGTCAAATATATTTGGCTTTTTGGCGATCTCGCCTAGCGTCTTTGCTATTCTGTTCTCGAGCTCCTCTGTTCCCCACCTTCTCTAGTCTTATTTTCTGCCAGAGTTCTTACTGACCTCATTGCCAAGTCTAATATCCTTATTCCGGTATTAAGTTGGTCCCATGACTCACTCCTGAATGTATGTCGTTCACAGGTCAGACTTCTGCTACTTGAGGATTTGGTTTTGCTGGCCCTTCACAAGGATGCTTTTTAAATGTATTATCAGGCTCCTTTACCTCATCTCCTATAGAAGTATGTGTGATTCTATAACTAAAACAATGGTGAGAATGTTAGTAAGAGTGCTTCTGGATGGAGGGGACAGGACTCCAGCATAAAGCAAAGTAGAAGCCATGTCAGACAATTAAAGCTGGGGCCAACGTGGTGGCCACACAACTGCCTTCACAGAAGGGGCACAAAAAAGAGATTGGTATCTTAGAGACAGTGTTAGGGTAATTGAGTGACTGCTCTGGCTCCTCCCGCGTTGGAGGCAGTCTTGATGCTTGCTGCCATGTTGGTGCCATAGTTGGCCACACTGGGCAGCTTTGCCCTTCTCTGGGCCTTTCCTAGCTGAGCACAGAGAGCTGGGAGTGGGAGCAGGGAGAACGGTTTAGAGCTGTCTTGGACTAATGTTCAAAAGGTCACACAAACAGCCCAGTTGTAGGTACCCCATCCTCTGATGCCAGAAGCAGTACCTCTAGGCATTGCAGCACACATGAGGATATTCCTAAAATTAATGGCCATGCAAATCACCACCAGGTCTATGGACTTGGGCCTGGGAAATTCAAAGCTTTGGCTAACGAAGAATATAAGTATTGAAAAATAGGCTGTGGCATGGGCTTTAAGTGTATTCAGGTCTCATGTTCTGGTCTTGCAGCGGGAACAGGGCTGGGGGATGTTTTGTGGGCTGGTGCACACGGTGCTGAGCAGATGGAGCTCTTTGGAACCTGCCCGTAAGACCACTCTTTTGCCTCTGCTCCCCATAATGATCAGAAGTGGCAGGGGAACTGTGGCTTAGGCGGCTCTGGGTAAAATAACAATGGGAAAACAATAAGTTTATTTTAAATGGGCATAAGCTTTGAAGGTAAGTAATTAAGGCACACTTCAGCCTCATGGACAAATTAACATTCTAGTTAATACAAATGCAAGATTGGAAAAAAATAAATCACTTACACACTTACAATCATTAAAGAACAGCTTGTTTAGTAACAAAACACCAATTATGCCTGCTCTTATGTGAGTTTTTCCTCTACTTACCTCTTTCCTTTATCTCTCAGGACTGCCTGAGTGCAGGCCCCTTTTCCCTGGTAGTTCTCTATGCCCTTTCCTCCAGGAAAGTGGTGCCCACATGAGAGCCCCCAACAGTTTCTCATGACATCTTTCTGAAGCCTGGTCGTTTACCCATTTCCGTTGCATCTTTCTGCAAAGATAATGTGCAGTGGCACAAGGAGAACGTTTTTAAATGGATACTTTTTAGGCAGTAGGGACTTGATTTTGTCACAAAACAAAGCAGGTGCTGCGGAAGGTAGAGAAGTCGTTTCTGTGCACTGGTTGGTGACTTAATACTGTGTTGAGTTGGCCCGAAGCAGTTTCTGATTTTTCTCATCTAGTTATTAAAAGAATCATGTTGACATATATTTTAAATCTCACATAATACTGTGACCTAGCTTGATATCCCATTTGTAGTAGAGCCCTAACGTTCTTGGAGGGAGGCATGCTCATTGCGCCAAAAGAACGGGTGTTTGTTGTGCATGCTCGTGCTAGGGAGTGCAGCACTGAGCAAAAGTCACCACTGTTCCTGTCTCTTGCGAGCCCGCAGTTTACTGGAAGGATATTAAGCAAAATATATATATATATATATATATATATATATATATATATATATATATATATATATATATATAATTAGAACTCAGGGTAAGTACTTGGAGAAGTCCAAGTTTCTCTGAAAGGTTATAATGGGGGGAAGTGGTCAGGGAAGGCTTATATGGAGGAGTAATTTAGAAATTAAGACCCAGATAGGAATTGGTTTTATGCAGGTGGGAGTCCAGTGTTGGAAGCCCATACGTGAGAAAGAGCTTGGCTTTTAAAGTCACAGAATGATAGCCAGTGTGGCTGGAGTGCAGGAGTGAGAGTGGACAGTGGCTGGGAATTAGGCTGTTGAGAGAGAGGTTGGGGCCTGGTTATACCACACCTACTAGACCATGCTGAGGATTTTGGATTTTACTCTAAGTACAGTGGACAGCCATTGAAGGGTTTTTGTTTTGTTCATTTTTTTTTTTTTTTTTCAAACTGAGGTGAAATTCATGTAACATAAATGAACTGTTTTAAGCTGAACAAATCAGAGGCATTTAGTACATTCACAGTGTTGTGCAACTGCCATCTTGAATCTATAAAATACGTTCATCACCCCAAAAAGAAACCCAATACCCATTAAGCAGTCATTGAAGGGTTTTAAGGAAGTGATGTGCTGTGACTTGTAGTACGTAAGATCTTTCTGCAAGTTCCTGAGAATAGATTGAAGGGGGCAGGAGTGGAAGCAAGACGGCCCACTTGGAAATCATGCCCAAGTCCAGGGAGAGATGGTCTTGGTGGCTTCTTGGACAAGAGATAAGAACAGTGACCACAGGTGTGGAGAAGAGTGGAATTATCCAAGACAGAATTATATAATCAGGTTTGATTATCAGTGACTTAGTCACCTTGTAATTGTTCTACCTCAGTTTCCCAAAGATTGATTCATACTCTATTGAGATCTATCTCGGATACCTGTTAAAAGTGCAGCCACTGAAGCTTACTTCAAGGTACTGATGCAGATGGACTGCGGAGGGACCCTGATGGATTCTCATTGCAAATGAGGCTTAAGAACCACTCATTGTTGTCCTCTGTGTCATTCTTGTGCCCTTTAAGATTGACGGATAACCATAACCCATCAAAGTGGGATGAATTAGAATGAGACACAGAATAGATAAAAGATAACCTAGTGCATGCTTGTAATTTTGAGTGGGAGCAATGCTTTGTTGGGGAATGCATTTTTAATTTGATCCCAAAAGGCAGATATGTCATATGGACAATATTATGGGTGGTGTTTATTTTTGATTTTTTTCTTTCTTGGAGTATTGTTACTTTCCCAGAATTAAACTGTGACAGACTGAGAACGATGGTGTTATCATAAATACAATGTAGGTATAGTGTAGTAATTTATTGTAAAAGAAACAACTGCTGGAAATTAACTTATAAAACAAATCATCCTAGTATTATTTGCAGTTACCTTGTATCTACAAGATTCTTACTGCTTTAAAGAGATGTTAACTCCAGTTAACTGACTTTAGAAGCCAGAGTTTTTTACTTCATAGTCAGAAAGTCCTAGAAGCTGTAGAAAAAGTCACCAATAAACAAATCAAGATTTTGATTTTGACTTCTGTTTTCCATTTGCCTTTGGTAGTTTTTTCTAATCCAATGTGCTTAAAGTGACTGGAACAAGGCTCTGTTACTGAGGAGTGGGGTTCGGTCCTTGGGGATTTATCCCCATAAGAAACTGTGTTTGATATGCAGTGGCAGTCAAGGATTAAACCCTCTACTCTACCCAGCAGCATAGCTCCCCAAACCAGCTGCCCCTCTGCAGCTTTTGAGGGGCCTCAATGGCATCTGCTCTTTTCTGGAAGCCCCTGTGTGTGTTGCATCTTGGGCCCTCCCCTCACTATGACTCTCCCTTTTTGGAGTAGCAAGTGCTCAGCTTTTGTAAGATGATGTTTCATTTTGATTAACGTGATTTCCACACTTCCAGAAGACACTTAGGCACCTCTGGTTGTGTTTCTTTTTCAGCATGTACAAATTCAGATCTTAATGTGGTTTCATTGCTTCATCATGGAATTTTATAATGAAATAGTATTTTGAGTGCCTGACTAGCTTCTTTGATTTCCCTCTTCCTGGAACACTTAAGTTTAGAGATGGCTATGAGGTAAAGTTCTTCATTTATTTTATACTAAAGATAAACAGAATCAGTAAATAGCCAGCTTTTTTTAAAGCTCAATTTTTCTGCCCCACAAAAACTTCTTATGCCATCATATAAAAGCAAATGCTATAGAATACAAACAGGAGAGTGACATTACTCAGAAATACTGGAGATAATCATTGTTGATATTTTAGTAAAATTCTTCCAGGCATATCTCTTGGGCTGGCTCTGTCTGTCTCTGCCTCTCTTTATGTATATGTATAAGTGTGTGTGTGTGTATATGTGTGTGTGTGTGTATTCACATGTACATATTGTGTAGAGATAAAATTTTTTAAAAAATGAGATTTTGTTTTGTGTGCTGTTCTATAGTCTGCCTTTTTTCTAACAACATGTGGTGGTCATCTTTCGATGTCAATAAATATATATTATCTTTTAACGACTGAATACTTTTACTTGATGCTTTTCATTGTAAGTACCACAAATCTTAGGGCAAACTAGCTTAAATAATAAGAATATATTGAAAATTTCAGTGGGTAGGGACTTCCAGCACGATTTAATTCGGGTTTAGGATTACTTCCTTTATAATTTTTTCTTTCGTACTCTTTTCCGTGCTCCTTATGGTAGCAACCCAGCTGCACCTCTAGGGGCCCCTTCACTGTGCAGAGGAGAGCGTCTCTTAGTCATCGGACTGTAGCCCTTGGCTGCCTTCCACTTGGGCCACCTTAGGTAATGGGACCAGGGGATGCCCTTTTCATTGCTTTGCATTTGAGTAGAGGTTATGCTAATTCCATCCACGCTTTATGAATAGGAAGCTCAGAGTTCTGCTAGAAAAGTAGGGGAAAGGGCTGGCCGGGGAGGCAGCTGATGGTGTCTGTTAGAGTTTACCAGGCTTACTGAGAGACATGCACGTTGCTTCCAGTTTTTCCATCTAAAAAGCATCACTGCTCTCAGCATTCTTATATGTGTACTGTTTTATACTTGTGCAGTACTCTCATTTGAGTAAGTTCTTATTAGAGGAATTTCTGGATCAAAAGGTTTGCCAATTTTAATTTTAATAGCCATATGTCATCAAAGCTGTAAAGCCTATAAAACCGCAATTTTACCAACTATACATTCACTATACACTATTATGCCTTGAAATCCCTCAACTGTCGTGAGGTGTTTTTTTGTTTTGTTTTTTTGCACCTGAATCTTTAAGTGGGGACTTCAGAATTAAAGCAGAATTTCAGGTGTCACAATTTCTCTGAGCAAGACGAATTTGAAGTGACATAATTTGAGGTTAATCAAAGCGTCTGCGGTATAAAATGTTTCACCAGGAAAGCGAGGAGGAAAGGATGGAGAGGAATGTATTCTCCCAACTGCAAGTCTAGTGCTTGGTGGGTCAGGCTATTTGCCTGCCCCTGAGCGCCCACCTGAGCCTCGCCATTGTCACATGCTCTGCAGTCACCATTCCTGTTCACCTCCCCATCCCAGTGTGTAACGTAAAGGTCAGTCAGGAGTAACTGGAAGGGCGGGGAGCCTGTTGCCGTCCATGCACTGACTCTTCCCTGAACCTGCAATACTTCTGAACTTTTACAGTTGAATTAACTGAAAAAAGTTAACTTTGAAATCAGCGCTCTGGGATGGCAGGACCTTGTATGCCTTGGTCGTCGTTTTGAGGAAGTGAGAGGAGAAGCTCTTTGGGATGGCACACTGGGAGGGACCCAGTAGCAGACAGGTGCTACTTGGCAGGATAGCCTTTATTAATGGGAATGAAAAGGGCATTCGAATGGAAACCTAGCAGATCTCAGAATGGCAGTCATGTCTTGAGTATTTCAGACACAGCTGCATCATATGCATGTAATCCATGTAATCCTCATGGCAACATTTTTTATGTCAGCGATAAGAGGAAAAGCTCAGAAAAATTAAGGAACTTGTCTGCTGTCATAGCTGGGAGGTGAAAGAAACAACACATTGATGCTCCTTCTCTCCCCAAATAGAAATTATTAATAGCAACTTGGTTAACTTAATTTTAATTGATGGTACAAAGAAAGGAATGCAGTCTTTAGTATTGGAATTGAGTTATGGCATTGAAGATTCACCTGAGAATTATAAATGGTAAAAATGACCGAAAGTGCAAATGGCCCAAATGAATTATGTGATGTAGAAAATAAGGAAGTTGGGTCAATAGTGACAAAGGGAACAGGCTTACCTGTGGAAAATGACTGCAGGATGAGAGTTTCATGAGCATAAAACATGTGGAAAGGGGCCAAATAGGAAAAATGGGTAAGATAAAGTGATATGGTATATGTGAGCATGTCCTAAAGCTATAACTATGATGAAGAAATTGAAATTATTCCTGTCCCATTAGAAATGTTTATCATGGAAGCATATTTCCATGGCAGAAGTTTATTACATAGTAGAGAAGTGGTGGGGTTTGGGAGACATGTGGACTTGGTTCGCTGCTGTTTGTTTAGGTTCAGGATGCTAGAAGGGTGTGGCTCAATTAAGCCAAACAATATCTTTATCAAGAAAAAGAAAAAAAGGGGAATTTATAATAAAAGCACAACTTTATCTGGTACATTTATACTGTAAGAGAGAATGTTAAGGTGCAGAGTGCCTAGTGGGGAAAAGGAATGGCTTAAACTTGCGTGAATGGAATTCTGCAGCCCAGGGCCGTCTCTGCTAACGTTTAGAATGCAAGTTCTTTGTGAGCATGGGCCATAGGAGGGCTCCAGCTCTCAGTCTCCTTTGCTCTTCCCCTTGCTTATTGCCAAATGCCAGGTGGAGCTGGAAGGCACTGACAGACTGAGAGGCCCTAGTGAGTCTCCCATTGCATCTGGCAATGCCTGCACTGCTCTCCCCGAGCTCCTGCTGGCTGCTAGGCACTGCCTGTGTTTGTGGTGTCGGCCAGTGGACAGCCGATTGAGAGCCATGGGGAGAGCACAGGGCTTTGGCAAGTGCGCAGCTACATGGCAGACCCTGCTCGCTCTAAGTGCTTTGGTGGGAGCTGAGTGCATGCTTTCCCACTGATGCTCTAATGAACCCATTACCAAATACCTCCTATCACATCTCCTTAGTCACCTTCATTGGAGTTGACTCCATTGCCCAATTGCACTGATCATTAAAACTTTTAATGTACGTTCTAAACTTTCCTCTCCTTGGCGAGGCAGTTGCTGCCTGCTCTATTTGGCAGTCACCGTGAGTAGCTGTGAGCACTACTGATGTTATTGGCCGAGGAGTGAAACAGAAGCTGAATAAATTTGGCTCCCAGCACACTTCAGGGCAGAGCTTCTGGTCCCAGGGTTAAAACAACAGAGAAACAGCAACAGAAAATGTCATTGAGCAGTGCGTCCATGAATGGCCTTGGATGCCCAGTGGGGGCGTCCGTGGCTCGGTGCTGAAGATGCTGCTGCAGACTTCAGTCCTCCAAATTTGTGCTCATGTCTCTTTAGTCTCAAAATCTTAGCGTGAAATATTTAGTACCCCAGGAAAGCCAAATTAATGGCGAGTCAAAGTAATTAAGGCAAAGTAAATAATCTCCAAGGTTCTCATTCCCCGTGAAACTAATTTCATATCTTACCCTTCATGTGTTAAAAATAGTTCTCTGCTAATTCGAGATGCCGTGCTCTGTGTTGGTGAAGTGCACTTCAGTTCTAGTGAAAGATGCAGAGCAGAGAGTTTTCAATTGGGCAATTTTTTATTTATTTTTTTTAAGAGAGACATTTTGGCACCATGAGAGTGTGAATCATTTTGGGTGAACTGAGAGTTGGATACAGCTGTGACCGGGCAAATGATGAACCAATAAGCTGATAACTTGCAGCTGGGATAGCCTTTTCATACTTTTAGTGAGAACTCTGTGACCACCCTGCTATCCAATGAGGAGATTAGTTTAACTCCTTTGTAGGATTTTGACTGGCCATAGCTTGACCTAGTCTGTGTCTATAAGTTTAGAAACTAGATCTGTTTAGCTCTTCTGAGCAATGGAAACATTGGGACTTGAGCATAATTTTAGTGATTTGTCACCTTAAAATAATCGTGACAAATAAATAAGGGAACAGTTGTGAGCTTTTGGCTTTTTAGACCAAAGCCTATCTTTCCACAACTGACAATCCCCGCATTGTCCCAGGGCCTGAGAGGACACGGTGCTTTGGCCTGAGTTCATGGCTGTGATGACACTGTGCTTCCCCAAGCTATTGAAACTGCTTTAGGATTTATTATTGTTACAGCAGTGGTCTCGATCAAATGAGAGAGTTCTTTATCATTGAGATAAGAGTATTTTGGTCAG
Source organism: Miniopterus schreibersii (assembly GCF_964146895.1). NCBI lineage: Eukaryota > Metazoa > Chordata > Mammalia > Chiroptera > Miniopteridae > Miniopterus > Miniopterus schreibersii. The sequence continues at coordinate 72,585,331 of NC_138102.1, read as the reverse complement.
AAAGAACAGAGGTGTTCGGAGAGAAATGTTTAACATACAATCCTTACAGCTGAAATATGAGATCATTATCTTGCTATCGTTCACTTTTAAATCCCTTAGTTATCTTTTTCTCTTCAAAGAGCTGCCTCAGCCCTTTAGTGCATCATGGACCTATTCTCCTAGAGAAATGCTGTTGTGCTTTCTAAAAGTTTTGAGGTGGCAACATGGGAATGGACGAAGCACACCTCAGAGATATTGTGGGTTCGATTCCAGACCACTGAATTTTTTAGCTGGTGGAGGGTCTTGCCTTCAAATTGTAAAAAACCCAACATCCATGAAATGCAATTCAAGCTAAGACCCCTACACTATGGCTGGGGTCATGCAGTAGAAGTGTACCTGTCTGTGGTTGATAAAATGGCATTTGCTTCGCCTGTCAGGACACTTACTGAGAATGTTTGGGCCTCAGCCTGCATCACTTGGAAATCTAAAAAGCTTTAGTAATTATTCTGAAGTGGTGGTGTTTTTCAAAGTTGTTTCTCTGGTTGAAAATGACTTTTTGTTCCCAGAGATGAGTAAATGCTAGAAAGAATTGAAAGTGACTTGAAGGAGGGTAGAGTGGAGGTAAGGCATTTTAGCTGCTGGCTGACACTATTGCTTAAAAGCAGGCGGTTTTGTTAGATTTTATACACTGTATGTGGTGTAAAGAACAAACCTTTCCATTTTTTCCCAAGAGCCATGATGTTATCTTAGTAATTGAAAATAATCTTCTAAAGTTGCTCTTTAACTAGATTTACACAATCCCCTTTCAAATCTGCTGTTATCTGCCCTTACATTTCACAGTAAATGTTGCTGTCTGCACAGCCCCTGCTAACAAGAAGATCAAGTGTAACTCTTTTCATGATTTGAAATAAAGTGTTTCTATTGTAATTATCCTGGCTCCTGGTTGTGCTGTTACAAGTGGGCTCATTTCTCAGCTGGGTTTATGAGGAGGGATCATTGTGGAATATAAGGCCTTCTGTTCCAGCAGGAGTTTCTTTCACAGACATCTTAAGGATTTCTCTTGATCATTTCAATGTTTTTATGTTTCAAAATAATATTACTTTTAAATGTCACCCCAATAAATTTAATTAAAAAATAAATAAAAAGCTGCTTGCACCACCAACAAAAATGTTTTCATAGATATTTCAGGGTGTGATTTGGGATTAGGGAGAGGTAGGTTTGGGGAATTTTCTTTTTTTCCTGTTATACTTGGGGTACATGTGAGAGGCACTATATCCCCAGTTTATATCGTCACTGACCTCATTTTGGCAAAATTAGAATAAACACTATGCCTATTAAACTGCAGGAAGAAGGTTTTAAATAGGTGTTTTATGACAATGGTGAGACAAACATTCAAAGGTGCTGCTAGGGAATGTTGTGAGAAGCTATGGAATCTCCTTTGGAATTCTTTAGGAACATTAGATACCACTGGCTTACTCTTGTTTAGGATACAAATTCCCCACGAGTCTTAGAGATTTGTGATAGTAACATGTAACTATTTCTAGATGGTGTTTACATTTTATTTTTAAGTTGTTATGTTATTCCTCTTGCATAATTGATCTATGAAATCCTTTTGCTTATTCTAGACTAGCAACATTTTCAATAAGAATTTCTTTAAATCAGAATTGCTAATTATTTCCTCAAGGAAGACATTAATCAGGCCACAGAAAGATAAAAGGACCTTGAGCCCTATTAAAGCTGGAGTATCTTCTCAATCTTAGACTATACATAGGAGGTTCTCGGTGGGCATTTGATACTGGTATTGGGGAAGTGGGTAAGGCCCGAGGGTTGAACTAAGGATGGGGTTGGGCAGGGAAGACACTAACTGGGCTAGCTAGTTGGTTTTCAGACATCTTTTGAATACAGTCCACATTGGCTCCACTGCCTGATGTCAGTTGAAATGGTTAGATTAAGGCCCAACTCTTCCATTTAACAACTGTGTAAATCCCTAAAACATTTTAAGCCAAATTTCTCTGGGTGCAAAATAAGAGAGATGGACGAAATGACCCTTTAAGATTCTCAACTGTCTGAAATGATAAATTTCATTAAATCTGAAGAATATTTAATGCACTCATTTACCAGTAATAAAGAGAGTGGATTTATGAGCTCTAAACTATAGGGTCTGTCTTTTTAGGCTATCCATTGTATTGATCAATTCTATTGGTAGGGGCAATTGAGAATTAATTGAATTATTTAGACACCTTTTAAATTACATGAACAATAATATAAATATTCCATGAATATGCCTATTCACAGGCTTCATATAATGTGACACTTGTTTTTTCTTCAACTATCTTCTGACTTTAGGCGGAGTATTGTTTTGTATTGTAAATAGTAAGAGAGTAAATATCTTTAAATATCTTGCCTAATTCTCACAGTTGGTGACTAACAGTGCCTTTATAAGACTGTAGGATTCCAAGTGAGTGCTTGTCCCAGATTATTAACTTCCATCTGGTGAAAGCAGGATACCACTGGCTTACTCTTGTTGGAGGCAAGAGATCCAGGTTGTGCTTCTACTTTTCTTTCTATATTGTGTTTTATCTTGTTTAATACTTACTACCCTACCACCTAAAAGAGATATAGGGTCCTGGCCCGTGTGGCTCGGTTGGTTGGGTGTCATCCCACGCACCCAGGAGTTGCCAGTTTGATTCCCTTTCAGGGTTGTGGGCTCCATCCCCGGTAGTCGGTGTTCAGGAGGCAGCCGATTCATGTTTTACTCTCACATCAATGTTTCTCTCTCTCTCCTCCCTTTCTCTCTCTCTAAATATCAACTTAAAAAAAAGAGATATAGGACTAGTCATAGGGGGTTCAGATTTATCCTATGGCTAACTAAACAGGTGAGGAAGTTGATAAATAAGAAACTAAAATCTGGTCATTGAAAGGAAGCTCATTGATACCCAACCTCAATTATCTCAGAAAACTGAGACTTGGCTGTCCCGTAGAGTAAATAATAACTCCCAACATGCACACCCTTTCCTCTTCGCAACAGTCAGCTGTTGACAGCCCAGGGAGTAAAGGGAAGACTGAAGGGAGGTATGCGTGGAAGAAGTGGAAATGGCAGCCTGTGTAGCTGACATTTATCCTGGAGCGCCAAACAGAGAGAGAGCACACTGGAGAAGGGGAGTCGGAATTGATAACAAAGTTTAAGTTGCCCCTGAGCTGCTTTAATATATGAGCTTCTCACTTAACTGGAGATGTTGCCAGATGAATTCTCTAGGCTTTTGCCAACACTGAGCTGTCCTTCAAGACATATCTCAGCAGCCGTATCCATCTCAGATACACCTAGGCACTTTAAACATGGTTCTTCTTCTTGCACCGGTAGATCCAGCTTTATTTGACGTTTAGTGCAGGAAAAGGAAAGGAGGAGGCAGTGCCTTCCTTAGGTTTGCAGGAGGCAGCGGCCTGACCTCGAGACTGTTTCTCTTTCTGTTCTGTTGCTGACGACTTGGGACACTTTCCTATTCCTCTCTTGTAAAAGTTTGTAGTATTGCACTAATGGAGGCTGGAAACTGACACAGATTGGGTTTAAAGCCTTGAGAACATTGCGAACACTTAAAAATGTTACATCGCAAGAATTCTGAGTGATTCACCCGACACAAATGAGGGGAGAGAAGAAGAACCACAGCCCCTCTGGTAGAGCAGGGAGAGGGGCGCGCCCTGACGTAGTGAGATTCACCTGAAAGCGGTCCAGGCTGACGCAGCAAGTGAGAGACATCGAGAGACAGTGCGTGGGCTTGTTTGTAACATGCTAATGGAAAGTCGTTTCTGTGAAAATGTATGGATACTTTTATATACTGGCATAGAATGGCATGGTGTTTTCACCGTATAAAAAGTGAGTCGCCGCATTTGTCTGAAGTAATGGCAAGGTGTTTGGAAAGGTGACGTGTCCCATCTCATGGTGTAGAACGTTGAGAGTATTTTCCGATGAGTTTTAGGTATTTTCTGTATTAGTTTTTGTATGAAATAAAGATGGTTTCCTTTGGACTGAAGGAACTTGCTTTACCTGACCTCAGTTTCTCTATATCTGAGAGGGAAATTAGATCTTGTGAGCATTTCTGTTGGGGAAGCTCTGTTTCCTGGAAATAAAATGAGGGCAGGGAGGGAGGAAGACCCTCAGGCCTCTTTCTGTGATTATGGGTGATTCCCTTAGAATTTTGGTATTCACAACTTTCCTCTCAAAGTATTAATAATTATTCCTTCCTTTTTCTGTATCTCAGAAATTTGGGGAAAATAAATGAAATAATAGTACAAACGTCTGAGCCCTTCCTAGGGAAAAATACTATATGAGTGCAATCAACATGATGCTCACTGCCAGGCAGGGTGTTTGCTTCTTTGTTTTTTCTACTCCAAACACTGGAATATTTGTGATCCTGGGAGTAAAGTCAGGAAGGCACGGTGCCCCTAAGCCTCTTGAGAAGATTTCCCACAAATCCTGGGCATTCAAACTTTGTTTTAGGCAAAGGGTCATTTTACTTTATATATGGTGCCTGTTGTTTGGGTTCCCTTGGAAATTTTCATTTTTGATCTAGCTTAATAAAATAGAAGAACTATGTAGCCGAAGAGAAGAGGTTTGGAGGGAGAAATGATGGCAGAGGCAGGCAGGATGGACAAGCACCAGTGGAGTCACCGGGCCCTAAAGGGAACACGCCATCAGTGCACTCGGGATTGTAGTGCAGGGACAGACGGGTGGACGGCGTCCCTGGCTGCAGGGGGTGGGGGCACAGGCCACAGGCTGTGGTGTACAGAAAGACTTCTGGTCTGTCCATATCTCAGGAGCGTTCAAAGCGAGTACGAGGGTCACTGAAAAGAGATGTAAATTACAACCATTTGTCTGTTTTAGGGTCCAGGACAGTGTACAACTTGTTGCCGTTTAGAAGAATTTAGTTTTTAGAAGTTTTAAATAAAAATTTAGCACAGCAACACTTTCCAGCTTCCTAGAAGGTACTTAATCAGACCAGAATACTCTTTGATGATGGGAGATAATTGAAGTGTTTATTTTCATTATGTAAAATGGAAAAAAAATTGAGCTCTGTTCTCGCAGTGTGTCATTGCATGGAAGAGAGTCTTATTGTTGTTCATAACCTTTCAGGTGAGTAGATGCTTCTGCATCTAGGGTGCTAGACCCCTCAGCAATCCCTGTTATTGTAAATTTTCTTGATAATCAAGCAATTTTATTAATCTCCTGATAGAATATATGTTTTATGAAGGCAGAGACCATGTCAATCTTGTTCATCGTTGTAGTTGTAGCATCTAATAAAGTACCTAACACATAACAAATGCTCAACAATTATCTGTTGAATGGATGGACGTACCTACGTATAGTGCAGCTGGGTTATCCTGTACCTTGGATGGATTCAGACACCAACCAAGAAGTAAATATCTTAAATGTTGCCTATAGCTACATACTGAAGAGAAATCACTGTCATTCCTAGGTGATATAAAATGCCATACCTGTAGAAACCATTAATCTTTATTTTTAAAATGCATATCAGATGATTCTGATGTGCCGCTTGGAATGTCAACCTCTGATGTAGAGTTTTACAATTACATTTTATGCTGGAAGATAGTGGCTTCCGCATCACTGGAAGTTAAAAAAATATTGAGACGTTTCATTAGTAGGCATTGTAGAGACTTTCATCATAGTATGAGGGGCACACAAAGTTACGTAAGACAAGTTCAGCACCTTGACAAGGGGAATATTGTCTGCCCTGCTGCCTGCCATGCCCCCCAACTCTGGCTGGACTTTAAACAAACAGAACATATTTATTTATGTGACTGTTTGTTTATTATTTGTATTTATTATTTGTTTTTACTTATTATTTGTTGTTATTGCTACTAATATTATCAATAACAACATTTACTAAATACTAATTATTTCATTTAACCATCTCATTTAAGCCCTATTAGGCACTTTTATCCCCATTTTACAGATAAGGAAATCAGGGCTTATAAATAAGTTCAGTAATTTGCCCCAAACCATTTAGGTAGTTAGTTTTAAATTAAACCTTTCATTTTGAGATAATTGTACATTTACATGCAGTTTTAAGACATAATATACAGGGAGATCCCTTGTATCTTTTACTTAGTTTCTCTAAATGGTAACATCTTCCAAAAACTGCAATACAGTATTACAGCCAGGATACTGACATTGTTTCCATCAAAATACACAGCATTTCCACCCCCATAAGGATCCCACATTGTACGTTTTTATGCCCACACCATCTCCTCTCTAGTTACCCCTCCCATGGCTGTGACCCCACAATCACCAATCTGTTTTCTACTTTCTATGATTCTGTCATTTCACGATTGTTATATAAATACACCATGTGCTCTTTTGGGGTTGGCTTTTTTTCACACAATGTAATTCCCTGGAGATTCATCTAAGTTGTTGCTTCTACCAATAGTTTTTCCATTTCATTGGAGGAGTAGTCCAACTTCTTAATCATTTTTCTGTCAGAGGACTTATTTTCTGTCAGAGGGTTGTTTCCAAGTTTTGATTACTATGAGTAAAGCTGCTGTGGACATTTATGTATGGGTTTTCTGTTTGAACACATCCCAGGTTTTTGTTTCTCTGGGATAAATGTGCAGGAGTGCATCTGGTTTGTAGTTTCATGTTTAGTTTTATAAGAAACTGCCAAACTGGTTTCTACAGTGGCTATACCATTTTATATTCCCCCCAGCAACGTGTGAGAGTTCTGGTTTCTTGACCTCGTCATCAGCACTTGGTGTCATTATTTTTTTTAGTCACCCTGATAGGTATATAGTGATGTCTCATTGTGGTTTCAATTTGTATATCCTTGATTCTTTGGAAAAATGACATGCATCTGTGTTCACATGGCAGCATGGCTCAGGGCTGCCTGGTCACAAGTCTGGTGGTTTTCTGACTTACAGCTGGAGTAATGAGGGTGGCAGAGCCACATGGCCTCTTGTTTCCCATCATTCAGCAGACCAGCTTGGTGACTGGGCATAGGTCTGAGAGAGTAGAAGCCCACAAGGCCTTCTGAGACCCCATCTTGGAGCTGGCACACCTTCACTTCCCCTCTATTCTGTTATCCAAAGCAAGTCACAAGGCCGACCAGATTCAAGGAGCAGGGAAATAGACCCACTCTACCTCTCAATGGGAGGAGCTGCCAAGTCAAATAGCAAAGGGCATGGATACAGACAGGAACAGAGAACTGGGGGGCATTTTGCAATTAATATACCATATGGGCATCTTGTATAATTATCTTCTACCCATTTTCTTCCCTTCACAATACACATCTTGGAAACAGCGTGCCTTAGTGAAAATATATTTGACTGGGAGTTGGAAAATCAATTGTGTGTGTGTTAAGAAATTGGATTAAGGATGCCTAGAGCCCAAATATTATCCAGCTTATTTATGAACATTTACCTTTAACATATGCAGGATTGGTTTTGCCTGAATCACAATGGGACAGTTATAATGACAGAAATATAATCAAATTTTTGTCTTTTTTATAGTGGAGGCGTTACATGGGCTAGTGTCTGCCTACCCAGTTTCAACTCAGCGGCTTCTGGGGAGGCCCTTAAATTCATTCAGCAAATACTAAGTGCCAGGCATTGGGGATGAAAAAAAGAGGAAAAAGATACCTGCTGAGGACTTCCAGTCGAGTGAGAGACATGACTGTACATAAAATGGCAAGTGATATGCTGTGTTTCCCACCTCATTCACATCTTTTTCTCTGGACCTCCAGCGCCTACTAAGTTTTCTCTGCTCATCAGGAAGGATAGGACCTCAACTCTTTTCCACTTTCCCACACCCAAGTGAGTGATCTCACGTGCCTGTAGGCTGCTTAGAGGCTTGTCTGTGAGTGGGGTGTCTCATGCAACCTGGCTGTGTGACAGTGTCCTGGGTGTAGTTTTCTAGTTAGTAAGGGATTTCTCCATTTGCTAGTTAATTCTGCTCATATTACTAATTAACCATAAGCTGGCTGGAGGTAGTGCAGGTCTCCCACCATGATTATTTTATGGCTTCGGTTGAAACTTGAAAGCTCTCTGTAACATTTTACTTCTTTTACTAAGATGGCCCCAAAAAATAATCAACATGCCTTTCTGCTATTTCACCTACTCGGCAACTTAGAAAACAGTTGTGGATAACTTTATAGTTTTGTCTTTGTTAAAAATGTTGTAACAGAGGAGAGGAGTCTGGGAGAATATATACCAAATAGTTAGGAATGGTAATCTCTGGCTGGTAATTTTAGTGATGATTTGTTTTTTTATTTAAGCTTAATTGTCTTCTCAAATTTTATACAGTAAAATGTATTATGGTTGTAAAACAATTGAAAAGTTTGTATGAAATAAATTTAGGGCCCACAGGTAATGATTTATAACCAGAGAGCATGAGAGCAAGAGGCTGTAGAGGTTTACCAGTGTCGGAGTGCTGGTTAAGGAGGGGACAGAGGCCTCCTGAGTGACTGGTACGTCAGTGTAGAGAGATGAGAAGCAGGTTAGGGAATTTTGACCAGATTTTATTCTTTGATGTTAATTCTGTATGTTTCCCCCCTGGTGTCTATTTCTCTCTGCCCTTCATACAGTGTGTCAGTCATACTCAAAGATGGTGATTCTGACAGTGATGGTCATCTAGAGACATGGATGTAGTGGAAAAGCTCATATTCAACCCCAAATCCTTTCAATTAGGAACATGCTTTGAAGTTTTCTGTGCAGAGTGGAATAGTGAAGTGGTTTGTGTCCTGGGGTTTGTAACAATGGTGTCCTTTCTTTGATGTCCCAAGCAGACAGAGCTCTGCTGATGTGAAAGATGGAGAAACATGTGACCTCTGAGTTTTCTGTTGTGGAGAACCAAGCAGCAGGATATGCTGCATTGTGAAGCAAGCATCCCATTTACAGTGTGGGGTCAACAAGAGCATAAACAAACTTATACAGGGAGTCAACATGAATTAATGTGTAGAATTTAGAGTCAGCAACCCAAGACTAATCATTCAAAATGTAAGCAGATATGTAGAGGAAATACTCAAGCTTATGGCCGAGTTCTGAAAGGTAAGGGCTAGATTCCTATGAAGAAAACTTGGTTATAGCGGAATGAGGAAAAGAAGGGGAAACCAGTCTAACGGAATAAAGACCAAAAGAAAGGTGAAGAGGGACTGTGGCTGGTCCCCTGGAGTTGCTCTTCCGTGGTGAGGGGATTATACTGTTGCACATTTCAGAAACTTTTTTAGGAAGGACCATTTGCATTAAATCTTAGAATTTTTCCCAAGCCACCTGGCTCATGTCTTAAAGATTCACCGTTTTAGGCCAGGGACATAGAAACAGAAATGCTGAGGACATAACTTTACTTCTCCTCTTTCCCCTAACAAGTCTGTTTCTACAGCAAACCTTTGCCCACGGTAGCTATGATCAACCTCCTTTCTCCCTCTGGGCATTGAGATGTTGATCTTAATTCTTAATCCAGTGTCCGCTGGCAAGATTCCAGGATACAATTTCAATATATAAAAATCAATTGTATTACTATATAATAGCAATAAATAATCAGAAATTGAAATAAGAATTAAAATTTATCGATTGGCTCATCCAAGATGGCAGCAGACTGAGTGGAAGCTACACTGACACTCTTCCAGGACCAAACTGGAATTACAACCAAAATAGAGAAAAACTACCCTGAACAATCAACTGCAACTGAAGACGAGCTGGAGAGCACCCTCATAACCAAAGAGGAAAAGTGGAGACCACATAGAGACTGGTAGGAAGTGCAGATGCGAGAGGGCTGGCTGGGCTCCCACAGGCAGCAGCTGAAGGTCCAGAGGGATATCTCAGTGGGGATTCCCACTGAGAACTCTGGAGTCTAAACACCAAGCTGGGCTCCCCATCCCAGAGCACCCAGAACTGAGAAAGGTGCCAACATAACATCTGGCTGTGAAAAGCATCAAGGTTTCTGTCTGGCAGGAAGAGAAGGCTGGAAATGCAAGCATGCTCTTAAAGGACCAACACACAAAGTTTTGTGTGCAGCCACTCACCTTGGGCTCTGGCGGAGGGAAAGCAGAGTGGACTAGAGCAGTGTGAGGAGAATCCAGGGGGGCTGGGGGAATAGATATCAGAGGGCACCCATCTGAACCCTGGTGCTGAGTCATTACCCCATACAGCAGCGGACATATTAGGCAGACATTGACCTTCCAATTAGCTTTTGTCTGGGAGGAAGCAATTGCCCTACCCTGATAGAAAGCCTCTGGCCCCATGCTGTGGAATTTCTATAGCCTGAGGCCCCTTAAGAGACTGAATAACAGCCTCTGGGTGCTTTGAGTCTTAGCCTGATTTTCTTCTGGACCCAGGGCTTGGAAAAGCAGAACTTCTTTCACATCTTGATCCTCTCCTAACACACCCAGCCCCAACAGAAGAAACCAGGAGTTGTGGAGTGTGGAAAACTTTTAACAGGATACTCAAGGCCAGTCATAAACAGCATCTGACATTGGTCTGCACCAGAGACCATCCAAAAGACTGGGAGGCCTAGCACATCTACCTAATACATAGAAACAAATCCAAACAGTCAGCCAAAATGGGGAGACGAAAAAACAAGTCCCAAATGAAAGAACAAAAGAATTCTCCAGAAGAAAATCTAAGTGAAATAGAGATAAGAAATCCATTACATATAGAATTCAGAATACTGATCGTAAGGACGCTCAACAGCATGAAAAAAGATATAGAAACTATGAAGGAAATTAAGAAAGACCGTAGAAATAAAAAACACACACACAACTATTGGAAGGAATGAACAGCAGGTTAGTGGAAGCTGAGGATCAGATCAGCAAACCAGAAGACAGGGTAGAAAAATATCACTCAATCAGAGATCCAAAAAGGAAAAAACAATTAAAAACCAGGAGGACAGTTTAAGGGAGCTGTGGGACAATATGAAATGTAACAATAGTCGCATCATAAGAGTGCCAGAAGAGGTCAAAAGTAAGCAAGTGTTAGAGAACCTGTTTGAAGAAATAATGGCAGAAAACTTCCCTAACCTGGTCAAGGAAAAAGTCACACAAGTTCAGGAGGCACAGAGCATCCCAAGCAAGAAGAACCCAAAGAGTCTACGCCCAGACACATCATAATTTAAATGCCAAAAATTCAAGACAAACGGAGAATCTTAAAAGCAGCAAGAGAAAAGCAGTCTGTCACCTACAAAGGAGCTCCCATAAGGCTGCCATCTGACTTCTCATTGGAAACTCTAGAGGCCAGAAGGGAATGGCATGACGTATTCAAGGTAATGCAAAACAAGGATCTGAAACCAACACTACTCTATTCAGCAAAGCTATCATTCAAAAAGGATGGTGAAATAAAGGGCATTCCAGACAAAAAAAGTCTAAAAGAATTTATCATCACCAAACCAGCATTGCAAGAAATGATAAGGGGACAGCTGTAATAAGATGTTGAAATAGAGAGAATGAGAAACATAGGCATAAAGAAATAAAGTGGCAATAGGTAAGGACCTATCAATAATAACCTTAAATATAAATGGATTAAATGTTACAATCAAAAGACATAGGGTAATTGAATGGATAAAAAAACAAGACCCAGATATATGCTGTCTATAAGAGACCCACCTCCGAACAAAAGACTCAAACCAGAAATTTTAATGGATAGATCTTCCAGACAAAAAATCAACAAGGAAACAAATGACTCCAAATGACACACTAGATCAGATGGATTTAATTGACATTTACAGGACATTCCACTCTAAAGCTGCAGAACAGGCACTCTCCTCAAGTGCACATGGGACATTCTCAGCAATAGACTGTGTTAGGACACAAAACAAGTTTCTACAAGTTCAAGAAGATTGAAATCATATCAAGCATCTTCTGGGACGTTTAAACAATGGAATACTATGCAGCTATAAAAACAAAGAATCCCTTACCCTTTGAGACAGCATTGTGGGACCTGGAGAGTATTATGCTAAGCGAAGTACGCCAGTCAGAGAAAGACATGTCACGTGATCTTACGCATATGTGGAATCTACTGAACAAAATAAACCGATGAACAAAATAGATCCAGAGGCATAGAAGCATGGAACAGACTGAAGGATCTCAGAGGGAATGTGGGGGTGGGTGGGTGGGCGGGGAGAGATTAACATAAGAATTTATATGCATATATGTATAACCTATGGACACAGACAATAGTGGGGTGAAGATATGGGGGGAGTGGATCAATGTGGGAAAAAGGAGGACATTTGTAATACTTTCAACAATAAAGATAAACTTAAAAATATTAAAAAATTAAAAAGCCAAAAAAATTTTAAAAAATAAAATTTATTGATTGAATGCAAAAAAAAAAATTGAAATAAAAATGTCATTTATAATAGCACCAAAAATTTGAACTACTTAGGGATGAACCTGACAAAAGATGTACAAAACCTGTATACTGAAAAACCATAATATGTTGTGCAGAAAAATTAAAGAAAACCTAAGTAAATGGCAAGCTATAACTTGTATATGGTCAGAAGTCTCACAATTCCCCCCAAATTGATATATAGATCCAATGCAACCCCAATCAAAATGCAAGCAGTCTTTGAAATTTAAAGATGAACCTAAAAAGTCACATAGATACTCAAATAACCTAGAATAGCCAAACCAATTTAGAAAAAGAAGAACAAAGTTGTTGGACTAAGGCTACCTGATTTCAAGACTTACAAGACTTACAAGAGTGTGGTGATGGTATCAGCGACATTTAAATAGATTACTGGAACAAGAGAGAGGCAGAAACAGATTCATACATATAGAGACAATTAGACAAAGATGCAAAGGCAAATCAATGGAGAAAGGATTGTTTCTTCTACAAATGGCTCTGGAACAACTGGGTATCCATTAGCAAAAAAAATGAACATTTATCCATATCTTATAGTGTGTGTGTGTGTGTGTGTGTGTGTGTGTGTGTATCACAAAATAGATCACAGAAATATATATAAACCCTAAAACTCTAAATCTTGTAGAAGAAAACAGCAAAAATCTGTGATACTGGGTTGGACAAAGATTTTTTTTTAGATCTGAGACTAAAAGCACAGTTCATAAAAGAACAAATTGATAATGGACTTTATCAAAATTAAAAGTTTCTGCTCTTCAAAAGGTAATGTTAAGAAAATGCAAAGATAAGCCACAGATTGGGAGAAAATATTTGCAAATGTATCTGATAATGACTTGCATTCAGAATATATATAACTTACTCTCAAAACTTAATAATAAAAAAATGGGCAAGTGATTTGAACAGATTTTTTATCAAAGAAGAAATATCGGTGGCAAATAAACACATGGAAAGATTCGCAAAATCATTACTCATTAGGGAAATGCAAGTTAATACCCCAGTGAGATTACATAACATACATAAGAATGGCTATAATTAAAACACCCAACCATTTCCAATGTTGAGGAGGATATGGAAGAAACGGACTTTCATTCACTGTTAGTGGACTGTAAAATGGCACAGATACTTTGGGAAATAGTTTAGCAGTATCTAAAAAAATTTAAAGATACACCTACCACATGGTTCATCCATTTCCACTTCTAGATACTTACCCAAGAGGAAAGAAAACATGTGTCTGTACAGAGACTTGCATGTGCATGTTCTTAGCCGTATGCTTTGTCATAGTCCCAAACTCAGATGTTCCTTGACAAGTGAAGGGACACTCATTGTGGCACAGCCATGTCTGTGCTGAAACGACACAGGAATAAAATGTGAACTATTGAATCATGCAACTACATGGATGAATCTCAATGTAACTATGCTGAGTGAAAGAAATAAGGTGAAAAATAAAAGTACATATGTGCGATTCCTTATATTTAAAATTATGGAAAATGCTAACATATCTATTATGTCAGAAAACAAATAAGTGGTTGCCTGGGGATGGGAAAGGGTGAGACGGAGAGATAACAAAAGGGCATGAAAAACATTTGGAGGAAACGGATATGTTCATTATCTTGATTGTCACAATGGTTTCTCAGGTATAGCCATATGTTAAAACTTACGAAATTGTATATTTTAAAATGTGCGGTGCGTTGAAGTTGAATATTCCTCCATAAAGCTATTAAAAACTGTGGTAAAGTTCTGTGGCAGGCAGGAAAGCAGTAGTGGTATAGGGCATTTTGTGGGCACAAAGAAAGGAGTGGGTCAGTCTTGTTGGGGAGTCAAGTGTTGGTAGAGGCTTCATAGGGAAGGTGACCTTTGCTGAGCTGGGAGAGGTGAAAAAACATTTGTCAAAACTGCCAGGAAGACAAAACATTCCAGGTAAGGAGGCAGTTTCAGGGAGGGCTGATAGATGTGCAGGAACATGGCGAAAAATTGAGAACTCATGGAGAGGTTTAGCATGGAGGTAAATGAAGCTAAAGAACTAGGTAGAGGCAAGACCATAGAAGGTCTTGTCTGTCATTCTGAAGGATTAGGATTTTAGCTTATAGGGACAGGGCAGCCACTGAAGGTGTTTAATCTGAGCAGTAACAGACCATATTCACTTTGTTGAAGATTTTTTTCCTATTGGGAGGAATGCTTAGCTATGATAATTAAGGACATGAGGATTTTAGTTAAATAAGAAGAGAATTTTCCATTGATAAATGTTCCATATGAACACTTCCTGTGAAAGTATTCTATTTTAAAGGGTGCAAAAGAAATTTGATCACATAGAAAATATGGCACCAGATGCCAACTGTGCAAGCACATATACATGGACATATATTCCTGGATTTCTCTCCTGTTCTCACTTACCCAACCTGTTGTCCTAGAAGGCACATTCGTCAGTCTTGCTCCAAGGCTTTTTTGACAAAAGGTTCCAGATCAGAGATCTTGCCTTATCTAAATTATAAAAGTGCTTCACTGCAGAATCGCATCAGAGTGGATGTGAGAACCAAGCTCAGCAGCCTGGGGATTTGGAAGGCACCTCTGTGTGGTTGAGCTCCAGTGACCAAGCACTAAAGACTAGGCCTACCTCTCCCTGGGGTGCTTTGAAAAGCCCCTTGTGGTGTTTGAGAGCCAGCATTGCAAGGGCAGCTGATAATTCCTCAGCTGGAATGTTACACTTAGAAAACCCTTAAGGGATGTGTGAAATCATAACACTGGCATGAGGGGAACATTGAAGTCCAGAGCCCTCTAATTAACAAATCTGCTTTGGTTCCACTATAAATATTTCTACTTCCTAATAATCTTGGGCCACTAAACCTAGAGTATGCCAGATTTATTTGCCTGGTAGGAAAACCTTGTTGTTTTCTTCTTACTGGGAATGTGTTTTGGAAAACTAAATCTTCGCGGGATACCTCTGTGCGCATCTTGGGGAAACCTAAATATTTTTGCCTCTGATTTTTAATACTGGTGGTGTAGTAATCTTTTAATTGTTATTTTGAAAATCAGATCCAGCATTTGCATGTTTGTTGAGTACTGGGGATGGTGATGCACATTATTTTCATAATATATTAGAATTATTGGGGTGTATGTCCTTATTTGATTTTAATATCCATTATCTTATATGCTGGGAGGGTTAATGTATTCACTAAAGAACCCTGAATTCTTAACGTAAAAAACAACGAAATGAAATGATGATGAGAGTAATTTCATTTGCTTCAAAATTTTGCTGTGACGCCTAATTGTTGAGTTACTAATCGCTCAGCTGCCTTAAAAGATGGGGAGAAGTGAATGTGTTTGTTATTATCATTATTATTGTTTTTACGGACTCTTAGTCCAGAAAATAACATCAGGCACATTCTCAGAGATCAGTGGTTTGTGTAGATTTTAAATGAAGTCACATGCTATTAATTGCCGGGTGAGGAGCAAGCCAGTCCCCTGCTGGGAAACAGGTGCCATCTCTCTGCTCCCATGGTGCTGACAGGGCCCTGGCTGTTGTCATGAGCCCGGCATTTCCATGGCTCCTTTCTCCAAGGTGAGCTCCAGCTCACAGATGCCCCTCTACATACCTGCTTAAAGATGCAAAAGTAAATTATGTTTATCTCTATATGACACAAATCTGTTATAAAAAAAAAACGAAGCACTTTAGACTTTAGAAAACCTTTCCTTCCAAGGCTTTGACTTGGTTACAGAGCCATGGGAAGTGGGGTCTTTCTGATCCCTCCCAGGAAATAACTATAGCTGAATTTGCTCCCTGCCTTGTTCTTATTAACATCAAAATATGTTCGCATTCACGTAAGTAGTTTCATTTAAATGGGACTAACTCCACTTCATTTATAATAAATCTTTACTGAAATTCAGGGAAAGGGAGGGAGAAAATATTCTGTGTAACTTGATGAGACTGTTGTATAGTAGCCATTATATAATCTATGATGATGATGATAGCTGATCATTGCAAAGTATTTATTTACTGTGTGCTTGGCACTTTTTAATGAGCTTCACATATGGTTACTAAGTTGACCCTTAAACAATCCTATGAGGTAGATACTATTATTTTCCATATTTTACAGATCTAGAAACCGAATCTCAGGAAAATTAACTAACTCAAGTTGATGTTACATGGCTTGTAAGTGGTGGAGGAAAATTCAGACCCAGGCAGTCTGGTGTTAGAGTCTCTGTTCTGAAGTAATGTATGATTATTGCCTCTTAATTATATAATCTTTTGAAGAAATCATCTTGAAGACTCAATGTACGTTATGATTTAAATGGTATTAATAACTAAAATAAAGCAGTAATATGGCTGCGATTTATTGAGTACTTACTGTGCCAGGGATTGTGCTGAGTACTTTGCATGCATTATGTGATGTTTTGCATGTGTTATTCAGTCCTCCTCACCATGCTTTGAGGCAGATATTATCATTCACATTTTGTAGATGAGAAAAATGAGGCTTAGAGAGGCTTACTGGCTTGCTCAAGGCCAGATAGTGAATGTGAGGTAGGGTTCAAAGCCAAGTCCTTGATTCAAATGCTTGTGTTTTTAGTCCTAAGCTAAAGGGTAATCACAAGAACCCAAATTGGACTGTGTCATGTATAAGCAGCTCTGTTGTGTAAGTCATACCATTAATTTTGAAGTTTTTAGTTAATATAAACAACTCTTATGTATCAGAATGGTTGCAGATTCTCATGATTTCATCTTCACATTTAAAAATGTTTCAAGCAATGGGACTGGTGCCTGAACAAGGCTTTGAATTATTGTACAGTATAGTCTAGAGCAGGGGCTCTTAATCTTTAGGGTGTCATGGGCATCTTTGATTATCTGGTAGCATCTATGTGCTTCTTCTTGAGTCAGGTATGTGAATGCATAAAATAAAATGTAGAGAATGAAAGGAACCAATTATATTGAAAAAGTTATCAATTTATTAAAACAAATTTGTTTTGTGGTAATATATGTGCTTCTTTATTAACACATTACATTAGATCTTGCTTTGAGTATAGTGACCGTTATAGTTACAAACTGGTTATGAGCCTAAATGATATTTTGAAGTATCAACAATTATAATGAGATATGAAAATACCTATAATTTCTGTTGGTGACAGTTGCACAAGTACTGCTAATGCTACCATGACTTGTTGTCTAAATTTATAATTGAAGCAAATGCTAAATTTCAGTTAGCTAATGGTGAAAATATAGATCTAATTTTTTCCCATCTGAGTTTAAGTATCTCCTTGAATTCTATCCATGGACCCCTTTGGGATCCACTAACCCAGATTAACAAACTCTAGAGAGTATTGATTAATCTTATGCTCTTCAAGTAAATGTATCCAAGTTGATGTGCTGCTTACATCTAGGCCCTCAAAGCTTTGTGCCTCAACATCGCCGAAGGATCTGGAATCCCTTCTACTGCCACCACATGGAGGTTCTCCTTGAGCCTGAGGAAGGCTTGGAAATACCTTTATAGTGTTGGTTGTTTGCTCATGAAGTATGAAGACTCAGCCCTCACTATGTTAGATTTTACAGTTCTAAAGAAGATGCCAATAGCAGAAATAACTTTCACGGTTGAGGATGAGATGACACTGCCTAGTAATCCTGCTCATGAAGGGCAGTAACAGTAATAGAAGCAGAACACGGGAGACTTTGATGTTGAAAGTAAGTTACTTGACTTCGCTACCATGATAGAATCTTAGATTATTACCCTTCCCCATACCTTCTTTTCATGTACAATAATAGTACCATATGGTACCATAACACATTGGTTCATTTGTTCATTCAGAAATATTTATTGTCTACTATGTCCCAGGCACTGAGTTATCATTTTGTCTATCAAATTGAATCCCACAGTTCTTTGAAATTATATCCAATTTTTAGTCTAGGAACTGGAAGTATGCAGTGGCTTTGATGTGTTTGTAAGTGGTAGGGCCAATCATTTTACTTTTTATACTGAGGAGTACCACTTACTCTTACAGCTTTCCCAGCCTGCTCAGCTGGAGGAGAGGGATCAGTAATTGAACAGTTTAGCTGCCTGATTCCCAGGAATATCTAAGACATGGTGACACAGATTAACATGACATACAGGAACGGTGATTTTCAACTGAAATTTGCTGAACTTGTTAAGGGCAGACAAACTGCATTTTGAAGTTCAGATTGCTATTTGGAAGCAAGAAAGTGGATTTCAGGTTAATGGATTTGGAGCCAGATTACTTTTTGCTTGACTGGCTTTTAGTAAATTGACCATATGTTCTGGGTCTGCCCATAAATTCTGTTTACTCTTTTCCTGTTTTTCTTTTGTGCTGTTTTATTTACTGTTACCCATTCATTCCCAGTCTCACTTTTCCTTATTTCTGCTGCTGCCTCTCTTTTACCTTTCAGAAATTCACCATTACTTTTTGCCAGAACTCTGCAGATGAACAGTGAGCCTTTGGACCCTGTGAAATACCTTTTCCCACCTTTATGTTCAGGTGGTTTTACACTCCTGCTGCCCCTCAACTTAGGGTGATTGGTTAATGTCTGTTCAGGTTAGAATTTTACTTGGTTATGTTACAGCCCCGCCAGCTCGGCATGACCACTTATTTTCATTCTTTAGTTACCCTGCCTGTCTATTCTGACCTGCCCTATCCCTAACTACCCTCCACCTTTCAAAACTCCCCTTAGATTTTATCTCTTTTTACACTAAAATAAACTTCTAGAAAGGTTGTCCCCATATACATTTTTAAACACTTTTAATTCAATTTTTAGTTTTTAAGTTTTCCAATGATATATAATAAAAGGTTATACAAAATTCAAACATTACAGCCCCGCCAGTGTGGCTCAATGGTTGAGCATCGACCTATAATTCAGGATATTGCGGTTTGATTCCTGGTCAGGGCACATGCCCGGGTTGCGGGCTTGACCTCTGGTGGGGGATGTGCAGGAGGCAGCCGATCATTGACTCTCCCATCATTGATGTTTCTATCTCTCTTTCTCCCTCTCCCTTCCTCTCTCTGAAATCAATAAAGATATATTTTTTAAAAATTCAAACATTACAGAAATGCAATAATATAGAAGATGAAAATAGGAAATCCTATAATTTTCCCTTTATTTATTGTCTATTACTCCAAACACTTTCTTTCCTGTGTATAGACCAACACACATTAATTTAGCTATTTATTTTCATATAAATGATTATATCATGCATATATATTTCTGCCACTTGCTTTTAAGAATTTTACTTGGTTATATCTCATATACATATCTTCATATCAATACAAATAGATATACCTCAATTTTTAAATTGGTATAGGAGGTCACTTTTTGTATATATAAGAATTTATTTAATCTGTTCCTTAGAGATAGATGTTTGAGTTTCCCATTTTTTACCCATCACAGAGCTGTAACGAATATTCACATGTACTCTAATTGCCTATAAAAATATAGTGTGTGAGAGTGTACATATGTGTATCTGCAATAAGATTAAAGGGAATTTTCAAAGAAAACTATGTTTGTAATTCTGCTACTCACATCTAGTGGTATGGGGTTTTCTATTTTCCCTTCCAAATTTCATCCTTTTATATACATGATTTTAATCACAGTGTATTTATCATTTTATATCTTGTTTTTATCATTTAACATTCTTTTATAAGCACTTTTCCATGTTGATAAACTTTGTTGGTGGTTCTAATGGAAATGTCAGTTTCCATTATATTGATTTTCTGGTTGACGTTTTTGCCTTCTTCTTGTCTTCTGCTTTCTGTTACCCGTCTCATGATACTTCACTGGTTCAGCCTTTCTATTGAAGTTACCTCTCATCTTGCATATCCTCTGCTAAGCAGCTTCTTTCCCCTGTGCTCATGTGAAACCTTCTGACCAGAGGCTGCGGCATCTTTGCCACCTCCTCTGTGGGGCTCAAGGCCCAGCACGCTCATAGTGCTTAATAAGTACATGATCATCATTTGTGACTGAGTACCTTCCTAGTTATCTTCCTAAGAATTTTCTCCACGTTGCAGTGCCTCTACAAGCACTGCCTTCTGGAAAAAGGAGTACATACCCTGTGGGTAATCCACGAATGCTAAGATGCATTGTAGATGTAATTTACATTCACAGCCATTTATGCAGTGCATTATTTAGGCAGTTCAGCACCAAGGAGAGTGACTGTTTGCTTTAGCTTGGGTTCAAGGTTGGTGGAGAATTTACTGTGCTCAGGCCTCTGTTGTGCTGTTGGCAAGATGTAATTTTTCCATAATAGATGAGAAGCCAAACCCTGTATAAACACACTTTAATAATGGCGGAAGCACTGGCTGAGCTGTACGTTGAGGAAACATTAAAGTTCACACTCCTTTAGCTTAGACTTAATTGAAGCAAACGGTCTTCATATTTACATTTGGGTTGTTTGTTTTAATATCAGTTCCTGGAGTGATTCATCATAAGTCTTTCATTCCTCTATGCATAGCTGCTTACAGGCTATTCCAGGATTCCATTTGGCCTTTGTCTTGTCTCCAGGCCTGGGGACAGATTTAAATTTCTCTTTGTGTGCCTTAGAAATCCTTGACCTGGTAGCCTGGCCTCCTTTGCTCTGAATATCTCTAGTGCTGGGGGCACTGCTTTCTCATTAGCTTTTGGTTCACTGAAAAAAAAAAATGACTCGAGGGGTTTATTAGGGTCTTGAATGGAGCTTTTTTTTTGTCTGTTTGTGGAACAGGTTCTTAGAACTAGATCAGGGGTTGCCCAGAACATGTTTCAGAGAAGCCTTAAGCTTCATGCATTCACTGGAAAGGAACACTAACCATTCCTTGTGACCTGTGAACTCAGTAGATTTTCACTGAAATGGAAATCTTGTCTAGGATAGAAGGGAGTGGAAAACTGCTAAGTCCGGAAGAAAATCACCGTCTTTATGCAGAAAAAGACAGCTTTATGCCTCCATTTCCTCCCTGGGCTGCCATACGGATCCTGCTACACCTGCCCCCCCTGAAGCCAGGGGGGAAGATGAAGTCTCTTCAAGAGACACTAGAGAGAGCGCTTTCCTCCAGTGCAGGGGTTTGATGTGTTCGAGTTGTGCCTTGACCATCTTCTCAGGGGGCTTTAATAGAACTTAAGGATTTTTGCCTGAGAACCCCCTGGGCTGGACCTATTAGAAAATCTACTTCAGAAGCTGCTTAAAACAGTTTCTGAGCAAAGAGGAAATGAGGTTCTCTTGTCTTCCAGTAAAAATGTTTTGGAGGAGTGTGTTTTGAGGAGCGCTTAAAGTCCCATCTAGCCCATGATATCTTCTCTATTTGCCTGTGGTGAGACTTGTAGTTCTCACAGTTAATTATTTGGGGTTAGTCATAATGTCTCTAGGATGTACTGATGACAATCTGAATCCATTCTTTTATATATATATATATATATATATATATATATATATATATATATATATATATATGTATCTTTATTGATTTCAGAGAGAGGAAAGGAGAGGGAGAGAGAGAGACAGAAACATCAATGATGAGAGGGTCATTGATCGGCTGCCCAGCCCGCAACCCGGGCATGTGCCCCGACCGGGAATCAAACCCCGATCGCCTGGATCCTAGGTCGACGCTTAACCACTGAGCCACGCCCAGCCGGGCATCTGAATCCATTCTCAATGAAGGATTCTCTCAGCAGCTTCCTGACTGGCCCCTGTGCTTCTGTCTTCACCCTCCTTCTGTGTGTTCTTAATGTAGCATCCCGGGTGATCATGCCAATCTCTCCCAAACTAAAATTGCAGTCTGTCTGATTTCAAAACCAAAAAATATTGGAGTCAACTTCAAGTTTTCTCTTTCTTTCACACCCACATCCAATCTCTAAGCAGATCCTATCAACTCCAGAATTTGAAATATATCCCAAATTTAACCACTTCTCACCACTTCCACTGTTATTCTCATGGTCAAGCCACCATCATCTTTACCTGGTTTATGACAGTAATCTCTTAGCTGTTCTCTCTACTTCCCCATTTAGCCTATTCACAATACAGCAGCTAGACAAATTCTGTTAAGATGTAATTTAGTTTAACAAGGGTGCCAAGATAATTCAATGGGGGAAAATGATGGTCTTTTAAACAAGTGGTCCTAGGACAACTGGATTTCTACATGCAAAAGAATAATGTTAGATAGACCCCATTCTCTCACACCATATACAAAACTGAATTCACAATGGATTAAAGGCCTAGATGTAAGAGCTAAAACTATAAAACCCTTAGAAAATGAAATAGATATAAATCTTCATGATTTTGGATTAGGCAACAATTTCTAAAATGTGACACTAGAAGCTCAAGTGACAAAAGAAAATATTTGGACAAATTGGACTTCATCAAATTAAAAAAAATAATTGTGTTTCAAAGGACACCATAAACAATAGTGTGGTGAAGGCCTTGGGGGATGGCCTTGGTGGAGGGGAAAAAGGGCAGGTAGATGGGGGAATCTGTGATACTATCAACAATAAAAAATATATATTTAAAAAAAGTGAAAAGGCAAAATACAAAATGATAGAAAATATTTGGAAATCATGCATCTGATACGGGACTTGTAGGTAGTATATGTAAAGCACTTCTATAGCTCAATAATAAATGAAATAACCTAATTAAAAATGAGCAAAGGATTTGAGTAGACATTGCTCCAAAGATATATCATTGATCAATAAGCAAACAAAAAGATGCTCACTGTTATTAGCTGTCTGTGAAGTATAAATCTAAACCACTATGAGATGCCACTTCATGTCAACTTAGATGGCTATGATAAAAAGATGGATAATTGCAAGTGTTGAGGATATAGAGAAGTTGGAACCCTCATACACTGCTGGTGGAATGTAAAAAGCTTTGGCTACTTTGGAAAATAGTTTGACAGTTCCTCAAAGGGTTAAACATAGAGTTTCCATATGACCCAGCAATTTTACTCCTGGGTGTTTACCCAAGAGAAAGAAATGTATTTGTCTACATAAAAACTAGTACACAAATGTTCACAAAGCATTATTCATAATAGCTAACAAGTGGAAACCACTCAGACGTTCATCAACTGATGGACGTGTGGACAAAATATGGTGTTATTCAGCAATAAAAAGAAATTAAGGCCTGATAAACACTACAACAAGGATGAACCTTGAGAACATTCTAAGTGAAAGGAGGCAGTCACAAAAGATCACATATTGCATGATACCATTTGTATGACTATATACATGCACATATGTA
The DNA here is from genome assembly GCF_964146895.1 of Miniopterus schreibersii. Taxonomy (NCBI): domain Eukaryota; kingdom Metazoa; phylum Chordata; class Mammalia; order Chiroptera; family Miniopteridae; genus Miniopterus; species Miniopterus schreibersii. Next base: position 72,561,800 of record NC_138102.1, on the reverse strand, counting down.
CATGTGAATTAATTAATTAATGTATTGTGTTAATCTCTCATGAAGGCAAGAAGCTTGGTCTGGTATTTTCCACCGATATATCCCCAGCATCTAGAAGAGTGCTGGCATATAGTAGATGCTCAGTGGATATTCATTGAATGAAGGAATCAGTGTAAGTTTGTTCATGAACAATTGGTATCAATTAATGTGATTAGCTACTTGGAACCCAGGAAATAGTAGGTCACAGAAGAAATGTGAAATAAGATAGGCTTTTTTATAATGGGCCTTTGCAAATCAGTCCAAATTTGGGATGGTAGATTCTGCCCATAATGGGGCAACCCTACTAAGACATGAATTTGGAGGGTGAGGGTCTTGGGTGCTTGTTGAGAAGCAAGTTCAGAGGAAACAGGATGAAGGACTACTGAAGCCTAAGAGGGATGGTTAAAAGGCAGCGCTTCTTCCTTTGCAGCTTTAATTAGAGTGAGTGTTAGTGTTGGGCCTTCTTAAGAATTGAGTTACTGGTTAGAAAAACTTGTATGACTGGATGAGACAGTTTCAGAGTTTTTGAGGCAAAAAAACCCATCAATATATGCATGTTACCGTTGGGTATCATGAAAAGGAATGAAGAAACATAACCCAAGAAAAATCAGCTGTCATCTTGGTATGCCTGTTAGACATTAACTCATTTTATTATTATCTTAAATATCTGTAATGATATGCAATTAGAGTATTATTGTTTGGAAGGCACTTCTCTTTGAAAAGTAGTGAATGAAAACATTCTATTTAAATGTGGCTGAGAGATGGTTTAATATTATTTTTACTGATTAATCTTTTAAGTTGACAATCTAAAAACCAGTGCCACTGTAATTCAATATATGGCACTGGAGAAAGGCAGTTAACCACAGAATAGGTGTTTTCAGTGTAAGATATTCTTTCTTCTTTACTTAATGTCACAGAGGTTTTCCTCAGATTACTAGATTGTCTTACTATATATTTGACTGTACAGTTATATGTTATGTTAAAAACTGATTAAGTACTCTTACATTTAAAATACTATGGCCTAATTTATACAATTATTTTCTTGGTTATATATTGTGTGTTTTGAGCTTGGGTAAAAGCGCTTTTGAAAGTATTCACTATAAAATAAAAAATATGCCATTCACAATGATTTATAATAATATTTGTAAAATACCATCTTATTAACATTTTCTATACATTTTCAATTAAAATACACAAGATTTTCAAGGAAACTAATTATGGTGATAAATTTAGGTGTAAATTAAAGAATTTTACAGAAGGAAGGGAAAAATGGTTAAAATCATAGCCTCAGTTCTATTAGAATTGGTTCAAATGAGGCAGACCCCAGTGTGGGTTCTTGAGCCGAGTAAGAATCAGACACCACATTATTAGGCGTGTTTGCTGTGTAAGAGCCCATTGTGTGTTCAGTGTGATTGCAGTTAGCCATACATGGATTTTAAATAATAAAATTCAAGGTACATTCATGATACAAATTATAACTTGCTTGATAATATTTGTATTTGTGAACACCCGACTTTCAAACAGGTAGTCTTTTCTAGAAGGTCAAGCCTGGTCTCCTTTCTTGTTGAATATATCATCCTGATCTTCACTCACAGTATGTAAATATGTTAAATATGCATTCTGGGTAATGAATATAACTTGTGCAAATGGGTGATGTCCTTTGCCAGTGAGAACACTGAGGAAGGGCTCCCATCTACTTGTAACAGGTTAGTGAAGACTGACTGAATGGAAGGAGCATCCATGCTCAGGAACAGTGGAGCTCTGAAGACAGTTGAGTCTCAGACTATTCAAGTGTCCATTGCCACTGCTGGGCAATGCCGAAATTTCCCAGACATCCGGACCAATGCTTGCTTGAGGAAATCTGTGTCAGTCACTAGTCCAATGCCCAGGCTGTGTGGTATGTACTGTAAATACTCCAAGATATGTAGCCACTCTCTTGCTATTTGAGACCATTCAGGCCAGAAGTAGCAGTTCTGCCCACTGGGATGGGAAGACCCTACAGGACAATGGTCTGTAGCAATGCAAATTTAAATTACTTTTCCTAGTTTGATCCGTGACTCTGGGGGTGTCCTTCAGAGGCTATACTCAATTTTATTACATACATCATTGACTTAATATTAGAAAGTACCAGATGCAATGGGAAATATATTTGTTGGTCAATATTAAAAAAAAAAATTCTAAGTCTGAAGCTGCTTTCTAGTAGAAATCTTCTATGGCAGAGTGAGAGTAGACCTGACCTGCATTAGGACTCTGTCTTCTGGTTCACTTGATTCATCCAGATTTAAGTTGACTATTTTTAAGGGTCCCTAATGTGGGATCTGAGGGGAGAGGTGAGGGAGGAGTTTGGATAAGAAAGGATGACAAGCCAGTGTTTCATCTCTTTTCCACCTTGAATTTAGCATCTTTGCTGCCTCCCATGTCTTCAGTCAGGGCTCAGTACCATCCCTTCCACTTCTACTAAAGGCCCCAGAACCCACCTTTCATTACAACCTTAAGGCTGGTTCTATGGAGTTTCCCATCCACATAGTCTCGTTAACTTCTATTGTTAATCCATTACAAAGTATCTGGGTGAGAGTGAGTCTTTCTCTAGAACTAGAGGGCCATGTTGCAGATTAGAGACAAAACATTAAGAAGTAACTTAAATTCGATAAAGTAATTCACCAGACAACATGTGCCTCTTTACAGTTTGTCCATAGCTGTTAGCACAAAATCTGAATTTTGTGGCAATTTTTTCAGAAAGTTTATTTACCTGATGAGCTCTATGTAATCTGGATATGGTCGCATGGAAATAGAACACTTGCTTGCCATTCCCAGGGCCAAATTAAGGACATGTCAGTAATATTCCTAGAAATTTTAAAAACATTTTCATCCAATGAGTTGTTGTGTTGAAAAAAATTCTTACTGATAGCACCTCTGAAACATAACCTGTTGGCAAGCTTTTTTAAAGGGAATAAAAAAATACCATGTTTGATTTGCAGAAAATTTTTGATAATTTTTTTGAGATAATTTGGGAAAATTAAAAAAAAATTATAACAAAGCTCTTCAGGTTTTCTGGCCTACATTAATAATTAAGAGATCAATAAATGCACTGCAGCATTTACACGAGTATAAATGTGTACAATTGAATCAATAAGGTACATTAAACGATGTTCTCTGCAACCAAGCTGACTGAGAGTGCAAAGTGGGTTTAAAAAAATCAATAAAAGGAGGGAAATAGAAAGAGTTATTCCTGAAAATGGGTCTCGATCATCATTCTCTATGGCTCACTTTAATGTTGCACTTTTACGGGAAGTCTGAGGAAGCGGGGATTCTTCACATCGTTGCCCATGTCTTCAATAAGGGCTCAGTGCCACCTGTGGTCAGTGCTAAGTAGAAGGCCTCTGCTGTTTTAAGGCTTAACCCTGAATGACTTACCGGTGGGTCATCCAGCTTGGAAGTTTTGAATTGTTTTTCCCCATGGTTTTTCATCTTTTACATTTTATTTTTTCTTCATATTTGCCATTTTCCTTTCATCCTTTCTGATTCTGCAAGTACTTGTATTATTTAAAATGACTGGTAATAAATTTTATTGTTTGTTTCAGTTTGGTAAATACTGTAATATGTTTTATTGATTGCATTATTGTTTTGTTATATATAGCAGAGAGGAATATTTTGTGTCTGTTCAGAAAAGCCAAATTGTAATTGTGGTCTTTAAAGGCCCAGTTACTGGATCATTCCCTTAAATGTCATGCTTTCTGATACATTTAAGCAATGAGCATTTTTATTAATATTTTATAGCATAGGAATGCATTCTCTATTTTCCTAAACTCAATTTCCAGTTTAAAATGGTAGGCCTTTTTAAAAAACTTATCCTGACACAAAATTGGCTTTAGCTGAGATATCTAAAGGCTATTACAAACAAATACAGCCACACCCACCCCCCACCCCTCTTTGGAGATAGAGAAGCAGGCAGATAGCAGCAGTCTGGTAGAAAAGCCTGTCTAAGTCAGCGTTGGCAGCAGTGTCTTAAAGATGTATCTTGAGCATGATTTTTCTTATTTATAAAATTATGGTATGAGATCTCTAAAAATAAAACTAGCCCCTAGGAGCAAGTTCTCTGAATCTGTGTTTTCCAGAGCTGTCCTGTCTTTGTGAATATGTCCCATAAAGCTTTGTTCCAAACAGAGCAAACTGGAATCCCTTATACGTCAGACATTATTATGGTCTCTCCAACAGGAATTTGCAGTTTTCCCAATTGCTAGTAGTGCATGCTGTGATTTCATTAAATGATATAGAGTTGTCATTATCTATGTGCTTATACCTGCAGATGTTAAAATATGATGTTACTAAAGCGTCTTTAGACCTGGGTGTTCTGCAAAGCAGATGACAAGAGTCAGAAGTTGATTGCTGGCACTTCTGGGGTTGCCTCATTGCCTTCTCCAGGAAGGCAGGGAGACCCCAGCAGTTTTCAGAAGTACTTTCAGGTTTGAAGGTGGTGAACTGCAGTAACAATTTTTCATTTCTCTTGGTTACAGATAAGAATTTCTGATTTGAAGGTATCTTATCCATGGGGGTAGGTTACAGAGGAGTTTAGTGGCCTCAATTTAGTCTCCCCATCAGGATTAATTTTCATGAAGTCCTGCTGGAAGGTGGAATGGAAGAGACCATCCTCGTATTAGTTTCCTAGGGCTGCTGTAACAAAGTGCCCATGAACACAGTAGCTTAAAACAACAAATATTTATTGTCTCATAGTTCTAGAGGCTAGGAGTCTCAAATTAAGCTGGCAGCTGGCCATGGTCCCTCTGACACCTGTGGAGGAGAATTCTTCCTTTCCTGTTTCTAGCTTCTGGTTGTTTGCCTGCAATCCTTGGTTTTTCTTGGCTTGGGCTATACAGCACTTTAATCTCTGCCTTGGTTGTCACATGGCATCTGCCCAAGTGTGTCTGCATCTTTTCTCTTCTTCTTATCAAGTCATATTGGATTAAGGCCAATCCTGATGACATCATCTTAATTGATTACAACTTAAAAAGCCCAATTTCAAAATACAATCAGGTTTACAGGTACTAGACATTAGAACTTCAACATAGCATTTTGGTGAACACAATTCAACACATAGTAATTCTGAAGCTTTTTCTCGTGTCTAATCTACAGAGTCTTTCTTGGTGTGGGGTTAAACCTGAAGATCAGCAATCTGAACAATTGAATTTGGAAAACAAGTCTCTGGTACAAGTAAGGATGACAAAGCTTTTTAAAGGACAGTGCTTTTGGTGCATTGAAAATCTGGGTCTTTGTATTTCTTTGGAACATTCAGAGAAAGTCAAGGATAAGTCACCACACTGGATATGGCTTACTCTAATGCCTTTTGATGCTTCTAACGTGTTTGTAAAGCCCAAGATATGTTTGTGCATAGAGGTTATTATCTTTCATTTCTTTGTGTGGAAAACAACTGAGCTGATGGTGTTTTTCAATAACACAGTTACTGGACCTTCCACATAACAACTGCTGTCTGCTCTTTGCTCTTCTTTTGCTACAGGAGGTGTTTACATACCATTTGTTGTATTTTGTTATTGTTGCTCCAGTTCTCCTATGTGGATGGTATAAAACTGTTTAGGGTATATGAAATACTTATATTTTTATTTCTTATCCTGTACAATACAGACTTTTTTTTTTTTTTTTTTTACAGAATGGGGTCTGGTCATCCAGGTAAGAAGGTGTACCCTGGAGAGAGGTTTTCTCTTTACCAGGTCTGGAAGGAGTGTTCCAGGAAGGGGCTAGTTAATAGTGACTTGCATCTTGCAACTGGCCCAGCCTGTTAGGTGTGGGCTGTCTTTTACTCTGTGCCTGCTTCTGTGCAGTTAGATGTCATGTGTGTCAGTGATGTGAGCTGTCACTGTGTATAGCCTGGCCACTGACTTTTCCATTTCCAGAGCAGTCTGATGGGCAGATGGGGAACTTACTTTGTCTTGCCTTCTTGGGGTGGAATATAAGGCCAGAGAGAAGCCAGTGAGTGCTGAGGGCCAGTAAAGCAAAAAAAAAAAAAAAAAAAATAGACAATACTGCCCATGCTTCATTCTCTGAACTTTTTGAAACCGCCAACTTAATTCTTGTGGGGCTTCTCAATTATGAAAATCTTGGAGCAAGATTTAAGGTGAATATGTCTTAATATTTTTTGTGTGTAATAGCACGCTGTATTTTTTAGTAAGGATACTGTTTTTGGCATTGAGTTCTCAGTGCTTAGCAGTTGGAAGCCAGTTGACTTAAATTTTTTTTTGTAAATGGTAGGGGCTGACTGAGCATTCACCCTTATTTGGTGAATGTTTTTTAATGACTTGGTAGAAACTGAAACTAATGTTATGAGAATGGAAGTACAGTTTACCCTTAACAATGTGAGGATTAGTGGCACCAATCCCCTGTGTGGTCAAAAATCTGCTTATAAGTTTTGACTCAAAACTTAACTACTAATAGCTTACTGATGACTGGAAGAAGCCTTACCAATAATATAACTAGTTGATTAACACACATTTTGTGTGTTATAGTATGTATTATATATTCTATTTTTATAAAAAGTTAGAGAAAACATTATTATGAAAATCAAGGAAAAGAAAAATACATTTACAACACTGTATGTATTTATTGAAAAGAAATCCACATACAAGTGGGCCTGCGCTTTTCAAACCCATGTTATTCAAGGGTCAACTGTGTATTCTGGAGGCTTAAATTGTCATATGTCAATTTCAAATAGTCTTGGTAATAAGGATCTAAGGGTGCACACTATGAAAAACATGGCGAGATACAGGTTTAATGTGTTTTCTGTTGTTGGATGCTTAGTTAGGAGTGGGGGAAGACAAAATACTACGGAAATTATTGATTCATAAAACAGGAGTGGTTCCTGGAGTTCATCTTATCTGTCTTGTGTCTCCAGGCAGGTCTGCCATTGGCTGTGTGAGGCTGTACAAGATTCAGCCCTACAAATATGCTCTTTTAAAGGGTTGGCTGAGTAGGTGCAGGAGCAAGGGGGTGGCGTTGTAAACCTCTTCAATTATATTCACATTACGTATGACTCCAATAAGGTTTGAAATGAATTCCAATGCTGTTAGTATTGATTTTAATTTTCTTTCCTTTTTCTTTCTTTGCCTGGGATAAAAATGTTAATTAACTCTCACCTGTAAAACCTGTGTGACTCTTATTGCTTGTTTAATTTCGATTACAAGCCCATGGGGCAGGCTTCTTTTTTCCCTCTGTAGTGTGAAGGACCCCAATGGCAGAAATGTTTATTATTATTATGTATTGTAATAATCATGATGTTCTGCTAAAATATTATGCTGATTGCATTTACTCGCAGGTGATAGCTTTGGTCCTTTCAACTTGAAAATATTTTATTTTGCTTTAAGCAGGTCAGACAGTGATTTCATAAGGAAGACTAAGCTAGGTACTAAATTAAAATGTAGTTTAAACGTATTTTTTAATTACGTTCATTATTCTGAGCCAAGAGCAGTTACACCTTCAAAGTAAAGTATATTCTAGTCATTTTCAATCTCCTCTCACTCCAGAGTGGCAAAGTGGATTTTTTCTCACGTTATTCCCAAAGAAAAAAGGAAAAATAGGACTGGGACCAAGTTTAAAAAGTTTTGGCTGAGGAAGGGAGTTATGATTGAGTGAAAACAGGTGGCTATAATATTCTGCTTAGAAAGATCTTCCACAGGAACTTTTAAAAATTGTAAACTCTGTCATTTACGGTAGAAGGCTCCATCCATGGAAAGTGACAGAGAACTGAGCCACATACCAGAATAACTCAGGTCTGAAAACACTCCATGTGAACTATCTCAACAGAGAAAACCTCATTAATTAAAACTGACTTGGAAAGGCCAGCCAAATCAGTGAAGTTTAAATTAAAGTAATCTCTAGTGTCTGCCAAATTGATGTGATTACCTAAGGCCATTACCTAGAACTCGGCAGGGGTTCTGGGTAGTGGGAGGAATCAGGGAAACGCTGGGCTGGTTAGTGGGTCTGTCCTTGTCATAACTGACTCATTTTATTCATTCGGTAGACATTTATTGGGTACCTGTTACATAGTTGGCACCGTGCTAGGAAACGGGCATACACAGATGAGTAAGATGTTGCTTTCTTCCCTCAAGGATGAGACACACCATAAAGAGTTAGGAAGCTACATATAAGGCCAGTGGTAGATTATAGGGTATCATAGAAATACTGAGGATGGATAGTTAGACTAGCCCAGGAGCCGGAGAAAACTGCCTGGAGGAGGTGATATCTGAACTGAATCCTGCAGAATGAAGGTGGAGACAGCGTGAGCAAAAGCACTGAGGTCAGAAATAATACAGGCATAACAGGAGCCGCAAGCAGTCCCTGGACCGCAGAGTGAGGGGCAGTGATGGTGAGGCTGGGCAGTGGACAGAGGCGAGATTGGGACCGATGGTAAGGGCTTTGGGCTTTGTCCTGTATGTGATACGGTGCTACTGAAGGGTTTTAAGCAAGGATGTGTGGAGTCAGTTTTGCGTTCTACAAAGATATCTGAGGGATGGTTTCTTGAACAGAGGATACATTTGAGAGTGGAACAAGTCCAGAAGCGTGGAGGTGTTTAATGTGGCCCACTGTAGTAATGGGTTTGGGAGTCGTTACATATGGGTGGTAGATAGGGTTGTAAGAGTAGAAAAGATCCTCCCCTTATGGGTAGAGGGGATCCCCCAAGAGCATGGAAAGGACCCCACACAGAGGTTGGAAGAGATCTTCCAGAAATGAGGGGTGGGACTCCCAGAGCAGGAGCAGAGGGGATTCCCTCGCAAAGGGCAGATGGTAATTCATGAAGGGAGACCTGTTTGATTTACAAAGTTCACTTTTTTTCTGTCACTAAGACAAAGGTTTCCTCACTTCTTCCATCAAATAGGCTACTTGCCGTTTGCTTTCTTTTACAGTCACCTTTAAGATATTAACTTTTACAGTTTGGTGCCACTTTGATGAAAACATTTTGCTTCTGTGGGGAAGAGAACAGAAAGTATTATATGTTTACCTAAGACTGCCCTTATTAGGGATATTTTGTGTGCAGTTTATTTTTCAAGATAACAACATGAACAAAGTTTTACAAAATTGTGTTAATAGATGAAAAAGCATGAGTTTTTGGTAGGTTACTGTTCAGATGTTTGAAAATCACTTTTTGTCTATCATATGTGAATTAAATATTTCCAGTGCTGGTCATGTTTACATTAGACCTGTGCCTTTTTCATAAACAATGCAAGGAAAACTGTTTTTCCTGCCCGGTTGAATTATCCCAAATAACACATCTGCAGAGTACGAGTTAAGAGGTTCTGCTATAATTTAATCAAAAGAGTAGTATTTTAATCTGGGTTAAGTAGATACTTATATAGATTTTCTACCTTATGTTAGCATATATAATTATATTCAGAGAATATATTGAGTAAATACAAATTTAGGGAATGTTGGATATTGTGGAAGATCGGATTTTCTGTTTGTTCCATGTTCTGCCACTTTCTCACTGATTGACGTCAGGCAAAGTAGTAACTTCTTTGGGCCTCAGTTTTCTCATGTGTAAAACAGAAGGACTGGACTAAGTCAGTGGCTTTTGTGGTTATTATGATGATTATTCTTGGCTGGCTGACAGAAGCAGAGAAAGAGGCTCAGGTTTGAGTTGGAAGGTAACTGTGTGCCAGGGACTGACTAAGAGCTTAACTGGCCAAACGAAGGGCAGAAACTCTCCACCTTCTTCTCTCAGTTACTCAGATTCTTGATGATGGTCCACATACCTCCATTTGCCATTTAAATTAACTTTGTCAAAATATTTTACGAAGATGCATAATTGGATTGTAAATATGTGCTCCATTTTTTCTTCTAATTGTGTTTTATAGAACAGTGATTAGTGGCACTCAACCAAAGGAGTTCATGGTTAGATAAGTCTTGGGAAACACTACTTACCAGGCCCTTTCTTAGAAATTCCCAGAGCATCTCACATTTCCAGGAAGCTGTCCTGCAAACAAAAGGTTTTTTAATCTGGCAGTTCTCATATGAATTTATTAGATTCCTGTCTCACTCAGAATCTGTTACCATCCCAGAGACCTCAGTACATTTTATGGGGAACAAGGATGTGTTTGCCTAAGCTCTCCAGATGGTCACTGAAGGTACAGGGTATTAAATGCCAGAGAGAGGAGCGCTGTGCTAGACTCAGATGCATGTCTTACAATCTAAAGAGGCTTGGAAAATGCATATAGAAAGAAATTAACTAAGTGCTACCCCCCTCCCCCCACAAAGGTTTTATTTAAACTGACAAGTGCTGTGATTTTTATTCAGGTAGCCTTTAACTCCATGGTCAGCAAGATAATTGAACGAAAACTTAAGAATTTCAGGTTTTCACCTTTTCATTTTAAGGACAGCCTTAGAAATTGAATGTGCTTTGACTTGTGAAAATCCCACCTGGTTGGATCCATAGGTCTCTCGCCCTGTCCCCACCTCATTCCTGTCCCTTCTCCTTTCTTCAGGGAAAAAGGAAAAGAAAAGGAAGGGAAAATAGGAAGATGGGTGATTGTGTTTATAAAAGCCCTCTCCATGGCCTTTAGTACATTAGCCTATTCTATATTTTTTATAATAGAAAATAGTGTGAGGGGGAGCATTTGCTTTAAAATTGGAATGATTTGTTGTTGTGGATTGGTGATAATAGTATTTATATGAGATGTGCTAATATGATTATTTTGGATTTACAATAACCTTAATATTTGATTTCTTTAAAATGAAAGAATCAATAAGCAAATTCCTAAAAATAACTAATTCTAGCAAAGTATTAAAAAAAAAACAACTCCTCAAAGTTGATAATATTTTTCAAATGGTTTCATATATTTAATTAATGGTGAGGGCAGTAGAGAGGGTGGGGTGGGAAGGAGATTAAAGAGAGGCTGTCTACAGCAAGATTTATTCAGACCACCTCTTCTCCACACTCCTGGCTGTTCTTTTCTCTCTCCCCTGTCCCTCCACAACAGCCACACGTGGACTTCAGCACCAACTTTTGCCATTCCTGTTCTGGTAGTGAGCCCCCTGACCTCAGGGAGCTGCATGCCTAAAACAAACTTTGGAGAACAACTTTGTAACGACAGCCTAATTATGTTGTCTGCCAGTCAAGTAGAAAAGAACATGGAATTCATTTTCCTACATGTCTGTATTGTCTACAGAGAGTGAGGGGTGACACAGTTCCCAGTATCCTTGCAAAGCAGAACTTCAGCTGCTTATGGAGGGGATGAGAACCACCCGTTATTATTGGGTTTACAGGAAAGTGTTGCTCTTTATTCCCATCTGGCTTAACAAGTGTGATGAAAAAATAGCCACAGAACAATCAGAAATAGATGTAACTTGACCCCATTAAAATGATTTGGGGACATCTGCCTTTGGTGAGAAGTGCACTAGGAGGGAGCTGGCAGGTCAATACTGACAGCTGCACTGGGGAACAATCACAGAGAAGTTCAAGGTGTTCCTTGGTGCAATCTTGGCCTGGAGGTCAAGGTTCAAACACTTTTCTGCCTAAAAGAAACATGTTTCTTCAGTCTTTTAGGTTTGAATTCTGATTAAAGGAGCATTTCCATTTCCCCATCAAGCCAATTCTTCTTTGTCCCTATTGTTTAAATCATGTGTAATATTTTTGGGGTGATTCAGGTGTTACCCAATAGTTCACTTTTTTTAAAATCATGCATATGATAGAATGGTCACTGAATAATTAAAGTTGGAACATGAAAAATTGCTTAGCAAAACTCAGAATTTAAAACCTCAAGATCTTCTCTGTCCTTTGCCATGTGCTTTTCCTTGGGTCTGTCTTTTCTAAATTGCATGACTATGCTTTGTTTTATTCTTTTGTTTTGTAAATATGTGATTTGCTTTGAGAAGTAATATTGTCATTATGTGCTCCTTGGACCATATCTGGTTACCAAAAAAGTTAGGAGCATCAAAACTATCTCTAAGTTACTTATAGCTGGTCAGAAACAGAAAGTGGATGTACAGATAACAGCAGAGAGCAGCAGTCACTTTTCATGCAGAAATTTCTTACTTGTGGAAGATAACTTTGACTCAGCAATCAGAAGATATGCTCTTATTTTAAAAGTCTTGCTGCCCAATCCTGCCCTGGTCTCAGGGAGAGGAGCATGACTTTGACTAACACTGTTAGCTCTTTCGAGCGCTCTGTTTGGGGCACCTCAGAGCAAGAGCATAAAGCATCACTATTTGGTGATTCATGAGGCCCACATTCTTTAGATTGGCGGTGATTATAAAGGCACAGCTAGCCATGTCCTGATTCCTTAACCTTCAGTCATTTCAGGGAGGCAGGGTTCTTTGCAGTCATCTTTTCTGGCTCAGAGTGATTGATGGTTGCTTACTCAGTGGGAATGGAGACCCTATTTGGCTTTCTCGTAATTAAAATGCTTCCATTACTCCTAAATACCAGTCAGGAAAATATTAGCTTATCCTTTCCTGCCAAGGTCAAGTGCTTTAGAATTACAACTTAATAATCAAGGAAGTCAGGACGTACATCCCATGCAATAACATTTGAATTCTTGATATGCTAGAGAATGTTAACTTGTCGTGTCAAACACCAGAGTGTTCAGTGGTGGCGGTTGTCCTCTCTCCCTCCTTCTCCCAGGGGTTCTGTTGCCCTCCTGATGAGATAATAGAATCGGATAATTTTTCTTTTGTAGGGATCTTATATATGCTGCATTCATAGCAAGATGAAGCAGGGTAACTAATGTAAGAGTGCATTTCTTGCATAGATTTAAACAGAAGCTGTGTTTGTGAAAGAGATGGGTATAGAATGGGAGTGGAATCTTATGGTATTGGCCTTTCTCTGCCTGGCTTATTTTACTTAGCATAATACTCTCCAGGTCCATCCGTGCTGTCACAAAAGGTAAGATTTCCTTTTTTTTTTTTTTTTTTTACAGCAAGCAGTATTCTATGAATCTAATGAACAAAATTAGCAAACAAAATAGAAACAGACTCGTAGATGCAGAGAACAGACTGACAGCTGTCAGAGGGTCAGAGGGGAGGGAATGGGGGGGCTGGGTGAAAAAGGTGAAGGGATTAAGCCAAGAAACAAAACAAAAAAACCCCAGCTCATAGACACAGATAACAGTATGGTGATTCCCAGAGGCAAAGGGGGCTGGGGGAAGTAGAAGAGGGTAAAATGGAGATAAATGGCAACAGGAGACTTGATTTTGGGTAGTTAACACGCAATACAGTATACAGATGATGTATAATAGGATTGCACACTTGAAGCCTATATAATTGTATTAACCAGTGTCACCCCAATAAAGTCAATAAAAGTTAAAAAACAAACAGCCCAGCTGGGCTGTAGCTCAGCAGTTGAGCGTCCACCTGGGATCCAGGAGATCGAGGTTTGATTCCTGGTCAGGGCACATGCCCTGGTTGTGGGCTCGTCCCCAGTTGGGGGCATGCAGGAGGCAGCCGATCAATGACTCTCTCATCATTGATGTTTCTATCTCTCTCCCTCTCCTTTCTGCTTTCTGAAATCAATAAAGATATATTTAAAAAACAAACAAACAAAGGGAGGTGGAGAGAAAGAGAGAGCCTTCTTTTGAAGAAGGAAGAATTAGATAAATATGAATTAGAAACCATGCAGAATCTTTAAGTTCATTTTAGTTTTCAGTTGGATTTCTTCGAAAATCTATTATTGGGGTTATAATACAAAGGGAAACTTGACTGGTTTTTGTTTTATCTTTACATATGTATTTAGCATTTATTGAGGTTCTGTTGTTGTGCTGGTCAGGGGTGATACTCAAATGAATAAACTATTTTTTGCTCAGGGACAGAAAAATAGATTATTTCATCAGTGTGTTACGATTGTGCTGCCAAGAAGATAGGGAGGCATAGGTGCTCTGGGAGTTCTCTCTACTGTGCTTTCTGTCCATTGGGTTAAAGGTATTGAAGGAACAGATGTCAGAAGGAGGGCAGAAGGAGAAACAAGGCATCAGACATATAAGGGAGGGTACGTAGCAGATGTAGTGGAGAGATTGGGCCCGTTTGGACCCGGCATTCGGGGCTCTGGGGGGCAGGTATGCCATTCCTATTTGTGCAGAAGCATGTGCTACCTTTCATGCATGACAGGTCCTTTGTATACATTTGATTTATTTAATTGAAAGGAACTGGTGAAGAGGCAAACTAGGCACTTGCATTTGGGCAACAGCAAAAGAACATGAAAAATGAGTCCCTAGAATCTTTTCCTGGTGTTCGCAGCATTATTTAAAAGACCTAATGTGATGTCACGTATGATTTATGCTGTGTAGGTGTTTTTCTACTGTGTTCGAAGCAGATAGGTATTAGAGTGTAATATATTATGTAGTTTCAAATATAAAAACTGCTTAGTGATGTGAAGAGATAAGGTGTTGTACTGCTGATCAGATAGCCCAGAATAACTGTTTTCAGCGTCAAAGCTTATATTTGGACATTTTTATCCTAATGTTCAGGAGTTTAATTTCCTTTTTTCCTACTTGTAGCTGGAGGATTTGGTCCAATTCTTCTTTCTTTCATACATATATCCTCCCTCCCTCCCTCCCTCCCTCCCTCCCTCCCTCCCTCCCTCCCTCCCTCCCTCCCTCCCTCCCTCCCTCCCTCTGCCCATCTTTCTGTCTTTTTATTTTCCTCAGGCATTTGTATGGATGTGTAAAGTGTTGCCACCAATTTGCTAGAGAGCAACACCTGGACAGAAAGAGTCTTGGATCCCATTTATAGCTATGATATCAACTCACTTCTACTTTTGAGTATCTTCAATGCCTCTCACTTTGTCTTGGGCTTTCCCTTTTGCAAACTTGTGTTAAAAGTGCATTTGTACTCACAGAGTGCTATGTTGTCTGGTTAAAATGAATATAAGAAGATTAAGAGTCTAAAGTGCTTTTAGGAATAACAGAGCCAGCAGTCTTCCAATTTTTAATTTTTATTTAAAATTTGTGGTGATGTCATTTCAAAACAATCCTAACAGGTAGAATACAGAACACTTACTTGGCTCTTGAGTAATTTTTAAGAAGTGGAAGCATTTAAATGAGGATCCCAGCTTTGCTTTTATAGATACTGGTTTCAATTATGTTCTGGGCTTAAGTGGTAGGAGATGTTAGAGAAAGTAAAGAGTGTCCCGCCAAGAAGTAATTTTACACCTACTAGATTTCCAAGTGCCAAATACAGCTTCCCTAGAGTGATTTTCAAGATGTTGAAGCATAAAAAGCTACAGAACATGTCTTAAAATGGGACAAAGCTCCTGTGTGACAGGTGCCGGCTCTCACTCCCTCTGCCAAGATTGAGCTAAGGGTTCCTTCCGTTTAGTGTCTTCCGCAGAGTGATGGAGCTGCAGGACCTTGAATGTTTCTTCAGGTCGTGGGACAATTTTGAGAAGGCTGCAAACTCAGTAACTATGCTGATGCTCCTAGAAAGAAAATCTCTTTTGGCTCCTTGATTTTTTTTTTTTAAAGCCCTGCTTTATAATGGCATAACTTTTTAAAATAGGTTTAGTGCATCTCTTAGGTTTCCTCATAGAGATTCAGATGGATAGTGTCACCTTTGTGTGAAGCTGAGTGTAGCATGTTGAGAGTATTTCACAGTCAGATATGGGATTTTGCAATCATTCTTACTGCATTTAGCATTTGGGTAAATGTTGCCCAATATTTTGGAATCTCAGGATTTAAAGAGAATTCCGTGGAAGATGGCTAGCTTCATAACATAGTAGCTTTGTAATCTTAAATAAGATTATCTCATTAAACTTGTATGTAGAATCACTGAAGTTACATAATTCATATGTATTCTGTTCTTACCAGAACAGTGGAAACGCTGCACAAAACTACCTCAGATGTTTTTATTTCACGTCTTGATATGTTCATATCCTCCCAGATACTCTGCCTTTGGCTTACTGATAAATAAGAAAGAACTGAATGGAAAACAAACCTTGGGTTAGCTTCTCTTTCCCTTTCTTTCTGTGTCATTTTTAGCATAAATGGTTGGCTGACATTCAGAAAACTGTTCAAGGGTCAGTTGTATAATTTTTTATGTCAATTATATCTCAGTTTTAAAAGGGAGGCATTAAAAAGGTTTCTACATGAGGGAAAACTTGTGCCAAGGCAGGGAGGATTCGAAGTACGGACTCGCTAGGTTCAGGGAGCAGCCGTAGTTCAGGGCGGCCTGAGAAAAGAGAACATGATAGTTTTGTAGAACATTTACACTCCATTGCACAAAAATGATGGACTAAGATGCCTGCTTCCTTATTCTAATTTATATTGCATAGGATCTATAAATCTGCAGACATAGTCCTGAGAGGAATCATCATATTTATATATGTGATTTCTCAATAATAATGTAAGTAATTTATGTAAACTTTAGACAATTTCCCCCCAAATGAAACACTATTAATTCTCTGTTTTGCTTTTAGAATGATTACAGTTAGAGATATAAATCTTGAATTTTTTTCAAATATGTCTACTTGAAGAAAGGATTAGGCGAACATGCTGTAGTTCTTTTCTTTATATGTGAAAACTCCAGTGAATTGAAAGATGTTGTTCTTATCATGTCTTAGAGATAGCGTATGAGTTCTGATACCGTCTTCAGAAGCCTGAAGCAGGAGGTCAGAACTGGGCAGGGGACTTACTCATTTGGACAGGCTAGGGGTTGGGAGGTGGCATGGCCAAAGGGTGTGGAAAGCCCTTTGTCAAGCCCTAGTCCCTCAGAGTTCTGGCTGCTCCATACCATGTTTTGAGGCTGTCCCTACTTGGTAAGCTGCATTTGGGTCCTCTCGTGGTTGCTGCTTTGGATTCCTTATGTTGAGGTGAGGGCTTAAATCAGGAGTCTTTTCTCTGACTACCTTGGGATCTGGTGAATAGTTTCCTCTCCCTTTATCTGTGGTCTTCTTATCTCACAGTGTCCCAGCCACTATATTATGACCATTGGTTTGGGGAGGATTCGGGGGGAACCTGAATGTTCATTCAGTGCATTGAACAGCTCCGGCTCCCAGGCAGAGAGGCAAGTTAGAGCAAAACAGTCACAGAAACCAAAGCCCACACATAGCCCTGAACATGTAAGTGCTGATTCATGGGTGTGCATGTGCATGTGAATGAGTGTGTGCTTCTCTATGCCCCTGTGGGTAGGTGTGGAGCACCACAACTCAGGGGAAAGTAAAAGTACCCAGTTATCACTGCTGAAGAACATCTGCTTTTCAATAGGCAGTGTAAGAGCTTAGGAATCTTGGTGAAAGCCATTATCTGGAAGAATGACTAGCTGCAGGTCTTCATGGAAGGGTGGCCAGTGCAAGCTTAAATGCTAATTGTTTTACATTTAGATCAGCTTGAAATTAGACCCTGAGCCTTCAGGGAGAGGTGGAGAAGAGTAATGGTAGGAAAAAGAAATTAGCGACTAAAACTAATTTTTTCCTATGCATGAAATATTTTTCCACGAATTCATTATATCCATTATAGCTGATCGTGACATAGTTTTAAAGTTTCTCCATAGAGGTCTTATACATTCTGAAGTTAATTTAAATATATTTTTGTTTTATTGTGGCTGTTATTTTTTTTTAATATTTTCTATTTGATTATTAGAACAGTATTGTTGATTTTTATAAGCTGATCTTGAATTTAAGCACCTTGCTCAAAATTTTTTGCTATTTTTCTATTTTTGAATCTATTTATGCATTGATCCTGTTAATTCTTATCTATTGGTTTTGTTTATTTTTTATATTGATGTTCACATTTTTTTACTTATCTATTGATTGTGTTAATTTTTCTATGTTGATAATTACACATTCTGCTAATCAGTTTTTCTCTCCTTCAATTGTTATGCCTGGTTTATTTATTTAATTTTTTTGTTGCATAGTGTTGGCCTGAAGTAGTGATAGCAGGTAGCATTATGTGTGTAAAGTTTTTCAGTTATGGTGTTTGGTGTAGATTTTGGCACATAATGATCATCTTGTTAAGAAGTTAGCTTCATTCTTCATAGTCCGAAAATTTTTAACATGAACCACTGTTACACTCCTTTAAATGTTATTTCTTCATTTACTGAGTGAATCATTAGATTTTATCATTTACTCTATTAATGCAGTAGATTACTTTAATAGATTTTCTGATGTCAAACTGTGCTTGAATTACCAGGATACTTACTTTCCGGGCATATGATGTGCCTGGATCTCAGGATAAGCTGTCTGATCATGATGTCTCCCCTTCCACCTCCGCCTCTGCCGTCATTATTTTAATACTGTTAGATTTGACTGGTTAATGTTTGCTTTAAGGTATTTGCATCTGTGTTGATCAGTGGAATTTTCTTGCATTGTCTTCATCAGGTTTTATGATTAAGGTATCATTGTTCAAAAACAAAAGAAAATATAATTAAGATATCATTGTTCTCCTTCTATATGTTAGGCAGCATTTCCTCTTTTCCTTTTTGTGTGCTTAACAACTTATACAAGGTACGAATTTTCTGCTCCTTGAAAGTAGAGCTCACTAGCAAAATGATCTGGGCCGGATCATTTTTGGTGTGGAAGAGATTTTAAAAATTATCATTATTACAAATTTGATTTTTTATGCTTGATTTTTAATTCAGGGTTTCTACTTTATCGTAAGTAATTTTGACATTTGGTACTTTGAAGAATGTTTGACAGTTATTTTCTCATTTAGATTTTTTATTTGCAGTTATTTCTATGTTTTATCTATCTAATTGAGGTTTGGCTGACATATAACATTGTATTAGTTTCAGGTGTACAACATAATGATTTAATATTTATATATATTGCAAAATAATCACTACAATAAGTCTAGTTAACATCCGGCACAATACATAGTTGCAACATTTTTTTTCTTGTGATAAAAACTTTTAAGATCTACTCTCTTAGCAACTTTCAAATATGCAATACAGTTGTATTAATTATATTAACCTAGCGGTACATCTCCATGACTTATTTGCCTGAGATATGTTTGACTTGGAATCGTTTTTAAAAAACCATCTTTTGTTAATCTTCTACCTTCACTCCCCCTCCCCCTCCCTCCTCCCTCCCCCCTCCCCCTCCCCCCTCCCCCCTCCCCCTCCTCCCTCCTCCCTCCTCCCTCCCCCCTCCTCCCTCCTCCCCCTTCCCCCTCCCTCCTCCCTCCTCCCTCCTCCTTCCTCCCCCTTCCCCCTCCCTCCTCCCTCCTCCCTCCTCCCTCCTCCCTCCTCCCTCCTCCCTCCTCCCTCCTCCCTCCTCCCTCCTCCCTCCTCCCTCCTCCCTCCTCCCTTCTCCCTCCTCCTTCCTCCTCCCTCCCTCCTCCCTTTATAAATACTTTTATATTGATTTTTTTTTTTTTTTTACCCACATCATTCTTACTTCCTTTTTGTGTGCTTGGTTTTCTTTCCAGTTTCTTGTATTGAATGTTTAACTTGTTTGCCTTTAGTATTTCTAATTTACTTAAAAGCATATTTAAAATTAGAATTCCTTTTAAGATTTTTCTCTGTCATGGTTGGTTCATGGCATGTTATTTGTTTTCCAGACATAGATTTTTTTGTTTGATTTTAGCTTCCCCTTTGTTACCAATCTGTGTTTATTACATATGATGGTCATAGAACATTTTCTGTATGATACTGACCTTATGAAATGTATTACTTCTTGTGGCCTATTCAAAATCAAATTTGTGGAATGTTCCAATGCACATTTCTCCATCATGTAAAGACTTATCTAAATCTATTGTTTCAGTTTATTCATTGGGCTATTCTATTCTGTTGTTTTGCTACCTCATTGTCTACTTGATCTATCAGTTTCTGAAAGTGTGTGTTAATATCACAATCATGATTTTAGATTTATTCATTCTCTTCATATTTTTCCAACTATTCTTTTGTATATTCTGAGGGAAAGTTGTTAGGTGCAATTATGTACACAATGGATTTATATTTTCAACTTACTCTTCCTTTTACTAATGTGTAATTTCTTTGTCCCATATGATTTTTCCTTGAATTCTATTTTTTTGTCAAATATTAAGATAGCTATGATAGCTTTCTTTTGGTTCATTTATACTTGATATATATGTTTAACCTTTTGTTTCTATAATTTTCTATCCCTTTTTTAAAATTACGATTTTTACAAACAAGATATTACTTGCTTTATAAAGTCATATGGGGAATATTTGTTTTTCTTGTCTGTGTGTTTTTTGGTGAGGAGAGTATAATTGACACATATAAATGGCACTGGTATTAAGTGCCAAATAATATTTATGTAACTATCACACCAATCAAAGTATAGAAAATTTTGATCCCAGAAAGAGTCCTCATGCCTTTTTCCAGTCACTTTGCACACCACACCTTTCTCTGAAGTACAGATACAATCACTTTTCCAGTGTCTATCAGTGTATCTTAGTTTCACCTGTTCTAGAATTTCATATAAATGAAATAATATTATATACTCTTATGTCTGGCTTCTTTTACACAGTGTGATATTTTTGAGATTTCTCCAAATTCTAGTTTGTATCAGCCATTCATTTCTTTTTTTGCTGTGCAGTATTTTGTGGCATAGATATACCATACTTTATCTGTCAGCCTATTGATGGGATTTTTGGTTTAGATTATCTATTGTAAATACACGGCTATAAAATTTTGTGTACAATGCTTTCTTTTGAGGGATGAGGGAAGATGTATATAAATACCTAGGAATGGATGGGTATATAAGAAACTGTCAAATTGTTTTCTAAAGTAGTCATAGTATTTTATGTTTCCATCAGTGATGTCTGTTTTTGTTGTGTTGTCTATTTCTTTTTTTTATTGAATTACAGCATTTTAAAATATATTTTAGATATAAGTCCTTTGTCAGAGATGTATATTTTCAATATTTTCTTCCTGCCTTTTCAGTTTTTTAATGATATCTTTTGAAGAGCAGAAGTTTTAATTTTGATGCGTTTCATAAATCACATTTCTCCTTAGTGTGTTTGTGTGCAGAAAGATCTTTTGCCATCTTAGGGGACATAAAGGCATTTCCTTGTGTTTTCACCTAGCAGCATTACAATCTTAGTTTTTATGTTTAGGATTATGAAACACCTTGGATTACTTTTTCCATCTTTTGAGACTCATTAATTATTACAGATTTATAGTTTTCACATCATTTGTTGAAATGATTCTACTTTGTTGAATCATTGGATATTAATTGGTTATAGATGTCCATAAATATTTCTCAATTCTTTATTCCATTTCATTGATTTATTAGTCTGTGTATCAGCACCTCATTTCTTTACCACTACTGTAGCATTTTTATAAATTTTACAGTCAGGTTTGATAAATCCTAGATGCAGGCTGATTGGAAGCTGGGTCCTCAGGCGTGGCTGGGAAAGTGTGCGGTCACGCTCCTTCCAGGGACAAAGTAGGAGATGGCTATTTTTGCCTGCTCCCTCTGCACTGTACCCGGATGTATAGTGCTGGAAGGTGGGGGTGCTCCTGTGCCTGTTACAAACTACTGCTTTGTTTGAAACAGTTCTGTGGAACTTATGAATGGCAGTTCCATTGACTGTCAGAGCCAGGTGATTTGGGTTTTTTCCCTTGGGGAGCATCTGCAAAAGTTGGCGTATCAGACTTGTATACAGGCTCCTTCTAGGGAGATACAAGCAGCTGGGAGCTGGCGAGAGGGAGAAGGTAAGGAAGGTATCTGTCAGCTTTCCTGGTTTCCAGGGAGGGTTGCCAGTCTGTTAGTTACTTTTAAAATTGTGTTCTTTTTCTAGCTTTATAACTTGGAAGCATAGATTTTTGATCCTAAACAATTCTTATTTTTTAATACAAGCTTCTTTTAAAGCTACATGTTTTCCTCTAAGCATTCTTCAGTTAATTTCACAAAATTTTATATATGTGTGTGTGTGTGTGTGTGTGTGTGTTCTAAATACTTTCTAAGTGTTCTTGATTTCTTCCTTGGATTCATGGATTATTTAGAAGTGAGTAGCTTAATTTCCAAATAATTGGGTTTGAATTTCTAGACCTTTTATTATTGATTTCTGATTTAAATTCTTTGTGGACATATGCCGTACAGGTAACATATTCTGTATGATATTTTAAAATTTATTGAGAATTATTTTATCTTCCAGTATATGGTCTGTCCTATTGAATATTCTTCAAAGTACTGGCAAGAATGTATATTATGTGTCTTCTGCATTGTTGAGTTTAGTTTCCTACATGTATTTCAAATTAAACTTGGTTAATACTGTTGTTCAAGTCTTATTTATCTATCTTATTTTTTCCTCTTTTTATCATTCCTGAGAGGGAGAGATGTTAAAAACTCTAACTATATGTGTGAATATTCTAATTTCTCTCTTAATTTCTGTCAATTTTTTTGCTTCATGCATATTAAAATTCTTAGGTGCTTACATATTTAGATTGTTATTCTTTATTAATGAAATGGCCTTCTAAATAATACCCCTTTATTATTGTGAAATAACTCCGTTTATCTGGTAACATCCAGTGGTTTGAAGTATACTTTGTTTGATATTTATATAGCCAACTCAGCTGTCTTATGTTTCATATTACATAATGTATTTTTCTATTTTTTTAACCCGTGTCTTTATATCTAAAGTGCATTTTTAGAGAGCATATAATGATTTGCTTTCTTATCTAGTTTAACAGTCTATGCCTTGTAATTTGTTGATTTATTCTATGTATATTTAATGTAACTATTGACACTTGCATTTAATTATGCAATCTTGATATTTGGTTTCTCTTTGTCCCCTCTATTTTTGTTTTGTTGTCCTTTCTTGTCCTTTTTAAGTTAATTGAATATTTAATACCCCCTTTTATATCCTTTATTTTCTCTTATTTATATTTTTGTATTATTTTTAATAGTTGCTCTAGATATCACAATAGTTAGTTTTATATCGTTGCAAACTGCCTTTACTTAATGTAATAAAACCGCATATGGAACGGAGGATCCTTACAATAGTATATTTCTGTTTTCATTTCTCTTTGCTATTGATGTCTCATACTTTTCTTCTATATATGCTATCAAACTCATAATACATTATTGTTGCTTTTGTGTTAGTGAGCTGACTTAAATTGAAATGAAGAAGTAGTATTTTATATTTATCCATATATTAATTATTTCAGTCTTCTTTTCATTTTTCATGTAGGTCTCAATGTCCAATACCCAAAATCTGACATTATCTCAGTACCATTTCACTTCAGCTAAAATACTTCCCTTAATCTTTGTTTGTTGTGCAGACCTGCTGTAAATGGCTTTTGCTTATCTGAAAATCTTTCTTTTGTCTTCACTTTTGAAATGAAAGTTATTGAATGCTGTTTTTGGCAAAGGATTTTAGTTATGTTTTTCTTTCAACAATCTAAATATGTCATTTCATTGTCTCCTGGCCTTTTCTTTCTTTCTTTCTTTTTTTTTTTAAATGTCTTTGTTGATTTCAGAGAGAGGAAAGGAGAGGGAGAGAGAGACAGATAGAAACATCAATGATGAGATAGTCATTGATCAGCTGCCTCCTGCACGCCCCCTACTGGGGATCGAGCCCGCAACCGGGGAATGTGCCCTGAATGGGAATCGAACCGAGATCTCCTGGATCCTAGGTCGATGCTCAACTGCTGAGCCATCCTGGCCAGGCATGGCCTATTATTACTAATAGTAGACCTGTCACCATTCTTACCTTCTCCCCTGCCACCCCACCCCCGGTGTGTGTGTATGTGTGTGTGTGTGTGTGTGGACTATTTTTCGTTTCTTTATATTTGCTTTCTGGAGTGTGACTATGATTTTCCAAGCTGTGGGTTGTTGTTTTTTTATTTATACTGGATTTGTCATTGTTTTTTTGATTTGTAAAATTTTCAGCCAATATTTTTTCTGAAAATAGTTTCCCTTTTCTAGTTTGTTTCTTCTCTTCTCTGAGGTTTCCAATCACAAGTATGCCAGACTACTTTTTAATATCCCTCCATTTATTGAGGCTCTGTAATAATACACTTATTTATGTGTTTATTTCCAATTTCTGTGCTTTAGTTTGGGTGATTTCTGTTGGCCTCATTTCAAGCTTATTGATTCTTTCTTGTGGCCACTCTGCTGTTAATCCCATCCATTAAAAATTTCAACTCAGATACTGTTTTTTATTTTATTTTAGGGTTTCTATGTGCCCTGTTTTGTCATTCCTGCCTTTCCTGAAGTTCCCCTATAGTCATCCTTTAAACCAGTGATTTTCAACCCATGTCCCAAGGCACACTGGTGTGCCACAAGAATATTTATAACATGTAGTACCTGACTATTTAGTTAGGGGCACATGGGCTCTTTTCCCTTGGATTGTCAAATAAAAATATGATGACAGCCAGCACAACAATAGCTGTCCAGTGTGAATTAATCAATATCATATCTACTTTCTTTGTCAGATCGGCAAAACATACTTTTTGCTGTGCCGCAGAATTTTAGTAACTAGTTTATATGTGCCATGAGGTTAAAAAGGTTAAAAATTGCTGCTCTAGACCCAAATTCTCTTGTATAGCTTTTGTAATATGTTTGTCATGATACAATATGGTAGTTTTTGTTTGCCAATTCCAAAATTAAAACTTGCTCTTATTGACTGAATTTTCATGACTGTGTGTCACATTTTCTTATTTATTTTCATGTATAGTGAATTTTTATTGCATGTCGTATCATGGATGATATGTGGTAGATGTTCTGGATTTTTCATTTCCTTTGAATACTTCTGTGTTGTGTTGTGGCAGCCAAGTGTGTTACATAATGATCATATTAAACTTGTGGAGGCTTGGTATTAGGCTTTGTTAGGTTCAGTCTATTTTAGTTTTGTCCCATGAGAAATGAAGTTGTGGGTCTTCAGTGGTGTCACTAGAAAGCTCAAATTGTTTTCCAAGTCCCACCTAAGTAGGACTTGAATTGCAAATTTTGTCTCCTCTGAGATGCGCAGCTGCTGAAATCTATGTTTGATTCATTTAGGATTCCATTCATTGGTTTTCTCCTGTGCCCTTTGGAGCCATGCCCCATGCATGCATGCATGCACAATTAAGCAGTCAAGGACTTATTTGCAGGTTTTAGGTTTTGTGTTTCTCTTCTATGGATTTATTACCCCCACCCTGGCCACTTTTAACAGGGCTTTGGTAGCCTCAGACTGTCCTGTGACTCCTCAGACCAACAAGACAATGGATTTCTGCTTGAATGCCATCTCTACTGCCCCAGAGGAAACGATGTATGACACTAGATCTTATCCAGTGTGGTTTTTTCCTTTCGAAGGTCAGCTCTCCACTTTGTTTGCTTTCTCTTCAATGCCTTCAAAGAGTTGTTTTTATATTTGGTGTCGAGTTTGTACTTATTTTCAGCAGGAGGGTTAATCTGATAAAAGCTCCCCTAGCATTATTAGAAGTCAGAACTCCTCTGAAGGTCTTGATCAGTGGGTTTAAACTATTTATAATGATGTTATAAATCCTGCTATATCAGGATTTGTTTCTGCTATCTTATGTTTTATATTTACTGGATTTTTTGTTTATTCTTTTCTTCTTTTCAAATTTCCTTTGAATATGTAATTTTTGAAGATATATTTATTCAATTTATGTTCTTTAGGTGGTTCTCCCTAACTTATTAAGATATGGTCTCCTTCTTCATTTTTCTCTATGACTATCTCAGTTTGAATCCTCCTTACCAAGCAAAGTACAATAGTATGCCTATCTTTGGTGTCTCCTAATTCCTGTCCTTTTGGTATTTTAGAATTTCAGTTCTTTGTCATCAAGGATATTGTCTTCAGTTTGAGCCTGGGGAGTAGATACAACAGCCTGTGTCTAGTTTACTGTTTTGCCATCAATTGAATATAGTTATTTTAAAATAAAATATAATTCTATTAGATACAGGGTAATTTTTTAAAATGTAAAACTGAGAGACTAGTAAAGAAACCATTTCTAAAGGAAGGCTGGTATAGAATTGGTTTATTTTTTATAGTTAGTGATTTCTTTGTGAACACATATAGTGGGGAAACAAAACAAAGCCTTCGTTTGGACTTTAAGGTAAGTTCTCTTAACTCCTAATATATCACCTGCTTATTCAATATTTTGCTTTGAGTGCCTCAGCTACCGAATCAAAATCCACTATCAAGAAATAATGTTGCGATATTCTATAGAACTAAGTTAAGAGTAGGCTCATCACTGGGCCTTTTGACAGTGAGGAGATGGATACGTAACATTCCCAGAGAAGCCTTAAAGAGGTAGCTGAGAATTCCATTTGCAGCTGCCTGGATTGATGGCCCTATAAGTTCCTCTACTAGGGGGGGAATACACATTTCTGGTTACCCACAAATAAAGGAGATCAATATAAAGAAAATGAATGGGATGAGAGGAAAAAACGTTAAATTATTGGATAGAACAATTATTACATACTCTTGGTGTTTCCTTAGAGGAGAGAAAATTTATACATTTGAGGAAGGAAGACTATGGAAAGAACACTACCCATTTTTCTGTGTCTCCTCACTCATCCCTCTGCTGGGTTTGAGGTTACCTGAGGGATGAGTTAGGGAATAGAAACTTGGTATGCCCTGGGCTTTGAGTTCTGCCCATCAGCAGTTTTCTAGCTATGCCGGTGGTAAGTTTAATCCTTTAGGAGAATGTTAGCCAGCGTTTTGGCAGCAGATATAAAGCCATGTTTTCCAATCAGATCGAACAGTAAAACACCCTCATCTGCCTGCTTCATTGGCTTTTTTATTTTGTGTGGAACTTGAGAGGAGTCTTGTCAATCTTTTAAAATTCAATAGTATATTTTTGTACCCAAAGTCAGTTTGTATGATGATGGAAATTATAGCAATTTCTTAGAGCACTAAAAAGGGCTCAAACAAACAGGTAACGTTTTGCATGGATCTAAAGGGCATTATGCTGAGTGGGGGGAAAAAGCCAATCTCAAGAGGTTACATGATGTATGAATCTAGTTATATAACGTTCTTTAAATAAGAGAATTAGAGATGGAGAACACATTAGTGGTGGCTGGGGGACAGGGATGGGATGAGGGGTGCGGCGTAAGAGAGTTCCTTGGTGGGGATAGAATTCTGTATCTTGAATGTAATGGTGGTTACATGAATCTATACAGGGGAGAAAATTGCATGAAACTACACACGCACACACACACACACACACGAGTGCATGTTCAAGGTGGTAAAATCTTAATAAGGTCTGTAATCTGTAGGAGTATTGTACCACTGTAGTTTTCTGGATTTGATACTGTACCATAGATATGTAAGATGTTACCATTTGCAGGAAGCTGGGCTAACAGTGCACAGAACTCTCAGTACTATTTTTGTAATTTTCTGTAAGTTGATAATTATTTTAAAAGTGTGCAAATATTGTCACCTAATCTTAGTTCCTCATCTAAAAGGTAATAAGTGTGTGTGTGGAGTGAGCTAGAATTTAAAAGCCAAGCAGTAATATATTTTGTCCCAGCTAAATTCATCACACAAATAATCTTGAAAACCAAGAAAATACCCAGTAAATTGTGAATTTCAAAAGTCCATTTACCTTTTCCTGAGGATCTTTGAAAACTCAAAAGTAGATTTAGTTTCTGTCCTTACTGGATGAGATTGTTGGCTGCCTTGCTTCCTGGTTTAAAATCCAAGACTTATGAAACACAAACTCATTTGTGATTAGAAAAACATATTTTCATTTACCATTGGCTCTAATAAAATCAGGATGCTTTTTAAAATACAAACGATAGTTTTGGGAGAAGAAATACAGATTTAGGAACAATTAATGGTTTGGATAATTATCATTCGCTGCATTAACCAGTGTTCACTCTTTAGCAGAAATATATAGTACAAGCCCCTAAATATTCAAAACATGAACGAATTTTTCTTTATTATTGAAATCTCTGTATGCAAAACTAGTAGCACTTGAAAGCCAATATCCCTATGTGCCAGAGTAATTATAGAAAAGGAAATAATCTCTAGCATTCTTTTTACCTATAGTACTGGTTTAATATTTTATCTTTCAAAACTGGTTTTGAGCTCATTCAAAAACCTGAAAAATTCCTTAGTATTCAGGAAAAGAGTAACTTAAAGAATGCTCTGGCCCGCCAGGCATGGCTCAGCGGTTGAGCGTGGACCTGGCATCCAGGCGATCGGGGTTCGATTCCCGGTCAGGGCACGTGCCCGGGTTGCGGGCTCGATCCCTAGTCAAGGTCGTGCGGGAGGCAGCAGGTCAATGACTCTCTCATCACTGATGTTTCTCTCTCTCTCTCCCTCTCCTTTCCTCTCTCTGAAATCAATAAAGATATATTTAAAAAAAAAGAAAAAAAAGAATGCTCTGGAGCATGTTTCCCCTCTAGCAATTGCTGTTTTTCTGGGCACTTGCTCCATCTGAGGAGAGAACAAATCTCGTTGCTGTCTTTCCCTAGCATGGGAATGTGTGTTCCTTTGCAGAGCCCCAACTCAGAACTGTGAACCAGAAGTGATTTGTTTGGCTTGTTGGTGATTCCATAGGTAGCATTCTTTCATCAGTTCATTTCTAAACCGATGCCCCAGTGTGATATTAGGGGCCACCAAACTTTCCCATGAGAGATTACATAGAGGATCTGAGCCTCGGGTGGATTTATTATCCCCTGGGATTTTTTTTTAATTCTTTTCAAGGTTTGTGGTATTTGTCCCAGTCTCTGTAGATGTTCTGGAATGAGTCATTATGCAATTGCTTCACAAGTCATAAGGCAGTCATCAACTGGGATGAGTTCTTTGCTTCTATATCTAAAATGTTGGGTATCAGGCCTCAAAGTGCCAAAGCGGTTCTTGCTTTTTAAAACTGTGAAGTTGTTTTTCACAGGCCCCTTCACTGGTGTATGGACTAGGAGCTATGAATTTTTACCTAAAAGGTTAAAACTGTGAGGAGAGCATCTCAGCATGTGTGACTCACGCTCCTTCCAGAGCAGGATCACGGGGAGGCATTCTGTTTTGAATAAATATATCTCTAGTGAAGTGTGCAGAGACTTGACATGTGCTACTTGCCATTTTCAGTGTGTTATAATTTTGTGAAAAGTGCAATGTTGATTGAAATTTTCTATTTTTGATGTTGGTGTTAAGATGGTTTCTGTTTTATTTTTAGCCTCAATAAAATATGAAGGGAAAAAACAACTACTCATTTTTGTGAGTTTTTATTTATATTAAAATTGTAATATTTTAAAATTTCAAAAACTGCCTTATTGTAATATAGCTTAATTGTTTAAATTTTAGTTAATAACCTGTCTATTTTCTAAGTTCCGAGTTTTACATTTTGTTATTTATGTTGTGACTTGGCACTCTGCAGAATTCCTGACATTTTGCTGGCTACTCTAGGGGGGCTTTTGGAGGTCTACATTTCCAATTTTATATTATCCATCTTTTCTTTGCTTTGAAGATAGCTTCTAGGTCAAGATTGGACAAAGTCACCCAATGGTATTTATGAAGGCATTGAGTGTTTAATTGAACCAAGGTGGGCTCTTTGTGGTTAGGCTAAAGGACTTACAGAGAGGAGGAAATCAAGACTCAGAGAGGTGAAGTAACCCTAGTTAGGATCCTGCAGTGTGCAGTGGGGATGGAACCATTCTGCTAAACACATACTTATTCCACTAATTTTGTTTCCTTCTCAGAAGAGCATGCACCTCATATCAGATGTGTTTTATGAACATGTCACTCTGTGAGGCCTGATTACTGAATTAGTGTGAAGTCTGGATGCACTCAGGACAAAGCCCCACCTATTGTCTGCCTTCTAGGTCCTTGGAGGGTGCTGTAGATGCGTGTGCTATTAGCTCCTGGGCTCTTCTCACTCCGTTCCTATGTTTTCTGTCCTTATTGGAAACAGAGTGGTGGTTGCTCATCTCTATGAAAGGAGAGTGGTTGGGGCTTATGCTTCTGGGTGACTTTAGTTTCTTAAATGCACCTCATGAAAGACAACATGCATGTAAAATTCAGGAGAGGATTTTACTCAAGCTGTTGCAAGAGAATGTTCATTAATGACAGTGGTCTTAAAAAGGAGGGAGAACATTGTGTTTTACAAAACAAGGGAGCCAGTGCATATGGGTGGAATGGGGGTGGGTCTTATCTTGAGAAGGTAGGGTGGTCCTTTGTAGTTAGCTACTGCTTTAACCATATCTGCTCCAACATCAACAATATGTTGAAATTATGCTTCTACTGGTGTTACCAAGACTGAGGCAGTCCTGAAGTGTCACTTAAGGGAATATATTGTCCACTTTTCAAACAGTTGAAGTGAAACTCATTTAACTGACTATGGTCAGTTTTAAAGGAAGCTAAGAGAAGACCTGTGGAGAGCTAAAGAAAAGGAAGGACTGACTTGTGGGAACAAGTTCAGCTGGTAAATGAGTGTCCTGGTAAAGTGACTTTAAGCCAGCCAGAGCCACTGCTAGCTAGAAAAGCATAAACCCAGCAGGAGAGCAACATTGGAGTAAGGTGATGGAATGATTTTTCCTAGGAGCTGATGGAGTTATTTTTGAAATAAGAAGTGGTAAAAAAAAAAAAAATCTCAGGTTTAGTGTTGTTAAGACTGATTTTGTTCCAGCACAGACTAGCTCAATAACAAATTAGTCTTTCTTAGTGTTTTTTTCCCCCCCAAGCCTAATTTCCATGATTTTACCATATGGAAACTCTGACTTTTATAAAGAACTTGCTCTATTGAGCAAGCTTGGTGCATTTTTCAAATGTTTCTTGACATTAACAGCTCTATTTCTCAATTAGCAAAGGGAATAAAGTTGATTAAGCATATCCATGGGGTGACAATTTACATCTGATTAGCCAGCTCTAAGGTAAACATTAAAAGGTCACTATAAATAACTTTTACTTCTTTTGTTTACAGAAAGGCCAGTCACTAAGTCCTAGCTTTCCCCTAGTCCCAGTGGTTGAAAAGCCCAATTTTAAAATGATGGACTTAAACTGATATTGGGTAATAAAATCTGTTGAATTTAAAACTTAGTTGACATTTTGTTTGTTGCATTTTTCCAGCCTTATGCTGATACCCATCTGTTTTTGGGAGAACTACAATTAGCTAATCATATACAAAAAGATTTAAAAAAGGAACATATGTAGCCTATGTATGGACTTGCAACATGTCCTGGTAACCAATTCATGGCTCTATCCTTAGAGCTGAAGGGTCTCTAGCTTATTTTTTTCTTTCTGACTAAGAACAGGCAAACAGAGAGGGAGGGAGCAAATTTGCTCTGCCTCCTCTATTATAGAAATGAACAGTTTATCCTTGTTTTATGCTCACAGGAGTCAGAATAGCTACATTACTGTTCTGTGTATGAGAAAAATTCAGAAAAGTAAATTTATAGTGTTAATTTTTCAGGCAGTAGTTTAAGTGGTCCTATGATATTTTGTTAACTGGGTTTGGAAGACTTTTAGAGAATGAACTTTATGAGTGCGCCTTGTTTCTAGTCGATATAATTTAGTTAAAATGTCAGTTCTTTTAGGCACATGACCCTGCTCTCAACCCATTCATGTGAACACGTTTTATCTCCTTTGTCCATTTTATTCATTTGTTTTAAACAGTGGGAATAGTTATGTTGTTGGTAATGTTTTAATTATAAAAGTGTACATGTTCCTGATTAAAAAAAGTTAAATAATATAAAAGGACAAGAAGAGGAAAAGAAAGTATGAAGAGGGAACTCATATTCCCACCTCTAGAAAATAATGATTATTTACATTTTGGTGAATGATTATTTACATTCTTCTAAGTGTGTGCTTGTTTTTAGTGTTGTTGGTTTTTTTTTTCCATTTTTCTGTGCATATACACAAACATTTTAACGTAGGGCAAGGTTACATATTGTTTTTGACCCAATTTTAAAAACTTTTGTAATGTATTATGTGTAGCTTTCTATGTAAATAAATATGCATATAGCTTTGATTTTGATGGCTATCTGATGTTACAATATAAAGAGCTACTATAATATATTAAGCAACTCCCTCTTAATGGACATTTAGGATGTTCTCTAGGTAAATTGTGGTGAAAATTCTGGGTCATAATTTTTGATAACCGCTGTTAAACTACTTTTCAGAACTCTCTTATCAACAGTATTTAACAGTGCTCATTTTTGCACACCTTCAATAACATATATATTTTTAAAATATATCTTTAGTGATTTCAGAGAGAGTAAGGGAGATGGAGGGAGAGAGATAGAAACATCAATGATGAGAGAGTCATTGATCAGCTGCGTCCTGCATGCCCCTCACTGGGGATTGAGCGCACAACCTGGGGATGTGTCCTGACCGGAAATCAAACCTCAACTTCTTGGATCCTAGGTCAGTGCTCAATGGCTGAGCCAAGCCAGCAGGGCCAGAATATATTTTTAATCTTTGTCATTCTAGTATGCAAAGTATCATTGAACAATTGAATTTATTTGATTTTGGAGTTTGAAAACTTCACATAAATTTAGAAATACTTTGTGTACCTATTCATGTCGTTTGTTTGTTTTGCTTTTTCTAACAGGAGGTTGGTGTTTTTGTATTGGTTCACAAGAGTTCTTTATATAGGGGGATTAACCCTCTGCTATCTAAATCAATTTCATCAAAATAAATTAGGTCCAGTCAGTATGCCAAATATGCTTTTTTTTCAATTTGTTGATTGTCTTTTTCACTTGAATTTATAGTATTTCCACCAATTAAAAGGCTACTTATTTAGTTAGTCAAATGTATTAATCTTTGTCATGTTTTGGCTTTTAAAATCATGCTTGGGAAAACCTTCTTCACTTTGTATTGTGGAAATTGTCTTTTATATTTTCTAGTTCTTCTGTGATTTTTAAAATTTACCCTATCTAGAATTAATTTAGGGTAAAGATACTTGCTCAGGATCCAAAATTATTATCTCTGCATGTTTAACTTATTACCCCAGCACCATGATTTCAGAGTCCATTGCTTTTCTGCTTTCATCATACACACAGTCAGAGATACAAAAATGTATTATCATACAGCAGTGTTAGGTTTCCCTCCCAGTTTGGTAGAGTTGTTTTGTTTCTTTTTTTAATCCTCACTGGAGGATATGTTTTTATTGATTTTAGAGAGAGGAAGGGAGAGAGAGAAAAAAACATTGATGTGAGAGAGAGACATCGATCGGTTGCCTCCCATCCGTGCCCTGACTGGGGATCAGACCTGCAGCCTTTTGGTGCACAGGATGATGGTCCGACCAGCTGAGCCACCCGACCTGGGCTAGATAGTTTTTGAAGAGCGTTGAGAGTGACCCCTAAAACTTTAGGAGGTGTCCTCTGAATGAACTGTAGAGATGCCCTAGGAGTGAGCCAAGTGGGGGTCAAGTGGGGGTCAAGCGGGGTAATATGGAAGTGCATTCTAGGCAGAGATATTAGTGTGAATGGTCCCAGAGGTGAGAACTAGCAGGATGTGTGTATGTGTTTGTGTGTGTGTGTGGTGAAATATGAGGCAAATGTCATGAGAAATTATGAGGTCATAGACATGGTCAGGTACCTAATATTTGGGGGTCTTTCTGCCATGTAAGACAGATTTATTTTCAGATGGTGTATATTGTTAATGCTTTAAGCACAGGCCTGACACTGTCTAATTTATGTTTTAGATTGATTTTTTAAAAAATTCTTGCCCAGCCGGGTGTGGCTCAGCGGTAGAGCGTCAACCTAGGATCCAGGCGATCGGGGTTCGATTCCCGGTCAGGGCACATGCCTGAGTTGTGGGCTCGATCAATGACTCTCTCATCATTGATGTTTCTCTCTCTCTCTCTCCCTCTCCTTTCCTCTCTCTGAAATCAATAAAGATATATTTTTTAAAAAAATTAAAAAATTATCTTCATATATACAACCCATTCTAGAGAAAATAGCTTGTGGGCAAGGAGATCACTAGACATTTCTGTAGTAGTCCAAATAAGGTTGACAGGGACCTGAACCAAGGTGGGAGTGGCAGAGGGAGAGAAGGGGGGAAAATGAGAGGCTTGTCTTGGTGATTTTCCTTGAGGAAAGGTGGATGGTGCAGGTGCAAAAGCGAAGGGTGGCTCCATGTTTCCCGGCACTGGTGAGTGTCCTCACGACTTGGGGGAGACAAGTCTGCCTTGTGAGGATGAGGAGATGGCAGAGTAAACTCGATGGCTTCCGTGAATGACAGGGTTGAGGAAAGGATCTGACCAAACAAAATTGATGGGCTTCCAGCCCACTTGCCTTTTGAAGGCATTAGATAGTATTCAAATTGTGACTTTTACATCTACATATTCCTTTTGAACAGATGCCTCTGACTTCACAGGCTGCATACACGTCATATTGGTGGCCTCTTGCCCTTCTCCTACACTCTCCCTCAGACTAGCCAACAGAGTCCAGATTTTTAAATACTACATATTTAACATAGCTACTGGGAAACAAGTTGCTGTTTCTCAGTTTCATACATTATGTGCATCAGCAGTGAAATTTCTAGATATGCTTTGCAGATGATGTTTGAAGGAAGTAGACTTTGAATAATGATAACCCTATAAAAGTAGCAATAAGAAAGACATGTTGCCGCTGACAAAAAATCTTGTCACAGAATGCAAGAGAGAACTGCTGTTGCAAAGTTTTTCTCTGCTTATACACACAGGCTCATCTCTCTCAAGTAAAGAAAGAATTAATTTTGCTAATTAAAAGCCTGTTTCTAATAGATTCACATCTGATATGAGTTACAATGTGAACATTAGTATAGGAAGAATGAAACACACATGATTCGTGCCACTAACCCACCAACTTTATCATTAGGTAAGGAAATAACATTGGTAGCGCTTGTCACCTTTGTCAGTGTATATTTATCGAACACCACCATGTTTGAGGGGAGGCTTCTAAATAGCCACTTGGTCAGGTTGAGAATACTAATAATTTATGCTGGGCGACTAGAAGAGGTTACTGATTTTTCTTTATTTATCGTCTGTGTAACTGCTGGAAAGATTATTATTCAAAAATAATTTTTAAGTTATTTATAAGCAAGGCTGTTTGTTCTTCTGTGGAAAAGAACATTTCAGATACAGAACCTCAGAACCCCTTTCCTTGCCCCAAAGGCTTGCCATTCTGAAAGGAGTGAAGAGGGTGGATTGGTGCTCACAGCTCTGTAAGTGGTCAGGTTCTTCTTTTCCTAGCTGCAGTCTCCTTGGTTCAGGATTGCTGAGGAGGGGGCATGGGTGTACAAGCCTGCATTTTTTTGTTTAAGCTTCAGGCTCTGTTGTATTTTGTAATAATGAAGCAGTGCTTAAAATGTTATCAACGTGGAATCCAACTTATTTTCCTTGGTCTTCTCATTGGGAGGAGAAGCCTTGAGCAAAGAAGAGAGCATGGAGAATTGCACAAAATGGAAATGAAAAAAAAGGCATTGTGGTAATGAAAGCTGTGAGTGCTGACTGTGTATGTATATGCAGACAGGTATACGTTCATATTTATATTCATATATTTACATGTGTATAAGATGAGATCACATAAAATTTTTGATGCAGAATTTATAGGTTTTACCTGTTAGGTTGATTTATGGACACAAAAGTGAATGGAAGAAGGTGAATATTGTACTACATAGCCCTAAAGCAGCCCATCTGAATGGTAATGGAAACCTGGCTTTTTTGAGGAGCTGGTTTTTACCATTTTCTCTTAAAGGCAATTTGGCTCATTTTTCATCTAAATATCAGAGGTCAGCTTGTCAGAGATGGGCTCAGTTCTTAATGACTAAATGTGTACTCATTTCTACATCCGCTCATTAAATACCTAACACAGCCTCCAGTTTTGTTTCTTCGTCTTTGCCGGACCCCCTTCCTCCTCGTTTCACCTCCTAACATTGGCTTTCTTCCGAGCTCTGGACCTGGCTTCATGCTTCTCGGTTCCCTCAGTCACTTTTATTCACCCTCACGCCTTCCCGGCCTATGGATATATTTTGACTGCGGAAGTGGGCCCTGGCTAAAATCCACACTACCCTTACCCTAGACCAGGGCTGGGAACTCATGTGGTCCAGCCCTGCCAAGGCAACTGCAGGTGGGATTCAAAATTCAATAAAGCTAGGAGCTTTTTTCATAGCTAATTTTTAAGTCAATCATTTTGTATAGCCAGTGAATGACGTTATAAATATCCAAATGGCCCTTGGCAGAAAAAAGGTTCCCCACCCTGAACCTAGACGCACAGTTCTGCTGCTGCATTTCCCAGCCTCTCGGGCATTAGGTGGCCATGTGAGTAGGATCTCTCCAGGGCAAGATGGGTAGACATGATTGTGTGCTTTTTCTAGACCTGGCCCATAAAAACCTCCTCCAAGTGCTCGTCTCTCAACTTCTCTCCTTTTGGCTGAGTGACATGGGTGCTGCTATTGGTCAGGCTCCAGGAATGACTGCCGTCCCACCCCTATTCGAGTTCCTTGAATCACCGTGCGAGAAAGAAATTAAACTTCTTATTAAAAAGCCACTGAATGTTGGTGTTCTGTTCATACAGTTCAGTCTCACCTAACTAAGAAAACTCACAAATCCATGTATCTTTACCTAGAGCCCAGTCTTTTTTCTGAAACCAAGATCCAAGTATCTAAGTGCTTAGTGCACATGATTTGGGTAATGTTTCTCAGGTATCTAAATTTGTCCCGTTGACCTGCTTTTTGTATATAAATTTTTATTGGAACACAGGCACACTCATTTCCTTGCATGTTGTCTATATGTGCTTTCTCACTAGAGCTGCAGGGTTGGGTAGTTGTGACAGGAACCATATGGTTGGCAAAGCCTAAACTTTGCCTGTCTGGCTCTTTATAGAAAATTTTGCCAATTTCTGATCTAGTCGATTGCCAAACTCTGTTAATTCCGTCTTCTTACTATTCTCTTGAACCCACCCACTTCTTTCCATTTCCACATCACCGTTGTCGTCCTTGTCTGGACTACTGAAATGGCATCCTGAGTGGTTTCTGTGACTAGTCTCACAGTCTTATAATCCACTCTCCATATGGTGCCAAAGTAATCTCGCTAAAGGAA
The DNA here is from genome assembly GCF_964146895.1 of Miniopterus schreibersii. Classification (NCBI taxonomy): domain Eukaryota; kingdom Metazoa; phylum Chordata; class Mammalia; order Chiroptera; family Miniopteridae; genus Miniopterus; species Miniopterus schreibersii. Next base: position 72,524,918 of record NC_138102.1, on the reverse strand, counting down.
ACCATTGAAGATCTGTTTATTACTACACTTAGCCCACTCTAATAATACAACTCCCAAATCTACATGTCTTTACCTACAACCCAAGCATCTCCCCTGACACTCAGATCTGTTATCATCACCTTGGTTAAAATGGGTGGCTTCCCATTGCCCTTAGAATAGAAGAGCTGAGGCCCAGACTTGCGTCTTCACTGAAACCCGGGCTATTCTTAACCTCTTTAAGTGTTTTGCTTACTCTGGTTCTCCGCTGTCTCTGGGTCTTCTCCTCCTCTTTCCCACATTCCCCTTTCACCAGGATAGCCTTGCTTAACCTCTCAGGTCCAACATAAAGGGAAGTCCTTATCTAGGAAGTCCTTCCTGGTCTCCAGATTTAGTTTGGTCTCTCTGCTATGTGTTCTCATAGCACTCTGTGTCGCCTCTGTCATCACAGTTACTGTACTTTACTCGCCTTATTCTCTCTCTCCCCTCCTTCCACTGACTGTGAATTCTGCAAGAGGAGGGCCATGTCTGTATTGAGTCTTGCTGAATATCCAGTATCCATCATACTTGGAACGTGGCTGGCAGGTTGTGGGCGGCACTGTGGGTAATACCAAGTCACATTTCCTCCTCTTCCCTCCCTCTAGGAACTTCCAATAAGAAGTAGAATGCCTTTTTTAGAATAAGGATTCTAACTGAATTAATTCCAAAGATAATAAGCCATTAAGGGGGCAAGTTATGAGCTAAGCAAGCCTGGGGGGTGCAAGGTGGGAGAGAGATAAACTGTGTAGAATACAGGAGCACAGTCTGCGTGTGGTTCTGTGTGCATGCAGACACTCATTCATTAAGTGCCAAAACATGCCAGACACCAAATACTACAAACAGACATGATCTACCCCCAGTCTAAGTGTGACAGTGTCAACCATCTTCGGTCATAAATAACGGAGGGAAAAGAACAATTCTTTTTGTCCTGGTTAGAGGGAGCCCTTGAGCAAGTTGTCATTCATTTATTGTTACATTCAATCTCTCATTTGTTTGCTTAACAAATATTTATTAAGCATCATATTAGGGGCATGGGATACAGATATTAAGAGAAATAAAGGGGCTATTACATAAATAGGAAGACAGACACCTAAAATACAATTACAGGACAATATGGTCAGCACTGTAACTTCGCACTTTGTGTAACGTATCATGAGAGCACACAGGAAAAAGCAAATTCTGTTTTTACCTGATTCTGGCAGGATGAAAATGGGGATGTATGTACACTTTTCTGTCTGAGTGAAGGAAGTGGGTGGTGGTCACCTCCCTTGTGGTTTGGTTTTGCCTGAGTAGTTTCTCTTTGCTGCCTTTCCTACTTTTCTTAGGGGATTGGGATGGACATAGGATGCTGTTTTCCCTCTGAATTTACTTGGCAGATCGAATAATTAATGCATTGCTGCAGGATTAGTAATAGGAGCATTTCTTTGACCTATACGACTGAGTCATAGGGGAGAAGACAGGCACTGTTCTCATGATGTCACCACCCCCCTCCTCCCCAAGGAGGAGACACAGAAGGAAAACTCACTTTCTGGGCGTGGACCACTTGAAATAGAGAAATGGGGACAAATCACATTTAAATAAGAATGATACCATGTGAATGAGGTTTGAATCTACATGGGAAACTTTTTAAAATATATGACTCAGTGGCTAAGAACAAACCCCCATTTTTGTGGGGAAACATACATATGGTTTGACATTAGAATCTTTTCTGCCTCCTTAAGCCAATTAACACAGAAATGAATTGACAATATGGTTGGAAAAATTCTGTGTTTTCCTCAGGTTTTTTTCCTCTTTATTCTTCTCAGTCTTTTTTTTTTTTTTAAGAAATTCTTGTTTTTCCTGCTCACTCCTTTCTTTCATTCTCCAAAATTTTTTGGAAATAGACTAATCTTGGAAAAAAAAATCCCACCACCACCAACACCACACAGATTCATTGGCCACTGCTGGTGTAAGTAATCGATAGCATGTATTCAAATCCCATCTCTGACATTTACTAACTGGGGAGACTTGGATAATTTATTTAATTAAGCTGGCTAAGCCCTGGTTTTCTCATCTTAAATAGGAGACTATTAATACAACCATCTACCTCAAAAGATTGTTGTGAGGATTAAATGACGTAATAGAAATAAAATTTTGTTACATCCTAAGAGCTCCTTAAAGTTCTCTTTCGTTATTAGGTCTAAAAATCTAAGGCTTACCTATTGTTTCTTCTCTCTTTAGAATGTCAGACACTTTCTCTTTGTCATTTGAACCATGACTGTGGCAAGAGCCTGCCGAAAGATTACCCTCAGGCCTCATACATGACTTTTGACTCCTTGGTTGGTCTGTGTTGACCGAGACTTCATTTAATTCAGGAGATTTCTTTAAAACTATGTGGTGATGACTCCTCCCCCACAACACCCGGGCTGATTCCTCTAAAAGGCTGTGGCAAGTTTCTTCTGTTCCTGAGATGAGCTAATCCTATGAGTAAGGGCATGCCTCTCGGCAGGCCAAGGTGCTGTCATTCCCCAGGATGCCTGGGAAGCAACGCTAGCTGGGTGCAGAGTGAGGCTCACAGTCGTCTAAAAGTCCAGAAAGATGAAAACAGCAGAAGAATACGGATGTCCTTAATTTATTAGCCTTTGTTCCACCAGCAGCAACCTAAAGGAAAGAAAATCTGTCACCAGAATTTCCTTTTGAATTAAGGCCTTACATAGCTCAGGTCTGAACTGCCAAGTACACTGACTCATTTCATTACGTAAGCCATTAACAGGTCCCTGCTCAGATGCTGGAATCTCTGCTTTAGGCAAACGGAAAGGTGCCCAAATGACTCTCAGCTGTGCCCTTACACTTGCGCTCACCTGCACTCCCAAGAGAACTAAGGCTCAGAGCCTCACTTTAGCTCTGGGTCCTGCACTGAGGCCTCATTAGTATGAAACAGCTCCTCCTCTCTGGTGCCTTCCAGGCAGTGACCTGCCCAGGGGAATGGAAGGAAACTGTGTAAGAGGTAGATTGCAGTTACTGGAAATGAGACTTTCTGCAGAAAATGCAGATCAGCTAGGTCTGGATGTAGGGAAATGTGAAGAGACCAATGTGAGAAAGTGTCATCTGAGTGAACTTGAAATTGAAAGCCAAGGCAGAGTCTTTGGCACCAAGTTGTTTTAAAGCAAATACCATAGAGAGTGACCTTTGGGATCCTGGGAAATTGAGGAAGAGTAGCATGGTTTACACAATGAGGCTAAAAAGAAAATAAATGCTTAAAGCAGTAATTTCTAAAAACTATCAGCTCTAAAGAGACACTCTGAACACTATTTATCTGAAAACCATTTGAAAGCTCAAATATTTATAGTGATACCATTTAGCTATGTTGATGAAATTTTTTGGTTTGGCTGATACAATGTATGTATTCTCATTTTGTAATTATCTAGGGAAAATATTGTTCCAAAATGCCCGTAAAAAGACATATCTTGTCACTGTCTGTGCTTGGCTGTAGCTACTGTGTATAAGCCTTCTCTCCTAAGAGGTCACATTATTCATTGTGGTAAATGCAAACTTGGGAATTCAATTGTTTCTGAAGATTACCTGTTCTCTGAAGGATGATGGTCCTCAGAGGAGTTCCAGGGCTTTAAAAACAAAGGCGTTATTATCCCCTAGTCTTTACTATCACGGGGCGGGTAAGGAGCTCTATCACGGGTTTGATGGGATTTAAAAGGACTTTTGATTGCCCTTTATGGCCACTCAGAGGGTCATCAGAACCTACCACATTTTAAATTTGTATGTTAGGAGACATCCTTAGACATCAGACTTTTGCTTATTTTTGTCCTTAATTTAGACATGGTCTTTATACTTTCCTTTGACAATTTAACTCTGGTGTTCACTGAGATACTTGTCTCTCTGCCACCCAATCAAGAATTTGACATTTACTGATATATTTCACTCCTCATCATTAAAATGATTGTTCAAAGAACTTAAAGAGGCAATAAGACTAATTACATAGATGAGTAAAACACAGCATTGAAAAGGACACAGGAACTCAAGTGAGGAAGATGTTGTTTTGGTTAGGACATCAGAACAGCCTCATGGAGCAGGTTCTACTTCAGGTAGACCCTGAAAGAGATCAGGTTTTGGCAGGTGAGTTGCTTCTTGCACAGACATGTCCATCTTCATTAGCTTAGAGCAGAATCTCCATGCGGGCAGGATATGAGTTCTCTTTCCTCAGTGTTCTTCCTGAGATATGGTCAGTGCTTAACACAGAGTAGGTGCCTGATACATATTTGTCACCAGAGGCAATGAAATAACCATTTCTTCTAGGAGAAGGGTTGAAGTGATGTGACTGAAACATTCAACCACAGTAGAACAAAAGCAGTAGAACAAAAGCATGTCCTTGCCCAGTAGCCCTGGGGTGTTTTTCAAGAGGGCGTGTTTCCTTTGAACTCTTTGTTGGATTTTTTTGACACAATTATTTTGATGTCATATTAAAGATAAGGTGAGGAGTGAATGAGGGTCTAGGGGGTAGAGCCTGGTTGCTTTTACAGAATTATCTTTGGAGATGGATCTGTAGCTACTTTATTCTGGAACAGAGAGAAACCATCATAGAAACTCAACAGAATTGGTGTATTTTTTAAGTCTTACTTTTTGCCTGGTTCTGTTGCATTAAACACATCTGCTTTACATCTAATTAAGGAAGATTATACCTGGTTCACAGATAGCCATTGATTAGTGTAGTGAGCACTGGAGAGATCCAGGAGTCTGGGGACACCAGGTCCTCTGTTCCCACCACCAGCTGGAACCTGAGTGGAGCCCAGCATTCAAAAACAGTTGCAGAAATCAAACACTGGAAGAACTGAACCACAATTTAAAAGTTTCTAAGGAAGGAAAAAGAAAAAAAAATATTGCTGCATCCGTCTGCTCTGCATGCTAACCAGCAGTGGCAGCCCAGTCTCTCCAGGTGCTTTCTGCCACTGAGGTGACACTTGCTGTCCTTTCTGAAAGCTATTCCTCTCCCCCTCCCCCCAACCCCACCCTCTCCTGCTGTAGATTATTAAAAGGTCATAGAGAAGCTCCTACCGGGTGGGGGGAGGGGGGCACAGGATCTGAGAGTTTGCCGTTCCTTGCAGGGCTGCCCCCACCCTCTCTTTGCTAGACAACTGCAGGAACCTCAAAGGTATACACATCCAGCCACCCGGAGGAGAGCTTCTCTGCAGTTATCTGCCTTTGACCTTGGCCTAATTTGTCTTGTTTTGGCTGATAATTCCAAAGATGAAGGATGAGGTACCTATTAGACATGATGTGCCACATCTTCCTCTGAAGCTGTTTGTTTTACTAGCTAATGATTCTATTCTGTTATATTAAAAACCCAAGGTTTATTTTATAAGTGTGACAACTTGTCATTATATAAGTGCTGTTCCACAAGCCCGAAGCAGAACATGTAAAATGTCATTTCAAGTGCCAAGTTTTTTTCTAATTTATTTATTTATTTATTTTTTACAGAATTTTGAAAGCGGCTTACATCTAATTGGCTCCCCCAGGATCTCAGCTCCTGTTACATTTGTGGGGCTTCTTTTTTTGAGAAGCATCTGGAGAGGCTGAGCTACCACTGCTAACTGGCATGCAGGGTAAGAGAAGGCAGCAACGTTTTTTTCTCCTTCCTTAGAGACTTTCAAATCTTGGCTCAACTCCTTCTGAGCTTGAGTGTTTGATTTTGCAATTGTTCCTATAATGTTGGGTTCCGCTTTTCCTATTATTGAATTTCATAAGAGTGAGAGTGGCAACCACAACTGCCACCAGCCAAGGTGGCCAGCCTATATTTACTTTGAAAGAAAAATAGAAAACTAAAACTAAAACACACAGTCATAGTAGAATATAGATCCATGTAAATAATACTTACCAAACACAGTCCTAATAAATAGGCTCTAAGTATGTCTAGTCTACTAAAGTAAACACCTATTTAGACAACAGAACTGAGTTTTTTTTAGTGGCCCAGATTCAGATGTTCCTGTAGTCTTAACAACCATGAGAAAACTGCCAAAATCTTTCCCTTAATCACAGTGAAGTCATACCTTTGAAACCTCACGTGGTCAAGCAAATGGGAGAGAAGATGCCACCCTGATACTAGGGAAGGGAAAGGGGGGAGTGTAAGCAAACCAGGGGCTCTTTCTTCTTTCAAAATGTTTATTTTAGCCAGATAATTATACTTAAGGATCTGAGGTATAACAACAACAGAAAAACATACAATGTCCATTTTTAAATATATTATTAAAAGGTATTAAAATATTCTGATTTCATAGCCTCAGTCTTCCATCGTGGAACTGAAAGCTGGGCATCAGGAAACATTTAGGAGACTATTGACCTGGGTTGGACAAACTCTACTGAGGACACCCAGGAACCAGATATGAAAGCTGTTGAATTAGGCTGCCTTTTGTTGTTGAATTAGAAATAGTATATGGAGAAATAGCAAGAAACTTGTTTCTCTTTTGGAAGATAAATTATTTGAAGTCTCTATATTAGGCGAGCCTTATCTTATAATATTTGAGGTATCTTTCTTCTAAACACAGGCCAGAAGAGAGCAACCAGAATGGCCTCAAACTTTAAATGCCTCTTGATTGTGTGTGTGTGTATGGCTCAGGTGAGAGTATCTGTTTAATTGAAATCTGATTGCCCTGTTATTGGTTAGGCAGGACCTGCCCAAGCATAGGAAAACCTAATTTTAGGCTTAGTAGGCAATGAAGTTAATAATAAAACACACTTATTGAATTAAAAACAGTAAGCTTCTTGTTAATTCATTTAAAAATATTTCACAAGATTTTCTTCCCAAGATAAAAATTTATGTATCTGCCAAATGGGAAGAGAGCCAACCGGACACCATTTTGTTGTATTAAGGGAGACAGCACAAACCTGGGGCGCAAAGAGCTGGGTTTTAATTTCATTTGTGCCATTACAGAGCTATACGACCTGGGGCACATGGCTTTGTCTCACTGGCCCTTGGTTTTTCTCATGTATAAAATAAGAGAATTGGATTAGGTGACATCTAAGATCCTTTCTGCATCTTCTATTCTCTAAAACAGAAGTGTAAAGAAAAGCATAGATGTGTTAAGGAAAGGCTAAGTGTGCTCAGTGCTTGAGGACGGATTTTCTGGGTAAAGGAAGAGTCACTACAAGGCTGCAGCAAATGTTCTTTTCTCTCCATCTTTAGTTTCGTTCCTGCCTCTCTGATGTCCTTAGATAACTCAGAAGTGCTCCTCCTGTCTGCTCCCTCTCTTCTTTTCTCTCCTCTTTCTTGTGGCTCTTTGTTTATTTACATATTTCTCTACACTCCCACTCATCGTTATCATTACGTTTCTGAGGACTGATTATGTAAGGATTTGTCAGGAAGATACAAGAAAAATGATGAATCTTGTAAAAATCGTTTTCAACCCCTCCCCCCGTTCAATTCCTAGGACCTATTATAGATTCAGTTTTACTAAATAAAAAAATGAAATGTTTGAACTAATGGATTGTAAATTCATAATCGTGATGATGATTCTGACCTTGAATGCTGACTGTGTGCCAAGAACTATTCTTAGGGCTTTAGGAGTAGTAACCTATTTAATCTTCATATGACACTGTGAAATGGGGCCTGTTATCACTGTTAAGCAGATAAAGACATTGGATCAGAACATTGAGTAACTTGCCCAAGTTTTATAGCTAGTTATGGTGAAGTTGGGATTCTCTCCTCGGCAGTCCTTTCCCACAGTCACTGCTCGGCTCTTACCCACTCGGCCTTGCATCTCCTCCACTTGCTGTATCTCCTCTAAGGCAGAGATAACACCTTTTATTCATTTTTTATCTCCTTGAGAATTTGGTACAGTGTTTGAGGAAAGTGTAGTTTGAATTTGTGTGGAATTGAATTAAAGGAACACCATCCTACCTGAAGGAGAAAGGTGCTCCAGGATTCCCTTGCCTCAGGCCTCCAGTGCTCATAATGCCCTCCTAAGTGAGCTTGTTGACTGATATTTGACTTGTTATTTGAAAGCACTTTTTCCCGTTTTGTGTGAAACTCATGGACTCTTTTAATTTAGAAGTTTCAGTTTTAATAGAGTTAGACTGTAGTTTGAAGACATTAGATTTCTAAGCAAAGAGTAATACTATAGTATTATTTAAACAAATGCAGTTGATAAGTTAATATATAAACCAAGTGGTATTTGAAGGAATAGATAGGAACACAGAGTAAATGAAAGCACTAGAATTAGTTCCTAGAAAAAAAAATTCCTTTAAGGAAACTACCTGAACTCAGTTGACTTCTTTTAAAATATACTAGGCTTTTAATTCATTATAAACATTTGACACAGAAAAAAGGTCAACATATTTATACTCTAAGGTCAATATTTCTACTCTTATATATGATATTAGGGGTTAGAGAAAGAAATATCTATTGCAATGGTACAATAATACCTTTTTGCTCAGGTTTTGTATTAGAGGGCGAAGGAAGCACTGTTTATTTATTATGTTCTCTAATGCCTCTCTTATCTGGTGGTCAGGTTTCCAGCAACTCTATCATCTGAAATATATATAGGTGCCCAGAAGTATAAGATCATCCATTGCAAAGGATCTTAAGGATAATTTAGTCCAATTGTTTTCTTATGCAGATGAAACACTACAGTCCCAAATGAGTAAGGGGCTTAGTTAGTCATGGAATGGAACACAGTCTCCAAATAGAAAACAGTGATTACAAAGTTTGCATACTGTTTATTCATTTACTTTATAAATATTTGTTTGTTACCTACTATAAGAAAGACATTAGGAATGGATCAGTCCTCCTTGGACTGACTAAGATAAGGGCCCTCCTTTAAGCTCTTACCAAAGGTGTATCAGTGGGCCACAGATGAGAATTATCTGAGAACAATTTGTAGTCAACTCTTTGAAGACAAGGACTTTGTCTTGTTACTTCTCCAGTGTCTCATGCCTTCAGGAGATGAAGCTGCTGACCACAGGAAGAAAGGAAAGGAATGATTACAGCATATAAATCTGGAAACATTTGGTGTAAGCAAATCTACTGACTTGAAAAGCCTCCAAAAAATTATAACTTTTCATTCCAGTGTTAAGTCTTAATAAATTCATGTTGATAATCCTGAGTCAAGAAAAGGTTAAAGTTCTTTCAACCTGCTCTTTTAGCCAAGTAGTTAAGTGTATAATACATTTTTAGAAAATTGTCAGATAGAAAGAATATTTGTGCATAAAAGGGTGAGCTTCATTTCTCTGAGACATTTACTCAAAAGTCATCAAAATTTGTTGAACACCTGCTTTGCACGATAACTTATGTCTAGACTGTGAACAGATAAGCTTGATGTTAGTGGAGGGGAAATTGGTCATCATTGTAAATAGTTGATGTTTAGCATTAACTTTACAATAGGGTGTTGCATAGTGAAGTACCATTATAAAGGTTGGCGTGTAAGGGGTCACCCTAAATGTGGCAAGGGTCGGGAACAAATAAGCTACAGCAACTTCTGCAACCTAGGAAATGTGCCAATCTGTGCCTTCATTTGATCCTCAGAGCAATTCTGCTTGGTACTCAGTGTTATTGCCATTTTGCACATGAGGCAGTTTAGAATCAAGAGGTGAGGTAATTTGCCCAAGAAATGTAGTTGCCAAAGAGTAGGATTTGAATCTGCATCTATGTGATTCCAAAGCCAAGGCTTGGTCCACAGGGTCTGAAGCAAGTGGCATTTTATTCCCCAGTTGACAAAGAGTGTAGTCTGATGGACATGTATGTTCATTTATATATGTCCATTCATATACTCAACAAATATTTAAAAATCAACCTTCATGCTGGACTCCTTAAGGAAAGGCAGATATGAACTAATAGAAATCTGAACTACAGGATAGTATAGTAAATAATAAAGGTACTCGACAAAAGCAGTTTTTTATTTTTAAAAAACATTAATTATGAAAACACTAAATCATTTGTAGTTAGCAAATCCATTTTTTAAAAATTGCATATACATGCTAAGTTGGTGATGTCAGCCCTGATGACTAAACAGAGGCAAGCTTGTTCTTCACCTTAGGGTGTAGCTTCTCCATTCGGCACCCTGTACCTATATTTCATGTACAGCATTTATCAGAGCACCCCCCAGATTTCCAAGTATGTGAGGTATCCAATGATCATATTTTATTGCCTCACCAATTCTGAATCACTGGAGTCTAAATTAATGAAATTTTCAGCACATACCATTCAAAAACAAGAAATATACTAACTGTATTCTAGAAAGCACAGGATCTCAATTCAGGAGGTCTAAGTTTGTATGAAGGTTCTTTTACTTGTGTGGCATTATTACAAGATTTCTCTTTGAGCCTGCACTTATTTATTTAACGGTGCTTATGTCACACACTATTATGAGAATTAAATAGCACAATAGATGTGAAAAATGCTTTGTGAACTAAGTTTTAGTGTGTGCTTGTGTACAGATCTTTACCGGATCATCACTATGGTAATTGGCAGGCCAGGGTTTCAGGTGTCGTATGAGGATAATAGGGTGTTTGACGTTGGGCTCAAGCTGTGAAGGGAGGAATATAGAAAATAGAAATGCAGAGAGATGTTGTTTGGACTATAAAGGGAGTGGAGAGTCAGCAGTATTTGCCTTATTTTTGCCTACTCAGTTTCTTACCATCTCCAGCTAGATGCCAATGGCATCCACCGCCTGTGCTTCAGGCTTCTGGAGTTGCCTCTGAGATGCCTCATAGTGGTGTCTGAGGCCCACCACCTTGAATACCTGCCTGGTTTCTTTTCAGTCACTCCTACCTGGTCCACCTTATTTACTGACTTAGAGCAGACTCTGAATCAAGTCCCCTGTGAATTGCCCTCAGTTTGCCTTCACTCTTGCCACCTGTCTTTCCTGCATTCTCTTTGCAAATATCAATCACCATACTATCAAGAAAGAAAATTTTAATGATTTGAGAAAATGTAGTTAGGAAATGATGCGTCCATGCAGCAGAAAGGGTTCTATGGGCAGAATGGACTGGGATATAAGGCCTAGGTGGGTGATCTTGATGTGAGTGGGACTGTGGGGCAGGAGTCATAGTTTTAGAGGGTGAGCCACCTGAGTATTTATCTAACAACAAGGCAGTGCTGACTGTCCTCTGTGTATGCTGAGAGCACACCTTTGGGAAAGCATTTGGTAAGAAAATCAGAAGGAGAGTAATTCCCATGTTAACATATGTGACCATCATGGTTTTCACCCTCAAAAGTGATTTTTTAAATCTCCAGTTTGGAGGACAGGGTACGGCTGGCCAAGCACCTTATACTCCTTTTCCTGAACTCCCGTCTTTGGCTGTTCTTGGTCCAAGTATTGTGGGAGTGCTGCCTTTGACCATGTTGTCTATTAGTGGGGCTGTGCCTGCAATGTAGGGGCCTTTGGAAAAGCATTGTTAGAGAAAAGCAGCAGAGAGGAAGCCTGCAAATCAAGAAAACAAACAACCCACATTCAATAAGAACAGAAAATGTATGACTCACAGGGGCAAACATAGAGGCAGACACCCCCTCACCGCTTCCCTTTCAGACTTCAAAACGTGGCGAGGTGGGAGTCCCGCAGCTGGGTGAGAGCCTGGCAGATGAAAAATAGGACCTATTTTTGAAACTTGTGCAGGTAGTATGCAGACTAAACAGCGTGTTCAGGACTCCCAGTCTGCCCCCAGTCTTTGTCTGCTTTAAATATGTTCTGAACTATTTTAGTGTTAATTTCTCCCAGTTGAATTTTACTCCTTTAAATAATGTTGTGAAGACCAGACCTGTCACCTTAGGTTCTAGTGTTTTTATTTTTATTTTTCCTAAAATCTGTGTTAGTGCTTTTGGTGCTCTTTGAGAAAGCTGAAGGATAGGTGAGGAGTTCCGAGTGAGGAGGATGATGAGGTCCCAGTAAGCCTGTGAGTCATCTGTGTTTCTTCCGTTTGCCAGGAAGCTCCATCTGTGTAGCCCTGAGGAGGGTTTCTGAGGGGCTTGTGTCTGAGAGGCCTTGCAGTTCATTATTCAAGTGTCTTTTTAAAAAATCTACGTCACATTGCACTTTAATATATGATATGTTCTCTGTAAGGCCTGCTTTCTTGTTACTGATTTTTTAGTTTTGTCAGCCACATCGTATAGACTGCTTACATAGCATCTAGTCAGAATGAGTAAGGGAAGGGGGCAGCAGTCCTCCACCCCTGCCGCACCCAGCATGTGAGCTCTCGTGTGGAGAAGAGTGCTCGCGGGGCTCTGTGCGTATTCTGGGTGATATACAGAGGAGTGTGGTGTATGCGTGCTCTCCGGCAAGGAAACCTGATTCCTGGTTTCAGCTCGGCTGACAGCTTGCTGTGTGACCTTCAGCAAGATTCTTCACTTCATTTGCCCTCAGCTTCTGTGCAAGTTAATGGGAACCAGAATAATAACAACTCTTCTCTTTGGTCTTTGAAAGGTTGTTGAAATGATACCAATGTGCTTGGATTGCAAAAACCATCTATTAAATATTCTATATATTTATGTGTCCCCAAATATGTATCACACACGCATACATTTGCTATTTACATTAAGGGAGAGATCAAGCAAGCCAAACTTGCGTTCTCTTGGTGGACCTGAACACTCCTACCACTTCCAGAGGTCGGCCATGTGGCACAGGGCACATGGTGCGGCCTTCATATGTAGTCCCCCAGAAGGATCTTTCCATCTCAGTAAGTGGTATCTCCTTCCATTAATAAATCTTTTATTTCTCTGACTCCTCTACCCCTCATATTGAATCTATTCATCACCAATCCTGTCAGCTCTTCTTTCAACCTGCCCATGTCTACAGCGATCATACCACCCTAGGCCAAACCACCATCATCAGCCTGTGTTGATTGCCTCTTGGTTTTCCACATATTTCCCACATTGTAGCCTGAGTGACCTTTCAGAAATGCAAAACACATTATCATGAGCCCTGCTTAAACCTAGTCAGCGGCTTGTGGTGCTTTTAGAATGAAAGTCCAACTCCTAACCTTGACCTCCCTGGCTTACCCTGATGTCATTCCCCTCCCTTCCTTGTTCACTCTACTCTAGCAAAGCTGGGCTCCTTTCAGTTCTTCAGTGCGCTCTTTCTTCCCTTAAGGATTTTAAAGAACAATTTTTTTAGAGTGGTTTTATGTTCACAGAAAAATTGAGCAGTAAGTACAGAGAGCTGTCATGTATCTCCTGCCCCCATGGACCGAACATGCACAGCCTCTGCCACTATGGACATCCCGCACGGGAGTGGAACATCTGTTACAACTGACGAACCTATATTGACTCATCATTGTCACCCAGAGTCCATAGTTTACTTAGGGTTCACTCTTGCCCTTCTACATTCTAAGGCTTTGAACAAATGTATAATGACCTGTATCTACCATTATTGTATCATATAGAGTAGTTTCACTGCCCTAAAGATCCTCTGCCCTCCTATACATCTCCCTCTCCCCAACCCCAGGCAACCACTAATCTTTTTACTGTCTCCATAGTTTTATCTTTTCCAGAATTTCATTTACTTGGAATCACATGGTATATAGCCTTTTGGATTGCCTTCTTTCACTTAGTGGTATGCATTTAAGGTTCTGCCATGTCTCTTCACAACATTAAGTATTTTGCTGTAGCTTTTTGCTCTGTTTGGCTTTTCCCATCCACCTTACTTAACTAGCTTCTGCCATCACACCGCCCTGTTGTTTGTTCATCACAGCACTTACTGCCCTCTCACATTTCTTTTTTGTTTACTGTTGTTTCTGCCACTAGATCTTAATCTGTGTGGGAGTGGAGGTCTTGTCTGCCTTATTCCTGTCTGTACCCCCATTATCTAGAGCAGTTCTTGGACCATAGTAGGTGCTCAGTAAGTGTGTGAGGAGTTGAATGCATAAATGATCCGAATACCAATTCCCTTTAGTTTTTACTCTTCTCTCCTACTTGATTGATAAGTGACAAACTCTTTTATTCACAGGATCCAAGTTTTGTTCAGAGAAAGAGACAGACATTCATGTTAAATCACTGAGTCTGAGAATTATTTCTTGTTCACCTGTGACTTTGGAAGCTCTCCTGGTTGTCTGCTGAATTTAATGGGTCTCCAGGCGCACAGCAGTTGGTAGCCCTGGTGGGAATCAGTCACATTGTAAGGGGGAACAGAGGCAGTAGAAAATGATTAAGGGAAAATAACAGAAAAGTATGATTTAACATTTATTGAGTCACACATTGTACTCAAAGCTGTGTGGAACATAAAAAGCGAATTAGGAGACAAGTCAGATATAAAATGAGTGAGCACACACAAGCAAACAAATACTACAGAGAGGAAGGTATTTCTTCAGATGCCTTCTCTCATTTACCAAGGAGTAGTCTTATCACAATATATAGGCTAGTTCAGGAGGGAAATAATGCAGCCAGTGTTTGTGGCCCAGTCATGCCCTGTGGGGCACAGACAGGCCTGCAATTTCATTACTGCTTTTTAAAGAAACTTTCTCTAAGGATAAGACTTTCTGGGGAGGCCAAACCAAGTGAAGCAGAGTTTAATGTTCTCATTAAAATGTTAAAGAGACTTTATTCATGAACGGTTGAAGCTGTAATTGCTTTATCCTTGTAAACTATGAAAATAGTGGTGATCTCTTGTGGAGACAGTCACCCAGTCCTCTCTGTCAGGAAGGTCTGTTGTTGTTTTTTTATTGATTTTTTTTTTTTTTTCTTTTTTGAGAGAGAAAGGAAGGGAGAGGGAGAGAGTGAGAAACATCAATGTGAGAGCTAAACATCAATCAGCTGCCTCCTGCACGCCCCATACCGGGGACTGAGCCAACAACCCGAGCCTGTGCCCTGACTGGGAAGGGAATCGGACCAGCAGCCTTTTGTTGAATGGGACAGTGCTCAACCAACTGAGCCACACCAGCCAGGGCAGGAAGATCTTTTTAACGGAGAACTTGCCTGGATCTAGAAGTAGATTAACTGGGTTGTATTTTTCAGGGATGTAGGGGAAGTTTTTGTGAGACTGAGCAGGGAATTCATCTGGAAAAACTATCATGTGAATCATGGGGGAGAAGGCACTCAGGACTAGCTTTGGGAGGTAACACCTTTCTTGCACTTGTCTATGCCATTCTTAAAGCCCCTGTACAAAACAAAACAGAGGTAGTGAATGCAGAAGGCAAATACAATGATTTTTCTTCCTGGAAATACTTATAGTGAAATGTAGACTAGGCTGAAATAGAACTGTGGTTCGTATATAGTTAGGAAACCATATTTCTGGAAACCTCAAAATGAAATTTAAGGTGGGGGAAGATTAAACCACGCTATATTTTCTTCAGTTTCTGATTAGAAAACCCTTTTTGTTGAATGGTAACAAGCCAGGTCTCATGATATGCAGTGCAGTGATTCAAGTTGTTTCTAGGGGTTGTTTTAAAATAGTTATTTTTTCTTTTTCCACTGATGGGTTACTGAGATACTTTGTAGGTTACATGTCCTAGAGCTGTCAAAGTTTTTTTCTTTAAGGAGTTGGGTCCTTTTTTTCAGATGTGAGTGCAGGACATTTGCTAAAACTGGTTTCAAGTCTGAGTGGGCAATGGTGTTGGAAGTTAACAGAGGAAGTTCTCTCTATCTGATAGATTGGATAGGTTTCTGAAGAGTTCTTTTCTCTCCAGAAAAGGAGGCACGGCCATCTCAATCCAAGGTTAATGTTAATATCAATAAACCTCTCATAGGTTTTAACATGAAGAAAGTGAATTCCAATTTCTGGAACTCTGTTGATTATACAAAATGAAATACATTTTTAAAATTAAGAGCTTCAGAGCAAGATATAGCAAATTACCACTGCTGGCTGGGCTAGCCCAGCCTTTAAACTCTTATTTTACTGATATGGAATGACTTGCAGTCCCTGTTTTAGGGACCTACTAACCTGGTTTCTGAATTCTGAAGTGGATCCAGAGAGGTGGAGACTGTTAGGGATCAGCTCAACTTATGTCTACTCCTCCCCTTATTAAAGATAGGGTTACAATCCCTTTCCTGGAGTGACTCCATTCTGGAGCCTTCTTGGCTTGCTTAGAAAATCTTGGTGTCCTGTGATCAGATCTTCAGCTCCCTACATAACTCAGGAACCACTGAAGAAGTATAATGGTGTGATGAAACCATCAGTAATAATAGTGTATGTACAAAGTATCATAGGAACAAATGGAAGGATTGAATAATTTATCCCAGGCTACTGTATTTTTTTGAGAAGTTTTGTCTGCTTCTAGTGTTTGTTTGTTTTTAAATTTTCTCATTTGCTATTTGTGGCGTAAATCGAGGATGTAGCCCAATTCCCCTTCCCAATCAGTGGAAAGGTGTCCACCTGGCCAGCGGCCACAAGGAGCAGAGAATCCCAGATCCCAGCGTTTCCCACATCCTTGACAGCTAACAAGCTTTGCCAGACCCTCTGTTTGGCCTTGGCATGCAGGCCATTCTCAGCATGGCCTCCTCCCCCTCCCCTCTGGTAGCTGCTGGATAATCCCTGAGGTCAGTCATGGAGTCACTTTGTCTGGTTTTGCTGCTTTTCTGGGCCTGGAGCTGAAACACAACTGAGCTCTAGATGTTATTTCTAGCTTGACCAAAATTCTATCTCTGTGGCCAACAGGCCCCAGGCTTTGTTGCTAAGATTATTTGATGCCGATCAGAACCTCGTTGTCCTGAGGGCTTACTGCTTAAGGGAGTGGTCCCGCAGGGGAGAGTAGCCAGGTGAGTCAGGGTGTTGGATGAAGCCAGTTTCAATCAGTTATCTGTCTCTTTCCCCATTCCACTTACCAAGGAATTTTCTTAGTTTCTTACTATCCTGCATCACTTAAGAGCTCTCCATAGGTGCATTTCATGTGGGAAGTGGTCCCAGACATTTTCTCTATTACAGTAATTTTCATATATTTATTAAGCTGTTACTTGTCAGGCTTCCTCGTGGGGCATTAAGTGAGCCTTTTGTGTGCTGCCAGCATCTTCGTGGAGAAGCACTCTGTTACCTCCGCCCTGTGTCATTCATCTGCCTTGGGCTGGTAATGAGGTACCTTTCAGTCATTCCAGGAGGCTTTGGGGAATCTGCACAAAGAGGGACAAGACTAACAAAAGGGTGGGATTCATGGCAGGCTGGAGGGACTGCACTTAGGAAAAACGGGATGAAATAAAATCTTGTTGCCTAGTATATTTTACATCTTTGTATCCTTTGAGCACAGTGGCCGAATATTCAAGAACTGTCCTGCATTTTAAAACATGTTAAGAAAATCCTAGCTTACTACATTTTTAAAAGGATTATTTTTCCTCTCAGTTGTTGACCTGGCACCAGGTTAGGAGAACCCGAGAACTCCAGGTAAGACAGTAGAGGGGTCCAGCAATTTTCCTGTCATGCTGAGCTCCCTGTTTGGGGGGACTGGCTCTGTACTGATAAGGATTGGACTCTAGGGAAGGAAAGAGAAGGAGGGAGTGGAGAATAGGCGTGTGGGGATACTGGCGAAGTAAAGGGAAAGGGACCGTGGCGGGGAAGTCGAACGATATTTGATTGCCCTTGCTTCTCTCCCCTATCTCCGCCTTCTCACAAAAGGAGGGTGTGGAATAGCAGGCAGATTGAAAGGGGAAAGGAGAGAGTTGAATTAGAGATAGGAGGGCGCTTGCAGGTAGCAAGGGAGGAAGAAAATGAGTCAGAGAAAACACAAAAGTGAGGGGGAAAGAGACGGGAAAAGAACTATTTAAATGCAAGGACAAGAGGCCGGTATAGAGGGGAGTGCACCAGGTGGTCACGCAGAGCGCCTTCAATTGCTCTCAGCGGTGCACCTGCCAAATAGCCAGTGCCCCTTCCCAAAGACATTTTCCTGACTTTTGTATTAACTTTAATGCAATTCTGTTTATGGTCCCTGTATTGCTGGTTGCAGTTTCTGTGACACTCTGTGTGATCAAATAGCAAGCGTGGAGGCACAGTTCTGTTATGCCTGCCCCCTTGCAGTGTTCAGCAGACTTCTGAGTCAGTGCTTCTTGCATTTGATGTTTGCCATTCCCCCTTGTCTACAGGTAGGCAAGTTGAAAGGGAAAAAAATGTTCCTAAGGGCTGCCTTTATAGCTCATGCATGCAAATATTCAAAGCAGTTGGGAAAAAACCTGTAAAATCTTGATCCGGTATTTTTTCTAAATAAGGTAGTTGATCCTTTCATTGCTGGTCTGGGTGTTTGGCCTAACCCAACACCACATTCACTGTGCCTTGAAACACTCACTCCAACTTGAAGTGAGTGTTTTCCTCTTCTTTTAATCAAGCTCAGCTCAGGAAGCCTTCCCCAGTATTCCAGGTCTGGGTCAGGCGCTCTCTTAGTGTGCACCAGTGCCCCCCTCTGCACCCTGGCTTCCTGTGCTGACCTTTCCCTATTAGAGCTACCATTCTATGTTGTAATTTCTGTCCTCCCACCAGACTTGGAGCTCTTGCACAGTGTTGGTTATTATGGAGTACCTAACCGTTATGGATGAATGAATAGCCTATGATGCTGGTTTTTTTTAGTGTAAAACAAAATTCTAGAATCAGCTATGCTTTTAGATATCAGTTTACAATCAGCCTACATGTTCTGGAAAAGGAAAGTTGATTTAGCTAGCATTAAGGGGCTTTGGGGGAGTTTAGTATGTCTCTGGATTCCATACAACTGTAACAAAGGGATTGTGATTTCATAAACTCCTGGACACCAGAGAACAGTCTTAAAGCTTCAGGCAACCTATTACTTGTGATTCTAGTAATCGTGGGCCAGATGCATAAGGCATTTCAAAGCAATGCTTCTCAGCCCTGGCTGGGTGGCTCAGTTGGTTGGCATACATCGAAAGGATGCGAGTTTGATTCCTGATCAGGGCACATACCTAGGTTGTTGGTTCAAGCCCCGGTCAGGAAGCGTATGGGAGGCAATCAATTGATTTTTCTCTCTCTCTGAAAGTAAATTAAAAACATATTCTCAGGTGAGGATTAACAAAACAACAACATGCTTCTCAGACTTTAATGTGCATAGGAATCACCTCAAGATCTTGTTAAAAAATGCAGATTCTTTGTCAGTTGGTCTCCAGTGGGTTTTCAGCTTCAGCACCTCAGCTCTCTGGTGATGCGATGGTGCTGGTCCATGTACCTGGTTTGATTAAGTGGGCTTCAAAATACTTTCTTGAAAATAAAGTTCAAATTTATTCTATGAAAATATCTAGATGAATTTTTACAGTTTGCAAAGCAACAGATTTTCTGAGCAAAAACTTAGAAGTATCTAAATCTTATTTCAATTTGGAAATTTGCAAGAAGCCTTTCCCTCACTTAAAAATAATAATCCTATACTGGCCAGCTCCTCAAACTGCTTTTGAATGATAGTTTAGGTTATACTGCCCTTAATTAACATACAGCTCTATTTATTTAGACTTTCTCAGATTTGGGAGCCCCTGGCCCTTTTACTGGCCCCGGTGTAGCTACTTCAACGACAAGGATGACTTTTAAAGCAGAAATACTCTTTGGAAGAGTGACAGCTCCAGGGCTGTGTTTATGATGAGATCTTCATATTTATTGATTGTTACCAGATTAGCACCATGTGGAGACCTTCTCCAAGGACAGTGAGTTGCAATGGCTGGAAATAGGAAAGGGCAATGTTTTACTTGAACTTGGCAGCAAAACATTGCATCTGCTTACATACATTTAAACAACTCTCTGAATTTGGTGTTTGAAGTTTTTCTAACAAGATGGCTTTTACTTTGTAGGCCCTTTGCAACCAGCATGGTATCATATTTATAACACGTGGAGGAGAGAGAGCTCACCATGCTCAGGTAAAAGGATGGTGTCTACAGCAAGTGACAAGCAGGACTAATGGCAGGATGTTCGACATTGTATGAGAAGTGATTCAGCTTAATTATACCATTGTCATTGTTCTCTTATGTGCATTTTACTCACTTATTCCTGGGGTGCAGAGGACCTATCATAGGTGATCTCAGTGAATTAATCTACAGTTGGGGAGCCTTGGCAAAGTACGTACAACAGGGCCTCTGTAAATAGCCAGTAAAGAAACAGGATGGTCACCTGAAATCTCTTGCCATCTTCTCCAGAGTTAACATAGAATTATTACTATTGTTCATGTTTATCACCTTATCAGAAGGCTTTTATCTTTTCAACATTTATGTAAATAAATGAATACTGAAGACTTTTTTTTTTTTTTTTTTAATATATCTTTATTGATTTCAGAGAGAGGAAGGGAGAGGGGGAGAGAGAGAGATAGAAGCATCAATGATGAGAGAGTCATTGATCGGCTGCCTCCTGCACGCCCCTGACTGGGGATCGAGCCCGCAACCTGGGCATGTGCCCTGACCGGAAATCGAACGCTGATCTCCTAGATCCTAGGTCAATGCTGAACCGCTGAGCTATGCCTGGTCAGGCACTGAAGACTCTTTTAATTAAAGCCTTATCCCTGTCCCCTTATCTGAAGTTGCTGTTCTAAATATTCTTTGCATCTTCTTTTTAAAAAAACACATATCTCACAACTGTGATTTGCCCAAGTAGGTCACCAAGATTAATTTTTCATTAAACTTCACTGCTTCTGTTTCTTTCTAATCATGTTTTAGAGGATTAAACAGTCCCCATTGGATCAGCCTCTATATAGAATATAAACCATTATTTTCTTTGATGGAACTGACATAGAAGGTGGTGATCTGTGGTCCAGTGACTGAACCTGGCCCCATTAACTGAGTCAAAGCATCAATAGCTAGATCCACATGAGGAGTTCTGTTGACCATAGCAGTTTTGTCAGTCTCACTTCTTTTGTGACCTAATCTGGTGGCTTGAACAACAGACATTAATCTCATGGTTCTGGAGGCTAGACCAAGGTGTTGTTAGCAGGGTTGGTTCCTTCTGAGGAGTTGTGTGGGAAAATCTGTTTCACGCCTTCCCCTCATTTCTGGTAGCCTTATGTGTTCCTGGCCTTAGATGACCATCTTTCCCTGTGTCTTCACATTGTCTTCCTTGTATGTATGTCTGTCTCTGTATTCAAATTCCCCCTTTTTATAAGGACACCTGTTATATTGGATTAAGGACCATTTAAATGACCTCATCATAACACTACCATGTGCTAAGACTCAACTTCTAAATAAAGTCACTTTTCATATGTGAAAAATTAGGATCTCAACCTCTTTTTGGAGTATACAATTCAGCCCATAACACTGTCTAAGGGAAGGAGACTGAATTCCTTTTGGTATCCCCTAAGGAAAATAACACAGTACCTATTGCTTAATAATTGGTTGACTGAGTGATGGGAAAGACTATAATGGTCATGGTAAAATTTGATTTTAAAATGCAAAGTGCTGTGACTAGAGGTGAACCTAGATATTATAATGCTGACCTTTGTCCTCAGTGAACTCTTACTTTCAGGATAGTCCAAGTTAAACAACATTAAAAATGTGATAAGATTTTTTTAAAAGCAATAACAAGTAGCATTTTTATAAAACATAGCCCTCTGTGAGAGCAAGACATACTTTTTCTGTTGGCATCGCAGTCTGAGCTGCCAATTTACATGCTGCTCTATCAGTACATCAGGATATCTTTCCAGCTAATTCAATACCATTTAAATCATACTTAGGCAGGCTATTCTTCCTTTCCAGCTGCATCATTTTGTTCTTATTAAATTTAACGTTTCGTTCCCTGGTACTAATCTATAAATGCTGTCCTGAAACAGATCTATTGTCGCTGTGTCTTCGCTCTTCTCTGTGCTTCTTTAGCACAAAATTATTAGAAGTTACATATTTTGAGTGTTTAGATTTAAGTGTTGATAAAATATAAGGATACTGATCTCAAGGTAGCACGTAAATGATCCATTTTTTAGAGATGTTTACTTAGAAAACCCTATTTTCTGTAAGGGGATAGCTTTCTGAACATGTCTACTCTGACTTCCCAGAAAGAGTTACCTTTTTATACCAAAAGGAAGCCTTCTGCTGAGAGAAGCCAAAGGCCAGTGGCAGATTTTCTTCTGGAAGTACAGCTAGCATCTTCATTTCAGCCCCTGGGTTAGTGTAGGTGGGACAAAGTCTAGATGTTGACTCTGTGGCTCAGTCCCTGGCCTCCTCAAGGCTGAACAACAGGTGGCCTGGAATAACAGACTTACTAATATCCCCAACTCCACAGAAGCTTTCTTATCCCCGAGGGTGGGACTGCAGGCTGTCACATTGCCAATTGATAGTATTGGCCTAGATAGCACCGTGTTTATGAGATGATGACAGGTAGTAAAAAATAAAAATTCATTTTTCATACCAGCATTAGTCTTAAGAATATTGGTAAATCAAACGAAACATTTATGGAGTGTGTGCTGCATTGAGGTACGATTCTACCAAATGCCTTACGCGGATGCATAACTTCCTCCCGGTGCCTCCACTGCTTACTTTTCTTTTCCATTTTGTTCAAGAGCTTACTGCCCTCTATTAGAGGTTTTCTGTAACTTTCCCTATGAATCTCCTTTGGTTTGTGGGAATATCTAGGGCTTTATTAGAATTAAAAAATTAATTTGTGTTGGCCATACAGTGAACAAATCAGAGCGATCTTGGAATAGCCCTTTGAAAATTACGTGTAGAGTTCAGTGAGCAATTGCATACTGGCCGTTAAATGGACCTTAAATATCTTGCTAAGTGCTCCAAAGTGTGCACTACTACAATCATAACAGTCTAATAAATTGTATCTTAATAAGTAGGTTATTTTATTTGTAACTAATGCCTCTCTACTATTAAAGAGAAAATAAACTAGAAATAAAACCTCTAATGCCTTAAAAACTTATTGTTGCTCAGTCTTTCCCCACTTTCATTTTGCATTCTCCAAGAATCTTAGTGTTTGTTTTTTCTGGATTCTTCTGCCTCTGTCTCCTGATGGTTCCTTCATTTCTTTTAAATCCATGAGTTTATGTTCAGTGCTTTCTGAAAAATTTTATTTATTGATTTTAGAGAGAGAGGGAAGGAGAGAGAGAGAAACATTGATTTGTTGTTCCACCTATCCATGCATTCATTGGTTCACTCTTGTATGTGCCCTAACCAGGGATCAAACTCACAACTCTGGTGTATTGGGATGATGCTCTAACCAACTGAGCTACCCAATAGGGTTTGTGTTCAGTGCTTTTAATATATTTTTTAATATGTCTTTATTGATTTCAGAGAGAGGAAGGGAGAGGAAGAGAGAGATAGCAATATCAATGATGAGAGAGTCATTGATCGGCTGCCTCCTGCATGACCCCACTGGGGATCGAGCCTGCAACCCGGGCATGTGCCCTGATCAGGAATCGAACCACCATCTCCTGGATCGTAGGTTGATGCTCAACCACTGAGCCACGCCAGCCGGGCATGTTCAGTGCTTTTAAACTTATAATATAGAAGTAATGAAGAAAAGTAGTGGGCTTCTGGCAGAGCGCTCAGAAACTTGGCGTTTTCCTCCATCTCTTGCTTCCTCTACATTTAGTTATCACTACTCTATCAAGTTTCTATAATTCTTTCATATTTGTACTTTCCTTTTCCTTGTCGTCTATGACCAGGCTTTTCTTTCCTTTTTCTTTTGTTTGTTCTGCCATATAGCTTGTTCACTTGTTCATTCATTCATTCATTCATTCATGTATTATCCTTCTCACATGTGCTGAAAGTTGCTCTGGGGATAACATCAAGGATGTTTTCATTTAAGTCGGAGATGATGATGCAATAATTGTTGCTGTGATGGAGCCATATACTAAGCATCCTTTCCACATAGGAAGAACAACTGAGTTGGCTTGGGGGAGTCAGGAACTGCTTTATAGAGAAGATGGCACTTGAGTGGAGATCGGAAGGAGTAGAACATTGCCAGGTGGACCAGTGTGGTTGACAGAGAACATTCCAAAGGAGGTGGAGGGTGGGAGGCTTGGCAGGGAGGGACGGGGGAGTGTGTGTGGGAGGGGGGTGTTCGTGTATCCCTTGCCATTTGGGTGATACTGGAGCATGAAGTGGAAAAAGGATGTTGGATTGGACGAGGCTCTGTGGGGGAGGAGGGAGGAATCAAATCTTGGAGGCCCCTTACATATTGCTGAGCCTTCCTTTCTACCTCATGCTTACAAATTGCAGTTGCATACAGTTTTAAGGTTCACAATCAGTTCATCTTGCATGCCGCAACCAGCCCGACCATGTCCAAGGCTGCTTGTCTTCTGCCAAGCTCCTGTCAGGTCATGCTGCTCCTGAAGGGAAGTAAGGCCTTCCTCACCTAGCGCTTGAAGATCTCAGCCTTTTCTTTCCCTGTTTACTCTGTAAGCCAATTACTTAAGCTAGAGTTGCCTCCTTTGCTTCTCACACATGGTTCCTTTCCCCCCAGCTTCCATTTTCACAATCTTCCCATCCTTTAAGATCTCATTCAAATTAATATTATTTATGAAAATTTTTTCCACTCATCAGTAATTTTACCCCATCTGAACTCCAGGAGAACTTTCTATGGACTCTTCACATCACAATTGTCACATGCTTCTTAATATCACAAGTTATTTTGGAACATTTAGAAGGACAGCCACATGTTGAAGGGAAGGGCTATCTACCTATTATGTATCCTATTTCTGCTGAAAGTGCACCTTCTTGCATATAGTAGACACTACATTGATGTTTGTTAAAACAATGGAGGGAGACAGAGTTCCTTACATTTGTAAGGCTGCTACAGAGGTGAATGGAGAGATTGATTAATTGTCACATGGAAGAGGCAGTGGTTAATGTAACATCCAGATGAAACTCCTGCAGGACAGAATAACTGTCGGTGAAGGTAGAAGGATTACATTAAACAAAAAGCAGGTCTGTGTACAGAAACGAGATCCACTTTGAAAACTAGTTAAACTGCCCTGCAGCTTAGACATGGAAGGAAGAAATTTAGAAAGCCATTAAGCCACATGTGACCAGTCTTGACAGTGACAAATGACATAACAGGTAAAAGCACCTGTATTGCATTACTATGCTCTGCATCTTTATCTGAGATGGCCTCTGGAAAACTTGATTCAATTTAAGACTTCTCAGTGGCAGATCTGGAGACAGTCAGAAATTCAGAAATATATTTATGAAAGTCTATTGCCACTGAGCTCAAAAGACCATAATCCTATTAGTTGTGATTTTGAAAAGGGTAACCATGAATAACTGAAAGGAGATATTGATTAAAGAAGTGATATGAACAGGAACAATGGAATTAAAGTAATTGAGGCGATATTGGGCCTAATGGACCTTGTTCTCTTAATGCTTTCCTTCTGCTCTTTGTATTGAGTTGGCCCTGAAGTCGATTGTACTATGTGCACAGAGAGAGGGGGACATAATGGAAGAATTAGTATTGCTGACTATAAAAAATCAATCTGTTGTTCTTACAGAAGAACATCAATCAGTCTGTGAAATCAATTTACTGGAATTTTTTATATTTGGCTCATAAGATAATGAGACGAATGATGAGAAGAGACTGTATGCTGTGCACACGGTAGATATTCAGTAAATGTTTTTTGAATTAAAAAACTGAAAGATACCATGGATTTAGTTTTAAAACAACTTCAGTGTAAGTCCTTTGGTCAGTGCTAAGTCAGTCCATTCCTTTTACTTGACTGTCTAACAGTATCCTAAATGTAGATTATACAGTTTCATTGATCTCTGAAGCGAGTTCTCTCACATTTCTACTGCTGGGCAATCCAAGCCAGCTTCCTGTGACCTTGGATCTTTGCATTAGTTAGAGTCGGAACTGTTTTTTGTCCTAAACTTGCTGCACTACATGGGCAGATTACACTTTTGAAGCATCACTTTAAGTCAGATGCTTTGGTGGAATATTCCCCATTCAGGAAACTTCAGTGTCTCCTCTTTGTCTACAGAGTTACAGGCTCGTTTTTCTTTCCAGTCCGTTCCCCACTAGATGGCTTTGAAGAACGTTTGCACTCAGTCACCTCCCTCTGCCTGTCCCCACTGAACTCCCCCGCCAGCCTCCTACCCGGACATGCTGGGGAGGACAGACTGGTCTCTTCATGGTGTCACCCCATTTTTTGAACGTGCACAATATTCTCCTTGGAATCCTTCCTCTCGTATTTATATCTATCCAGTTAAGAATCAGTTCTGCCCAAGGCAATAGTTATATTTCTTAAAACTGTGCATTATCAAAAACTGTGTTATAAAGATAATTGTTTCAGTGGCATAAATGGTGTTAGGGGCTAGAGAGTTGCAGGTGTACAGTAACAAAGTTGTTTTACCTGCAGTTATTTCAATAATGATGGTGTTTTCAATCTCTGTAAGAGTATAACATAAAAACCTGAGCATCACTGAAAAAAAAATGCAGTATTTTACGATATCTCTTTTCACAAATTTGTAGTGAACTACACTGGTATTTTAAAAAATTATTTCGAAATCTTAATGACGCACTATGGAAAAAGAGAATAAAGACTTAAAGCAGCTGCATTGTAAGCATGAGGGCTTTCTTTGCCCCTTATGCCCGCATCCTTAGTCTGCATAAAATAAATTTTATTCCTCAGTCAGTTGATCACTTTATATCCAATACACATTATGCAAACTCTGCAGAGGAAATGTCTGTAATGTTTATTTTTGAAAACTGAGTTTTAGCCGTTTTTTCTCCCTTGAGTGTGCCTCTTACCATTTCACTCTTGCCTGGTGGCTTTTCCCCATGAATCCTCCTTTTTAGGTTAATTATCAGTTTGAGGACTCTTAGAGGCTGTTCTGAAATAAGGACAGATTTTTATTTCCCGCAATGCCCAGCGCATTGTTAAGACCATGGCATATATTAGCTTATAAGGGCATGCGATTATTAAATTCAGTTTCACCTAAACCCTCCAATTAATATTCTCCTCATGCCCTCTTCCCCCTGAACAGTGTGCCTTGTTTTACTCTTTAAAAAAATCTGAGTAATTCTCATTTCAGTGTCAGTTTGAAAGGATGAAGCGTGACTATTGGTTTCAGGTTAAAGATGAATACATGTTTTAGTTCCCGGCCATTCCTGAAAATCCATTAAAATTATGTTTAAGGGATTCTTTTTTTTTAAAGGCACACACTTAGAAGAACAAAGAAATGAGGCAACAACCACAGCACTTTGGAGTCTGGGATATAGACGGATAAGAGAGAGCTCACTGAGCTGGACTGAGAAAGTAGGATTTTAATCTGGCAGACGAGAAAGGAAGAAATAGCCCAGTTTACACTGATGAACTCTGCAAAGCTCAGGAATTTTCAGCAGCAAGAACCTCTTGGAATTGAGAGTGAAGGTGGGATTAAAACTAGGAGTATTGGTTGAAAGTTCAGATCTTCTTTCCAACTGTATACAAGCAGGTAACTGCCTCTCTTTCACTCCCAGAGAAGAATTGAGACTATTTTTTCTATAGAGATGATAAAATAGAAGGTTTCTAGATTAGAAGGAAACTTAAAAGGTGGTTTTATATAGCCTTGAAATCAGGGACGTTGTATTGATTTACCAAATCCAGAGAACCACAGCTAACTTCTTTCTCTTGCCTCGTCACTTGAGGGTAGCTAGAATAATGCCTTACCTGTAGGAGACAACAGGAGATTTCCCTACGGTTCTAACCTAAAAAATAAAACTCAGGGATACTGATATCAGGTGTTTCCTCCAAAATGAGGCCTGACAGTCCTCCCATCCTTCCTGATGACTCTCCAGCTCCCCATCCTTAAGAATCAGCAGACAGCCAGAGATAATCAGACATTTAAGGAAAGTCTCTATCATAAGAGAAAGTAACTAAAAAAACAAAAACAAAAAACAACTGGGAGGAAATAGACATTTTTCAGGAAAAAGAAATCTTAAAAAAGAAATCCGTATCTTGAGAGAGAAGGAATGACATTGCAACCATGAAACAACAGAATCTGGAAGGGTTACCATATAAAGTTAAGGGCATTTCCCAGAATATGGAGTAAAAAGAGAAAGAATAGAAAATAATATAGAAAAACAATAATAAACTTGCAGGATTGGTCCAACATCCTTTAAGTTTATTAGAGAATATAGAAAACAGAGAGCAGAAAACCATCAGGCAAAGATAGGGGTTTCCAGATTGGAAGATGTTACCAGTACATCATCATGAAACTTTACAACACTATGATGTGCCCCAATAAATGATGGGGTAAATCCATAAAAAGAAAGACCCAGGATCCCAGCAACAGGACCATCACAGGAGTCAGTTGTGCAGCAAGACTCATGATCAGCATATTGGAGCAGGAAGAGGTTTGGGAGAGACTTTTCAAGATGATGAAATTGATAAAACACCCGATGTGTTTGTGCTGAGAGGAGATTTATAAATCTGGGGAGGCTTTGCAGATAACCTGATAAGTATACAGGAAGCTAACCCAAATTAAATGTAGCAAAGATGAACTCCCAGGAAGACAAAAAGTAATACAGAAAAGGAAATGTATAATCATAAATTGTCACATGACTCAGCTACTAATTGTGTCTCTGTAGTTATAATGGTATAAAAATGGGTATTTAACATCACTGAAATTGCGGTGGAATTCTGGGAGGATGAGAACAGGGGGCACGTAAAACCCTCATCTCTCTCATCAGGAGGCCAGTGGAGAATACCTAAAATTGAAAAATCAGGAAGTAGTAATGTTATTTAAATTTCAGTTCTTCTCAATTTTGCTTCACTTAGGGCACACTTAGAAACTGATAGTTAATGTAGTAAGCTGGGAACATACATTTGGGGAATATTGTATAGATATGAGACTTTCAAATCAAATCTTTTCAAATTTTGTAATGAGAAACCTGATCTTGTTTTCATAAACATAACTTCTTTTTATGTTTCTTTATGCCTGAAATAACGAAATATAATTATTGATCAAGATTCAGTGATTCACCTCTTCAAATTCTTGTTAGTTACTGTCATATACTACTCAAGTAATGACAGAAAATTCAAGCCATTTCACCACTATTTCAAATTTTACAGCAGTTAAATTCTATTTTAAATCTTCAATAGCTTTAATCCTTTCCTATGCTATAAGTGCAATACTCTGATACTTCCCATTGAAGTTTTTCCTGTGCAGTAATTAAAAATAATAATGAGGCCCTACTTATAAAAAGTACATTTGTCCTTATAGCAGGCGTCCATGGATGTCAATAAAAGATCCCATTAGCTTTAAATGGGAAGAAGTTTCTGAGACCCATAAAAAGAGAATTTGGGAAGTTGCTGCCTGTAACTTTGCCCACCAGTTCCCCCTCCCCAATCTCCTAGATCTCCACCTTCAGCCAGCTTACCTTGTGCATCTGGAGCGCACACTCCTCTGCCAGCCGCATGGGGCTGCCTCTCCGTGAGGGCAGTGGTGCCTTCTGCAGTAGTCTCTTGAGGTAGGTGTTCATGGACATGGTTAATGCCTTTCAGCAGAGCAGTGAGTACTGTGTCTCCAGACTCTGGGGAAGACAATGGCCAGTTGTGAACTGTCCAGAAGTTGCAGCTGCCCCGAGCCTGCCAGGTTCCCTGCGGCTGAGGGGTGTCAATACCTCACAGCAAACCTGAACCAGGTCACAGCACAGCAGTGCACCAAGAGCTACCATTTGGGAAGCACTGATTTCCAGGTGTAGAACCAGAGTCTCAAATAATTAAAGAACTGAAAGCAGTTAACCTCTGGGCCTAGTATCATTTAACAGTTGCAACTGTGTTATGAATAAATTTTGACTTATCCAGGCATTGGAGAGAGCTGCTTTCAACTCTGTTTTTATGAGATGAGACAATAAAATGTATACAATTGTGGAATATGGTCTATATCTTAAATTCAGAGACTACTTATGGATTATCTACATGCTGTATTTTACCATTTTGTCTCAAGAATTAAGATAAAGAAAATGACAATGCCTCTGAAGATAGCAAACTTCATTTTTTAATAAAAAGAAATGGAGAAGTTGAAATTAATGGGGAATATAGCTCGTGTTTTGAATCTTTAATTGATTATTTTCCCGCTGTCCCTTTAACACGTCCTAGGGAAATTAGTCATGATGTTTTGGGAGAAGAGTTAGGAAATGGATAGTCACTCTCACTGAATTATCTGCAAAAGAAGAAAGGCGCCTGAGAATATTGGTGGAGAACCCGCTCCGTCTGCAGAGGGCACAGGGAGTGGTCCATCTGGTGCCCTCTGCGTTCAAGGCTGACATTGAAAACAAAGGTGCTTCAATTTGCCTCCCGGTTAATGGGCTGCTGATTTGTTCTCATTTTTCAGTCCTCTAATATGTCCTTAAAACTCTCTCAAAAATTTTGTACTGTGAGCATGAGGTCTTGTCTCTGGGCTTCATTTTTCCTTTTGTTCTTCACTCTCATTGTGTCGTCTTGTTTTATCTTCTGCGAGGTTCAGAGCAGCGCATGGTATGCGCTGAAGAATTTGAATGAAGCTTGTGACATGTCTTGATGATATTTAGCCACTAAAATCCTAGAAAACAGTCCCAGCTTGCATTAGCACTAGATTAATGCAGGTGAACTTTAGAGTCTTAATTTTTAAAAATTTACATTTTTTTACCAGTTATGATTGAAAACATTGGCATTCTTTTTGCCCACATTACTGATTACAATTGCAAATACTTGCAAAAAGTATTAAAATTAGTTCTTACTGTTCTGTAAGGAGCACAGTATTACTTTATCCATTTAATGGCTATTTAATATTTAAAAAACAGTTTTCCAAATATATGTCCACAACTATACGTAACCTGTGCATAAATCACAGTGGGAAATATGTTGTGATACGCATGCCTAACAATTGTGTAATAGGCTTGCACGTCTAAGAGAATTTGCCAAGCGGAAAGGTTAGTTTGGGGGAGGTTCCTCGTTTGAGACTTCATTATAAAATGATAAAAATAGGGTGCTTTCAGGTGAAATCAAGGTAGTGATTATTCAGGTAGTTACCAAGTTTTTGCCCCAGGATTTCCTGGATGTGAGCTAGAGGTGAACCCAATTTTATGATCTGAATCAGGAATTTTGGAAAATCCTGGTGACTTAGTTATATGGGATCAAGGAAACCCATCAGTTGTAGATTTTTCCAGTGAGAAATGAACAGGTGTCATTTTCTATGTTAAGGGTTATCTGTTCTGAGTGGAGATTGGAAGGAGAGCAGGAACCTGTTAGGGGAGGAGTAATGGGAGAGAGGGGTTTGTGAAACATCTGGAGAGCAGAGGAGGGTGCAGCAGACTGGTGGGCAAGGGAGCAGGCACACAGCCAGGAAGGAGAGTCAGGGAAAAGAAAGGAGTCAGCTGGTGGACTTTTAGATCTGAGGTAGAAATTTAAGAAGAAACATTTGAAACATTTGGGACGTTTGACAAGTGAGATGATGAAAATGACATTTGGAGGAGATGATTCTTACTGTGACTTATAAAGTAACTCAGAGGAGGAAGGCTGGCACATATTAAGGACTGCAGCAGAGGAAAGAAGAGGGAGAAGGGATTGGACTTGATGACAGGATTGTTAGAAAAGAGAAAATAAAACGCAGTTACAGATATATTTCAGTCAAAACTGGATTTCTGCCTTAGAGAATGCCTCCCATTCTTAACAATCCAAAAAAAAAAAAAAAAAAAGGAAAAAGAAAGAAAAGAAAAAAGAAAAGAAAAGAAAAGAAAAGAAAAGAAGAAAAGAAAAGAAAAGAAAAGAGAAAAGGAAAGAAAAGAGCAAGGCATCCAGAATATTATACAGCAAATGACCAAAATGCCTAGTGGAATAGGTCAGTTTTCTTCCCATTTTGCAAGTCATGGAATAGTGGAAATGGATCAGTTTGCAAAAGATAGAAATTTAAGTTGGTCATTTTTCTGTCACATGTGCTTGGCCCTTCCTTCCATTCGACCTGGCTCCCAAGAGGCCCTAGGACGATAATAAATAAAGGAGTGTGATCAGAGTTAGTGGTCAGGAAAGGAGGCTTGGAAGCAGATATTGTGAGCTGCTTTGTGAGAAGGCTAAGGCAGAAAAGAACCAGAGAAGGAGCTGTCAGATTGGCATTAAACCCGTGAAATTGTTTGATCTACACTTGAAATATATATTTGCTCCATTAGACCTGACAGTATGACTTGTGCTTTTAGGCCATAAACGAAGGAACAGGTTCATTCCCTAAGACAGAGAATTCACAATCTAGATATAGCAAAGTGAGCCCCCAAACTGGCATGACCAAGGAGATGTTCAGCCACCAGAAAGATTTTCACGAGCCTCTCCTCTTTTACAAATGTAATTCACCTTTATTTTTCTTAGAGCAGACCATGAAAATGCTTTAAAAGGGCATAAGAAAGGAAATTTTTAAGAAAATCTTGCACTCCACAGTGGTGGAGCTATTTTTAAACAAACAAACAAAAATGGATAAAGGTGGTCAAAAGATGCAAACTCTCAGTTATAAAATAAATAAGTCCTAGGGATGTAATGTATAGCATGGTGACTATAATTAATATCATATTGTATATTTGAAAGGTGCTAAGAGAGTAGACCTTAAAAGTCTTATCACAGGAAAAAACATTTTGTAACTATGTGTAGTGGTGGATGTTAACCAGACTTATTGTGGTGATCATTTCACAATATATCTATACATTTAATTATTATGTTATACACTTGAAATTAATATAATGTCATGTGTCAATTTTATCTCAATAAAAATTTTTAAACAAGAGAATACATTAATTTTTACATGTAATAAAAATCAAGCAGCACTCACCACAAACCAGGATCTATTATAATACTGTGTGCTTGGTTAGTTCTAAACTGGAAATCCTTTGGAATCTTGTACTCGTCTGGGTTTTCCAGAGAAACAGAATCCAAAAATACGCATATATGTGTGTATGTGTATATATGTATGTATAGTATATATGTATTAAGATATTTATTTTAAGGAATTGGTTCATACAGTTGCGGGAGCTGGCAAGTCTGAAACTCATAGGGTAGACCAGCAGGTTATGGAACAGCAGGATTTCCATGATACAGTCTTGAGGCAGAATTCCTTCTCCTGCAAACTCAGTTTTTTCTCTTAGGGCCTTCAACTGATTGGATGAAGCCCACTAGGATTATCCATGGTAATCTTCTCTACCTAAAGGTTAGTAATGTTTAAATCACATCTACAAAGAACTTTTATAGCAATATCTGTGTGTTGGACCACATAGCTGGGCACCATAGCCCACCAAATTGACACACAAAGTTTTATCATCACAAATCTCTTTCTTTTACTATAGTGAAAGAGCAGAGTCAGATGTATTTTGTCCCATTTCCTCAATGCTGAAATCTTTACAATGGAGAAAGATTCTGTTAATGATTCGATGCTGGCAGTTTTCGTGGTACTTTTTTGTCTCTGTCAAATTATTAAATAAAAAAATATGCGTTTGAAAATCTGGGTGACATTAGCACCTTAGTTCTGTCCCACATGATACGAAATGGTATTTTCTGCTGTTCCTGGTGAGTGGGTGGCATGCAGGTGAGGGGGATGCCAGTTATTGAGTTCTCAGGCCGTGCAGTGAGACTGATCCCCCGACTGTAACAATCACATGGGATGTGGGGAGTTAATATTTTCTGGGAAGAATTTTAATGTTAGAATTTACTGTCTTTTGCATATATAATATTGCAGCCTTAATGTTATGCTCTTCTGGTTATTTGCATTTAATATGCATACAAATTCACAATGTATACTATAAGCTGAGAACATAATTTATAAATCGGTACTTTCCCTGGTTATTAGTAATTTTGGCTGCTTTAAAAATTAACACTTTTAAGAAAAATATGATGTCAAATTTATATGTAGTATCTTGGTTTCCAGGGAAAAATATGTAGTGCATTCTTTACTGGACTCGTAGATCTCTGCTGTGATGGTCTCAAGGAAGTTGTGCCTGATGCTAAAGGCTAGAACAATTTTATTTCTTTTGTATGAGTGGTTTGGATTAGGTGTTGCAGATGTTTATCTCCACTAACAATGCTGCAAAATCTGTGTTTCTGAAGCCTGATTGCAACCTGGTACAATTGGGGGCAAGTCATTTTAGCTGATAAACACACCTCACATAACAGAATAGCGTACTGTACTTTTAGGTGGGAGTTCAGCTCTGCCCTGCAGAGCAGACAGCAGGAGCATCCCTGCGAGACCCTGCAGCCTCTCTGGCTGCCATTTAGGCTTGTTGTCTTGGCAACTGAAATCCGGGAACGCCAGGCATCCTTAACCCCACCATGACCTTTCCTCGTCACCCCTTCCAGTCTGCGGCTGGGTCTGCCTGGCTGCTTCCAGGCAGCGTTGAGCCCTCTCCCTCGCTCATCTCCAGCCACTCCTGCTTCTGTTCTCTCCCCTTTGGGCAACTGAAACCTTGTCTCTGTTCTGGATTCTCAGCGTCTTTCCTGTCAGTCCCAGCCGAGGCTCCCGAACCTTCCTTCCCGCTTTTGAAGAAAGTCATCTTTCCGCTGAGACCTGGGGGGTTCAGCATTCTCTCAGGGAGCAGACGCCCCTCCTCAGCTTCAGCAGTCTGCCCTGGAAACAGGTTTTTAACATTCTCCGCTGGGAGCCGCACGTCTCCATCGCTGCCGGCCACCCCCCCACCTCACAGCACCGTGACCACTTGACACGGAGGCTGTCTTTATGTCTCTAAGTTTTCTTCGCCCCGCTCACAACCAGCCCTTTGTGATAATTAGCAAAGATGCCAGCTGATAGTATTGCTGGCTCCACCATCGTCATCTTCATAAATACCATCACCACTCCCTATGTCAGCACAGTACTAGTAGCTGCACAGAATGGACTAACGTCATATAACCCGTGGGCACTGACTCAAAACCCAAGCCAGGGCGTGCGTGTGTTGTGAAGCCTAGTGGAGGACACAGTGGGGCTGAGAATCCTCATGGCTCTGCTCACCGTCACGCGTGTCCTTGGGCACGGCTGCATCTGCCAGGTTAAAAGGTGACTGACCTCCCACCACTCCCCTCCTCCAGCCAAGGCACCTTCAGCCGGTCAAACTGCCGGGACACATTGCTGAAGGGGCGCTATTTTCTAATTCACTTGCCGGCGGAGGGGACACCACTTACTAATTTGCAGCTGGGCGCCCTCTGAGCTGGCGGAGGCCTTGTTTCATGGTATGTATGGGAACATCCAGAAGAAACAAAGTGGAGTTTTCTGTTAGGAGGGGAACGCATTAAAAGAAAGAACAAATCTACTCCCTCTCCTTTAGGAACCGTGAATGGTGGGGAATCTTGCTTTTGCTTTTGCTTTTGAATTATGTGACAGTGTTTGATGACTCGGATAGAAGTACCAGATGAAAATAATTTTGCAATAATAACAACATGCAGGCGAAATACTTTCCTTAGCTTCTCTTCCCGTCTTCCTTTCCCCTACTCATCCCCGGTCCTCTCCCTCCTCTTTCCCTCCTTCCTCCTCTTACTTTTTTAGCAGCTAATATATAAAATACTCTGGGTGGCTCAGAGGAGCATTTTTCTGGGCTGGATTGTGTCATGAGTAACTCTGACCACAAGGCCCCATGTGCTGTGGGCAGAATGGCTTCTAACTGTCATAGAATGTTTAGGAAGGTGGGCGCTTCCTGCCTGATTTGCATGGAGCTCAGAGGCCGTGACTGTAAGAACTTGAACCTGGTGCACTTTTGGAGTTCAGACATGTACTGATCTCTCCCATGGCTTAGGATGTCCCCAAAGAGTCTGGATCGAGGGAAGCGATGGGGTCCCCGAGAGAAAGTCATGAGTGAAGACATCGCCAGAGTGGGGACCAGACCGAGGGACAGGTTCTGGTCTGGGAGCAGTGGTTCCAGGCACCTCCCCTGACCTAACTAGCTTTCCCCTCAACTCCCCTTACCAACGACAGACTCCTCCTCACATTCACAAAACAAGCATGTTGTGGCATAAACGAGGGTCATGGCATAAAGCAGGGGGTCAGCAAACTCCGGCCTTTGGGACAAATCCAGCCTGTGGCCTGTTTTTGTACGAAACAAAGTTTAAGAATTGTCTGCACATTTTGAAAGCATTGTAAAAAACAAGCAAAGAAAAATGTGCTGCAGAAACATATTTAGGCTTACGAAGCCTAAAATATTTATTATCTTGCCCTTAACAGATAAAGTTTGCTGACCCCTGCAAAGAACTGGGAGGAGATGCCTAATGACTCTTTCCTGGTGGCCCCTTTTGCAAAGAGGAAGGCCCAAGAGTGTAAATGGTTTCCCTGATGCCTGGGCCTTGAGGTTGGCGTTCGAGGAAGTTATTTGTCCAGAGAATGTTGTCAGAGATTTAATTGTGACCTGTAGATGGCAAGTGACAAAGGTCAGTGGAGCAGAGGAAGAGCATAAGAGAGGAGGGGAGGGCTGTCAAGCAACAGGCCTTGGGTCTATTCCAGTGGAGGACACCCACTGTCCCCACCCACTGTCCTCCATCCTGGAGGGAGTAACTGGGTGGAGTGAGGAGAACTGGGACTTAGGCTGTTGCCTTAAACACAACACATTTATAGCACAGGAATTGAGGAGGCCAGAGTTTTAGGTTTGCACTTATGTTCTGTAGTTCTCCAAGTGTGTCTCCTTTTGTTATTGTGAGAACCCTCTGAAGCAGACAAAAAGGGTGTTGCTTTTGACCTCAATTTATAAAGAAAAAAAGGATTGATGCCTCAACAGAAATATGTCCTATTCAAGGTCATATAGTTATTATCTGGTGGAGCTAGAAATCAAATTCAGATATTCTGTCTCTAAAACCCAAGCACCATTCTCAGTGTCAATGAATTATCACCATCGAGTGTAAACTTCACATCCCTCTCCCCCAGCACAAAAGCTTTCTCACTCAATAGTAAGTCTATTTGTAAGTTCATTCTATTGACATATAAAATAATAGAAATCATTAGAACTGGACATTTTTGTGTATCTCAGCTTAGCCATCTTCTCATGTGAGAAGGTAGAGGGATGGGAATCTTCCCAGAGGGTGCGTGGTGATGTGCAGGGCTCCGGGGTCATATGTGTGTCTGGGAACTCTGGGCTAACACACGTTACCTGGGCAATCTAGGTCTAGCTTCATAATGAACCTCTGAGAGGAACAATTGTGAGGAATAGTTAATGACAACCTTAATCAAAATTAGAGATGTTTTCACTGTCTTCCACAGAGTAAGAGTGCAATAGATAAAGCAGGCATCCTGTTCTGTGTATGTATGCCTTGCATATCAAAAACCATCCTTCCTACATGATAGGACAGGAGAATTTTATACATTTACTCACCGCGTACATACTTGGATACTTCTTGTCATAATTAAGTGTGCAAGGGGGCCAGCTGTGGTCTGCATAGGCTCTAGTTCTCTGGCTCTGTCTGAACCTCAGTGAGCAATGGATTTGATCCTGGAGTCAGTGTAGCTAATATATGCAGCAGCCAGCCACAGGGAAGTCATCACAATAACAGCGATCTAGCCATCTCCGGGAGGAATCTAACCGCATCCACATTCAGATAAGGAGAGCACCGGGTGCTCCCACTGAGAATGACATTGAGAGGCTCTGGGATAATGCTGTCTTTGCACTGCTCATAAAATATGGTAAAAAATAAAGCCTGAAAAGTAATGCTTGTAAGAGTGAGGACAAGAAAATGAGCACAGCAATTCACACGGTGCACTTTTCCTCGGAGCAACAAGTGTCATTTTCTCAAAGTGAGGTTTTCATCTCTTGCACTACCCTTAAGGCGGCAGGCCAGCCCTGGGTTAGTGGCTCGGGAGCTCACTTGGATCTTTGCCTTCCTAATTCCTTGTACCTGTTGGATTTCAACCCCAACGTCATTTCTTAGAGAGCGTTCCCCCCACCCAGTCCAGGGTTTCCTTCCCCCCAGCTCTGCCCTGTGCATTCTCTATCCCATCATCCTGCTTTATTTTCCTCATAGTGCATCACTCTTTCAAGTGATTTTTAAACATTTATTGGCCCGTTTTGTCTCTGTCTCTCTTAGCTCTGGAGTGTAAGCTCTATGGAAACAGGAGCCAACCATGACACTCTGTTTTACTGTTGTTTTCTGTAGCACACAGAACAGTATCTGGCCTATTTGTAGGTGCTCAATGAATTCAATGAGTGAGTCAATGAATGAACGAATGAATGAGTTAATATGTGCTTTTCTGTTGCTCAGTCCCACAGTATCATGCCCAGGTATTGGGTTGTGGTCTTCTCCTAGTAGAAGAAGCCAAAGGAGTGTATTCATTTTCTGTTGTTGTAGTAACAAGTTACTACAAACTTAGCAACTTAAACAGTATAGACTGACATTATTTTAAAGTTCTGGAGGATAGAATTCCAGTACAGGTCTCAGTCTGATAAAATCAGGTTGTCAGCAGGGCTGCATTCTTATCTGGAAGCTCCAGAGGAAACCCGTTTTCTTGCCTTTTTCAGCTTCTAGAGGCCACACGCAGCCCCTTCATCTTCAAAGCCAGCACTGGGGGGTGAAGGGTGGGGGTGTTGAGTATTTTTACTCTGCCATCTCTTTGATTCTCCACAGCTGGAGAATTTCCTCAGCTTTTAAGGACTCATGGTTAGATTGAGTTTACTTGGATAATTTAGGGAGATCTTTCATCTAATTGTCCTTAATGTTAATCATCTTTAAAGTCCTTTTCACCATGTAAGGTAACATGTTCACAGGTTCCAGGGAGTAGGATATGGACCCCTTGGGGGAGAGGGGAGCTGTGGAGGTACCATTATTCTGCCAAACAGATGGACTTACTCACAAAAGAAGTGGAGGGATGGTCCAGCTCAGAGCATCATTTCTCTTCCAGAATATATATCGTGAAAGACCAAGTTCCTAATTCATTTATTCATTCAACAAGAAATATTTGTGGAGCATGTCACATTCTCCTTGACGTATTGTTTCTGGTGGCAGAGTAGGCCAGACTAGATTGTTGTTTTGTAAAGATGTGTTTGGGGACTCGAAAAATTTACCTGAATTCAGAACCAGGCCTGACAGTCAGAAATTGGGTTGCTAACCAGAATGGGGACTTGGAGCAGCTATAGTAGTGGTGATAGTGATGACATATAACATTTATTGAATACAGGCTCCTTTGGAGAAATTGATTTCATATCATGTAATCTTTGCAACTATCCTATAATAGAGGCATTATTATTTATTCCCATTTTACAGATGATGAAACTAGGCACAGAGGGGTAAATAAGTTGCCTAATATCACATAACTAATAAGTGATTGAGCTAGGATTCAGAATCCCAGGCATCTGGGTCTAGACCCTGCTCCCTCAGCACCATCCTGCCCTGCCTCTCATGGGACCTATTATAGGGTGGCCGAAGGAGCCAGTGAGAGGCCCGGGGTGGGTGCTGGGAGCAGAGCCTCAGTTTCTGTGCAGCCTGTTGGGCTGTTACTTGGACCTCACTGTTTCTGCGTCAGGAACACAGGGCAGACCTCACTGTGAATCGGGTACAGCTTCCTGCCTGCCGTGGGGAGACGGGAAGATGCTGCCGGTGCTCAGGAGGATGCAGAACCACGAAGCCCACAGGCATCCCTGCGAGGGGTCGGTGAGGGCGACATTCTGGATGCACAGCGTTCTGGATGCTGAACCGTCTGTAGGGCTTCTGGTTTTCGTGAAGTACAGAGAGCGGAATGTACGGAGAAAAGCGTTCAAAGCCCTGAGTTTATGTGTCTGCTTCCTCTGTTACCAGATCTGGGTCTGGCTCAAGCCACTTGTCACTGAACCTCTATGAGGAGAGAATACAAATTCTGTTTCTCTATACCTCCAGGGTCAAACGACTGTGGGGGAGTGCTCTTTAAACGTGGGTTATTACTGTCCACCCTCTTCATTTTAGTAGCTGTAGGGTGGCCAGGCAATCCCAAGAATTTCTTGTACGAATGTGGTATTCTTCAGTGGGTTTGCCGTAATTGTGTGAGCACAAGTGACAGCTGTGAGTTTCAGGCTTTATAGGGAGGTACAAAGTTAGTGAGCCTCTGCAAGTACCTCTGCACACAATTGATTATATATAATTCTCAAGAGCAGGGAAGGCTCTGAGATTTTACCCTGCCTGTAAGCTAATAAGTTAGCCTCACAGTCTCATACATACTGGCAGGAGACACGAAACTCCTGGGTTGAACACAAAGGGCTTTTTCCTCATGGCATAGCAGGCAACGTGCACTTCATGCTTATATCGGTTTCCCTTGTCCCCCAGCTCTCACAAGGCCCTGCAGGGTAGGCCCAGGTGGGAGCTTGACACACAGTAGGTCTGTGTCACAGCTGAGGAACACAGAGTTTAGGAAATCAAGTGGCTTATACAGGGCTGCTGGCAAACTTACCTGCCCTTTTTACCCTGGTCAGAAAGCACAGCGACTACCTTTATCCTTCCAGGCTGTCTGCTTTATAAACATCCTTGAAATGACAGTCTGGGATAAAAGCTGTCAGAAGGCATGTAGTAAAGCCACCCAGGGGAAACGAATGCATAATTAGCTAAATTCTTATTAATGACTTACAAAAGATGTTTGTCTTAAATATACATAATTGTGTCAGTGCATTGATATAATCTGAATTCTGTTTGAGAAAAAAATCCACTTCTTATTTTCTTCACTTAGTGAGTTCTACTCATATTTTTAGGATAGTGATTCAGGCAAACTTGTTGCTTCAATACTCAATTACCATGGAGTTCCGAACTTCTAATGAATTGTTAATTAAATGATATTTTAATTAAAATTATTTACATAAAGTGTTCAGAAGGCATAGGTTGATTGTCTCTTTGATCAACTTTAGTTACAGGAGTAACAAAAATAAGAATTTTATGCTTTGATAATGGGTAATACCGATAGAAACTTATACACACATGCTTTTCTTTGATTTGCACGATAAATTTCTAGGGAAATTCTTACTGGGAAAATTACTATTTGATGTACAAGTTTCTTAATATTGGATTTTTCAGTTAATTTCCTAAATATGTTAAATCTTTATTTATGGTCATGGTTAAACACTGAAGACCTATCATTGCCTACTCAGTGTGCAGTCAGTGAAAAATTGAACCCAGATGACTTGGATAATTGATAAGAACTTAGAATTTGAACTCTGTTTTTTAGGTTTAAACTGGATATTTTAATTTATTAAACTGGTATTGTAATGTCAGGCAGTTCAAGGCCCCAGCTCCAGCATAGGAGTTGGTGCAGCACTGTGGACTCAGCTGGATCTGGATTGAACTCCAGCTCTGCTAATTCCCAATTATGTAATTTATCTAAAATATCTGAGCTTCAATTTTCTCATCTAAAAATTGTAGATAATGCCTGTTGCATCTAGGATAGTTGTGTGACCTAAATGAAACAAATTATTTAAAGCTGATTCATTCCTTTAGTAATGTAAAGGAATGTTGAAGTCAGTTCAGGACCATTATAAAGTTTTTTTGATTACTTTCAGCTTGGGTGAAGTTTTAAATTCTTAGTTAAATTCCTTTCTAAAGTACTCATTTATTGCCTGTTATTTTTCTAGTTATCTAGGTACATTGGGGAATTAAAATCATTCTTTAAAAATCATTCCATGATATCAAAAGCTCATAAATTGCCAAATGCTAATGGGAAAATCAAAAATCTGCTCCAGCTTATTATTGCAGGCATACACAGAGCTGTCTGGGGGGAAGCAAGGCTGGCTTAAAGTCCCAGAATAAGATGCATTGCAGACTTCAAAATATGTCGCTCACTGTAAAATTAATTCAATTATTTACCAGCCACACACATACTAATCAGGGTTGAAAATATGACAGACCACAGGGAATACTGGACAGTTGCCTTTCTATTACCAGTGCTGGAATTAAGAAGTAATGACAGCTCATGTGTGTGATGCCCTCAGTTTTACGGACAATCAGTAACTGAACATTTAAAAACTAATTATGATTAATTAAGATGACTAGAAGGGCTATGGCAGTTTGGGGGTCTATTTTTGGCAATTTAATCAATCTCTAGGAAGGAGAGTTTAGATTTGACAAACAGCTTAAAAGCTTTGCAATAAGAATGGAATGAGAAAGCACAATGGAAGATTATTGAGTTTTATGCTTTTAAAAATAAGCGGCTACTACATTCTATGAAGGCAACCATGACTGAAGAGGGGAGAAAGGGAAAGAAAAGTTGATGTATTTCAGAAGATGGGATGATGGAAGATAAATGGTAAGGTGCCTACCTCCTTCTGATGTGTAAATCTCTATTTTCTGCTATCACGAGAAAACAGCACTATATGAGGAGACCAGCTTTTATACCAAATGTGTATGTATTTATATATTTTTTAAAGTTTATTTTTAGGCATATGTCTTCAGATTGTATACAAAATGCTACTTTACTTAGTATAGATTGGGTTTTACCTAGTTTAGATTGGGTTAAATATTTACTTCTGGCTAAATATTACCATATGTAAAACTTTAAAAATAGTAGCATTCTAAATGGAGAAAACAAATGAACAATTTGCAAACTGTGTCAAAGCTACTCTATTTTGGTGTTCATGCCAGTAATTGGAAGACGCTGACATTATTTCTATTCAGTCCAACTCATTTAATCAGCACCTACCATTCGCAGGGTTCTCTGCTGGGTCCAGAGTGACTAAACTGGCCGTCATCATTAGCATATCTTCTCAGCTCATTCCCCACCAGAGAGTGGGCAGGGGGAGCACAGGCACTATGGACCCACCTCAGGCCTTGGCCTCCCACGTCAGAGACTAGATTTCCAAATCTAACCCTTGCCTTTCAGAACCTGATAATATGGTCGGGAAACTTGCACACTGATGAGACAGGACACATATATTTAAAGCAGTTCCTTATGACAGTTTTTCTTTATAAGTAAAAAATGCTTTGAGTTAGTTTTTATAGGTGCTATTTTTCCTATTTAATTGTACATTTTTTACTTTAAAAGGCAGTGAAATGAATCTTTCTTCCTTTTCTGCTTGTATTTTTCTTTGCCATGGACTATATATGATTGGACACAAGTGTCCCACAAACACAGCTGTAGCATAAATGAGGAAGTAGATTATCAGCTCAAGTAGAGGAAGTTTAAACTCTGGGCTCTATTAGACAGGAAAATGGATATGCCAATAAATAGAGTTGTTGAGGCTACAGCAAGTTATCTGCACAAAGCTGCAGGGTCGGCATTTTTTAGATAGTATCACGGATGAGTAGTTAATTTAGTAAAGGCATCCAATCCCAGTGGAATCTCAGGGAAATGAAGTCTATGCTTTCTTCTCCTTGAACATTGGGCCAAGTTGGTCTTTGATTCCATTGTATCTATCTCTTGGGCCATTCTGTCCTAAGTTCTGCTTCTATTACTTTGAAAATTCTTTTTGTTGAGATGACCTTAGTGTCAGTGACACCATAGGCTAAGTTTAATTGCTTTTTGAAAAATACTGTTTTTTTACCCCTGTAATTTCTTCAAACATCAATTAATTAAAGCATAAAGTGTTAGAAACTTTGGTTTAAAAATCTTCCTACTCTTCCCCTTGTTGATTTAGTTACTTACCACAAATGGCAAATGGCAGCCCTCTCAGCTTCCAGCGCCTAGCTTTCTCCTGATACTAAATAAATTTTAGGATGTTTAAAGCAAAAAAACCTATAGAGACAGATAAAACTCTGTGTGTGTGTGTGTGTGTGTGTGTGTGTGTGTGTAGAGGTTGTTATCCCTTTTTAAAGAACTATTTATAGGATAGTGGCAGGATCTTTTGAAATTAAAGTGATGATTAGCATATGTAAATTTGGGCAAGTTATCAAGTAATTCTCTAAGCTTTTCTGTTCACTCATCTGTAAAATTAGGGTAATACTAGCCTATAATGCTCCCCTTGTGTATTAAAATTTGAAAAGCCTTTAAAATAGCACCTAGTACATAGTAAGTGCTCAATAATAAATGTTACCACTGTGGCTGTTATCATTCTGGTATTTTTATTGCGATTATTTATATTTTAGGATTTTGTCAAATCAAAAGCTTTTTAATTTGAGATATCTTAAGAGGCACATTAGACTTCTATTAAAAATTTTTCTGTTACTAATAGTGTCTCTGATTTCA
Organism: Miniopterus schreibersii; assembly: GCF_964146895.1. Lineage (NCBI taxonomy): Eukaryota > Metazoa > Chordata > Mammalia > Chiroptera > Miniopteridae > Miniopterus > Miniopterus schreibersii. The sequence continues at coordinate 72,481,075 of NC_138102.1, read as the reverse complement.
ACTGAATTGATCTAAATCATGCAGTTGGTCACAGAGACTCAGGGGCCTTGCAGGCAGGAGTATGTCTCACTCTTTTGTACATCACTTCTGGCATGGACTTCATTCAGAGCAGGCGATAGCGCATTTGGACAGAGCTCTGGGGGCTGGATTTAGTGCTTTATTCTTAGCAGCTGTGAGGGTACTCGGTTTCCCTTTCCAGACTAAGGATTTCAGAGGTCCTAAAGCCAGATTTGGAGACAGAAAGACATGAGGTTTGAATTCTGGTTCTGCTGAGATCTGGTCCAAGGTAGGTGAGGGTTCCTAACCTCACCAAATCTATGTGGGGTTTTTTGTTTTTGTTTTTAACATTTATTTAACGGAGGCATGGGAGAAATTATTTGCAGTAATAAAAATACAATATATTAACAGGTTTATTAATTTATTTACTCTCTCTGGCCAAGGCAAGATCAACATTCTGGAGATAAAAATAGTGAAAGCTTTTCATGTTTTCCTTTTTCTTGATTTCACTGTAGACTCTGTGTGTGTGTGTGCATGCCTGCATGTGTGTGTGTGTTTTCTAAATCAAACAGGTAATGGGGAGGCATTTTAAAAGGTGTATATTTTAGATAATAAAATACCTTGTTTCAGCTAAAGAGCACAAACCATGCTCATCTGATTTCAGAATTTTAGCTGGCATAATGTGGTTACTCCCAAGAGAGACAGGTGACTCTGGGCAGATTTTCTTTCTATGAGTGGGGAATGGGACAGGCTTTTCCCTACTTGAGCATGCTGTTTTTATATTTTGCTAGTTATATAAAGGGTTACATTGATGAAATTTGAGTTTTTTGGTACCTATTACTCAAGTCACATTTTACCACTAAAAAAATTGGCTTTTAACAAATTGGCCAATTGTCCTGGGGGTGGTTTGCCTCTGGCTCTGCCACTTACTGACTGCACTGTTTGGAAGAGTTATTTATTTATACTAACCTCTCTTAGCCTTGGTACCATCATCCTGAAAGGGCAGGCGGGAAGAAGGGAGGAAAAAGGGGTCACACCTCTTTTTTGCATTTAATTGATAAAGTTAAATGCAAGCCTTCTTAAAACTACTACTTCTCTGTTTTCTTCCCATTGACCAGACTGGATCACATGATCACTCTTTGCAGAAGAAGGAACTGGGGAAACAAGTATTTCACTTTTCTGTTTTTTAAGGGGCTGTTGGTGCCACCCCTTTTCTCCTCTTAAACAAAAAGGGGGTTGACTGTGGGTAGTAGGCCACAGGAACATCAAACTACTTCTAGGGATTTCTGTTTGTTAGAAGTATTGTTATATTAAGCATCTAGCTGAACCTGGTAAACAGAAAAGCTGTTTGAAAATTGTGTATTTTTTCATGTCTAATATGCTCCGGATTGCTAGATGCAATAATAGTGTTTTAGAATTTGAAAAAGAGCATACTCACACTTAATGTAGATGTTATTTTAAGCTATATCTCATTTTCAAAGATATTAAAATGTGAAAAAGCATATATCCTGGAATTGAGGAGTTATGAAAGTAGATATGATTATGATGAACCTGAAAATTTAATTTTTTTTCCCCTAATACGTAGGACATTTTAAATAGAGAATAACATATTGCATGGTTTTAAATACTCAGAGATAAAAACAGATGTTCTTTTTAAAGGTATAACTTTGCTTTGAATATAATAAATTTGGGGAATTGCTTTAAGATTAATTTTGCAAGACTGCCAAAATATGTATTTTTTATATAATAATATCAAGAATAACAATATTTTCATTTATTTAAAATGACATTGAAAATCCTCTAAATAATCACTTATAGATGTGAAGGGCATTTTTGAAAACATAAAAAGAAAAGCCATGTTGGGTCAGACTCCTGATCTACCTACCCAATAAGATGTATTATAAGAGGGTACTGTAGTCAACTCCAGAGGTTAAATGCTTGCTCCTGACTCGGACTTTCCCAATCAATGTTGTTTATTTTCAATTCAGTGCAGTTTGTAAGCATGAATCAAATCAGGTGCTAGTGATCTAAGACTAATGTCAATGTATCTTTAGTACAAATCTTCTTAAGAAAATATAGGGTTCTTAACAATTTGATACAATAGCTAGTTTGTTGTCATTAACTAATTTTACCTAATTTCTCAATCTTTTTCTTTATGTGCAAGAGTTTGTATACGTCACATTTTTTTGTAGTGTTAATGTTCATGCCAACTTTGTGCTGTTTATAATTCCTAGAGAGGTATTAATACTCCTACAACAAAGAAAAATTAAAACTAAAAACCCAGGTTTGTAGAGAGGTGTATTCTGAGTTTGAGGCCTCAATGCATCAATCACATAATGCCAAGCATCAGCAGTGGTTTTAAAATTCAATATTCACATATATTACACATGAAATACATAACATCCTTTACTTACTGTTCCACCACAGTCTAAATTTACATGAGCCTGTACACACATACACACATGTATAAATGCATATAAACATATATACACATATAAACACACACATAAACACGTATCTTTCATATATATATAAACACATATCTTTTATATATATTATATACAAATAATATATATGTTTAAAAAATACATTTTAACAGATTGTGAAACATTCTTGGACAATAAAATATATAACCATAAATTAACAAAGACCCAGCTAAGCAATGCTGCTGGGGGTCATATGGATTAAAAAAATAGCCATTTGTTTCTATTATCACTATGTGCTGCACAGATTTAAACTTTTTGGTTTAGTTGGCAAAAAAGTTTATTAGGTAAGAAATCAGTTCCTTAAATTACAGTCTTTGCTAAAGTATGGTGCATTTAAAGACACTTTCTCTGAGTTAGGGGGTCACCTATTGCAGTTTTCTGAAAAAGACTAATAGTGTGATAATAGTGTGAGTTAATTTGAGGTCTCTCTAAGAGGACACAATGCACCACTTTGGCTAAGATGCTGTTTCCAATAAATATGGAAATTATGGCTTGCAGTGCTGTGGCCTGGTGTGTAATCTCATGGGAAATAACTTGAAACTATGTGATAGGTTTGAAATTAATTCCTACCCCCTTCCTGAAGTAACCAACCTATATTTACAACATGTACTATTATTTCATGGCCATCTAGAAAGATAGGACAATGTAGTCCTATTTTGTAGAATGAAATAGCAGCGATAAAAATCTCCTAGTCTATATATATCCTTGTTGCATAAAGCAGGCTCTGATTTTACGAGTTGAACACAGTGGCCTATGCTACTGTAAGTTCAAGAGTTGCTCTTTGCCCCCTTTCCCTGCTTTTTCTTTGGCTTTCTCTAATGACTCTCAGCATTGAATTATGATTGGTGTGTTTTTCTTTGCCACATGAGGATGGTTTTGTGATGATGGATTTTAAAATAAGCCTGTGTTCTCAATCTTGTGAAATCCTGGCAGGACTAAGGTGAAGTGTGCCTGCCCTTCTCAGGTTTTCTTTTTGAGCAACTGTGAGAGACTCATTACACTGTACCTGTTGAGGCTGTTACGAAGAGTGGAGAGAAACAGGCGATGAAAGAGTTTTGAAAATCGCTCTAGGTAAAGCAGAGACACTTAGTGAGCATTTGTTAGTGTTGTCCTTAAAGGACTTGAATTCAAATGTGGTAATTGCCTGCTGAGGTCAGAAAAACCTACTATACATGCTCTGAATTTGCCTCCTGCTGTATTAGTACCTGAGAATAGGAAGGGCTTTGGGGAGGTCTGGCCTTTGATGGATGTCTGTGGGCTGGGGAGCTTCAGGGGACAAAGCCTTGTGGATATGACATTGATTTTTCTCCCTCCTTTGAGGACAAGTAGTTCTGAGTATCCTCCTTAACTTTCTGTATCATCTATGGTAGATTCTGTTCTTTTTTATTTTATTTTTTTAATATGTCTTTATTGATTTCAGAGAGAGGAAGGGAAAAGGAGAGAGAGAGAAGCATCAATGATGAGAGAGTCATTGATGGGCTGCCTCCTGCACGCCCTTTACTGGGGAATCGAGCCCGCAACCCGGGCATGTGCCCTGGCTGGGAATCGAACCTCGATCTCTTGGATCCTAGGTTGATGCTCAACCGCTGAGCCACGCTGGTCGGGCTATTTTCTTAAATCATTTAACCCTGCTTTGTTCATTTCTAAACAAGATTTAGTAGATTACTAAAAACAAATACTTGTGTGCAGTATTTTAAACTCTCGGGATGTTGATTCTGAATGAATTTAAGGCATGTGTGTTTTGCCAGGGCTGAGATTCTATGAACGATGAGGGGCTGTGAGCCGAGTCACTGGGCTTTATGCAGCAGTGCTCCCAAGCGGCACCATTAGAAAGGTTATGCTGTTCTCCATGAAATGAGACAAATACGGTGCGCGGCTGTGCTCCATTTGTCTCATAGTTTACAAAGTCCATTTATTCTTAACTGTCATCTCAACGGTCCTGACTCCTTATCTTACATATAGAAACCCAAGCCTTGAAAAGTTGTAACCTGATCAAGGTCTCAAATTGAGCTATGGCATGACTTAGGATCCAAGCCTTCTGTTCATGGTTCTGTTTTCCCCAGTGGACCATTTAGCATAGAATATCCACTTGCTTACGTGATTTATTAGCTTTGCTTGGTATATTTTATAAGGTTTAGCTTTTTCCCCAGTAATTGATTACTGCATCCTAGTATTTCTGCAGTGACTGATCTCCCGTCTTCCCTCAGCTCTGTTCCTTCCTGACTGTCTCCTTGGATCTCTGCCGCCCGAGGCTTTGGTGTGCTTATTATGTATACTTTACAAAGGACTTTGGTGAAGGAAACTGCAGTGTTCATTTTTGAGTGTGATTATCACCTCTAGATTTATTGCATAAGTAGCAATGTCACAATATAGGATACTTTTTACTAAGAGAATATTAGTAATAAGAGCCTCATAACAAAAATCATGGGCTTGAAGAGTTTCCAGAGGTGGCTGTAGAGTGGGTTGGGATGAGAAAACTGAGGCCCTGGAAGGTTAACTGATGATTCTCAAAGTTAAACAGCAAGTTACATTGGAGCCAGGGTAGATACTAGATGATCTGCCTACTTTCTGGGAGTCATCCTCCCATAATTCTGTGAAAGAATTATTAGCTACAGACTGTAAATGCAAAATTTCACCTTTGAGAAGATTCTATCTTTTGAATTTGGATGTGATGTTATGCTACTACTCATAGTAGGAGAGAGATCCTTTTATAGTGTTTGCTGTGTGCCATTATTGCTTGCATGACTCTGGGCACAGTACCCAGTGCTCATGACCCATTGTCAGTGTTGCCCACTTGACATTAGCCTTCCTGATGTCTCTTAGCAACAGTGAAACTTCTGTGCCTGGCTTCCCAAATCTTAAGCAGCTTGAAGGTGGTTCATGTCAGAACTCTTTTCTTATTCAATTATTTGGTCTCTATTCTAGGAATGAGGCCCTACCTAATTCCACTGGCTGAACTTGCTGCTGTACCTGGACTGTTACCCCAGATGTCCAGCCCAATGATAGAGCCCTGCTGCTTCCACAATGAGAGATAAATGCCTACTGACCATTGCAGGAGAGCTTCCAAGGATCACAGGCCCAATTCCTGCATATTGTCCTGGGTCCTGGAACTCTTTAGGTTTCTTTTACCCTGAAATGAGGTCAGTGTGAGCATTATGCTTTGCCCAGCGCACGCGCGCGCGCGCACACACACACACACACACACACACACACACACACACACGCTCCAACTGCAAGTCTGGAAGTCTGGTGCAATTTCTGACCTCTCCTTTGCTGTCTTACCTTGCTATGAGTAGCTGACAAGAGCCAACAATATCCTGATATATGTCATGTTTTATCGATACTGGGTAATTTTAAGTACTGTTTCTCACTTCTCACATGTGGAAATTACAGGAAGTGTATGAACTGAACATGTATTTCTACATTTAAAGTAAAGAGTGGAAGATATCCTTCTAGCACATTTATCTCTGACAAAAGGCCAAAAAACTCACATATTCATTCTTTTCATGTTATGTTTTTTCCTAAGTTTCTTTACAGGGAACATCACTAGAAGCCAAGCTGTTAATTCAGTTGTGACTTTTTAAAAATAATAGTCATTTGTTCAAACAAGGAAATGCTTATCAGTGGAAATGATAACTGTGATAAATTGCCTCAGCTTCCACGCTTACCTACTATTTTCTGGTGGCACTAAATCCAAGTTTTAAGTCCAAAAGAAATTAAACTGACTGTCTTTTCTGTTTCTCACCGATAATTGGAGTTTCTCTCTTGCACCTTCCTGGATTCTGTCCTTTCTTCATGTCACAGGTATTAGTCCCCTACTCGCCCCCCCTCTGTCTGCCTTTATTCCCACTCACATGTCAGCCTCTTGATGCCCTTAATGCTTTTCTTCATTCCTTTCTCTCCCTTTGCTCCTGCCACAGAAACATTTTCCTGTTCTCTGCACACACAGACAGTAAATGGTTATTTGGGCTTTGGGAGAACTCCCACCCTAGAGAGCCACTGTGCTTGATTAAGTGCAGACATACCCACCATGGTGCTGAAAAGTGTTCTAAGGGTTGTCTTTACCCACATACACCTTTTCTGTTCATGGTCTCTTTGGTCCATTAATGTTGTTCTATTATGTGCTGGACTTTATTTGTATTTGCAAATGAGTATGTTTATAGTGCCATGTGGCTGATAGGCCCTGGTGCAGCCTCTCCCATGAACATACCAGTGGTGACCCAGGAAAAGACAAACAAATATAACACTGGTGGGAAATAAGACTGATGATAGCCTTTTGCAGGAGTCCTGCAGGAATTTCTACCGATTACAAGGTTGACAGAGCTGAATTGAGAATAAAAATCATTGACTAACATTGGATTTATGTACCAGTGAGAAGGCCTGAGCAGCAATCTCCTGTGGGCCATGTGCTTTTTGATATATTGAGAATCCTTTAGCCAGTATTCTCTTCTATACCAACTTTTTATACATATTCATAGACTACAACTCCCAGAAATTTACTCTCCTTATATAGTGGGTGGCAATGGAGGTGAAGAGTACAATCCAGCCCTGGTGGTAAGCTCTCCCTCCACCCCCCACAATGGAAACACACCATCAGACTATGTGAGTAGAGGCAGGAAGAGCTTGTCTAGCTGGCACTGAGTGCATGGATTATGGCTTTTCTTGTACTCTTTGTTTGATGGGGTTTTGGGGCTGAGAAATATGCAATGATAGGGGAAAAGAATCTTACCCAGTCACTTAAGGTAGTCCAGGATGCGTGCTAACTAAACACCAGAAGTGTCCAGACCAACTTGGACCACAGACTTAGAATTGAGAAGCAGATTCAGAAACTATCACCCATGGAGCATTGCCAGCCAGTAGTCACAGATATTGTCTATTGGCCAATTCCTAGTATGGTAAGTTACCCCCAGTTCTAGAGCCAATAAACAAAAAGATCCCCAAAGTGGCAGTCCAGGAAAAAATAATGTTAATAGTAAGTAGTTGTTTTAAAATTTTTTTACTTAAAACATACAAGTTGTACACGAACACAAACTTGTAATGAATAAGTAAAATAATATAAAAATACTTAAATTAAAAATTATAATCTTTCTTTATACTCTCTAATCGCACTTACCTCCCCAGAAGTAAATACAATTACCCTTTTAGTATTTGTCTTTCTAAATAATTTTTATACATATACACACTACCTACCTACCTACCTACCTACACACACACAAACACACACAGAGGCAGATAGATATTTTAAAACATATTGCATTATGTTGGTTATATTGTTCTGAAACTTGACTTTTTATTTAATAATATATCTTAGAGATTTTGTTTCATAGTTACATATATATTTATTCTTTTTAATAGCTGTGTAATATCCCATTATATGGGATATTTTCCATCCATAGTTTACTTTATTCCTCTACAAGGTGGAGTTATGTGGATTGCAATACAGGATTATTATAAACAATGTTTCAATGAACTTGCCTTGTTTATGTGCACATGTGTAGACTGTCTATGGGACAGATTCCTAGAAGGGGAATTGTTGGGTCAAATGGTACACACATTTGGCATTTTGATAGATACAAACAAATTCCCTCTAAAATAAGTACCAATTTCTTTTCTCATCAATGGGCTATGAAAATGCCCATAACCCCCATATTTAGACCACCAGTGGAGATTATCAAACTTCAAAATTTTTATTTACTTGTCAGATGACAGATAACTGCAATGCTGTGAATAGTAGTGAAACTGAATGCCTTTTTATGTGTTTTACTGTTGTAAACATCTTCAGTAGCCATAAAATTTAAATCTTATTTTTAAAATCGAAGATGAATTTTATTTTGGGACAAATTACTGATTCAAAAATTTATTAAGAAGAATAAACGAGTGAGATACTGACAGTTTTGAAGAAAAGAACAAGTAAGTGGTAGTGAAAGACATAATACTTGTCTTATGAGATATTAAATATCTGATACAACCCCAGTAAGCAATCTCTGAATCAACAGACAACACAATGCTACAAAGGCAGGGCTCTAAAAGACCCAGTGCATGACATTGTCTAGAATATGATACGATGACATCAAAATCGGTGAAGAATCTGGCCCTGGCCACGTGGCTCAGTTAGTTGGAGATTGTCCCATACACCAGAAATGTTGTGGGTTTCATTCGTAATCAGGGCACATACCTAGGCTGCAGATTCGATACCCAGTCGGGGAGTGTGTGGAAAGCACAGATAGATGTTTCTCTCTCATATCGATGTTTCTCTCGCTCTCCCTCCCTCCCTCACCCTCTAAAATCAATAAAAACATATCTTTGTATGAGGAAAAAGTCAATGAAGAATCAAATAATTTCTCAAAAGTCATATATTATTGTTGAAAATCATAAAACTAAGTTGAAATAATAATGAAATAGCAAAATTATAATAGAACTAGAAGAAAGTATAGCTATATGTATATATAAGCTATACTTTCTTCAAGTTTTATTTATATATATAATATAATATAATTTATTATATATATATATATATATATATATATATATATATATATATATATATATATACATGGTTCTGGACTTGGGAAGGCATACTAAAACAAATGCTAAAGCAAATACATATTTTGATGTACTAATTTAAACATTTTTTATTGAATTTATTGGGGTGACACTGGTTAATAAAATTATCCAGGCTTCAGGTATATAATCCTATAACACATCATCCGTGTATTATATTGTGTGCTCACCACCCGAGTCAGGTCTCCGTCCATCACCATTTAACCCCTTCCCTTCCTCTGCCTGCCCCGGACCCTCCCCCTGGCAGTCACCACACTGTAGTCCGTGCCCATGAGCCTTCCTTTTTTCTCTCCTTAATCCCTTCGCTCTTCTCACCCAGCCCCCAGCCCCCTCCCCTCTGACAGCTGTCAACCTGTTGTCTGTATCCATGACATACATCCTCACCTGAGGATATATTTTTTGTGCCTCCACTATGTTTGTTAGTTTATTTTGTTCATTAGATTCCATATATAAGTGAAATCATATGGTTCTTGTCTTTCTCTGTCTGGCTTATTTCACTTAGTATAACACTCTCCAGTATTTTGCTGTTGCAAAAGGCAAGATTTCCTTCCCTTTTTATGGCTGAGTAGTATTCCATTGTGTGAATGTCCCACAGCTTTTTATCCACTCATCTACTGAGGGACATTTGGGCTTTTTCCAAATCTTGGCTGTTATAAAATGACACTGCAGTGAATATAGGGGCGCATGTATTCTTTCAAATTAGTGTTTGAGTTTCTTTGACTATATTCCCAGAACTGGAGTTGCTGGGTCAGAAGGCAGTTCTATTTTTAATTTTTTGAGGAAACTCCATACTGTTTTCCACAGTGGCTGCACCAATCTGCCCTCTCACCAATGTTGCACGAGGGTTCTCTTTTTTCCACATTTTGGCAACACTTGTTTGTTGACTTGTTGATGGCCATTCTGACAGGTGGGAGGTGCTATCTCATCGTGGTTTTAATTTGCGTCTCTCTGATGATTAGTGACATTGAGCATCCTTTCATATGTCTATTGTCCAACTGTTTGTCCTCTTTGGAGGAGTATTTATTCAAGTCCTTTGCCCATTTCTTAATTGGATTGTTTGTTATTTTTGGTCTTTTTTTTTTTTAATCCTCACCTGAGGATATATTTTTTCATTGCTTTTCAGAGGAGAGTGGAAGGGACAGAGAGAGAGAGAAACACCGATGTGAGAGAGACACGTCTGTTGGTTGCCTCCTTTGCGCACCCTGACCGGGGCTGGGGATCAAGCCTGCCGGCAGCCGAGGCACAGGTGCTCGGCCAGAATGGATCCCGGGACCCTTCAGTTCAAAGGCTGATGCTCTAACCACTGAGCAGACAGGCTATGGTGTATTTTTGGTCGTTACTTCAAGTAATACTTGACAAACGAGGCAAAAACTTACAATGAGGTAAAGATAGTCTACTCAATAGATGGTGTTGGGAAAATTGGACAGATATGTGCAAAAAAAACGAAGAAACTAGACCACCACCTTACACCATACACAAGAATAAACTAAAAATAGATTAAAGACTTAAATGTTATACTCAAAAGCATTAAAATTCTAGAAGAAAACATAGGCTATAAAATCTTGGACCTTTCTGGTAGCAATATTTTTTCTGATATATCGCCTCAAATGAGAAATAAAATTTTTAAAAAAAGGGGACTGCATAAAACTAAAAAGATTTTGCACAGCAAAGGAAAACATCAACAAATTTTAAAAAAACACAACACTAAATGGGAGAACGTATCATACCTCCAATATATCTTATAAAGGCTTAATATCCAAAATTTATAAGGAACTTATAAAACTCAACAGCAAAAATAAACATTTCTTAATGATAAAAAGGAAATGCACTGTATAAAAATCAAATGGCACTGAAAACTGGGAAACTTATTTGACACAAATATGACAGACATGGGGGTTAAGTTCATCGATACTTAAAAGAATTTCTCAAATCCATAAGAAAACAAAACTAACACCTCAATAGAAAAAATGAACAAAGAGAATGAATAAATAAAATGTAAATCCTTTCCTGCTAAGACTGCTCCAAGAAGAGCGAACAGGTCATGGAAATTGGGTATTTCAAAGTGAGTTGACAGATGAGTACTTCTTTTGTGTAAAAATTACTGTTGTTAGTCTTGACAGTAATGGAAAACATTCTTGTTTTAAAGAATATAATGTTGAAAGGTAGTATATAACAGGCCACATTTTAAAAATTAAGTAACTTACAAGATCTATTAAGAAAAAGAAAGCAGATTCAAAAGTGCCTTATGGACAGGGAAGTATGGTCAGAGGTACAGCACTGCAATCACAGTGTGGTGGGACCATGTAGCTTCTAAGTTTTAGCCAAATAAAAGAAAAAAGACAATGAAAGTTTTCTTACATATAGATATTGTGCCCTTAGTTTTGTTTTAAAGATACTGTTTCCTTATAGCATGGAAACTTTTTTGTTTGTCCTGAAATATATTAGTAAGTAGGGCTTCCTGCAAAAAATGTTTCACACTGTCCTGCTGACTCACACTCCCATCCTGGTCCTAATACTCCCAGGGTGAAAAGAGGCAGAGAGCAAACCAGAGGAAACACACACATGACTCAGTTTCCCTGATTCCCAGCAGCTCTTCTAAGGAGAAAAGGAGACAAATATGTCTGTGCAAGCTGGAGGAGCCTCAGGTTGGCTTGGCCACACTAAGGCCCAGGAAGTAAGTACTCTGAAGAGACCCCTAACAGTGTGTTGTCGGAAGGATGCAGAATTTGCAATCTCTTTTCAGTGCTGTGGCCAAGAATGAACTTGGGTCTGACCCACAGCAGTACTTCCTGCTCTAGGAGGAGCCTTGTGCTGTCAGTAGCTGCAGTTCATTAATTCAAACTCTAACAGTACACCCTAAAGAAAATAAACAAAAGATTTATGTACAAAGATACAACCACAGCATTATTAAAATGACAAAAATGTAGAAACTTATCTTAAATTAAAATAACGTTTAAATAAATTAAGGCACCTTCATAAGGAAGAATATTATTATAGCCATTTAACACCAGCATTATAAAGACCATTTAACCAAATAGGAAAACATTATTATGTTAAGTGAATAAAGCAGGGTTCAACATGGCATTTATAGTATGAGCCCATTTTAGATAAAGAAAAAAAAAGTGCATAGAAATATACTAGAGTGGACTATTTCAAAGAAAATCTAACAGTAGTTTCTAGCTAGATGGTATTATATGGACTTACATTTTATAAGAAGTGTGTATATATACACACACATCCTCACATACTACATTGAGGTCCACAAGAAGTTAATTCTTTTATTTCATGTAATTCTTTGTAGAGAAAAGCAGGAGCTTCAATTAATAAAAACAAGCAAAACCCGTTATGGTGACTATGTATTAGTGGCAATAAGCTTACCTGAGGGAGGCTGTTTTAATCGTATTCCTGTTTTAAATGATAGGGCTCCACATTTTATTGTCTTGTTCTTGGAATATTCTGTTTCATACTAATGTTCAGAGTAGCATTTAAGGTCAAGGAGGCAGAAGTGTCTGGGAGGTAAACACAAGGTGTTATCAAGCGTGAGGCTAAGTGAGTGTGGATCCTCATCTGACAAAATTGCTGTTGCTCATTCTTAATTTTCTCACATATGTTGTGAAGGTAGTTTCTGAAGAGAAACTAATGAAAGGTGTCCACTTGAGACTTCTCTGAAAGGTGAGAGTTCACATATTATACACTCTCCAAAATGTTGACTCAGACAGTGAGAAGCATGCAGGGTAGGAGGGATGGTGAGACTGGAGGATACTGCCAGTGTCAGTAAAGCTTTGTCAAATATAGTCTAATTTAAAAATAATTAAAAGGGGACACCAAGAATCGGAATAAAATTTTCCTTCTCAGGTTCCTGTGTAGTGTTTATCTCTGTAAGTGGAAGAGATTTAGCAAAGCCCTGGTAATAGCATTCAGGTTAGATAAGCAGGGACTGGGTGCAAGGCAGGCAAATGAAGGAGAGCATCTATTGAAGAAAACTTACTTCTAAATGGCAGTCATTAGTTCTTTTCTACCCGATAAGAAAGAATTTCCTATAAGAAACCTTTAGTTGACTAAAATGGCAGGCATGGGAATATTAGATGTGAGGGCAAAAATTGATGTCAGTTTCTGTAATGAAAAGCAATAGCATAAAGCAAGGTCAACTCCTTGGAAGTGTAAATTGGTTACAACACCTGTGGAAGGTCATTAAGTAATAGCTAATAATAAACTAAATTAAAAATGCAGACTTTTACTTCTGGGTAATTAGAGTAGATAATTTTTTCCTATTCCTTTCACTAAGTACAAATAAAAGCCCTGGACATTATATATAAAACAAATACAAGATTCTGCAAGGTGAAGATGAGAAGAAGGCAGACAGGTTAAGGGACATCAAGACCAATAGAATGATCAGGGGTGTGTTCTCTATGTTTCCTTTTTGCCTCATATATCCAAAACTTGATGCTGAAGAAGCCAGCAACCTCACAATTCCAGTGGCTACAGACAAAAAACTGCAACAAAGTCTACTCTCTTCATCCAGAAAAGTAAGAGATAGCATAGCAAGATAGGACAATTTTAGAGAATAACCTCTCCACTCCACCAAACACCAGGAAAAAACTGGCCTCCTCCCACTCATGCCTGGAAAAGCTGAGTGAAGAGTCTAGACTTACCCTCCAGAGTCTGTATCAATATTCCTGCTGAAGTGGTATCAGAGACAAAGTAGGGAGCCAGGACTTTCATCCCCACTGGCCAGTAGTGAATTGATCCTCTCCTCTTTCTTGCTATAGTATCAATGGAGACCACTTAGGCATCTTGACTTCCACCGCAATCTGGTAAATAGTAGGTACCCATCCCTCTTCCTGCTGAGACTGTGACAGAAGAGACATTGTGGAGACTCAGGACTTTCACCATTGTCCAGTGGTAATGAAGCCACTTTCAGCTCAGTGTCTTTGGAGACCACATGGGGAGCCACAATCCCTAACCCACCCAGCAGTAATGAGAAACTCCCACCTGGGTGTCAATGGAGGCCAAGTGAGGAACCTGGACTTCTATGTTCACTTAGCAATAATGTCAGATTGGTGTCAAGGAAAGCCAGTTAAAACAGAAAATTTAAAGAAGATCCAGAGCCTCAGAACATAATATAAAAATGTTCAGGTTTTGATTGAAAACCAGTCTCCATGCCAAGAGCCAGAAAGACCTTTAATTGTATGAGAAAAATGTATTCAGTAGATGCTAACATTGAAATGACAGTCAGAATTATCCTAAGGATTTTAAAGCAGCCATGATAAAAATGCTTCACCAAGCAACTACGAACACTCTTGAAATAAATGAAAATATAGAAAGCCCCAGCAAAAAAATGTAAAATCTCATCAAGGAAACATAAATTATAAAGAAGATCTATATGGAAATACTAGAACTAAAAATATAAAAACTGCAAAGCTCAATATTAGAATGTAGGGGAGAGGAAAGAATCAGTGAACTTGAAGACAGAATGATAGAAATTTATCCACTCGGAAAAGCAGAGAGAAAGTAGAATAAAAAACAAAACATAAACAATGATGAGAGCCTCAGGGACTTGTGGGTTTATAGCAGAAGTCCTAATACACGTGGCATTGAAGTACCAAAAGGAAAGGAGAAAGAAGGAAGTGCTGAAAAAGTACTTGAAATTATAATAGAAAATATATACATATAAATATAGAGATACAAATACAAATACATATATATGGCTGAAAACTTCCTATATTTAGCAAGAGACATAAACTTACAGAATCAAAAATCCTAGTAAATCCTAAATAGAATAAACACAATGAAATCCACACCAATTAAACTTCTGGAAACTATTTTCAAGGAAATTTCTTGAAAGCAATAAGAGAAAACAAAACCTTACTTACAGGAGAAAAACAATTAGAAGGACAGCAAATTTCTCATCAAAAACAATGAAAGTGAGAAGAAAATGACACAGTATTTTTCAAGCACAGAAAGAAAAGAACCGTCAACTCATAATCCTAAAGATAGTGAAAATATCCTTCAGGAATGCAGGGGAAGTCTAGGTAAGGAAAAACTAAGAGAATTAGGCACTAAGCAGCTCTGCCATACAAAAGTGATTTGAGGAAAGTATCTGAACAGAAAGGAAACAATTTAAAAAGCATCTCTTGGAAAGCAGGAACAAGGAATGAACAAGGTAAACAAAAATATGGGTAAATACATTAGGCTTTCTTTATCTTGAGTTTTCTAAATTATATTTGATGGTTAAAG
The DNA here is from genome assembly GCF_964146895.1 of Miniopterus schreibersii. Lineage (NCBI taxonomy): Eukaryota > Metazoa > Chordata > Mammalia > Chiroptera > Miniopteridae > Miniopterus > Miniopterus schreibersii. The sequence goes on along the minus strand of NC_138102.1, from coordinate 72,465,794 downwards.
TGTAGATTACAACACTATCTGAGATTGCTAATAAATGTAGAGGAAATATTTTAGTACAATTATATTTTAAATAGGGATGGAAAAGTATAAAAACGTCGGTGAGTTTTCTATACTTCACTTTAACTGGTAAAATGATACCACTGATAGACTGTGATATATTATTTATATATGTGATACCTAGAGCAGCCACTAAAAAATTATATAGTGATACAAAGCAGACATTGCAAAGAATGGGATAACACAAGTGTATTGATTTATATGAAAATGCAAACTCTAGAATTGATTTACAGTATGTTACTTTAAAGGCATATCAATATACGTAAGTGTGTATATGTACATTTTTATGTGCACGGTATTTGGGGGATGGCAGACAAGTGATTTGAAACTGGTTGAATCTGAGGAGAGGAGTTGCGTGTCTCGTGGGCAGGTGTGGGAGAAGCCGTATTCACTATTTATACAATCTGTTGTTCCTCTTAAATTTTGTATTTTGTGTTTGTATTACCAATTGAAGGGTTTATTTGCATGTTTTGAAAAATAAGAGAACGTCCATAAATAGACTCCAGTATATATATGGGAATTTAGCAGATGATAAAGGAAGCATTTTAAGACAGTAGGAGAAAAAGATGGGTTATTTCATAAAAGATCTTGGAAAAACTGCCTAACCATTGAAGGAAGGTGAACACAGGCATACAACTACTTAACTCTTATATCCCAGTAAATTTTAAATGAAGATATAAATTGAAAAATTAAAAACAGAAGAAAATATATGTAAACATTTTATTATCTTGGGCTAGGGAAAGTCTTTGAAAGCATAGCTAGCACTAATAATACAGTCATAAAGGGAAAAAAATAATGGGTTTTAATCATATAAAAGTTTACCCTTTTGTATGACCGAAACAGCAGTACCAAATATATAAACTGTATGAAGTGATAAAATACCTATGAACAGAGAGTGGCAAAATAAATTGCAGGATAGTCATATAATTGATTACTACAGAGCAACAAAAATAACTAAACCACCAATACAAGGAGCAGCACTGATAAATCTCATGGGTATAATGTTGAGCCAGAGAAGCTATTTACAAAACCAGCCTATGGTGTTAAGTGTCAGTATAGCGACTGGTTTTGAAGAGAGGATGGAGTAATGACTGGCAGGGACATCAGGGGCTTTCCGTGCTGCTGCTGATGTTCTGAATCTTGGGTGACAGCACAGGTGGTGCAGGTGCGCGCTTGCTTTGTGACAATGCATAAAGCTGTACACTACTCTGTATGCATATTTTACTGTAATGAAGTGGTTTTAAAAACAAACATACAAACAAGAATTTTTTGACTGTCATATTGGCAAAGACCTTTTTAAAACTGAAATTTTATTTTGGTCATACTACATACGATAAAAGTTTTTAAAAGGCAGCCTGTTAATTGTGGTGCTATTTAGTCAACAATTTCCATTAAAGGAATTTATCCTAAGAACAGAATGAGAAAAGTATATGAGGGTTCATCTATATATAGTAGCTTTATTTGTAAAAATGAAAAATGAGATACATACTAAATGCCCAACATTGGGAGTCGGTTAACTAATAATGGCACATATGGAATATATTGCAGCCAGATATACTGAGGCAGAGTTACTTTTATTTGTATAGAAAGTTATATGAGTAGTTTGGTGACAAAAAATAACAATTTCCAGATCTGTCTCTTTCATACTAACTCACATACACTCACATATACACACTCAAAACCAAACCACATTTTTAAAAACATCTATATCTAAATAGTTTGAAACGCTAGTCACTAAAATGTCAGTAGAATTTATCTAGGTTTTTGTGTGATTTTTTTTTTTTACTTTCTTCTGTTTTCCCTTTATATATCTAAAAAAGTACAGGTAAGTATATCACTTTTGAACACTTGGAGAAAATAATAAAACAAAAGTAAACAAAAACACCTAAAAAGTATTTTTGTATATTTCTTCCAGTTAATTTCCCTCGCCCTTGGCATTAATTAGGTTTTTAAGTTAAAATGGGAGGAAAACAGAAAGGGAAGAGAGAGAAATGTAAATAAACCATGTATTTGTTAAATTTTTTACAGTGTTTAATAATATTGAAAAATATGAATCTTATTGCAAAGAGTTTTTATTTCTTACAAATGAGAATTATTTTTAGGTCACTTTTGATTTAAGTTATATTTATAGATTAAATGGTAGTGAAGTGTTTCCTAGTGTATTGAAAGAAACGAAAAAGTCTGTGTACTCCAAACTTAAAAATAGTTTTCAAAAGTTACTAGATCAAGTGTGGTCCCAGGTTTTTGAAGTTTTAAATTTATATAATTTTTGAGGTAGTTTTTAAGAAAAAAGAACACAATTTTGAATATAATGTTAGTTAGGTGCTTGGTAGGGGCTTGTGACAATGAGGGACCCTGGCACTTAAGTCTCCTTTAATTCATGCAAAATTCATCTATTAAGACATAAGCTTCGTTTACTGATCCCCTATTCTCTCTTCTTTGGAGAGGAGTTATTGCTTAATATTACTAAGTTATAGTAACACACCTACTTGTTACTAATACAATTTAAAGATATCTTATGGAAACAGAGTCATTAAAATGCAAAGAAAGAAGATGTATTTGAGCCTTACTGTGGAAGACTGTTGAGCTTACTGATGTTTGAAGGCTCTCTGCACATACTAATTGGATTTATTTATCTCTCTTATTTTATTTTATTTTTATTTATTTTTTAAAATATATCTTTACTGATTTCAGAGAGAGGAAAGGAGAGGGAGAGAGAGAGAGATAGAAACATCAATGATGAGTCATTGATCAAGCCCACAACCCGGGCATGTGCCCTGACCGAGAATCGAACCCCGATCGCCTGGATCCCAGGTCTCTGCTTAACTGCTGAGCCACGCCCAGCCGGGCTCTCTCTTATTTTAAAGAAAGTTAATCATTCATTCAACAAATATGTATTTGATTGTTTATTTACTCCTCTAAATAGCCTTATATTCAGGAACCTACCCCTTTCCCTACCCCCTTTCCAGTTCTACAACCCAGCTTTAAATATATTTAGATTTCATACCAGTACTTCTCAAACTTCAATGTGCATCCACATCATCTAGGAATCTTGTTAAAATGCAGGTGCTCATTCGTTTGTTCTGGAGTGGGGTGTAGGATTTTGCACGTTTAGCAAGCTCCCATGAGATTCCTCTGTAGCTGGTCTGCAGACGACACTTTGTGCATAGCAAGACCGCACAGCATTCTGACCTGTCCCCAGCATCCCCCATCAGAAGTGGAGAGGTGCCTCCATGCCCTCCACATGTAGGGGACTGTTTGTTTCAGCCTAGTGGCCCTCAGGCGCAGCTGGTGGTTATGCAACCGGGAATGTAAGTGTAGGATCTAGATTACATGAAACAAGTAACACAGCCAAGGACAGCAGATGAGCGCTAGCTGGTGAGTAAGGGCGAGAGAGCGAGCTCAAGAGAGCCAGTGCTGAGAAAGCACCACTTCTTCCCCCACTGCTTCGGGGAAAGGTTTGAGCACACTGGCAGGCAGACCGCTGGTGTATTTGGCCTGTCATCAGAAGCACAGGTGAGGCAGAAAGTGGGAAGTTCTTTGGGAATTTAGAAGTTTAGAAAAAGAAACTCTGAATTGTTAAACTCTGATCACAGGTGTGGGTGCTTCTGTTTCAGGGTTTAGGCCATGCTGTGTGCGGTGACAACCCTTCCAGCAGGCAGCCTGTCCCACCTGTGACCTCTTCGGGGATTATCGTCCGGAGCGGCCAGTGTTTCTCAGGGCCTTAGTGCCAAGGTAAGGAGCCTCTGACATTGCAGTCGTTGTGCTGTGAAGCTAACTGCAGATTCCTGGTGGAGCAGCGCAGGATGGAAGGCTCTGAAGAGGCTCTGCTTTTGCAATAAACACTATTTTGCAATAAAAACTATTCCACCAATAACAGAGATAGGACTTTCTGTTATCAGGGTAAACTAAGAAAAGCACTAGATGCCCTATTGCTCCTACTTTGATATTCTTCATCCCTAGCAGAGCTGGACCATGTTTTTTAAATTATGGTAAAAAAACGCACACCACATAATGTAATATTTACCTTCTTAACAAACATTTAAGTATTCAGGACAGTATTGTTAACTATAAGCACATGTTGTACAGCAGATCTTACAAAACTGAAACTAAATCCAATGAAACTCATTTCCCCTTTCCTCCAGTCCCTGAAAACCATCATCCTTCTTGCTGTTTCTTGGGTTTGACTACTTTGGATGCCTCATCTAAGCGGAATCATGCGATATTTGTCCTATGACTGGCTTATTTCACTTAGCTTTATGTCCTCAAGTTTCATCTATGCTGTAGCAAATGACAGGATTTCCAATTTTATAGCTAAATAGTATTCTGGGATGTGTGTGTGTGTTTGCTACATTTTTTCCCCGTCTACTGATGAAGTTTTAGATTGCTTCTGCATTTTGACTTTTGTGAATAATGTTACAGTGAACATGAGAGTGCAGATATCCCTTCGAGATCCTAATTTTAATTCCTTTGGATATATCTCTAGAAGTAGACTTGCTTGACCATATGGTAGTTCTCTTTGTGAGGAGCATCCTTGCTGTTTTCCTCAGCAACTGTACAGTTTTACATTCCCACCAACAGTGCACAAGGGTTCTGATTTCTCCACCCCTTCACCAGCACTTGTTATTTTTTTTCCTTTTTAAATAATGGCCATCCTAACATGAGGTTATATACTTCATTGTGGTTTTGATTTACATTTTCTGATGATTAGTGATTTTGAGTATCTTTTCTGTTGGCCATTTGTATGTCTTCTTTTGGAGAAATGTCTATTTAAGTCCTTTGCCTATTTCTTAATCAAGTTATTTGTTGTATTTTCTGTGTTGTTTGTGTTTTCGTTTTTTTTGTCTGTTTTAGTTTGTTTATTTGTTTTACCATTGAGTTGTAGAAATTTTTTATAGATTTTGGATATTAACTGCTTATTAGGCATATGGTTTGCAGACATTTTGTCGCATTCTGTAGGTTGCCGTGTCACTCTGTTGACTGTGTCATTTGCTGTGCAGAAGCCTTTTACTTTCATGTAGTTCTACTTGTCTGTTTTTGCTTTTGTTGCTTATGCTTTTTTATATCAAAAAAAAAAAAAAAAATCATTGTCCAGACAAATGTTATGAAGTTTTTCCCTATGTTTTCTTTTATGAGTTTTATAGTTTTAGGTTTTATGGTTAAGTCTGTAATCCATTTTGAGTTTTTTTGTAAATGGCATAAGATAGGTATCCAGTTTCATTCTTTTGCATGTGGACCTCCAGTTTTCCCAGCACCATTTGTTGAAGAGAAAGAATAATCTTTCCCCATTACATAGTCTTGGCATCCTAGTCAGACATCATTTCACTGTATACCTGGGTTTATTTCTAGGCTCTCTATTCTGTTCATTGGTCTGTCTATATGTCTGTCTTTATGCCAGTATCATACTATTATGATTACTGTAGTTTTGTAATAGGTTTTGGAGTCAGGAACTATGACTTTGAACTATGAGGACTTCAACTTTGTTTTTTGTTATTTTCTCAAGATTTTTTGAGTCATTTGTGGTTACATATAAATTTTAGAGTTTTTCTCTATTTCTGTAAAAATATCATTGGGATTTTGATAGGGATTGCATTGAATCTGTAAATTGCTTTGCACATATGGACTTTTTAACAATGCTAAGTCTTTCTGTCTATGATGTCTTTCCTTTTATTTGTGTCTTCTTTAATTTCTTTCATCAGTGTTTTGTACTTTTCAACGTATATCTTTCACTTCTTCGGTTAAGTTTATTTCTAAGTATTTTATTCTTTTTCATACTGTTGTAATTGGGTTGTTTTCTTAATTTCTTTTTAGGGTTGTGTGTTGTTAGTATATAGAAATATAACTGATTTTTGTATGTTGATTTGGTATCTTAGAACTTTGCTGAATTCATTTGTAAGTTCTAATAGTTTTTTAAATATGTAGAATCTTTAGAGTTTTGTACATATAAGATCATACCATATGTAAACAGAGGCACTTTATTTCTTCTTTTCTGCTTTAGATGCGTTTTATTTCTTCCCAACTGCTCTGGCTAGTACTTTTAGTACTCTGTTGAATAGAAGTGGTGTCCTAATCTTGTTTCTGATCTTAGAGGAAAAGTTTTCAGCTTTTCACAATTGCATATGATCTTAGCTGTGGGCTTTTTATATATGGCCTTTATCATGTTGTTATTTTCTTGTGCTTCTAGCTTGTTGAGCGATTTGTCTGTTTTTTATCATGAAAGGGTGTTAATTTTTGTAAATTCCTTTTTGGTATCTATTAAGATTTTCAAATGATTTTTATTCCTCATTTTATTGATGTGTGTATCACATTGATGAATTCTCATATGTTGAATTATTCTTGCATCCCAGGGATAAGTCCCACTTGGTCATGGGGCATGACCCTCTTAATATGCTGTTGAATTCAATTTTTTAGTATTTTGTTGAGGATTTTTACATCTTTATTTATCAGAGATACTGGCCGATAGTTTTCTTATAGTATTTTTGCCTGGCTTTGTTATCTGGGTAATACTGGCCTCATCAAATGAGTTTGGAAATGTTCCCTCCTCATCAATTTTCTGGAAGATTTTAAGAAGGTTGGCATAATTCTTATTTAAATGGTGGATAGAATATGCCATTGAAGCCATCTGATGCTGGGCTTTTCTTTGTTGGGATTTTTTTGGTTACTGATTCAATCTCCTTATTCATTATAGGTCTGTTCAGACTTACGATTTCTTCATGAATCAACCTTGTTGGTTGTATGTTTCTAGGAATTTATTTATTCTAGGTTATCCAAATTGTTGGCATATGATTATTCATAGAAATCTCTTATCATCCTTATTATTTCTGTGGCATCAGTTGTAATATCTTCACTTCCATTTTAATATTGTTTGCTTGACTCTCCTCCTTTTTATCTTAGTCTGTGCAAAGGTTTGTCAGTTTTATTTTTTCAAAAAACCAACTCTTAGTTTCATTTACCCATTTTAAAAATAGCTTCAATGAAGCATAATTTGCATACCATAAAGTTCACCCATGTAGAGTATATAATTCAGTGGTTTTTTACCATATGTACAGAGTTGTGTAACCATTATCACAGTCTAATTTTAGAACATTTTCATCATCCCAAAAAGAAACTGTGCACCCCCTAGCAGGCGGAGCCATATTTAACTATATGAGCATTATGGACTTCCGAGAACCTATTTGTGACTGGAAGGAATATGATGAACTTTGAGAACCAGTTTTTGACGGTAGTTAATATGGTGAATTTTTGTATATGGGTTAGCCCGCAATAAAATTCATTAAGAAAAATATTTTATTGTTATCAACTATTTACCAACACTAGTTAATAATAAAATGCATTAAGATAGTATTTTATTGTTATTAACTAGTGTAAATTTTTATCACATAGAAATATTTTTTAAGAATAGTTTTATTACTCTAAATACTTCTTACAAGATGTAAGGCTTAATTTGAGTAACCATTGTTGAGGATATTGATGAGGTGAGTAAAAGAGTGATAGATGATGGGAAATGAAATTTATTGTAATATCTTTTGAGACAAAATACTGGGCTACAGTGGAAGGTGCAGATCAAAATGCTGCTGATTTATTTGGGGAAATATGTCATGAAAGTCTTGAAGAGAAAAATGCTGAGGACAATTTATGATAATTAATTGGCCAGATTATTTTTTTATAATAAGTTCCTCTAAAAGCATTTATTTTTAAATCTACTTTACTGGGAATTCTGGGGTAAAAACTTCTCAGAAGTCACAAAGTCTGCTTTCTATTTATTCTTTTGGAAAGTACCCATAATTCTATTTCTAAGCCTTTAGGGGGAAAAAAACAAAACACTGTCTTTTATAGCTGATGATGAGTGGGGCGCCTACAAAGATGTTATTTCTTTTTTATTTTATTTTATTTTTTAAAATATATCTTTATTGATTTCAGAGAGAGGAAGAGAGAGGGAAAGAGAAAGATAGAAACACCAATGATGAGAGAGCCACTGATCGGCTACCTCCTGCACGTCCCCTACTGGGGTTTGAGCTTGCAACCTGGGCATGTGTCCTGACTAGGAATTGAACCAAGATCTTCTGGATATAGGTCGATGCTCAACCTCTGAACCACGCCACCTGGATAAAGATGTTATTTCTATACATTTAGAACTATTTGTCAGTGACAATCCAGTTCCCTTCCAGATCTTTCCTAGTCATTCAAAAGAACTCTCTTTCTCAAACATGGTGCTCTCAAACTAGTGGCTTGCAAGTATGAATGTAATCCATGTAGTGTACATCTGTGTTTTCATTTATAACATTTCTTGCTACTGTTAACCATGCCAGTCACTGTGAGATCCACCTTGTTTGCCCTTATAGCTGTTACACACAAGACTACTTCACAGAGGCCAGCTTCAAGAGTAGTTGAAATGATTGTTCTTTGGCTGCCTTCCTGCAGTCACCTCTCCTCAATTCTCCCCATAAAACAAATTACAAAGAATTATTATTTTTTTAATCTTTACTTGAGGATATGTTTTTATTGATTTTAGAGAAAGAGGAAAGGGGGAGAGAGAGAGAGAAACATCGACCTGAGAGAGAAACATCCTCCTATATGGGCCCAAACAAGGAAAGGAACCCACAGCCGAGGTATGTGCCCTGACAGGGAATCGAACCTGCAACCTGAACTACCTAGTCAGAGCCCAAGAATTCTTTAATAATGAAGTATTAACATTCATATATGAAGATGACTATTGACAATGATTATTTGGAAGTGAATTACTGAACCAACAACAACAACAACTCTGCAGTATTCACAAAAAGGAAAAGAAAGTGTGTACTCTGAATGTAATATCAGAATCTTGGAGAGCATTCAGTGAATCTGTTTATGAGGCCAGTGCATTAGCAGGCTGGAAAGCAATGTGACATTGCTGGAACTCATGAAGAAGAGCAAGTTACCATGCCAGGGGCAAGCTCAGGCCTCTGGGCAAAGCTCCCAGCTGCTGAGAGGTTCACTTGTTTTGAAAACTATACAAGTAATTATTGTTAAGTCACATTCTCTGGTTGCTAGCACTATTGTACAAAGTGGCTTTACAAAAGAAGCATTGCTAGAATGCATTAGAAATGACGATTTAGGATTGAACTGGCTCTGTTGAATAATCTAAATTACATGCTGCAGCATGTTTTTTCCAAGTGGCTAAAATCTCTGAGTTAAGAAATTTTAAATGTGAAAAACTTATACAGTTGTCCCCCTTATCTGTGGTTTTGCTTTCTGCTGTTTCATTTACCTGACAATTGCAGTCCAAAAATACAAAATGGAAAATTCCAGACATAAACAATTTATGTTTTACCATCAACAAAATAAAAAGGGAACCCAGTGAGTTGGAGAGCATACTTGCCAATGATACATCTGATAAGGGGTTCATTTCTAAAATATGTAAAGAATTTATACTATTCAACACTAAGAAGGCAAACAACCCAATTAAAAAATGTGCAAAAGACCTAAATAGACACTTCTCCAAAGAGGACACACAGATGGCCAAGAGACATATGAAAAAATGCTCAGCATCACTAATCATCAGAGAGATGCAAATTCAAATGACAATGAGATATCACCTCACACCTGTCAGAATGACTATCATCAATAAATCAAAAAAGTGTTGTTGAGGGTGTGGAGAAGAGGGAACCCTTGTGCACTGTTGGCGGGAATGCAGACTGGTGCAGCCACTGTGGGAGCTAGTATGGTGTTTCCTCAAAAAATTAAAAATGGAACTGCTTTATGACCCAGTGATTCCACTTATAGGATTTTATCTGAAGAAACTCAAAAAACTGATTCGAAAGAATATATGCACCCTTATGTTCGTTGCAGCATTATTTATAACAGCCAAGATCTGGAAGCAGCCCAAGTGCCTATCAGTAGATGAGTGGATAAAATAACTGTGGTACATTTACACAATGGAATGCTACTCAGCCATAAAAAAGAAGGAACTTTTACCTTTGGCAACAGAATGGATGAACCTGGAGATTATTATGCTAAATGAAATAAGCCAGTCAGAGAAAGACAAATACCATGTGATAGCACTTACATGTGGACTCTAATGAACAAAATGAACCGAGGCACAGAATAGAAACAGAGGCATGGAGATACATGGAGCAGACCGACAGCTGTCAGAGGGGAAGGGGCTGGGGGCTGGACGAAAGAAGGTGAGGGATTAAGCAAATACACATAATGCATATAGCCAGAGGGAAAGGGGAGTGGGGATAGGTGGAGGTGGGCAAAATGGGGGGAAATAGGAATGGAAAGAGACTTTTCTTGTGGTGATGGGCCCTTGATGCAGTGTGCAGATTATATTTTGTTGAATTGTACACTTGAAACCTGTATGGTTTTGTGAACTAGTGTCATCCAAATGTATTCCATTAAAAAAACAATTTATGTTTTAAATTGCATGCTGTTCTGAACAGTGTTATGAAATCTCATGCTGTCCGGTTCCATCCTGCCTGGGACATGAATCATCCTTTTGTCCAGAGTATCCAAGCTGTATGTGCTCCTTGCCTTAGTCACTTAAATAGCAGTCTAGGTTTTCAGATCTACTGTTGCAGTATCATGGTGCTTGTTTTCAGGAAACCCTTAATTTACTTCATAATGGCCCCAAATCACAAGAGCAGTGATACTGGCAGTTGGGATATGCCATAGAGAAGCTGTAAACTGTATGCATGCATAGAAAAACATATAGTATACATAAGGTTTGCAGTTCAGGCATCCACCAGGAGTACTGAAATATACCCACGTGGATTAGGAGGTACTACTGTATTCTTAGTAAGGTTGGAGAGTCAGCCATACTTCAGAGAGTATCACAGGTCTTAATCATTTCAGTAGACCTTTGAGACCACATGGGTTGTGACTTGATTTGTCTCACTATAAATAAATTCAAAATGACTAATGGATTCTGACAACCAGATGTGTGACTGAGTCATGTTTGCAAGTTCCTTGATTCAAATCCTTCAGTGTATATTTAGCATTTAACATTTAAGCATTTAGACTGCAGGATTATTTGTCTAAGCATTGAAACTCTTGGTGCCTATCAGATGGATCCATGGATGCATGTGCATGTCTGGGTGAACGGAGCTAGATTAGGGAATGGCAGCTTCCCAGGGCACCATTGCGTGCTGGTGGAATATTGTTGGTATAAATGGGGATCGTGGCACCTGTTAACTTAGATTTCAACATATAACATTTAGGCAGTTGGCAAGACAGAATTTATTCCAACCCCATCATCGGGTGGAAGCAAGATAACAATAAGAATGATTGCCATTGTTGAACTATCTCTACGGAGTATTTTCATAAAAATAATAAAAATTGTTGGCATTGCTGAACTATCTTTATTGAATATTTTGTACAGTGTTACTACAAACCTCACTACCATTCTAGTTGAGAATCACCTGAATTTGGTAACTCATAGTCAGTTGAAATATTTATATTGACTGGTATTTTAAATAGGTCTCTTTATTAGAAATGAATGACTTTAAATTTGCAAGTTATTAGTGTGCTTTACAAGAGTTCGCCTGGCTTGGCAAATCATAAAAGAAAACTGAACTGAAAAAAGGAGCAGGGAAAAGTAGGAAATGTTTTGATAACATAAAAGTAAACAAACAAACAAAAGAACTTTGAAATTTATTTTGCAACTTTATCACTATATCTGTGAGTTACCTCTGCCCTCATGAGAATGAGTAACTAATACTGTCCCGTAATGACAGACCAAAACCTGGTGAAATGAAAGAGGCTGAAGCAAGTGAAATGGTGTGTATATTCAGTGAGTGAACGTTGTTAACTAACCATAAAGAAATACCCACTTTTTTAATAGAAAATGAATTTTACCCAGCTCTATTTAATAAATGTTGAGTAAATACTTCAAAAATAGCAGTTTGATTGGATGTCAAACCTTTATCTGTTCTGGGACACCCACATGATTCAATGTGAATTTGTGTGTGTGTGTGTGTGTGTGTGTGTGAGAGAGAGAGAGAGAGAGAGCGAGAGAGAGCGAGAGAGGGAGAGGCACGAGTGAGAAGTACAATGCACAGTTGAATACCCTGCACAAGGAAAGTACTTGCGTGCACGTGGTTAGATGGATCCCAGTTTTGGAAAAGCTAGAATCCATTTATCACCTGCAAAATTTTGCACAAACATTACAGAAGTGCCAAGAGCACTTTGACTTTATAATATCACGTTAGAGAAATATCTGGACTCTGTCCTGATGCCAGGGCAGATGGTGGATATCATGTGCTAAGAATGGGCACTATGCAGTTCCTAGCGTTTGAAACTGTGCCACGTAAATTTGAAATAGGTCAAAGTGAAATGCTGGGATTTCATATGCTCATGAGAAGGTGCAAAATTTCAAAACCGGGAGAATCATGGGACCTTGTTTTCTGAGAGAACACTCCTATTAGTAAAGGTACATTTGGAATGAGAGACTGATTTATCTGGCTCTTGCCTGGATGAACAGGAAGTGGAAACAATTCTTACAGAAATGAAGTCCCTCAGAGTACAGTGGAGTAGTGTTTTTCTTGTAATGTTTTTAAATGTGCGCTGATCCACCTTATATTAATTTTATGCCATAGTAATGTCATAGTTCGCACTAATGGTTACAATGCAATCACAGTATGTGTGCCAGCTTTAATGAGGGCCTACAAGGAGATTAAAATAAAAGGATCCCATGACATGCTTTATGTTATAAATAAGAGAAGAACTTTTTTAAAAATTACAAGTGTGAAGTGTTATGGGGAGAAATAATCAGATGCTGCATGTGTCATGCTTTATACTTGTTTTGCCTTTTAGATATAAACCACAGACTTTCACCTCTTCTATAGGTTTGTCGTCCTTGGGTGAGAGGAAGCAGCATCGGAATGTGTTGAGACTGCTTCTAGAAAGCTGGATTTGCATATCCATGATAATATAACTCAGACCCAGAATTATTCATATAAGCGAAATATAAACTATTTATAAAAATACAAATAAAGCAAAAGTGGCTATTTTATTAAATTAGAATCACTGGGTTGAGAAAATTTATGAAAATAATAAGGAACTTTTAAGCTCTTAAATTATTCTGTCGCAAGTGAGTTATTACAAGCATGAGTGTCTTTCTCAGGGTGAAAGAAAAAAAGAAAACTTTATTCACAGATACGCACACACAAAAAGTGATGGTTTGTGAATTGTTGGTTTGCTGTCCACAGAGAGGAGCAGTGTGTGTCCACTTGGTCACATGAAAGATGCAGAGCTGGGGCAAGTGTCGAATTGGAGTTTGGCCTGTGGGGACAGGAACGGGCCGCTGTGTGACAGCACTTGGCCAGGCGTTTCACGCACTTGTAACATGAGAGGAAGGAAGAGAGTGATGAACAGCAGAGTAATTGGCAGAGATTAGAAGGGGTGGCAGGATCTGTGTGGAACCTCAAGCGATGAAAGAAGGTGGGTCACTGACCCTGATGTGGCGAGGAGGCAGCTCCGGAGCCTCTGCAGGCTGCTCGGCAGTGGAAGGCTTCACCTGGGCACAGTGGTAACTAAAGGCGGTTTTGTGCTCATTCAAAGCACATTTGTCACACAGAAGATCTATAGTTCATTTATGGGATGGGAAGAGCAGGAAAAGACCAGAAAGCAGACTGACACCAGGGGTACTTATGTCTGCCTCTCCATCCATCTGTCCATCCATCTTTCTGTCCATCCAATTCAAGAAGGCAAAAGGAAAGTTCTTGGTTAACTCCTGTGGTCAGTTGCTCTTAGCTTCTACGTCACACTCGTTTCTAACTATAGCTATGCCTGTTGTTGTGGCCAGGACAGCAGCTCATGTTCATGTCATGACCCTGCAATCACAAAGGAAAAGTTGTATAATCTTCAGTGTATTCTTTTTAAGAAGGTAGACTCAGGTAAAATCTATTTGGGAAAGTTTTCTATCTCTTCATTAGATTGATGATTCCTAGGAGGAAGAAATCATCTCTTCTTATTCATCTTTATATCCTTTGATGTCTAGCACAATGTTTTCTACATAGTAGGTAAAATATTTGTGACAGTGAACAGAATAGAAAGTGTGTGTGGGGGTGAAATCATGTTGTTTGGAATCCAGTATTCCTATTATCAGGAGACTCAAGCAGAAAACATCCATTGCCCTACCCATATTCCTACCCATTTCAACCCTCAAAATAAGATGGTGTTTTTATGTATTAAGTTAAGGATTCAATTACTGAAGTGTCTTTAGTAACAAAGAGGATGCATTTCTAAGGTGTTTTTAAGGAACGTTTAACAGCAGAGGACTGTACTGTAAAGGTGGAGTCACATGGAGGAATTAGTGTCTCCCATTCTGCACCACCTGGGCCAGGCAGAGGCTCCCCACTCTTGCTTTTCTGGGGTGATTCTCAGCACAGTGACTTGGGTGCTGCTTGCTTTAGCCTCATGGAATACCCCAGCCTTAAGGTGGGAGTTGCTAGATTAAACTCAGGGACAAGGACTGTAGGCATGCCATAAGATACCTTTACCTGAGGCCTGGCTGGGTAGATGCATCCTTGTATCTACCAGGCCTAACGCACGTCCCTGAAGAGACCAAACTTTCTTCTAAGAGAATCAGCGTCATGTGGTAAAAAGAACAATAGGCTCTGAGTCTGTGGTCTGTGATTTCAGGGATCATAATTGTCCTAACTGATGAGTTGTAACCTCCTTAAGCTTTGGTTTTCATAATTATAAGTATTATAATAATTGCCCTACAGAATTATTGGTCAGATCATATGAAATAATTTGTCTGATGTGTTGGGGGATTTAAAAGAACAATACACACATTAGGCCAGGGTTCCCTCCATGGCCAGACCAATTTTGGTAGCTTTGTTGCCAAGGATGTGTTACCTTACTACCACTGATGATGGTTGAAAATAAGGAACATTACAAGGAATTTTTTACTAATAAGCTATGCAGTTATAAATGAGTTATTTAAGATATATTGGTAACTCCAGTGCAAGGAAAATTAGAAAGTGTTGTTTATAAAGAATGAACCTCTTTGCACAGTAAGTACAAACTCTTTACTCTTGGCCCAATTTATCCAATGCTTTGACTCTAGTACTCCAGGATCTTCATCAGAGACCCTTTCACATTCTCAGCAGAATTATGACTGCCTCAACAGTACTCAATGAGCTCACTAAAACTCTAGTATTTTCTCTTAAATCTAGTTAAGATCCTATTAACACTTTTAAGTGAATCAGCAGTGTTCTCTCTCTGATAGAAACATTTTACCTACCACAGAGCTATCCTTAGTGTAAGAATAGCATTTAACCTCTACAGGTCCTTTTCAGCTTGATGTTTACTTTAGAGCTTCTGTTAAAATGCTCTTTGAATCCTAAAACAAGTGGTTTCACATTCTAAAATAGTATATTTTAAAGGAGCTCAAAACTCTTTCTACATTTTTATACATAGCACAGCATATCACCTATAGTTGAATATTTATTTTAACACGTTACAGTAATACAACCCAGCTGTGCCATGCTTTTTGTAATTTACCAGTTGCCTTTTGTTTAGTTGGAGGTATTTCTAGAGACTGAGGTTCACTGGGAATCTCTGTATCTTCTGCCCATGACCCATGCAGATGAACAAATGAACTACCCTTTGAGAAATGGCCAGGCTTTCTAAACCCCAGAATTTGTTTATGAAAGCTCTGAAAATAGAGGCTTGGAGTTTTGGTACTTTTTCAATCATACTCAGTATAAGAGATACAGTAAGATATTAATTCATTCAATAAATACAGGGTGGGGCAAAAGTAGGTTTATAGTTGTGAGTACACAAAACAGAGTCTATTCTTATATTATTATTTATTCATTATTGTATTATTTTCCATACAAACAGTTGTAAACCTATTTTTCCCCACCCTGTATTTAGTTTCTATAATGTTTCAAGCACTATAGGTCTTGTGGAAAAAGCAATGAGCAAAATAGACAAAAACTGCCCTCATGGAGCGTATTTTGTTGGTGTAGGGAGGGCGATATATTTTTAGGAGGAGAGCGCTATGCTAGTAATTTGGCTTTCAGTGGGAAAGCATTTGTCGCTATGGCTGATTGCAGGCTACCAACGTGATGGCACTGAATAGGAGTTGGGGAGAGGCGCATAATCAACAATCGGGAGTTGAGGAGAGCTAGAAGAGGCAGCCAGCAGGCAAAATCAATGCATCGAATACGCAGCGTGTCAGCTGGTGCCGGGCGCTACGAAGGACACGAAGCAGGGAAGGGCCTGTCACAGGAGGGCGCAGTCATGAGCACGGCGATCAGGGGAGGCGGTGCGGAACCCTAACGTCTGGGTAAAAACCAGAGGCAGTGAGGGAGCAAGCATGCAGATATCTAGGAAGAAAGTTCCTGGTGAAGGGGACAGCAAGTACAAGATTGTGAAGTGAGAAGGTGCCAGGCATGTTTGAGGGAAAACAGTGAAACCAGCGTGGCCGGAGAGCACTGAGCAAGAAAGTGCGCATAGAAGTGGGAGGGACAGATTCGTGGGGAGCCCTGTAGGCCACGGTAGGACTTTGCTTTTTCCCTGAGTGAGATGGGAGACTTTGACAGGTCTTGAGAAGAAGAGTGGTGTGGTCTGACTTAACATTTTAACAAGACCTCCGTGGATTCCCTAATGAGAATGGACTAATTGGAGAAAGGGCTAGAGACTTGGAGCTCGGTTAGGAGCTGACATGAGAATCCAGGTGAGACATGGTTGCGATTTGGAGCACAGCAGTTAGATGTGGTCATATTCTGGACTTATTTTGTGCTAGAGACAACATGGTTTGCTGACAGATTGGATGTACAGTGTGTGACAGGAAGAGAAAAGTCAAAGATGACACCACGGTTTTGGGTTTAGAAGTTGGTTAGACCTGAGGTTTTGTTTCTGTTTTGAGGTCAGACCTGGATTCTGTTCTGCTTCTGTCTCTCACTAGCTGTTTGTTTCCCTCTGGGCTGACCTGTAGTCTTGCCTTAGGACAATAAGGTCAGTGAAGGTGGGAAATGCTCTAATGCTTTACATCATTATATTCCTGGTGGCCAGCACATAGTAGGCACCTAGTAAATATTTGTTGAGTAAATGTTGTTGGACTTTTCTCCATAGTTTAGTTTCCATAACTGTGAGATCTAAATAACAATACTGACTTTACAGATGGCTTTGAAGACTAGAAGAAAAATGATGTGTCCAAAGTGCATCGCACACTCAATAAAGAACAAACGTTAACATATGGAAACTACAATTATTATTGTTCATATTTTATGTCATTGAGAATGATGAAGTAGGAGGGACCACCATGTGAACATCCTGAAGGGAGGCTTCTTCATAGGAAAAATAATGGAGGTTCATTTTCACAGTTTTCATTAAGACTCTTTCATTAAGAACCATCTCCTGAGTAACTAAAAAATAGAGGACTTCCATGTCTTAAACCCATAAAATCCAAACTGCTTTACTTGTGTCACTGCAAAGCAAAAGGATTTGTGCTATCCATAGTGCTAACATAGGACAGAGGCAAGAGAAACATCCCCTAAGAACTCACTTTCTACACATAAATATTACTTACTGTGATGATTGGAGTTTTAAAATGGCACCTACTCAGCTGTTGGAACAAAATGAAAAGACTCCAGAGATGTGAAAAGTAGATGAGCAGAGACCTGAATTTTTTGAGAGACGGTATGCTTGAGTGTCATGGTAGCCAGAAGCTGCCAATGAGCCGCCTAAGCCCCCACTCAGGTGTCTAATGTCTATAATAACATGCCCTAAATGGTGACAGAGCCAGACGTGAATGTATAATGTCATTTATTTTTTTTTGTCTTTAACAATTTAGAAAATTTCTTTAAAGCTCAGAGGTTGAATTTAACTTGGAGTGAGCAAGTGAGAATTCTGTAGAACATCTGTGTTTCTGAAGTTTGTGTTTTTAAGCTGTATATGAATACTCACTAGCCTTTCCAGATAAATGCATTAATTCCACACATTCTGAAGATGAATTCATAGGACCAGTTAATATGAGCATGTCTGGTAATTGAGACTACAGAATTTAAAACTGTCTATAGGAATCTTTTATTTTCTCATCTTATGGCTTGAGCATCAGTTCTGGCTAATGACTGGTAAAGAACAGACTCTTAATTTGCAAGCAGCTCCTAAAGTTGATTGTTTTAAGAAAATACCTTTGCCTTGATTATAGCTCTTTTGTAAGTGAAATTGTATATATATATTTTATAAGTGCATTTGACTTTCACAAGTGTTTTGTTTTTATTTCATATAAAAAAGCTAATGTTAACCAATATTTTCCTGTGAAAATATCTCCAATGAAGGTAAAAAGTGTAACCTCCCCTTCATGACCCTATTAAAGAGTGTTAACTGAGGGTCATAATACATGTTAAAAGAGCAGTTAACTCTTTTTAAGAAAGAAAAATTTTAATGTTCAATGATCTGTATGAAGAACAACGAACATAAAAGTCTAATGCATAAAAGAAATAAAATATTTATTGAGTAAATTTTTATCTGGTAAATAGAGGGTGAAAGAAAAGGAGGGAGAATATGTTTTTTAAAAAGGTAAGATTAAAGTCAGATAATCAAAGAAATAGAAGAGCATAGGGGAAACTGATGAAGAAAAAAATGTAAATAATTCCCTCTACATGGCATTACTCCATAAAACTCTGTTCTTCCTAGACCTTTACCTCATTTTGTTCTAGTTTCCTTTCTCACTCAATAAGCCACACAAAATCCATTAAACCTCGTTCTGACCTAGATATGCTACTCTCCACTTTCTGAGGCCCATTTCTTTCTCTAGCTATGGGTCTAGCTCCAGAGAGGTAGGGTGTCTCTGAGTCATCTTGTTACTGGTGGGGTGTTCTCTATGTCCCCACCAGTTGGCGGCGGAAGTGGGCTTCTTGTGGTGTCATGGAGAAAAGGAATTTTCTGAGACTCACATGGGAGAATGAGTGATGCTTATTTGCGTGGAATTAAGCCCCTGAGTTTCCAAGGCACCATCTCCCTCACACCCGCCAAGGAAAAAGTTCCATTTTGTCTTGACAGAGCTAGAATTAAAGCTAGCATTCAGAGTTTCTGCGCCACATTTGCACAGTATAGTCCAGCATCAGGCTAGCTTAGCTTGTGTTCCCAGCTGCAGTTCATTGCATGTTTGGTCCACATGGCCATGGGCCATGCGGCTTCTAGCGCCACATGGCTATGGAGGGGACACTGGTGAGTGTAAGGAAGCAAGAGCAAAGCCAGAGGGACAAGAGAGAAACAAGAGAGAATTCCTTTGTCTGCAGATTTTAACCTTCTAAGATTTTGCCTGCTTGCAGTGGCTCCACCCTTCTGGCCGTTATCTCTGTTCCCAGGTTTGACTGACAGGCAAGCATCTACCCTGTGTCACCCTGACTGTACTGTGTATGTGTACATTTCCCCTGTGTTGGACCTGTTCCCCCAGTGATCTGTATGGAGTGGTTTGTGGTTCTCTGGGGAGTGTAAAGTTGCAGCTTCCTGGTGAAGTTCCCCAGATGACCATGCTTATAATGTCTTGTCTCCCTTTTGCTTTCTTTCTATTATTAATATTAATAACTAGCTAATTACAGCAGTAACAACCTGAAGTCTATGCCTACTGCTTTCCTCTTCTCCACCCATCTTTCTGATAAAGCACCTGAGCCCTTCACCTCTGATAACATTATCAGTGTCTGCAGAATCTTTTGAGAAAACAGTCTCAAAGGCAAGTGTGTCTAAGGTAAGTCAATTTTACCTCACTTTTGGATCTGTGCAGAGTTTAGCCTGATGATCTGTTTAAGCAAAAGTTATCCTTCTAGGCCTGGCCAGCATGGCTCAGCGATTGAACAGCAACCTATGATCCAGGGATTGCAGTTCTGTTCCTGGTCAGGGCATATGCCCAGGTTTGGGGCTTGATCCCCAGTAGGGGGCAGGCAGGAGGCAGCTGATCAAAGACTCTCATCATTGATGTTTCTATCTCACTCTCTCCCCCTCTACCTTCCTCTCTTTGAAATCAATAAAAAAAAGACATAGTAAAAAAAAAAAATACTCTTATAAAAAAAAGTTACCCTTTTAGGACAGTGTAGTTTAATAGAACTTTCTGCAATGGCAGAAGCGCTCAGTGTCTCTGCTATCCAGTATGGTAGCCAATAGCCACTTAGGACTCCTTAGATGCAAAATAATTAAAATGAAATTAAACATTCAGTTTTTTAGTCACACTACCCACATGTCAGGTACTCAGTGGTTATGTGTGGCTAGTGCCTCAGAATTGGATAGTACGATTTTAGAGGAATCCCAGTTCTTGGGAGAATGGGCCAGTTCTGGTACCCACCATGCTCAGACATGGGCTGAGAGAAGCCCCAGATGTAGTCTCAGAAGAAAGCCACGGTGGATGCAAAGGTACAGAAACTGTTCCTCAGCCGTGTTCCCTGCAGCAGGCTCTCTTGAAGGGAGACTGAAGCAAGGCACGGAGTTAGGCCTGGGTTTAAATGTTGGTCCTACTAATAGTTAGCTATAGGACCATGGGCAGTTATGTAAATTCGCTCAGCCTTTGTTTCTTTATTTGTAAAATGGAGATAATAATACCTACTTCCCTGGGGTGTTGTGAAATTCAATGAGATAATAAATGGGAGGCAGTACAGTGCCTGGCATATCCTAACCACCTGCTTTATATGCCAAAGATTAGATACTGTGGGTCCTATATCAGCCTCAGCCCCCGCTTCTTACAACTGCAGCAAAATACTAATTAGCCTTTTGTACTGAAGTACTAAATAAACAAAAGGATAATTTAGGAATTGTTGCTACATTGCCTATACTTTTCAAATGCATTGTTTTATACAAATATAACTATTCTTACTTAAATGCTCTTTTGAGGAGTGTGTGGGCATGTGCATTTGCGTGTGCATGTGTGTGTATTCACACTCTTATACCAAGCAGGCACAGTCTAGCTAACAGGACATGTGAAAACAAGTCCTTGACCTCTGTTTGTAAACCCAGGCCAGTTGCTGTTTTCATCACTGCCATTCACAGTTGTTGACAATTGAAATCCTGTATGCAAAGTTTGTACTACATTCCTAGATACTACATTCCAGGTTGCAAAGGGAGGAGATATATCTGAAGGAACAGATTATCTGTGCATCTTGGGGGAATTTCTTCTGCCCTCTTTTTTTGCAGTTCCACACATTTTCACCCGCCGAAACACAAATGGGGCTTGGTGCACATGAGGCTCAGCAGGAAAGAATAGCTTATATGAGGGCACATCTACTTAGAGATACCACTAGACCTAGAGGATAGGAGGATCGGACTCCAGTCCAAAAACCTGCCAGGATTAACCAGGTTGAACTTCCAGTTTCACTGAGCTACTCAGCACCATTGCTCAACTTCTTCTGCCCAAAACAGGTCATATGTAATAGAAGGAGGAGGAGTCCAGGAAACCAATACTTACTGGTCATCTCCCTATCGCTCTCTCTCCACTCACCCCACCTCCAAACAATTTTATTTCTGATCCCATTGGTAGGTAAAGCTATAGAGTTGTTTCTTCGCTTTGGAAATAGACCTGGATGTACATTTTGGATAAAACAATAGAATCCCTTTGTTGCCAGCAAAACAGTCCAGAAATCCACAGGAAGGTAAACAGACGAGGAAGTCCCCCCAGGAAACAGTCTTTGTTAGACCCTAGAACATTGTTCACCTCTAAAATAAATTTTGGCAAAAATGTTAATTCAATTACACTAGCAGTTCTTGAAAGTAGTTGGCATTTATTCTGTGAATATATGAAGCACTAGCCAAATATTGTTACTAGCCAAATGACTATATAATAGATACTGATATTTTTGAAAAATTCAGTGATATAGGATATTCAGTAGAACTTTAAAATTTTCTAAAGTTTTTTTTTTTTTTTTTTTTTTTTTAATCCTCACTTGAGGACATTTTTTCCATTGCTTTTCAGAGAGAGTGGAAGGGAGAGAGAGTGCGCGCGAGAGAAACATCAATGTGAGAGAAACACATCGATGGGTTGCCTCCCACATGTGCCCGGACCAGGGCAGGGGATGGAGCCTGCAGCCTAGGTATGTGCCCTTGGCCGGAATCGAACCCAGGGCTCTTCAGTCCATAGGCTGATGCTCTAACCACTGAGCCAAACTGGCTAGGCTAGGGCCTGAAGTTGTTTTTGTATGGGTATCTGGCAAAGGAATAATTATTAGCAACTTGTACTTGAAATTGATTTTCAGACTGCTGAAGAATTATTGACTTTATCATATCCAAATTTGACTTTAGGGAGAGTTTGTGATAAACATTAATGTTTTCAGAATCTTTCCTCTGCAAGGAAGGATGGCAGTCTGGCAAATGTCAGTGCACCTTGAGTTGCCTTAGTTGAATCATGTAGGCAGGCTGTCTTTAGCAAAAGCTTAATTCATCCCTCCCTTCCCCTCTCTTCCCATTTCCTCCCCTCCTTTCTGCTCCCCGCCCCTTTCCTTCCATAATATATTTTAAGATTGCATTTTTAGCATAGATAAATCCATACCAATAAGTTTCACATACTGATGTAAAAACAAAAATTCAAACAAACTAATTTTGAATAATTAATTTAAATCATACTAATATATATTGATGTTCTATTATTACAGGAGTAAATCAAGAGTAAATCAAATGGCCTAATTCTTAATGTTTATTTCCTAGAATTTTGTTTTCCACTCTATGTGTATGTTTTTATCAAAACAGTGATAGCATTTAAATTTTTTTGTTGATTGATTTGAGAGAGAAAGAGAGATGGAGAGAGAGAGGGATTTGTTGTTCCACTCATTTATGGATTTATTGGTTGATTCTTGTGTGCCCTTACCAGGGATTGAACCCTCAAGCTTGGCATATCTGTATGATGCTCTAACCAGCTGAGCTACCCAGCCAGGGCAAGCAGTGATAGTATTTTAAATCATGTGTGAATAAAACCACATGAATGTTCCCACAAGTTCACTTAATCACACATTTTTACCTGTCCCAGATGCTCAAGATTCTAAATTATTGCATATATACTAAGTTGTATTTCAAAGGACTGAATGTTTCAGGAAACATACATCAGCGGACATACCGTAACAAGTCTTAAATCCAGAAGTCACTTATGTTTAAATGGATATCTAATTACAAGAAGTTGTACTGGCACACGTTTTGGGGTTCCTTTCACATTTCATATCTAGTTAAAAAGATGTTGAAATGATTTTTTCCCAGTAAGATGAATGATTAAAAACTTGCTGGCCACACACCATGAAAAAGACATACAGAGCACTGGGATAATTAGGCGTAGTTAGCTGTCTGGAAGAGGCTCTGGAAAGCCTTTTCAAGTGGTCTGCAGGGTGCTCCTCCAGTCACCTCCGTTGTGCAGCTGTGTGGGGTCAGGGGAGCTGGGAGAGGTGACGCCTGGCAGATGTGCAGGTTATGGAGAGGGCTTCAAAGCCAAAGCTTTTGACTTCACAGGTTCCTTGGGAAGAGTTACCTTAAACTTTCATGAGCTGAAAGTTTATCACATAATCCTTTGGCAAGATTTGTGGATGGAACCTATAAGATGTCCTTTTAAGTCTGAGAAAAGTGTACTGTAGTTAGGAGACATGGAGACGTTAATATTGGAAATAACCATATTTAAATCTCATCCATTGTTGTTGTTTTTTAAAAAAAATCCCACTCATTGGTTTTAAAATTTTGCCCCATGACTGAGATGGAAATGGAGGGTTAGAGTGAACAAGACCCTCCATCCACACATCTGCATCAACAAAGTACCACTGTTTTTGTTATTTATTTATTTATTGAAATTCCAAGGAGAATCTCCGTGGTAAGATTGAATTTTGAAACTGGCATAGTCAGTTTCATGCACTGATGAGCAAACTACAGCTCACAAGTTGCATCTCTAGGAGGTGTGGGAAATGTGGCTCAATTAAGACTTTCAGATTCACGTTTCAGCCCCACTTTTTCTACAGCAGAGTGCTAGGCTGTATTCCACAGTTACTGTCCACATAACAGGTTTCTATTTGGATCTTATTCTTTTTTGTTACTCTGTTAAGTGTAGTATGGATTGCTGAGGAAAGAAGACATTAAGTATTAGTACAATTACTGATTGACATTTTTGAATAAAAGAAATGAAGACCTAGAGGGGTAATGTGACTTTTTGATTTAATAGCAAATGAGCTAAGACTGTGATCCAGTTTTTTCCACTCCAAATCCACTCATTTTATATCTCGTTTTAATGAGATAAAGTTATATCTGCAAAGTATGTTAAATATTTTTTAATATATATGCTTTAGTTTTATGAGGTAAATATGAGAAAGTGAAATGAACCAATTTATTAAAATAATAGAAATATACTTAATTTGGATTGAGATTTTTTTCCCTAGGAACCAATTAAAAGTGAACTTTTTGTTTACCTTGTCCCATTTCACTTTGAAACATAATTTGGGTCTTGATTTCCACGGCTTTATCAGAAAGGCAGGTTAACTTAAAAAGCATTCTCTGCTCTCAGCTGTGTCTCTCTCATTGTACACTTAAAAGAAAAAATACACAGAGGTTAGTGTAATAAGAGGGTAACCCACAAACTGTTTCCACATGGTCTGTCTAAATCTTTATCTCTGGTGTTTATAGCTCCTATAATGAAGTTGTATTGATGATAGTTAAAAAATTAAGTGTATTTATTTTTACTTTGAATCAAATTGTTACCCACATTAATATATAGCATATGTTTAAAAATGAAGAAAACTACTAGAGAACTTGGTGAGGCTTTAATTTGAACTCAAATGGTTTCAATTATAGAGTGGAACAGCAAGTCGAGATGGAGTATACTGTGCATCAGATAGTTCTTTGCAAAAGTGTGAGGTTTCTATTAGTCTGGAAAAAATACTGACACATTACCCTAGCCATCAAAAAGGATGGAACTGACATGTAAGTATTCTGCAGGTAAAAAGCCATTCTCACCCTGCCACTCGGGGATATGAGTCAGCAATATAGGGCTGTTTTAAGAAAGGTGAACATGACCTGGGATTGCATTAACTAGAGTGTAACACTCAAGAACCAGGAAATAACCCATGTGCTGTGCTCAACATCAAAAGGCCCATGTTAGAGTCTAATTTTCATCTCCATATTTTAAACACAATATTAGGAAGTTGGAGATGAGCCAGAGAACAGAAAATGAAAAGGATTTGAAAGTACAAAAACTTACCTATGCTAAAAACTGAAAGAAAGTGGAATTCTTTGTAACCAAGAAGGGACAGTGAAGAGTAGTTTTGAGTGGATATCCATTTATAGCAGAATTGGGACTGACAGGTGCCTCTTATCCTAAATCTATCTTTTTAAGGTGAAGTTCTTAGCAATGATGCCGGAACTGGTTATTCTTGTATCACGTCTGAAATCTAGCACCTGCTCACAGAAAATACAAGAGTATGAGGGCATCGTGTCTGATTGGGTTAATTCTCAAAGTAACTCCAAAGCCGAAGGTGAGCCAAAACTAGGAGAAAGATTGGGCAGGCATACGCCAGAGGTCATAAGAAGGGAAGGCTTGTCTCTCCTATTTGTTCACACTGAGGGCTGGGCTAGGTACTCTGGAGAAAGATAGAGGAGCTCATGCTCAAGAGCCTGCCAATAGAGCTGGCTCAGTAATGAAGGATATGTGGGAGTTTGCCCGGTAGACAGGTAGTGGGAGAGCAGAGTAAAGATGAAGTACCAGGTGTGAATGGAATGCTGGGTGGAGCACCAAGTTTGAACAAAGGGCAGAGATTAAAATTGGATGATTAGGTGGGTGTTGAAATATGAAGACCTTTTTATCAAGTATAGAAACTTAATTGTCATTCCATTGTCAACAGTGAGCTATTTTGCTTGAGGCTTTTGATCAGATACGTGTCTTGTAAAAATCTTCTGAGGTCAATTCATAGGTTGAACTTGCCCAGGTTGGGGTTGGGGGAGAGAGTGGCCTGAGTAGATTCATGGTAACTAGTGAGGACTGGCAGGAGACAGGTCTGTCACAGGGAGTGCCCATGGAGATAGGAACAGATGGGGTGGGAGGAAACATAAAGAATTTAGGAGGCAGAGTCAATATGTTTTGGTGAGTCATGTGGCATAGTGCTATCAAGAGTGATCAGTGAGCCCTAGCCAGTTTTGCTCAGTGGTTAGAGCGTTCGTTGTTGGACTGAAGGGTTCCGGGTTCAGTTCCAGCCAAGGGCACATACTTTGGTTGCAGGCTCTCCCCAGCCCCGGTCAGGGTGTGTGCAGGAGGCAACCAGTTGATGTGTCTCTTTTACATCAATGTTTCTTTCTCTCTTTCTCTCCCCCAGTCTCTCTCTCCCACTCTCTCTGAAATATCAGGTAAGGATTAAAAAAAAAAAAAGAGTGATCAGTGAACCTAAGGATGCTTCAAAGTGGTATCATAGATTGAGAAGAGAATTGGTGGTATTAGTATCCTATCGCTGCAGTAACAAATTACCACAAATTTAGTTGCTTAATACAGAATTATCTTACAATTCCAGAGGTCAGAAATCTGAAACAGGTTTAATGGGGCTGAAATCAAGGCATCAACATGGCTGCACCCCTTCCAGACACTCTAGGACAGAAGTTGCCTCTTCCAGCTCCTAGAGGCTATTTGCATTCTTTGCTTCATGGCCCCCTTCCGTCTTCAAAACCAGCAATGGCCAGTCAAGTCGTTAATACATTGAGTCACTCTAACACTGTCTCTTCTGCAGCCCTTACAAAGCACCTTTGTGAGTACATTGAGCCCACTTGGGTAATCACAAAATCCTTAATCAAATTACATCTGCATAATCTCTTTTGCCAGATAAAGTGACATAATCAAAGGTTCTGGGAGTTAGGATGTAGACATCTTTGGGGCACCATCATTCAGCCTCTCAGTTGGGATGGAGAAAAGTAAACTCATTTTATACACATGAGGTTGGTAACAAACTGGGGACAGTGGGTATGTGATTCTTATCTGGAGATAGAGATTTTGGTGATATAAGACTTTGATTTATTTTAGTGTTGAAGCCGTCAATGATAGTGAGATCTGAAATGACATGAGATGAGATGGGGACTGCATATGGAGGCCTGAGGAATACTGAAGCATAGGGCAAATGGAGAAAAGAGGGTCTGCGAAGATGAGGGAGCATCCGAAAAGTAGGAGGAAAACCGAGTGGACTTGTCAAATCTAAGAAAGGCACATTCTAAAAGAGGGATGGATCAACACAGAGAGCAGGAAAAAAGTAGCTGTTAGATTTCTGTACTAGGACAGTACTGGGTATGTCAACTTCTTTACTTTACATGGCCTTAAAATAAACTATAACTCTTATATTCAGAATGAACTAGACATTTGTCATTTCATTGCTTTTGAAATTGTACCCTGAATAACAGGTTTATTTTGAAAGTCTAGTTTTCAAAAAGTATATTAACAATGGTTAGAGTATGGCCTTTTGTACCATCCTAACCTAATGTCAGTATCTCATGTTCAAGCCCATAATCTCTGCTCTGTTTAATATTCTGTTCTGAGCAAACCTTCTGTGTGGTTCTGACAGGACTGTTGACCCTGCTGCGCATAACGGGCCACACATACATTTAAAGCGCTGCATTATGACTGTCTCCCGAGCTTATACATTTTCAGTGAAATGTTAGAATACAGGTTAACATTTTGGGCTTTAAGAGAATGAAAATATGAAGAGAATGAGTGTGTGTGTGTGTGTGTGTGTGTGTGTGTGTGTGTGTAATACTTGCTTCCAAACCAACAATCTAATGAAACCAACAATTCCATCCTGACTTCTTTACTCATTCCACCTCCATGCCTTAAATTGACAGTTTTAGCTGCTTTTTGGCTTCTGCAATATCTGTTACTGTCAGCTTCCTAGCTGGCGGAAGGTAATTAGAGTTTCTCAGTCTGGAGCCTGAGCCCATTTCATGCTGCCATGATTCTGGCTGCGGGATGATAGTGGGGCTGGCATGGCTACTGCCCTGCTGATTTCAGATTCTAACTTTTCATTCTGTGCACATACAGTAACATTTTAAGGAAAACGGCTACCCCTAAGTCTTCAGCCTGCTTTTGCTTTCGCATTCTGGATTTTCGTGTGTTTGTACACCAAAGCATTGCAAGTGTGTAAGGACTTGTGCTTGGGTGTAATTGGAATACAAAGGTTCATAAGACATGACCCTTACCCTCAAAAAAGTTCCTACTCTAAAAGGAGGGGTAGTGCCATTGCACGGACACCTGCAAAACCGGTTAACCATGATGAGTGCTGTAGGACAGAGAAGGAGAGAGGTTTCTGATTGTGAGGAGAATCATATAAGCTGTTCTTATATGAGTTAATATTTAAATTTGGTTTTGATGAGCGGATAGAGTATTTAGAGCGGAGAGGAAGTTTGGGCCCATAGCGTGCCAAACACAGACACAAAATTAGCAGCGGTCAAGAGATAGGAAATTGTGTAAGTACATAGAAGACTAAGTGACAAGCAGTGGAGTGGTAGGATGAATGTGGAAAGGAATACTGTCATAGTCTAAAAGGCACCTAATGCTATAGCGAGGAAAATACTGTTGACAGATTTCTTCTTCAGTTTTTTATCTTTTTCTTATTCTTTACAGTCCTGAAATAAATTCTGCTTGGCTATGCATATTATTATTTAAATTGCATTGTATTTGTCAGTAGTTAAGTTCAGGATTTTTGCATCAACATTCCTAAGTGAGTTTGCTCTATAGTCTGTCAGGTTTTGATATCTATGTTACTATTGCTTTGTAAAAATAACTTGAAAACTAACCTTCTCTTTTTTCCCTTATGCTTTGGAAGAGTTTCAATGGTATATTGGGGATATCTGTTATTTTAAATGTTTGGCAATTTGTGCGGCAAAACCATCGGGGCCATGTGTGTGTGTGCATGCGTGTGTGTGTTTGTGTGTGTCCAGTTTTGATGGTTTAACAGCTTAATAATTGGTAATTGGTCTGATCAGATCTTTGCTCTCTTCTGGAGACACTTTGATATACCAGTAATATGTTCCATCAAATTACCTTTTTAATTCAAATTTTGAAATTTATTTGCACAGAGTTGAGCAAAGACATTTGTTGTGATTTTTCAAAAGTCCTGTATATTTGTGCTATTTGCCTCTTACTGTTTCTTACTCTGTATAATTGTATCAAGCTCCTTCCTCATCCCCTTTGATTTGTTTAGCTAACAGTTTATATATTAGCATTTTGATTTATTTATTATCTACTTTTTTTCCTTCCAAATAATTTATACTTATGCATATTATTTATTTTTCTGTTGTCTATAGTTTTTGCTTCCTTTAATTTCCAAACTTGAATGCTTAATTTATTTTTTATTCTTTCTTGTTTATTAATAAACTATTTAAGTCTATGAATTTTCCTTTGAGTACTAATTTAGCTATCCTATGTGGTTTTTTTTAATACAATTGTTTTCTAGAAGTGTTCCTTTTCTTAACCCCAAAATTATGAGAGTTTTAATATTCTTAGAAGATAGGGCATATATTTTCTAGTTCTATTAATAATTGAGTTATATTACATTGTGATAAGAGAATGTTTTCTATATTTTACTATTAGGGGAATGTGTTGATGTTTTACATGTGGAATAATACATTGTCAGATTTTGTGCCTGTTTGATGGATACTGGAAAAGAAGGTATTTTCTCTATTTCCAGGGTGCAGATATGATACATACTAAGTAGATCTGCCATTTAATTATGGTATTCAAATATTCTGTTTTATTATGTATTTTTTGTCCACTTGATTTATCACAGATGGAAGGAGATAATTTTCTGCTCTTAATCAGTTTCTATGTTTTCTCCTTGTGTCCCCTACTGACATTTTGGTAGGACCATTTTTCACCAACAATGGCTGTCATGTGCATTGCAGGATGTTTAGCATCCCTGACTTCTACATAGTAAAGGCCAGTTGAGTCCTCCAGTTTATTTTTACAGCCCAAATCACCTATTAGGGTACTAGAGACAGTGCCATTTGCAATTTAGAACCACTTATGGTTGGGAAATATGTTTTCTAAATTTTTTAAATTTAGTATTCAGTTATGGTTTACATTCAGTATTATTCTCTATTAGTTTCAGAGGTACAGCAAAGTGGTTAGAAAATCGTGTACTTTACAGAGTGTTCCCCCTGTTGCTTCAAGTACCCACCTGGCCACATACCTATTTATCTCAATGTTATTGACTGTATTCCCTTTGCTTTAATCTACATCACTGTGGCCATTCTGCAATTACCAATTTATACTGCTTAATTCCTTCACCTTTTTCACCCAGTCCCCCAACCTCCCTCCCCTCTGACAGCTGTCAGTTCTCTGTGTCTATGAGTCTGTTTCAATTTTCTTTGCTTATGTTGTTCGTTAGATTCCACATATAAGTGAAATCGTATCATATTTGTCTTTTTTCTTGACTGCTTTATTTCACTTATCACAATAATGTCTAGATCCATCCATGCTGTTCATTTGTTTGGGACTCTCTGTTCTTCCTGGACAGGTGTGTCTTTTTCTTTCACCTGGTTAGGAAAGTTTTTAGGCATTATTTCTTCAAATAGGTTCTTAATCCCTTGCTCTCTCTCTTCTCTTTCTGTTATTCCTACAATGTGGGTGTTGTTATGCTTGATGTTGTCTCAGAGGCCCCTTTTCCCCTCATTTTTAAAAATTCCTTTTTCTTTTTGTTGCTGTTTTGATATTTTCTGTTATCTTGTCTTCTAAATTACTGATTCAGTCTTTTGTTTCATCTAACCTCCTGTTAATTCCTTCTAGTGTATTCTTTATTTTAGACATTGTAGTCTTCATTTCTAACAGTTTCTTTTTTATGGTTTATATGTCCTTTTTAATGCTTACTACTTCTTGTTTAAGTTCTCACTGAGATTACACATTCTTCCCCTAAGTTTTCTGAGCATTCTTATTATCATGGTTTTGAACTCTGCCTCTGGTAACTCAGTTGCGTCCATTTTAATTAATTCTTTCTTTGGGAATACCTCTTGTCATTTCATTTGGGGCCTGGTTCTTTGACTCTCCATTTTGTCTGCTTTGTTTTTTGTCTCTGTATTTTAGGTAGATCTGCTATGACTTTCAAACTTATTTTGAAGGTTTTACGTTTTAGATGTCTTGTGGGGCTCAATGGCACAATCTTCCAGATCGTCTGAGTGAGGTCCTCCAGAAATGTCTCTTTTGTGGGTTATGTGAGCACTCCCATTGCAGTTGAATCTTGAATGCTGTTGGCTTATTTGCAAGTGGAGTTAAACCTCAGGCCCGCTGACTATGAAGATCAACCCTGACCACAGTGTATGAGCCACTGCTCAGGGGCTGCTGCCCAGAGTGGAGTTGTACCCAGCAGGATCTTGTGCCTGTTGGGATCTTCCTTTGGGCATGCTGTTTGGTTGGCTAGTTGGGTTGTGCTCTGGTGTAGTCTGAAGCCCACCACCTGTTGCTTTGGTTCTGGGTCTATTTGGGAGGGGTTCCAGTGGAATTTGATATTAGATGCTGCCTTTAACCAGCCTTGAGCTACCTGTCTGGAGCTACCAAGCAATCTACTGTTTGTGGCTGCCTCTACTGTGCCTGGGTGTATAGGGGAAGAACCAAGCTGTGTACAAAGGTCAGCTTTCTCTAGCTATGTACCCAAGGGCAGATCAGTAAGAGGCACAGGACACCCCAAGACTTGCCTCCACCTGTTGACTGTTCTTCCACCCCCTGAGGCTCCCTGGTCTTCCTTGAGAGCCTTCTGAAGAAAGTCTGTAGCATGAGACCTGGCTGGCCTCAACCTGCTGTCTCTTCCACAAGGTGCAAACTTGATAGGATGAGGTGTCCAAGGTTGGGAGGATGGGTCTCCTACTTGGAGGCAGTATAATCAGTCACTCAGTGGTGGAAAAGTAGCCTCTAAACCAGAGCCATACCACTCAGTCTCTGCCCAAGTCTCAGATCCTAGCTCCCCCAGAAAGCATACACCACAGTTTCAGGCTGGATGGAACCAGTTGATCCTTTTGCAGGATGCATGCTCAGTAGGGCAAGGGGCCATTGGATGTCAGAAGGACAGGATGAATGGGCCTCCCACTGGGGGACAGGAGCTGGCAGAGCACAGCAGAGGGGAAAATGGCCCCCACTCCCACTCTAGAGCTGCACATCTCAGTGCCTTTCCAAGTCTTCGACAAGAGCTTCCCAAGAAAATGTGCACCAAAGGTCCTGACTGTGCACAGCCAGCCCACCCTTCTGCAGGACTTGGGCTCAGCAGGGCCGGACCACCAGGAGTCAGAAGGACAGGACAAGTAGGTCTCCCATTAAGGGAAGGATGCCGGCAGCACAGAGGGTGTGAGAATGGTGCCTACTCCAGAGCTAAACAAATCAATGTGTCTCTTGAGTCCCCACCAAGGGCTTCTCAAGAAAAAGAGCTCACCAAAGGTCCTGGTTGGGTGCAGCCAACAGACCTTTTTGCAGGACTTGAGCTTGGCAGGGTGGTGCTACCAGTAGTTGGAGGAATGGGCTAGTGCACTCCCTAGACTGGTTCTGTAAGAATAGGACCGTTCTACCCTGGGAACATGGCATCTGTGGGCAGTATAGATTAGAGACTCAGCACAGGGACCTCAGTGGCTGACCCTACAGATCCTTCCTTGATGCCACAGCACCCAGATTTTCTCTGCATGACTCTAGTATGTCCTAAGTTGCCTTCCCTCTACCAGGTGAGTGTCCAAGAACAAGATCTTATGTGCTGGCCTTTTGATAGAGCTCCTGGGTTTCTAGAAAACTTCCTCTCTCCCACTTGCACAGAATCCCCACTGATTTTCATCACCAAATGCTATGCAGGCTCCTCTTCCTGACTCTAGTGCTCTGGATTGGGGATCTTGGTGTGGGGTTGAGATCCATTGCTCCTCAGGGACCTTTGCAGCGAAGATTTACCCCCGTATTCTCAACTGCCACATGTGGGTGCGGGGCCAGCCCTTTTCACGTCTCTGCCCTTCTTACCAGATCCTTGACAGGTCCTTGGTTATAATACTTCTGTTCAGCAAGCCTTCAATTGGTTATTCAGGTTAATTCATCTGTAATTTAGTTGTAAGTATGGTTTGGTGCTGAGAGGAGGTGAGTGTAGCTTCCATCTACTCTGCAGCCATCTTGGGATTCTTATCTTAAGCTTTTTTACTTCTTTATATGACAGTTCTATATGCCTTGTGAGATGATTTAATATGTTTTTAAAAATTGTTTTTTTTATTGTATATGAAAGAAATAGTTTTTTTCCCCCTCTCTGGGAATTGGATGAAAGCAATGAAATAGTGATGCCAAAAGGAGCCATTAGAAATCTAAAATTGCTTGGCTCAAACTCACACCCTTCCAATATTGTGCTCTGTGTTTGTGTTTAAGAGACTGCAAGGTCTACCAAATAAACTAACTCTTCCAATAGACTTAAAATAAATCTATATATCATATTTCAACGGAGTCCTAACTTTTATTACCATCTGCTGCAATTAATCTCTTAAAGGGCAAGCTATATTAAACTGACAAGTTCTTGAATGTAAATATTACATACTAAGTAACATATATACATGTAACCTAAAACTTCTCAAGATTCTAAAATAAGTTCTTAAAGGCCCCAACAAATTTCATATAATACAAAAAACACCAGAGTTTCATTGAGAGAAGGTAGAACCTTACCTATAAAAATAAACTCTGAAGTTCTTTGAACTCAAGATAATTTTATGCAAACAGTGTGGAAGGAGTATAACAATTTTAAAGCAACTTTTTTCTAGCTTATCAGAATTTGAAAGAATCCCCCCAAATGTGTATATAAGAAACAGCTTAGCTGAGGCTAACACATATTGACATCAAAGTCTTTTGTAAGGTGGTTGAAAATGACTTTCACTGCTATAGAAAGGAGAGTAAGTGTGTATTTTTAGGTACTCACCTGAGCATACAGGAACTGTTCTCAGTGCAGCTGCTATTCTGGTCAGCACTTGAAAATATCTCACAGCGAAGCTGCTCCAAATCTACCACTACTGAAAATTGAGTTATATGTACCATGCCTGCAAATGCTCGTAACATTACTTGTTGGTGCTAAAAGGGTTCATTATTGTTTACAAAAACAAAAAAGCTGAAGGTCAGTTAACCAAGCACGCACAGATTGCTAATTTGTAGAGAATTAGAATATGATAAAAATCTGCTTAACATAAAAATTAATGCAGAACACCCTTTAATCTCCTGCTAAAACACCCTTTAGCAGGAGATTTAGGATTCTGTGTATCTCAAGGAAATGTATATCCTAGGTTATGTCTAGATGCCACAGATTTAGAAGCAGCCCACTGATTCGTTTTTTCACTCTGAACCTGGATGTAGATTTTTCAGGTCTCCCCTCATTTAAAAGGCCCAACTACCAGTAAATTGCTTCTGGCTGTTCCCTCCTACACACACCCACCCCTGCCCTCTGTGCAGGTTGAATTGATGGCCATCTCAGAGAACCCCTTGAAGCTACTTATCCTTACTCTATGGCTGCTTTGAGTGAGGCTGCCTTGTTCCCAGCTTCCCATCCCTCTATCTGCAGTAAGATAAGGGCTTCTTTGAATTTGAATACATTTAAATTCTTCCTTTCCCATGAAGATCTGTAATGTTTTTGCATCTTTTGTTTTTTGGCTCATTTGCAGATCTCAGGTTCTTTGCAACTTCTCCCCTTTAAGCTTCCTCTTAGTTTTCTTTCTCAGGAGCAAGCCTAACTGTGTCTCTGAGAACATCTGTGCTCCTGTTCCCATGTTCATCCACCCCTTGTAGTTTATGAAGAGATCAGGAACATAAACACCCATGGTCAGAGGTCAGCAGGAAGTTCCCCACATAACATCGACTCTCTTGTGAAAATAGTCTAAATGCATCTGCTGGATACTGGAGGCTGAAATGCTTTTGGTTTTTGCTGCGTTTGCAAATTGTGCTGTATACCGCTCAGCTTCAGTTCACAGCGTTAGTCATCTCCATAGAATCCTAGGGCTGGAAGAGAAGGAAGGGGGATATTAAAAATTACCTAATAGAATGGCTTTGTGATGCATGAATCTCTCCTCAATATTTCCAATCAAGTTGATGATTAAGTTTCTGTTTGAACACCTCCAGGTACAGGGAACTCACTCCTAACACCGCCTGAGGATAGAAAATCCTACATTTTATCAAGCCATTATTCTCTGTTACTTTAACCCATTATGGAGTTTATATTTAGTGAGTGCTTAATAGGTAGGTCCCAGACACTATTATATACACTTTTAGTCTTCAAAAAACCCAATGACATAGCTAATATTAACAACCTGACTTTATGGAAGAGGACACCAAGTCATGGAAAGGTTAAGGAGCTGATCCAAGCTGAAAAACTAGAAAAATAGGAAGGAACTAGAATTTCTATCTAGGTCATAGGGTTTCTGGTTCCATGCTCTTAATTAACCCTGTAATACTCAATAAATCTAGTATGAGGTCTAGAATAGATACAAAGTTAGTAAGTCTTCCAGTTATAAAGTTTTATAAATCACTGTGGGGAGGAGATGGGATGTGGAATCAAGTCAGATAATTGGTTATATTTGGCTTTCTTGTCAATTCATTCACTCGTTCACTCATTCATTCAACAAAGGCACCTACCAGAGCAGTCTTATAGATGCTGCAGATAGAGCCGTGAAGAGACATACCACCGTGCTCTCATGGAGCTTCCATTCTAGAGCAGGGGGCATGTATAAGTAGGCAGCGAACAAGAAAGTGTCAGTTAATGGTCAGAGGGAAGTAAAGCCAGGTGATTTGATTATGACTGCTGAGCGATTCTACTTTGATAAGACTTTTTGAGGCGGTAACATTTGAACTAAGAACAAATACTTTTTATTTTATTCATTATTATTGAGGATTGGAAATAAGTTTTCAAATAATATCAAAAATTTTAGAAACAAAATAAAACCCTCCTACAACACAAATATATTTTTTTTCTAATTTACCTCTTCTCCTTTATCCAGAATACAGTTGAATTTGAGTTAGCTCTCAGTTGAGATAATTTTATTGATACTTCCAGGATGCACTTAAATCTTCCCCAACCAGAAGAAAAGCCAACTGGTCTTATCTACCTTGATGCATCCTGTGATTTTGATGACCCCTTAGAGTTCTTCCCAAATTGCGTTTAGGTCTGTACAGCTTGCTTGTATCAGAAGCCAGATGGTTTCAAAAGGCTGCCACGTGCAGTCAGATAAACTAAGCAAAACTGGTTTTGTTGCGTTTTTTCCCTTCCTCTCTTTAATTATATATTACATGCACATTTGATTGGATTGCTCACAGAATCAATCAAGTGTCTGGTTCCTATTTTCCTTTCTCTATCATTTCCATTTTAAACAGCTCTTTGCTCTGGTAATTACAGTAGCTGTGACTTTAAGGATTAAGATTTTACTCTGGAAGGACTATCAATTAGGAAAGGGACATGGAAGCTGAGTTGTCAATTGCTAGAGAATGCCAAGAATGTGAAAAATCATCTAGGAATACTATAAATGTTTGAGCTTTCTGTCTGGAATACTCCTCCTTACATAGCTTACTTGGTTTTTAAAAATAATCCTACTTACCTTTGAAGGTTTAGCTAACACAGACACCATTTCCTCTTCTCACACTGTCCTGACACCCCCTTTATTTTTTTAATCTCTGTGTATCCTCCAGGCCGCCCTTGCCCTCCTTCCTACGCAGCTGTGTCCTGGATGCTGCGAGCTGGCAGAAGGCCTCTAGTGCTTTATGACACGGACGTACTTACGTACATACAACTCTGGGCTACCCTCACTGAGACCCTTGAGGTAGGGACTAGGAAGTATGCCATTTTTCTTGTTTATTTTATGATTATTTTTTAGATGAAATTTGCATAATGAAAAATTAACCATTTTAAAGTGAACAATTCAATGACATTTAATACATTTACAATGTTGTACAACCACCACTGCTCTCCAGTTCCAAAACATTGCATCATCCCAAAAGGAAACCCTATACCCACCAAGCAGTTCTCCCTATTCCCCCACCCCCCAGCCACTGGCAACTGCTTCTTGTTTTTGTATCCTCAGGGCTTTGCACAGTCCCTGGCTCAGAGTAAGTGCTTAATAAATGTTTATTAGAATAATGAATGGATTACAGATTTCTGAAAGGAGAGAAACTGTCTTTATTTAAATTGCTTCATTCACTCCCAGTATTTTGCGCTGACCAGTATGAGCAAGTCACTGTGCTAGGAGAAGGGCATGGAGCAGGAATAAAACGGATATGTCCCTGCCCTCGTAGAGTTCATAATTGAACCCAGTGCTCTCCAGTAGGAATATGTGATCCATGTGTGTAAACCTTCCAGTAGTCTCATGTTTTCTATTACTGCTGTAACAATTAGCACAAACTTAGTGGCTTAACACAACGTAAATCTGTTCTCAGAGCATTGAAGGTCAGATGAGTGTAGTTCTGACTGGGCTAAAATCAAGGTGTCAGCAGGGCTACTTTCCTTCTGGAGGAACCCAGACCAAGTCATCCAGATCCAATCTGTGTTTGACAAGACAGCACATCTCAATTTGAACTAGCCATATTTTAAGTTCTCAACTAGTGTCTACCATATTGAAGAGCACAAACCCAGGGGGTAGAGAGACACTGCAAAATAATTACAAGTGTGAGTGATATTCAGCAAGGAAAATTCCAGGGTCCTGCACAGTCATACTTAGCCTCAGTGAATTGTGGGGAGGTTTCCTGGAGAAAGCAAGAACCTGAATGACAAAGGGGTTGGGTCTTAAGAGCAGGAGAGGTCATATGGTCCCCCCTCCCAGTTTAAAATCCTTAAATAGCTTCTGTTGTCCTATGGCAAAAGTTCACATTAAGGATTTTGGGCCAGTCTATAAAAGGAAATGATGGGATTAGATATGCATTGCCTATACAATTACCCTGATTGCTTTTAAGATCCCATTTTCTTCATTCTTAGCATTTCTCGCTGAGTGGTCTTTTTAATAGAAAAAATTATTTTTTGTTTTCTTATGTTTTCTCACAAGTTTCCCATTGGACCACAAGGTCAACACATTTCAACAAGATATAAATGATAATATTTTTTTCTTTTTAGCCTTTAGGAACTACATATTACAATATATCTCTAGGGTGTGCTTTCTGAAATCCAGCCCTGCCCAGGCAGTTAGCCCCTAGCTCTTCAAGGTGCACATTCTCCTCCCTCGGAACTGCAGCGGATGTCGCTCCGCCGCGTTGGTTGATTGCACAGAAGTGGAACCGGCATAAAATTCCAGAGGGCTGGACAGGCATCTTATTGGGTGAGGAGGACCATACCTGGCACTTTGCTAAATTACTGAGAAACCTTTGTCTTATTCTTCTGGAAATAGTCTTAGTTTTGAGGCGCTGGGAAAAAATGGTAAGCTGTTAACGACAGAGGTATTAAAGCACACTGTAACACGGGCCTCTCGGGAAGGGTTCAGGAATTCACGGGTCAGCAGGAAGGCAGGGGCGCTTCTAAAGAACAGTTTAATAAAATTAATTTTAGATGATTGGAAGGCATGGACCGAATGCTGCCTGCTGAAATCTTCTGTGTTCTTGCCTCTCTCAGAGTAGCTGATGGATGGTAAAAAAATAAGCAGTAGTGTCGTTTCCTGAGATTTACCTGGTTTGTTGTATGAAAACTGTTTGGCAAACTTTCCTCTCAATCTCACCTGATAAGTAGGTAGTGCTTGCTGCTTTTTCCAGGGAGAACTCAGAGATTCTAGGCATCAGATGGAGCTAAACTTCCTGCTAGTTCTCCTTAAACTATCAATAGGCAAAGCCTCTGCCGGCCTCTGCCTCCTTACAGAAGGTTTTTATGCTGGTTTATTTTCAGTAAAGTAAACTATAAAAAGGCCAGGTGATTCACTCCATACTTGACTCTTACACCTTTTCTTTCAAAATCTAAAATGTTTTTTTAATTATAGGCGCTTAAAACAAATTTTATATTCAGTTTTAGGTGAGCTTGAGCGCAGGCCTTTTAAAGCAGTGAACTCCTGCAGACCATCTGAGCCTTTCCCGTACCCGCCCCCCGCAGGAATGCTGATTTCCTCTTGCAGCCCCTTTTACCCCCTTTGCCTGACTCTCAGCTGGTGAAAAAGAAGCTTCTGAGTTTTCTTAATCCTTTTGCCTTCTGTATCTCGTGACCCTATTTATTTCCTTAGTCTTGTCGTTGTTTTCAGGCCCCACTTTTCAGAAACTTCTACGAGGGAAGGAAAGAGCTTGAGCTAGTCCATTTTCCTTCCCGTGACATTTCAGTATGATACATAACTCCTAGAGCAGTAGGTAAATGCAGGCAGAATGCAACTTGGTATCTCTACATGGATGCAGCCGCTCTGGAGGAACCTTGAATAATCTGGGTTTCCCACCCACGGGGTCTATAGTGAACCCCTGTCAGTATCCACGCAGGGATTCTGGAGGGAGAAACCTCCTTGCTGTGATGAACTATGTTTGTAGAAAACCAGTGGTTTCTCTTTACTGAGAATTCAAGCATGGCAGGTGTTTAAATAACACAGCTACCCACAGGCAGAGAGCAGGCAGACAGCTCCAGTGGGGGAGGGGTATGAGGGGGGGGGAGGGGGGAGCAAAAAAAAAAACAGAGAAAGAGAAAGAACTCATGGACATGGACAGAAGTGTGGTGATGACAGTGAGGAGGGGAGTGGGTGGAGGTGGAAGAGGGGATAGAGGGGATAAATGGTGATGGAAAAAAATAAAGAAAAACATTAAAAATAAAATAACCTTATCTGCCCACCAAAAATCAATCAATCAATCAATAAGTAAAAACACAGATGGCCTAACTGGGATGAAAGTTGAGAAGAAAAGTGTTTGTTTTAGTCAGCAGTTTTAGAAGTTTTAGAATTCTGAGTGTTCTTCCACTCTCATGATTTTGGCTTATAGTGAATTACAAAGATTTAAAAATTTGGAAACAGTATGCCTGATGCACACATTAAATCATTTCCATTAATGTCTTCTAAGGACTGATTTTAACCCCAAACATGAACTCAGTAGAAGTCGATGTACTGTGCGTTAGAGGTCAAGTTAACGTAGTGGGTACATGGGACTGATTGCTCAGGCTGCGAGGACACTTTCATTTGCAGAACCAGTGACAATACTGCACTTTTTCTGGTTGGAAGGGAAAAGCTGTTTTGTGGTTTGCTTTCCTGGTTGGCATCTTTATAACCTTTTAAGACCCCTACTTATCTGAAAAGCCCTTCACATGGGCTCTTGTTTTTTCCTATCAGATTGACACATATAATGTTACATTTTAAAAAGCACTTAGTCTGTCATGGGCAGCATTAGCCTTGAAGATTTGTGGTCCATGTTGTCATTTTGTGGGGGAAATTGGGTAAATGACGGGAAAATATGGCAGTTCATGAACAAAATTCTTTCTGAGTTTCATTTTCTGTTCCAGTCATTCATATCCCTGTCACTAACCTCATTAGGTCAAGGGCTTAGAGGCATTTTGTACAAAATTGGCATATGTTTTGGTGACAGTGGTACGTGTTTTAGCATCAGAATGGTGATTTTCTTTTCTGTTTGGGGGAACAATAAGTTTCAAATACCTCTCATTTTTAACTTGAAAAATTAATATTGCACAGTGTATTTTGCTCCAGGAAAGGCTTTGAGGCAAGATACTGAAGTTGTCTTCACTTTTCCCATAAGTCAGAGAACTCCTCAAACTCTTGCCAGCAGCTGTGAAGAGCAAGCAATTAAATTAACTTCTGTGGCAAGACTGATTTTTTTTTTTTATACTGCTCTTTTATTTGTCCTAAAATTATCAGGCATTTGAGGAAAACAATATACTTTGGGTTTGAATCTTTAAGGAATACTCTTTTATTAAAAAAAAAAAAGTAATCTAATTGCAGTGGACTATGGAATGAAACATCGGTAGCCGTCTGTGGGTGTCTGGGTAACATAGCTGCAGTGGTGTGTTGCCAGCTTACTTCTGAACTAGTTCATCAGCACTGAGCAGATGCTGGTATGAAATAGATCATTGTAGCAGCAGAGCATGAGAGCACACACCTTTCTGTATTCTTGCAGTGGCATCCATTGCATTTTGTTTGTGCTCATTATGAAAATGTCACACCCTCTCTGAAATATCAATACATGTGTGATAGCAAGCCTTGGCAGCTTCTAGAGGTAAAAATCAAACTAGCTCCATAGGATTCATACAACA
Organism: Miniopterus schreibersii; assembly: GCF_964146895.1. Taxonomy (NCBI): domain Eukaryota; kingdom Metazoa; phylum Chordata; class Mammalia; order Chiroptera; family Miniopteridae; genus Miniopterus; species Miniopterus schreibersii. The sequence continues at coordinate 72,424,653 of NC_138102.1, read as the reverse complement.
CCATTTCCATGGTGTTAACAAATAACTCAATGCTAACAAGTGAAATTGGGATAAGGGAGAGGCATACGAGTGCATATGGACGTTTTTGAGGGCCTTCTTATTGCAGGCACCCAGAGGGATGCTAATTCATAGGAGTACGTCAGTCTTGTGAAAGGAAAAGTCACTGAGATAAGAAAAGTGAGCATCATGAGGACATGAAGCAGTGACATTCAATGATCCCTTGTCACCAGTAGTAATTAGTGTTTACGCCTGCTAGTAGCTTTCTGTGCTTTATACAATTTCCTTGACCAAACAGAGAACCTTTGGAGCTTATAGCAGGTAATACCACACAAGTATCCATTTCTTTCTGGAATGCCTTATATTTTGTACCAATGGGATCCTTCTCTGTCCCCATGTGCCTCTAAAATTTAAAGAGAATCAAAGAATGCATAATTTATATCTGTCCCAGAGGTAATGGAGTGACTCAATGATACCTATAAAGGGATGATTTTAAATTTCATATCTTACCCAAGAGGTGATTTTTATGTGAAAACTGTAAGAACTGGCCTTGGGGATAACCAGATAATGATTCCTCTAACAGCAGGCTAGATTCCAGGGGGATTGTAGCTGAAAGCTGTGGTGGATCAGCTTTGCCCTTGTGACTCGTGGTTGCCACAATGGAACACATAGCAACTGATTTCACTACACAGAACACATCTTACTTTCTCTGCCTCTGGAGAGTGCCCGCTGGAGACCTGTGTCTCAAAAGGCAGGTGAGCAGAGATTTTCTGTGCAAGAATTCAGGGCAAGTCTGAATGAGATTTCTGTTTACAGCAGCAGCAAAAAATTGCTTTCTCCACTCTGGTCCCCGCGGTGCTGACTGATGAATCAGATGAAATCCATTAGTCCTTAAGCCACGAATGAGATGACCCCCATGGATCATCATTGTTTTCATTGATCTCAGAGCCTGGAAACCTCCTCACCCCAACCCCTCACATATGGATTGTTAGAAGTGGAAGGTCTCAGAGCTTCCAAGAGACAAGGAAGCAAAATAATACTCTACTGTCTTCAGCTTGGTTAACGGGCTCTGTTTTGTTCTTTGAGCCAAACAGTCCTTAGCGTTTGCTTTTAAGCATTTTGTGGCTACTTGTTTTTCCTCTGGGAAAATTTAGATGCTAGGCTACAAAGTTGTATGATCTAATGGGGTAAGGTGATTATTAAGAATTCTAACCTAGAATTCCAACTAATGGCATTGGGAGGAATTTTTTTCCAGGTTGATTCTCTGTTTCGTTTATCTGTTATTTATGCCTTTGTCTGTACATCTACAGAGTCTTTTCTATTGTATTACTCTGTTGACCACCTACATCTACTTGAAATCCTCACTTCCTTTTGCTTCTGAGATGTCTCTAAGTCCTGGTTCCTCTTACTTGTATGAAATGCTCATGTACAGGCAGATTTCATTTTATTGCCCCTCACTTTATGGTGCTTTGCAGATACTGTGCTTTTTACAAATTGAAGGTTTATGGCAACCCTGCATTGCGCAAGGCTGTCAGCACCATTTTTCCAACATTTGTTTACTTTGTGTGTCTGTGTTACATTTTGGTAATTCTCACAATATTTCAAACTTTTTCATTATTAGTATATTTGTTATGGTGACTGTAATTGTTTTGGGGCACCACAAAATCCACCCGTATAAGATGGCGAACATAATTGATCAATGTTGTGTGTGTCCTAGTGCTCCACAGATCAGCCATTCCTCTGTCTCTCTTCCTTTCCTTGGGCCTCCATATTTACTGAGACATAACAATATTGAAATTAAGCCAATTAATAACCCTAAAATGATCTCTTAAGTGTTCAGGCAAACGAAGAGTTGCCCCCTTTAAATCAAAAGCTAGACATGATTAAGCTTAGTGAGGAAAACATATAGAAACTGAGATAGCCCAAGTTGTGAATGCACAGAAAAGTTCCTAAAGGAAATTAAAGGTGCTACTCCAGTGAACACATGAATGATAAGAAAGTGAAACAGCCTTTTTGCTGACATGGAGAAAAGTTTTAGTGGTCTGGATAGAAGATCATACTGGGTACATTTCCTTAAGCCAGTGCCTAAGCCAGAGTAAGTTCCTAACTGTCTCCAATTCTGTGGAGGCTGAGAGGTGAGAAAGCTGTGAAAGTGTGAAACTAGCAGAGGTTGGTTCATGAGGTTTTAGGAAAGAAGACATTAGCGGGAACTGATAATAGAAACTGCAGCAAGTTATCCGGAAGATCTAGCTAAGGTAATTAATGAAGGTGGCTGAACTAAACAAGAGGTTTTCATTATGGATGAAACAGCCATCTGTCGGAAGAAGATGCCATCTAGGACTTCCATAGCTAGAAAGGAAGTTAATGGCTGGCTCCAAAACTTCAAAGGACAGGCTGACTCTCATGTTAGGGGCTAATGTAGCTAGTGACTTTAAGTTGAAGCCAGTGCACATTTACCATTCTGAAAATCCTAGGTTCCTTAAGAAGTATGCTAAACATACTCTGCCTGTGCTCTATAAATGGGACAGCAAAGCCTGGATGACAATACATCTGTTTACAATGTGGTTTACTGAATGTTTTAAGCTCACTGTTGAGACCTTCTGCTTAGAAAGACAATTCCTTTTAAAATATTATTGCTTGCCCATATGGGTGGCTCAGTTGGTTGAGCATCGTTCCGCACACCAGAAAGGTTGTGGATTTGATTCTGGTCAGGGCACATATCTAGGTTGCAGGTTCGATCCCCAGTTGGGGCACGTACAGGAGTCAACTGATTGATGTTTCCCTCGCACATCAATGTTTCTCTCTCTCTTCCTCTCTAAAATCAATAAAAAATATCCTTGAGTGAGGATTAAAATATATTTTTGCTTATTGACAATGTACCTGGTCACCCAAGAGCCCTGATGGAAATGTACAATGAGATGAATGCTGTTTTCATGCCTACTAACACAACATCCACTCGGTAGCCCATGGATAAAGGACTAATTTTGACTTTGAAGTCTTATTATTTAAGAAATACATTTTGTAAGGCTATACCTGCCATAGATCGTGATTCCTCTGGTGGATCTGGGCAAATTCAATTAAAAACCTTCTGGAAAGGCATCACCATTCTTGATGCCATTAAGAACATTCATAATTCATGGCAAAAGGTCAAAATATGGACATGAACAGGAATCTAGAAGAAGTTTATTTCAACCCTCACAGATGACTTTGAGGAGTTCAAGATTTCAGTGAAGGAAGTAACTGCAGATGTGGTAGAAATAGCAACAGAACTAGAATTAGAAATGGAGCCTGAAGATATGATTGAATTGCCACAATCTCATGATAAAACTTGAATGGATGAGGAATTGCTGCTTATGGCTGAGCCAAGACAATGGTTTCTTGAGATGGAATCTACTCCTGGTGAAGATTCTGTGATGATTCTTGAAAGGACAACAAATGATTTAGAATATTACCTAAACTTAGTTGATAAAGCAGCAGCAAGGTTTGAAAGAAATGACTCCAATTTTAAAGGAAATTCTTCTGTGGTAAAATGTTATCAAATATTATCACATGCTATAAAGACATTGTTCATGAAAGAAAGATTCAATTGACGAGGCAAACCTTATTGTTACCTTATTTTAAGAAACTGCGACAGCCACCCCAGCCTTCAGCAGCCACCACCCTCATCAGTCAGCTGCCATCAGCATCAAGGCAGGACTAGCAAAGAGATTATGACTAGCTGGAAGCTCATATGATGGTTAGCAATTTTTAGCAATAAAGTATATTTTAATAAAGGTATATCCATTGTTTTTTAGATATAATGCCATTGCACACTTAATAGATTACAGTATAGTGTAAACATAACTTTTAGAAAAATATATATGTTTTTATTGATTTCAGAGAGAGGAAGGGAGAGGGAGAGAGAGAGAGAAACATCAATGATGAGAATCATTGACTGACTGCTTCCTGCATGCCCCCTGCTAGGGATTGATCCTGTAACCGAGGCATGTGCCCTGACCGGGAATAGAACTCTGACCTCCAGGTTCATGAGTGGACGCACAATCACTGAGCTACACCAACCAGGGAGTGTAAACATAACTTTTGCATGTTCTGGGAAACCAAAAATTTTGTGTGATTCATTTTATTGCAGTATTTGCTTTACTGTGGTGGTCTGGTGCTGAACCCATAACATCTCCGAGGTATGCCTGTACAAAATAACAAATAAATGTTTGAAGATTGATGAAAGGGATTTGAGAGATAACCCACCCCCACCCCTTCACATCTCAAATGAGGGATTGGAGGGCTTCTATTTCTCTATCCTTTTTATAACAATCTCGTTGAAAGGTAGTTTTAAGGTTATTAATCTTAAGAACGGATTCTTTCCTTGAGTTCAAATCTAGTTGAGAAGCGAACGTAGGAGTCAGACAAATGGAATGTGCTCTGTAAGCTTTGTTATCAATATGGCTGAATTGGAGGGTACGGCTTACATCTGTGAGCACATCGGCTTCTTAAGACAGCCCCGTTGATATAAGGTGACTCCTCAATTACAGGCAGAGTTAGACAGCCCCTGTCCTCCCTAGCTGTGGTAGGCTGTTGAAAGCGTAACACAAAGGGAGGTGCCATGCCTCCTATGAATTTAAAGGAGGAAGGTGATGAGTTCCATAAGCTCAATTATTTTGCCTAAACACAAAAATCAAATGAATTACTTCTTCCCAAGGAGAAGTGAATAGGAAAGAAGGCAGTGACTGTATCATGTTGTAAAGTTGATGTCCCCTCCCCTCTACGGAAATATGAGGAATTGGGGGTAAACATTCATCACCAATAAGAGTTGTGGAACCAATTTTCTTAAAGACATCTTATATGTAAAATGTTGCAATGGGAAGAATAGAATCCTTTTTGCTTTTCTCATTTGCTAATTTATTTTCAACATGCTCACCACCCTTCTTTCCCTCACTCCCTGCAGGTTGGCCAAGGCAGGCTTCATAATCAGGTCATCTCTCCTCCAGACTCAGAGCCTCCGTAAGGAGTCTGGGTGGGAGACATTCAGTCTAACCAACTTCAGTCTGTTTTTTTCCTGGCCCTTTTCCGCTGAAATTGCTCTAAATGATGTCTCACTTTTTCCTGCACCCTGTCCCCCAGAGTTGTAAAATTTATAATTTCTGTTTAGTGGGCATACCACTGGACCATTATGAGACACTAACATGGTTGATACCCCTTCTTATTTTAAATTTTCAATGCCTTTGGCCTCTTAAGTTCCCTGATTTCTCTGATCTCTTATTCTTTCCCAAAGCCTTTCCACGTGGTGCTTTTCACGTGGTGTCTTTTATTGGGATCTCTTTATCCGTGCATGGCTTCCACCACTACCTACCTGACAATGAATCTCCAATGATTACCTTCAGCTCTAGCCCCAGATTCCCAGCTTTCCAGTTTCTTCTGGGGCATATCTTATTGTGACTTTGAAATGTGAGCAGCTCCAAATGAAACAACTTACATCTTATAAAACAATCTGCTTCTATTTTTTTTTAAAATATATCTTTATTGATTTCAGAGAGAGGAAAGGAGATAGAGAGAGAGAGATCAAAACATCAATGATGAGAGTCATTGATTGGCTGCAGCCCACAACCCGGGCATGTGCCCTGACCAGGAATCGAACCCCGATCGCCTGGATCCTAGGTCGACGCTCAACCGCTGAGCCACGCCCGGCCGGGCTCTATTTTTTTATTCCTTCTCTTGGTTAACGTTGCCAGCATTCCCTTTGCCTCCTAAACTGAAAATCTTGAAACTATCCTCAGTTATATTCAATGTGTCCTAAACTGTGCTGGGTGCTAAGGAAACAGAGACAAAATAAGACAGAGTTCCTGCCCTCAGATATTAATTGAAATTAATTAACAAAGCATGTGATAGATACAGCTATAAAAATATTTACAGGAGAGATAACCCAGAGAAGGGAATGCCTTTTACCAGAGCGTGCTGTAGGTTATGAACTGAGTTTTCAAAACCAAGTTGGACTTGGCCAGACAGACAAAGACGTGGAACTAGAAACATCATGATGTGGTCAGGAAGCTATAAGGGGCTCACTCTTGGGGAATGAAGATTGATGGTAGATGAAGCTGAGTGAGAGCAGCAGGGGCTAGGAGAAAGACAGTTTAGGCTCTGCTAAGGAGCTTGTTCTTTATACTCCACATAAAAGATTTTAATAAAGGACGAGGCATTGTTTCAATATGACTCTTCATACAGTGATGCCAGGATATTCTTCCTCTGCCGAAAGTCTGACTGGGAACGTCTTTTACCCAAGGCTGTGGGTTACAAGGAAAGTAAAGCTTTCAAGAAGGTCTGTGAGCAAAAACAAAGGAGACTCAGAGGAACAGAAAACAGAGAATGACTAGTAAATTGATTAACAAAGTATGCTGGGTGAATTACCTAATTATCTGAGGTTCTATCTATCTATCATCTATCTATCTATCTATCATCTATCTATCTATCTATCATCTCATCTATCTATCATTTATCATCTATATCTGTCCATCCATCCATCCATGGATCCAATCTCTTTCTCTGTCTGCCATGGCTGGTTTTTGTATGCTTATGTGGCATACCTCATAAGGGAGCCCAATGAGATGAGATGGGCAAACACAATTCAACACTATTATGGAAAAGATCATTTTAATAGCAGTGCGGCTTGGACAGGGGTGAGAATGTAGGCAGGAAGATGCTTTGAGGAACTATTGAAGTATTCCAGATGAAAGGTTAAGTGAGTTAAATGAAGGAATACATTTATATTTAAGGACATACAGCTATTTACTGTGTGTTACCTAATTTTTAAAGCTTTTCTTACAAAGAGACCTCGGCCACATTGCATAAAATCATCGTTTCAATAGATATTTATTGATTACCTGCCTGTGTGGTCAGCCCTGGGGATCTGACAGAACTACACCCATAAAGGACAGCATGAAATCGTGAGGTTGCACTTTCCTGCCACACCCAGTCAGGGTTCTTCTCAGCTCAGACCCCTAGCGGCCACTGCTAATAGATCAAAATTGGCTTTGAGATGAGGTCTGTTTGCCTTTCTCTGTCTAGTCTCCTTAATAAAATGAATTTTTAAAACTTAATGATTTTGGTGATGAAAATAATAATTAAGCTAATGGACCCACACCAGCAAGTGAATGTAGGAGCTTGAATTTCGGCAGACCCAGACCACCACAGCTCTGGAGCTTCAGGGCCTGCCCTCGGGCCTGGCTGCGGCCGGAGCTGCTGACCATGTCGGTGCCGCACTGCAGGAGCTTCGTCCTCGCCTGTGCTGCCCTCTCTCCTTCCATCCTGTGATCTGACTTCACCCTTCGCGCCTCAGGTGGGCTGGGCAGATCTAACAAAATGTTTCTGGGAGGAGGTTATGCTTATGTTGGCTTGGCTAAAGTGTGATTTTCCTCTCTTAGTGGCAGAAATGGCCACTGACTTTCCTTCAGAAGCACCCTAACATGTTTGCTGAGGATAACTCTCCATTCATTGTGAAAAGCTGAAATTTTAACTGTGATCCTGGGTGTTCTTAACGTATGCCATTCTCCATGGACAGTGCGCTATGCTGCATGCCAGCTGTTCTAGAAGGTGTCATGAATATCAGGGAAGGGAAACATGATTTCTGGATTAGCCTTTTGAGGTAAAGCATTTATCTGACACCTTTAATCAAAATACTGTGGCTGTAGTTATATAGTATCCAGTTTAAATCAAGTTCATAAATAATAGTGCTGGTTGTCAAATAATTGAAAAAAGAATGATACAGGCATATCTCTTTTTTTAAAAAAAAATTTCTTTATTGATTTCAGAGAGAGGAAGGGGAGAGGGAGAGAGAGATAGAAACACCAATGATGAGAGAGAGTCATTGATCGGCTGCCTCCTGCACACCCCGTATTTGGCATCGAGCCCACAACCCGGGCATGTGTCCTGACCGGGAGTCGTACTGTGATCTCGATCATAGGTCGATGCTCAACCACGGAGCCATGCTGGCCAGGCCAGGCCAGGCCGGGCATATCTCTCTTTTATTGTACTTCATGTTTTCATGCTTTGCAGATTTTTTTTTTTTTTTAACAAATGGAAGGTTTGTGGCAACCCTGCATTAAGCAAGTTTATTGAAGCCATTTTCCCAACAGCATTTGCTCACATTGTGTCCCTGTGTCACATTTTGGTAATTCTGACATTATTTCCAACTTTTTCATTATTATATTTGTTATGGTTATCTCTAATCAGTGATCTTTGAGAAATCATTTGTGAAAGGAATAGGTAATCAGTGTGGCAGTCTTCATTGTCTCATTTTAAGAAATTGCCACAGCCACCCCAGCCTCCAGACCCATCACCCTGATCGGGCAGCAGCCATCAACGTGCACGCAAGACCCTCTACCAGCAAAAAAATTAAGACTTGATAAAGGCTCAGATGATGGTTAGCAGTTTTTAACAATAAAGTACTTTTAATTAACACATGTAGGTTGTTTTTTTAGACATGAAGCTTTCACACACCTAATAGACTAGAGTATGGTGTAAACATAACTTTTATATGCACTGGGAAACCAAAACATTCGTGTGACTTGCTTCATTGAGATATTGGGTTTATTGTGGTGGTCTGGGACTGAACCTGGTATGTCCTAGGTATGCCTGCGTTCCATCATAGGAAATATTCATCACCTACGGATTTTTTATATTATGTTTTGAAAGTACAAGAGATCAGCATTTTTATAGCAGGGGAATATTTCCTGTGGTTTTTAGAGACCCAAAGTAAACATTTTTAAATGTCAGAAAGCTTTAAACCCAAACAGGCTGGAGTCTCATTAGACAGCAGACTGGCTAAAATTCACAAATTGAAAAATCCTGCCATAAAATTTATTCTGAACAAGGAAACAGGAAAAGGCATGTATGCGATTCAATAAATATCAAGCTCTGGGATTTTTGCTTGTTAAACTCAAAGATGTTTGAAGTTACATAATCATACCCTGATGCATGTTATCATGATTTACAAATCCACCCTATAAATTCTGCTTTTCTTTCTTGCAGCTCTGATTGTGGGAAGGGAGCAGAGTATATGTGTAGATTACAGAGTGATTATTCCACCACTTCTCTGTGCCTCAGTTCCTCTCATCTAAATGAGGGACATTTATCATTCTCATTTTTCTACTTTTCATAAATATGTAAAGATTAATTAATTATTGGACCACATCTAGACAGGAGTAAAGTTAACTTTGGGTGTTATATTTATCATTAAGGTAAAATTTTAATCATTTTTTAAAAACAAAGTGCCTCTTAGCAAGCAGTTTGGCTTTTGGATATAATTTTCTCCATTTTAAAGAATAGTAAACATTTAAAAAGACTATAGAAAGGTTAGATAAAAGTGACAGATCAGCTAGGCCAGGCGTGGCTCAGCGGTTGAGCATCGACCTAAGATCGAGGAGAGCGCGGTTCGATTTCCAGTCAGGGCACATGCCCGGGTTGCGGGCTCGATCCAGAGCTGGGGGCGTGCGGGAGGCAGCCGGTCAATGACTCTCATCATTGATGTTTCTCTCTCTCCCTCTCTCTCCCCGTTCCTCTCTCCGAAATCAATAAAGGTATAGTAAAAAAAAGTGATAGATCATTTTACTGAAAATCACATGATTTTTAAAACAATAATAGAGCTGAAAAGATTAAAAATGATTGCTGAGGTGGACAAAAAGCACTCGATGCTGATATTGTATTAAAATGTGTTACATTTTGCCTTGGCCCGTGTGGTTCAGTCGGTTAGAGTGCTGTCCTGTGCACCAAAACACACACACACACAAACATTTAATCTCATTTAAGATATAAGGATAGTTCAGTAAGTTATCAAACTTTTCAAATATCTTTATCTACTTTTCTGAGAGTGGAAACAATGTCTCATAATTAGTCTCCTCTCAAATGATACCAATCCAGATAATACTAAGTTCTAAGAGTTCTTAGCTTCTAGTCTTAGCTCTTTGTCTTTCAGAAATAATATTTATTGTTCCCCAAATAACCATTGTTTCTTCTGTATTGCTGCAGATAGAAGGACTTTAACAAAAAAAATCCCATTCAAACAGAAGATAGATATGCTACTGCTACTCAGAATAACAATTTGTATGTCCCATACCCAGAAATAAAATATATTTACTCACCCTGAGTGTTCATCTTCCTTATAAATACTCATAGGATAGAATTTATGTGACATAGTAAGTATAAAATTATTTGACCTATGCATTGATGGTTTGCCCTAAAATGACTATCCCTGAAATATTCAAAATACCTTGAATTTGTGGCTAAGTTCATTGAGTTTATCCCCTATTCTTGTGGAATAACCATCCTTTTTGAAGAAAGCAGTATGGTGGCATCATAGAGAAATTTGGTCTTATTATTTTAAGAATTAAATGAATCCAATGTCAAATATAAACTGGCATGTTAATCCATGCTAATAAATAATGGGAAAAATGTAGACCTTGATATCTCCAGAACAAGGTACTTAAATTCACCATTTGTATAAGAGGGCAACATTTTAGTAGCAGAAACATTTTGTTGAAAGTTGGCTTATAAAAACAGGCATTTCTTGAATTTCCTATTCTGAATTACCATCAGTCACAAGTTATTTTGATACTATGATGTGCATGGTGATTATAAAGATTAAGCATTTAAAAACGAGCCAACAAATGAAATAGAAAAATCTTTTTAAAAATTGTCATAGTAGCTGAGATTCATTTTCTATCCATCAGTGGTTTGGTTTTATTTCTCGGAGTGATCTTGCTAGATGGCATGCTTTGTTGATGGTGTGTGTTTTTAACATAAATCTTAAAAGGTTAGTGATGCACCAAGTGTCTTTATTCCCTGCTCTTGGTTTATGTATCACTCACTCTTGAATTTTCTACTGTTTCCAGTTGATTTTGTCCAGAGTGCTAATTTGGAAGTTCACATACAAAATAAGGAAACAAAAGGCAGGAATCTTTTCCTTAACTAAGCAAATTATACTAGAATTCTGCTGAAGATGAATTGAAATCTCCCACTCTCACTCCCTACCTAGAGTGTGTCTTTGTGGGTACCAGAGCCACGACCCCTTGGTTGCCCTTCACTCACCCAGACCTTGAACTTTTCTTCTATCAGGCTCTTTGGATCCTGAGGCTCCATCCTGGATCCATGGGTGACAGCCTCAGGCCACTGGAGCTCCTGAGGGCCCAACCTCATGCATTTTGTGTCAACAGCCTGAGCAGCTGCTAAACCCCTCGCAGGCTCTGCCAACAAAAACTGCAGCCCGCGGAAGGAAGAGGGAGATGTGTGTTTGATGTCCAAAGCTGGAATTCAAAATTACTTTTAGTTTTGGAAGCGTTGCCCCCGGCACTTTCCCTCGCACGCTCTGTGTGAGAGCCTCCTGGCCTCCTTCCCCCTTCTGTGAACACACCAGCCTTTTCCAGCCCCGACAGCCTTGCTCTCACTGTTCTCTCTGCTGGGAACTGCCTGCCATTTATCTTCTGTCCCATCATTCAGATATCATCCAGATGTCACTTCCTCAGAGTGCCTTCTACCACATGATGACACTTGCTCTTACTTTCTTCATAGCACTTTTTACTGTCTGAATAACCTCATTCGTCTGTTTGTTTATTTTTATGTTCTGTGTTCCTCATTGCTGCCTTTCCCCACAGAGAAATATAAGCCTCCTGAGAGTACAGACCTTATTTCTCTTTGTTCACAACTGTCAACCCTCTCTTAGAGCGATGCAGTAGTTGGTGGTAGGCATTTGTCGAATGATGAGCGAATGAATGTATGAATGAATGAATGAATGAATGAATGAATGAATGAATGAATGAATGAATGAGATAGGCTATAGTATTATGACTCTGCCTTAGCAGGATTTATAGGGACACTGGAAACCAACCTGGAAATGCCTCCATCTTGCACAGCAGGACAGTTTCTCTTTACAAATATTTGCCTTAGAGATAAACTTCTGGAACACAATTTTCCTTTCTTAAGTTAGGGATTAGCTCTACTTCGGTGATAACAGCTGATTCAGTTTATTAATTGAGAGCAAAGAATAAGTAAACATTTTCTTATTTAAATAAACAGCTGGGATGTTTGAGAGGCTAACTCCTTGGCAATATACTTTTTTTTTTAATTGAATTTTTTGGGTGACTTTGATTCACAAAGCCATACAGGTTTCCAGTGAACAACTCAATAAAACATCATCTGCACACTGCATCTGCGCCCATCACCTTAAGCAGTCTCTTTCCGTCCCCATTTATCCCCTCTGCCTACCTCCACCTATCCCAACCCCCTTTCTCTCTGGCTGTCACCACAGCATTATCTGTGTCTATGTTTTGTATATATGTTTTTGGCTAATCCCTTCACCTTGTCTTTTATCCAGTCCCCCCTTACCCCTCCCCTCTGACAGCTGTCAGTTCCATGTATCCATGCTTCTGTTTCTAATTTGTTCATCAGTTTATTTTGTTCATTAGATTCCACATATAAGTGAGATCATGTGATACTTGTCTTTCTCTGACTCGCTTATTTCACTTAACATAATCTCCAGGTCCATCCATGTTGTCCCAAAAGGTCAGATTTCCTCCCTTTTGCAGCCACGTAGTATTCCAATGTGTAAATGTACCAGTTTTTTTTATCCACTCATCTACTGATGGGCACTTGGGCTGTTTCCGTATCTTAGTTATTGTAAATAATGCTGCAATGACGATAGGGGTGTATATAGTCTTTCAAATTAGTGTTTTGGGTTTCTTAGGATATATTCCCAAAAGTGGGATCAATGGGTCAAATGGCAGTTCTATTTTTAATTTTTTGAGGAAACTCCATACTGTTTAAAGTTATTTCCGCCTTCTATCCAAACACAGCCTGTTGTTGCACTCACACTCGTTTTCCCTGAAGTCAACCGGCTCTGGGTAATACAGTGACCACATTGGGGGGCAAGATTTGCACCTTGTAGCTGGCTCCCATGCCCATGCTTTACCTTTCCACTTGAACAGTACAGGTGAGGACGCTGTTGGCTGGGCTCATGCCCTGTCATTCTCTGCATACCAGTAGCAAGTCCAGTCAGGGCCCTGCACAGAGTACACTCTCAATATCGTACACTAGTGATAATGATAAGGGATAGGATACAAATCCCCAAAACATAAGATCTCAAGCAATCACTCTGAAGACAAAAAGAGACAAAGGAAGCTGCCGAATTCTTTCATCAGTGACATAATCATTTTCTAGACCTGTCTTTTGGTTATTCACTTTGCTCTCTCCCCACTCCTCCCAGAATTACTGGTAGGAATGGAGGGGGAACAAATAAAAGAGTAAAGAAATTTTGTTTCGTGCCCTTTGAACGACTTCAAGGTACAAGGAGCAGGCACATTTGGGTCCAGATCCCAACTAAGAATAAAACAGGAAGTGACCAGGTGGGAGCGAACACTTTATAGAGGGGCTTTATGACTGTGGAGACGTGAGGGGTTTTCTATCAATTAGTCCTTGTGACCTTTTTACTTAAAATAAGCATAGCACCCCAACAGGATCATGGGTGGCACCATGCAATCTATGTGTTATAGTTACTGATGTATTGCCTAAAATGTCTTCTCTCCTAGAAGACTGCCCCCCATCAAAAACAAACAAAAAACAAAGTTAACAGACAGATGAAAAATTTGGGAAAGTATTTGCAATACATACAACAGATGATGGGCTAATTTCCTTGCTAAATAAGGGCTCATATGTATCAGCCAATGAAAAGTAATGACCCAGTAGAAGAAAAAAGTAAAGAATATGAATGGCCAGTTAAAAGAAAAATGCAGTGGCCAAGAAATATGGCCTCATTAATGAAAGGAAAATATTAAGGAAAATATTAAAAATGACAATTTTTAATTGTCATTTGAAAACAATTGATACCATCCAATGATGGTGAGAAGTCACATGGTTGGAAGGAGTGTAGATTGGCAAAATATTTTTTGGAGAAGTTTTAGTTTTATCTAATATTAAGATATACAGCTAGCCCAGCCGGCTGTGGCTCAGTGGTTGAGCATCGACCTAGGATCCAGGAGATCACGGTTCAATTTCCGGTCAGGGCACGTGCCCAGGTTGTGGGCTCAAGCCCCAGTAGGGGGCATGCAGGAGGCAGCCAGTCAATGACTCTGTCATCATTGATGTTTCTCTCTCTCTCTCTCTCCCTTCTTCTCTCTAAAATCAATAAAGATATATATATTTTTAAAAAGATATGCAGCTGTAACTGTAGAAAGTATATTGCATCTTCTTTTATAATAGTAAAAACTTGGAAGCAACTTGAAAGTACATCAATAGTAATATAGATATTATACCAACTGTTTGATAGTATGCAATGTAGCTATTCAAAAGAGCAAGTGAATCTCTCCCAATGATATGGACCAACGCTGCAGAAAATATTATATATAGTTGAACACATTTGAATAAAATAGCAAACTTTTTCATATAGTTTGAGCATATACCAGCAAATATGCACATCAATAAGAAGATATATGTACTTATATATACACAGGCGATACATGCAACTGTTTATGGTCATTATCTCTAGGAAGTGAGGCTGTGGCCCTGGCCGGTGTGGCTCAGTCGTTAGTGTCAGCCTACACACCGAAGGCTCCCAGGTTTGATTCCCGGACATACCTGGGTGGCAGGTTTCATCCCTGGCCCCAGTTGGGGTGTGTGCCCCGGAGGCAACAAATCGATGTGTCTCTCTCACATCGATGTTTCTCTCCCTCTCTTTCTCTTTCTCTCTCTCTCTCTCTCCTTCCCTCCCTTCCTCTCTCTCAAAAAACTCAATGGAAATAATATCCTCGGGGATGGGAGGATTAACAAACAAACAAAAAAATAAATAAAAGAAAGTGAGACTGTGGTGGGAGAGAAGCCTACATTTCTTACTTAGTCTTTTTTAAAATATATATTTTTTATTTCAGAGAGAGGAGGGGAGAGGGAGAGAGAGAGAGAAACATCACCGATGAGAGAGAATCATCTATCGGCCGCCTCCTGCACACCCTCTGCTGGGGACTGAGCGCACGACCCAGGCATGTGCTTCGACTGGGAATCAAACCCTGATCTTCAGGTTCATGGGTCGATGCTCAACCACAGAGCCACTCTGCTGGGCTTATTTAGTCTTTTGAACCAGTTGAAACTTTTACTTTAATCATATATTAGTTTTAAAGAAAAACCCTATTAGAGAGTGCTTAAAGCACTTTACTAGAGGACAATATGTTTCAGCATCTTTTAAAAAGTTACTTAACCCAAAGAATTAAACATTTTCCCTTGTGGTCCATGCTTCTGGCATGTTGTAATTCCTGTTAGAAATTAAGGTTTTTCTTGTTATAAATTATAAATACCATATGTTTTGTCAACCTTTTACATGATTCTCACTCCCATCACTGCTGTATTACCTTTGGCAACTGATTTGGAGGAGGAAATTCCACATATTCTCCACAATTATGATCCTTGGTCTCCTGTTCATAGCTTTGGATATTTATGATTTGTGATCACTTATATATACACCTCAAGAACAATAAAGGAAGTATATTTAAATAAGGACTCCTTTTTAGAAGTTGTCTGAACTGCCAGAGACTGAGGTCTAAATCTGCAGAATCTGGATTTGGGCTTCATAGATTTAGCCTTAAGTCTCCTTGAATCTTGTATTCTCTCCTATGTTGTGCAGAAAGTAAGGCTGTGCACAGAATCCTGGATTTCAGTGCAGTTTATATAGAGCCAAAGCACACACAAAAATGGTTTTAATTTTAAAAAAAGAATTGAGCACTGAAAATGAGGAAAAGCTAAGAAAACACCCAGTAAGGGTGCATGTGTTCAGAGGGGCAATTTCTGTGGCCTGTGACCCTTGCACATTTGAGGAATCAGCAAGCCGGAGAGCTTGTCTAACTCAATGCTGTCCCCCTGCTTCCTTGTGCAGACACAGCTGAACTCTGTTGAATCTTGCCAACAGACCAGATGTGTGTAAGTCTGCCAGATTTAGTTGAGGGAGTAGTGCAGTGAACTGAGAAAGTCCCTAGTAACATATTTTTACTCTGTTTGTAGCACCTTTTATGTTGTGGAAGGCAAATTGTTTGTAGAAAAAAAATGGCAAGGGGTAGGAAGGCTGAAAACCGGAGAAGCATTTTCTCATATTGCTTTTGTTCTCTTTAAGGGGACAAGGTGGTGTGGTTGGAGGTTAGAAGTAGACAATTGATTAAGTGGCAGAAAAAAAATACTCTTTTATCAGAAACATATCCAGATCCAAAGACTGTACTGGCCAGCTAGTGAAAGGAAATCTGTTACATAAAAAAATATTTAAAAAATGAATCCAATATCTTTCTTATACAAATCTACCTCTCTTTTTCCTTTGTATCTTTTGTTGATTTCCCATTTATAATTTGCCATAATGACCCATTTTGCCCTTTACCTGGAAGAGTGGGGAAAAAAAGAAAAAGAATGAGTTGTCTCACCTACTTAGCGTTGGAAGGTGGAAGTGTCTCCTTGTTACCGAGGCAAAAATAAATGAAAGCTCGCCAGAACAAGGCACATCACTGACTAATTCACTATGATAAGTGATAGAAGCACTGGACTTTGCCTGACGTTGACACACACCCAGACACTCCAGGAAGCATGCGGGCTCCTTCAGAGTGGTGCTGGTATCTTAGTCCAGTCGAATGCCCATCCAGCCTTGCTATGCCTCGGGAAGTGAGCAGTCGGCTAATTGTTTTCACATTAACTGCTGCTTGAACAAGGACACCCAGAGGAATAGTTCACACTGGAGATTGCAAAATTCTTTTAACCTGTCAAGTGCCATCATCAACACAACAGCTGATGGGCCCCAGCTAAAAGCTGAGATATGCTTATGGAGAGTGAAAGGGGCAGCTACCAATTGAAAGACTAGCAAAGAGTCTCCTCTTCTCCCTGGAGGTACCCAATCAGCGGGTGCTGCCTTCTTGACAGTTCAGGACCATACTGGTTTCCCAGCCTTTAGAAGGTACCACGGAAGCAGCCTTCCAAGTGGCTTGGCTCAGGTGTAATCTCATGGATGGGACCCCCTCCACCTCTTTGTTGTGATTTCCCACAGTGGGGTACGGGGCCAGGATTTGCTAAAACTTCAGAGGGCAGGAGATATGTGTGTCTATGGGAGAATATCAGTTCCAGTAGTATAGGCCGTCTCAGCTATGACCTCCTCACCGATACAACTCCTTGTATCTTGTTGTTCTCACCATTCCTGTTTTTTGTTGTTGTTGTTTTTTTCTAATTTCAACCACAAAATGAATTTGCCTGTGATGGGGGCTGAAGGGTTAGAGTAGGGTTCTAGTTTAGCACTGAGTAAAGCTCCTGATAGTGCACAACACCAGATTCCACTCAGGACCAGTCAAAGCCACAGTCCTCTCATCTCTGCCACCTTTGCCCTTCTCACATGAAAACCCTCCCAGAAGGGAGGTCCTCTCTCATACACACTCATTTCTGCTCCTGTCACGGAGTTTCTTCTACCAGAACCATCCTCCCAACACCCTGCTCTGAAATTGTGGCTTGCTCCTAGGCCTCTGAAACCTGTTTTCTATGGTAAACAGGCTTCTTGGTAGCCTCAGACTTCTTTAGAGAATCCCCACACCTACCACCTCCTAGCCATAAATGAAACTTCTCTCTTATATAGAGGATATTGTTCCTTTGCAATTCCGGCACCCACAATGCTCCTGGACTTGGAGATGGGGTATGAGAACCGTTTCTTTTCCCGCCTTAAGTAACAACTTCCCCACCTTGGCTCATGCAATCCTGCCTCATCCTTTCTGGTTGTTGGGATGGACTTTTCTACCCTTAGGCACCTCTGATCTGAAATGTGAACCTTCTCCTGCTTCACATTGGACTGTGTGATTTTACCTATTTGTCCTTGCTTTTCTTACTGAATGAATTGTCATTTCCTTTTTGCCTACTCAAATCCTGTTTAGCTCAGGTCTTTTACCCTTTTCTTAAAAACCCCTGCCAATAGAAATTTCTATTTTAAATCTTACTGTAGCCTCTCTTTGGCACATAATTAAATACAGTGCTTGCAATGACCAACTTTTATTTTGTATTATAATTAAATGTTGTAATGCCATTTAACTTCTTACGTGTTTTGTTCCTTACATACCTTAGATTGCCAGGCTCTTTGGGGATAGAACTTTATGGAAACTTTCCTTGCTATAATTATCATCAAACTTGTCTCTAATATTAAAGTGTCCCATAAGTGTTTGTTGAATGAAAGAAAGAATTCATCAATCACAGATGAATATTTTAAGATGTTAAGAGACTTGCCTTCTTTTGTTACTGATTTGCTAGCTATGGCCTTTTTAAACAAATTTCCTGATGTCACCTCTTAGTTCTCAGCTTTAACTTGCTGTGAGAGTTGAGAGAGCAGCAATAAAGTAATTTGAGCTTATAAAAAAAAAAATGTTTTAAATTAAACATTATAAGTACAAAGTAAAATTTGTAGAGTCAAGAAAAGTATCTATATTCATTATCATCTCTATAAATAAGGAAATATAGTGTCCTTAAGGGAAAGCCTACTGTTCTCTGTATTGATCACTGAAAAATTTTTTGTGTGTGTCTTTTGCTATGTATTAGAAAAGAAAATCAATTGTTCTATATTTAAAATGATTGGACAACTAAGACTGGCAACTTTTTTTTAATTGCTTGCTTGTTTTCTTGGAAGCAACAAAGAGAATGGGAGAGGTTAAGGATTTAGAAAAAAACACTGTTATTTACAGTCAGAACTCACTATGGGACATTTTTCACTAGGCTTTGACTGTCCATGTCGCATCAAAGTATTTTTAATTTTAGAAAACTACCCCAAAAGGAGAGAATTTTAAGTAAGGGGAGATTTGACAAGATTGAAAGCTGTTAAATGTGGGAGTAGGTAGGTTATAACTGTTGAGCCTCCCTCCCCTTTGATACCTCTACTGTGTGCTGTCTCCATAAAGCAGCATGTCATCCGTAGCTGCAGTGAACAGATTCATACATATTCACCAGTTGCAAATTATAAATGTGCAGCCCAGAGAATAGCAGTGTTCTTTGTCTTTCTGCTTTTCTTTCTGCACTAATGATTCAAAAACTCTTAACACATCCAGATTTTGGAGACTGGCTTTGTAACTATCATTGCCTTTGTGCACTAATTAAGTCTTTGTAATTTAAATAGAATTTTATTTTCCAATTTGGACTCTTCCATGTAGGTAGATGGAGGTTTTCTCCATCCTGTGTCGGGGCTTTGATATAATGATTTATTAAGGTACTAGGAGAAATATTGATCCTGCTAATAGCTTCTGCCTTGCCACATAGTGTTTTACATTTTACTCAGCTGAGAGACCATATTCCCTTCTCGTCATCTGATTGACCATAAATGCCTTGGCCTTTCCTCTGCAATTATCTCAGTTACCAAGGCAGTGGGTAGAAGTCAAGTATTTATAGAGTAATTAGTGAAGTCAACATGTCTAAATAGAGTACTTCTTATATAATACAAAGAAGTATTGTACAGTACTGTGAAATTAGTGAAGTTAGGTACAAGGCAAAGAAGCAAGGGTTGAGAACACCTGTGGCTGAGGACGCACGCTCCCGATGGCAGGTGTCTTCTGTATGATTGTTAGGACACTGCTCAGGTGATGCTGCAACAATAGCACTTTTCCTCTCTAGCTTCTTTCCTTGATCCTAACGTCTTCTTGCTTATGAAAGAAAACTTTGTGATATTAGTGGGTTCTGAGTTTATTTTAGAGTCATTTTTTAGAGTTTAGTATTTCAAGATACCTATGGATAGGAATATATCATTTAACACTTGAGCTCTTGGGAAGAAAGACATGATAAAAATTTGGTTATATGTAAAGCTACTTTGTATTTTCAAGTCTTAATTATTGCCTGAGGTATAACTAGCGCAATTTTGAAAATAAGAAAAACGTTGCTGATGTAACAGAAAGTGTAATGGGCTGGGAGTCCGAAAACCAGATTTGGTTTCTGGCTTTGTAAGCAATCACCATGTGTCCTTGTAGTGGTCACATGAGTCCCTTGGGCACCAATTTAATCATTTTGAATTAAGATACAAACAAATTATAAAAACCAAAGGAGATAATGAATGTCCAATTACTTTGTAAATTATGCAGCACTGTAGAGATGTAACTCTTTTTTCCCCTTTCCCCTCAGCTTTATTGAGATGTTAGTGACATATACATATGTAAGTTCAAGGTATTCAACATGGTGATTTGATACACATATATATTGTCAAATGATTACCACCATAATGTTAGCAACCTTCATCGCCTCACATATTTTTTTGGTGGTAATAACATTTAAGATGTAGCCCCTTAACAACTTTCAAGTATTGTTAATTACAGTCACTCTGCTGTACATTAGATCCCCAGAACTTATTCATTTTATAGCTGGCAGTTTGTACCCTTTAACCAACCTGTCCCGATTTCTCCCATACTCCAGCCTCTGGCAGCTACCATTCTACTCTCTATTTCTATTAGTTCAGTATATTTGGATTCCACATATGAGTAAGAGAGCATACAGTATTCGTCCTTCTCTGTGTGACTTATTTCACTTAGCATCATACCCTCTAGGAGTATCCATGTTGTCATAGAAGGCAGAATTTTCTTCCTTTTTTAATGGCTGAATAATGCTTATATAGTGCATATAGTATATACATATATGTATCACATTTTCTTTATCCATTTGTTTGTTGATGGACACGTTTGTTTCTTCTGTGTCTTGGCTATTGTGCATAATGCTGTAGTGAACATAGGGGTGCAGATATCTCTTCAAAATAGTTATCCCTTTTCCTTCTATTATATACCCAGAAATGGGATTGTTGGGTCATCTGGTAGGTTTTATTTTTAATTTCTTCAGGAACCTGCATACTTTGTCCTTAGTGGCTATACCAATTTACATTCCTAGCAACAGTTCACCAGTGTTTCCTTTCCTCCTCAACCTCATCAACCAACACTTGCCTCTTGTCTTTTTTGATAATAGTAATTGTGTCAGGTGTCAGGAGATGTCTCGTTGTAGTTTTGATTTGCATTTCCCTAATGGTTAGTGATGGTGAGCACCTTTTAATGTACCTTTTGGTCATTTGTATGTCTTTTTCAGAAAAAATATCTATTCAAGTCCTCTGCCCATTTTTAGATCGGAATATTTGGGGGGGTGGCTATTGATTTATACGAGTTTTATAGATATTATGGATATTAATCCATTATCAGATAAATAGTTTGCAAATATTTTCTCACATTCCATAGGGGACTTTTTCATTTTGCTGATTGGTTCTTTTGCTGTGCAAAAGATTTTTAGTTTTATGTTGATTTTTGCTTTTGATGCTTGTGCTTTCAGTGTTACATCCAAGAAATTGTTGCCAAGACCAACGTCAAAGAGTTTTTTCTTCTTGTTTTCATCTAGTAGTTTTACTGTTTGGGATCTACATTTAAACCTTCCTTTTATTTTGAGTTAATTTTTGTTAGCGATGTAAAATAGGTGTCTAGTTTGATTCTTTTGGATGTGAATATCCAGTTTTCCCAGCACCATTTGTTGAAGACTGTCTTTTTCCCACTGTATAGTCTAGGTACCCTTGTCAACAATCATTTGACCATACATGTCTGGGCTTATTTCTGGCTTTCTATTCTGTTCCATTGGTCTATATGTCTGTCTTTATGCCATTACCATACTATTTTGATTACTGTAGCTTTATAACTTTGGAAATTAGAAAGTATGAGACTTCTATGTTATTTTTCAAAATTGATTTAACTATTTAGAATCCCTGAGATTCCCTATGAATTGTAAGATGGGTGTTTGTTTATTTTTTGTTTCTGCAGAAACACCCTTGTGATTTTGATAGGGGTTGCATTAAATATGTAGATCAATTTTGGTAGTATTGACATCATTACAATATTGTCTTCCAGTTATGTACATTGGATTTCATTTATTTGTGTCTTTTTCAATTTCTTTAATCAATGTCTTATATATTTCAATATATAGATCTTTCACCTCTTTGGTTAAATTTATTCCTAAATATTTTAGTTTTTATTTTATTTCTATATCAATAATTTTTATTTCATTTTCTATTTTATTTTTTATTTTATTAATTTTATTATTTTATTTTATTCATTGTTCAAAATATTAAAGTTGGTCCCCTTTTATCCCCATTGACCCCTTCAACCCGCACCCACTCCCCTCCCTAGGCCTTCACCACACCATTGTCTGTGTCTATGGGTTATGCATATATGCATATAAATTCTTTGATTAATCTCTCATAACCCACCCACCCACCACCACCTTCCCGCTGAGATTAGTCAGTCTGTTCCATGCTTCCATGTCACTGTATCTATTTTGTTCATCAGTTTATTATGTCCTTTAGATTCCATATAAGTGAGATCATGTGATATTTGTCTTTCTCTCACTGGCTTATTTCACTTAGCATGATATTCTCCAGGTCCATCCATACAGTCCCAGAGGGTACAAGATCCTTCTTCTTTACAGCTGCATAGTATTCCATGGTGTAAATGTTCAACAGTTTTTTTATCAACTCATCTACTGATGGGCACTTGGGCTGTTTCCAGATCTTAGCTATTGTAAATTACAATGTTTTAAACATAAGGGTGCCTATATTCTTTTTGATTAGTGTTTCAGGATTCTTAGGATGTATTCCTAGAAGTGGGATCACGGGGTCAAAAGGCAGTTCCATTTTTAATTTTTTGAGGAACCTCCATACTGTTTTCCATAGTGGTTGCACCAGTCTGCATTCCCACCAGCAGTGTACCAGGGCTCCTCTTTCTCCACATCCTCGCCAGCACTTGTCATTTGTTGATTAGTTGATGGTAGCCATTCTGACAAATGTGAAGTGATCCCTCATTGTGGTTTTAATTTGCATCTCTCTGATGATTAGTCACGTTGAGCGTTTTCTCATGTGTCTCTCGGCCATCAGTATGTCCTCTTTGGAAAAGTGTCTATTCAAGTCCTTTGCCCATTTCTTAATTGGGTTGTTTGTCTTCCTCTTGCTGAGTTGTATGAGTTCTTTGAACACTTTGGAAATTAGCCTCTTATCAGATGCATCCTTGGAAAATATGTTCTCCCATACTATGGGGTTCCTTTGTATTTTGAGGCTGTTTTCTTTTGCTGCGCAGAAGCTTTTTAGTTTGATGTAGTTCCATTTGTTTATTTTTTCTTTTGTTTTTCTTGCTGTAGGAGACGTTTTGGTGAAAATTCCACTACAGGAGATGTCTATGATTTTACTGCCTGTGTTTTCTTGCAGGATTTTTATGGTTTCACAACTTACATTTAAGTCTTTTATTCCTTTTTAATTTATTCTTGTGTATGGAGTAAGTTGGTGATCTAGTTTCATTTTTTTGCATGTACTTGTCCAATTTTCCCACACCATTTATTAAAGAGCCTGTCTTTACTCCATCGTATGCTCTTGTCTCCTTTGTCAAATATTAACTGACCATAACGGCATGGGTCTATTTCTGGGGTCTCTGTTCTGTTCCATTGATCTATATGTTGGTGGTTGTACCAATACCATGCTGTTTTGATTACAGTGGCTTTGTAGTATAGTTTGTTATCCAGTAAAGTGATCCCTTCAACTTTGTTCTTCTTTCTCAAGATTTCTGCTGCTATTTGAGGTCTTTTTTGGTTCCATATAAATTTTTTGAATATTTGTTCTAGCTCTGTGAAGTATGATTTTTGTATTTTAATAGGAATTGCTTTCAATCTATAGATTGCTTTGGGTAGTATGGACATTTTAATGATATTAATTTTCCAATCCATGAACATGGTATATTCTTCCACTAGTTTATACCTTCCTCTATTTCTTTTTTCAGTGTCTTGTTGCTTTCCGAGTACAGCTCTTTTACATCCTTGGTTAAGTTTATTCCAAGGTATCTTATTTTTCTAGTTGCAGTGGTAAATGGTATTGTTTTTTCAGTTTCTCTTTCTGAGAGTTCATTGTTGGTATATAGAAATGCCATCTATTTTTGGGTGTTCATTTTGTATCCAGCTACCTTGCCGATTTCGTTTATCAAATCTAGTAGTACTTTGGTCAAGTCTTTTGGGTTTTCCATGTACTATATCATGTCATCTGCAAAAAATGACAGTTTCACTTCCTGCTTTCCAATTTGGATACCTTTTATGTTTTCTTCCTGTCTGATGGCTGTGGCAAGGTCTTCCAGTACTATGTTGAATAGGAGTGGTAAAAGCAGAGAACCCTGTCTTGTTCCTCTTTTTAAGGAAAATGGTTTTAGTTTTTGACCATTGAGTATGATGTCAGCTGTAGGTTTGTTGTATATGGCCTTTATTATGATGAGGTATGTTCCCTGTATTCCCTCTTTGCTGAGATTTTTTTTATCAGAAATGAGTGCTGGATTTTGTCAAATGCTTTTTCTGCATCTGTTGATATGATCATATAATTGTTGTCCTTCATTTTGTTTATGTGATGGATCACATTTATTGATTTGTGAATATTATACCAGCCTTGCATCCCTGGAATAAATCCCACTTGGTCGTGGTGTGTGATCTTTTTAATGTATTGCTGGACCTGGTTTGCTAGTATTTTGTTGAGGATTTTAGCATCTATGTTCATCAGGGATATTGGCCTGTAATTTTCTTTCTTTGTAGTGTCTTTATCTGGTTTTGAGATTAGGATGATGCTGGCCTCATAAAAAGAGTTTGGGAGTTTTTCCTCCTCTTGGATTTTCTGGAGTAATTTAAGGAGAATAGGTGTTAATTCTTTGAATGTTTGGTAAAACTCGCCTGTAAATCCATCTGGTCCAGGACTTTTGTTTGCTGGGAGATTTTTGATTACTGCTTCAATTTCATTAGTTGTATCAGCCTATTCAGGTTTTCTGATTCTTCCTTATTCAGCTTTGGAAGATTGTTTCTAGGAATTTATCCATTTTACCCAGGTTGTCCAGTTTGTTGGCATATAGTTGCTCATAGTATTTTCTTATGATCCTTTGTATTTCTGTTGGGTCAGTTGTTATATCGCCTCTTTCATTTCCAATTTTATTTATTTGGGTCCTCTCTGTTTCTTTGTGAGTCTGGCTAAAGGTTTATCAATCTTATTTATCTTTTCAAAGAACCAGCTCTTGGTTTCGTTGATTTTTTTGTATTTTTTTTTTTTTAGTTTCTATATCATTAATTTCTGCTCTGACCTTTATTATTTCCTTTCTTCTACTTACTCTGGGCTTTTCTTGCTGTTCTCTTTCTAATTCTTTTAGTTATGTTAGATGGTTTAGTAGAGCTTTTTCTTGTTTCTTGAGGTATGCATGTAATGCTGTGAACTTTCCTCTCAGGACTGCTTTCACTGTGTCCCATAGATTTGGGGTTGTTGTCTGTTCATTTTTGTGTTTTTTTTTCAGGAAGTGTTTGATTTCTTCCTTGATCTCATTGGTAGCACAGTCATTATTTATTAACATGCTATTTAGCCTCCATGTGTGTATGTTTTTTAGTTTTTTATAGTGATTGATTTCTAGTTACATGCCATTGTGGTCTGCTTGTTATGATTTCAATCTTCATGAACTTGTAGAGACTTGGTTTGTGCCCTAACATGTGGTTTATTTTTGAGAATGTTCCATGTGCACTTGAAAAGAATGTGTATTCTGCTGCTTTGGGATGAAATGTTTTTTAATTGTCAATTAAATCCATTAGATCTAGTGTGTCATTTAAGGTCTCTGTTTCCCTGTTGCTTTTTTTGTCTTGATGATTTGTCCAGTGATGACAGTGGGGTGTTAAAGGCCCCCACTATGATTGTGTTGCTGTTCATCTCCCCCTTAAAGTCCACAAAGAAATTTTTTATATATTTAGGTGCTCCTATATTGGGTGCATATATATTTATAAGGATTATTTCCTCCTGTTGGGTTGATCCCTTTAGTGTAATGTAGTGACCATTTTTGTCTCTTGTTATGGTCTTTATTTTGAAGTGTATTTTGTCAGGAATAAGTATTGCTACTCCAGATTTCTTTTTGTTTTCATGGAATATTTTTTTCCAATCCTTTACTTTCAGTCTGTGTGAATCTTATGCTCTCAAGTGGGTCTCTTGTAGACAGCATATATATGGGTCCTGTTTTCTTATCCATTCAGCTACCCTTTGTCTTTTGACTGGAGCATTTATTCCATTTACATTTGAGGTTATTATTGATATGCACTTATTAATGACATTTTTTTCCTTTATGCCAATGTACCTTTCTCTCAATATGTCTTCTTTTTAAAGCAGTCCTTTTGGCATTTCTTGTAGTGCTGGTTTGGTGGTACTGAACTCTTTAGCTTGGTGGTACTGAACTCCTTTAGCCTTCTTTTGTCTGGGAAGTTCTTTTTTTCATCTTCAATTTTAAATGATAGCCTTACTGGATAAAGCAGTGTTGGTTGTAGGTTCTTGCTTTCCATTACTTTGAGAACTTTATGCCACTCCCTTCTAGCCTTCAAGTGTTTTGTTGAAAAATCTGTCAGCCTTATGGGAGTTCCCTTTTAGGTCACTTGTCTCTCTCTTGCAGCCCTTAATATTCTCTCTTTGTTGTTAATATTTGCCATTTTAATTAGGATGTGTCTTGGAGTGCGTCTCTTTGGGTTCCTCTTGTTTGGAACCCTCTGTGCTTCCTTGACTTGTGTGGCTTTCTCCACCAGCTTAGGAAATTTTTTCTGTCTTCATTTCCTCCACCTGGTTTTCTATCCCTTACTCACTTTCCTCCCCCTCTGGTATCTCTATGATGTGAATGTTATTTTGCTTCATGTTGTCCCAAAGTTCCTTAAATTGTCCTCATGCTTTTTAAGTGTTTTTTCTTTTTGCTACTCTGATTGAAAGTTTTTGTCTACCTTATCTTCTGACTCACTTATTCTATCCTCTGCTTCCTTGAGCTGCTTTTAATTCTTTTCAGCATATTCTTGATATCAGATATAGTATTCTTCATTTCTGCCTGGTTCTTATTTATCACATTTAGCTCTTTTTTTCATGCTTTCAGTAAGTTCCTGGACCTTTCTATTAAGTGTCTTGTGGTTCTCATTAATTTCGTTGAGCATCTTTAAAACCATTACTCTGAACTATATTTCTGACAACTTGTTTAACTCCATCTCATCAAGGTCTTTTTCTGGCAATTTTTCCTTTTCTTTAGTTTGGGATTTTTTTTCTTTGTCTCCCCTTTTTAGTGACTCTTAGTGTTTGTATTTGTATATTAGGTATGTTTGCTATTTCCCAGTCTTGTGCCATGAGATTTTGTAGTGTATGTCCAGTGGAGCTCAGAGGTGTGTTTTCCTTATACTTCTGACCTATTTTCTCTAGGCATGTCATTTTTTGGTGTCTCTTTTGTGGGTTCTTTGGGATCTCTTGTTGTGAATGGGTTTAGATTGTTGTTGATCCGTTCATGGGAGGACTCTCTTCTCATGTTGGCTAACTGTGAGGCTCAGCCACATTGTGTGAGCTGTTGTACAGGTGCTGACAGGGCAAAACAAAACACATACAAACTGCCAGGAAATAAATAGTAACTTATAAAATATCCTGACAATCACAATGAAAACAACCCAAGAGAAAGTTGAATTGGGAGAGTGAAGGGAGAACACAAGTGCTAAAGCAAAAAAAAAAAAAAGAGAGAGAGAAAAGGATATTATTGCTAATAGTAAAAACAAAAAAAAGTAAAAAATAGAGAAGCTACTGGGAGGTAAAAGGGGCAGAGAAATGATTCTGAAAGGAAAGAAGGGCGAGCAAAAAAATAAGGGTAGAGAATAGGAATAGAAAAATAGTTGAAAAATAAAAATAAACTAAAGAGACAAACACAAACAAACAAAAAGACAGAGAATCAAAGGGGAGAAAAAGAAAATTTAAAAAAAGTTATGCCAATGGAACATGAAGAGAGAGAGAGGTAAAGCAAACACAGGGAAGGAGGCCAATGAGAGGTATGGGGGAAACAATAGAGAAAAGCAATAAACTTATTGGTTATAATGATAATATCCCAGCAATAAAACAGAATATCAAGAAAATCTTGAGAACAGAAGAAAAAACAAAACAAAGCAAAAAAACAAGCAAAGCAAGACAATTTAAAAAAAATATAACTAAAAAATTAAGAGTAAAAAAATTTAAAACAATTTAAAAATAAAATATTTTTTTTTCCTGTCTTTTTTCTAAAAAAAAAAACAAAAAAACACACACACAAAAAAACAGGTGAGTTTCATCTGGGCAGCTTATGTTGGTTAATGGCCACTGTTTTGTATGCTGATTTTGTGTCTCCTGGGAGGCACTTGTGTGTCAGCCAATGTCCAGAGCTGTCTAGGTTTGGCTCTGGTGTCCTTAGGTAGTTGGCTGATCTGAGGCTCTCTGTGGACCACCTCCATTTTTCAGCTATTTTGCCTCCCCCTTGTGGTTGCTTGGTCTTATTCCAGAGTCTTCTGAAGGGTCTTTAGGGTGCAGGCTGGCTAGTGCAACTCGGGATGTTGCTCCCCTTACTTAGAGGCTTCTCTATCAGGCACTCACTGTGCGGGAGTTAGTCTCTACTTCAAAGCCAGCTCCTCAATTTCTACCCTATCTTCCAATTCTAGCTCCCCATACAATGGCCTGTTCAGTTTCAGTTTGACTTCAGTCTGTTGCCTTTTCTGTATGAGCAGTGTCAGCAGCTTGGGCCCAGTGGTTGTGATTAAAAAAGACTCTGGTGAGCACTTTGCCTGCCCAGCCCCCAGAAGGGGTTTTAAGCTTTTCCTCCAGTTCCCAAACAATAGTCCCTGAGAGTCTTATTCTTCTATTGTCTTGTGAGCTGTTCTCCCTTCCCCCTCAGGACTGTGCCCTCCCCTCGGGTGTGCTGCTCCCCTGCTTTCCCAGATTTGGTCGGTTGATCTCATGGAGCGCTCATTTCAAACTCTTTACAATGCAGACATAATCCCAGATTTCACTGCTCTGTCTCCCCAATGCAAGCCAGGAAGGTGGATGCCCAATCAGCAATCAAAAACACACAAAGCAACAAATAGGCAGAACTCGCCCTGTAAGGTCCCACCACCCACCCCCCCCACCACCTCAGAAACAAGCAAGAGGGGTCACAACGTCAACCCTTCGCAGATCTCCCGCACAGCTGATCTCATTGAAGCTGGGGTAGTTCCTTGAGCTCTCTCCTAGCCCCCTTCAGAGCAAGTCAAAAATCTTCGTTTCACCCCACCAGCAGCTCTGGCAGCTGGAGTCCCGATCTTCCTGGCTGGCTGCTCTGGTACCTCTCTACACAGTTGAAATGCTTTCTGGGGTTCTACACAATGTCTTACAGAAAAGCAGAGGGTCCCTTTAGGTCACTGCTGAGTGGAGCCCTCTGGCCCCTATCTATTTGGAAGCTACACCCTGCATGACAGCCTTTCCTACGGTCAACACCCAGGGTAAAACTCTCCTGCCCTGGCTGCCGCCATTAGGTTTATTGTTTCACTTGGAAAGTGCAGTCCCCTCCTCACAGGCACATTGTTCCCCTGGCTCCCTCTTCCTGCCCTGCAGGGGCTCTCCTTCCCTACTCCTCTGCTCTGGGTTTGAGATCCCAACTTTTGGATGCCAGTCCACACTCCCAAGGGGAGGGAGCTTTGCAGCCTCTAATACTCAGGACTCACAGCCCAGCACTGGCTTCAGGGGGGACGCCCCCTTTCTTCGCACTGCCTCTCTTACCAGACTCTATGATGTTTCTTCCGTGCTCCTTACTTGAAATATGTCCACTCAGGTATATTACTTTTGTTTTTCCAAGCTGGCTACACAGTATTTTAGCTGTAAATCCAGTCTATAGCTGGAAGGAAGGGCACTCTGTTTCTTGTCCTATTTTATTATTTTTGATGCTGTTGTTAATGGAATTGTTTCCTTTATTTCTTTTCAGATGTTTTGTTTTTAATTTATAGAGATGCAACTGAGTTTTGTATGTTGATTTTGTATCCTGTAACTTTACTGAATTCGCTTATTCTAACAATTTTTTTAATTGATTTTTAGAGAGAGGGGGGGAGAGAGAGAAACATCGATTTGTTGTTCCACTTATTTATGCATTCATCTGTTGCTTCTTTTTAAAAAAATATTAAAACAAAATTTTAAAAAATCTTTATTGTTTAGAGTATTACAGTTGTCCCCCATTTTATTCTCCCATTGCCCACCTCCACCCAATTCCCACCCCACGCCACCCCACCTCAGGCTTTCACCACCTTATTGTTTGCATCCATGGGCAATGCATATATGCATATAAGTTCTTTGGTTAATTTATTTTTAGAGAGAGAGGAAAAGAGAGGGAGAAAGAGAGAAACATCAATGTGAGACCAAAACTGGGGATCAAGTCCACAACTTGGTCATGTGCCCTGGCCGGGAATCGAACCAGCAACCTTTCAGTGCACAAGATGATGCCCAACCAACTGAGCCACACTGAACTTGGCTGGTTGCTTCTTGTATGTGCCCTGACCAGGGATCAAACCTTCAACCTTGTTGTATCAGGATGATGCTCTAATCAACTGAGCTACCTGGCCAGGGCCATGTGTAACTCTTTCTAAAAAGCATATACAATTGCATAATGGCCAGTGAAGGGTTCCTTTTGAAATAAGTGTAGAGAGAAATAGTATTGCAGCCCAGATCGCTGTTAAGTTAGTAATGTTTCTTTGTATTTTGGCTCATGTTGTACCTTCTTATTAGACGTGTGGCTGGATCCTCATGTGCACCTGCCTTTGTCATTCCATATATATCTTGGAAAGGGATGGAAAATCTCTTTGGAATCTTCAAAGGAGATTATGAAATTGCTTTAGACATAACAAAGAATGCCTCATTTTTCAAGACCCACTTGTAATTATTTATATTTTCCCCCAAATGGCATTAATACACTTGGAAAGATCCTTGGTGCTTTTTCGTAGTATTCTAGGCCTGGAATGGAAATGACAAACCAATTCTTCAGTATATCTGCCATAAGTAAACATCACCGCGTGCCTGATTTATGCCATGCTTTTGGTTGTTCATTCTCCTGCACTTCCTTTAATCCCTCTACTTGTCATTATCTGTAGGAACTAACAATTTGTAAAACCAGAAACCAAAGCAAAATTGAATTGTATAAATGACACTGGGAGGCAGATATATTTAAGTGAGCCAACAAAGTATGAACTTTCTTTTTGGATCTGTCATTAAGGCAGCCAAGTGTGAAGCCCAGCCTGTCTTATGGAGCAGCATTGTTTTTCTTGTTTTGGAAAATTAAAATAATTATGGAATGGTGGTTGTCCTATATTCACTATAAACTTTTTCCATGACTTCTTCATAGACTGCTCAGTGCCCATTTCCTCAGTTCAATATATAGAGGCTATAACTACAGCCATATAACCCTAAGCCAAATAGTAATATTTATGTTCAACTTTGTTGCCATCTTTCATTTTTATATATTTTTTTCCACCTTCTTATCTATCTTTAGTTGCTTATGGCATTCTTAGGTTGCCTCTGACTGCCTGAAGTTCCCATTTTGTATCAGGACCTCTCAACCCCCACCCCCACTCCTCTATCTGTCCATATACAATTATCTTGGCCTCCAAAATTACCTATTCCTCCTCAGTGTCATTACAAACTCTCATTGTTGTTTTCTTTCACTTATTTTGGCTAGTAAATTACGAAAAAAGTTATATGATTAAACTAATTCATTGTAAGGTGTGTGTGACCAAGGAAGCCCCTCCCTTAATTTTCCTATGGTTGTGTTTCCATTTTAAAAAAAGATAGCCTTTAAATATGCTATTTATTTGATGAGCAATTCTTGATTCACTCATTAGCTCAGTGGATAACTGAGTGCCTGGCCTTACCTTCATGTGTTAAGACAGATGAAGGACTAGGAGGTCAGATAGATCCTTTGGAGTGGGTTGACACTGGCTAAACCCTTGTGTGGGGCTTGTCTTGGTTCTACTGCGTACACGGAGGAGTGGCCATGGTCCTACCTCCTTATAGGTAGCAGTGATTTCAGAGCAAGTGGGAGGAGGAAGAACATTTACGGAGATGGGAGCAAGCAAGCTGGGCGTGGGCACGAAGCAAGAAACCAGGGCAGAGAAAGGAGAGCCAGAGAAGTTAAACGTCAAGGTCTCTTCTGATGCTAAAATTCTGTGTCCGTGAGAAAGCAAAAGGGAGGAAATACCATATGAAATTAAAAGGGAAGGAGGGTTCTGGGAATACGTACAGTAAAAGGGTATATTTTTTAGCTAAATGCTTCCAGCTTAATAAATATATGATGATGTGCTGTTTACCCCCTACAGCAAAGGTGAGCCCTTGTCTGTGGCTTCTAGGAATTAAAAAACCCATTGATGTGCAGCCTCCCAGGCAGGGCCCTTTCCTGACATCAGAGAGCATCTTCCAGCTGTGAGGCTGAGGCTGTCAATAAATACTTAACGCTGTCTTTTTAAGCATTTCCTTCCTAAGCCACAACCTGCAAAGAGGTTTGTTTGGTAAGAGATCAAAAACCTCTTAGGGTGGCAGGACTAAAGCACCCCCCTGCCCCCCCGAACAGAGGTTGGAGATGGCTCAGGCAGTAATGCATCAGGTAGAGACAGGGCAGGCCGGCAGAACATCAAAATACAGAGAGGCCAAGCAAAAAACCCCAGCTCCGTATAAAGTCAATGTTTCACAAACTGAAGAAGCAAGAGGCGGAGGGGAGGGAGGATCTAAATGTTTGTGAAGGGGATTTAAACACACTAAGCTTACTGTATACACACTAAGTCAAAACAATCTCATATTGTGAGTTGGGGTCCACACGCAGTTGTGTTGGGCCCATCCTCTCCTGCGCTGATCACGTATAGCTGTGGAAGGAGAGAACTGTGAGGAAGCCCCAGAGGCTAGAACAGTTCGTGAGCAATTGTTCCACTGTGATAGTATGTGCAACTGAAAGGATGTTAAGGTGGTGTTCTTTTACTTTGCTCATCCGATTATCTAATACAATCATCAACTCTTGCACGTTATGAATATCAAATTTGACTGAGTTGTAATATGCCTTTTAAGATAAAAAAAATGTTTTGTTATATAAAAATGCTTTGTAGCTTTAAAAGGTCAGTAGCTTCCTGGAGCAGAAATATGCCATATTATTTCTTTTTCCCTTTTTATCTTTCAGTTACAGGTGACATTCAATATTATATTAGTTTCAGGTATACAGCACAGTGGTTAGACATTTATACAATTTATGAAGTGATCCCCCAATAAGTCTAGTACTCACCAAGCACCATACATAGTTATTTCAGTATTGTTGACCATATTCTCTATGCTGTACTTTACATCCCCATGACTGTTTTGTAACTACTAATTTGTACTTCTTAATCCCTACATCTTTTTCACCGAGCCCCCCAACTCCCTTCCCTCTGGCAACTCTCAGTCTGTTCTCTGTACCTTTGAGTCTGTTTCTGTTTTGTTTTTTCCTTTTATTTTGTTCTTTAAATTCCACATGTGAGTGAAATCATATCATATTTGTCTTTCTATGACTGACTTATTTCACTTAGCATAATACCCTCTAGTTGCACCCATGCTGTAGGAAATGGTAGGATTCCATTCTTTTTTATGGCCAAGTAATATTCCATTGTATATATGTACCACAGCTTTTTTTATCCACTCATCTCTGATGGGTACTTGGGTTGTTCCCATATCTTAGCTATTGTATATAATGCTGCAATGAACATAGGAGTGCATATATTCTTTCAAATTAGTGTTTTGGGTTTCTTAAGATATATGCCCAGAAATGGAATTGCTGGGTCATAAGGCAGTTCCATTTTTAATTTTTTGAAGAACCGCCGTACTGTTTCTCCCTGTATGTGTCAGGATCCTCGGAAGCCACTGCTCCACCAGAGCCCAGGATAAGTGCCTGCGAGC
Organism: Miniopterus schreibersii; assembly: GCF_964146895.1. Lineage (NCBI taxonomy): Eukaryota > Metazoa > Chordata > Mammalia > Chiroptera > Miniopteridae > Miniopterus > Miniopterus schreibersii. The sequence goes on along the minus strand of NC_138102.1, from coordinate 72,390,899 downwards.
AAGTGAGTCTGTGTGCGGGCCCTTTAAGAAGATGCCTGGTTTCCCAGCCGCCCTGCATCTCACCTGAATGGACGGAGAATCCTGGCTGATTTTCATAGCCAGGTGTTGTGAGGGGTCCTTTTCCTGGCACTGGAGCCCAGAACTGGGGAGCCTGTCTGGAGCTCAGACCCCTCATTCCTAAGGGGAACCTATGCAGCCGAGAGATCCCTCCCAATTCTCAACCCCACATATGGGCGTGGGGCCAGGCAGTTTCGTGTGTCTGCCGTGTCTTCCAGTCTCGATGTGGCTCTTTATGTCCTTAGTTATAGGACTTCTGCTCAGCTGGTCTTCAGATGGTTGTCCAGGTTGATTGTTCTGTAATTTACTTTTAATTTTGAAGCGGTCATGGGAGGAGGTGTGCACAGCATTCACCTACTTTACCGTCTTAACCAGAACCTGAACTCAGTTTTCATAGGCTTACTATGAAAGAGAGGAAACAGCTAAATAGGGTAACAGCATGGACATTATATAGTAAGTATTTGCTGGTCTCACATGGCAGTGTGCACTTCTTTCTTGGTAGCAGCACTTCAAGTTTTCCTTTGGAAGCCAGGTTTCTTCTTAACCCGTAGAATTCAAGTGGTATTAGCATCGTCTCCCGGCTGCAGGGTGGAGGGTTGGCCCCAGGCCCAGGGAGTCAGCATTCAGAGTTTCCTCCTTACCCTGCAGACCCCAGAGACGGCATGTGAACCCAGCCAGGTTAATGAGACCCAACCCTAAAGTATTTGTTGAGCTCACAGGAAAAGGTTTTGGTTTTATTTTAAACGTAGGTTGCCATATGATACAACATGCATCTGGAGCTCCTGGTAGTCATTTTGCCTCTGTTATAACCTGCTTAAAAATGAAGCCCCTGCAGAGGGTAGCAGAATTAAGAGGTGAAGAACATTTCTGATAATACTATAATTTAGTACATAGAGTTAGACGTACCTGAGCCCGTCATCCCTTGGACTTTTCACTTAAACATGTGCCAATAAATCCCCCTTCTTACTCTAGCTACTTTAAATTTTGTTTCTGTCATGTGAAAACAGAATAGTTCTACTGAAGTGTTTTGCTTTAAGAATTGTATCACTTTCAAGTAATTCTATTAGTTTTGAGTTAAAAAGAAACAGTGGCAGTTTCCAAATAACTATGTTTTCCTCTGAAAGGGAAACTTATTTTCTCTTTCTAATATGTTCTAATAATCAGAAATTTAAGCTCAGTTTTAAAACTTTTCTCATATTGAAGAACAGAATTTTATATCAATTACACTCAAAAGAGTCTTTAATCAAATCGTAGGTATAGAAAGTCATTAATTTTATGTAAAACGTTTATTTTGTTTTTATATACTCTAGCCACCCTCTTGGTGGGAAGGACTTAGGTTTCTGGACCAGGTGCTGCTGACGGTGTGGAAGTGAGGCCTGCACACGAGTTTAGGGTCTGTACCTGCCTTGCCTGACAGCGCCTGGGGTCTCAGACCTCTCTCTTCTGGGGTTCAGTATGATATCTTAGCACCAGAGATTCCCACTTTTTCAAAGTGCCTCTGAGGAGATTATCTCATGTTTAGTCTCACTGTAGGTTTTGTGAGCCATCTGAAGATATGCAAATGTATTTAGGCAGAACATGGTTTTGTGATATCTGATCACTTTTGTTAACTCAAGCTAGTCCTTTCAGATAGTAAAATTTCCTGAGTTGTTTGCTCACCATTTCAAAATGAAAACACTCTTTGGACCTATAAACTAAAATAAACCAGAATTCCAGCTATTTTTGTCTTATCTGCGGATTATTTAGGAAGTACTCTTTCAGATCTTTCTCTCTGATGTCTTTATCAGTTACCTTTTTCAAAGAGAAATTTTATCTTCACACACCATTGATGATGAACCTTTCGAAAGTTGTCATTTATCTGGCAGTACAAATTAAATTAATGTGTTATCCTGTGGGCTTCTTGGCTGTTTGAAACCATTTCATTTCTGTACTTTTGTCTCTGGTTTGTTTTCATTTAAGGAAATTAAAGCAGATACAGACTTAAGAACATTAACATTACAAAAGTAGTTGATTGTGTTGGGAAAATCTTTCCGCATGGAAACAAAATTCAGACTTCACTAAAGTGGCTTGGTTTCCAGTTGGACTGTAGACCTAGGGTGGGATTCTTGAAGAGGTTAACTATGATATAATTCAGAGGCAAGAAGATGGGCCAGGCCTGCTTCCTGTATGATTTAATGGTTGGCTAAGCCAGCTTAACAAACAATGAGCTTGCATGCATGTTGAAGCAATAATCCTCAATTGGTCCAAAGGGAGATGTTGACACTTCATAGGGGAAGGAAAGCAGTTTAGTCCATCCGGCATTGTCTGTGTCTGAGATACTTTGCAGGAGCCACTCACTTCCAGAGAATTCCGTTTGACAACAGGACTTAACAAATGAATCACAGGGTTGTTGTGAGAAGGATCATTTAGATTCATCTGTACAATTTTGACTATTTTCTGGTTCCTGTTTCTTGCTGTTCAAGCCATTTTAAAGTATAAAAATGGTAAGGAAAGTTTGGTGGTAGGTGAGAGATCTTTTTTTTTTTATTGATAGGTTCATTTAGAAATAAACAATTTATCAGTCTTCATTGAATCACAAATAATAATAAAGCAGAATTTAGGGATATGGGGAAGGCATCTCTGTGCTGTTGATTCTGCAGAGGCCTGGAAGGCAAGGATCCTTAGAAGGTGGTGCGTTGGAGACATGCAGTGAGGAGGCAAAGGATATTTATTTTGATTATGTCCCTTCCAGTGGTTTCCCTTTGCTGTGAGAGTGCCATAGGAACTCCTTCATGCCATCCACAAACCTCTGTGGGATCTGGCCCTACTGCACTGTGACCTTCTCATGCCACCGGCCCATTGTTTACCAGGCCCGAGGTATACAGGCCCAGTTTATCCTCAACAGTCCACACAGGGCATTTGCATCTGAGTACTATTGACCAGAACCAGAGCTCGGTAGGATCTTCTGATCCTTCGACTTTAATCTAGAATGGCATTCAATGCCTTCTCTAAACCTGCCTAAAATTGCTTCTACTCTATATCCAATCACTCATCCAATGACCATATTTTCCTTTCTTCCTAGTGGGCATCATTATATGAAATTATTTTTTAGCTTGTCTATTTTCTGTCTCTTTCTACTAGAATATATATTCCATGAGGGCAGAACCTTATTTACCATCATATCCCTAGCACTTAAATATCATTTGACACAATATAGGGGCTCAATTAACAATCAACATTTGAATTTTCTAGACCTGTTTGAATGCTGATCCATTGTTACATATTTATCAAATGTACATAAACATTTCTATTGCCCCTTGCCATTATGGGGAAAACTTGAACCAGGTGAAATAGCACCCATCCTCCCTCCCTCCCTCCCTCCCTCCCTCCCTCCCTCCCCATACCTGCCAGAGGTCCATGTCTGTGGTTCAGACAAATTGGCTGGTTTTATTGGGTGAAAGAGGAGAGAAGACAGTGGAGCTAACAATTGACATGCACTTCTCGCTTGGAGGAGACACCTTCCTCTGAAACATCCTGCTGACACAACAGCAGCCGCCTTTTCCCCACCACCCCGGGAACATGCACACTGTTACACAGCAGGGACCTCCATTTTCTGAAATCATCAAGTTTCTGAAAGTTTCTTGCCATTTCTCCGCATGTGACCTTTGAGTCTGCTTTATGAAATGTGTTGTCCTGCCACCTGGCAAAACCCCAGGACAAGAAGCGAGCTCTGGGGAAGCTCCGTCTCCCGGTGGGCCTTTCCATGACTTGGGGCCCGCAGAGCAGGCCGATGACTGAGACTGTCATCGGGTTCATTTCATCTCTCCCTGTCCAAACATCCTCCTGCCCTGGTGTGTGATAGAGGAAACAGAAAGAAACTTGATAAAGATTATTTTTGTGAGTCAATTTAATGGTAGCAAAGACATCAAACGCCACCCTAGATTCAGCTGCAAAGGCTTGATGTAAAAGGAATTGCATTTTCATTGTTTTTTTGGAGATGGTAGGATGGCAAAGATTAGCAGCTTCATACACCTGCAGGTCCTTTATTGGTGACTGTCACTTTACTGAGACACACGTGACCTGCTTTATCTGGAGGCACAGCCATTTGGTTTGAATGATATCTAGAATTCCTTTGAAATGGCAAAGGACTGTCCTCAAACATCGGTGCCCTCCTCCGGCAGACACAGCTCTGTGGTCACCGGAGAGTAGGGCCACCGGAGAGGTCAGCTGGCCAGGCTCTCAGAAATGCCCTGAGACCTCAGGGGCTACAGATTTAGAAGACAGAACAGTGGGTGCAGGGTTAGGGGTGTGAGGAGTTTCTGCATGGATGGGAGCAGGAGAAAGGAAGTTTTGAAAAGAAGGGCTGGTTTCTAGTCAGTATGGTTTGTCCTAGGCTCATTTCAGAGCAAAATCACTGTTTTCTTATTCTTTCTTTCTTTCTTTCTTTCTTTCTTTCTTTCTTTCTTTCTTTCTTTCTTTCTTTCTTTCTTTCTTTCTTTCTTTCTTTCTTTCTTTCTTTCTTCTTTCTTTCCTTTCAAAGATAAGCAAAGCAAACATATCACTCTCTCCTGGGTCTGAGTTTTCTTCTTGTCTTGACCAGCAGATGCTTTCGATTACTGGCGTCTTCCCAGAGCGGAGAGATGCTTTAAATTCCTATCAGGGAAGATGAAGCTTACCCGATGGAACTGGACTTTTGTTCCCTTTGTAGTTAGACCATTTGAGAGGTGGTGTTTTCTGTTGAGATTACACTCCCAGCCCCCAAAAACCAATGAGCTAATATTGGCATAAAGATTGGCTTTTGTAATTATTTTGGCAACAGGTACACTCTCTTATTAAGAAATGCACAGCATCTTCTTTAATTCAAAGCTGTCAACTTTTATCAAGCATCTACTATGTGTCAGGCCATGTGCTGCACTCAGAGGAAGAAAGGAGATAGAGTATGCTCTTTATGAAAGTAGAAAACAAGATGCCTATAAGAAACAGTTGTGTGCTTGGGTTCTCATTTTATTATAATTCAAAATAGTCACTTACTGAACACTTAACTTTTGTCAGGCACTTTGCACAAATCATCTCCACTCCTTGCAACAATCTGGCTAAAGAGATAGTATTAATTTTAATTTGCAGCCAAGGAAACTAAGACTCAGAGAGGATGAATGAGTACCATTCCAAGTTTATATAGCAAGGAAGTGATTCTGATTCATTGTGTACTTTTTTCAGTTGGACATAATCAAGATAGGAATGTATTTTTAAATAAAGCCACTTTATATGCTAGGTTTTAAAGATCATTATGAAAGAGTTGAACAAGGAGAGAGATTATCTTTATAAACTTTAAAGATCGATTTCTAGTATGTCGAAAGGATTGAGAACCATTTAACAGAGAGCCAGTATATGGCATAGACTGAGACAAATAGGAGATGATTTCTGAGAACTTGGAAGGGAGATTTTCTTCTCTGGTCCATTATTGCAAACAGGAATAAAGTAAAAACCCAGTATTTTGTTCTGAAGATGTAAAGCCCAAGTGAAAAATGGACAACAGGCCTTTAATGTAGCCATCCTTTCCCGTTAGAAGGAAAGGGGCGGGAACCTTAAATATTATAGCTCAGCGACTCATTTTTTATTATATACCAAAGAGTCAGAACTTTTTATCTGGCAAATCAGTGCACACACATTTGTATATTCTCACAAAATACACTGATGTGTGTGAAGCAAGAGTTTCATGACATATTACCTCTACTACATATAAAATACTGTAATATCTTCTATTCTAGTTAATGCAGTAGGTTCTGGTCATGAACCACTGTCTAATGACTCACTACATGCGTTTGAAAAGTGAGGCTCCTCTCTTTATCCCTAACACCAGAAACATCAGTAGCCAAAATACCAGCACTAACACCCTCCCTAGGCCACATCATCATGTACAACACACATGCCCCCCCCCAAATCCTCCACACACCCCTGTGCTTTAAACACCAGGGACCTCTGGCATCCACACCACTTCATGTGCACATGAGGGAAGTGTCTCATTTGTCAGTGATACTCTGCAGATTGATCACTGTGGGGACTTTTTTCCCCCAGTAAATGAAAATATTCTTTTTTGGGGTGCTTTTTGACATAACTTTTGTAACTGAAAAAAGAAGAAAAACTTTGTTACTTAACAGTCTTACAATTCGACTGGGAACTTCATCTTTTATTTTAGGGAAAGAGGTGAAAACTTGAAAACCTAAATGAAATGCAAGCCCAATAAATGATTTGAGGGTTAATATTTCAATTACAAACATGATGGTTTTTATAATAGAATTTTTTTTGAAAATAGTGGTCCCGAAGTTTTGTGTTAGGGAAAAATAAATCGTCTTTCACCAGAATTATCCATTTCAATTTTGTTTTCTCATGAAAAATGCAACAGAACAAAAACTTTCGTCTTTTAATTTTTTGAGAGTCAGTGTTAAACTGGTCTGAGCCACTGAGGGTTTCTCACCAAACTTTATAGTGTCCTTTGTGAGAAGAATAATACAGTTTACTCTGTGATGTGCTGCTCTGTTTTGTTTGATATCATTTTTAGCACAAAAACTGCAGAGGAAAAATATTGAAGAGCAATTGGAGTTTGACTATGGGACTATGACAAGTTTTCATAAAGCTTACAATTTTAAAAAATTATTGAATAATGGAAATAAGATACTAAGATAATAGAAATAAGATAATAAACAATTGATTTGATGAGTGGCCTGTAAGCGTGAGACTTCACTGTAGATATGAAGTCACTACAAACACTTTCTGTCATCATGGTTCTTGAGCAGAAACATGACATCATCTTAGAGATTCCCTTTTCCACACACCACACATTATGAGCCATTGTTATGTCCTATTAATTCTGTCCTCAAATATACCGCGAATCCACCTGTTTCTCTTTCTCAAGTCAAAGGCACCGCCTCTTTTGTCGGGGATGTCCTTAGATGACACGGCTGCCTTGTCATCTACCCCTTTTCCATTTTGCCTTCTCTAATCAGTTTTCACCATAGCTCTCCAAGTGAACTGTTAATAACATAAATCAGACCATGGCCTTGTCCTGTGTACTGGGAAGTGCATTTCTAACACAGTAAAGAAGCCCATAAAGCTCTGCAGGGTCTAGCTTATGCCCATGTCACTAAGTCACCACTTCTTGCCACACTGGCCTCCTTTCCATTCCTTGAACTCACTGGGCCCCTTTCCTTCTCAGAGTCTTCCTACATACCTTCTGATGCCAGATTTTTTTGAAGTTGCTATTTATGTTCAGAAAAACCAAGTAGATCATGAGATGATAGACTTAAATCTAAGCAATTATATTAATTATAAATAGACAATGCTTCAATTAAAGTATGCTTCATTAAAGTATGAAGATTGTCAGATTGGATAAGGTACAACTTAATGCTACTTTCAAGAGCTGTATCTAAAAATATAAGGATGTGGCCCTAGCTGGTTTGGCTCAGTGTTTATATCATTGGCCCGAGGACTAAAGGGTCTTGGGTTCGAGTTCAGCCAAGGGCACATACTTCGGTTGCAGGCTCGATCCCTGGCCCTGGTTGGGGGATGTGCTGGAGGCAACCAATTGATGTGTCTCACATCCATGTTTCTCTCTCTCTTCCTCTCCCACTGTCTCTGAAAAGCAATAGAAAAAATATCCTCAGGTAAGGATTAAAAAAAATTTTAAATTTAAAATATAAGGATCTGGCCAGTGCTATAAACCAGGAGGTCACGGTTTGATTCCTGGTCAGGGCACATGCCCAAGTTGCAGGCTTGATCCCTAGTGGGGGGTGTACAGGAGGCAGCCGATCAGCGACTCTCTTTCATCATTGATGTTTCTATCTCTCTCTCCCTCTCCTTTCCCCTTTCTGAAATCAATAAAATAATAATAAAAAGTTAAAATATAAGGATGTAAAAAGATTGGAAATAAAGAGATGGAAAAAACATAAAATGCAAATACCAATGTCCCCCCCTCAACACTCCCCCCCAAAGGCAGTGTAGCTATATTAATACTAAGAAAACTTCAGAGCAAAACATTATCAAACATTATCAAACATAAAGAAGCTTTAATTCACCTGGGAGTTATAATTCTCAAATTTTAGCCAGTTAATAATATAACCTAATTAAGACCAAATTGACAGAACTAAGAGGAGAGAGAGAAAAATTCACCAGTAGTAACAGATTGTCATACATCTCTTTCAGTAATTGAGAGAAGAGGCAGAAAGTTAGTAAGCATTTAGAAGGTTTCAACACCATAACAAACTTTACCTATGGACATATAAAGAACACCAAGCACACAAGTGCAAAAACCCAATTTCGGCTAGTAGACCTGGAACACATAAAAAACTTGATGAGATACTGAGTCAAAAATCAAGTCTCAAAATAGTTGAGGGTTAAAATTTTACAAAAGATTAATAATTGATCACTATTCATTTAAACCCCATCACTAACAATCATCTTTAAAATAACAGTAAAATCTTGAGTATTCCTATAGGTAAAATTAAGAATTATACTGCCAAATAAACACTGGGTCGAAGAAAAAAATCTCAGTGACAATTAGAAATATTTTGACATGAATGATAATGACATTTTGACATATAAGAAAGTACAAAATTTAAAGCCATCTCTGAGGAAAATTTATAGCCTTAAATGCATATGTTAAAATAAAGACTAAAAATTAATGAACTGAACACTGATCTCAGGAACTTAAAAAAAATGAAGAAAAAAGAAATGGAAAGAAAATATAAGTAAGGAAAAAATAAAGATAACATAAAACACTGATAATTTAAAACAAAGGTATAGAGCAGAGACTATCATCAAAGCCAAAGTGTATTCTTTGAAAAGCGTGTTAAAATTGCCAACTGAAACAAGGAGGAGGTGGTGTGGACAGCCAGGCGTTAGGAATGAGGGCAGGGTCCACCGTTAGGGTTTCTTGCAGACACTGAACATACAATAAGAGGATATTATGACAAACTTCAATAAGTACAAATTTTATGAAGAAAATATTAGCAAGTTAAGTCAATGAACATATAAAAAAGTTAATACAGCCCGGCCGGGCGTGGCTCAGCGGTTGAGTGTCGCCCTAGGATCCAGGAGATCGAGGTTCGATTCCCGGTCAGGGCACATGCCCGGGTTGTGGGCTCGAGCCCCAGTCGGGGGCGTGCAGGAGGCAGCCAATCAATGACTCTCATCACTGAAGTTTCTCTCTCTCTCTCTCTCCTTTCCTCCCTCTGAAATCAATAAATATATATTTTTTAAAAAAAGTTAATACATGAACAAATTGTGTTTAAATCAGGGATACAAGGTTGGCTTAATGTACTTTTCTGTGCTAATTACATATGGACAAAAAAATCATATGATTATCTCCTTATATGCCAGTAAAGTATTTAGTTAAATTCAACATTAGTTCATGATAATTCTTAGTATACCAGGAAAAAAGGATGTTTTCTTAATCTTAAAAGGGTATCTACCCCCAAATCTACAGTATATTTTATATACGTACACCCCAAATCTACAACTAAGGCTCGTGTCCTGTCAGGGGTCCTTCTGGCCTCGTTCAGACCTATGTTGTGCCACTCAACCTTGAGTTGCTTATCTCCTCTGTGGTTTTGTAAAAAAAAAAAAAAGATTAGATTAAATATATTATAATGGTTTGAAATGAGAGAATGCCAGTTTTACCAGGAATTCGGAGTTGGCAGGGAAGGCCACGCAGGGAAGACAGGCCAAGGTCAAGCCCTAGAACAACTGAAAGAAGTCAGCTAGTGCTGAGAGGAGGGGCAGCTATTGTAAGGCCAGGAAGGCTGGGTCCAGAGCCCAGGAAATGCAAGTTCATCAAGAGACAGGGCTACTGTCTGATTGCAGGCTAAGTTCCCCACAGCATAACTTCTGCTTCCAGGTATTGGTGAGAACTCTGCCTCTGGGTGTTAACTGTGGCCAGACACACGCTGGCCCAGGGCAAGAGACTGCTCAGGTGCTAGGGGTGCCCCAGATAACCCTTAGACTCCAGGTAAATGAGACAATTCTTCTACTCCTTGGTTCCAGTCAGTAATAAGCCAGGATAATTTTTATGTCTGAGGTTTATCATTATGAGAAGATAGAAGAAACATTGATTTTTTAGCAGTTTCCTCCACCTGGTTCAATATTTTTGGATATTGTATCTTACATCATGGGGTCTTTTATAATTTAACTTGAGAGCTTATTAGTTTCCAGTGAAATATTTTGATACAGTTGTCCTACTTCACAGAAACAATTCTGAGAACTACATAAAAAATAAAGTAGCTATTATCGCAGTCATCATTATTACTTCTGCATGTTTTCTGTGTTTCCCCAACCACTTCATTCTGGGAATAAAAACAAATCACAATAACAGTTACAAGACAGCATTTCTCTCGCTCCAGCTAGCTTTCTCAGATTCCTCCAAATAGCTCTGGAGTCTCCAGCAAGTGTCTCACACCTATTCTATGAATGCATCCTCTGGATTACACTAATCACCAGCAGGTTTACTCCCCTTCCCCTCTGGGGAAGGTTTCCAGTTGTTGTGGTCCTGGTGTCATTGGTAACCAAGAGTTTCTGTGATTTCTGCTGATGCCCACCCAAGGGTGGCAAGAGCCTCACATCCAGAGCACTGAGGTGCAGCCCAGGACTGAGTGTCATCTCCCATAAATTGACAAATGCTACTGAACAAATGCCACTAATATCTTGCATTTCTCGTGCCCCACTAAGATTTCAGATAAGCCACTCATATTTTTTGGCACTGCATTTATTGAAATTTCTCTGCCTGGAGCTCATGCATGCCTGCTGGGGCAGTCCCTTTATATTCAAAGAGCAGACATACAGTTGTTCTCAAGGTCACTTTTTTCCCCCTTATATCATTGTCCGTTGTCCTAGAAGAAAACTGTTTCCTTGTCACTCCTTTTCCTTTGCATTTCTGTCCTAGGAGGCTCCTTGGTCTCTCGTGTAGATTGGTCCACAGAGAATCCATCTTTCAGTTCTCCAGACATACCAGATACACCTGACTCTGAAGGGGACAGAGGGCTTCAGCTCAGAGACAAGACACAAAGAAGTTTCTCCCTAGTCTGCCCCCGCAAAAGAGGGAAGGGCTTAGTGCTTTTCACAATTAGATCTTAAAAATACTCCTTCCTGATCATGTGAGATTGTGAGTGACCGGAATAGGAGATGCTGAGGAGGGAGGCTGGCATGCACATACTTCACCCCCCCCCCCCATTGTCCTGGTGTGGAATGTGTATTTTTCTTGAAGGGTTTTATTAATTGAGAAACTATGGAGTTTGTGTGGGTATGTTTGAAGTGAAACTCTCTGCTTTCTAATATTCCAAAAACTAATTATCTTGTATCCTCTTATGGGTTGAAGGCTTTCAGCAAAATAGGGGATTTTTTTAATTATAGGCAAGTAAATCAGCAATAAATTTCTCCAAAGCAAATACTGTAAACTTTTCTATGCTAGAGGACCAAACTCCTGAAATGTAAGACTAGTTACCTGCTTCATTAAGAAACATGAATGCAAACAAATTTTATGAAAAAATTATGGAAAGCAATTGGCTAGAGAGTGATTACAGAGGTTAATCTGTGTACTAATTGGCTTGTTTAGGATGTACAACCAAACCAGATTCACCTATCATTTCTGGTGTAAGTAAATGATACAGCATTATGGCAATTAAAACATGATTTATTTTTCCACAGTGTTTCTACATTCACTTAAAAATAATCATTTGGGTTTAATCCAAATCAACGAAAAATATACAGCATCTAAATGGAGCTTTTTACCTTTCATGTAATTTTTCCTGTTGCTGAATGTATAAAATGGTGCAAGACAGAACTTCATTTCTGAGCTGCAAAGCTGAAAGGATATTCTCGCAAGGCGTATGCCTTCCTCACAGCCCTATTTATTTATGCTGCAGGTTATTATTCTAGTGAATGTGACACTGCAGTCATTCGTACAGTCACAAATTATAATATGTATGTGCAAATTATAACATTCTAGCACAGAGCAAGGAGCAGAGCTGTATCTGGTGATGAAAGGATAAGTAATAGTCACTTGATACAATAAGGAAAATAAACCATGACAGTTTTTTTAACCAAGGGAGCTTTTTCCCTTGCAAGATACTTATTGCTGCTAAATTAAGAGTTTTTAGCTGACACACGCCAAAAATGCCATAGAGGGCAGGCAGGCTGATGGTATGCGCTGACCACATGCCATTCCTGGGCTGAAGCTTCGGCCCCTGCATTACGAACATGGTGACATTGTCAGCCCTCGACTTTCTGAGTCCTGTGGGAAGCCACTCCCCTGGCACGATACTCTCTCTTTGTTGTGAGAATGACTCTTGACCACACAAAATGCCGGAGGTCCCAAACCAGAGAACCCGGGGTTGATGAAAGGGAGAGGCGGCAGGGAAGCAGAGCGTGAGAAGACCCCGTTGGGAAGGACAAGCACAGCTTTCTGCGATGCTGGCAGAGAATGCAAAGATGTGTCTACCCGAGACATCAGGGGGCACATAGCCGCCTCTTGCCTTGTGACCATTCTATAGGATTTTAGAACTTTGGGATGTCTTCTCCTTGCATTTTTGTTTAACTGGATGTGTCTGTGAGCTCCTCAGTGATAGGTTTCAAGTTTTTATTAAGTGTCTAACTAGTAGGCACCTAATAGTTATTGTCTGGTGGTGGTGGTGGTGGTGCTCCTGCTGCTCCTGCTGATGGTGGTGACGGCAGTCGCAGCTAACATTTATTCACTGAGCATTTTATATGTATTATCTAATGTTATCTTCATAACAATTGTATGGAGGCATTATTTTTTTCCATTCATAGATAAAGAACAGAGAGTATGTTCCTTACCATGGGCGACACAACTGGAAAGTGGAAGAGCTGGGGATCAGATCAGATGCAAATAGTTGAATGACCTATCGCGTAGAGCAAGCACTGTCGCCTTTATATCCGTGGGCCCAGAAGCTGTGTGCTTTAATTGTTTTTTCTCTTTGGTTCTCTGATTGAGTGATATTTTTTCTACCATGTCTTCTAATTCGCTGATCTGATCCTCAGCTTCCCTTAATCTGCTTGTTCCTTCCAATGTAGTTTTTATTTCTTCTAAGTCATTCTTAGTTTCCTTTATAGTTTCCATGTCTTTTCTCATGCTGTTGAGTATCCTTATGATCAGTGTTCTGAACTCTAGATGATAGATTGCTTATCTCCATTTCATTTGGCTCTTTTTCTGGAGACTTCTTTTGTTCTTTCATTCGGGGCATGTTTTTTGTCTCCCCATTTTGACTGCCTGTTTGGATTTGTTTCTATGTAGATCTGCTAGGACTCCCAGTCTTTTTGGAGGGTCTCTGGTGCGGGCCAATGTCAGATGCTGTTTGTGGCTGGCACTGAGTACCCTATTTGAAGCTTTCTGCACTCCACAGCTTGTTGTTCCCTCTGCTGGGGCTGGGTGCATTTGGAAAAGATCAAGATGCGCACAAAGGTCTGCTTTTCCAAGCCCTGGGTCCAGAAGCAAATCAGGCAAAGTCTCAAAGCACCCAGAGGCTGATGGTTATTCGGTCTCTCAATGAGCCTCAGGCTGTGGAAACTCCACAGAGTGGAGATCTAGCTGAGGTGCATTTGCTTTCCTCCGTGATGGCATTACTGTCTTTGTGGGGGGGCACTAAACGGGTTGGAGGCCGCTTCTCAGTACTTGAGCCAAATAAAGCAGAGACAGGGTTGAATCGTATATGAGTGTTTATTCAAATAATACTGGCAGTATGGAGAGAGCAGCAGGTCATCCTGAAAATTCTGCTCTCCCATCTTCTAGCTGGCTGATTTAAATTAGGGATAAAGAAGAAAGGCTACATGCAAGGGAGAGAGGGGACAGGATAAGGGCTGCAAGGTCCATGGCCCATGTGACTCCTTCCAGCATCTGGAAGCCTGATAACAAGGTAGTTACTTTTCTATGATGTTAAAAACAGCTCTGCCTGTTCCCAGGACCAGAGAATAGTCAGTATTCCTGAGGCAAACTCCTGGAGGGAGTCAGAGGCCAGGCGTGGCAACCAAGTCAAAGTGAGTCCTGTCCTTGGTCTGCTCAAAAAAATGTTTTTCTTTTCTGAGTAATGGACCCATCTGGACTCCAAGGCATCTTATTGGGCTCCAAGGAATCTTATCTTTTTGTAGCCCTGTTTTTCTTCTTACAAACATCTCCAGTTTCCTCTTATCTATATAGTTAATAAGGTGAATAATCATTAGCAACTGTGGTCCTATTCCTGTATGTGCCCTTCCTCTGTCATTCACACTCTAGAAGTTAGGTTGGGATACATTAGGGAACAGTTGCTTTTTTTAAATGTTTTTTTCTTTCTCTTATAGAAGAGCAAGAAGGCAAAAACAGGATCATTGGAAAATGATGAGTATCCACACATAATCCAAAAGTATCGCTTTCTTATCCAGGGAGAGGAAAGGAGTAGACATTTAGGAGTAGGGCCGTGGATGAAGGATGATGTAGTCGGGGGAAGGGTTGTAATTCACTGGTTGCGGCAACACTGGGCCTAGCCTTAAGAACACAAGCTTGTGACCAGATGCAAGTTTTCTAGGCCCAAAGGAAGTTGGGAGGAGGACCCATGTGGATTGTTACATACCCCAGTCTTAGGTTTCTTAGAGTCTCTGTTTATTGAGTACCTAAAAACTGTTGTGATTGACTCATAAAACAGAAAAACATGTCTGACCAGAAGAGTGTGGCTTGATTTAAAATAGTAAGAGCCAGTTTAGATTTTTGGAGAGAAAATTCAAGTTCTGCATTTGAAAATCATTGATAAAGATTCCCGTGCTCACTTTATGCTAAAATACAGAATCTGTGGTGCCAGTGTTCCCTTTTATAACCTTACATGGCTGTATTGTCACTTAGGTCTATCCTGTTTAGCATTCTGTCTCTGATACCCTGGACTACTTAAATGGGTACTCAAATGTCTCTGTAGCAATGAAAATTCCTCAGCACTGAAGAGTACATTTTAGGGCATATGGTCTGGTTTAAAGTTACTTAAGCAATCTCCCTAGAGACCATTTGAATTTAATGAAACAAACTCCGTATATATTTAATTCATTAAAAAGTAATATTAATGCATAAGAGAATGGCATTTTTGTAATTTGTGCGCTCTAAGACCCTGGACAGGCTTTTAAAAAAATTACTGCAGCATGGATGGACTTGGAGAGTATTATGCTAAGTGAAATAAACCAATCAGAGAAAGACAAGTACCATCTGATTTAACTTACATGTGGAATCTAATCAACAAAATAAACTAAAAGTGGAGACAGACTCATGGATACAGAGAACAGACCGACAGCTGTCGGAGGCGGGGGTTGGGTGCTGGGTGAGAAGGGTGATGGGATTAAGCAAAGAAAAAAGACTCCTGGACACAGACAACAGTGTGGTGATTGCCAGAGGGAAGGGGGTGGGGGAAACAGAAGAGGGTAAAGGGAGAGTAAATGCCGATGGAAGGAGACTACAATATACAATACAATATATGGATGATGTATTGTAGAATTGTATGCCTGAGACCTATATCATTTTATTAACCAATGTGATCCCAATTAACTCAATTTAAAAAATATAAATAAATATAGTACTGATACACACAAAAAATCTAGTTTAATGAAAAAATCAATTAATGTAGGTAAGCCCCATTTAAGAAAACCCAGATTGCCTTGACTGATGTGGCTTAGTGTGTTGAGTGTTGTCCTGTGCACCAAAAGGTCCCCAGTTTGATTCCCAGTCAGGGCACATATCTAAGTTGCAGTTTTAATCCCCAGTCAGGGTGCATGCAGGAGGCAACTGATCGACGTTTCTCATTTCTGTCTCATATCGATGTTTCTCTCTCTCTCCCTCTCTCGTCCTCTCTCTCTAAAGAAAAAAATTCAGATTAACAAAGTAGATAAACTGTTAAACTGGGCCACCATTAGTTGTTTGTATTATAAATATATTTTTAACTTTGTAAAAAAGAAAAGGCTAATTTAAATAATAATTCTAATATATTAAGGGTCATGTGGGCCTCCAATGATTTGGCTGAGAAGTGGTAAGAAGAAGGAAGGAAGGAAGGGAGGGAGGGAGGGAGGGAGGAAGGAAGGAAGGAAGGAAGGAAGGAAGGAAGGAAGGAAGGAAGGAAGGAAGGAAGGAAGGAAGGTGTTGAGGACTCAACCTGATTATCAGTCAGAAATAAAAGATAAATAAAAAACTTAATATGAGTTAAAGGGAAATATCATTTGACTTACTAAAATAAATTTGTATTTGAACTTCTTTTAACATGTTTCCATGGAAATCCTAGAATAATTAGAAAAAATATTGAGAAGAGACAAAAAGCTAAGCTTGAGAATGAATGCAGTTGTATATAGCTGAGGGAACCCTATCCTCTGGGGCTTTCTTTTGGCCTGTCTTACTCCTGGGGAATGATATGATGACCACAGGCTGTAGCTCCATCTCCACAGTCAGGTTGTTAGTTACTGGGAGCAAACATTTACTGGGCCCTTTATGATTTACATAGGAGTCTTTGGTTTCAAAAACTGCATATTCTGGAGTTAAATTAAGGTATGTCCATTAAAAAGACCACTATGCTTTTGATAAAAGTTTTGTTATAAACAACATTTCCCACACTTTTTGGTCTCAAGACTTCTTTACACTCTTAAAACTTACTGGGGACTCCAAAGAGCTTTCATCCATGCGGTTTATATCTATCAATATTTACTGCATTAGAAATTAAATAAAATATTTAATATATTTATACATTTAAAAACAACAGTAAACACATTACCTTTAACATAAATAAGACACTTTTTTGAAGAATATATTTTTCAAAATACAAATATTAATGAGATTAGTGGCTTTTTACATTTTTGTGAATCTCTTCTATATCTGACTTAGCTGGTTCAGTAGAAGGCATCTGGATTCTCTTACCTGCTTCACTGTTCAGTTGAGTGTGATACGTTTCAGTTGAAGAATATAAAGAAAATTTAGCTCCACAAATATATGTCACAGTAAAGGGAGGAGTATTTTAATAGCTGTTTTGGATAATAGTGGATATGGTTCTTGGATACTCTGCCAAAACTCAAAAACTGCTTTGATTCTTATTACGGCTCCAACAGTTTTACCCACTATTGTTTTTGTCCCATCAGTGCAAATACCAACACTGTAAAAAGGACAAGTAACATTTTAATATTATTATGAAAATAGATTTGACTTCTCAGAGCCCCCAGAAAGGATCGCAGGGATACCTAGGAGTCTACAGGACTTTGAGAACTGCTGTTATAGAAGATTTTAAAATGTGGGGAAAAGTCCATAATGTATGTTTTGGTGAAAAAGGCCCAAAATTATCCCATATTTTAAATAAAAATATAGTAGGAGCAAAAGTTGTAAGTAAGTGTATGTCAAACTGTTAAACAATGATAATATCTCAAGATGGAAGAATTATAGGTCATTTTCTTTTCTATTTTATTGTATAAAATTTTCTACACAAAATACTTGTATACTTATCACAGAACAGTTATTTATTCAGCCTTTAACATGTTAGAAATTAAATGTTTTGAAAATTTAAGCAAAATATAAAACCTCCAATAGTCTCATTACCCTAATAATACTGTTTTTACTCCTTTAAAAAAAAGTTTGTTCAGGTATAAGAACACTTAATATAAGATCTACCCTTAATTTTTAAGTGCACAGTAGGGCAGCGTTGACTGTAGGCACAATGTTGTACAACAGGTCTCTAGAACTTATTTGTTTTTACTTCTTGTTCATTTTCGTTTTTATTCATTTGTATTTATATATTTATATTTGAATAGTGCTTTTCATAGAGTAGCAGAAAAGTTATTTTTCCACTTATTATTGTATATGGCCAAGAAGCTTCATTCTAATTACAGAGGTGGGCAAAAGTAGGTTTACAGTTGTAAGTATGGAAACACAGAGATTATTCTTGTATTATTACTTATTAATTATTGTATTATTTTACCTATGAACAACAGTAAACCTACTTTTGCCCCCCCCCCCCATATATAGAAAATATTAGCGTTCTCATTACTGATACAAATTTTGGCTCATAGAGCGATGAACTGGCTAATCTAAATGGTACCCAATGACATTAGTTAATGCAATTTCTTCCTAAAAGTAAGCAACAGTGATTTTTTATTAACTGAGTTTAAATAAATGTAAGAATTACATCAATAATGAATAATTTTAGATCCTAAATTATACTGATTTGATTTTAATGATTTAGCAAATTCCTGTTTGTTCTTAAAGATTTAAAAATAGCCGGAGGCACTTTAGTTCGGGCAGTTTTGTTTAATGTTATTATCACCATAACTGTACTCTTTTCGCATGTAACCATTCTCAACCTGGTTTATTCCGCATGACTTAGGGCTAATGTGGAAAGAGAACTATTTCTAAGTTCTGGTGCTGATGTATGTCCACATAGGAGAGACTTCTGCTAGTTGGCATTTGGCTACAACCCATTTCTAGGTCATATGATTTCATTTCTTAGTAGCATGTGACGATGAGATCTAGGTGAGGACATTTCGACACAGGTCGACTCTGTAGGTTCACTCCCAGGTGGCTTTTTATCAGAAATGGTAAGAAATAATCGTGCAGCTTTGTTTCTTTCAGAGAAATTTTGCTCTTTCTGTCTATCACAAAGTAAATCCCCCAAACATTTTGTCTACTCTGATTATATACTTCAGTTCTTAACAGTATCTATGTCAAGTTTGTTACCTCCATTGAATTAGATGATTTATGGAAGCTGATAGGTATTGTTTGAAATACTGTGCACATGGGATGCTTTGTTTAACTTCCTGTCTGCTTCAAGATAGCCTTGGCTCACACGTCACATGAAATGTTAAATGATTATTAAAACATAACGTATGCACAGGAGAGTCATCCTGGCTGTAATAATTGATTCAGGCAGCTCTTGAGTCAGTCTTGGGGTAGAAACTCAGAGCGCTGCAGGTTGGGCAGCTTATTGTGACAGCTTCATTAATAGTTTGTTTGCTGTTTTAATAGTTATGCAAACAATTAAACTATTGCCTTTTTAAGTTGAGTGTGTGCTGGAAATACTCTGCCTGAGGTTAATCCCGGCTCTTCCACTTCAAGTGGTATCATTTGGGAGAGAGTTAGTGAGTTTCTGTGAATGTCTTTATCTGTAAAATGGGAATAACAGGGTTTCTGTGAGGATTAAATGAGCTAATACATGTAAAATGCTTAAAACAAGCAGGAAGCTTGTAGCATATATTAACTACTGCTATTAGTAGTACTATAATTCTTTTTTTTAGGTAAGCACATAAGAATGTTAACCAATGCACTCGAATTTCTACATTAAGCAGCCTAAACTAAAATGCCATAATGGAGTACACAGAGTTTGGGAGTCAAATTTGCATACTCTAGCCTCATTAAAGTCTATTTCAAGTGTAAGAGAATATGATGTTGCTTAAACAAAAATAAGAAAATGAAAATAGTAGAGTAAGAGAACAAGAAAGACGTACTGGTAAATATGTAATTTATTAAATTAAAAAAAAAATAGAATGGCTGAATAATAGAACAAAAATGCTGAATGCCAAAATGCTGACTTGGGAAGTTAAGGCACTCCTCCCAAAATACAAAGCAATGGGACAGAAGAATGAAAATATGAGAGAAAGTGGGACATGGAAAATCAATCCAAGAGGTCAAACCTTTATTGACTAAGAGTTCTAGAAGGGAACAGAGAAAATAGAAAAGAAATAATCAAAGAAATTATCAGAGCAATAACAGAAGACAGTTTCTCTAAGCTGAAGATAGACTTGTGTCTTGAGACTTAATGGCTTTGCCAATTGCCATTGCAATGAAAGAAAGCAGCCTATACCTAGGTGCAGCTTGATGAAATTTCAGAACTCCTAGGATGAAGAAAAACTTGTTTTCCAAAGATGAAAAGTAAAAAAGCTACCTAAGAAAGAGCATTAATTATGTTAGCAGACTTCTTTTGGCCACCCTGGATTCTGCAATAGAGTGAAACATAAAGCTTTAAAGTTGCCATGGAAAATTACTTTGAAACTAGAAATCTCAAACATGAAGGTAAAAGAAAGATATTTTTAGAGATGCAAAACCTTCTATAAAAGAATAACTTGAAAAAATGCCCGGGTTGCGGGCTCGATCAATGACTCTCTCATCATTGATGTTTCTATCTCTCTCTCTCTCCCTCTCCTTTCCTCTCTCTGAAATCAATAAAGATATATTAAAAAAAGAAAAAAAGAAAAAATGGACTATAAAATATCAAACTCATAACAATTATGGAATTTTATATTAAAATAACAATAAAGATTTTTATCCAACACATTGGTAATATTTAGTGTTGGTGAATCTGAGGAATATGTAGTCTCATGTATGTACTTTAGGGTGAAATTATAATAATTGAATGCAATCATTTGGATTATAGTTTGTAGCATATATTACAATTTAAAATACACATTCCACTTGATCTAACAATTCTAGATGTCTGTAGTAAGATAATTATCCTATGTATAGAAGGGGTATATACTTGGGGATACATTGTGCAAGGGGTAGGACTGAAAGATTGAGCAAAGGACATCCTCTCAGTAGTCTTCTGTACCATTTACATGACTTAAGTGATTATATTAAGTGCCCAAGAATTCAGAGGGAGAATGGGTCTTGAATCTGTCAGAAACTGCACTAACAAAAAAGAGATAAGCTTTGAGCAACTTTTATGAGAAACAAACTCAATCAAAAGAGAAAAGGTTGAGTTGAATCTTCTCCAAATTCAGGTGATTCAGAGCGTTCAGTTTAAAGCTGAAATGAAGCTTAAAAAGTATCACCCCAAAGGAAACCCTTTTTGAAAATTATGATAGTGTGAAAATTTGACTGTATTGTTTTCCATACCATATATCATCTCACTTTGCATTATTTTTACTTAATTAGACATTTGAAATGTGGAAAACAATATCTAGAAGAAAGCAGAAACATAGACTTAATGAGACTTAAAATTCATAAACAGAAAAGATAAATTCAAGTGTTTATATATATATTAATATTTTTATTGATTTTTTTTTGAGAGAGAGAGAGGAGGGAGAGGGAGAGGAAGAGAGAGGGAAAAACATCTATGTGAGAGCAAAATATTGATCGGCTGCCTCCTGCACCCCCCCACCAGGGATTGAGCCCCCAACCCAGGCATGTTCCCAGATCGGGCATTGAACCAGCAACCTTTGGTGCGTGGGATGAAACCCAACCAATTGAGCCACACTGGCCAGGGCACAGGTGTCTTTATATTTTAATCAAACAAATAATAAATCTGGTGTAGAAAGATAGCCGGCTCTCTTATTGCTCTCTCTTACTCGGAGTCCTTATCACATCATAATATTGTCCTTTTCTTCTTGCCACGTGCCTCAGGCTAAATTTAGTGACAGAGGGTGAAGCCAAAAAATACATTATTTCTTGATTTCTTCTTGGTTGGGCTGAAATGAGCTATGTAGTAAATTCTACTTGTATAAAGGGATTCAGAAATGTGGGGTCTCAATATCAAAATAAGAAAAACCAAGTAAGTTCTCCTTTCCTTAAGCAGCATACAGTAGAATTTTTAGAGGAGAGAAAGTTCGTAACTGGGGCTCAGGGGTGAAATATGGAACTGAGTGTAGTAAAGTTTAGTGGTCATGAAGTGACAATAGTTGCCTCTAGAGTTGTGATACCATGACTGAAGCACATAGCACAAGGCCATAATACCCAACAAATCCTAGCTAATGTGATTTAAATTAACAATTCACTTAACAAACTTCCACTGCGTGTCAGTGCTATGTGTCAGGCACTGTGTGAGGCACTCTCGCCGGCCTTTAGGGGAAGAAGGTAACCAAGGCTGAGGGCGGCCGGGCCTTGCTGTGCCAGGTACTTCAGAGCAAGTGACTCCTCCAAATGAAGAGGAAAGTGCAGTGAGCTGTGCTGTGGCTGGGTGATTCCCACTTGAGGCCTTTGAACTGAAACCCCTGAGCTATGGTATTTTTTAGTTAGTGTGAGTAGGGAGGTAGAGAGAAATTGCATATTAATATAAATTTATTATAGACTATAAAAGAACTTTAAATCCAAAATGTTCTGCTCACCACTGCTTTTCTTTTTCTTGGCCTTCTAGTTCAAAGAACAGTAAAATTTTTTTTTTTTTCTGCAGTATTTTAGAAAACTATGCCTTTCTGTTCTCACAGAGTATGAAAAAGCTTATTTAGAAACCTTTGTGCTTTTAAAATTTTTCATCCTGGATTTTCAAATAATGGGTAAGAAACAAGGGCTTTCAAGTACAAAATGTAGAGGTTTTAGTTAAAGGGTGATGAAATCGTGACTAGTCCCCCAAGCCTTTAATAGCGCTAGTTATTCTCTACTAATGCTGTAGGAATTGTGCTGTATCGAGCTGGGACATTTTATTCATATTCAACAGCATTATGTGCTTTTAATTAACAGTTTTACTTCCATTTTTCAGCTGCTATTGAAAAAGTGGTACCATATAGTATCCTACATTGGTTCATAATCATCCTCAAAAAACTTTACGCATCAAGCCTGCATAGAGCATTGTTCGCTAAGAATTGCATGGATCAAACCAACAGGTGCACTCTCTCTTCTCTAGGAATACATCATCCAAAATAAATTATGGGCGGGAATTAAAAATATAAAAAAATTATTAGCAACCCGAATGGGAGAAAATATTTGCAAATCATGTATCTGACAAGGGATTAATATCCAGTATATATAGTGAACTCCTATAACTCCACAACAACAAACCAAACAACTCAATTTAAAAAATGGGCAAAGGACTCTAATAAACATTTTTCCAAAGAAGACATACAACATACAAGTGGTCAACAGATATATGAAAAGTTACTTAAAAGCATTAATCATTAGGGAAATGCAAATCAAAGCCACAGTATGATATCTCCTTATACCCCTTATGATAGCCAGGATATAAAATAATAATGTTTTGGTAAAAATGGAGAGAACTTGGAACATGTGTGGATTGCTGGTAGGAATATAAAATGATTCAGCCACTATGGAAAAATAGTATTGCAGTTCCTCAAAAAAAGTAAAAATAGAATTGCCTTATGACCCAGCAACTCTACTTCTGGGTATATACCCAAGGGGATTAAAAGCAGGTCTCAAAGAGACCTTTGTACACCCATGTTCATAGCAGTGTTATTTACAACAGCCAAAAGGTGAAAGCAACCCAGTTGTCCCTCGGTGGATCAATGGGTAAACATACGATGTATACACACAGTGCACTGGTATCTGGCCTTTGAAAGGGAGGAAATTCTGACATGTGCACCATGTGTGAACCTTGAGGACATCATGCTGAGTGAAACAGGCCCAGTCACAAAGCACAACTGGATAATTGCACTTATATGAGGTACCTAGAAGAGTGAAATTCATGGAAATAGAGAGTAGAATGGTGGTTTCTGGAGGCTGGAGGCGGGGGAAATGGGGAGCTGTTTAATGGGTACAAACTGTTCTTTTTGCAAAATGAGAAGAATTCGGGGGACAGAGGGGGGTGATGGTTGTTGCACAACAATGTGAACGTACTTACTGCCACTGAATTATATAGTTGAAAATAATAAAGATGGTAAATCTTATGTTATGTGTATTTTACTATAATAAAAAATTATAAGTATACGTTATTTCATTAAATGCAAAAGTGAGTTGATGAAATGAGGGCTTTAAAAACAAAGTCAATTTTTCCTTCCTCCCTCCCTCCTCGTGCCCCCACCTCCTTCCCTCCCTTTCTTCCTTCCCGCCTAATATTTATCAAATACCATCGAAGTGCCTTGTATTATTCCTGAGACCTGGGATACTGGATCAAAAACAAAGTTACTGTTTAGAACTCATGTTGCTGAATAAGTTATGAGAGCAGAACCAGATAGTAAGCATATCAACTAATGCATGTATAATGGAATTCCAGGTGGTGATGTTATGAAAAATAATAAAGCAGGGTAAAGATAGAGAAATGCAAGCCCTGTTATACCCTGTTATAAATAGGGTGATCAGGGAAAACGTCTTTGAAATCTGAATGAAAAGATGGATATATCTGTATCAATAATATTGTAATAACTATAGTGATCATAGGGAATTGTAGGGAATATAATCAATAATATTGTAATAACTATGTATGGTGCCAGGTAGATTCTAGACTTATCAGGAGAATCACTTCCTAAGTTATATAAATGTCTAAGCACTATGCAGTACACCTGAAACTAAATTAATATTGTATGTCAGTTGTAACTGAAAAAAAAGAAGAGAAACGAAAGATAAATGGCATCATGTATATATAAAGTTGTACATATAGCATGATTACAATGTAAATTTGATGTGCCATATTGATAGTGACTAGAAAGAAACATACCAGAATAATACCAGTGGGTCTAAATAAGGTAATCTTACCAACAGCAATTGGAGCAGATATTGTAAACCATCACTTAAAAAATAAGACCCCAGGTTTCCTGCCTTCTAACCTCATTTCCTGAGAGCCTCATCCAGGGTGGGGCCAAGGAACTTGGGTTTTGAAATCAGCATGTCAGATGATTCTGATGCAGGTAGTCCTGAGGCCACACTTTGAGAATAACCAAACTAGATTTTTTAATTTTTGGTGAAGGAACAACCCTTTTAGTTGGCAGGTCAGGAATTATTATTGAATTTCATGGATAAAAATCAGATAGAAATCAAAATGACTCACCCAAGGATGTCCTGCTACTGTGATGTGGCTGAGACCCAAATTCTATGTTCTTTCCACAAAACCATTGCTTCCCAAATGCAGGTCTACTGAACAGTGACTTTCCATGTTTGCATTTTTCTGTGATCCACAGTGAAATGAGGAAAATGTAGGACAGTATATTTTATTAAAAATCTCCATTTATTCTGAGATTCTGTCCCTCTAAATGTTTTTAGTGTTACACTATCCCTTCTTTTATAGCATAATGGTAATTGTATGTAGTAGTTTTTTTAATGCCAGAAGATCCACAAACCTGGATACCAATGCCCTAAGGTCCAATGGGTCTACCTGAAAAGAAAGCATGAGACACACAGTGGCACTCTGCCCTCCAAGCCTCCTGCGTGCCTGG
Organism: Miniopterus schreibersii; assembly: GCF_964146895.1. Taxonomy (NCBI): domain Eukaryota; kingdom Metazoa; phylum Chordata; class Mammalia; order Chiroptera; family Miniopteridae; genus Miniopterus; species Miniopterus schreibersii. The sequence goes on along the minus strand of NC_138102.1, from coordinate 72,365,789 downwards.
CGGCCTCTGCAGAGCACTGTTTGAAAATCACTGAAGTGGTGAAAGTGTAGTAGGACAAGGAGTCCTGAGACTTGGATTCTAATCTTATCTCATCATTAATTAGTTGTGTGGCTGGCAAATCACTACATTTCTCTGGGCCTGAATCATTATCCAGGATTTTGTGTGCTTAAAGATAAATTTCTATATTTTGAAATAAGGGAATTATTAAAATGGATTAAAGGTTATTTTCCTTCATTATGAGTAATTCATCAACTCTACCATATTTGTATGAAATGACTAATGCAATTTTTTATTAAGCCCGGTACACAAAAACTCATTAAGCCAATACTGGCTTACCCAGAGTGGTATTTAATTCAAAGCAATTGCTATTCCCTAGTAATCTAGATCTCTGTGGCTTAGTAGTAAAAATATTGAATTATCTGAATCTCATTAATGCAAGATTCACTTTTTTTCAATTACCCTATTTTTAAATAGAGCTTTTTCTCATACTTCATGAGCTGGGTGTGACTGGGAAGTATATACCAATGAATATCAGCCTCTGACTCATCAGAAGGTGGACCCACCTTGATATCTACAATCCTGCTCAACTGCTTTGGTCTACAAATAAACTGTCAGATACTCAGAGTTTGATTCTCTTCATGACTCTATACAACCCAGTCTCCACAGTGTCTTATAAATAAATGCCACATAAGCTTTAAAACTCAAATTTCCACTTGGGGCAACTCTTTTGCCTTGCAGCATTTATTTTTTGTGTATCCAGCAAGCATATAATGATCCTGCTTTATCGTCTGAACACTGAGCTAGATCTTGAGGGCATAGTCCCAGGCCTTGGGGAGCTCCTCATCAAGTAGAAGAGTTAGGTTTACAAATAAATGATTAAAATACAGTACAAATGCAGCAGAGGAAAACTTACATTTTCAGTTTTTACACTCAAACTTCTAGTCATGTTTGCTTCAAGCAGTGGCCTTTTAGGGCACAGTATCTTTTGGTGTAGGTCAGGGAGGACATTGGTGTGCTTAACCCCTCTCCATAACCTGCCGAGGCTGTTCCGGCCTTCCCTGCTCTCTGTTGTCCTCCCTCCCTCCCTCCCTCCCTCCCTCCCTCCCTCCCTCCCTCCCTCCCTCCCTCCCTCCCTCTTTTCCTTCCTCTTCCCTCTCCCTTTCCCTCTCCTCCCCCTTTAGCTACATTAGAAGAAATCATAGAGTTTAGATGTGGGGAATGACAAGGGTTAAAATATGGGCTTACTCATTTGTTCCATTCTGCTTTGATGTGGACTGGGGGTAGTGGTGGTGGGGGGGGGTGGCTGGGAGGGACCTTGATGTCCTGCGAGACTATGTTCCTCCCTTCTCTGACTCCTAAGGTAATTGTTATTGATCGTGTACATTTTGCATTTGACTGTATATCGGAATCTTTGTTGTTGGTCAGTCTTCCCCCACAGTATTGTGGTTCCTAAAGGACAGGAGTCTTATATAAGTACATCTCCCGAGCTAATCAGTGTAGGATTGTTTGTGTAGTTGGGGATCAGTGGCAGTGACAGTGAATAATGGGATCTTCTGATGGAGACCCACCTTCTCTTCACATTTGCCAGCCCAAGGTCATTTCAGATAGCCATATCCTCTAGATTACAGTAAGTTATATTTCTTTACAGTGTGATATTTGACATAATTTTATTTTTAAAAACATAGCATCTGATAGCCATAAGTATAGCCATGTGGCTAAGCACTCTCTTTTGATTCCTTGGACTCCCAAGTGTCTATACGAATATCTCTCTACTTCCATTCAGTTGAACCTCATTAGGCCTCTCCTGGCCCTACCCAGTTGTCATGAGTATTTTCTTTTTCTTCTTGTAAATTTATCTTTATTGTTGAAAGTATTGCAGATGTCTCTCTTTTACTCGCCCATCGACCCACTCCACCCTACCCCTGCCCCCGCCCCCAGGCCTTCACTACACTATTGTCCCTGTCCATGGGTTATGCATCTAAGCATGTAAGTTCTTTGGTTAGTCTCCCCCCACCCCACCCCCACCTTCACTCTGCTCAATGCTAGGGCCCAAGGATGTAGCAGCCTCTTTACTCACTACACCCCTTAATGCCTACTCTCCTCTGTCCTCTACAGAACATCTCAAGGTGTTTGACTTCTGTTCTCTTGTGCACAAGGACAAGAGAGGGTTTGGACTCAAGTCAGGGTTTGAGCCCCAACTCTACAATTTATTAGCTTTATGGCCTTGGACAAATTACTCTTCTAGCCTCACTTCCACCATCTATTAAAATGAAGGTAATCAAACCTACTTCCAGGGTTACAGAAGTTAAACAAGGTAACCATTTGGCGTTGGTGTTCCCTCCCTTTCTCTCACCCGATCTGATTACACGTGAGGGAAGGGAATGACTGTGCATTCTTTCTGTGGTGTAATTCATAGGTGTCTTTATATTTCAACTCTCTGAAGTAATATCACATTTTTCTGAAAGTACAGATCTCCTGTTGAACTTACGGAGATGATGCTAAATCCTCTGCAAATAATAAAGAAAAAAGTGTAGGTTTCTGCACTGGAGAAAGCCACTTTAGCTTCATTCTGATGAAAGTTCATGGTACTGTGCTAATATCTTCTGTGTCTATGAAAAGTAATGCAGTAGTCTAAAATTCTTATGCTAGATCTTTAAAGCTAAATCTCTAAAAACTGTGGCTCTTGGGTTTATGCAGTTAAATGTGATTGGAGATCACTCAGAATGAAGCTCTGCTGTGTTTTGTAGTTGTGCCCTTCACCTTTAAATATGGCCCATTTTAATTGCTCATCTCCTGAGATGTTGTTAAAGCAGCTGGCCACTTGCAGTTCGTTTGGGGTGATTTTAGCAACCCTGCTTTTGCCAGGTACCTCTTTTCTTTTTTTATCCTGAAATAAATATGCCACCCCGAAAAGTTTCCAGCAGCTTAAGTTAGCTTAGTTTGTTTTTATAGTAACGTCTAAAGAGAAAAAGAGTTTATGAAAGGATTAATTTTAAAGAGTAATGGTAAGTGCAGGTGAAGTTGTTGCCCAGTGAGCCTGATGCTGTGATTCCTGATATGTGCAGGTTACTAACACAGAGCCTGCCTCTTCCCTGCCTTCCCACTGCTCCTGTCCCTGGTATCTTTGCTGCTAGCGTTGTTGCAAAACATCCTGGGGCCTAGACCTGCTTGCTGTCACTTCCTTGACCCCTAAGTGCTTACACCGTGCCTTCTATCTCAGTGCAACCTTCCCCCCAAATGCTCTATACTCTGCCTGGCCAGTGGCCACCACAGCAAAGCCTCCCTAGTCTTGCATCCTGTGTAGCTCATTTGCTGGTGGATTTGTTCCTGGGTGCCTATCCTGTGTCTCTCTGTCTGGATAAAAAGCCCTGTGAAAAGAAAGATGATGCCGTATCATTTTTGGACCCCGCGTGGCTAGCCTAGTTTCTTCCACAGAGTAGGAGATGTCAATATTTTTTAGTAATCATCTTAGCCCATTTGGGCTGCTGTAACAAAAATGCCATAAAATGGGGTAGCTTATGAACAACTGAATTTTATTCTTCACAGTTCTGGAAGCTGAGAAGTTTAAGATCAAGGCTCCATCAGATTCTGTGTCTAGTGAGGGCTCATTTCCTGGTGTCTTTTCACTATAACCTCACAGGGCAGAAGGTGCAATGGGTCTTTCTCAGGATCTTTTTGTAAGGGCGCTAATCCTGTTTATGAAGGCTTTACTCCACGACCTAATCACCTCCTGAAGGCCTCATCTTCTAATACCATCGGATTGAGCATCAGGTTTCAACACATGAATTTGAGGGTGTGGGAGAGCACAACATTCAGACCATATTCAAGAATTTTTAAGAATTTAAATAAAATATAGTTATGAAATTCTAAAAAAGCTTTGCCTTTTACTTTATATAAGATGATTAGAACATGAAGATTCTGCGTGTGTATGTAGGGTGACTGTTAAACTTAAGGAAATATAAGGAACGACCGGGGACAATACCAGTGAAGTATGCTCTGGCAAAGGTTGCTGGGAAAGGGGCTCTAGGATGTGCTTCTGGCCTACTATGGGAGAGTCAGTAAAGGGATGGGCATTGCCCTGGGCCATTGTGATGAAACCAGATCACCAAGCCAATGGAGCAGTCGGTCAGTAGGCACTGTCACATTTCTAAACTGGAGTCCATTTGTTTACTCAATTATTTCACATACTTTTAAAAAATCATTTACTCTAGGCTAAGTCCTCTGCTTGATTCTGGGAACACTAAGATGGATGCTGTCCAGGCTCATTCAGGAAATTCATAGCCCAGTGGGGAGGCAGACACATTAGTAGACTCTTAAAAGGTGGTGTAAACATGCAGGGATGGAGATGTGACACAAAACATTGGAGGTCTAGGAGGGACACTGACCCACTGGAAGTCTGAATTCACTTTCGTAGTCTTAGTCAAGGACATGGAGAGCAGCAGAGACAAGGGCATTGAGTATGAGTCTGAGACTACCAAGAGCTGGGTTATGGCACAAGTCAGAAAAGATAACATAGGTGAAGAGTTTCCTGCACTTTCAGTATTTGGTTTTGCCTCCTGGCTGATTAATTACCTTCTCTCTCTAAGGCCTGCTCCTGCGATGTGCTCCATGACCTGGGGTCTCCCAGTCTTTGCTTCCCCAGGCCCAGTTTGTCTGGCTACCAGCCAAGCGCGCAGTATAGGCTTTCTGCCAGGTGCTATGGGCAGACTGAGATGAATTTATCACAATCGCCGAGCTAGTTAGGGAGAGATCCTGGAGAGTGTGTGGAAAGGCATTTCAGGTGTCGGGAACAGCTTGAGCTGAGGCAGAAAATGGGAAGAAATTTTCAAAGTGGTGGCCAGTCAGGTTCAAGTTTTATTTTTAGGCCAGAGAATCTGCTCCTTATTAGTGGGCAGATTAAGTTTTGTTTCTTTGTTTGTTTTTGTGAAACCAGCATGTGATTAATGCATTGGTGTAGGCTGATGAGTCAGAGGTGCTGTGTAGGGTGGATGGTGAGAGCGGGAGAAACACACACAGGTTCAATAATGGAATGGAATTGAATCTGTTGCACTTGTCTGGGTGTGAGTTAGTCAATGTACATCTTAGTTGCCCTGACAATACATCTTGGGGAAACTTTTGCACCCAGATTCCAAACTAAAAGGAATCACAAAATTATTTAATACTTGGAACCAGCACTCAGGTTCCCCCCCACCACCATCTCTCTTTAGGCCCCCAGTCTTTCAGATACTATGGAAAGGAAATTAGATTTGGCAAGGATTCTTAACTTGGTTAGGGCAGAGTTCTGTCATGTACTGCTTAGAATCACTAATTTCAATCTTAAATTTAATGAAAAAAAATGTTAAAATGAATGGAGATTCCACTTGATTGTATTTTCTATAATTTACGTTTAAATTCTTCAGTGTAAACACTGTGGGGTGTGTGTGTTGTATCTGAATTAATCTACATTTCAAAGATGGCAAACAAACATCTGAAGCACCTACAGAGAATATTCAGTTCAGGGTGTTTGGCTAGTATTTGAAAGATTCGTGAGATGTTTACCATAAATGCTTCAGCGAACTTTGTATCTGATCAACAAGGAGGACTTACCCTGCCTCCAGTGGTAAAAGGAGTGGGGTTCAAGATTTGTAGATTCCATAGACCATTGCATGAAAAGATGTAAGAATCTAGTGAACCAAATATTAGAAATCCAGTCATATTCTTTTGAATATGACCGTAGATTTATAGTTCTTGACCATCTTATATGCAAGATTGTTCTAAACTAAAAGAGTTAAGGGAGTGCTGCATTGGCATATCATGATATCTACCAGCACTGAACTTTTGATCCAAAATGCTGTTGAAACACCAAAAAGAACAGAGAGAGACTTCTCATGGAAATGATCACCTAACTGCTCTATGCCTACTTGTGTATTTTTGTTGTTTTATTTTTAAATGTCTTTATTGATTTCGGAGAGAGGAAAGGAGAGGGAGAGAGAGAGAGAAACATCAGTGATGAGAGAGTTATTGATCAGCTGCCTCCTGCACGCCCCCGACTGGGGATCAAGCCCGCAACCAGGGCATGTGCCCTGACCGGGAATCCCACCCCGATCCCCTGGATCCTAGGTCGATGCTCAACTACTGAGCCATGCCCAGCTGGGCTGTGCCTACTTGTTAATAGATGTTTGTATATGTGGCAGAATTTAGTAGCAAGGTTGTGGGAGAGGAGACCCACAAGTGTCATCTCTTGACAGAGCCTTATATCGCTGAATGATCAGATTGACTCAGATCAGTTCCACAACACACTTTCCGAGAAGGAACTGAATGAAGGCAGGGAGGGGGACATTGAAAGGCGAGGAAACCTTGATGAGGGATGCATTCTTTAGAGCGGGTCTGTTTTGGAGATGTTTTCTTTGATCACGTCTCAGTGCTTCCCTGACTCATACCCTAAGATCCATTATGAAGAAAAAGAATAGTGTGTTCTTTGACCATGGGACAGAGATAATTGCCCACCCGGGCTGATCAAACCTACATCCCTGGCAGAGAGCACTCACTCCTGAACTTTATTTAATAAAATATGAGTTTCACAGCACTGTGTGTTTCACATGAAACTTGTAGGGACTTAAAACTTGAGGGCATGTTCCTTAAACTGCCAGGCCAAAAGCTGCATAAACATATTTTCCATCATAAAATATAATTGTGAGGTACAGTGCAGTCTGTGTCATCTGCAACACATTGTTTATTTGTGTGGTAATCTGAGCTCTCCATCACCGACTCAGCCTAATGGCTTTGGCCTGTTTTCAACTTAGAGTATTGTTTAGAAGGAAAAATTAATATGGTCTGTTTGTACTAATCACAAATTCTATTTTGTATTTCTTTGATATACTTTCTTTGATGTGAGGGAAAAGACTAAATCTCTTTAAAAGGAAAAAAATGTTGGTGAATCTGTTTAACATGTGTACAATCTCGAGAATTTAGGAAGCTGCACAAGATGGGGAAGCTAATATTCTATGCTTGGGGCTGCTTTGCTTGTTTAAGGAATTTAGTTACAACGAGGGTGGTTTTCTAGGCATGCAAAAAATTCTTACCCTGACACTGTAGGACATTTTGCAACTATCCTGTTTGATTTACTAGGCCACTGGGAGACAAGTTAGATAAAACACGAACTGACTAGGAGTCAAAGAACCAGGGTACTCCAGCTTCCCCCTGGTTCCCTATGTTCTTGTATGAAATAATTTTGTTTTCCCCAGATGGCTTCAGTGGTCATTACAGAGCAGGGGAACTTGATCCCTCAGTAGCCAGGAGAACAGAGCTCTCAAAATTTTTTACTTTTGCCAGCTGGAGAAGAAAGGACTGAATTCACAAGCCAAGCTTCACAGCCCCCATCTGCTTACACATTTATAGCCCTGAAGCCAATGTGCTCTAATGTTTACACCTCCCTTTATTCAGCAAGAGAGTCCTGGAAAACCTTGTGTCTAATTCACATTTTCATAGATCAGTAGAGAATTTCCCACTGACTTAAATTATAATTTCAGAGATATTTTATCTGAAATTTGAATTGATCTCCAATTGGCAGTAGCTTTAACTTTCTGCCCTCCAGGCTTTTTGTCCAGAAATTAATCATATGTAAATGAAAGCAGGGGTTTGGAAACCAGTGCATCTCATATAAAGCAAATAGCTATTCCTTACTTTGTATGTAACCATTCATTTGTGCCTCAAGCATCTGTGGAGCTCCTGCTCATCAATAGACACCTGGGCAGAAAATAAAGAAAATGTTTGATTTCTGCCCTCGGGGTGTTTACAATCTCCTCTGGAAGACGGGGGCAGATCTGTGGGTACAGCTCAGTGCAAAGAGGAGACTCTAACTCAGTCATCCAGTGAGAGTGTCCAGGTTTTGTCAGATGAGGAGGAATTAACCTGTAAATAAGGGGGTGAGCGCATTCTGGACATGTTAGCAGAGGAGACAGAACAGGCAAAGGCCCAGCGGGATGGGGTAGGAGGACATCCAGCACTTCTCATGCTGGCTGCCAATCATTGGGGCTGCAGGTCTAGCACAGTGTGGTGGTTGACACATGAACTTGAGCCAGACAGCCTAGGATCACATCTTGCCTGTGATTTGAGACAAGTCCCTTTGGCCTCTCTGTGCATGTTTCCTCATCTGTAACACAGGTAGTGTAATACTATTATCTACCTCATAAGGTCGTGGTAAGAATTTAATCAAGAGAGCCTTTCATGTAATAAATACAGTATAAATATTTGTTAAATAAAAAATGTGAGAGCAGGAGGGTCAGGGCAGTGGCTGTTCACAAAAGATAAACAGAGTGAATTTTGAAAATCCCAGATGTTCCTAATGAAAGCTGACTAACTCTCCAAAGTTTAGAGATAGAAGAAAAGACTTAGAGTAGTACTTCTGTACTGTGAATTAAAAATTGCCTAGGGAGCTTATTAAAATGCAGATTGTTGGCCCTACCCTTCGAGATTCTAGTTTCTAGCTCTTGGCTGGGATCCAGGAATATGCATTTTAAAAATCACCCATAGGCTTATTATTTTTTTTAAAAGCAGATGGTCCCAGGATCTTTTTGCGGAATTTCCTGAGCTTTTGCCCGTTTGGAGCCTGTGAGTCACGGGGACTCAGCAGACCTGTGTGTGTCCTGTCCTGGCTCTGCCACTTCCTGGCTGTGTGACCTCAGACAAGTCAGTTAAAGCTGTGAGCACCGCTTATTCGGGAATAATATCATTGCACTGCTATATAGATGAAATGTGATGTATATCTGAAAGGCACTAGGGAACCAGCCATTTTTAAGTTGTCTTGTCATTAGAAATGAGGGTGACTGAACTCACAGCTGGGTGGACAGGAAGCCTCAGTCCTGATAACAAGGTTATTTTAAGATTGAGGAGGGAGAGGGAGGGTGATGGAAGCTGGACTTCGGGCCACTTTTCTTCGTAGAATCCGCCTATGACATCTTGATTGATATTCCAGTGCTCAGCAGACACAGGTAAAAGGAGTTACTACTTCATAAGGCAAACAATCCCATTATTAGACAGCGCTGGTTGGAAGAAAGTTGTAGATATTAAGTCAGAGTGGGCCTGCCAGTAGATTTCTGCACGTCATTTTAGATAACTGAGTGTGGAAGTGTTCATGAGAATAGGGTTGAGTGGGACCCGCACCCAGAACCTGGGTGGGGAAAGCACAGAGGAAGGTTGGCTGGTGAAGTGTCACATTCCCTCTGAACTCAAGTGTTTCGCTTCAGCTACAAGTTCACCTGCCAAAGTGAAAAGAGAGAATTTAGGAAAAAATTAAGGATTGGAGAGATATTTTATAATTTATTAAGATTAAAAATATATTTGGTGCTAGATATAAACATTTTCCTAAAATATAGTTACTTCTGGTTTAGGATTTTTTAAACCTCAATTGGAAATTTAGGATATGTAAAACTAGTTTGAAGTATATTTTATTCTACTTTAATTTAAATAGAATCCAACAAGAAAAAGGAAAAAGGGCTGAAATCCAGAATTGCGTCTTTGTCTCTAGAAATGAATACAAAGTAGATATTATTGCTTTGCTTAACCCACAAGGGTAAAAGCTAATTATTATTGCTACTCTCACTGCCTGCTGAGAGAGAAATAGATGCACATACAAATGTGTGCATAAATGTGTCTGAATGTAAACAAGTATCTCATTGATATATGCATTTCATAGTTTAAGATTTTGATGTTTTCTATGAAAATATTTAATTGTTTATAATGAATTAATGAAAAATTATAGTGTTAAGATCCATATTTTTCTTTGAAAACTATCGTTTTTCAAACTGTGTGATCAACAGCAAAGGGAGAACTTTTACTTGAAGGTAAAGGAGTACTTGTGATTTTTCTCTTTTTTTATTTACTGATTTTAAATGTATCTTTTACTTCTGTGTTATTTTTTCCTCATTATAATAAGTCTCATAAAGGAAATGTAAATCAGAGATAGAGATGTGGTCACAATGTTTGACCTGTCATTTAAAAAGATCTCCAAAATTTCCTGGTGGAGTAAATGGATAGTTGCTTGTGTTACAGACAATACATGGTGTCACAAGGTGAGATTTGTGTTAAGAATAATGGAATAATACTTATACTTATTATTATTAGAGTTACCCTGTTCAGTATTTATTAAAATGATAAATTATCGCCCAGCCGGGCGTGGCTCAGCGGTTGAGCATCGACCTAGGATCCAGGCGATCGGGGTTTGATTCCCGTTCAGGGCACATGCCCGGGTTGCGGGCTCGATCAATGACTCTCTCATCATTGATGTTTCTATCTCTCTCTCCCTCTCCTTTCCTCTCTCTGAAATCAATAAAGATATATTTAAAAAAAAAAAAAAAACAGGATAAATTATCAGAGAAAAGGGATCCAGGGCAAAGAATGAATCTCAGGAAAATTGGAATAGTCCCGGCTTGTGCCCGTCTCCAGTTTTACTTCTTGCCACTCCTCTCCTTGTTGTCTGCACACCGGCCCTCCCTCCTCTGAGTTAATGTCTCACACCCTCCCTTCCCCGGGTTATTTAACTGTGCTTTCCCCTCTAGCTCCTAACTCCCTTCTTTTTTATTTTTTCTCTGACCTAGTACTACTTACTCTTAAGGCCTCAGGATAAACACCGTTTCTTTTGGGAATCCTTTATGATCTGTCTCTCTGCGCCCCATTTTGCATGCTGTTTTCACCCTGGCCCTGGCACCAATTATCATCATTATTCCCTTTACTGCGAGTCTTCCAGCTACCCTAGCAATTCCAGGATGGCACAGGCTCCATTTTATTCTCACTGTGTCTCTGGCAGTCAGCACAGTGCTTGACACATCTTAGGCACTTGACTAATAATAATACTTGTCAGAAAAATAGACGGACAGATGACTAGATGGATACATGGATGGGTGGGTGGGTGGATAGTTGAATAGAATACTCATAAAGAATGGCAGATACTGGCTCCGGGATCCAGGATCTTGCTAATAATTTGAGCCAGGAAATGTGTACTTCTTTGGTTCTTATAATAAATATAGGTTGATTGACTGATTTATTTGACTTGCAAAAATGCAAGTGATAGGCAGCAAGTAAAATGTGAACATCAACATATGGAAGTTAATAATATCACAGTCATTTCCTTGGCTAAATTGTGGGGGGGGGCCGCACTAGTTTTGAAAGTTCTCTAAAAATGTATTTCTAACTTTTGATTTTTATTGTAAATGATTTTCTTTATTATGTAGTATGTTAAACATCTCTAGAATAGTGCTGGCAAGTCTTGTCAATTATATGCTCATTGGCAAAGTGTTTCAAAATATTTTGGTAAACTTTGGAGCTGTGTGCCATTCAACAGCTCACACGACATTTCTATGTCAGTATGTTGCTTTTTATTTCATTTTGTTCACTCATCACTTCAGTGCTTCTTGCCAGCTTTTGTTCTCAGGATGGAATAGGTTTGAATTTTTGGATGAAATATGTAAAATAGTATGAGAGCCTCAAAGAGTGTTGTGTAATTAGAAATGTATAGTACAGTCAGAAGGAAAGCAAATTAGAATTAGCTGTTACACTGGAAGATTTTTGTGGAACTGTTTGTAACAGTTTAAATCTGAACAGCCATATTTAGGCCTATTAGTAGTAGAAAACTCAACCTGATCTTATAAAAGTATAAATCAATCAACCACCCTTCTATATGTATATTGTATATGTATTGTAATATACATAACTATAAACATACACACACACATAAACGCACACTTCTAAGCTTTACACTGGGGTATTGGCATGATCACCTATGGAAAGAAAATTTCCGGTTATCTCCTCTCTCATCTCCTTAGCACGAACCTGCAAGATTATTACACTTTGAAGCAGTAGCTGGTGACAGTGTTTCCCCTACAAGGAAGTGAGTGGTGCAGGCCAAGGGTCTAACGTTTCCCAAAGTATATAAAAGAACAAATAACAATCAGTGAAATGGTATATTGTTTTACGTTTTATTTTGGAAATTTTGGAATTTCTTTGGCAAACCATTTTTCCCCCCCAGGAGAACCCCTTGATCTAATTTAGTAAATTCTAACTGAAAGTTCTTACTTTCAACTCAGAATATGAATCAGAAGTGGCGTGTTGTTTTGTTTTGGATTTTTTCTTTTAAAGTCTCCAGAAAACTTCACATCAATCTGATGTGTTTACATGGAAGTAAACCGACATCTGGATTTCAATATTAATGGAGCAAAGAGATCTATAAATATAACTGTACAAACAGTATTGCTTTTTTTCATAAAATCATGTACTGAACTCTTCTGAATGAAGTCGTTATCTGGAAATACGTTAGCTTACCAAAACTAAGAATGTTCCTAAAGCAAATCTCACTAACAGTTAAAACTGTTTTACTTTTAAAGAAGCTTGTCATGTCCAAGTTACTTTAAAAGGCCTTCATGGGGGAGAAAACACATTTAGCAATGTGCTTTGAAAAACATGCAAAGAGTAGATAAAGACTCTGAAGCTGCCTCTATAATTAAATGCCTCAGCTAACATCCATATTTTATTCAAAACATATAACCCACTGAGCTGTGACTCCATTGGGCTCTTTAAGCAGATAAATATGTAGACAAATAGTGCATCGAGTTGAAACTTAAGGAACTCAGGAATATAAAACATATCCCTAAACTTGTATGGCATTATTTAAAAAAGATCACATTATTGACTTTCCTTTTCTGCATCCTGTAGTAAAACTGTAGCATGGATACTAGCAACAGTACTTAGTGCTTTCTGTGTGCCAGCCTCTTTTCAATGGGTTATATACAGAAATCCGTTTAATTCTCACAACATCTCCATAAGTTAGGCACTGCTGTCTCCCAACTTATAGATGAAAAGACTAAGCATAAAAAGGTTAAATAACTTACTCAATGTCATACAACCTGTTAAATCAGTCTTAGAGGCAGAATTTGAACTCAGGTTCTCAGGTTCCAGAGTTTATACTCTGAACAACTGCACTACTCTGCCTCACCTGTGGGTGAGACTAATCCCCCAGGCCAGTAGTGGCATTCAAAATGCAGGGACCGACTTCACCAGCGCCCCGGCAGGGGACTGAATTATGTGGAATAAAAACAGTGATAACTAAACTCTTAGAATGTTTTAGAATTTGCAAAAGCACTTTCACCTCTACTTGCTGCTTTGCTCTTTGAAATACAATCATTTACAGTAATTTACAGAGTACTTGTTATATGTCACATTCCCTTCTAGATGGGATACAGAAGTAAATGAGACAACATCCTTGCTCTCATGGGACTTATCTACTTCAAAGGGTTGCATAGTAATCATAATGTTAATAATAACCACCTCTACGTGGGAATACATTAGAAACAACAGTGCAGGCTCACGAGGCAGCAAAATCTTGTCATTTTCTGATTCTAAAGGGTTAGTGAAAGCTTACCTGGTATGATCTAGGAGGCTCTGTAAGCTCTGATTTTGTCCACAGCAAGACAACTCTATAACATTTATGGATTATTTACTTTTTTTTTTTTTTTGGCTGTTACTCTATTACAAAAACATTTTGGAAACTTCCTTCTTCTAATTATATCTATATATGTACAGATAAACTCTTTTCGTAATGACTTCCAACAATGATCTAAAGTCTGTTACTACTTGTGAACCTTTCTAAGCCCTAATTTTTGCTAAAAATGAGTATTTATATGTAGGACTACCCAACCCTGAGAACATGTGTCTGGAAACTTCGCAGCAGCTGGAAAATTCTCATTCAGGAAAGAAGGGGAAAGAAGCCTGCATTTTTTTTCCCTTACTCAAAGCAAGCCAGCTTTTATTTTTAAAGCTCCTACAAATGGGAAGTATTTAAAGTCTGTGTTGAATTTCAGATGTTGGCCTATATCGAATGACATTAGAAAAACTCTTCATTTGAAATGTGCAAACACAAAGCAAAGGGAATTTGAAGATGAATGAGAACACCATCACAGGCTCAACAGTTTTTCTTATTTTGACATTTGTTTCTTTTTTAACGTTTTCCACTTCATTTTATTTTTTCCAAATCTATATCACAGAATAGTTATTATATCCAGAAAATTTAATGTCATGCCATGCCAGATACATCCCAAATTTCAAGTGACATAAATTCTGTGGTGTCCTAGTATGTCTAAAGTCATCTGAGCTATATCATGTTTGACTGGTAGAGGTACTGTGTCCTAGAAATGAAAACTGGGCATGTGGCTCACGGACCCTGATTCCGATGGGCCGCTTGTCATCTTGCTTATTGGAAATTCCAGAGGAAATAAATGACAGACTCAGGATGTTTCATGATGGCTCCAATGTAAGCAGCCTTCCATTGCTGTATTAGAGAGTGAAAGAGACCCATCTGCCCCTTTCTCTGATTTCTGTTAGACACTGTCATGGAGAATTGTGAAGGACAGGCATTTACTCACCTCGTGTATTTTTCACAATATTTTAACCACATTAAAAAAAATTTCTTTAACAGCTAATATCCCTGAAGTAGGCTATTTTGTTATGTATTCTAAAATGTTTTTGTCATATTGTCTGCCACAGGATAGGATTTGTAGAAGACATTTTTGTTTAAGACTTTAAAGTGTAGTATTTTAATTTCTGAAATACCAACAAGACCTTATTTAAATGCTGAGGGCTATACTCTGAAGCACATAGTCTAGTTGGATGATTTCCAAATAGATATTTTCAAAATGTTAAATATTTCCCATTTATTTTATCAATAAAATTATATATATGTACACCTATGCCTTTTTAAATTGAAAAAATATAGTAGGCTGGTAATGAAAAGCTATAGTCCTGGATCTTACCCCCGGATTTATTATAGAGAAAAGCTTGAAATTCTTTTGATGTCTCTTTGTTTATACTTTTGTTAGTGCCTTTATAATTCTAAATATGTTTGTGAGATTGTTGAGTCAAGTATATGTGTGTGTGTTTGTGTGTGTATAGTTACCATTTCTTGATTTGTGAATTTTAGATATTATCTGTTGACTTACTATGACGGATAAAAATCTAGCTTATTTGGTACTATTGCTTCCCTACTCCCAATACATACTCACTTTTTATTTCTTCTCTTGTTACCTATGGGCCTTTAAATAACACACTTATTCTTGTATCAATCTTATTAACTATAGATAGTATGTAATGATTTATTACTTTGTAAGATGAGAGTTCCATAAACTTTTCTCCCTTTAATACCTTTTAGTACTCTCATTTGTGCTTTTAATTTTATATTATTATGGTTGATATCCTTTAAATTTGCTTTTTAACTGTATTAAGACTTCAGAGTTTTGTCTTAGGTTGATTGTAAAGGTAAAAATCAATAAAAACATTATGAATATATAATGATCACTCACTGCTGAACAAAGTAATATACTATGATTACATTGACTTATTTTGTATAGTTTTTTTGTGTTCCATAGAGTTCCTAATTGCTTTTCTTTTTCTTTGCACCATCTACCTTTATGACACCCTTACGTACCTTCAACTTCTCAGGAGGTAGAATGAAATCTTTGAAATTCCTTCTTTTCCTGGATACCTCCCTCTGTCCCAGGCTGGAGTAGCTGCCGCCCAGGCACTGATCTTCCTGGGTCCATGTCTTCCTCCTTCTCATGTTCTCACTTTAATTCCATGTGCGGCTGAAGCATATCCTTAGGGCTTGATTAATGTTTTGGCTAAATCAAGAATTATAACTTAAAAATAATTTTCTTTAGGAATTTTGGAGACATTGCCCTATTTTAGCATCAAGTATTGCTGATAAGAAATCTGATTCTTGTCCCTTTGAAAGTTGCCTTTTCTTCCCTCAATTTTTAGAAACTTATTTTTAGGCTTTCTTACTAAAACATTTCTAGTTATGGTCCTTTTCTTGATGGGCCCTTTTTATGGACCTTTTAATGGGCCCTTTCATTCCAAAAACTTGTGACCTTTAGTTGTGGAAATTTCTTTTAAATTATTTCTCTGCTTATTCTTTCTCCTCTGTTTTTTTATTTTGGAATTCTCTTTAGAAATTTTAGTAGTTGGGCCTCCTAATTGGATTCTGTACATCTTTTCCCTTGTGTTTTTCATTTTTCTTTCAATGTTTTGTTTAACTTTTTGGGAGACTTATTCAAAACTATTTTCTTATCTTATACTGACTTTTTAAAAATTTGACTATTATACTTTTAATCTTCTAATACTCTTTCTTATTCTCTGATTTTTCCTTCTTTGTAGAATTCTGTTCTTGTTTTTTAGAGTTTTTAAAGTTTTTGTCTATTCCCCAAATTATTCAGGTTTCCTCAAGGGTCATTTTTGTTTGTTTGTTTGTTTGCTTATTGTAGATATTTTCTTTAATCTTTCCAACTTTCTTCAAATGTCTGTCAATAGTTATTATCCATATATATTTAAGAATGAAAATTTGACTGGAAACTCAGTATCATAGAGATGATGGCCCATATGTTACTTTTTACAGCGCTTCCCAGCTGGGGTCTCCAATCTTCTGCATTCTTTTGATCACCCTTCCTTCTTTCATGTATCCATGTTATAAATTTATCAGTATTCTGTTCAATTCTATTATCTAGAATTTTGCTAGAATGTTTCATCCATTTCCATTTTGATTGTTTGCATAGATTTATGACCATTTGTCTTCTTAACTTTAATGTTAATGGAAACCTGAGAATGCATGGGATAAACGGACAAGATCTCTTTGCCATCTAGAACTAGTATAAATCTTTTTCCAGTTGCTTGAGAAGTTACAATGTGAAGTAATTTGGTACTGTCTGACTAAAGGATAGCTTTGTTTCATCTCCTCATTTATTTTCTTAGAGAGTCAGCATTATCTCCATTATTTTTTAAGTAAGAGTGGTAATGAATGTTAACCTTTATTATTTACTTTCCTTTTGGTTCCCTGTGTCTTCTTGGAAATAGTTGTTATGGCTATTACAAATACGCTATTAGTAATATGGCTATTAGCAGTATGGCTATTAGTAATATGGCTGTTGGTAATATGATTATTAGTAATATGGCTATTAGTAATATCACTAGTAAATTATAATGCTACTAATAAATTGTTCTTGTTTAGCTCATTTTTAAAATTAGTTTATATTTAATTATAAATCCAAACTACTCTAGACTATATATCACAAAAGGGAACAAAAGTTCAATTATTAATATAAACACAAGGAGCATAGACTACCAGTAAATACAAACGTAAGTGTGTGGAATGATATAATAGATTGTTTTTAATTTTAAAAACTTCTGACTTGGATATAATTTAGATTTACCAAGACAATACAGAGAGTTCCTGTATATCTTCACCCAGCTTCCCTTAATGGTACCTGTGGTACCGTGGTTCCCTGACTATGGTACATTTATCAAAACTAAGAAGTTAACATTGGTACAGAACAACTAGCTATGCTCCATGCTTTATCCAGACTTCACCAGTTTTTCAGTTCTGTGGGTGTGTTTTTTTCTGTTCCAGGATCCAGTCTAGGATATCACAGGGATCATGTCCCCTTAGTTCCCTTCAGTCTGTGATAGTGTCACAGTTTTTCCTTGTCTTTCATGACCTTGGTGGTTTTGAAGAGTAATAATCAGATATTTTGCAGATTAGCACTCAAAATTTTTTTTTTTTGAGGTTTTGTTATGGATAAAAGTCTTGGATTCTAGAGAAACATGCCAAAGAGGTAAAATACCCTTTTCCCAGTATGAAAGGTATATGCTATAACGTGACTTTTAGGATGGTACGAACTTTGATCGCTTGATGAAGGCCATAGCTGCGAGGTTTATTCACAGTTACTCTTTTCTCTTTCTTTATTACATTTATTTCAAGCAAGTCACTAAGTCCAGCACACAGTCAAGGGGAGAGAAATTCAGTTACATCTTCTGGACAGAAGAGGGTGAGAGAATTTTGGATACATGTTCAAACTACCAGAATAATTAATAAATGTTTTAGAGGGTTTACTTTGACTCTACTTAACTCTTCCTCAAGTTTTTGCCCACTAATTTTAGTATTTATCATCGGATCTTGCATGTAGCAATTATTACTGGGTGTTCTCATTATTTTTATTATTATTTTTTAATCCTCACCCAAGGATATGTTTAGAGAGAGGAAGGGAGAGAGAGAGAGAGAGAGAGAAACATCGATTGGTTGCCTCCTGTAGGTGCCCCGACTGGGGACTGAACCTGCAACCTGGGCCTGTGCCCTTCCCGAGGAATCAAACCCGCAGACTTTTGCTGTACAAGATGATGCTCCAACCAGCTGAGCCGGGGCTCTCATTATTTTCTATTTATCTCCTTACTTTTACATTTTTTATTTGGAATTCTATGAGGAAGACTGTCTCTTCTTTCCCATTTATTTATTTATTCAATCATTTATTTATATTATTATGGACTTATGGATATTTATTTTATGTTTCGGGTTATAAGGTCTGAAATTATCATTATTTGTTTTGTTACTCAAATTGTTTCATTTGTGGCCATTGGGAGCTCCTTTAAGTTGGCACCCGTACCTTTTTTTTTTTCACATACCCAATCTTAGTTTGTATTTTTATTATTATTTTTAACACTTCCATGCTTTCTGGCACTACAAGATGCTCCAAACTCATCCACAATAGATGGTTAAACTAACCCACAGAGTGGACAGATCAGTAATCTCATAAGTGTTTATTTAATGTTGAAGACTGTGCTAGATGCTATGGGAACAGTAAAGTTTAAAATATAATTTCTGCCTGCATGGATCCCATAATCTATTTTCAGAGATAAAATAAACTAATAAAAGATAATGAAAAATACAAGGCAGTACAAGATTAAATTAGTAAGGGCTGGAGAAGCTAACAAGAGAAGAAAAAAAATATCATTTAGTGGAATACATCAAGAAAGGAGATCCAAAGAGATGGATATAGTTTAGTCAAGTGAAGCAGAAAGGAAAAGACATAAGTGCAGGAATTCTTACTATAGGGTGTGAGAAGCAGTAAGAGACAAAGAAAAACATTTTAGGTGAAAAGGACCAATTTCTGGTTTAGTAAGGTAAGTTCTACTAAAACTGAAGCAAGAAGAAGTAGAAAATAGGAATAACTCTGTATTTGTTAAATTAATTGAAATTATACTTGAAAGCTGTCCAACAAAGAAATGCCAGATGCAAATGATAGCACTAGTAAATTCCTTCAAACTTTTCAGGAAGAAATAATCTAATCTTAAGCAAATACAGAAAATAGAATTAGAGGCAACACTTTACAAGTTAGTTTCTGAAATCTGAATAACTTTTTTTTTTTAATTTTTACTTATTGATTTGAGAGAGAGAGAGGAAGGGGGGGAGAGAGAGAGAGAGAGAGATGTGTTTTTCCACTTATTTATGCATTTATTGGTTGCTTCTTGTGTGTACAATGACCAGGAATCGAACCTGCAACCTTGGCATATCGGCACAATGCTCTAACCAACCGAGCTACCCAGCCAGAAATCTGTATACTTTAATACCAAGTCATGATAAAGGCACTATTAAAAAATTACACATCGATATGCCCCATGACCATAGACACAAAAAATATTTAACCCACAATTAGGAATAGAATACAATGATATATAGAAAAAATTATATATCATAACGAAATTGAGTTTATTCCAGGTATGCAATTATACTTTAACATTCAAAAAATAATCCACATTAATGGAATAAAGGAAAAAAATCATGTGATTATCTCAGTAGACTCAGAAACAGCATTTAACAAAATTCAGCACCTAATAATGATAAAAACTCTCAGCAAAACTAGAAATAGAAGATGTCTTCCTTAATCTGATAAAGGGCATCTATGAAAAACCTACAACTAACAGTATGAGACAGTAAATACTTTTCTCCTAAATCAGGAAGAAGGCATGAATGTCCAAGCTCACTAATTCTGTTTAACATTGTACTGGAGGTCCTAGCCAAGGCAATAGGATTCACTAAAAATAAATTTTAAAAGGTTACATGTTAGAAATGACAAAGTAATTAAATTATTTCTATTTATAAACAGCATGGTTGTGAAAATCCTAAAGAATCTAAAAAGATTTATTTGAACTTAACAAAAATCTGTTGACTTTATCAAGGCGTCAGGATACAAGGTCAGTATAAAAATATCAACTTTATTTCTATACACTAAGAAATAATTTGAAAATAAAATGAAAACCAATACTATTTACAATATTATCAAAACCATAAGATAATATATTTAAATGAAGAAGTACAAGACCTGTACACTGAAAATTATATAACATTAAGACTTGGTATTGTTAAAATGTTGATTTTTCCCTCCCAAAATAACATGTAGATTAAATATGGTTCCAAAAGTTGTGTGTTTGTTTTTGTTTGGGTAGAAATTGACTAACTGGTTCTAAAATTTATATGGAAATACAAGGTCTTATAAGAATTACATTTTTCTCTATTTTTTATTGAGTCAAACATTTTTGAAAAAAGAAAGACAATACTGGGGGACTCTTACTCCCTGATTTCAAGACTTACTATATATAAAAGCACCAATAATGAAAACACTATTGTATGACATCACAAGCCCAGGGATTTAAATTTGAGGCTAAATTTTAGAATGATGCATATAGATCTTGCCAAATTCCATTAAAAGCCATGATGTCATTTTGGATTACACAGGATCATTTGGATTACACATTTTGAACAGCACAGGATCCAGCTGGATATTGTATCTTTCTTAATAGCAATGCAAAGATTTTGTGTTTATTATTCTCCAGCTCTGTTGTTATGCTGGTTATCTAGTTTCACACAAAATCCTGGAGAATAATGTCTAATTTCATGGGTCTATTTTTTTTCTAAAGCGGCTCTTTTCTAGCTTTTCAGTGATCATCAGAGAATCGGTAACAGCCTAATCATTGTGCCTGTTTGGTTATGGGTGGCCTTGCCTGTTCCTTCCTCACTGAAGCCCGCTTGGTTCCTGCCACCCCCAGCAGAGTCGCAGCACTTTCTGCCTTGTCCCTGTCGTCGGGTTGTTTCACAACAATACTACTGCACCTTCCTCGCGTTTGACGAGTTCTTACCATGTGCCACTGATTGGATCAAGCACTTTATGTTGGTTGTTTTACTTAATGCTCACAACAGCCTGCCCTGGAAGTATATCATTCTGCATTCTGCAGATAAAGATGCTGAGGTTAAAGAGTTTAAGTACCTTGCCCGGGCCATACAGTTAGGACGTGATAAAGCAGAAACACCTCCAGGCAGTCTGGTCCAGACCCCATTCTTTCAAATACATATCAGCACCACCTTCTTCTAATTTTTGACCTCCTAGTTGTATCCCCCCTCCAAGGTAGCAAGATGCTTCAGGGAAAGATAATCTTGCTTATTTTAGTATTCCTGGAATTTTCGTGCCTCTTGACTGACTCATAAGTATGCAGTAAATAGTGGCTGAGTGAATATTTGAAAGTTGCCATTGGGGTTTTATGGGAAAAGTGGTCGACAAGTTTAGGCATATGCCATGAAGCTTTGCTCTAAGTGGTATAAAGAAGACAGAATGCTACTGTATGAGGTTTTAAGACAAGTTCTATTTATTTTGTATTCCTGTCGTTTAGATTGTACAGTACAAATACTTCTCCTCCCCGTTCCTTATCATGCTCTTCCCCTTCTTTTATGCAAAAATAAACTGGCTCTGGCTCTGTTCTTTTTTCTTTTATTCCCTATGTAATAATCTCAGGCTACAAGCCTGCAAAACTCTGAAAATGCTGTGTCTTTTTTCCATTTCTTATTCATGACTTAAGCTTTTGGTGCCAAAAATAAAAGAAAACAAAAAATGTAAAAAGCTGTGAGGCCTTCCTATTCCATCATTCTCTGGCCTTCCCAAATGCAGTGTGGATATGAGCTAAAAGTTTCAAGACCCAGACACAAGTCTGTGCCATTAAAAGCTGGAACTTCAACAGAAATTTTGAAGTGATTAATTGGTGGGCGGTGACCCTGAAACATACCATGGGAGTGGATGCTCTGGACAGCTGGTGGCAGGCAAGCTGTGG
Organism: Miniopterus schreibersii; assembly: GCF_964146895.1. Classification (NCBI taxonomy): domain Eukaryota; kingdom Metazoa; phylum Chordata; class Mammalia; order Chiroptera; family Miniopteridae; genus Miniopterus; species Miniopterus schreibersii. The sequence goes on along the minus strand of NC_138102.1, from coordinate 72,343,844 downwards.
GGCACTGGAACCACTTGAAACATGCAGATATTTGATTAAAAAAGTGTAGAAATCTAGATGGAGCCCTGTGGAGCCTTCCTTGGTCACTCAGCCATTAAGATGGAGATAGATAGCCATGGGGAGATACAGCATCACTCAGTGATCCTCACAGAAGGTGTGGCTTCCATTTCTAATTGCATCAGGAAAACCCTTGGGAAAAGAAGGTCTTCTTTCCCCTGAGAGGGTAAAGGACCTGGGTGGCATGTGAAGGGACCGTAGGAAGGCTCAACATTTGCTTTGCTATCCTTGATGGAGCACAGCACACAAACCGGCCCCATAACACAAGGGAGCTACTGGGTTTCCAGTGAGTTTTCTCTTCCCATAAGGAAGAAGAGTGGCAGAAAAAGTGCGCTGCTTAAAGCTGGGTGTCTGTATTTCTGTGGGGCTTCACTGAATAAAACCATATTTGAGCCCTGGCCGGGTGGCTCAGTTGGTTGGAGCATCGTCCCGTGTGCCAAAAGCTTATGGGTTTGATTCCAAGCAGGGCACATACCTAGGTTGTGGGTTCGATCTCCGGTTGGGGCACGTACGGGAGGCAACTGATCAACGTTCTTCTCACATTGGTGTTTTTCTCTCTCTCTCTTCCCCTTCTTGTCTCTAAAAGTCAGTGAAAACATATTTTCAGGTTAGGATTAAAAAAAAAAGACAATATTTAGTAAAAAAAAAATAAATTAAGAAAGAAATTTCTTAATTAATTTAGTAACATTTGAATTAATTTAGTTTTTGCAATATTATGTGTTCTCTTGTCAACTCTGTGGAAGTTTTTTCTAATAAACATAGGCCACAGAGTGAAATGAGGGAAAGAGCCACACCTGAGGCCTTTGGGCTTTGAGAGACCCGGGTTCTAAGCCTAACTGTGCTTTAGTCTTCTCATCTATAAAATGGAGCCAGTGCGCTCCAACTGTAGGGCTGTTCTTCAGAAAAAAGTGTCCATGTATGTGAAGCCCCTTGCACAATGCCCTGCAGCAGGCAGCAGGCAGTAAATCCTAATGTTGCTACCTTTGGATTCATATCCCATCCACAGTTCTTCAATCCTGGCCTGTTTAGATAAAGGGAAAAGCAGATTTCACTTAATTAGTAAAATGCTTCTGACCTTTAGAAATTTCTAAAAGCAGTGCTGAAAGGTTACTGTTGCCCACTCTGCAATTTATACGTAAGGAGATTGGGGAGGAACAAAACAGAATTTACTACCATTATTTTAATAATAGCAATTCGTGCTGACACAGTGCTTTCTGCCCACAAAGGCTGAGACTGGCAGGAACGGTGCTTTGGACATGATCTGATGGTGTGCTTTCCTTTCTGTGCAGAAACACCTTGCGTGTCAATGCCACGCGTCTTCCATGGGACTTCCTTGGTGAACAGCTTCCATTTAAAAGACTTCTGTGAATACGCTGTTTCAATCAAGTCCCTAAAGAACATTATCTTCTGATCTGCTGAAGGTCTTAAGGTTTGTGTTCATTTTTCCGTTTCTCTCACCAAAGGTATTATTAATTCTGAGTGATATTTTTAAAATGGATAATAGTCCTACTCTATTGCAACAAGAACTCTTGAAGTAGATTATGCACAGATTGTAATCCTTTGATTTCATTGGGAGATGGATATCAATGAAAAGAAATTTGATATGCTACTTCTCATATTTATTATTGTATACTCTGTTGGATGTTACGAGGATATTAAAAATAAAATATCCTCCATGTTGGCTTAAAGCAAGTTTTATTTATGCATTCATAGATTCTAACTCAGGAGATTCAATAAATTTATATCACATATATCAAATTTCCTTAAGTGTTTTCAATTAGTTAGGCTTTGTGGATGAATTCTATTTTGAAACATTGACAATCAAAACTATTAGTTGATAACAATTAGTATTGTCATTATGAATTTTTTTTCAAAATATAATGTCTCTCTCTCTCTTTTTTGTTTTAATGTTTTTATTGAAGTCTCAGTGGCCAGAATGCTTTCATTTAATTCTACCAAGGGCTACTCACCCTATGATTCATAATGGGAGAACAGGATTGTTGTTGTTTCTTTTAATGTGGTATATTAACAGCTTGAAAAACTACTAACAGTATTGATGCTTACTCCAGGAAAAAGCTTGCTAGCAAACCGATTTTGGAATTACATGTTTTGTTGTGGAGATAGTACAAGTAAAACACTTTTATTTTGAAAGTGCTTTCTGACAAAAGACCTACCCAAAGGATATATTCAATCCATGCATCTTTCATGGATGGAAAAATAAACAGGAAAGAGAATACAGCTTGGTACATCGAGTGGACAAAATCTAAATGAAGAGCAAGGGGAAAGGAACACAGTGCTTTCCCTGGAATGACACATCTTTTCCCACAGGCGTTTATTTTATTTGGTAGGATTTTTATTCTGTCCATGGTGACAGATATTTTCTCCCCTAAAAGCCTTTGCTGTGGCACTGTGGGTTTTTTTGGTCTCTCCCTCTCTTTTATTTCTCTGAGAAATCAAAGTAGATTTGACGGCAGCGCCGGGCTGGGTCCCAGCCTTCCCCCCGCACCCTTCGCTGTGGGGCCTCAGGACTGACGCGCTTTGACACCTGAGGCCTGCGGTGTGTGCTGGGGCGGGGGGGGGAATGGGAACCTGTGCCCCATCTTCAACTCTCCATTCTGTCAGCTGGGTAGAACAGCGTAGTGTATGGAAGCCTAAAAGTGTATCCCTGGAAACAGAAGTGCTGGAAAGGGCTCGAGAACCGACCTAAATATTCCTCCCTAGGCTACGAGCAAGACCTCGTGTGAACTTTCCCAAACCAATGAGAATTTATTTGTTTTCAAACCATCATACTTAGATACTCACTTTTCTTTTGAAACCTGATATAGATTCTTCTTTCTTAGATCTTCTTGTCAAGAAAGCCTAAGAAATTCTTAACCTCCTAGGATGGCAATTTATTTCTTCTTCCATGGAAAGAGAGAATTTATTGGCGAGAGTCTGCCTGTATCATCATAGACTCAGGCCATCCTTTTTCTGTTCAGGAGAGTAAGCCTATTTTTTTGTGAACTTCCTCTATAAAACTGTATAATCTAAAAATGTATCTATTCTCACAGTTCTTTTCCAAGTCTGTTAAGTTCTCTACATTCTACTTAAGAGTTCAGACTTGTTGAAGGAGCATTAAAAATCATCTACTGGTATTTCTCAGCGGGGCCACTGTTGATATTTATGATTCAAGATCATGTCCCATGGGTTTTAGAATGAATAATAGGCCTGGTTCCCAGAAACCAACTTCAGCTCCCCCCCCCCCCCAGTCCCTGGCCATTGTAATAACCAGATTGAAACCCCTGCATTTCCTGCAGTGGAGGACCAGGACTGCCCAGACTATAAGCTCCTCACTTAGAGCTGAAAATACTGGAATTAGCAGAGTTGAATGAAGGTTGGAGCTGAGCCTAGACCTGGCTTTTAGCTCTGGGTACCATTTTCTTCCCACTCTGTCACACGTTTATTTTGAGCTGTCTAGAAGCACACTAACATGCATATATGAATGCTTTTTTGGAGAACCAGGATTTCTGGTTTGGTCCTTAAAGGAGATCACTTGTTTGATATGGGAACATGAATGTGGGAAAGGTAATATCTGAACTCAGTGCAGGAAAATAGCAGAGAGAGGACAACTCTGGAGATTTAGGGAAAAGATAGGGGCTGGACCCCAGAGGAAACGGTGGAGCTGATGTAAAGGGACCAGTGCAGTCACGGAGAGAGAAAGGGGTAGAAAATCTGAAATCTAAGGGAACACTGAAAAAAGTAAGTAACAAAGGAAGTACTTTTTCACTGGCTTTTCAGCATTCCTCCTAGTTTGAACTCTCTGCTCCACGTCACAGAAACTGAGGATCAGTTTGTGGGGAGCTCACAGGGCCCTGACTGTGGCTAAGCTCTCTCCCTTGCCTCACCCACCACGTCCCTCTGTCCTCATTTCTGTCCTTGCCCTCTCTTACGTGTTGGAGGCCCCCCTCCATCCGTTATGCCTGCGGAGAATAGGGACATGACTGGATGACTTATTTCTCTGGATCCTTCCAAAGTGTCAATAAAGTTATAAATTAAAAGGAAAGACTCAGAAACAATTGAGCCTCAGGAAAGTTCTCCCACAGAAGCTTTCTTAAGGCTCTGATCTCTTGAAACATTTACCATAATACAGGTACAATTGGCCCATGAAAAACAAATTCTCACTCATTGCTATTTTCTTTGAATTTAGTGTAAGAATTCATTGAATTCCCTAGTACAGAGGTTATTCAATAACAAAATGAGAAGAGTTTATGACTTAAAGGTGCAGTTCTCAGCAGAGGTGTCCCAGTTGTAGTGAATTACACTTACTCTCTGCCTTAGCGTCCAGAAAACACACGCAGTAAGTTTCAGAGCTGAAAAATGGGAGCAGGATTAAAGGACTCTTTTCTGTGCTTTCTAGTAAAATGAAGAATCCTACGTGATAAGATTTATCATCTATAAAAGACTACCTTTATGGAGAGAGAAATAATAACATCAAGGGCCATCCTTATCATGTGTTATTTAATTATTTGAAGCTTTACGACACAGTTCCCAAGCTGGATTTTTTAAACATGGTGATTTTCCTGTCCTGTCTTCTTTTGTGCACAGGACACCAAGTTATATTTGACTTCTCATACTTTCTCATTTCCTGAAATGCACTACTAGCTCTATAAACATGGAAGAATAAATATTAGCTTTATGAGACCATGTTCCTCTACTAGTTGAAAAATAGCATATAATAAAAAATACAAGGATGTAATATTGAAAATTATAGGTCAATATGCCCTCTTATTGTGGGTATATATCTAATTCTCATGCATGGAGACCTTTTTCTCAGAAAAAATGTGTGCTGTGTAATACCACTTGTTTATATGATATATTTCCATCCCTCATATTTAACAATATATCTCAAGTGACTCTTGCCTCACCAGTGAAATGTTTCAGACTTATTTACCCACTATGACAGAAACAAAAACAAAAATAAAAACAAGACCTCTGGCTACTTGCTATTAATTCTAAGAATCACATATGATTCAAAGTTAATAAAATGTTTGTGAGCTCCCTTCCTGCTTGAGTCCCCAAGCATCCAATGAGCTCCTCGGAAATACATTCAAAAATGTTTATTTGCAATTTTGAAAGAAAAGAAAGTCTTAGTGAGGGGTTTTAAATAAAATGTGGTCTTACACAGCTAATCCATACTTTAAGTGTGCAAATTGTTATTCCAAAATCCTGACTCTAATCATACATTTTAAATAGCAATCAAAATGTGGCATTCATTAGCGGTGTCTCTTAAAGCTCACATCCACAGGCTGTAAGGAAGAAAAAGAGGAGCCTGCATGGATCATGTATGAGTTAAACACTCTGTTAAAGCTATAGGATTCAGTACAATTATGTTCAGATCATTCACTTTCATCTGGAAATAACCATCCATTTGCAAAATTACCACTGACTTACCATATCAGGAAAAGCCTTTTCTTCCACAATAAGTCTCTATTGTTCCTCTTGTTAAAGATGGAAAATAATCAGCTTTGTATATTCCAGACTCAAAAGTAAGAAAATTGGGCTTATTGGAACAGCTCCTTCTAATCACTTAAATTTCTACAGCATTCTTCTTTTAAAACATAATTTTTTAAAATATATTAATTTTTAAAATTAAAAAAATTCAATTACAGTTAACATACAATATTATATTAGTTTTAGGTTAATTTTTATTATGAAGTAGTTTAAACATACAGACAATAATAAACTTATTACCCACCCCCGTATTTTTTGATACTACCATATTTGCTTTGGATCTCTATTTTTTTAAGTTAAAAAACTCACTATTCTTCTTATCCATTCCCAGAGGTAATATAATATATAAATATCAGTTATGGATATCTCTACATATCTAATATTTCCATAACTAATATATATCTATGTCTATACATAGAGAGAATATTATTTCTAACTTTGCATAGATGAGATCATACTGAATTTATACCTTTGCAACTTGCTTTTCCTCAACATTTTTTTTTTTTTTTTTTTTTCAGAATTATCTGTTAATATGTGGACATCTGGCTCATTCTTAGTAGTTAACTGTTGTCTAGTCTTCCACAAATAAAGTGTGTCTACTTCTCATAGCAGAACACTTGGCAGTCTTTTCTCCCCCCTTTTTTTTCCTGTACCACCATCTTCTTTCACCCAACTCCTTGTTCACTGTAGACACATGTTTGCCATGCGGTACGGCCGTAAGCCTGCCTGCCACAAAATAGGCACTTGGGAAATATTAAACTACAAAAGCTTTCATTTCCTTCTTGTCGACACAGTTTTCTATTCTGTTTTGTTGTTACAGATAGATGTAACAACATCTCTCTGCCCTTTCCTACTGATTTTTCCTATGAGCAGTTTCTAATGTGGCTTTACCAGTTCCATCCCAATCAAGTATCATGGTGTCTAAACAGTGAGGAAAGAGCCACGGCCAAGAAGAGAGACTGCAAGAAGGAAGAAGGGATATATTCTAACCCTTAGCCTCTGAGATTCAGTTGGTGTCCGTGAGTCAGGTACAGTTTTAACAACTCTAAGATCTACCTCAAGTTAAGTGTTTGTTTAGTGTCTGGTGCCTTCAAAAAATGGAACCTACCAAAAATCTTCAAGTAAATATATTCTTGTACTTTCTCGTAGATTTTAGGGGTGTTTTGTGAGTATTTTGCCTAGCTTGTGCTAATAAATCTTTGTTGAATATTTGAATACATAAAGTAATAAAAATTTGTAGAGGTTACATGGTCATTTGACTTGGAGGTATTTTAGCATTCCTAGCAATCATCTGTCATCTACTAGAACACTTAACTTCAACATTTAGACCTCCTGTGATTGAAAACTGAGGCCTGAAAACAAATGAAAGACTCGAGTTAACTGAGAGCATCAGTTCACAAGTTATTAAAACTGAAGTCTGTGGTTAAGGTTCCCAGGTTATTTAGCTCTCTAAAAAGTAAGTATATACTTCCTAAAATTATAAGAGCTATGTATCTTAGACTTTAGACTTCTCAAATTCTGTTCTGTTTTTACTCTAAGAGATGAAAGCTTTCTGTGGTCAATTATATTTTTGCATATGATTGTGGGCTGAGCCACTTGACACCACTAAAAAAATGCAATTTTGAAAAATTCAGGAGAAAAAGCAATTATTTCTAGAACTGATAGAGCCTTTCCTGGATTTAATTCTAATTCTTTTAAATTATTTATTCCCTTCAAGATACTGGAAATTATTAGACTTTAAATGATCCTACCACTTTCCAAATGTAATTTTCTGTATGAAAAGATTAATAAGTATTGCGAATTTCCTTTGGTCTCCCTTGCAAGCAATGCTCTGGTCATTTCTGAAAGTCAAGTTTGTAGGGTTTTTCCTCCCTTTAACCTTTATTTTTGTTATATTTGATGTATTTGATAGCGTTTTACTCAGGTAAGATTTGTGCCAAGTTTAGTTTTCAGCAGACTTTTGTGACTGAGTATAAGACCTCAGAAAATAGGGTTTCTGTCACAAATTCTTGCACATAGTACCTGTAGCTGCTGCTGGGCATCGGCTTACTATTTAGGCTTTATGTATGTGTGGAGTCAGCAGAGAAGTGCTTGTCAGTGTTAGTCACACATGTTTTTCAGTAGAATTTGTTCTAGTAGTACTAATATTCCCAGTATGATATTATCAGTACTATTTTCTAACAGTAGTGTATGATTTTTATTAGTGTCCATCTAATGATAGACCCACAGGTAGCCTTGGCTTCTCACTTGGTTTACTTGTTAATAAGTGTGATGGCATTTCAACAAATTGCACACTCTATTTCTGGTAGATTTTTTTTATAAAATCAAATAGATGTTTTATCCTTCTGCCTGCCTCCAAGTTGCTGCCTTGGGACTCAGCTCGGATTATGACCAGATCGGCAGCCTTCCTTGCCTTCCTCTCCCTTCCTCTGCAGGCTCAGGCTCTCAGGAGCTGGAGTAGAGCAGCTGGCTTCTGACACCAGCCAAGGAGACCAAGCTGCAGCTGAAAATGAGGAAATGTGTCCCATCGTCAGCCCTGTGTCATCCTTCTACATTTTCTGTTTCATTGCATTTTTATCAGGGTCCATAGATTTTTGAAAGAAAGAAAAGAAAAGAAAAAGATAATTAAGCCAATGATGGCTTGGCAGAAATAAGGCTAGTTATGATATTGGATTGTACATTTTTCAGGTATGATTTGAGAAAATATCCGTTAAAATTCGAAATGGAATGAAGAAGAAAAAAGTCAGTGTGGTTTTAATTCAAACTCAAAAGTCGGCAAGTTCATTTTGAGTAAATTGAAACCTGAATTTGGATTCTTTATTATAGATACAACTATGCAAAATTTAAAGATAAGCAATGCATTATTTCAGAAACTGTTGAAGAGAAAACAAGGTTAACAGGTTAGGCAGAAAACAAAGCTGATGTGTTAGCAACTTAGAAAAATTATAAGTTTCAGTGTGCTCTAAATACTTGAGATGTAGACATAAATAATTAAGAACAAAGAATCTCAAGGATGCTTGTGAAGGAGACGAAATTAATATAAGAAAGCCTCTCTGATTTGGGTAGACTAAAGAGAGCACACGTGTTGGAATTATGTGATGATGAATTCCGAGGACAGTTATACACTCTCAAGTCACACAGTAGTATAAGCTTGTAGCTAATGAAAGCCTCAGCCAAACAACAAAACCCTCTATACCATTCCACAAATCCCTAGTTTCCTCCTAATAATTTTACACTGTGAGGAATTACAAAAGTTTCACCTTTTACCCTCCTAAACAATTTGCATTAATTTAGAAAACAGTGGATTCACCTAAAGTCAGTGGTAAACTTTCCTTGAATATAGGTCTCCTAATATACTCCTTTGACAAGTTCATTACTATTTAAATTGAAAGGATGTTTTAAGATTATAAGTGCACTGGCGGTGAAACCCAGAAAGATGAAGTCCACATGACTATTTTTATTTCCTCTTAACAGAAGGTTCCACTCAAGGGGAAGAATACAATGGCATGAAAGTACAGGGTACCTGACTCATATAGGTTGTGTCTCCTTCAAGAAAGAGGTCAGAAAATACAGACATGCCAGCCCCCTACCCTGGGACGAGGAAGTGGGAGGAAAGATACAGGCTAAGAGAGGTGACTGCTGACCAGCTTTCTCTTTCCTAGTCTCCCAGAATGTGGCTTGCCACAATGTTTCTTTAATTTTATTTTTAGCTTATATTGATAGCACAGGGTTTGTGTGGGATGGAGATAAGGGAAGGAGTTCCTTTTTATATAAATATTTTTTATTGATTTTTAGAGAGAGAGAAAGGGAGAGAGAGAAAAAGAGAGAAACATCAATGTGAGAGCGAAACATTGATCGGCTGCCTCCTGCACGCCCCTTGCTGGGGATCCAGCCTGGCCCCCGGCATGTGCCCTGACCGGGAATCAGCCGGCAACCTTTTGGTGCACAGGACGATGCCCAGCCCACTGAGCCACACCGGCCAGGGCAGGAGTACCTTTTTAAACTGACAAGAAAAAGCATCTTTTTTTATAGAAAGACATTTTTCTAAATTCTTTCCTGAAAATATGGACACTTGAATAAATACTCTAAGTGAAAGTTTACCAGAGAAAATGTCTGAGAATATTTCCATTCATTTGAAATTTTTCACACACACACAGAGAACTATTAACTGTACAGTGCCATCACTGTTAGAAATCCCATCCTAAATTTCAGTAGAGAATGTATACCCAAAATAAAGATGAGTTAAGGGAATGGAATTTACTTTTTCTTTCAAAGTTTTTGTTGTTTTAAAATCCTGTGTAAAAATCCACTAATTACATTTTCCTAGAATTATCACAGGTATTTATAGCTGAAATCCCAAAGGACAACAGTCACAATAGGATGAAACAGTTTACAGCATTTTAGAGCTCAGTTTTTCTTATCAGAAACATTACTAAATTGAAATTAAAGGATATCACATTAAGAAATCCCACTTACATTTAAAATGTCTATTTATAAAAATGATACTTAAAGTACTTAGAAACTATAATTTATAAAAGTGTATTTTTACTTATATACTTCTCAGCAAAGTAAGATATAATCTATATACATTCTGTTACCTTTTTTCCTCTGAGAATTCCTGTGATTTGTAAAAATATGCTGTTGCTTTATTGATTGAAAATACTAAAATTGTATTGTTAAAACAAATATTGAAAAAGGAAGTGACAATATTAACTTCTCCTTATATTGCGCTTAGAACTTTATTTTTTCTAAAATTACCTTACCCAGCTTCATTTTGCTTAGGTCCTAGAGTACATGCCTAAAACTTTGCCCAAGTAGGCTGTGATTTAAATTTTTTCTAAACAGATAAATAACAAAGTTAATTAAAGGTGACCTACTAAGGTGAATTTCCCAAAAGCCCATAACTTCAGTGGAATAAATGCCAGATGGGAAGGGAATCGGAGACATAACGCTCCATGTTCTTGTTTTACGTTTCCTCTCCAAAGCCCCACTCTATTTATTGCTGTGGCATCTGGCATGCTTTCTTTTCTGGGCCTAGCATGCTCCATGCCATGTGTTAACATTTTCCTGGAATGAATGTCAAGGAAATACCATTTCTAAAAATATGTTTTATGGGTTTTAAAAAATATAATATTTCCTTTCTACTGGCTTGTTTACTTAGGAGTCCCAATAAATGACATTCACACAGAGAAAAAGAAATCACAGGAGCCTAATTTTATCTATGCAACAAACATAACAACTACTTTAACGAAGTGCAAACATTGTCCTCTTCTGTTTCAGAGACATTTTATTTTTGTGAGTTTATGGCCACAGGCCCTCCACTCTCACTAAAAATAGTAGCTAAGATATTTAGTAAGTGCTTATTTATCCCAGGAACTGTTCTTTACATGTAGTAGTAAGTGTAGTCACTTAACAATCCTGAATAGTAGGGATTATTTATCATTTACATTTTATAAATAAGGAAATTAAGATATAGACTGTTTATTTTAAAACTTTTTCAAGTTCACATGGCTAGTAACTATGAGGCTGGGTGGGATTGCTTTCTTCTTTTTATCTTTTCACTATTTATTGTGAATCATTTTAAAGAATTTTTTCTATTGCAACATTTTATTTTGAAAATGTTTAAGGAAATTTATAGTGAAACTCATATACCCACCACTATGCATCATTCCATCCATGAATCCATCTTATTTTTGGATACATTTCAAAGTAAATTGTAGACATCACTACAATTTCCCGTAAATACTTTGGCATATGTATATTACTAGAATTTAAAGTTTATGATTTTTAAGTAAAATTTATCTGTGTATTTACATAAAACACACATATTTTAAGTGTACATTTCCATGAGTTCCAACAAATATATGCACCTATGCCAACCAAACCTGTATCACCCCAGACAGGTCCCTTATACCCCTTCCAAGCAAGTACCTCCCAGAGTAAATCAATTCGAGTTCTAGAACTTCTATATGGAGTCATACACTACATACTCTTTTGTATCAGGTTTCTTTCCCATTGTATGTTTTTTAGATTAATCTGTTCATGAGTTTATTAGTAGTTCTTTTATTTTTTTTGTTGAGTGATATTCTAGTGTGTGAATCTATCACAGTTTGTTTATTCATTTTCTATTGGTGGACACCTGTGCTCTTTCCAGGTTATGAAAATACAAATGAAGTTGCTATGAACATTCTTCAACAGGTCTTTTTGTGAACATAGGCTTTCATTTTTATTAGGTCAATATCTAAGAGTGGAGTTTTAATAATAGGTAGGTCTATATTCAGTTTTGAAGGAAATTCCCAGATCTTTGTCTAAAGCAGCAATTTTCAACCGATGTGCCACAAAAATTTTTAAAACATGCAATACTGACTATTTAGTCAGGGGCACTGACCTCTTTTGCATCAGATCGTTGTCAATTAAAAAATGACAACAGCCAACACAACAATAGCCATTCAGTGTGAATGAATCTAAATTATACCTTCTTTTTTTTTTTTGTCAGATTGGCAAAAAGTATAATATAATTTTTGGTGTGCTACAGAATTTTAGTAATTATTTTATGTGTGCCATGAGATGAAAAAGGTTGAAAATCACTGGTCTAAAGTAGTTGCACCATTTGACATCCCCATCAAAAATATATGATAGTTTTCATTGTTACACATCCTCAACAACATTTGGTGTTGTCAGTTTTTCTAATTCAACCATGTGGTGCTTTGCAGTGATATTTCATTGTGATCTAATATACATTTTCCTAGATGAGTGATGTTAAAACCTTCATGTGTTTACTGGTCATTCATATATCTTTGTTTGTAGAGCATCCACTAAATCTTTTGGCCATCTTTATATTAGGTTGTTTGTATTTTTATTATTGAGGTTTAATTCCTCTAGCACTATTTGTTGAAAAGACTCTCCTATCCCTGTTGGAACACCTTAGTGCTATTCTGAAGTATCAAAGGACTGTATATAAGTGTGCATCTATTTCTGAGCTCTCTATTCTGTTCCACTGATTTTGGTGCTCTTTATGCTAGTACCACACTATTGATTACTGTAGCCTTATAGTAAGTCTTCAATTCAGATGGTACAAGCGCTCCATTCTTGTTCTTCTTTTACAAGATTGGTTTAGATATCCTAGTTCTTTTAAATTTTTATATAGATTTTAGAATTAGCTTTCAGTGTCTAAAAATAATCAGCTTGGTAGGGTTATGATTGGAAATATGTTCAATCTTGGGCTCAATTTGGGAAGAATTGACATCTTCCCCATATTGAGCCTTCCAATCCATAAACATATACTCTTTCTATATTTATATAGCTCTCATTTAATATCTCTCAGCAATATTTTGTTAGCATAAAATTTCTCCATACCTCTTGTTTTATCACTAAGAATTTTGTGAATTTTTAATATTCTACATGCTCAACATCATTAGTCATTAGGAAAATCAAAATCAAAATCACAAGATATCACTTCACACCCACTTTTCAAAGAAAGTTCAAATACTAGAATTGAACAAATAAGTAATTACATGGGAACCAGGTTTCTCCCTGTAAGGGCATTTGCAGATAAGAAAAGAGGTAAGGTTAATTCAACTTATACAAATTAGTATAAACTCATGCTTAGCTTAATACACACACACACACACACACACACACACACACAAATATACAGATAGGCAGATATAGAAATAATTATAGCTATTTGCATATACCTATGTGTTTCCTAGCCTTTCTCCTGAGAGAGCCTTCGGGCAGTGATACCCCTGTAGCACCTAGCACATTAGTGACCAGATCTTGGTTTCTAAATATTATCCTCCAGTGAAAGGAACTAGGAATCCTTAGAGAAATGGCTAGTTCTAGGGCTGAGACATTAAAAATATAGTATAAGACTGGAACATCTGGAATACTCTGGAATATTAAAGCAATAAAATGCTCAAAAAAACAAAAGGATGGGGCATGTCAAGGGATATAAGAGCCAACCTAAAATAGCTTCCAGTAGTGAAAGCTGGAAGAGTCTGAGCAACAAAATAAATAACATGATATTGAATTAAAACCAAAAGTATAAAATAAATGTACATATGAGTTCATTCTAATATAAATAAATAGCTGAACAAATAAATAAATGGAGTAGAAGGAAAAATTTCTCTTACAGAAGAATTCCAAATAATATAGGTAGCTATAGCTCCTCCAGGAAGTGAAGCTTACCCTCACTCTGCTGTATGGGCTGGACTTAGAGAATGATTTCCAAATAAGAGAGCATGTAAAGAGGGGGAAAAAGTAACTTATGCTGGCCAGTGTGGGCTCAGTGCTTAGAGCGTCGGTCTGGGCACTAAAGTGTCATGGGTTCAATTCCAGGCCAAGGGCACGTACCTCGGTTGCAGGCTCTACCCTTGGCCCTGGTCAGGCTCGTGTGGGAGGCAACCAGTCTGTCTCTCTCTCTTTCACATTGCTTTTTCTCTCTCCCTCTTTCCCTCTCTCCCCTCCTCCCTCCCTCCCTTCCACTCTCTCTAAAAATCAATGGAAAAAATATCCTTGGGTGAAGATTAACAACAAAAAATTTAAAAAGTAACTTAACTGGGGAGGTTAAAGATGGTGGCTGACTGAGTGGAAGCTACACTGACATTCTCGCAGGACCAAACTGGAATTACAGCTAAAATATAGGAAAACCATCCTGAATAATCAACTGCAACTGAAGATAAGCTGGAGAGCACCCTCATAACCAAGCAGGAAAACTGGAGACCACATAGAGACTGGTAGGAAGTGTGGAGACACTACAAGGCTAGCTGGGCTCCCACAGGCAGTAGCTGAAGGCCAGTAGGGGTATCCTGGGGGGGATTCCGACTGAGTACTCTGGGGCCTAAACTCCAGTTCCCAGCCAAGAACACCAGAACTGAGAAAGGTGCCCACATAACATCTGGCTGTGAAAAGCAACTGGGTTTCTGTCTGCCAAGGAGAGATGGCTGGGAATGCAGGCATCCTCTTAAAGAGCCAACACACAAAGTTTCGTGTATAGCCACTCACCCTGGGCTCCAGAAGAGGGAGAGTAGAATGGAGCTGTGTGAGGAGAATCTAGGGTTGTGGGCTCTGGAGATAGATCTCAGACGGCACCCTTCTGGGTTTCTGTGCCATCATTCCCCCATACTGCAGAGACAGACATTTACCTTTCAAGCAGCTTTTGCGTGAGGGGGAAGCAATTGCTCTACCCTACTGGAAAACCTCTCGCCTTACCCTAAGGAGTTCTACGGCCTGAGGTTCATTAAGAGACTGATAACAATCAGCTGCCCTACCCTGTGGAGTTTCTATAATGTGAGGCTCCTTGAGAGAATCAGATTGATCAGCCTGTAGGCAGAGGGAGATGCAGACTTCAGAGTGCTTTGAGTCTTTGCCTGATCTGCTTCTGGACCTGGGCCTTGGAAAAGCAGACTTTGGTATGCATCTTGGTCCTGGTCAAATGCACCCAGCCCCAACAGAGGGGACCTCAAACCGTGGGATGTTGATAACTCCAAACAGAGTACTCAATGCCAGTCACAAACAGTGTCTGACATTGGCCTATACCAGAGACCATCCAAAAAAGACGAGAGTCCTAGCAGGCCTACCTAATACATAGAAATAAACCCAAGTAGGCAGCCAAAATGGGGAGACAAAAAAACAAGCCCCAAATGAAAGAACAAGAGACGTCTCCAGAAAAAGATCTAAATGAAATGGAGATAGGCAATCTATTGGATCAGCAAATTAGAAGACAAGGTAGAAAAAAATCACTCAATCAGAGATCCCAAAAGAAAAAACAATTAAAAAACAGGAGGACAGTCTAAGGGAGCTGTGGGAAAACATGAAATGTAACAGTATTTACATCATAGGAGCGCCAGAAGAGGTTGAAAGTAAGCAAGGGTTAGAGAACCTGTTTGAATAATGGCAGGAAACTTCCCTAACCTGGTGAAGGAAAAAGTCATACAAGTTCAGGAGGCACAGAGATCCCAAGCAAGAAGAATCCAAAGAGGCCCACACCCAGACACATCATAATTTAAATGCCAAAAATTCAAGACAGAGAATCTTAAAGGCAGCAAGAGAAAAGCAATCTGTTACCTACAAAGGAGCTCCCATAAGACTGTCAGATGACTTCTCATCAGAAACTCTAGAGGCCAGAAGGAAATTGCATGAAGTATTCTAGGTAATGCCAAACAAGGATCTGAAACCAAGACTACTCTATCCATCAAGGCTATCATTCAAAATAGATGGTGAAATAAAGAGCTTCCCAGACAAAAAAAGGCAAGAGGAGTTTATACCACCAAACCAGCATTTCAGGAAATGTTAGAGGGACTGCTGTCATTAGAAATAGAAATAAAAACATTGCAAGAAATGTTAAAGTGACTGCTGTAATTAGAAATAGAGAGAGAAACATAGGCATAAATAATTAAAATGGCAATAAATAAGGACCTATCGATAATAACCTTAAGGACTTTAAGTGAGAGATCAACAGCAGTATACCCCAGTGGGCACTTTAACACCCCACTGACTTCACTGGTGAGATCTTCCAGACAAAAAATCAACACAGAAACAGTGACTCTAAATGGCACAATAGATCAGATAGATTTAATTGATATTTACAAAACATTTCAACCTAAAGCTCCAGAATATACATTCCTCTCAAGTGCACATGGGTCATTCTCAAAGATAGACCACATGTTAGGACACAAAACCACTCTCTACAAGTTCAAGAAGACTGAAATCATTTTAAGCAGCTCAGATCGCAATGGCATGAAATTAGAAATCAATTACGGTAAAAACACTCAAAAACATTTAAACACATGGAGGCTAAATAACATGTTATTAAACAATGAATGAATTACCAGTAAGACTCAGAAAGAAATCAAAAACTTCCTGGAAACAAATGAAAATGAACACACAATAACCCCAAATCAATGGGACACAGAGAAAGCAGTCCTAAGAGGAAAGTTCATAGCACTACAGGCCTACCTCAAAAAGCAAGAAAAATTTTTAGTAAATTATCCTAACTCTACAACTTAAAGAATTAGAAAGCTCCCCTGTGAAGCCTTCCAGACCAGGGCTTTTGTTTGCTGGGATTTTTTATTTTATTACTGCTTCAATTTCATCAGTTGTTATTAGCCTATTCAGGTTTTCTGATTCTTCCTGATTCAGTTTTACATGATCTCACTCAAATGTAGAATCTAATAAACAAAATAGACTGAGGAACAAAATAGATCCAGAGACATAGAAGTGTGGAACAGACTGATGTATCTCAGTGGGAAGGTGGGGGTGGGGGAATGAGTGGGGTGAGATTAATCAAAGAACTTATATACATATATGCATAACCCATGGACACAGATAGTGTGGTGAAGGCCTGGGGGGAGCGGCGGGGGTGCGAGGTGGAAGGGGTCAATGGGGGGAAAAAAGGGGTGATATTTGTAATATTTTCAACAATAAAGATAAATTTTTTTTTTTAAAGTAACTTAACTGTGGAGAAACCCAGTAAACACTATATTAACCAAGTGGTCAAGGTTCACATCATAAGTGATACGTGTGTGTTTCCTAATATGCTGTGATGAAAAATGTACCTCACCTCCATGGTATTCTTCCCAGAACCCATCACCTTAGTCCAGCCATGAGGAAAACATCAGACAAACCCCAAATGAGGGGAAGTCTGTAAAATACCTGGCTAATGTTCCTCAAGGCCGGTCATGACTAACCAGGAAAAACTGAGAAACTCACACATCAAAGAGATTAAAGAGACATGATGACTAAATGCCATGTGGTGCCTTGGATTGGAGTCTGGCACTGAGAAAGTACACCAGTGGAAAAATGGGTGAAATGTGAATGAAGTCTGGATTTTAGTTAATAGCAATGTTCCAATGTTGGTTTCTGGGTCGTGACAAGTGAGCCATGGCCATGTTAAATGTTAATATAATGGGGAACTGGGTGAGGAGTTTATAGGAACACTCTGCATTATCTTTGTAACTTTTTTGTAAGTCTAAAATTATCCAAAGAAAAATGATATTTAAAAAATTAAGAAGGCCCAATATAAAACAGATATTAGCAAAGCTACTGTAATTGAAGTAGGGTTGCAGGGCCCAGAGTCCTGACTGCCTAACTTCTCCCTCACTCCTTTCACTACCCCCCAGCCTGCCTCCGTTTCTCCCTATGACTCAAGGTTCTCTGGTGTGCATTTTGCAAACTGCTGCCATGTAGAATTTAATCCAAACTCCTTGACATGTCTTTGGGGGAATCTTTATATTTCCACCCTTGCCTAGCTTTCATATCATCTATTGACCTGTTGCCTCCTGTATTTTATTTTCTTCATCTATTCTGAAGGCAATTTCTTTTCTTCAAGCAAACCATGAGCTTCTTCTTGATTGTACACATGCTATTCTTTTAGTTTGGAAAATTTTTCTCAAGCTTATTCAGCTTCAGAAACTCTTCATTTGGTGCCCTCTTTATATGGTCCTAGAATTCAGTTCAAGGGTCCTCTTTCAAGTCTCTAAGGGGAAGGGAGGTGCTCTGAAAGTATTTCTACAGTAGCATGTAGTCCCTCCTAGTTGTCTGTATGCATTCTGTATGCATGCACCTTTCCTTCAACAGTTGACAAGCTTCTAAAGCAGGTTACATTCATCTCTCGGTGCCAAATATCAAGCACAGTGCCTAGCATATAGTAGGTATTCAGTAAATGTTGAATAAGTAGGTGGGTGGATGGATGGATGGATGGATGGATGGATGGATGGATGGATGGATGGATGGATGGATGGATGGGTGGATGGATGGACAGGTGGATGAATGAATAGTAGCGAGTTTATTGAAACTGAGGTATTTCCTTTTTGTAGAATTTATATTTATTTTAATATAGTAGTTATAAAACTACAAATTTAGCATTTTAATAAAGCTGATCCTAGTTCGCTAGCTTAAGAAGAAAGCATTGGATTTTCAGGAGTAATAGTCTTAATTCAACCAGTATGTAGATACAAAATATTGAGGGTGATTGGGTTTTATTCCTTTAAATAACAGAAATTCTACATGATGTATACTTTACAGTAAACTTAATATGTACTGTATTGTTGCCTTTTCAGTCTGCCTGCATTTGAAGGAGTTGTCAGTAAAGCTAGCCGCATGCATTTGTCTTCATTAGCCAATCCAAGGTGATGCAGGTGGCCCGCTGTTCTCAGGCACTTTACTTTGCCAGTTATTGTACCCACGGCTAAGAACAGATGGTGATTAGTTTCACATTTTGCTCACTGGGCAGCTTAATGTTCTTGTCACCTTACATTGAGTTTTAAATGTGCAAAGCACAAAGAATGTACAACGTGTTTCTCAGATTTGAGGTGTGTGCATCATACCTCATAACTTGAGTTGCTTCTGGATACAGAAATTAAAGGGCCTGATTGATTAATAAAAGAACAAGATAATATGGCAAAAGTTCACCAATGAAGGTAACGTGTGTGTATACACTCACACATACATACATACATTTATCTGTAAGTGTTTGAATATATATATTTATACGTATAAAGGCTCAGATGCATCTTTTTATTTTCTTTCACAGAAGCACCATTTGCTAACTTACTGAATCTAGTGCTAGTTGATTAGATTACTACCATTTAAGGAAAGAAAGAGAAAATGGTAGGATCTTTTTTACAAAATAGCGTTCAACCTTAAAGATTGCCTTCTTTGAATAGTCTCAGGCAGCACAAGTTACCCAAACGCAGAATGAGATGCACCATTCACTACCTTATATTTTGGACGATTTTGCTATAGCTATGTCCTAATGCCTTCTTTAAAAGTTGTCATAGAAAGGTAGAATTTTTTCTTTGGAAAAATCAAAAAACCCACTCGCAGTTTTGTCTGCTGTTCTTTTGCTTAATTGCCTGGGTGTGAAGTCAGCTCATTTATGGGGACTTAACCTAGTGCCATTATTAGCAGAAAAGATTTTTTAACATTTTAAGTAGGTATGGGAAAATGTCAGCCACACAGCATCCCAAACATAAACTTTATTTGCTACCCTCTTGAAGAATTTGTTTGCATATAATGTTGTTCACGCCACTGATAACAGAAAATGTATTTAATAACTACTCAGAATTAATATGCTATAGTATGCATGGCTGCCTAATTTAATTTATCTCTGATTAAGCCTATTATGTTTGAGATCACTTTACAGAAGAGATTTTTTTGCCAGCTGTAAGCTTATTTGAATTGTAATATAAGTTAATAGTGTGTGAAATAACCAGTGGTGCCTCCTTTTAAATGTTAATTTTGCCAGCTGACTTCCTGAGATGATGCATATCCAGATTATTCATTGGCATTTAGTTAACATCTTGCATGAAGACCAGATATTGGAATAAATATGAAAATTAACTATTTTAGGAGGCAAAGACAAATGGAACTGTGGTGCTTTTACTCTGAAATGCAGAGAAATGGCCATTGCATTATAAAAGTAATTCAAAAATCAATGATTGATAATCACATAACATGACATATATGATAACACATAACCTTTGTATGATTTTTGTTCTAAATGTATTCCTTTAACATCAAGTAATCATTTGATCAACTAGAGTGGGAACTTCAAGGGTTTGGCATGACCTGTGCAACATTTGCCTCAATTCCCAGATCATTAGGTCTCGTCGGTGGGCCCATATCTAGAGAGGGAAGGGACTTGTGCAGTTCTCTTCAGTGGTTTGTTCTCCAAGTTAGAGGCCAAGCTTGTCTTCATATGTGTGTTAAACCAACTACTTCATCTGCCTGTCTTCTTTACAATGTCATGAGTAGTTCTCACCAAAAAAGTGATCACACTAATTATGTTCCCTTGCTCAGCAGTTGGCCTCATGTAGAGCTACGTGCATCCCTAGATATAGCTGCATTGTTCAGAATGTGAACTTTATTATTTGTATATATATTCAAATTTGGTAATCTTATTGCTTCAATACTACCTTTCTCCCTTTTCTGGCCCTCTCATAGAAATTTTACCCAGTCCTTGAAACCTTCTTAAAGTCCTGCCTGTTCCGTGCAGATTTCCCAAACATCTCAGGCCATAGCCATCTCCCCTGTGAGGTCATTTGCTTGACCTCATATTTCGTGTACTCTACAGTGAGGTTCCCTTAAAGGCAGAGTCCTTGAGTTTTATATCTTTGTGTCCCCACAGTGCCTAATACAGTTTCTGAAAGGTGTAGGTCAGTGGTACATGGGCAGGCTAAATAGCCATCTCTGATGGTGAATTAAGAAAAATTGAATTTATTTAGGGAAAATGGGATAGGGGAATGGAGATATCCAAAGGGAAGGGCTACACAGAACTGAGCAAAAGGGTATTGGGTCCATGATGGCAGCAAAAATATACTCAGGACAGTGAAATAAGGAAGGTGCATAGAAGAAGTAACAGGAGAGCCCAGGCTGGGCTGCTCTGGCTCACTGAGAAGTCAGAGAGAGAAGGGGGCCTTGGAGACAGGTTCAGGGGGTAAGACTGGGATGAGTTGTTGCTGCCCATTGCTCCCCTGGTTGCAAGACTCCTGAGGTCCCTTTGGAGGGAAGAAGGGGGAAGGAGATAGCACCAGCATGTTCCCCTGGTGGGTCCTTTTTCCTGAGTGTATTTATCTCTCTCTTGCAGGTGGAAATCTTAGGGGAGGTCTCAGGGGAGGGTCTCAGTAGAATATTCATCAGCTTTCCAGGTGTGCTCTTTCAGGGTTGTGGTCTCCACTGATTGGTTAGTGCCAGGGCAGGGGGTCACTCATCAATGTAGCTGGTCCTGAGTCAGCCAAGATGCCCCTTGTCTGGTTTTGCTGCTTTTCTGGACATGGAGCTGAAATACAACTGAGGCCTAGATGTTATCTTTAGGGAGGAATGCTCAGGCGGTCTAAACCACATGACCAGCAATATGCTAGGGAAGGGAAGGTTACCCTGAGGACAAGGTTCTTGTTTTCCCAGTTTTCCCCCTTGCTTTGCATCTGAGGCTTTCTACTCTGGTGACTTTCTATACCTGGCCTCTGCTCATGTCTCTCAGTTTCTTCTGCAAAAATCATGTCAATAGATGGTAGTGATTGATAATCAGAATGAAAATATGACAAGAGAGAAACTCATATTCATGAACTCTAGGTGAATATATATAAAGTCAGTTTGTGGGTTCTCCCTTGTTTTAAATGTGAAGTGGAAACTCATGTAATATTTTTAAAGTGAGAGATCATAAAGTAGATTTCTCATTTTGAATGGCTCTTGCTAGACCTATATTAGTATGAATCTCAGAATGAATATAGTGTTTCTTAACTCTGACACACATTAGAATCAGCTGGGGCCTGGCCGGGTTTGGCTCAGCGGTTGAGCATTGACCTAGGATCCAGGAGATTGTGGTTCGATTCCCGGTCAGGGCACATGCCCAGGTTGCAGGCTTGATTCCCAGGGGGGGCGTGCAGGAGGCAACTGATCAATGCCTCTCTCATCATTGATGTTTCTATCTCTTTCTCTCCCTTGCCTTTCCTCTCTCTGAAATCAATAAAGATATATTAAAAAAAAAAGAATCAGCTGGGGAATTTCAGACACATATCTGATAACTGCGACTCACCTTCAAATCAATTATATCAGAGAATGGTATCATTTTTGAAAAGCTAACCACATGATTCTAGTAAGAAGCCAGAATTGAGAACCACTAGTGAAAGGAAAACTTAAAGGTCATTAAATTCATTCATCCATCTGGTGTTTGATTGCTTTCTACAGCTGTTTAGCAATGAATGAAGAGCACTTATAAAAGGAGGCTTGAAACTGCAACTTTTGATGTAGGCATCCATTACTACATCCAGTGCTCTCAAGCTACCAGTCAGAGTGACCCACTGTCTCAGTTTGTCAGAGACTGTCCCAGTATTATTATGGACAGCCCTACACAATGGGAAACCCCTCAATACTGGACAAACCAAGACGGTTGACCAACATACTCAATCTTTGGATAGTACAGAATTGTGTTTTGGTAAATTTTCTTTTGACAGAAAGGAAAAGTATTTTGGAGGGAGGAAGGATAGAATATTTAATGAAAAAATAGAAATAATTAGAACACTTTCATACCTTAGGAGCCTTGAAGGTAAAGAGACATATCAAGAGAAAAAAGGAAAACATTACAACAGGTTCTTGTAGAATTATTGCAGTTAAGATGAAGGAGGGGACTTTATTGCATGTAGTTAATTAAAGAACATCAAAATATTTATTCACTTTTATCTCTGTTATGTAGATAAATTAAGAATGAGCTTGTAGTGTAAGAAGGCATTAAATGAAAATCTCAAACTTGTAAATAAAATCAACTAAACTGTAAGCTCTTTGAGGATAGTTATTTTTACAAGTAGGAAAACAAAGACATAGCCAAGGCTATGGAATAGTTACTTACAGAGCACCTGGCTCTCAGGTCTTTTTCTGGTAGGTTCTTTGGTCTCTTTCCTATTATATATCCTTTTATTCCCAGTAACATTTGGCACAATCCCTTTCTTTCAGATAAAGTGAATGTTGGTAGATTGATAGAAAAAGTGAAAGTATTTTAATAACAAATAATTTTTTTTCATTGCTTAGGAAAAGGGTCACTTTAAAAATTTTTATTTTTATTATTTTATTATCGACACTATTACAGATGTCACCCATTCCCTCCCCATGTTGCCCCCTCCACCCAGCCCCCACCCCGAGGCCTTCGCCACATTATTGTCTTTGTCCATGGGCAAATCACAGAAATTATTTTTAACAGTTTAATTTATAATTGTAGCATTAAAAATTATTCATCTTGAATGCTCATTTGAGCTTTATTTTATTATTATGGCATAGTCCAGTCCTGCAGCTTAAGGATTCATTTATCCCACAGTTACATTCTGTTCAAGTCACATTGATCACTGAGCAGACAGTCCAGTCACCATGTGGTTGATTCATTTCATTCATTAATTGCCAAAATTATCAGATGTGTCTCAGTTATCTGTCTTCATAACCAAATCAAACCCACTGAATTAGCAGCAATTCAACCAATGCTTTGGTGATCAGCTGCCCAAGATCTTGATGGTACCACATAGATGAGATGTTAAACTATACTTAGAAATGCCTAGTTTCATTGAAATTGTGGTAGATTTTTCTTCCACTCTAAAAGTTGTATTCTACTTTAAGAGAAAGCATCAGTGAACAAAACTTGTGATATATTATATTTTCCCCTTTTTTCCTTAACCAAAACATTTAGCTGAAGTTGTAAAACTCAGAGAAACATATTGTAGAATGGGAAATTGTAGGTCAACTCATGCATCCTTTCTAAAATATGTTAATGAGTTGTACCTGAGAGAGGAAAAAATGGGGAGGATTTGTAGGCAAATAAGTTTGTAATATGCTAGGTAAAACAAAATTAAACTGGTGCCTTGAATGGGGAGGGAAGAGAGCATGAGGTGAAACATGCATGTTCCAAAATTATCTAGCTACAGAACTCTTTAGAGTGAACTTCTGGAGGGACTTCATCCAACCTTCTAATTTTGTAGTTAAATTATGTTTCAAAAAAGTTAAAAAACTGATGTAGAGTCAAATACTTAATTTTTTTTCCAAGCCTCCTTTCCCTCCATTTTCATATTGTTTGCCCTAATTGCCGTAAGACCTCTCCTCAGTAGTTGATGATTGCTTTTAGTTGACCAGCTTATCAGTGATATGATGCCAAAAAATGGAAGCAAAAACTGTTTACATAAAGAAGATGTACTTTTATAGTTTAAGGTTTCAATATCTTCTTATATTCTGATTTTAATAGCTTTTATTTATTGGGCACCTACAATATGCCAGGTTCTTTATATGTATTACATGACTTCATCCTATTAAAAACCTGCAAAATAGATAATATTATGTCCATTTTCCTATTGGAAAAATTTTTAGGTCCCTGAAGGTCATATATTCAGTTAAGTGAAAGAACTGTGATTTAAAACAGGTCAGTCTGTGAGGATTCTCAGAGGAAATGAGGGCTGGGAAGAGATCAACCAAAGAACTTACATGCATGTATGCATGACCCATGGTCACAGCCAGTATCGTGATGAAGGCCTGGGGAGTAGGGGGAGGTAGAAGGGATCAATGGGGAGGAAAAAGAGGACATCTGTAATACTTTCAACAATAAAGATAAAATTTTAAACATTGAAGGAAAAGAAAAGGACCATGTGGAAACTGCCAGAGGGAAGCTGCTGGGTAGCAGTTGGGCATGGCTTCTTAGAGAGAGGCGGCCCCTGGGGCAGGGAGACCCACACACGTACAAAAAAATAAAAATAAAACAGGTTAGTCTGACTAGACAGTCATCTTATCAAACTCAAAGATATGATTACAGCTACATTAGAAGTTACAACATAGGTGTGTTTTATTTAAGTTATTGGCCCATAATTGAGCATGGCAGAGTCTAGAGAGATTACATAATTTCAGGTAGACATATTTGTAAGAAATATACTCAGGAAAATGAAAATATATTCAAGTAATATATTTAAAGGATAACCAGCAAGATGACTAAAATTTGTTTAGGGGATGAGGTGAGTAATACATACATATTCACATTAGTATATACATATATGCATGCATTTTAAGCCATTTATGCATTCTGTGGATATACCTTTAGGGCAGTAAAAGGGAAAATACATAATTGGAAGGTAAACTGGGCATGTAATTGTGAGAATTTCTTATGTGGATAGTTCCTTGCTGGATAATAGTGATTTTTATATGAATTTTGGATACATGTTGAATGAATGACTGAGTAGAGTTTCACAGTTAATGTTCAATGATATAAATTACTAGACATCCTTCCAAGTGAGTGATCATCGTTTAGTTATCTTAAAGTCAGGTGATTTTCTGCAGCCTTTTCTTATTTAATAAACATACATAGCTTTTCTTAAAATAATTATTGATTTGAGCCAGTCCTCTTATTATTGTTTTTATTTTTTTTAAAACATGTCTTTATCGATTTCAGAGAGAGGAAGAGAGAGATAAAAACATCAATGATGAAAGTCATTGATCGGCTGTCTCCTGCATGCCCCCTACTGGGGATTGAGTCTGAAACCCCGGCGTGTGCCCTGACCCGGAATTAACAGCGATCTGGACCATAGGTCAATGCTCAGCCGCTCAGCCACACCAGCCAGGCTTTTTATTCTGTTTTTAAATTCTCTTTCGATGCCTGTTTTTTATCTTTCTCTCCCTCACCTCCCCCCCTCCCAGTATACTGAGAAAATAATGTGGCATCTGCCTCAAAATGATTTTTGGTCCAAATTTCTGGAACTGATACAGCAGTGAGATGCTCTAATGATATATTTATGGAGGAGTTCAACTTACTTTGCCTGATGGCCCCTAGAAAATGACAGAATTAAAATGTTTTGTCAATATTCTGGCTGAAAATAGTTGTTAGGTAGTTAGTAGTTGATTTGGGGTAATAGCTAAATTTCTCTGGGTAAACAAACTTGACTAAAGTGAAGCACATATAATTTCAAAATAAAATTTGTAATACTGGGAATTGCAGCAAGGAATCAAAAAATATAAAACGATAAATAGAGGTGAGAGTGAAGAAACAGAGGAGAAGATGCTACTAAAGTAATGCCAACTGTTTTGGAAGACAGCACCATGATGGAGAGGACTAGCTGAGGTGGAATGAGAGAAGCTGCAGGCTCATTCTCAGGACTCAGGGAAGGCTCAGGAGGGGTGGGGGACTGGTTAAAAGTAGTTACAGAGTAGTTAGCAGTAATTAGTAGAACATAGTGTATGAAGTTCTTAGATTCTGTTCCTCTCCTTACCTTAGTCTGCCAGTATCAACTCTCCATCCCTAGTGAAGGTTGAGGGAAGATCATAGGCTTCGCTGAATTAGAGGTGCTCTGAACGCTGGGAAACTAGGCCCATGGGACAGAGGTGAAACGTGACAGAGTAAGACCCTCCTAGATGGTGTCACAACATAACTCCCAGAGCACCTATAGCCAGGGACAGGCTCTTTCGATAGGAGTTTGAAGGATTTTTATCTAATGAAATTAAATAGCCCAAAGAAATGATCTGACTGGTATTTGGAATCCCCATGGAAATGGCTGGATGCCTCAGCCAGTAACATCACAGGCATCAAGTGCACTCTGCCCCCGCTTAGGGTTTCTAGTCAGTCTTGTTGGGGCTGACTGTTCCTAAATATAAATGACTTTCATATTTTCTTTGTATATATTTATATATACATATACTTAAGATATTCACATATATATATATAAAGCAGTATAAATGAATAGTGAGTCATCAGATATAATAGCCCCAATATAAAATAAAAAATGAAATATAGAGATCAAAACAGAGAGAGAGAGAGAAAGGGGGTAGGAAGCTCAGAAAAAAATACAGATAACTCAGGAAACAAAAGAAAAACTTTTTTAAATGATAGCTTTGCTGAATAGAATAGTCTTGGTTGTAGGTCATTATTTTTTATTACTTTGAATATTTTGTGCCAATCTCTTTTGGCTTAAAAACTTTCTTTTGAGAAATCAGCTGAGAGTCTTGTGGGAGCTCCCTTGTAAGTAACTGTCTTTCTCTTGCTGCTTATAAGATTCTCTTTTTGTATTTAACCTTTGCCATTTTAATGATGATGTGTCTTGGTCAAAAGTGTACAATATCTTTAGAAAGATGAGTGACAGTATTATATCCTTGATATAAAAAGACCAGCCAATAAAAAAGGAATACTCAGAAAATAAGAATGAGGTCTTCAAAATTAAACATAATAAAAAAATTTATTGAGAGATATAGAAGATAAAGTCAAGTAAACTTTATATGAAGTAGACTAACAGTCCAAGATGTACAGTGGGGATGGAGGGAAAATAAAGTAAGAAATGTAGTGGATCAGTCCATGAGGTTCAGCATTTTATAATAGGAGTTCCAGAAATAGAAAACAAAAGGAAATTGTGGGGAGACAAGTATCAAACAATAATACAAGAAAAATTTTTCAAAATGGTGTATCAGGAATTTACAGGTTTAAAGGGAAGAGAAAGTACCCAGAATAACAGATTTAAAAAGATTCTCATTAAGATTCTTTACTGTGAGAATCCAGAACACCAGAGATTAAAAAGATTTCAAAACCTTCCAGAGAAATAAAACATGTCACATTTAAACAATCAGGAATACCCATGGCATCAGACTCCTCAACTGCAATACTGGAAGCTAGAAGCCCATAAAGTACAGCTTTAAAATTCTGAGGAAAATGACTTTTTACTTGGAATTTAATTACAAGCTTAACTATCAAACATGTGTGAGAGTAGAATTAAGACATTTTCAGACACACTAGGAAGGTCTCAACAAATTTATCTCCCATGTACCTTTTCTCAGGAAGCTTCTAGAGAGTGTGCTCCACAAAAATGAGGCTGTAAACCAAGAAAGAGGAAACCATGGGATCCAGGAAACAGGGGACCCAACACAGGCGAGAGGCACAGGGATTTCGCCAGATGGTCTTAAAAAGAAGCCCCAGGACAACAGGTGGGCAGCTGGCCTGGAAAACTGCTAGATGAGATGGACTGAATAGGCGGCTCTGAGAGGGAAAAGTAGGTGTGACAGGTTGACCAACTGGGTTGATCACATAAACAATGGTTTTAATAGGGCTTTTGTGGTTCCTTAAAATAGTTCAGGAACAGTGAGTAATAGACACACAAAAAAGGAAGAAACAAAAGACAACATCAAGGTAAACAAAATATTGAACAAGATAGGAAGTGTGTTCTTAAGCTACATTGCTCAATAGTGACAATATTACATGGTCACTTGAATAAGCATAGAATATCAATTTAACCCCAAATTGCTGCTTAACCTCCTAGAAAGATGAAGGAAGAGAGCTTGTTGGGAGGTGGTGACAGGGTAAGAGTGCTACATTTTTCTCATTTTGCATAGTAGTAAGATACTAGATAATCTCTGAAAATGATAACTTAAGAAATATCACTCTGCACCCATTACTTAACTATATGGAATCAAATATCCCAATTAAAAGTTAAAAGTGGTTTCCTCTCCCATGACAGGATTCAGTCTCCTTTTGGGAGGGGTAGGTTAGAGATGCTGGTTAGTCTGCCCTGAGCAAGCCCCTAAATTAACCAAACTGAGAACAATTGTTGGGGAAAAGTCAATACCCATGTAGGAGGTTACTCACTTCGGCAAATAAATATCTTTTATTGTAGAAGCAAACAACAACAACAAAGTGGTTTCCTCTGGTAGAGTGCTGGGAAAGCAGTGGGCAAGGACAGGTCGGGTAGGGGTTTCCTGCATTAAAGGAGTTCTAGGCCTTACAATGTTATTTGCCTTTTTAACCTATAGGCATATATTACTCAGGTATTAAGTTGGTTTAAAAAATTACTGAAATTAGAAATAGAGGTTATAAAAGCAAAGTACACAAATACTCCTCAAAAAATAAGCAAAACCAAAAACAGAGAAAATTGATGGTGCTTTTCTTGATATCTCTCAGAACTCATCTGTGTATCCCTCATCTAATAACAGAGTAGGGACCTCAGGACCGTCTGCCATCTCACTCCATCCAACATCTCCTGTCATCTGCAACCGCTCCCCGCATTCTGTGTCTAAGCTCTGCTGGGCCACTTCATGTTCCCTGTACAACACCCGCATTTTTCCTCACCTGAGCCTTTGCATCTAGTGCAGTTATTGCTCCCCTTTTATTACATATTCACACACTCACACTCACCCTTACACTCCCATCCCTTCACAGTCCCCTCGTTCCACCTCCATCCCTACCTATTCATATTCAGCTCAGATGGATCAGAGCATTTCCCCCTTTCTTTTCATTTCTACTGTATTGCCCTTGGCACCGCTTGCCACACACAGCCTTGCATCACAGTTGATTTTCAACTTGTCCTGTCTTTGTTAGAGCCTAGAAGGTGACATGAGCAGGAACCATATTGCAGTGATATGTGTTCCTCCTACAGAGCCTGGGAGAGTGCTGACATATTCTAGGGACTGCCTCAGATACTAATTGAATGAATAAATTAATGTTTCATTAGATGTGAAATCTGTTCAGTCATATGGCCCAATGCTAAACATCTGTATCCACATAAATAAATAGGACCGGAGGTAAGGTTTTTTTTGTTTATGTTTTAAGACAGCTTATGTGCTTTCTCCTAAGGCAGATCATGCTCAGAGCCCAGAGGGTGAACTGCTCCCTCAAGTTTTTCTCCTGCTGCCTTTGTGAGGGATGTGGGACACTTGTCACCTGGAGGGTTGAAGTTTTTATTTGACTGCAGGGGTTACAGGTAGCCTGGCACTGCGAAAAAGTGTTGCAAGCAGGACCTCACCTGGCCCCCAGGTAAGGAAGCTCCTGGACATGCCCTTGAACCTGATGGACAGTAACACAGCCTAAGATGTGGCAGGAAAAGGGGAAACCTCTCATGAGGCCAGAGCATTAATATAAAAAAGGAAGTCAGTAAATACTCAGGACGTAACGTGGTCATCTAGGTAGGGAGGTGCAGCTTGGGATGCTCCACAGCTGCTTAACCTAACCTAAGTCCTTTGCTACTTCATCAGGCTTCATACCGCACCGCGCACACCTCTTTATAACCACTCAGGTTATCAGCTCACAGATTATAGCAATATTACCTAAAACTTTCCATTTGTGCAAATAGCAGAATGCCCGTCAGTATGGTGTCTGCACGCAGTGGAGCGGTGGGGAGCCATGGAAGGGTTAAGGCAGACGCTGCGGGTTCTGCTGCGGTGAGGGCCTTCGCATGCGTTGGTAAAGGGAAAAGTTAGTGTGGCAGAGGATTGCCTCCTTCACGTCATTACGCCAACACCATCTTTTCAATGAGGCTTTTCTTACCGCTCTGTTTATGATTGCAAGTATCACCGCCTCTTGTGTCTGGCTTTTTCTCCATTAGCATTTAACCCTATGTGACATAATATATATTTTACTTGTTTGTTTATGATCTACCTCCCCTACTGGTATGAAAGCTGCGTGAAGGATTTTGTGTGTTTTATTTACCGGTTTGCCTCCCAGAGCCTTAGAATGGCTAGATGACTGAATTTGCTTAAAAAAAAAAAAG
This sequence comes from Miniopterus schreibersii, assembly GCF_964146895.1. Taxonomy (NCBI): domain Eukaryota; kingdom Metazoa; phylum Chordata; class Mammalia; order Chiroptera; family Miniopteridae; genus Miniopterus; species Miniopterus schreibersii. The sequence goes on along the minus strand of NC_138102.1, from coordinate 72,313,317 downwards.
TCTATTATGTGCATAAAACAGTCTGGAAGGCTACTAAACCTAACAGTAGTTATCTCTGAGCAGTAGAATTAGGAGTATGTGGGCAAAAGACTAACTTTTAGTGTGTATATCTCACCATGTACATGTATCACTTTCTAAAATAAAAACACTAGCTTAATCCCATTTAAAGTATTCCTCAAATGACTATAATTAAATATGTTATTTAGCACCATTTATTTTGGGGTCTGAGGTAATGAAGACTATTCACAAAGTCTCTTCTTTCTAGAAGTCAGTTGTAAGTGGACCACATTCTAAGTCCATGGACTTTGTATTTTACGAAGTCTTTACCAACAGAGACATTTCCTTTCTGTCACAGTGGTACCATCTGTAGTTATGCTGTGTGTAGAGGCTCAGAGGAGGTAGGTCAGATACATTTATATCTCCTTACTTTTAAGTAAATGACCACCCTGAATCTCAGTTTCCTTGCCTGTAAAATTGGGATAATTTTTCCTATGAACAAAGGGTAGTGTCCAAGCAAAACAAGATGAAATCTGTGTATTCAGTGTCTAGCAGTATCTGATTCAAAGCAGGGTTCCCTTTTCCCTGCAGAAGGTCTCCTAGTTAGAAGACTCTTAGTGATGTATTCTTGGCTCTAATTACTCCAAGTGTGGTCCCAATATCACCAAGGAGTTTAAGCCACAGGAGGACTATTGGACACTTGGGGACCACTCCTGTAACCCAAAACCCACTGAAATTATGTAAACTATCCAATCTTACACCTTCTTACCCTGCCTCCCTTTGCTTTTGCTGTGGAAACCACAGTAAAATCTTTTGCCCATGTTTTCCCCCCACTCCCTCTGTTCCTGATCTACCCTGGTGCCTTAATTTGTTGGCCCCATCATACCTGAATAAAACCAAATCCCAGGTACATTTTTAAAATAAGGCTACCCTTTTAAACATTTTCCCTTGTTCAATGCCACATGCCCCTCCTCCCCCTTTAACTTGCCAACTTCAGTTTCACTTGATGAAATGTGAGGGTGCCCAGCAGAGCCAGATGTTCTGGTGTGGCATGACTAACAGGCTGAAACATAGCAGGATGCTTAAGCCACCTCATCAGCCTAAACTTACTTTTAAATAAAGATGATCGAGGATAACCATGAACAAGGCTGTAAATCTGCTTAATGTAGTATGACTACTTTGAATACCAATAATGCTCCTTTCTCCCAGCTTTGAACACTTCAGAAACTGCTATTAGAAATGATTAAGACCTTCAAGATAATGGAACCATTTGAATGGAAACACACAAACTTATTTACAGTATCCTGAGATGTTAAGGGAACAAATGAAAACCTGCCATCCACATCCCTTCATTTTCCCCATGGCTTTAGGAGGGAACAACTCTTGCCAGGAAGCAGTCATGGTGTCCCCAAGCCACTCCCCTCCCCACACTCGCACTGCCTCTTACCTCTTCTGTTTGGAAAAGATTCTTGATATGTGGAAGTGAGCTAACTGAAGCTGAGGTTAATAAAAGCAAATGTTAAAAGAACGTAACAAGGACTTTTCTCCCGATGACTCAAAGGGAAAAACTACAATAAGGACTATCTATTTCAGAAATATTCCACTTTTATTAGGTAAGATGATGAGAACAAAAGAGAGCAATTTTATAGTAACATTCCCCTTGTAATAGTTTTACTACAGTCTTATTAAGAAATTAGAATTTGATTAGCAGCTTTTAATTGGAACTATTAGACAAGGACATTTTCCACTGACTATCAGAATTGTTACCATAAAAAAATAAACCCTTCACCCAGCCGGTGAAGCATAGACCTAGGATCCAGAAGATTGTTGTTCAGCGGTTGAGCATAGACCTAGGATCCAGAAGATCGTTGTTCGATTCCTGGTCAGGGCACATGCCCGAGTTGTGGGCTCAATCCCCGGTTGGGGGCGTGCAGGAGGCAGCCGATCAATGACTCTCTCATCGTTGATGTTTCTACCTCTCTCTCCCTCTCCCTTCCTCTCTCTGAAATCAGTAGACATATTTAAAAAAAAAAAAATGTTTTAAATCCTTCTCGCCCTGGCCAACCAGTTTGGCTCAGTGGTTAGACCATCAGGCCACGGACCAAAGGGTCACAGGTTTGATTCCCAGTCAAGGACATATACCTCAGTTGCATTAGATCCTTGGCCTAGTCTGGGCATGTTTGGGAGGCAGCCAATCGATATGTCTCTCTCACATCAATGTTTCTCTCTCTCTTTTTCCCCCTCCTCCCTCCCTTCTCTCTAAAGATCAATGGAAAAATAATAATAACATAAAGTCAACCCTTCTCACCACATGCACACAGGTAACTAAGCGAGGTGATAGATGTGTTAACTCAGTCTATCGCGGTATTCATCTCACAGTGTATATGTGCATCACATCATCATGTGGACACATTAAATTGCTACAGTTTTGTCAGTTATACCTCATTAAAGCTGGAAAAAATAAATAAATTAACCTATTTGTTATGACCACAAAAAGAAACTTGCGCTGCAGATGTCAGGACTTTGCTCCCCGTAACTGGCCCGTCAGATCCAACATGCTGCCCAAGCAATGCCTAGAATTTGACCTCTGGCCTGCGCGAACAGCCGCGTGCCCTGCAACCGCGGGCTTGTTTCTCAGTAGGTGTTTGTTTGCTCCTTGACCATTTTCCAAGAAACCTAATTTGCCCAAGGGAGTCACGCACAGGGAAAGCGTTTGCATCTGCTTAGGGAAATGTGCCTGCAATAATGACTTATTTAGCAGGGAGAGCAGAATGGAATGGAATGGATTGATAAGCCAGTTTGAGCAGGCGGAGAGCAACCTGGGCCTCATTACTCTTATAAAAGGAGCTGTGCAGCGAAGCAGTTTGCCAAGACCGGGTCTGGCAAGACCCATCTCCATTCCACAGGCATTGTCTCTGTTAACTCCCTGCAAAATTCTTAGTCTTCCAAGTGCCTCAAGGCATGCCAGCTCATCTCAAGTTTCACTTACACTTCTAAGATGGTGCGGATTTCTAGATTCAGCCCTGCAGACCCCAGTGTAGAAATTGCTCTCCGAGGTATGTTACCCATTTTAAAGTTCGTGGCACCCTTAGGTGACTGCAGAGTGGTTGGTGGCGGGGATGCTGTGGCAGGAAGCTCAGGTGCTTTCTTGGTTGCCAGAGGAGGTGGCGAGTGTGCTGATGCGGGGATTGCGGGAAGAGCGAGCCTGACTCAGCTTCTCTCTCATATACCGAGCTTAACACCAATCAGAAGTAGGGAGGTGGCGTCTCAGCTAGTGGAGTGAAAGAGGAGTTGAGGCCAAAAAAAGGAAGGAAAAAAAGAAAGAAGAGAAGAGAAGAGAAGAAGCAGAGCATTGCCACTGCCTGGCTCTTTGGTGCTTCTCCATTTCCTGTTTCTTCTTTTGCTTTGTCTTTTCTCTTTTCACGCTTCTGCCAAGAAATTATAGTTGATTTGTTTATGACCCTAGCCTCAAGGCTAGCAACATCTTGAAATGGCAAAGGGGACAACAAAAAGTTTCTTGAAATAAAATTTAAAAACCTAAAGCTAGATTAATTTCTTTCTGTCAACTTTGTATGCTATTCAGTTAAAAGAAAGAAAAAAAGGTGAAACCATTGACCATGTTTAAGTTAGCAAGGTTAATCTGAAACAAAGTCCAATTTATACTCAGTGGTAATGAGTGTTTACCTATTTTTTTAAATTTAAATCTATCTTTGCACAATTAGCAAATTATTAAACGACCTTTCCTTCAAAGTCTGCAAGCAATTGCTTGTTTCCACTAATAAGAGAACATGTTTTACAAGGTTCAAGTTGATTAATTGACAAGTGCTGATAAAATCAAAGCAGGGCTAAAATGCAGTACACCAGCTGTAGTATAAATTACTTTTGTTCAATAATAGTTCACGTGGCTATACATTTATGGTCTACCTTTCAATAAATATTACTGTCTTAATTGCAGCATCCATTGTGGAAATTTATCTCTGAAGACGAGGTCAGGAACCACAGCTAGGACTAAACATTTCTATATCTGTATATGTTTTTTTGCTCAGTTATAAGCACAGATTGCTGTGAGCATTTAAAAAACAAATGCTTTATATTTAATGTGAAATGAGTGCTAATATACTTTGAAAATGATACTCCCTTGATTGACCTAAGTATAGTGTTCTCTACATTTCTGGATTGCTTGAAATAAAATAAAATAAAATAAATGTTCTAAAGCACTAGCCTTAGACCATTCACTAAGAGCATTACATTCTTAGCCCACTGCCATCCAGCGGTTTTGGCAGCTGTGTTGGACTCCATTAGAGGGCCTATAGCAGGCTCTTTCACGTTCATGTGTTTCAGATATAGGAGATGCTTGGCTAAACCCAGATTCTTGTTTTTGTTTTATGAGTAAGTAGCTGATCAAAAGGATCTCCCACAACCTGGGCCAAACCTGAAGGTACAGAAGATCCCAGCAGGAGGGGAATGCACATTAGGTCACAGACTGTCCTGCAGAGTTCTCATTCCTCTCCTGTGTTGTCCCTGCCTGTGGGATAGACTCCCACACACTGCTGCAATAGCATGTAGATTTAGGGGTTCAACTGATCTGATGGTTTTGTCTGGGCATCTCAAGGTGTCCTGCCTCACCTAAACTCCTGGGAAATTAGTTATCCTCCAAAAGTGCCTTTGACATACTTTTCTCAACAAAGTCATTTTAATTCAATAAATATTTACCAGCCCTATTTTATGCCAGGCACTGTGCATATAAACCAAATGATTCTCTATCCTGAGGCTTACAGTATTCAATCATAACCCTGAACATTGGCAATTTGTTATTTAAATTATATCTTTACATAATTTGCCAAAAAGTTTTGTGGCCCCATCATGTACCAGGCACTATTATATATGTTTCCTTTCTTTAGTATTTTTTAGCAGCCACTAGGTTCTGATGGTCCTCTAGAGCAAATTTTCTGTTTGAGCTACCTCAGTTGCTAGTTACCAGGTAATAGTTGTACGCAATACCACAGCTGCCAGACCTGGATCCAGATCAGTGGAACTAAGCAGAGACCATCACTCTGAACTTAGTCAAAGGGCGCATTGCCCTCAGGATGGGCATGAAGATCATGGAGCAGGAATACGAGGCTGGGTGTTGAGGGAGGTAAGGACAATTTTGGACACCCGGAATCAAGCTGATTTTGGAATGTGGATCACAGTAGAAGCAGATTAAACTGGCAAGGCAAGGTTGAGGGTTGGGCAGAAGTTACATTAGGCTAGTAGATGGTAGAATTTCAAGTGATTGCCTAGAAGGTAAGGACAGAAGGCAGACTAGTGATGAAGGTCACAGAGGGGGAGCAGATGAGAAGAGATCAAAGCAGGTGAGCAGTGAGAGCCATTAGCCCTGCCAGCGCTGGAGCCTTCTGAAAGATAAGCCATTGCTGGGATGGGTTCAACCATCAAAAGAATCAGGCTTGGGGATAATTAGGAGAAAAATCTCTGCCACTGAGAACTTGGCCACGAGAAGTAAAATGTGCCTCCACTAATCTAGGTCACAGGGCTGTGAGCAGGCCTGGCAGCACGGTGGAGGATTTCTGAGTTGGGGCTCATTATGTTCCCTCAGCCCAGACATCAAGACGATGTCTGGCGCGCAGTAGATGCTCCATAAGTATTGCACTGAACGCACCTGGGTTCTGGGAGGGAGGGAGGTTCCAAAATTAAGTGATTTTTACACTGCAACATAAAAAATGTAAAGGAAATCGCCTTGGCACTTCATGGAGGAAAATAAGCACAGGAGAATCACGCACATCATTTATTTAAATGATGCATACACCGTCCCAGTATTTGTGTTTGTTCCCTCCCTCCCTGGTTTCTTTCCTGTGAATGCCATTAAATAAGAAGAGGGACAGGTTGGTACGGAACCTGGGAGGTTCTGAGTGTGCGGTTAGGTGTTAACCAGTCAGAGGTGTTTTTCTTGTGAGAGAGCATTTGGAAAGCAAGAAAGAAAAGAAAAAAAGAATGGTGAAATGATTAAAACCCTGCCGAAGGCCCAGGTTCATGTCTGAAAAATCTCAGTGCGATGCCAGACTCCGGCTGAGGAACAGCCAGTGTCTCCTCTCATCTTCCATCAGGAAGGCACTGCCTTCCCATCTCCACCCCCTCGAGGCTCTTTTATGTTTGTGGTGATAGCTGCCAGTAAAAATAATAGGAAAGATTATTTCGTGCAACCTTAATAAAAGCCCTATTGTGCTAGTGATGTACATCACACAGAAGTTGTAAACCAGTCTCTTAAAAAATGCCCTACATCACCAAGTTGGGTCAGTGGGTATAACAAGCTCACCGGGCAGCATTTACACCGACTGACACGCTGAGCCCTGAAGCGGGGAAAGGCGGAGAGCCCCCCCCCCTCCACACTCCTGCACCAATATTCCCTGTTTTGACACTAGATGGGGCATTGTTATTATTACAGTGGCTCTAAAATGTGAATGTATAAAACCCAGAAGGATGGAAACAGTTCTTTAGAACATAATGTTGCGCTACCGAATCAGAGAACGTTGGAGAAGGAAACAGCCATGAAAAGTGCCTAATCCAAGCCCTGACTTTTCGTTTTTACCTAAGAAAACTGTGATGAGCCCATGTTCATGCACTGAGGCAGAGGCAGACCCAGAACTGGGAGCCTGAGCCCAAATCTCAGGAAGCCGAGGCCGCCCCACAGCGCGCCTCGCACCGGGGGAGGGGGGGGAGTGGCACGTGGATTGGGGGCGTTGAAGGAACCAGGCGCTTAGCTCTCAGAAGCTGCCTCTTTCACACGGTGAATTTTAAAAAGCGTTAACTCTCCAAGGCATGCCCTCCTAAATAATTCTTCCCACAACTTGACTCTACATGTAGATGGCTCAAAGAAAAGTAAACAGGGAACATAATTCACAGACCCGGTTTATTTATTTTTTCAACCTCTCTCTCTCTCGCACACACAGTTGCACTCGCACACACATGTACACATCTTTGAAAAAATAGCAATATGAGTGAATTAACTTTTTAAATAAAATATGAATAAACCAGATATGATTTATTATATTTGGAGTCTAGCTAAATTAAATTTCCCTTCGTTTTTCTTTTCTTTTTTTTCTTCTTGAGAGAGAGAGGAAGGGGTGGAGTAGAGAGAGAGAAACACCCGATTGGTTGCCATCCTGACCAGGCATCGAACCTGCAGCCTCTGTATGCACCCTGACCAGGACTCAAACCCGCAGCCTTTGGGTGTACGGGATGACGCTCCCACCAGCTGAGCCACCTGCTCGGGGCTCCCTTAGAGTTTTAGCTCTCGTGGCTTCCAGGCACTGTGAAATCCCATCCCAGCCTTGTCCCCGCTTGGACTCTCAGCCGAATACCCGTCTTCTTCACTGGAGCGTTAGAATCCTTGGGGCCTAGAGCCATCGCCTAGAACCCAGCTGAAGACAGGACTTCCCAGAGCTCCTTTCTCTCTCTCCAGATCTACTCAGGAAACCTCCCTTCTCCCCCTTCCTTTTGCTTCTGTGGCAGAAGAGGAGCCAGCCTTCGTCTCCGCTCAGGACACCCGTGTGATGAAATCACCAAAAGAAAATGAGCAGTTTCTCTGTGCTCTCCTCCCCTCTGACTCATAGGTTCCAGCACAGAGCAAAGTTCTTATAATCCCTGTAGTTGATTTGCAGACCTTTTTCCATAGCAGACCCTCTTTCTTAAGAAGATGAATTTAACTTGTGTTTTGGTCCCACTGAAAAGGGACGATCGCTGCGGTCGCTGTTTCTCCCTTGGGCGGTGGCACTCCTCGCTCCCGGGCCCGCGGTGCTCAGGTACTTTAAGTCCCCGCCTTCTTCTGAGTGCAGGTACTTCCTCAGCTTCTAGGGTGCTTCGGAGGAAGGGCAGGCGAGTGAGAAAGAAACCATCTACTCTGGGACTTCTTTTATGTCAGACATTGAAAACTCAAAGTGTTTTAAAGTAAAACACTTTTAAAAGTCTAATTTTAAGAACTTGGCATGCACAGGCCGATTTTCCCCCAGACTTGGAATGCTCTCCTCTGCCTGGTCTAATCGCCTTCATCCTTTGAGAGCCAGGCTCAAATGTCATCTCCTCTGCTGGGCATCTACCCTCCTGCTCCCGTGTCCCCTTCCAGAATCTTCACTCTTTATTTAGTGCTGCCAGAGCATTTTATGCATACCACGGGAGTGAAATCCCAGGACATTACAGCCAGTTGTGTGTGTGTGTCCTGCCAGCCAGGGGTGGGCTCCTCCAGGGCAGGCAGAGTGGATGGTGCCCAGTTCATCTTGCATCACCTGCAAGAGCACGGGGGCCATGTGCACTGGAGGCTCCATACATATTTATGGGCTTGAGTCAAATTATGTCAGCACCAGCTCTTTTCATATAAAAGTTCTGAGATTTTGGAAAGTGTATCAAGTAAAAGGGTAATTTAAACACCACCGTCTTCCGAAACTTCCTGCAGACTTAAGTTTTTTATATTCTTATTTTTAAGGAGAAATTGTCCCATAAAACTAGGCTTATATTACTGTGTGTATGAGAATACTGGTCATTTATTTGCTCTCCACATCTAAATAGGATAGAAATTTTTATCGCAGATTCACTTGGCTTTATGCAAAGGATGTATACTAGAAAAGTTGTGTGTAAATCTAATGTCTATAAATCAAATTATGTATTAAAATGCACTAAGGAATCAATTTAAAGAAAACATTTTTCCAAGTGAAAAATATCTATATGAAAAGGATAATTTCTGAATTTATCAGGGAATTTGCCTGTTGTAGAGAGAATATTTTCTAGAATGATGAAGGCTCTACTGTGTTCCTGTAAATTTACCTGGCATTCATTTCATGCTTTTCCATAGTCTATTAAAACACTAGACTTACTCCCCAGAAGGTTTTCAATTTATACAACAGATATTCTTGGCTAACTAACATGAATAACTCCTTCACTGTCATAAAATTGGTATGTATTATGTATTATTCCTGGTTTAGTTAATTAAAAATTACTTGAATGGGCATTTAATGATTTTTAACTCAAATCTTATTGGAAGGAGCCAGTACGTTAAACTCTTTTTTTGCAAGAAGAGCTGAGGGCTGACGTGAATGGTTATGCAGATCTGTATATAGAAAAAGACACCGAGAGCAAACCTCCATGCTTGGAACTAAAGTTCTATATAAGCTTTATTTAAACATTTTCATGTTCCTTGTTTCTGTACTGGTCAAAGGGAGTTGAAGAGAGGCGCAGAGTAGTGTGAGTCTGGGGTTATTCCTGTTAGAGTTTATAGTGAGTGACTCAGTCAGGCAGCGTCCCTTGGCACTCACACCGCAGGTCACTGCCGCCTCATCTCCTGTCTCCGGGGGTGGGCACAGCAGAGGTCCTTTAATAATGCATTCACTGAAAATAATATTCCTGGCTCTGGAGCTATGCATTTAACACATCTCAGCAAATGCCATGTGGGAAACCTAGTGCTTTTAGACTGAGGTTCTGCCGTGCATAAATCAAACACTGGAGTGTTGACCTTTTTTCAGTAAACAATACTAGAAATGTTGAGTACCTTTAAAATTCAAACGCAGCTCTTAAAATATGTTCTCGTTTTCCTGGACAGCTGAGACCTGCCTGCACTAATACCCAGCTAATCTGAAGTCTAGGAAATGCTTGGGAATCACTCAGACTTGGTTTATCTTCACTTGTTTTATTCCATGCGTGGGAGCTCTGAGGCCCACTCTGTTCAATACTTCTTCCATCTAGGCGTTTTAATTTCCCAGGAGATCCCTCTCATGTCTGAGCTTTTGTCTTGTGAGCGTCACATTTGGACCAACATATATGCCTCCACCCAATTTTAATTAAGTGGTAAAGCTGATCTTTATTTACTAGAATTTTAGTTCAAACATAAATACCTACCCCCTCCTACCACTACTTTAAAAAAATGTTTTTATTGGCTCTGTCTTTTCTCACTCCTGAAATATATCTAAGGAGAAAACCCCCCACCCCATTGTGAGAGCTCATCCAACTTTTATTGCTGGTCCTTGGGATTAGACTGTGTAGAGCCTGGTGGCTGCTTGGAGATTGCTTTTACCCAAAGGTGACCATTATCAGCAGGCCTGCAGTACTGCCTGGGGGCAAGTAGGTCCTGGGACAGGCCTCCAGGTGGGAGAGCGGCATCTGACCTATTCCACGGGATTAAAAATTAAAATCTGTTTACAAGCAAGCTGCTTACTTCTAGCCTGGAGCATCTAGTAGCATTCCCAGGTTAACAAATGTGTTTTAAGGGAATGGTGTTTCCTTCCATCTTGTTTCAATTTTCCCCCCTCCCCCCACCCAGCAAAGTTCTTTGTCTGCTGTTCTGTTTGTCCAGTGGAAATAACCATCATAATTCTAATAATCTGAGCTGAGATACATATATAGAAAAACATATAGCCTTTCAAGAGATGACATATAAATTTAGCTTAGTATAAAGTAACTTGCAGTCAGTTAACTGAAGTCTCTGGTTCATAGGGAATCATTTTTTTATTTATAATTGTTTGGGAGCAATTGCAAATAATATAAAAACAAGCTTACATCATAGAATATTGCTAATATTTTGGATGTGCTATGGAATTATCCCCATTTCTTAAACCTATATGTAATCATCCAGTACTATGTTTTGACTACCTTCTTCAGAATGATGCTCCAAATACATCAGAAATATCTGAAATGAATACGACAGTTTTTCAGTCTTTCTTTGTCTTTCACGGCAGTGACAGATTTCAGGAATACTGGTCAGTTATTTGCAGGATGTTTTTGAGTTGCCCCTGTCTGATGTTCACTCATGATTAAGTTGAGGTTATGTAATTTTGGCAAGAATACCACGGAAGTGATATACTCTTCTCAGTGTATTGTATCAAAGGGCACATGATGTTAATATATGTTATTACTGGTTTTAACATCTTTTTGATAACATAGTTAAAATAGTATTTTATTTTTAGTTGTCCAAATTAAAATCATTAATTAGAACATAATATTCTAGCATTCTAAAGATTGTGGTTTATATTTCGTATTTTAATAAAAATATGCTTTTATAAATGTGCATTTTTATCTGGATTAAAATGTTACTTCAGGGATTTTTTAAATTATATTTAATGCTTTTTACCATATTCCAGTTTTAGACATACATCTAAGGTTACTCTGCGTTTTAGTTCCTGTTCTATAAATTCGTTGTGAGAATTAGATGAGATGATATACATGAAAGTGATAGTATTTGGGAGGTGCTTGGCAAATTTTAAGTAAAGTAGAATTCATGAGTTAGTTAAATATTGTAATAAATCCTGTCAGCAAATGTTTAACTGTTCAAACATTCAGGAGCACACTGATCACAATTAGTATACAGATTTTTTCTTATTTCCGGCTCTTTAAGTCAGCTACCTGTTTTCACTTCTTTGATTGTTCTACTAATATGAACTTTGGGTTTCCCATTAGTTCATTTCTTTGTTTTGTACCTAATTGTTAGACCTAATAATAGCCTATAAATAATGTGAAAGTCTAGACTCATTAGACTTTGAGGCCGAGGCTTCCTAGATCTAGATAAAGGAACAAGCAAGCCCAGGGTTTAAATTCTATTTCTCAGCTTAAACATATGTGCCTATTTTACCCTGTTCGATATCTTTCCTCTATTTTAATTTCATTTGTTTAATATAAGGAGCTGTCTTATATAATATCAAAAAAATCTAAAAATACCTTGTCTCTAGCTGTATGTTTGTTTTAAATTATTCCTGAAACCATTTTCTGGGTTTATAATCCACTCGTGGACAGACCTTTAGACATACTGAAAGTGACGCAATGTGGTCTAAAAGCTTTCACAAGAAAAACCTGGCTCATCGATCATTTATTCACTAAACACACCCATGTTTTGCTAATTAGGTGCTAGAAACACAATAGTGAGCAAAAGAAAACGCATGGAACGTCAGTCTAGTAGGAGAAAGAGACATGGGGGAAACTGTAGATGGAGAAAAATATGTATTTACAAAATATTATGAAGTTAAAGAACAGGTTACTATACGAGAGGATGGCAATTATAATGTAAGAGACGTCAGAAAAGATTCACCAAGTCAGACCAGTGATCGCTCAACCAGTGCTCTGTCTGTAAGAGTAAAAGCCAGGGATACCATAACATCATATTCATAAATCCTTAAGATTGAAAGATCTGAAAGGTCGTCTCGCAAACTTCACAATTAATACTATACTGTTGAGTTTCTTCTGATACACTAATTCAAAAGAAGATATGCACCCCTATGTTCACTGAAGCTATTTACAATAGCCAAGGTATGGAAGCAACCCGAGTGCCCATCAATAGACAAGTGTATAAAAAAGCTGTGGTACATATATGTAATGAAATATTACTCAGCCATAAAAAAAAATGAAATCTTACTATTTGCCACAGCATGTATGGACCCTAAGGGGGCATTATGCTAAATGAAATAAGTCATTCAGAGGAAGGCAAATGCCATATCATTTCACTTATATGTGGAATGTAAAGAACAAAATAAACAAACAAAATTGAAACAGACTCAGATACAGAGAACAAACTGATGTTGCCAGATGAAAGAGGATTTGGGGGACTGAGTTAAAAAGGTGAAGGTATTAAGCAGTACAAGTTGGTAGTTATAAATAGTCATAGGGATGTAAAATACAGCATAGGGAATAGAGTCAGTAATACTTTAATAGCTATGTGTGGTGCCAGGTGGGTACTGGAAATATTGGGGTGAACACTTTGTAAAGTATATGATTATCTAACCACTATACTGTACACTTGAAACTAATACAAAATAATGCTGAATATAATCTGTTATTTAAAAGTGAAACTTAAAACTATATATATGTAAAAAGAAATATTAACATTAGAAAATATTATACTATTGAATATAGAAGGTCAACCAGCTACTTCTTCAAATATTTCAGGAAGCCTTCTCACCTTCCATTTCTTCTTTTCATTAATTAATCAAATATTTATTGACTATATACTTACAGAGGCAGTCAAATTTTGATGCCCATCAGAATCTCCTTAGGAGCTGTTTAAATAATGCCTGGACCTCACATCGGACCCACTGAATCAAAATCTGCTGGTGGTGAAGACCAGCATATATATTTGTAAAAAACCATACCAACTGACTCTAATGTCCTTCATGCTGAGAGGCTGTACACTAGGCACAGTGGTAGCTCTATGGCTAGAGAGATAGCAGACATCTGCCTGGGGGACAAATAGGCTTTCATTTATTACATAAGTTCAGTAATGGAAGTATTTGATTGCTCTGTAGAAAGCTCACATTTTTTCCTTCTGAAATGAACTAAACAAATAACTTTCACTGTTGTTGTGTCTTGAACATCCCCTATTTTTATCCACCAAGTCCCTGAGCCAGAAAGCTGTGAATAATTTTTGAGTATGCTTTCTTGGACCATCATCACCATATTCTGGTTGCTCAAATGCTATCTTTCAATTTCCTGAAGTATCTCCAGATCTGTTCCCTCTCCATTTCCACTGTCGCTGCCTCAACTGGCCCAGTCTCTGGTAACTACCTTGGAATAGGTTGTGTCTCCTCGAGCTTCTTCTCTACCTGTGAACTTACACTCCACTTCTGTAAGTTTCTCATTCTAAATTACAAATTTGATCCTGCTACTCCCAGTTTACAATATTCTGTTAGGCCCCCATTGCCCATGGAAATGAAACTTTCCAGCATGGACCTGGTCAGTATCAGTGTCATTCTCCACCATTTCACCATGTGCCCTTTAAGCTCTAACCAAACAAAATTACTCACTTTTCTACACCATGCCGTACACTTTTCACCTAAGTGTCCTTGCTTATAGTGTTGTTTATGCCTAAAATACTTTTTAAATTTTCTTTTTAATATTAATAACCACCCCCACCCCCAATTTTCATCATCCATCCTTCGGGAAAATCTAAAATCACTTTCACTGGCCGAGTTGACTGGTTCTTCCATTGTGTTCTTTATATTAACCTGTGTTTTAATTAATGTACCCATTTATCTTCATATCTACCGATATACTGACCGATCTGTCTGGCCTTCCCTTTTTAGGAATGAGGTGTTTTTTTTTTTGCCTAGAACTTATAATGGTGCCACACACAGAAGGAGTTAACTAAATACTCATTGAGTGAACAGGAAAAAGAAAGAATGAACCTGACAGACCAGTTTGCCATCGCCCCAGCTCACTGGTTTTAACTCTTCTTCGGCATATTACTTAATAAATCTAGACCATCATCTGTATCGGCTTTCCTTCTAATATGTGAAGATTACTTTCATCCTTTATTTTTTTTACCCAAGTCACCAAGCTGGTAAGCTGTCATTACAAAACTGACACCAACCCTGGAATTCCAGCAGTCATTATGGGCAGTTTCCAAAGTTGTATGATGTTCTCAAGGTCAGATAGCCTAATCCTGATAAATGTGCTACAAACTCAGATTTGCAAGAGAGGACAGTGGGTAGCATTTAAACTAGCAGCATGTCACCTTGGTTCCAGAATTAAATCTTACACTTGCTGCTTGTTCTGAGAATATCTGCTGCCAGCTCCGATACCTTCCCTCTCCCTGCTCCCACTACTGCCTTGGGCTAAAACTTCATGATTGCACTGTTGTACCCTTGCTAATTTATGGATTATTTTGCTTGCAGAAGGAAACTTTAAAAAATGGGAGTGGAACAATTCTTTATTTATTGTTAGTAGCCTTCCCAAAAAGTATTTCTATTTTTCCTTGTTCCAATATTTCAGATATTTTAAAATGTATTCCATGTGCTACCTTTGATATTTTTTCAAAATGTTCAATCCCAGTTTTTCTGGATTTAGGCCTCCCCAGTGTTCTTCTAAGACCTCTTCCTGCCCATTTGTGACTGTCTTTACTTTTATGTCATTGTTTCCATTTTTATCTCTTCCTCTTATAATCGGAATTTGTAAGAGAAGTTCTTGTAAAGGCATAGTGATTTCTATAGTGACATCTCCTCTTCACTCACTAGAATTATGACCATAAAAGCTCGCTGAATTTTTAAAATGTGTTTCATAAGTCAATGGCATGGATCTGATCAGAATTAATGTTCTCTGTGCTCACTGTTGTAAATGACAGGCTGGTATAGTAACTTTCTTCTAAGAATCCTGTCAGCTGCATGTTGCTATTGACTTTTTTTTTTTTGCACCTGGTCAATATTAAGGCTATCATGTAGTTCTTCCCACTCCTCAGAGGTTGCAAACAGACTCCTGTCATTCCTAACCGGGTTTAATTAAACCGTTTTAATCTGTTCTCCCTGACTTTCTTTAAAACTGTCTTAAAATGTATGAACAAAATGTATTTTTTGTTATCTTGGCTAATGAATTCTGAGATTCCTTTCTATGCTGTAAGAATGTGCTTTATTTTCTTTCTACTAAAATGAGCTCTTTTATGCTTTGAACAGTAAAATCCTAGTTTTAGTATTTTATGAATTGGTGAGTAAATATGTGTTTATATTGTGTAGGTTTCTCTAATCTTTTCGGTCTATCTTTTATTTAAAAAAAGCTCACTTTGGTTTCTAGTTGATAAGCTAGCATCTTTATGTAGAAAAACATTTTACTTTGGAAGTATGAATTTAAATCCCTTGACATTTTCCTCAAAGCAACATTTTAGAGACTAAAGCTACCATTGTCATTGTATAGATATAAGAGCCATGTAATCTGAACAACCTCACTTAAATGTAAAGGAGTGAGGAGAGCCCGCTCTGGCCTCCCAGCAGCCTGCACGCCTCTTGCTTTCGCACCTCGGGGCTTGCCGTTTCCTTCCTTAGCTGCTTGCCCACATTCCCTCTCCCTCTTCCTATTGAGGCCTTTTTTATCTTTCAAGACTCAGCCCATATTTGTCTTTGCTGTGGTGCTTCCCTGACACCCAGATGAGAATAATGCTTTTCCCTCTCCTCAGCATGCATTTCTACAATATTTTAAAAAAATATATTGGTTTCAGCATCTAGTGACTGACCTCCTACTGTGGAGACATATTGTATAAACGGCAATAAAGACTGGTTAGTAGACATAATTTTTTTTCTATTAACAACTGTATTTTCTTTAAAAAATCGTAGGTTACGAGAGCTTTCAGAATACCAACTGCATTTTTAAATTTTATAGATTTTTAAAAGAGAAATGTATGAGTCACATTAGTTAATGTCTTGAAATATTTCATAAGTCATAATTATCCCCACAGATTTCTAAAGACCCAGGACTCGTTTTTTAAAGGACAGTATTTAACTGGACCTGGTGCTGGTTGCCGTGGTCAGTAGCTGTGCAGAGAGGACAGGTGCCAGGAGGATATTTTAGGAAGATCTGGCTCCCACAGTCATTTTTTTCCCACCTGTTTGTGACATTGTCTGTTAGGCCTGGGACGTGGAGGAGACTATGCATATTATGTTGCTAAATATAGTGAGTCCAGATGGTCAACCCATGTTTTGTCCAACAGACCACACGGCATCTTAAATTAATACTTTTAGGCAGTTTGTAGCATGCAGTGCTGCTAAGAGTCCTGAGTTTTAAAGTGTTCCTGGTCTAAAGCTTTCTGGCGGGAACAGCATGTTTTCAGTGTTAGTTTTCAGTGTTAGAATAAATAACAAGGAGAACAAATTGTGTTTCCTGAAGAGTTGTCATCATCATAAGTGACCACCCAAATCCCTATCATAGGTGTGTCTGCTGTGAATGCTAAGAGCTTGGTCATTCAGATTGCTCCCTGCCTTTCAATGTCTGGGAAACGAGTTGGAGAGAAAACACACGTAGAAAATAAACGCAAAAAAGCGGGTCTTGTTAAATGGCAAAGGGGCATAAAGGACAGGGGTTGTCAAAATGCAGTTGTTCTGCATTTTGATGGTGCATACCAGTTTAATGAGTTTTGCCGTGTCTACCATCAGAACATTGGTTTATTTATTTACTTATGCATAACTGAAGAAAGTATCTATTTTAGCCTGTTCCTAAGCAATAACATGAGCCAAATCTTATGGTTCTTCTCCCTGACACATATTAGTTTGAACTCTAAGAAACTGCCAATATTTGACTTTTTTAAATCCATGAAAACATTAATTTCATGGCTGAAAGTAAACATAACTATTCAAAATTAAAATAATGATTTCGTGCCTCACATTAAATTCCCGGACACACCACCCTTGAGGAGCTCTGGAGTTAGAAGGAGCAAGCAGTCGGAAAGAGGTGATCTGTAAGGCTTCGCAGACGAGGTGGGCCGTGGTGGGGGCCGCGGGGAAGGATGCTCGCGGGGAGTGGCCCTGAGTGGCAGGGACAGGAGGCCGCCAGTGAGGAAGGAGAGCTGATGGACCAGAGAGAGCGCTCCCGTCTCCCCTAATGTAAATCTTTAATCCTTGCATTTATTTGAAAAACAAGCTGTCAAAGCATCTGAGCAAAGTTTTAAGACCTTTCTGAAGTTCTCTTAATAGTACTAATACCGTAAGCAGGGCGCGGCGTTTCTATCCGGGAGTATGTGGCCGTCAGCAGGGCGACACGGTTGGAAAGAGCTATGCGGTGTGAGGTCGGGAGCGTGAGTTTGCCTGCAGGAGGCAGCTGCGGAGCGGGAGGCTTCATGGCGCCCTCCCCTTAGGGAGTCCAGCTTCCCCGCCTGTCAAACCCCAGTGAAGGCTCTTCTGCCAAAGACAGCGACTGACAGGGGCAAATCTCTCTCCCGTTCGTTCCAGGAGCTCTTTTTGCCATTCCTGTGGATGTCTTTATATCTTTCTGGCCCTTCTTGACTCTGCTGAAAACTCCAGCCCCCGGCTTTCCACCTTACCAGGTGCAAATAATGGGTAACCACCCAGCACATTCTTCTGAGCTCCTCTGAGGGGGAATCAAAGGTCAGGTTCTCAGGATCGGTTTCCGCAGCTGCCAGGCCTGGCAGGCCCGGGCTTAACCCTGCCTGAGGTGTGTTCCAGCAGAACATCGAGGCATCTGACCACGGGCCGGGGAACGGCGTGAACTATATTTTCTTGGAATGAAGAGAACAACTGTGCTCTAATGTGTTGGGGAAGAACCTCGCTGCGTGCTTCAAGTGGTGGGAATGCGTCCTAATTATTTTTAGAGTTGGCTATAATTTAGAATATTATGGGTCAGCCTTATTATTTCCTGACATTTAAAGAGAATAAATTTGTGTTTTATTGACAATTTATTGATGTTTTCTGTCTAGGGTTAATTATTTGTGTCTGGCAAAAAAAAACACACAAAAAAACAAGGCAGAGTTGTTGCTTCTTTGAATTAATGGTGTCGAGATCCCCTCCCCCCAAAAAGCTTGAGGTTCAAAGTAAAAGTCAACAATAATCATCACAAAAGCAGTCCCTCTCAGAGCCAAGATGAGAACTGAATTACATATAAGTCTTGAAAGTGTCATAGTCTTTTTCTTTCTTGTGAGTCCAGGAAAACCGTAACTCCTGGTGATGATTATATATCATTTTCCTTGAAGATACAGTGAATTTCATTTATTTAATTGAGTCACTCGACAAATTTGTATATGTGCATTAAAGATATATAGACTTCATCATTATTCAGGTATGGTGAAGCCAAGAGACCAGGAGAAGATTGCCCTTGAGAAGATAGTTTGTTACATTTCTTGAGGAGAGAACTTGCCACACCAAAGGAGGCCACACAGGAGGTACCAGGGTCAAGGGTCAGGCAGGATATAGAGGGAGTGAAAGAAAAATGCTGGCCAGAGGTTTTATTGTGGTTTCCCAGGGAATGGCCAGATGAAGCAGGGTATGCAGTTTTAGGATTAGCTAGTTTGAATAACTTCCGGGCTCTGAGGTACAAGTGTTGGCTCTATTTTTGTAGGACCTGGCCCTGAGGGATAGTGGTTTGGTGTGTGAGCCCCACAAAGGAGAAGATTGAAGGTATGAGCTCTGGAAAGTTGTGTGCATTTAAGGTGTGTGCTTCTACGTGCATTGTTTGCTATCTCTGGGAATAGGCTAGCCCTCTAGTGTCAGCAAGGCCCCCGATGTCAAAGCATCCGGAAACACAGAAAATAAAAAACACAATTAATACAGTATTTATATATGTGTGTGTGTAAATATGTACACAGATGCAACATATATACTCATAACATTTGTTCAGTGAATTTGTGTGGTGTAGGAGGAGGGAGGATGTGTGTCTACTGTGTGGCAGACAATGTTATAGCTGATGACAACTTAGCAGGAAAACTATTTAAAAGTTTTAAAAGTCAGCCTGCCCTTATGGCAGTCCAGCTCACCAAAGAAATAATTATGTAATATAACCTCCTAGACTGAGAAATCCTATAGAGAAATAGGGCTGGTAGAAGGACGGAAGGTAAGTGAAGATGCTATTTTAGGCAGGTCAGGAAAGGCCTCCCTGCAGAGGTGATATTTCAGCAGAGAAGGGACTAAGGGGAACGAACAGGGTGGCTGTACATGTATCTAGAGGAACCACAAGTGTAAAGTCACTGAGAGAGGACAATGCTTGTCAGACTCAAGGAAGAGTAATAAGCCCTGTGTCCTGGGAGCTCCGGGGGCCAGGGAGCTGTAGGAACTGAGGTTGCCAAGGTGACCGGAAGGCAGATTCTGAAGGAGTTTGGAGGCCGTCCAAGAGCAATGGGAAGCTGTTTGTGCATGTTTCTGTGATGCTAGAAGCTTAAGCTATCTGAAGACGAGAGATCAGCATTAGCCTCAAAATACAAATTAAGTAGTCATCACCCCATTCTATTTTCTTCTATACTAGTAAATATTTTTATATTCATTTGTGATGGCTCAGTTTGCAAATGGGGAAGCTTAATATCTTTCTACCCCAAGGTCTAAATTTGACAGTTTTTTAACAGTTTTAAACAAATCAAATAAATAAAAATTTCTCCATATGATGCAAAAGAACTTCTTTTGGTCTTAATTGTTTGATTTTTTTGTCATTGAGTTCCTTGCCATATATTTGGCATTTAAATAAAATGAGATATAAATTTAACAACTGCCATACCTCTGTAAATCTAGGAGAAGAAAAATCTGTGAAAAATCAACAATTTGTTTTTATTTTCTATTAAATCACGGTGTTTTTTACACTGTGTCAGTCACTGAATATAAAGTAAAATTCATGCACACCTCACTTACCATAAGCTCCCACAAAGAAAACCTCATTTCAAATCTAATTGTGGACATTGTTCCTTCATTAAAAATTCATAGGGTTTGTGAATATGTCACATAAGTACTGGAGTCTCCATTATTTCCCCAGGTCTTTTCCCACTGCCAATTCTGATCAGAATTTTAAAACACCCAAATCTACAAAGGTGTTCTTTGGAAAAAAAAAAAAAAATGAAAGAAAGAAAAATTATAAATATAAAGACCCCCTGACTAAATACGCTGCAGTTTCCCAATTTAGTTGTAGTGTATGTAGGTAAATGGACAATCTTCTGTTAACCTCAATGTCTCGTTACTGCTATTAACTTCTTCTGCTCAGCAAACTTTAAATGTGCTATTAGCTACTAGCTGGTCAGTTGTTTTGTTTCAGGTAAAGGGAGGAAATTGAAGTCTAGGCTGCTCACTTAGCTTCTTCTCTGTTCTAGTTCTAACACCTCTCCACCCACATTAGCGAGACATAAGTCACGTATCACTTACTAATACTGTGCATGTTGTTTGCTGCAGTGGACAAGATAAGCAATGCTTTGCTTCTAAATGCTTTGGTTGCCTCCATGTTGAGGCAACTGTGATCACATGACATGGAGGAAATATACTTTTCTGGATTTCATATATAAATTTATAACCATTATATTACATTTAATATATTTCAGAAATCACCTTTTCTCTTCATATAAACTAATTTTTGCAATTTAACTCAGCAAGGCACTTGCAAATTCAGAAATAATTTGAGCTCAATACAGCTCTGATTGAAATGATACAATTATAACCTCTATTTTATTCTACATCACATTTTCAGTATTAATTCACCTCTTCTCTTTAATTTACTGTCCCTCCTAAAATGGTCTGCTCATCTCCTTGGTTCCCAAGTGCGTAATCTAACGGCAGGTAACATAGCCAAGATGTCCTGCCATTGTTGGCGATTGTTCTGAATTTTGTTTGCTGTATTAAGACAGCAAGATTACTAGCTTTTCCCTCTGTTTGTTCTACTGGATGACAGAAGTTTACAGACCAACACAGCGAAACCCCTGCCAACACGGGCTCAAACCACCTAATTTATTATTCTGGTGTCATTTGTACCAGCAATGAATTAAACCGAAATGCAGATAGAAATAAACAAACAAAACCTAGATCAGAGTATGTACCTTTCTAGGGAAATAGTTGGTGTAAAGATGTGTTCATGAAATTGTCCTTGGTGGAGTTTTTGCTGCTATTTTGTAATCGAAAGAATTCCTTTATGAGAACCCATCTAAAAGGCTGGATTTTAACTATCAAAACGTCCAACAGTATTGCCAGTTATGTTTCATTTCCTTCAGTTCTTCCAAAAGTCATTATGCGTTTAGCCCCTCAAATAACTTGTGAGATGATGATTGAAGGCATAAAATAGAAAAGCTCAGGAAACTGGCCTACAGGGAACTTGTGACAGGAGCTCTCCTATGATATGCAGATTGTGCTTCCACACCGCTGTGCACATTTTAATAAGAGAGGCAGGAAAAGGGATGTCCCCACATCAGCTCTCAGGGCTTCAGTCTGTCTTTACTGGGGATGAAAAAGGTAAGGGTCAAAATAATAATGAATCTGATAAGCACACAGTGAGATTTGATTCAACTGTGCATCGCACAATAACATAGACCTTTGTACTTCCAGCACCTCCAGTATGTCGGTGAGCCCTTGGAATAGGAATTAGAAGTTGGGATTTCTGGTTTATTTAGCTCGTGGCTCTGCCGAGCTCCACAGTGCCTCCACTTCCCACTCTAGCTCTCGCTCACGGTGCTGGCAGGAAGGCGAGCTGCGCCCCAGGCCTGCCTCGTAGCTGCCAGTGTAATTAGAGAACTTGTGTTAGAGGCACCGTGGTGGGAGAAGTGAGAGGACTAGGATGGGAAGGGGTTCTGGCACTGAGGGGGTGGGAAAGGAGTTAGAAACCGACTTGACCTCCCAGGCATCCCCTTCCTGTGTCCTGACCGGCCCTCCCAGCTTGCCCCCCTGTCTCTCACCACTATTTTGTTAGAGATTAGAAGTGTTGTGGGTGTTGGTGAAGGAGCTATCTACACAGGGAGAACAGCTCCAGGCAGTTCTTTTTTTTTCTTTTTTTTTTAATATATCTTTATTGATTTCAGAGAGAGGAAAGGAGAGGGAGAGAAAGAGATAGAAACATCAATGTTGAGAGAAAGTCATTGATCAAGCCCGCAACCCGGGCATGTGCCCTGACCGGAATCGAACCCCGATCGCCTGGATCCTAGGTCGACGCTGAACCGCTGAGCCACGCCCGGCCGGGCTCCAGGCAGTTCTTGATGATGATGATGCTTATGCCAACCTCTCAGCTTAAGCCACAGATTTACCCTCAATATATGTATTTGGACAAAATTCAGCCCAGTTTGGGCTCAGGCAACTGTAAAACTTTCTGATAAACTCTAACCCATTAAGACTCTCAGACTACGCACAGATCAACCCTAGGTGGACTTCCTGTGCATTCGCCCCTTCCTCTCCTCTTCCCTAATCCGCAATCAATATTGTGACTTTTAGAAAAATGTGCTTCTTGATAAAGCATGTATCTTGAGGTGTTTTCCAGCAGTGATTTCTGATGATTTGCTCAGATTCTTTTCCTTGCCTACTTTTATAACTGAAGTAGAGAGGTTAGGATGCCTGACTGGGGCCTGGAGCAAGGCACCATGCAAAGACAACAAAGCTTCCAGGTCCTGATCACCGTGGGATCCTCAGACTACACTCTACCTCGCCACCGCGGGCTGTCTGCTGGCGCAGTGCTGATCCTGGCATTTTCCCTCCAAGCGGCTCTGGCTTCATGTTTTCCTACTGCTCAGAGCAGCTCCTTCTGGTTTCAGCCTACTTGTCTTTCTTTCTTGCTGGGGGGTGGGGGTGGTAGTGGGAGGGAGGGATCTTAGTGAGGTTCCTTCCTTCCTGCAAGCCCAGCAATACATTAATAATAGCTATATTCAGAATCTAGTTGTTGCTTTCTTATATTAGGCAGGCTCCTGGGAGTATCTAGTATGCCGCATTACAGCAAGCTCAGGTCTGCTATCGATCATTTGCAATCTGCAGCCTAGGTATGTACCCTAATTGGGAATCAAACCTGTGACCTTCTGGTGAACAGAGTAATGCTCAATCAACTGAGCCACACAGGCCAGGGCCAGGGTCTTTGCCTTAATCACCATTATATAGCCAGTTCTCAAGCACAGCGACCTGCATTCAGTAAGCATTAAGTGCAGACCTGTTGAGTGACTGCATCCCCAGAGGAAGAAACTAATCCTTTTAACCCAGACTCCTCTGTCTTTAGAGCCTGTCAAACCAAGAGGAACTTCCTAGTCTGGCTCTTTGTTGGGGAAAAACCTTAGTTCCCCAAATATAGAACAGTAGAGGCCCAGGCCAAGACAAACAGAACCCTGCACTCTGCCATTCATTAGCTTTGTGACCTTGGGTAAAGGATCGAAAGTCCTAAATTTCTGAATCTTAGTTTTTATTCTTTTGTAAAACGTTGCTGATAACATCTGTCTCCTAGGTTGTTGTGGGTTGTTGTTGTTGTAAGATCAAATATGTGGGACTGTTACATAGTAAGCTATTTTCCCAGTGAGTGCCTCTAGTGGAAGGGGTGAGGGAATGATATTTTCCTTTCACTTTAAGACCTTAGCTTTTTCAACTCATTACAAGTATTAGTGTTAGTAATAATAGCTTTTAAAATTAAAATGTCCTTATAAGAATATTAGTTCCCATCTGCCTAATGTATTTTTATGTTTATCCTCAGATTGAAAAGAACTGTGTCACTGCATTTTCATGCAAATTTCACTACTAGAGAAAAAGAACAGTTAAATTAGCTGGTAGTTAGGAATGGTAGCGAGAGTCTGGGGAATACGTTGAATAAAGATGATGTCTGCTCTTGGAGTAAGAGTTTGTGTTTGGAGATCGCACGGAGGGAAGACTGGAAATAATGCTGCATTTAGTTTCAGGCTGATGACGTGTCTCAGTTATGTCTCCCTTGTTTTTCGCTTATTAATAAAACGATTCGTGTTGTAGAGTTTGTGTCAGGTTGATATGTTGGATAAGTACCTGAACACATGCCTGCTTCACTGTGCGGGTAATGAAGTCGTTATCCTAATGGCATTGGTGTTGGAGGCCCGGAGTTGACAGCCCTGCACTTCTCAAACCCCATCAGCGCGTACACCGCCCTGTTTAGACACCACTAGTTGATGACTGTTTTCTTAGACATTATTTTATAATAAACAGTATCTCATAATAAATTTCTCAGTAAAATTTAGAATGGCACAAGAGCGAGAACGTCACAGGACTCGAAGAGCAGAAGCTCTTTTTCATTAAGACCCGAAAGGAAGAAATGTGATCCCGCTAGTGGGAATTCTTTTACAGTATTGGTTTAGGTTGAGTGTAAGCCATCTAGCTGTGAAAATAATAAACCATGGTAGCAATAGCAATATATTGTAATTCCCACAAAGCACATTCAGCATATTTTTTATAAATAATAAAATCATAAATAAATATGATTACAGTAAGCTAACATGAAATTACATTCAGTACCACGGGCCAGATGTTTCTCTCACATGTTTGTGTTCTTTCTGGTCACTTTTCGCTTGTTCCTCCACCTTCCCCTACAATGTGTAAGTAATCTGTGAATAAATAAGTGGGGGTCGCACTTGATCTGAGTTTGGCAAACTTTAGGGGAAATGGATTTGTTTATCTCACACGTAGTAGGAGGAAGGACACAGTGCCTCAGAACAGCCATTTCAACCTTTGTGGTCTCAGGCGGCAGCATCTTTACTTTTGGAGGCCTCACCCCACATCATATCAAACACATGGAATGCACTCACATCTGACATTTGGTTAATTTTGTTTAAAGGACATTTGGACAGAATTCGGACAAGATTTTTATAATTTTGCTTTTGAAATTATTTGAGAGTTACTCCTTTTATTTATAATAAGTTCTGATTTCCCCATAACTGCTCAGACTCAGGAATTTTTTACAAAGTGAGAAAGCCCCACTTATAGATGATTTTCAACTATAATGATGCCAACATGGGTATTACATTTGATAATTAGAGAAGTTGTCATAATACGAAATTTATAGGTATTTTATTAAATAAGCATTTCTTTTTAATAACTCATGTTTCATTGCAAGTTGACACACCATTTCCAGCTCTCCAACATTATTGTAGACCTCGTGCCTTATGGGTCTAATTGATGACACAACCATAGGCTACTTCCCCGGGGCAGACGGGTCTTTGTGGGGAAGACCAGAGTAGAGAAAGAGTCTATTTGAAGGGCTTAGACCTTCACGTGCCATTCCCTCGTCGGGAAGGATTTCTATATGACATTCTTAAGAGGCCAGTATTGTCTGCCACTGACGGGAAGAACGATTAAACACGGGCGAAGGCGGGGCAGAGAGCAGCGCACTTCCACCTTCTCATGGAAAGCGATAACCAAGATAGAGGAGAGCAGAGAGGGAGTGATAGCCGGTAGCAGCGGCGTTTACAGTGACCCTCAACCTTTTTCAGTATTGGAACCTTCCCATCAGCGTTTATTTTACCCCCTGCCCCTTTGGGGAGCAGGAACCTCCTTGGAACTTTTCCGTGTTCTAAGCCTCGCTGGGACCACTGTGTGTAGGCAAGCCTTACTTCTGATTGTAAGCCCTGACCTCCAAAAGCAGCTAGGACATAAAGACCTTCACCAAGAAAGGACCAAGACAGCCTTCCTTTTAGCTTCTGAGTCACAAATGCCCTTGGAGGCTAGAACCACCTTTATCCACATGTCAGGAAACTTTGGGCCCCACAGGCCTTCCCCTTGTCTGGGCACCTCCATCTGAATCTTGCTGAACACAGCCAGGGGCACCAGAGGTGTGACCAGGTTCCTCAGAATGCCGCCCGCCAGCCGAGAACTTTCCAGTTGGGTATCACTGCACGTGCATTTGCATCAGGCCCTGTGCCGCAGTCCCCCTCCCCCGACGAGCCCACCTGTGAGTTCCAGCGAGTAACAACTGTCCCAGGGAGTCCAAGGCCCCCGTTGTCCTGCCCACTGGTTAGACCATAAACAAGGGCTGTGGGTTGTCATTTAGGGAAAGAGAAAACAAGGTCTCTAGCCCAGGGCAAATCATGGGAGGCGGGGTGTCCTGCTGAGTCTGTAAATCCTGAGGCGACCATGACCGCAGAGCTAATGCTTTATTCATCATGTTGCAATGGCTTCATTAAGAGCACATTAGTTTAAAGAGTAACTAACATGTTCTTCATGAGCCTACCAGGAGAAATGTTAAACAGGATGAGCAACTGGCTCAGGCTGGACGTGGTCGGATCTGGGTTTTATTGCAGGTAAATTTCCATAGATGAAAGAGCTTTAATCAGAGCTTTGTGGAAAATAGATGATTCATTTACCAGAGTTTGCAGCCATTTAAGGGTCAGTTATTCACCCACTACAATTAAAATGTTCCACTTTGTAGCTTAATATGCTTTCCATGGTTGGGTCAAGGTATCAAACAAACAAACAAACACCCCAGGTACAAAACAGTACAAATTAGAGAATTTTATATTGTCTACTTTCCCTTATATAAGAAGATAATAATATTTATAGAAATTGCTTTCTATGTGTAAGTGTGGCTGAAAAAACCAGTATGTGACAATATGCCTTTCCACGCTATGCATGCATAAAAAATTGTTCTTTGATTTGTGGTGGTGTTTGTGGTTTATAGAATTCACCTCTCTTGATGGCTGTGTCTTTGAAGCCTGAAATCCACCTGAAGTCTGTTTCAAATGTGTTGCCCCCTTTCTTAAAAATACTCCTTCCTCTGGTCTCTGCTGCTCCTCCTCGGCAGTCCATGGCTTTGCCATTTCAAGTGAAGCTTTTCGGTAGTTACAGCATTCTGTTCACTTTATCTTTTCTGTAGAACTTTTTGAATGGGAATGTGAAGAGAACAGAGAGTGCAAACAGAAACAACTTGACTGAGCAGAAGCAAGGGCTCTCTGGTATGTCATTTCCTTGTCTGTGACTTAGTCGGCAGTTAGACCTCAATATCCCTCCCTATTCAGGGGGTAGACGAATCACTTTACCAGGGCCACACATCACTGCAGAAGCAGGATTCAAGGGCAAAGCTTGAAAAGGTCTCAGCTGAAGGGACAATTTCTGAACTATAAGGCTATTTTAAAATAGTTGCCTGTCAGACACATTTTGGTGATTTCTTTATCTTTGAGAGCTTGGAATTGATGGACTCTCAGGTTCAAACTTTGATGTTCTATGAACCTGGGTGTTTATCCTGAATCCTCAGGGACTTAGAAAAAGCTTTGCTTAAAGTGAGACTCTTCTAGCTTTAAAGAATCCAGGTTGATGTTTACCTATTAGGTTGCTTTCTTTAATAATTCACAGCAGAGTCAACAATGATAACTTTTTTCTGTAATAGGTGTATTTTGGAAGGTAGAAAACCACATAGTATCACATATTGTATTTGTGCTCAATAGATTTCCATTAATGAGAGGAATGAATTTACTCATTATATAGTTCGCCACAGTCTTCAAGTGTACTCTAGTCCTCAGAAAATCTGAAATAGTCTAAATGTGGGAGGACCTATATTTTAAGTGTCTGCAAAGACTTTGAAGTTACATATTACCATAGTAGCATCTAGTCTTATTTTCTTTTCTGTTTTTAATGGAAAGAGAAGTACTTTATCCCTAAGGTCTCAAACTTTCTCTTTTATTATTATGTTCAATTTAGAAATATACAGAATAATTTTTTAAAAGCACAGGTTTCCTGAAAACAAAATAATTTTACCTCTGCCATTTCTCTGCACTTATGTAAGTAATGCCAAATCGTATTTTTCTTTGTATCAAAAGATAACTGGCTTTATCTACTCTCCTGGTTGAGTTGTCTCTTTAGCAATTAAGTTATTTTGTTCGATTGCATGATTTCACAGGGAGAGCTTCTGTTCTCTCTCATTCTCTCTCAGCGTTGTGTTCTTTGAAGACATGGGTAAAACCTTATCATTCATTCAGTAACCATTTTCTTCCTAAGATAGAAAAACAGTGATTTGCAGTTTAAAATTGGCTGCTAGATAAGGTGGGAAAGTGGGGGATGTAATCACAGACCCTTAATGGCATTTTGTGTTTGAGAAATGGCCAGATCTGCTTTTGATCCTCCGTGATGCATGCCAATTGAAACTGCTCCTTTCTTCTGATGATTTCCCTTCTTTAGCACTGTACATATATGCCTTTGTTGCACTAATGCACTGCTTAATGGGTCTGGAGATGCCGTTATTTATAGATTTCAGCTCATTCAAAGAGCAGCTGCAAGAAATCTCACAAAAAGAGAGCATCACTGTAACCTGCATATGACACTGCATTGGCTGCCAGGGAGGTGTGGGATCTTAGATCTTCAAGAATGACCCTGTCAAGCTCACCAGAAGTTTATCTGGAAAGATCTAACTTTTTTTAAAAAGTCTCTTTCTTTGACGTTTTAAATTCATCTGTCTTCTAGTTTCTGACAGCAATTTCCCTTTTGTGTTCTTGAGCTTTCAAACTTCCAGCCTTTGGGATTGGATCCTTTGTTCCTTCATTACTTCCTCTTTCCCTTTTATTTTCCTTTTTACTTTTCTTCCTTCTATGCTTAAATTCATTTGAAAAACATATGTATGCATATATATGAAATTTATATATAATTTTAAATATCTTTTATAAATTTATGAAAAGAGAGAGAGAAAAACAAGACACTCTAGATACTGTGCTTGCTAGCAGCTGGGTATGCAAAGATGACTAGTTTCCTTAATCATTCTAAGCTTGTTGTTTATTAGGGACATAGACAAAAACAACTAATTAGAATATGAAGTTACAAATGCCGATATAGAGAAAGGTACAGAATGCTATGAGAGCACAGAGGAGGGAATACATACCTCCTTTGTTTTCTTACCTTAAATAACAAACTAAAAACTACATAGAACAGGAATAGCATCTCTATGATGTATGTCAATTCATGACATTTTGAAGAGTTCAGTGATTTAATAAATGAGTAACAGGTCAGGCTTTACAGAAGACTTTCTGATTTCATGGCTTTGATGTAAAGTACTATCTGGTTCAGCCCTGACTAAATTGATCTTTGCCTAATTCCATCCTCTGCTCTTACCTCCAAAAGGTGACTTTTCTCTCTAACACTGAGAAGGATCTTTTTAGCTTTATTTGATCCAATGTCCCTACTTTACAATTCTCTCATTAGAAATTTCCTATAAAATGCAGTTCCTCATAAAATCTAATCTATTCGAAATCTCTTCTTCAAAATCTTAATTCTTTTATTTACCATTGATCAGGAGATTTTTATCACTAATAACCAATGTCCAGTATACAGTTATACGCCGCTTTACGATGGGACCGTGTCCTGAGAAATGCACCATTAGGCGATTTCGTCATTGTTGAGACTGTCACAGGGTGCACTTACACAAACCTAGATGGGATAGTCTACTACACATCTGGCCTATAAGGTATACCCCTGTCATATGTGTGCTCCATCCTCGATCGAAACGTTGTCAATATGGCCCATGGCCGTATTTAACAGACTTGAAAACTTTATCATGATTTAGGTAATCTTCATTATCAGCTGCCTCTTCATTATTCTCTTCAAGCTCTCTCCTCTAAAATACCCCAAAATTGCTCCTATCTTAGAATTAAGGACCAATGTAGACTTCACTGACATTTTGTGGAGGGAGCAGGGGAAAGATATACATAGTGTTCTTTCCAGGGAACCACCTGAAAATCAGCCTTAGTCATTCATGTTCTCTGAAGTCCCCTTTTCCATGGGTGGCCAACAAACATCCCTTTTTTCTTTCTCATCGAAGCGTTTATCCTTACCTGCCCTCTTTTA
The DNA here is from genome assembly GCF_964146895.1 of Miniopterus schreibersii. Lineage (NCBI taxonomy): Eukaryota > Metazoa > Chordata > Mammalia > Chiroptera > Miniopteridae > Miniopterus > Miniopterus schreibersii. The sequence goes on along the minus strand of NC_138102.1, from coordinate 72,283,375 downwards.
CCACATTTTGCAGAGCAATTCCACTCTGCCTCAAAACTTGCAGATTTCACTCACCTCCTAGATCAGTAAAACAAAAGACGCAGCACTTCACAGGACCTATTCTCCTTAGAAGCCTGCTTAGTAATTCCCTACAGTAATTAGAGCTTGTCCTTTGGGATCTTTTAGAATTTGAAAAGATAATAGTGAAAATTGTATACAGCTGATGAAAGACATTAAGCTTTTCTAGTTGTTCCTCAGTGGGAGAATTGGTATGAATTACTTAGTTTGCCATTACAGAAAGAAAAAAATGTCTTCATTATTAATCATAGACAGTTGCTTAAAAATTATGGAGTTAATACATAAGTATCATCTATTTAACAATATTCTATATTGTTTTAAACTATGGAACATTTTCATAAGCTCAAGAAAGTAACTTGCTGATTACATGAAGAGCAAAGTGAAATATTTTCTTAGTGATAGAAGAAGAAAGTAGAACTTTGAATGGTAATACATTTTTCTTTTTACAATATATATATGATAATTGAAAGATTAAGGTTGGTGGTGTGTGGGCAGGCTAAATAGCCATCTCAGATGGTGAATAAAGAAAAATTGAATTTATTTAAGGAAAAGGGGATGGGGGATATCCAAAGGGAAGGGCTATGCAGCACTGAGTTAAAGGGTATTTGGTCCATGATGGCAGCAAAAATATACTTGGGACAGTGAAACAAGGAGGAGTATAGAAGCAGCAACAGGAGAGCCCAGGCTGGGCTGCTTTGGCTCACTGGGAAGACAGAGAGAGAAGGGGGTCCTGGAGACAAGTTCAGGACATAAGCCCAGGATAAGTTGCCACTGCCCATTGCTCCCCTGGTTGCAAGTCTCATGGGGTCCCCTCAGAGAGAAGAATGGAGGAGGAGATGGCGTTGGCATGTTCCCTTGGTGGGTCCTTTGTTCTGAGCATATTTATCGCTCTCTTGCAGGTGGAGCTTTTAGGGGAGGTCACAGGGGAGTGTCTCAATAGAATATTCATCAGCTTTCTAGGTGTGCTCTTTCAGTGTCAGGGTCTCCACTGATGGTTGATGCCAGGGCAGAGAGTTATTAGTCAATGTGGCTGGTCTTGAGGCAGCTGTTGCTACACTTGTCTGGTTTTGCTGCTTTTCTGGACATGCAGTTGAAGTACAACTGAGGCCTAGATGTTATCTTTAGGGAGTAAATACTCGGGGTCTGAACCACGTGACCAGCGATATGCTGGGGAAAGATAGTTCCCCTAGGACAAAGTTCTTGTTTTCCCAGTTTTGCCTCTTGCTTGGCATCTGGGGCATTCTGCCCTGGTGAATCTCCACCCGGATTTCTGTCCCTGGATTTCTGTCCCTGGCCCATCTAGACATATTGCTAATGAATAACTTCTATAAAAAAGAATGTTTCAGATATCATGTGAAATAAGTTTTCTTTGGAATCAACTTTAACCAGGCATTAATAAATCTGATTTTTTCATTATAATTATTTTTCTATTGAAGTAGGAATGAACTAAAGACTTAAGCAAACAAAATCATTCTTTTCAAAAAAGAACTTTAACATGATTGTCTAACCACTATACTGTACACCTGAAATAAATACAAAATAATACTGAATGTTAACTGTAATTGAAAAAAAAGTAATTTAAAAAACACAGAGAATTTTCAATACTTAAACTCATCTCCACCCCCTTTTAATAGGAATCTACATTTTATGGACAGTTACAGATAGGTTTTATTTATTCTATGTGTGTGTGTATGTGGGTCTCCTTGGAACCTGTAAAAGTTAAATAGAGTTAGAAAGAGTTGTGTTATTAAGAGTGGGAGAAACCTGTGCCATTTTTTAGGCCAAATAGTATTTTCCTAGGCTTAGTGAGTTTTAAAAACTGTTTGCCTTATTGATATAGTTCCATGAAATTCTGAACATAAATATATTTCATTGAACAGTTATAAAACTGAGTATGAGGTTTTGTACTTGAATATTCCTTAACAAAGAACAGGTTCAATTTCAGTTGAACCCTAGACAAAGCTGTACTTTTATCTTTGGCACTTGTACATCTGATTGTAAAGATCTTACTTCACTAAAAGCCATTTTCACAATTGGTCATGAATTTCTTGAAAGCTTTTGCAGTTGCATGGGCAGGAAAAAACCTACATAGAAAAATTCAAACATCTTTTAAATTACATTATATTATTTTATAAAGGAATTGTGGAAAATGAAGAAATATTCTGCTACAATTTAGGTGTGGCACAAAAAACTAGGGCAACACTTGCTTTTAGAAATATCAAGTGTTATTCACTGTTTTAGAATTAATTACATAATTATCCAGCAGAACACAAAGATCCCAGGGTACCTTAATGGGAACACTACACTTCCAAATAAAATGATAATTATCACCTACTATATTCCAAGTGCTTTATTAGCTATAATTTTTTAACTACTCACATCTCCGTGTGTAAGTAAATATCATTAAGATTATTAATCTTTCTGTTATACTAGATGGCAAATACAGTGGGACTCGGATCATGGTAGTTGATAAGATAGAAATGATTCAGAGTATTTTTTTGCATTGAGGACCATAAGACCTGACTGCCTTCCATTTACCTGCCTTTACCTTTTTGGGAAAATTTGGCCTCAGCTCAGATCCCATAGTTACAGTGTTGCTGCATCCCCAGTGGTAAACAAGATGTCCATACTGAGACTTCTTATAAATGCACCTTCTTAGTGCTATGAGGCCACAATATCTGACCAGAGATTGGTCATCAATGCATCCTTTGGACTGATGTATGACCAAAAGGGGGAACTGTGGATGAAAAAAGGGTTGTATGGAAAGTAACCTCACAGGGTGATCTGAACTTTAATTCTTAACTGGGCAGGTCATGGTGGGTAGTCATGTCCCCGGGCCTACCTGTCCATTGTTCTTGTGCCTCTAGGGTAACACACCTTTGAAAAGGAGGTATTAACTCTTAAGAGTGCACATACCCTTGTTAACTATCCTATAATCCAAATCCTGCCTTCCTTTCTCCAATCTTCCTTAATTTCAAATGCATAAAAGAAGCTACAAAACTGTTATTCTCTAAAACATTTGAGATCTTGCTCCCTGGCATATGTCATCTGTTTGGCTCAAATTAATTCTTATAAAGATTCTCTAAAAATATTAATCTTTCCATGGCTTAGAAATAAGAAAACTAAGGTAGAGAAATTGATTTGAATGATAAAGTAGGCATTATTATCTTGAATCATTTGAAGAGGCAAGTAGTCAATAGGAACAATAGATGTTAGTAGAGAACAAAAATAACTCTTGTAACTATTCATAAATTACTAGGCAGTAATTAATTGAAAATATCACCTTTCTTCCAAGCTGAGTGATCAACTCAATTTTAATTTTTTTAAAGAATTGCATGGAATCCTTGAGACTATTGGGAATGCCTAAGATGTGATAGAACTTACTTTAGAGTCACCATTCTAGGGACATGGTAGCCACATGAAGTTGTGTATCATTCAAACCACTGGATTGGGAGATTGAAGAGGTGTAATAAATTGAAAGTCACAGTGTCTCATTGGGAATAAATTCAGGTTTACAAGCCACATCTTGCCAATGAAACAGTGCTTTTTGTGATGAAACAGTAGCAATTTGTTAAGATGGGCATGAACAATTTTAAGATGGGTAGAAACTATGGGCCTCCAGGACACTCAATACCCCTTTATAAGACCATAAGCACTAAGGTAAAAACTACTATTGGGATAGACATTTACAGAGCCAAGAAAGCTAACCCCATCCCTAAAACACTGGAGCAAAAAGGCAAGGTGAGAGGAGGCTGGTTGGGCACAAGTCATAAAGCCTACAAAGTAAAGGGTTGTTCTCTGATAGAGTGTTCCAGAACTGCAGATTCACTGGACAGAAAAACATTGTGAATATTGCCCACTTCAGGAGAACCTGAGCTACAAGGAAGCCAGTCAACTAAACTTCATATGGGAAGATAAGTAAGACAAATAGTGACTTTGTGATGATATGAAAGGACTCTACTACAGAACCACTTGAGCAGAAGAATGAACACATTGTAGCCTGACTTTGCTTTAATGTTCTGAAATGGTTGGAGGTAAACAGAAAAAAAAATTACTCTGAGGTTTCGTCACAGAAATGTTGCTGATGTGTGCCTAGCCAAAGGGCAGACATATCGGTTAGCTACATATTTATGTCATTGAGTTTATTTAATATGGTGAAGATCTCTTGTCTGATAGCATCCATTCTCTGAGGTCTTTGATGCACATATATAAGCAAGTTCTGAATTCGTTTAGCTAGTAGAGTTTAATTGCAAGGTAGAAAATATTTGTTTTGAGTACAGTTTTCTCTCAGAGTTAGAATTATTCACTACTGTGTGATGAAGATGTTTCATCTTTCTGAAAGACTGTTGGAAAAAATTATCCTCTATCGCACAAGCCCCTACAGTTGTGGGCTAGGGATTTGTGGAGAGCACTTAAACAATTTGGTCATTACCCACATATCTTTGAGATATTGAAATCTGAGCTTCCATTTGAATTAAACTGATACTCAAATGGCAACAAATTGTTCTTTGACAGTACAGTATTTAAAGGGTTACTGAAGCTTGCACTTAGAGATCAAATTAATAAAAGAGAATATCATAAAGAGCCAAACTTAACACTGGATACACTGACAAACATGCCGTAACATCTAATTCTAAAATACTCATTAACAGAAATGTGGTTTTAAAAAAATTCTAAATTTATACCTAAATAAAAATAACTATTTGAATTCAATTGTTAGATCAAAGTCAAAATTCTCACCTATCACCCAGTTTTGAACTAGTGAGCGTGCAATTAAAATGAGTATATATGAATGTTATGTCTTTGCATTTTTTAAGGATGGAAAGAAGTTACAGAGTTTTATAAAAGTGTGATATAGAGGGGCCCTTTGCAACTTTATTTAATGTTTTATTATTTGTTTTTGTTAGAAATGTGCTTTGAAAAGTCTAATTATATATATATATATATATATAATATAAAAACCTTATAATCGCTACCTGATTGGAGATTAAAGATGGCAGCAGACCAATTGGAAGCTACACTGACACTCTCCCAGGACCAATCTGTAATTACAACTAAAATATAGAAAACCATCCTGAATAATCAACTGCAACTAAGGATGAGTTGGAGAGCACCCTCATAACCAAGGAGGAAAAGTGAAGACCACACAGAGACTGGCAGGAAGTGAGGAGACCTGAGAGGGCTGGCTGGGCTCCCACAGGCAGCAGCTGAAGGTCCAGAGGGATATCTCAGCTGTGGGGGGTTCCCACTGAGGACTCTGGGGCCTAAACTCCAGACTGGGCTTCCCAGCCCAGAGCACCAGAAGTGAGAAAGGTGCCCACGTAACATCTGGCTGTGAAAAGCAGCTGGGTTTCTGTCTGCCAGGGAGAGATGGCTGGAAAAGCAGGCATCCTCTTAAAGAGTCATTGCACAACATTTCATGTACATCCATTCACCTTGGACTCCAGCAGAGGAAAGGCAAAGTGGACTGAGCTGTGTGAAGAGAATTAGGATTGTGGGCTCTGGAGATTGATATCAGAAGGCACCCCCGACTGGGGATTGAGCCCACAACCCAGGCATGTGCCGTGACTAGGAATCGAACCTCGATCTCCTGGATCCTAGGTCAATGCTCAACTGCTGCTGAGCCATGCCCAGCTGGGCAGGGTTGTCCACTTTCACCACTCTTATTCAACTTAGTACTGATTGCCACAGTGATCAGACAAGAAGAAAACATAAAAGGCATCCAAATTGGAAAGGAAGAAGTAAAACCGTCATTATTTGCAGATGACATGATATTGTACATAGAAAACCCTAAAGACTCCACCAAAAAACTACAAGATTTAATAAATGAATTCGGCAAGGTAGCAGAATACAAAATTAACACCCAGAAATCGATGGAATTTTTATACACCAATAATGTACTCTTGGAAAGAGAAAGTAAAAAATCCCATTTACCACTGCAACAGAAAAATTAAGGTACTTAGGAATAAACTTAACCAAGGAGGTAAAAGACCTGTACTTGGAAAACTACAGGATGTTGCAGAAAGAGATAGAAGAAGATATAAACAAGTGGAAGAATATACTGTGTTCATGTATTAGAAGTATCAACATCATTAAAATGTCCACACTACCTAAAGCAATCTATAAATTCAATGCAATTCCTATTAAAATACCAACAGCATATTTCACAGGCTTAGAACAAATACTGCAAAAATTTTGGTGGAACCCAAAAGGACCCCAAATTGCCACGGCAATATTGAGAAGGAAGAACAAAGTTGGAGGGATCACAATACCAGATACCAAGTTATACTACAAAGCCACTGTAATCAAAACAGCCTGGTATGGGCACAAGAACAGGCATATAGATCAAAGGAACAGACCAGAGAACCCAGAAATCAACCCAAACCATTACACTCAATATTTGACAAAGGAGGCAAGAATATACAATGGAGTAAAGACAGTCTCTCCAATTAATGGTGTTGGGAAATTTGGACAGGTACATGCAAAAAAATGAAACTAGACCACCAACTTACACCGTACACAAAAATAAACTCAAAATGGATTAAAGACTTAAATGTAGGATGTGAAACCACAAAAATCCTTAAAGAAAACTTAGGCAGCAAAATCTCAGACATCTCTAGTAGCAATATGTTTACAGATAAATCTCCTAGGGCAAGAGAAACAAAGGAGAAAATAAACCAATGGGACTACATCAAAATAAAAAGCTTCTGCACAGCAAAAGAAACCATCGACAAAATGAAAAGGGAGCCCACTGTACGGGAGAATATATTTGCCAATCACACATCTGATAAAGGGTTAATATCCCAAGTATGTAAAGAACTCATACAACAAACATAAGGAAGACAAACAAAGGACTTAAATAGACACTTTTCCAAAGAGGACATACAGATGGCCAAGAGACGTATGAAAAAATGCTCGGTCACTAATCATCAGAGAGATGCAAATTAAAACCACAATGAGGTATCACTTCACACCTGTCAGAATGGCTCCATCAACAAGTCAACAAACAATAGGTGCTGGCAAGGGTGTAGAGAAAAGGGAATCTTAGTACACTGCTGGCGGGGATGCAGACTGGTGCAGCCACTAAAGAAAACAGTATGGAGTTTCTTCAAAAAATTAAAAATGGAATTGTCATTTGACCCCAGTGTCCCCACTTTTTAAAAATATATCCAGCCCTGCTGGGCGTGGCTCAGCGGTTGAGCGCCGACCTATGATCCAGGCGATTGGGGTTCGCTTCCCGGTCAGGGCACATGCCCGGTTGCAGACTTGATCAATGACTCTCTCATCATTGATGTTTCTATCTCTCTCCCCTTCTCCTTTCCTCTCTCTGAAATCAATAAAGATATATTTTTTTAAAAAAATAAAATAAAATAAAAATAATAAAAATATATCCTAAGAAACCCAAAACACCAATCAGAAAGAACTTAGGCACCCCTCTGTTCATAGCAGCACAATTTACAACAGCTAAGATCTGGAAACAGCCCAAGTGCCCATCAGTAGATGAGTGGATAAAAAAGCTGTGGGACATTTACGCCATGGAATACTATGCAGCTGTAAAAAAGAGGGATCTCTTACCCTTTGGGACAGCATGGATGGAACTGGAGAGTATTATGCCAAGTGAAATAAGCCAAAGAAAGACAAGTACCACATGATCTCACTCATATGTGGAATGTAGTGAACAAAATAAACTGATGAACAAAATAGATCCAGAGACATAGAAGCATGGAGCAGACTGAGGGATCTCAGAGGGAAGGCAAGGGTGGGGCAGAGGGTGGGGAGAAATTAATCAAAGAACTTAGAGGCTTATATGCATAATCTATGGACACAGATATTGGTATGGGGAAGGCCTGGGGATGGGGTGGATGAGAGGGGGAGGGGATCAATGCGGGTATAAGGGGAACATCTGTAACACTTTCAACAATAAAGATAAATTAATATATATATATTACATACATACACACACACATACGCTGTGCATTTCAAGGAAAATTTGTGGCCAGTTAAATTTATCTTTCCACAGAACTAAAGAACAAATGCTTTGCCTTTGCTGCCCCAGCACCCTCTAGATCTTCTTTTATGAGCAGCATGCCCTTCTTTCCTTTTGCCTTTCCTGACTATTGTAATTTGCATACACTCCTTTATCAGTCTCATGGTGAATAGATTCTTGTTTTTTTCTTTCTCCTCTATACTTTTTCTTCCCCTCTGAATGCATTGCATAGATGACCGTCTTCCAAAATAACAACATCAATTAATTTTTTAACTTTAAAAAAATCATATTTAGCCCTGAGTCTGCCCTCTCCATTGATGTGCAGTGTGTGGAAGAGTCTGTGCAGGGACTGATAAGCCCCGTTCCTGAAGTCTCTTTAGTGGGGGGCCAGGTGCTCACTGATCTTGCAAACGGGCTGTTTATTCAGGCGGCCCTGGCCCTGGGTGGATTGAGAGTTGACCCTCCTGTCTCAGAGGGCTCAGAACCAACTCAGGAGACAGCTCTACTTCTGTGCCTGTGATTGGATGTTGTTCTTTGTTGTTTGTTTTTAATAGTTTGTCTTTTGAAGGCTTCCTCAGTTTACTATTACAGTTTTTCACACACTCCTTTCCCCTTTTGCAGAATCTGATGATCTCCGTGGGGACCCTGCACTCAGCCTTCAAAGTGTTCCTGCCCCCCAGGATGCTCGTAATTCAGTAGTAGATGCTGGTGGCCTTGAAAGCATCACCCAGTGTCCCCAGCAGCTTCCTCAGATGATGGCTGCAGGTAAATGTCGGTGGCCTGCCCAGTCACAAGGCATTTTGAGTTCTTAGTGGAAAAGCTTAGCCAGTCATAAAAATTGCATTGAATCCAGGGCTTGGGATCCTTAAATCAGGCTGTGGAACAAGTGAACATCAGAGAACACTTAGTCAAATTTAACATATTCTGTGGTGTGTATGTGTTGTTGTTGTTTTAACTCTGTGCTATTTGTTTTTAGTATCATTTATTTGTTATTTTGTTTTAATGAAAATCTGTGCTTATAAGAAATATTTTAGAAAAGTCACTTAAGGCAGACATCTGCAATTTCTTAATGCAATACTGTAAAGAGTTTGTAAAGGAGGAAATCTGTTACAAGGTAACAATAAATTCAGTCAGGACCAGTTTCATGACTTGGCAACCATTCTAGAGATGCTGTTAGTTAGAAGGTGTGCCTGCTCCAGCATTGAATCCAGAAGCAGCTGAATTTATTTATTCTCTGTCTGCCTAGCCAATTGACTTGTTTTACCAAGAGAGTATTCCTGCTCTGCCTCTCAGCCTTGAACCTAACTAATGTTGCTTCACTAGGAGAAGGAAGCGATTCTTCAATATTTTCCAAAAGTACTTCCTTAATGGCATCCTGTGTATAATATAAACTCCATGTCATTAAGTTTCCTCCCAGAATGTATTCGGAAACTCTTTATATTTCGGTCTGAAGAAAACGTTGCTGTAGATTATGTGCTTTATTTTTCTGTGGTTTGGGAATATGCTAAACGAAGCCTCACATCTCTAGAAAAGTGATTTCCTTTAAAACAAACACCCTTGGTGTGGACTCCAAGTCACTGTTTGTTTTTCCCTGCAGCTGCGGATGGTTTGGGGAGTATAGCGATAGACACAACCCAGCTCAACATGTCGGTGACAGATCCCACAGCCTGGGCCACCGCCATGAATAATTTGGGCATGGTTCCCGTGGGGTTGCCTGGACAGCAGCTTGTGTCTGGTAAGCTTTCTCTGGGTTTGAAGCAGCAGCGCCAAAGAGCGGAGGTGACAGGTGCCCAGGAATCTCTCCGCACGCAGGTGTTGAGCGTGGTCTGTGATTTACGACCGGGGCATGTTTGGCAGGTCGTGCTTGAGATTCTTTTCCTCCTCACCTTGCTCTTTTGCCTAATAGCTGTTCTCAGAAAAAAAGGCCACATGCAGCATCTATCACCTGCAGCATTGCAACATCGATTTCATATTTCAACTTGGTAAACAGAGGGCTGATATTTGCTTTCCAATGTGCAAAACTCTTTCCCACGCCCTATGCCGTTTGATTCCACAGCCTTCACTTTGATACAGATGGATACTTACTGTTGTTGTTCTTATCAATGTTCTCATTTTGAAAACAGGGAGCAGAAGAGCAGAGTTGAGGTTACGAGGTTACTCTTCCAGCATTGAAGTAGCAGAGCTAGAAATCCAGCTCAACTAACACTCAGTTCCACCTTTTCTTTCCACCACACTTTGGAATCATAATACAATGCATTCAATAGAGAAAATGTTTCAAAATGTCACAAAGTAGGAGGTCATCATTTAATTTGATCATGTTTATTTTCTATGTGCCCTCTAACAAGAGCTGTGGGAAATAAAATATATGCCTATATAAGTGTCCTTGAGGAGCAGGTCTCCCTAAATTGAAAAACACAGCAACAAAAAAAAGCATAAAAATGTGTAGAATCAGTTGTTAGGTAGTGGGTCAGTACGAGAAATGTCGTTATTTGCAGAAAGATCAATGACTAAGGCTCTGAGGAAGCTGCTATCAGGGAGATGGGAGTTGAGCTGTCTGGAAAGATACATAGGATTTGCAGTATTTCATTCATTCATTCATTCATTCATTCATTCATTCATCACATACAGAGTGTCCCAAAAAAATGTATACATACTTTTTTCTGATAGCTCAATTGATATTTCTTTCCTTTCAGATTTAACTAATTAGAATCAGTAATTATTCAAAGTGTTTATACATTTGGGAGGAACTCTATATTTTTTGAGACACTGTCCCGGTGCAGGGACTCCAGCAGTAAAAAAAACAAGCGTGGTCCCTGCCCTTCCAGAATGTGCATTTGAGAGGTGACAGTCAATTATAATACTAAGTTCCATGCCCACAGGCCTGCGTACTTTGTGCTGAGTCGACCAAGCATTTAGTTTCTTTTTTTCCTTTTTTTGTCGATATTAGCCATAGATGTGAAAGTCTAAACTAGCTATAGTAAATTGTATATAATTTATATGTATGCATGTACATATATGCATACACATATGTATATACACATACACACACACATATATGTACAAATAAGTAAGTACATAAAGTTCTTTTTAAATATAACAAGAACATGAGAGGATGGGAGACGGGAAAATGGGAGACAGAAAAAGGAAAGTCTACGATTAAGTTGTAAAACATTATACTTAATACACTTATAAAATTCTCCAAAATGTTATTAACTTCATACAGTTGAAGATTAGTCTGCTGCAGGATGTATGCGTGTGCACATGAATGGTATTTCCTATGGTTTGAACATGTGTTTATTCAGAACCCTTTTTCCTAAAGCTAATCTAGACACATACTTACTTTAATTACTTGAGAGTAAAGATTTATATTTTTCTACCTGCATTTTCCCACATTTTCTACCCACATAACTGAAATCTTTATAGCAGAAATTACTTTACTTTTGTCCCCACCTCCCACCTCTCTCAGAAATGTTGGGTGACTTCCAGAGTGAGCCACACCCCAATAATTCATTATTTTTTATTATTTTTAGTCTTCTGACATTTTAACCATGACCAATTTATGATTTTCTCAGCAACTTACCATGTAAAGAATTACAGCCCTACTCATTATAGAAGATTTACCATATCTGTCCTGAATTACTCTCTCTCTTGTGTTAGCCAAACTGCCTTTCCTGGGAATTCCTTCTTTCCCAACTCTGCCAGTTGAACTCCGCTTTGCTTTGTTCTCGGGGCTGCCAGCAGAGGGTATGCAGAGTCTCAGGGTCAGGCTCTGCTCTATTCATTAGTGTTCATGTATTTTTCTTACAGTAGTTTTTCTGTACAAATATTTTAATCATATTAGATATAAGATACTCTATATGTATTTTTGACACCTTATTCTAAATTATTTTTTTCCATTTTATAGTTTTATATTTAAAACTTATAAAACCGCATTGAATAAATCTTTCTTAGTTTATTCAGTTATTCTAGTCTTATGTTTAGGCTTCTTCCATTTTTTCCCTTACTAGCCAAGTTTCTTTGGAGAACTTAATCTCTTTAAGCATATAAAAGCATTTCACCATTTCACCTAAAATGGTGATTGTATCTCTTTCAGGGGACTATTGTGAGATTTAAATATGATAACTTACATAAAATACAGCTATTTGTTTCTTTTCAGCATCGTCAGAGAGCCACAGAATGTTGCTTCTCACTCAGTTTTCATGCCGGCCAGTATGGCCGTAGAATGTGAGAGGCAGTCTTTAATGTCTCAGAAGGGATTTAAAGATTATTTAGTGTAACCTTCCTTCCAAGAAATCTCCTCTAAAACATCTCTGACAGGATTATGGAGAGGCTGGATTTTATGAGCACTTGGCCTTCTCCCAAGCTTCTGATATTTCTAAATGACTAACTACTCTTCCCATATTAGTTCAAATTAAACTGACACTAAGTCCCATTCCTTACTACTTCTGCTGTTCAATAAAATTACTAGCAAAGCAAGGTGTATAGTTTTAATATTCTATGATTTTAGCAAAGGGATTTTCCAGGAAATCAGGTCACTTACTACACGCTTTTCTGAGCTGTAATTGTAAGCTCCCACAATCACGCCTCTTCCATTTCCCCCCCACTTCATCATCCAGATGTTCCCCACCACAACCCATCCCCACTTTCAGGAACTTCCCTTTTACCTTCTTCAATATGAAGTGCTACCTGAGATCATTACATTGAGTTTGTTTATTTTACCCAAAATATATCATTATGTTGTTATATTCTAGCCCTAAATTCCACACTCCAAAGCTTGGTTTATCTCTGAGATAATATTTACCTCCTATGTTATTGTTTCCTGTTTTATTCCCCATACTTTTAGTTTTGTAGAATTATTTATTTGTATTGCTGTTGATTTGTTCTTATTACTTTGTGCACTGGCATTGTCACCTGATGGTTGGTGGCATCAATTCAGTGCCAACAGGACTCCCCAGTTTGAGGTGCGGTGAAGAAAGCAGCTTTGTTCAGTGCAAGGAGCTGAGCTGTGAAAACAGCATGGCTGTGGGAGCCCTGGGCCAGGCCCCTCTCCAGCTAGCCAGCTCCGCTCTGCTCCTCCTGTGCGGGTCTGCGCTGTCCTGCGCTGGTCTGCTCTGCTGGGGTGAAACATATTTGCTGGTTCATCTCTGGGTTTCAGCTCCAGTCAGGGAAGTGCAGTCTTTGGCCTTGGGGGGAAAGGGAAAGTGCACTTGCAGAGCCAGAGGGGAGCTGACTTATACAGACAAAAGTGTCTACCCCTGGTCACTGATTGGTCTGGCCTCATGCAGAGGAGGACTCCAAAGCCTTGCAGTTTGGTACGAACAGCACTGTCCTGATTGGTGAGAATGGAGCTGCTCTGACTGGTTAGTGAAGAAGCTGATGGAGATGAAACTGTGCAGCCTTGGTTGGATGGGAGACACCTCAGTCCTATTGATTAAAATAGGATCCCAGGACCTCCTTTATAAGGACTGGCTCGGGTGGCAGAAATGCAGTGCAGGCCGGCAGGTAGCTCAGTGCAGGCTTCTCACTGAAGCGCACTTCGCATGAGAGGCCCCTGGGTAGACATGGCTGCTAGACTCTGTGTTTTAAATTTGAACCAGTTAGCCACCAGGAACTCTTCTTAGCATGTATTTTCCTTCTCAGGGTCCAAAGTGTATACTTTCTAAACTGCTCTATTGGAACATCAGTGTCCCACAGTTGTTGTTAGGTAGGGCACATGTCAAATAAGTGTTTACATGGTCTAAAACTTTATGTTTAACTTTATGTGTAACTCAAGTAATTTGCTTTCTTTGTGTTTCCTCAGAGCCGTTACCATGCTGATGTGCAAAGTGTAGTTTCAAAGAGTCATATCTAGTATGTAGGATTTCCCAAACTTGATTCAGCCTTTAAAAAATCTATTAGCATCTCAGGAGACACTAGAATATAGACATCTACCAAATTTTTCCACCAATGGTGGAGATGCTTTTCCACTACCATCCATCTTTCTCTGCCATATATAATATCTTCCCTGTGATCTAGTTTACAATTTTGTTTGTGTTTTCACTGAACAGTGTCACTCCATAATCTAAAATTTCAAAATAGTTCTCTTGTGGTCAGCTGCTGCCTGAAGCCTTCCCAGGAACTCCCACCTCTGGCCATAAACTGCAATCCAGAATATTAAATCCTGAACTTTGATACCATCTGTGACCAGCTGCTCCCTTCCTATATACCCTGGCTTCTTTTCCAAAGTTATAATCACCAACTAGAAGAGTTGAAAAGCAACAGCTTAGTCCCCAGGTTTTAAGTTTCTTGTCCAAGCCTGCATGTGAACTGGTAATACTTTCTGGATATATACCCTGGCCTTGAGATTATACCTTGCTTATCTCCAAACTTTTTGAAAAATGTTTTCCTAATGTCAGCATTCCCCCTTAGTTGTTGTTGACTATAAGTTGACATATATTCTCACCCTAAGTTCCTTAGCATGCCATTTGTCGTATTTTGAATACATGTTCTGAAGAATCGTCACACCTCCCTATCAGCTATGAAGGGCTATGTACAGGACAGTGCCACTTGCCTTATCAGGGACTAACATGGAGCCAATAAAAGAACGTCTTGACTCTTACACATATATGTCAACACTCCGAATTGTTCCTCAGCTCATACCTTGCTGTTTCTTCTTCAGAAGCCCTGAGTTTCTATCCCCGCTCCTGCTCCCTGCCACTCTGAGAAGAGTTTAGCTTTGAAACTCATAAGAGTTACAGGGAGGCCAGAAGGGCCACAGCCCCCTCTCCACCCTCTTCCTTCCCGTCTCCCATTTACTGATGCTTCCACCCATTTTAATTCCACTCTACTTCCTTGCATATTTTTTCCAGTTTCCTTCTTGAGTTGTTTAATCCTCCCGGACCACCTTTCTGCTCTTTAATACGCCCAGATTTGAAGAGGCATTTGTTAAATTCTTTCATCTCCTGAAGCATCACTCTTTTAACTGGGATTTATTGAGCCAGACGTTGTGCTAAATACTGGGAATATAAGACATACCCCTCACTTTCATGTTTTAGAGCCTGGTGGGAGACCCAGAGAAGAGTAAATAAGCAAATACAAATCAACATGATAAGTGGTTCTGCTACTGACAGATAAAGGGTGCTGTAAGATGTCACTGGAGAGTGTTAAGCAGGGGAGTGGGATGATTAGAGTTGTATTTTTACAAAGCACTTTTGTAAGTCCTGCAGATAACTAATGGGAGTGCGGAAAGGTTGTGGCAAGGAGGTGGGATGGGGGCCGTAGCAGTTACTCAGATAAGAGATGATGATGGCAATAGTGGCGATAATGACCATGGCACAGGAGATGGAGAGAAGTGAAGGCACCCTTCAGACACTGAATTATAGAAACAGCGGGAATTAATGACCGAGGCCACGTAGAGTGTAAGGAGAAAGGAGAACGAGCAATGGCTCCTGGGTTTCTAGCTTTGGAAATGGTGTAAGTGTGGGGTCATTTACTGAGATGGGAAAGGCTGGAAGAGAAGAAGGAGAAGGGTGGGGATATGGTTTCTTTTTGGATGTGCTGAATTTGAATAACTGTTAGTTGAAAGAAAACATGGGGTAAACAGTCACATTTTGGTTCTAGAGCTCACAAAAGAAGGGTGGATGGAGATGTAGCTTTGGCAGCCTCGGCATGTGGATAGTCACTGGAGATCTGTGTACCTTCCTCTTCTGGCCACCCTTTTGCTGTGACATTAGAAATGGACCCCTAGCTGCTCACTCAGGTGTCAGCCCAACCTCCAGTTGTGTCTCTGCATATTTTTTCTCTACTTCTGTCCCACTAGATTCTTGTCCATTGCTGGGCTCCAAGGTCTGAATTAAGAGAAAAAGTCTAGACAAAACGAAGGTAATCTAAGATTCTGTTCTGAAACCATCTCATCAGCTCACAGAGACACTCAGATGGACTGTCTGTTGATAAACCATCCCACATACTTGTTTTTAAAATGAAAATAATACTCAAACCAGCAAACTTCCTTTCTTCAGTCCCCTCAGATATTAATGGTGACATGCTCTGACACGAGTGATTAAGGGGCTGCAGATAGCCTGGTTTATAGTTGTTGAGCTCTCTATAAGATAATGCTCAGAGTCCTCTTTTGTTTTTATTTTCCATCTGTTGAAAGATTTCTCATTATCAGGTGTCAGAAAACAAATAGGCTCTTGACTTATGTTTCACAATTTATGTACCTAGTTTCCTATATTTTTGACAGTTTGGTTACATTTTCCAGAGTTATTTACCCTTTTCTCCCCAGGACATTAGGACAAGTACATTGGTATAGTCATTCATTCACCACAATGTTACTGGAGGTTCAAAATGTACAGTGTATTTTACAAGGCACCAGAGAAATAGCAATTTACACGACAGACAGGTGATACTCCTGTGGAGAATACATATTTCTAAAGAAGCAGATGTTACCAAATAACCGTGCAAATGGTTATTTAATTACATTTGTGGGGTATTATGAAAGAGGGATGGGGGAGCCTAACTTAGCTTGGAGGTATTGGAGGAGACTCAGAAAAGGCTCCTCTAAAGAGGCAATATTTAGGCTAAGACCCGAAAGATAAATTACAGTGAACCAGGTCACAGGAGGGAAGAAAGGAAGAAAAGGGGAATTTGGGAAGATAATTCTAAAAAGCAGAAAATGCCCAGCACAAAAGCCTGAAGTGATAGGAGCTTGGCTCCTTTAAGGAACTAAAAGGTGGATATATGTGGGCAAGAGGTTGTGGCTGCAACGGGCTTAGTAGATTGGCCAGATCTTGCCTACCAAAGTAAAGAGGACAGATTTTATTTGTGTGCAAATTTTGGAAGGATTTTAAGTGGAGAAATAAACTCTAAATCATTTTATAAAAAATTACTTGAGTTGTTTTATACGCACAAGACTGAAGAATGGCAAGAGAGGAGTCTGGGAGTTCACCTAGAGGTAGCTGATGGAAGTCCAGAAAGGGGAATTTGGGAAGATAATTCTAAAAAGCAGAAAATGCCCAGCACAAAAGCCTGAAGTGATAGGAGCTTGGCTTCTTTAAGGAACTAAAAGATGGATATATGTGGGCAAGAGGTTGTGGTTGCAACGGGCTTAGTAGATTGGCCAGATCTTGCCTACCAAAGTAAAGAGGACAGATTTTATTTGTGTGCAAATTTTGGAAGGATTTTAAGTGGAGAAATAAACTCTAAATCATTTTATAAAAAATTACTTGAGTTGTTTTATACGCACAAGATTGAAGAATGGCAAGAGAGGAGTCTGGGAGTTCATCTAGAGGTAGCTGATGGAAGTCCAGAAAGAGATTGTGGAGTGGATGGCCTAAGTCTATCCACACGGGACTGGAACTTGAGCACCTACTATGTGTCAGGATTGCCAGAGGTGCTAGGGACACAAACTTCCTCCTGGAGCCGTCATTCTAGTGCTGAGTTTATAATGTGTGTGTCTACAGTGTTTTTAGAGATAAGAGAATGTGGAGAAAATTGTTTCTAAAAAATATTTGCTTCAGCCGGTGCTCTGTGCCACAGACGGTAATCGACATCACTTAAAACAAATCTAGGCTCCTCAGCAACTCCTCATAAGTGACCACAGCCTATATCTTTGTTGGCTAGAGATGTTACGCAATGAAAATCCTTTTCAGATGCTTGCATAACGATATAGTCATCTGAAATATAGTTATTTTTTCTTCCATGGAATGTAGAACATAAATTTCACTTCTCTGAGTTTTTCTATAAAGAGGGAGATAATATCAATATCAGAGAATTGTCGCAGCTTTCAGAACTGGTAATATAAACTATGGGACATATTGTAGGGATTTAAGCATTTTTGTTTTCTGTGCCCTCACTGGAGAGCATTTTAGGGAGGAGTAGGTAAGCAGAGAAGGGGGACCTTGGATGCCTCCCTATTTTAAGGGAATGAAAAAGGAAGAACTGGCCCCTGTGAAAAATGATTCTTTTGTCCTGACTTTTTTCCTGTTCTAGGAGCAGTGCCAACCATTCTCCCTCAGAGGCCTCCACTGCACCCGGGGCCTGCCCATCAGTGTAGCTCTGTGACAACATTACTCCAAGTATTGCCACGAGCCACCTGCGCCAACTTGCCCTTGACTGTAGATTTCAGGGCCTATTTCAGACCTTTGGAAACAGGAGGTCCTGGAGACTACAACTAAAAGTTTAAGACCACAGCTCCTTAAAGCTGATTTAAGTGGTGTCAGTTACCTCCTTCAGGGGCTGAACTGGTAGGGAAACAAAACAAAACAAAAAATAGCTCCTTTGGCTTGGGAATGGGCAGGGAAGCTTGCCTCATGCTATATTTCTGTCGTAACTGAACATGGTTTGTAAAAGTAGCTGAGCCCAAAACAAAAACTACCTAAAAGGTAACTGCAGATGCAGATTTGAAAATCATATATTAAGTATCTACTATGCGCAAGCACTTGGTATAATCTCATTTAATCAGGTTTTATCTTGGAAAAAGATGTCTTAAGCATCAAGACACACAACGTTGAACTGTAATAAACTATACTTTCCTCCTCGTCAGGGACATTAGCTTGCTATCATAGAAGACACATTTTGACCTTGAAGCTTTACTTCTGAAAGTTTAAGCTTGTGGGGCAAAGGGACACTTTATCCTTAAGGGGAAGGAGAAATACTGTAGTCTTCAGATTCATAAATCTTTCCAACCACAAGGGCATCTTTAAAGAAATATTCCTCACTTCACTGGATGGGACTCTTGTGACCTCCATCAGTTAATGCTTCCTAGTCACTTATTCCATCTCAGCAGGAAAAATAGGCCTCAGCGCCCTAACGTGAGGTGACTGAAGTCTCCACAGGGGATCCTCTCACCGAGTGAATCACTGCTGATGAGATTCTAACCAGAGACATTTTTATGAGCTGTGCAATCACTCAAAAATGCTCATTTCGTATTTTCAAAAGTTAGTGGCCTCTCTCTTGGAAACCATGTATTTGAGAACATCTTTTGAATTTGTTCATCCCCAGCTGTGAGAAAATACTGCCTAGTCACGGGTAGAAGAAAGCAATTTAGAAAAATAAATGAGGAAGACGGTGATTTCATCGTTGTCTGGATTTCTGTGTCATTTTGCTGGGACTTGGCCAGGGGAGGGGCAGGCCAGAGTCTCTGTAGGAGCAAGGGGAGGAGGCGTGTGTGCAGCAGGCCCCGACTGACTGGAAAGGACTGGGAAGGGCATGGAGGCACAAAACCAGTCAGCAACATGTGAGGAAGCAGAGGGCCAGAACCCTGGAGACAGGGTGTGACTCCTCCCCTGCTCTGTCACATGGGGACAAGGGCTTTGCTACGCCCACCTGCCAAACAAGGGTATCAGGATCCCTTAACACACTGAAATTCTATGATTTAGGAAAATCCTAAAAATCAAATCATAAGACATTACTATGCGCAATGCTAGACTGACCAGCACCCAGTTAATGCCTTGAGGAAGTAAAGCAAGATAGGAACTCTTAGCAGAAGCCACAGGAAGAGTATCTCTGTCATTAAGACAATCTTTGGGGGGGTGTTGGTGTTTTTGTTTGTGCATTTGTTCCTTAATAGATCCAGAGAGCACCTGCAGACTTAATCACACATGTAGCCATGTGAGTGATATCGGAGAGTCATGGTGGGGAACTTTAATCTTTCTAGAAAGGCTTTGAAGAAAAAAGCTGCAAGAGAGGGAAGGACACATTCTTGCCAGTTTCAAGGCCTTTGACACAGCAGTTGGCAGCTGCTGAGTAACCAATAGTGGAGGGCAAATGTAAAACGAGCAGCAGTGTCAATGCTAGAAATTGAAAAGTGTGAGTAGGGCCTTTTGTATCTCAGTTTTTCCTATCAGTGTGAGATAGGATACAAACCATCTAAAATCCTAACTAAGTGGCCTTACTTGTTATTTGTAATTGCTTTTCATCATGGCTATGTCTGATCTATGACGTTAGAGTTCCCTGAAGGAAATTAGGAACTTTATAATAATACGAGTAAGAAGAAACCAGATATATATGTTCTCAGCTACTCCTTTGCAAAGCTCTTGCTGTTCTCGAGCCCAAGCTCAAGCCACGGGAAAGCGCCACCTGTACAGCCCGTGTGCCTGGCTCCTTCTCCGGACGCATAAACTAAGTGGTCTTTTCAAACGGCCTCCTGCTGGGCTCCATGTTTAGAAAGGAAAATAAATAAGGCCATGTTTGTTCCAATTGTGCTATCGGGAACCTGAAAACAAGACTTGGGGCAAAAAATAACTGCTGAAGTATGGATAATTAAGAATTTATTGTAATGTGGTATCCGTTGTATGGGAAGATAATAGCACCAACTCAGTAGAAATAATAAGATTTGGGAGTTAGAGAAGACTTTAAAAAGGAATATTTCATAGGTATTTAGTGCTTAATTTTTCAGAGCTATTTCAGGTACAATGCTTCATGTAAGCCTTGGTGACCTGCTCCCCGGTGGCAGATGTGTGTTATACTTCACATGCTCGTGGCAGAAGTTGCTAACCTATCGGGCCCCTCTTTCCTACTGAAGTCCACAGCAGGCAGCTCAAAGAACATGAAAGTTTCTTGTGGCCAGTTACTTGTACTTCCAGCCAAATGCATGTCAAGGCAACTACTGTTGTGTGTTGGCTGAAAATGAATTTTTCCCCCAGCAACAATTCAAAAACACATTGAATTGCCTCATGTTCTTTTTTTCTTAATCTTTGTGATCCACCTTTTTATATGAATTATGACTAATTCAAATTGTCAGAAATACCTGCAGAGCTGCGCCTGGGTTTGCCTCAAACTCTTTGGTACCAACTTATAATGTTCAAAATAGGGATCCATTTACTCTAGCAGCCTCACACTGATTTGTTTTTGTTTTTGTTTTTTTGTCTAAGGACAGAGAAAAGAACATAGAAAATGGGTTTTTAAAAAATACTTCTTAGTAGAATCACTCATTTCACACTTTGAATGAAAAAACAAATATGTAAAGAAATTAGTAGTTTTTAAGGAAAAACATATTTTAATGTGTATATAGAAATAAAGCCAAATGTGCAGAAAATATTGAAATTAAAATTTTATTCTAAAAAAAAAACCAAATGGAATTTTGAATTAATATTAAACCTCCCCCATACACACTTTTAGGGATGCCATAGTATTTCTAATGTCATAGTTGGACAATATCCATCTTTTCTGCCTTCCTCCCTCTCTTCTTCCCTCCCTCCAGTCCCCCTTCCCTTCCTTTCTTTCTTCCATATTTGTGAAGAACTAAAGTTATTTATCTCTCATTGAGCTCATACTCTGATGGTAGAGACAGATAGTAAGCAAATTAATAAGTATATCATTAGAAATTGTAATAATAACTATGAAGGAAATAATAGAACTCTGCAATGCTAGAATATAAAGGCGAGAATCTACCACAGATCTTCACGTAATCAGGAAAAGCTTCTCTGTGGAGACAGAATTCAAGCTGAGATCCTGAGGCATGAGAGGGAGCCAGCTCTGGAAAGGGTGGAAGGAAGAATGTCTGAGAGGACACTCAAGGCAGATTGACTAGAGGTCCAGTTAAGTGGGTGATGTAGAGACTGTTAGGAGAAGAGTTTGAAGAGGTGGTTAGAGGCCTTGCCAGTTCTGGGAAAGAATTTGGGTTTAATTTTAAGATTAACTGAAGTTTGGTTTTTTGTTCATTCATTCACTTAACATTGAATTTGAATGTTAAAAGAGAATGGATTTTGGGGGTCAGTGGGAATGAAAGCAAGGGAATCAGTTAAGAGGCCATGCAAGTCCAGATAAGCTAGGGGTGTGACTTTGACTTAGGGATGGTAGTTAGGCTGGGGAGATTAGAACAGATTTGTGATACATTTTTGAGGTAGAGGCCTGAGGAATTTCTGATTAGATGAGAGAAAAGGGATTCAAGATGAATCCAAGTTTTTATCTTAAGCAACTAGGTGCATAGTGTTGGTATTGCATGAAATGAGAAACACAGAAGGAACAAATATAGGGGACAGTCAGAAATTCAGATTTGTACACCCAGGTTTGAGCTCTCATGAAAAATCTAAGTGATGATATGAAGAAAGCAGATGGACATATGGATCTGGAGTGGCAGACATGTGGACCAGACATATACACAGGTAGAGATATCTGTGTTCAACAGAAGGTAGAACATAATTGGTACTATGGCCATGAGGGAAATGGCATGAGGAGAACAAAGAAAGAGGAGACATTAGGAGTAGATTTTGAAAATTTCCATCATTTAAAGTTTAGGAAGAAAGATAAGCGAGTAAAGGGTGTTGAGGAGAAGGAACAGCGAAAAAAATTAGAAGGAAAATGGAAATGTGTGACATTATGGGAACCAAGCCATAAATCTCTCCATGTCATAGCCAGTAGAAAAGTAAAAAGCCTGCAATGGGGGAGGTCACTGGTGACTTTAACAAGAGCCATTTTTGTGGAGTTGTAGGTGTAGAAGCAGGTTTGTGAGTCAAAAATTAAAGGATATCATAAGGATCAAGTGAGATGGTGCATTGGGAGACCCTGTAAAGAGCCAGGAAGGGCAAAGAAAATAGCTTATTAGTAGTAATAGTACCTTTGTGATGTTAATGGAGTTGCTATTTTTCACTTTTGTTTTATATTTAAATTTGGACCAACTATTAAGCCACTTTCAAAAAAGAGGAAGAGAGGAAGGAGAAAAGGAAGGAGGGAGGGAAAAAAAGAAGAGTGACAAATGAAAAGTAGAAATATCTTGCAGAGTCAAATCTTTGAAGATATTTGTCTAGAAAGAAGGCAGGTAAACTTAGAGGTAACTTGAGTAAGATATGGGATCAAGAGAAAATGAAGACAAAGTAGAGTATGGTGATAAACTTTTGGAAATATCCATAGGTAGGAAGATGCACTTGATTGTATAGAGGGGCTGCTGTAAAAAGTAAAGTCCTTGAGAAGAAGTCCCAAAGCTCCTGATTTGGGCAAAGCTTTTCAGTCCATATTACATATGGTGAAACTGAGGCATAGAAAAATAGTGGGTCCTTGTTCTGGGGTTGTTATCAATAGGGAGAGCGCCCTGTCCTCACCAGTTGTTGGTCGGAGTGGGGTTCTTGGGGTGCTGCTGGAATAAGAATTTCCAGAGGCCCCCATATTTCTGTGGAATTACACCCTTGAGTTTGCAAGGTCCCATTTTCCTCTATCCCATCATGGAAGAAGTGTAGCTGTGACTTCAGTAGGGCTAGGATTAAAACCACTGCCCAGCCCGGCCGGGCGTGGCTCAGCGGTTGAACATCGACCTAGGATCCAGGCGACTGGGGTTCGATTCCCGGTCAGGGCACATGCCCGGGTTGCGGGCTGCAGCCGATCAATGACTCTCTCATCATTGATGTTTCTGTATCTCTCCATCTCCTTTCCTCTCTCTGAAATCAATAAAGATATATTAAAAAACAAACAACAACAAACAACACTGCCCAGAGTTTCCATTCCATGCCTGCACAGTCCAATAGAGCATCAGTCTAGCCTGCCTTGTGCCCCCTGCTGCAGTCCATCAGTCCATTGCATGTGGGGTCCGCAGGGCCACATGGCTATGGGGGGAATGCAGGCAAATGCAAGGAAGCAGGAATAAAACCAAAGGAGCCGGAAAGCCAAGAGAGCCAAGAGTGCCAAGAGAGAGAGCTCCTTTGTCTAGGGGATTATGTAGGCCCACATTTTCACAGGCTTGCAGTGGCCCTGCCCAGCCAGGCCAATGATCTCTGTTCCCAGGTTTGACTGGCAGCAAGCACTTTCCCGCCATGACCCCTACTCACTGTGCATGGCCCCATCTTCCCCTTTGCCCAGTCCCTTCCCCCAGTGATCTGCAGGGAATGGACCAGGGCTTCCCTGGGGAGTGTAAAACTGCACCTTCTTGGTGAATCTGCCCAAATGACATGCCTATAACGTCCGGCCTCCCTTTTGCTCTTTCCTATTATTAATAACTAGCTAATTACAATGGTAACAGGATCAGATACCGAGCCACTGAGAGGATTTTAAAACTCAAAATGAAATATATTATTGACTGACACAGTCTTGTATTTGCCAAATTTTTTTTTTATGTGTGTGTGTGTGTGTGTGTGTGCATGTGTGTGCATGTGTGTGTGTGTATGTGTGTGCATGTGTGTGTGTGTGTATGGACTGAATTTTTGCTGACATTTCCCTTAATAAATAATAGAACAATTATAATATGTGTCCGCTGGAGTTATTATTGGGCACAGCCATCTGGTGCAACACTACTTCTCCCTTTTGAGTAATCTCTCCTTCTATAGAGTAATTTTATATGTCTAAAGCTCATTTATATGCCTTGATTTCTCATTTTTCGTCCTGTAACTCATTCTAAATATTTTCTTTGGTTAATGAATTGATTATTGTAAAAACCCATTGATGTCCACATGGCTTTTAGAAATGATGAGAATTATTTTCCTGCTGTGAAATAATAATAGCTCACCTCCCTATTTGAACCTGCTCTCCAAGCATATGCAATGCTGTGAAGAATTGATCCCTCAAAACCCTCACCTCCTTGTAACCATTCACACTGCACTTTCTGTTTGTATGTAAGTTAGTTTTGTTTGTTCTTTCACACATGCTAAGTCACAGGAACAACAAATCATTCCTCTCCCTCCCTTCCCCCCATATGCAGTGGGAGCAGTATTGTCTGTTGTTCCACAGGAAAGAATAGGCCAGTTATTATTTCCCCAGACCCTAATGGTTTGCCTCAGTGAATGGAGGTCTATGCCTAAACAAAGAGATTTTTTCACATAAACAAGATGACCGTGTTAGCCTTGTGAAATTCCCACCATTTGCACCATGGAACACTAGTAAAATATTCTACTTAACTTGCTGGGCATATGAAATTAGGGCTAGTAAGGTTAAATCCTGTGATCTCTATGACCCTCAGGTTCCTCATTAGAAAATGGGCTTATCAATAATATCTATTGTGCTGTCCTTTTTTCAAGGAACAAATGTATTAGGCAGTTCAAGGGTCAAATTTATTTGGCAGTTTTCAAGGATCTAATGTGCATTAGGCAGTTTAAAAAAGGAAATTAAGAGATGCCCTGGGATAAGTGAAGTCCTTTACATATTTTATATGTAAATATTTTAACCATATGATCATTTCCCTCCTCTGTGTTCTTAGAACTGAATCAGAGGAGTATAGATTTTAAATTTTGATATTGCCAAATTGTTCTTTACAAAATTGAGCCCATTTTACACTCACACCAATAGTGGATATTTAAAATTATTTTAACCTTTAATATTTCCACAGTGAAAACTGATCTCACACATCTCTTTGCATTACTTTGCTCTGTTGGTAGTCTGAGCTGTTCCTGATTTTCAAATAGTATAAACAACTCTGCAGTTCTTATATTTGACATTTTATTTTCCATTTGAAATATTTCTTTAAGGTCAGTTTCCAAGTCAACAAGTGATACAGTCATTTCAGTTATTCTTAAGGCATCACAATTTTTTTTCGAAAGAGTTTTACAATTTATACTCTCTTCAGAGATGCCTGAATGTTTTCTTTTTGGCATACTTGCTAACTCTGGGTGGCATTGAAATTGTTGTTGCTAATTTAGCAAGCAAAAGTTATGTCTTCTTTTTATTGCCCAGGAGTCATAATTTAAATGGCCTCCTAATGGTCCTGCAGCCAGATGGAAGCCTGGCAGTGACGTCAGAGGTTGTTTTCTGTTCTTTCACCTGCTAGTTAATAATTAGATAATATTTCCAGACTCACAGTTGGATCAGATTGAACTGGTCTTGCTGAGCTGTTAATGATTCAGAACACCTTTTCCTACCTCTCTACCTGCCTAAATTCTGCTAGTTCCTTTGAGGACACCTGAAGTCCCACTTCATAGTCCCACTGAATAGCCTTCCCTGATAGCTCTAGCCAACCTCTGCTCCCTGCACCAAGGCAATTATTGTTCTTACCATATGGTTTGACCCTGGGCTATAGTCAATTTGTTTCCATTATTTTCCCTGTTGATAGGATTTTGTAAGATAGATATACACCACCTGCCAGCTGATGTTTGTATCATGCCTTTTCTCATTAGTAGATTTTGCTCTTTGTGAGCAGAGACGCTTGCGCAGTACTAGCCACACCAAGTGCAAAATTAACATTGCTGGTCATAATGAACTAAAGACCCTGTCACATAGATTTTAGTCCAAAGGGTAATGAAATGCACGAAACACTGCTCTCCCCTCATGCCACTTCTCGAACTCTGAACAGGCAAACCCAATTTATTATTATGCTTTGCTTTCAGACATTGCTATTTTCATGTCATTCTTATTTGTTCTTTTTACTTTCTCCTAATAGCCTTTTCTTGTTCAGTTTTCTGACTTACTCCAGTGAGCAAGATTAGTTTCTCCTCCAACAAAATATCTTGAGCATTCTCACAGAGTGGGTTGAATTTCTTCTCTATTTAGATCATGTCTCTTAAGTGACACAATCCACTTAAATGTTGCTGCCTCCACCGTTTATACCGACTCGGTCTCTAATGTTAGCATTTTCCAACGCTGGGTTCTTTTGGTTTTTGTTTTGATCTGTGATTTTGTTTTTATTATCTTAAGCCCTACAATCACATAATTTACAATTTGTTGTTGATGATCTCTTCTCTACTTTAATCCTTCTAGCGAGCTGGCAAAAGCACCATTATCAATCACACACACATATAGTAATTCTACAGTTGTTTTTGAACAGTTCTATAGCTGTTCAACACAATATTGAATTATAACTTAGTCTGATTTTAAAAATTTACAAAGTTTGCTACTATATCTTGTCACACTGAATTTTAAAAGCACCTGACCTTATAAGATTATCTATAAAATATAAGAAGTGTTAAATATTCTTTATTTGATATTCTACGTAAACCACACTAAAATGCCTTTCATTCAGGAAAAGGCAACAGTTTAGATACAAGGAATTTTAATTAAATTGATATAGTTGGGACCACAATGATAAAATGGATACTCTCAGTTTATCTTCAGCCCTTGCCTTGTAACAGGCCATCGAGCACAACTTGAAACACAAGCGAGTCTTGCTGGCCTAAGAGACAGTGAAGGGATTTCCTCAGTATTTAAACATATTAATACAACCAGTTCTATAAATCTCAATGTAAAACCAGTCTCCTCCAGGTTTTGAGATGGCACTCACTATCTCTATGAAAAGCTGAACATTACGAATCAAGTCCAATCGTATCTTTAGAAGGAGAGACCAGTGATAGCACTTGCTGAACTGAAATTACCATCAAAGTTAAAAAAGCTGACAGTATTCATTTAACCACAAGCCAATCTTATTTAAATCAGGACTGCCCAAAAGAAATGCTCTATCAGCCATTCATGACCTGAATTCTGGTGTATGAGAGCAATTTAAACATGGTGCACATAAAAAAAGGCATGAGACACTTGTAATAAATAAGGCAGTGGCCAACTGTTACTCTTATTAGATTTTTTGGGATAGCTATCAAGTCTGCCCATTCTGCACTCTTCTTAATGCCAGGGGAGATCATTTTTGTTCCAGGGATGTACTTCTTGGGCTTCTCCAAATACTCCATCAGTGTAACCTCTTCCCAGGTAATGCCTTTGTTCTTGTTGGCATCCATGTGAGAAAATCCAGGGGCTTGACCTCTCTTTCACCCAAATAGACCATGGAGATTTGGCCCAGTCTGTGCTTGCCTCCCTTTTCCACAGTATGGCCCTGGACACACTTCTGAACAAAAATCTTCTTGCCCTTCTCAACATCACCCATTTTTAAATCATTCTTTCGTTGCATGACACACGGAGGCTCCCACTCGCAAACCGGATATCCCACTTTCCCAACTCTGCTGTATTCAGAATATGCCTGTTCATGTCATTCATGTGTCTTTTATTAGTAATCTTTGGTTTCATTGATGTGTTGAGCTTCTCCAGCTCGGAAAAGCTCCCACCAACCTAATGGCTGACTCTGCTTCCCCAGCTTAAAGAGCTTCCAAACCATAAATGATCATTTTTACCTCCTTTAACGTGATTTCTCAGACACTGATTCTCTGGTATGAATCCTTATCAAATGCTCAAAATCACTTGTATATATGCATGTGTGTGTCTGTATAAGTGTGTACATGTTTATGCATATTATATATAGTATATATGTTTATAAACATGCATGCATGTTAATATAGCCCCATATACAAATAGGTATATATACATAAGAATATGTGTGTACATCTCTATATCCTCTAGCAAGTAGAAGAGTTAAAAGTATTTACAGAATTTTCAATCTTTCTTTTTAGAGTCAGAGCACTTTTGAATGACCATTCAAGCAGAAAGTCAATAGGCATAAAAGACAGTGATTATCCAGTTAACTAGTGAGGATGAGGACCCTCTTGGGAGCACTTTTAAAACCATGATCTCATCTCCTCACTGTTCCCCTTTCCAACCAGGCTCCCTCCACACTGGCCTCCTTATAGTTTGGGAACTTGTGAAACTTGTTCTTGCCCTCAGGCTAAGCTTGTTCTTGCCCTTGTTCTTCCCTGAGCCTGGCTCCTTGTTATTAGGAGCTCAAATCAAATGTCTGGTTTCCAGAGAAACCTTCCCTGACCAGCCAATGGCTTCCTCCTTCCACTCCCACCCCCAGGTTATATCCCTACAACTATCTGAAATTAACTCCTTTCTTTACTGTTTCTTTATGTTTCATCAATCCCCACTAGGATGCAAGCTTCAGGAAAGTAGGGAGCAAGACTGTCTTGTTCAAAGTTGTCTCTATAGTTCTCAACGCCTGGAACATGGAAGGCATTTATTAATATTTGCTGGGAAAAAAGTATATCAATGTAGCATTGGCCTTAGAGGAGTCTAAAACTTTCATATGATTTTCTTCTCCTACTTCTAAATTCACTGGGGTTTATTTTTTTTAATTTATCTTTATTGTCGAAAGTATTACAGATGTCCCCTTTTTTCCCACATTGATCCCCTCACCCCACATTCATCCCACCCCCAGGCCTTCCGCATACCAATATCTGTGTCCATGGGTTATGCTTATAAACATATAAATTCTTTGATTAATCTCTCCCCACCCACTCACCCACCCCTGCCTTCCCTCTGAGATTCCTCAGTCTGTTCCATGCTTCTATGTCTCTGGATCTATTTTGTTCAAAAGTTTATTTTATTACATTACACATATGAGTGAGATCATGTGGTACTTGTCTTTCTCTGTCTGGCTTATTTCCCTTAGCATAATACTCCCTAGTTCCATCCATGCTGTCCCAAAGGGTAAGAGATCCTTCTTCTTTACAGCTGCATAGTATTCCATGGCGTAAATGTCCCACAGCTTTTTATCCACTCATCTACTGATGGGCACTTGGGCTGTTTCCAGATCTTAGCTATTGTAAATTGTGCTGCTCTGAACAGAGGGGTCCCTAAGTTCTTTCTGATTGGTGTTTCGGGTTTCTTAGGATATATTCCTAGAAGTGGGATCACTGGGGTCAAATGGCAGTCCCATATTTAATTTTTTGAGGAAATTCCATACTGTTTTCCACAGTGGCTGCACCAGTCTGCATTCCCACCAGCAGTGTACTAAAATTCCCTTTTCTCTACACCCTCGCCAGCACTTGTCATTTGTTGATTAGTTGATTGTAGCCATTCTGACAGGTGTGAAGTGATACCTCATTGTGGTTTTAATTTGCATCTCTGTGATGATTAGTGACTTTGAGCATTTTTTCATGTCTCTTGGCCATCCGTATGTCTTCTTTGGAGAAGTGTCTATTCAGGTCCTTTTCCCATTTTTTAATTGGATTGTTTGTCTTCCTTTTGTTAAGTTGTTTGAGTTCCTTATATATTTGGGATATTAACCCTTTATCAGATGTGTGATTGGCAAATATATTCTCCCGTACAGTGGGCTCCCTTTTCATTTTGTCGATGGTTTCTTTTGCTGTGCAGAAGCTTTTTATTTTGTTGTAGTCCCATTTGTTTATTTTCTCCTTCGTTTCTCTTGCCCTAGGAGATGTATCGGTAAACATATTGCTCCTAGAGATGTCTGAGATTTTACTGCCTAAGTTTTCTTTAAGGATTTTTATGGTTTCACATCCTACATTTAAGTCTTTTATCCATTTTGAATTTATTTTTGTGTATGGTGTAAGTTGGTGGGTCTAGTTTTATTTTCATTTTTTTGCATGTACCTGTCCAAATTTTTCAACACCATTAATTGAAGAGACTGTCTTTACTCCATTGTATGTTCTTGCCTCCTTTGTCAAATATTAATTGAGTGTAATGGTTGGGTTGATTTCTGGGTTCTCTGTTCTGTTCCACTGATCTATATGCCTGTTCTAGTGCCAGTACCAGGCTGTTTTGATTACAATGGCTTTGTAATACAGCTTGATATCTGGTATTATTACTTTGTTCTTCCTTCTCAATATTGCCATGGCTATTCGGGGTCTTTTCTGGTTCCATATAAATTTTCGAAGTGTTTGTTCTAGATCTGTGAAATATGCTGTTGGTATTTTAATAGGGATTACACTGAATTTATAGGTTACTTTGGATAGTATGGACATTTTAATGATGTTCATTTTTCCAGTCCATGAACACGGTATATTCTTCCACTTGTTTATATCTTCCTCTTTCACATTTTGCAATGTCCTGTAGATTTCTGTGTACAGGTCTTTTACCTCCTTGGTTAAGTTTATTCCTAAACATCTTAATTTTTTGTTGCAGTGTTAAATGGGATTTTTTTTTTTAGTTTTTCTTTCCGAGAGTACATTATTGGTGTATAAAAATTCCATTAATTTCTGGGTGTTAATTTTGTATCCTGTTACCTTGCCAAATTTGTTTATTAAATCTCGTAGTTTTTTGGTGGAGTCTTTAGGATTTTCTATGTACAATATCATGTCATCTGCAAATAATGACAGTTTTACTTCCTCCTTTATTTAGATGCCTTTTATGTTTTCTTCTTGTACCCCAGCTTTTTTTTTCATTTCCATTTGCATGGAAATTTTTTTCAGTCACTTTACTCTCATCTTGTGTGAGTCTTTTATTTTGAGGTGGGTCTCCTGTAGACAGTATATATTTGGGTCATGTTTTCTTAACCATTGAGCCACCCTATGTCTTTCTATTGGAGCATTTAATCCATTTACATTTAAGGTTATCATTGATAGACACTTATCTATTGCCACTTTATTTATTTATGCCTATGTTTCACTCTCTATTTCTACTTCTAATTGCAGCAGACCCTTTAATATTTCCCGAAATACTGCTTTGGTGGTGATAAACTTCTTTTCCTCTTTTTGTCTGGGAAGATCTTTATTTCACCATCTATCTTGAATGATAGTCTTGCTGGATAGAGTAGTCTTGTTTCCAGATCCTTATTTTGCATTTCCTTGAACTTGTCATGCCATTCTCTTCTGGCTTATAGAGTTCCTGACGAGAAGTCAACTGACAGCCTTATGGGAGCTCCTTTGTAGGTAACAGATTGCTTTTCTTTTGCTGCCTTTAAGCTTCTCTCTTTGTCTTGAATTCTTGGCATTTTAATTATGATGTGTCGGGGCATGGGCCTCTTTGGATTCTTCTTGCTTGGGACTCTCTGTGCCTCTTGAACTTGTGTGACTTTTTCCTTCACCAAGTTAGGGAAGTTTTCTGCCATTATTTCTTCAAACAGGTTCTCTAGCACTTGCTTGCTTTCGATCTCTTTTGGTACTCCTATGATGTGAATATTGTTACATTTCATGATGTCCCACAGCTCCCTTAAACTGTCCTCCTGTTTTGCAATTGTTCTTTCTTTTTGGTTCTCTGAATGAGTCATTTATTTTTCTACCCTGTCTTCTAATTTACTGATCTGATCCTCAGCTTCTTCTAATCTGCTATTTATTCCTTCAACGTATTCTTTATTTCAGCCATGTCATTCTTAATTTCCTTCTGTATCTGATAGATTGCTTTTCTCTGTTTCATTTAGCTCTTTTCTGGAGACTTCTCTTTTTCTTTCATTTGGGGCTTGGTTTTTGTCTCCCCATTTTGGCTGGCTGACTGGGTTTGTTTCTATGTATTAGGTAGATCTAGGACTCTCAGTCTTTTTGGAGGGTGCCTGGTTCAGGCCAATGTCAGATACAGTTTGTGACTGGCCCTGAGTACCCTTTTTGGAGCTATCAACAACCCTCGGCTTGAGGTCTCCTCTGTTGTGGCTGGGTGCGGTTGGACAAGACCAAGATGCACACCAAAGTCTGCTTTTCCAAGCCCTGGGTCTAGAAGCAGATCAGGCATAGACTCAAAGCACTCTGAGTTCTGCCTCTGTCTGCTGATTAATCTGATTTTCTTAATGAGCCTCAGGCTGTAGAAACTCCACCGGGTAGGGGGAGAGATTTTCTAGCAGGGTGCCGCAATTGCTTCCCCCACCAGGCAAAAGCAGCAAAATATCTACCTGAGAAAGGTGTCCTCTGCAGTGTGGGGGAATGACTCAGCACAGGAATCCAGATGAGTGCCTTATAAACTCTATCTCAAGAGCCCACAACCCTAGATTCTCCTCACACAGCTCTAGTCCACTCTTCCCTCCCTCTGCTGGAGCCCAAGGTGAGAGGCTGCACACGAAACTTTGTGTGTTGGCTCTTTACGAGGGTGCCTGCAGTTCCAAATTGCTCTCCCTGGCAGACAGATACCCAGTTGCTTTTCACAGCCAGATGTTATGTGGGCACCTTTCTCAATTCTAGTGCTCTTGGCTGGGAAGCCCAGCCTGGGGTTAGGCCCCAGAGTCCTCAGTGGGAACCCCCCAGAGCTGAGATATCCCTCTGGACCTTCTGCTGCTGCCTGTGAAAGCCCAGTCAGCCTTCTCCCTCATTTCTGCACTTCCTACCAGTTTCTATGCTGTCTCCGCTCTTCCTCCTTGATTATGAGAGTTCTCTCCAGGTTGTTTTCAGTTGCAGTTGATTATTCAGGATGGTTTTCCTATATTTTAGTTGTAATTCCAGTTTTGTTCTGGGTGAGTGTCAGTATAGCTTCCACTCAATCCACCACCATCTTTAATCTCCAATCCCTGGGGTTTATTTTTTACCATTCCATTTTTCAAAAGGTGTTTCACAAGCTTTTCTTATACTTAATGTTACCGTGACAAGTTTTGATATTTGAACTCTAATTTCTGGTAGAAATTTGAAAACTTTTGATCAAAGGCTACTGCAAAGCTTAAGTGAAAATATGTTAAAATCAGTTCTAAACATTTTAAAAGAATACCTGAGGAGAATTTCTACTTACTAAAATAAGCAAAATTTCAAAGTTAGTATCCTAAAAGGAAATGTCACTAAGACATTATTTTTGTACCATTTAATGCCTAAAAGTAATTTTACTTGTAAATCCTTTTTAAAAATTTTATGTTTTGTTATAGTTTACATTCAATATTATTTTGTATTAATTTCAGGTGTACAGCATAGTGGTTAGACAGTCATATCATTTACAAAGTGATCCCCTGATATTTTTAGTACCCACCTGGCACCATATAGTTATTATCTTACTGAATATGTTTCCTATGCTGTACTTTACATCCCCATGACTATTTTATAATTACCTGTCTGTTCTTCCTAATACCTTTACCTTTTTAACCCAGTCTCTCAAATCCCTTCCCCTCTGGCAACCGTCAGTCTATTCTATCTCTGAGCCTGTTTCTCTTTTGTTTGTTTATGTTGTTATTTAGATTCCATATATAAGTGAAATTATATGGAATATTTCTTTCTCTGACAAGCTTATTTCACATAGCATAATACCCTCTAGTTCTATTCATGCTGTTGCAAATTGTAAGATTTCCTTCTTTTTTATGACCTTAGTAGTACGCCATTGTGTAAATGTACCACAGCCTTTCAGTCCACTCATCTACTGATGGGCACTGGGGTTGCTTCCAAATCTTGGCTATTGTAAAGAATGCTGCAGTGAACATACAGGTGCATATTTCCTTTCAAATTAGTGTTTTGGGTTTCTTCAGATATATTCCCAGAAGTGGAATTGCTGGGTCATAAGGCAATTTCATTTTTAATTTTTTGAGGGATCTCCACACTGTTTTCCAGAGTGGTTTCACCAACCTGTATTCCCACCAACAGTGCACTAGGGTTCATTTTCTCCACATCTTTGTCAACATTTGTTTGTTGATTTATTGATGATAGCCCTCAGACAGGTGTGAGATGATGATCTAATTGTGGTTTTCATTTCTATTTCTCTGATGATTAGTGATGTGGAGCAACTTTTCATGTCTTTTGGCCATCTGTATGTCTTCCTTGGAAAAGTGTGTATTCAATTCTTCTGCCCACTTTTTAATTGGGTTGTTTCTTTTTCTGGTGTTAGGTTGTCTGAGTTCTTTATAAATTTTGGGTATTAGCTCCTTATCAGATGCCTCATTGGAGAATATGTTCTATTTAATAGGTTGTTTTTTCATTCTGTTGATGGTTTCTTTGCTATGCAAAAATTTTTTAAGTTAATGTAGTCTCATTTGCTTATTTTTCTTTTGTTTCCCTTGCCTGAGGAGATATACAGTGTGTTCCTCCAAAAAATGTATACATGTTTTAACAGCTGATAGCTCAGTTGATGTTTGTTTTCAGATTTAAGCCATTGGAATTAATAATTATTCAAAATGTGTATACATTTTGGGGGGACACCCTGTATATATTAAAAAATATTGCAATGAGAAATGTCCAAGATTTTATTGCCTTTGTATATTTCTAGTAGTTTTATGGTTTTGAGTCTTACATTTAAGCCTTTAATCCATTTTGAGTTTTTTTTTTTTTTGTATATGTGTAAGTAGGTGATCTAGTTTCATTTTTTTTGGCATATATCTGTCCATTTTTCCAAACACCATTTATTGAATAGACTATATTTACCCCATTGTATGTTCTTGCATTTTTTGTCAAATATTAATTGACCATATAGGCATGGGTTTTTTTCTGGACTTTCTATTCTGTTCCATTTATTTATATGTTTGTTTTTATACCCGTACCATGCTGTTTTTATTACTGTGGCCTTGATTCCTCCAACTTTGTTTTTTCTTAAGATTGCTGTGGCTAATCAATGTCTTTTGTGGTTCCATATAAATTTGTGGATGATTTATAAGAGGTTGTGAAATACATCATTGGTATTTTGATAGGAATTGCATTGAATTTATGGATTGCTTTGGGTAGTATGGACATTTTAACAATGTTAATTCTTCCTATCCATTAGACAGTATATGCTTCTATTTATTTGTATCTTCTTCAATTTCTTTCTTCAGTGTCTTATAATTTTCTGAATATGGGTCTCTTACCCTCCTTGGTTAAATTTACTCATGGACTTTTTAAAAATTCAGTTATATATGGGATTGTTTTCTTAGTTTTCCTTTCTAATACTTAATTCTTGGTGTATTAAAGTGCAATCGATTTCTGTATTTTTTTTGTATCCTGCTACTTTACTGAATTTATTTTTCAGTTCTAGTAGTTTTTGATGGAATCTTTAGAGTTCTCTATATACAGTATTGTGTCCTCTGCAAACAGTGACAGTTTTACTTCTTCCTTTCCGATCCGGATGCCTTGTATTTTTTCTTCTTGTCTGAATGCTGTGGGTAGGACTTCCAGTACTATGTTGAATTAAGAGTGGTCAAAGCAGACACCCTTGTCTTGTTCCTGATCTAAAGGAAGATGCTTTTAATTTTTCCCCACTGAGTATTATGTTAGCCGTGGGTTCATCATATATTGACTTTATTCTATTGAGATATTTTCTCTCTATTCCCACTTTGCTGAGAGTTTTTATCATAAATGGGTGCTGGATTTTATCAAAAGCTTTTTCTGCATTTATTGATATGATAATATGATTTTTATCCTTTATTTTGATTATGTGGTATATCACCTTAATTGATTTGCAGATATTGTAACAACCGTGCATTCAGGAATAAATTTCATTTGATCATGGTGTATGATCTCTTTAATGTATTGCTGGACTCTGTTTACTAATATTTTGTTTAGGATTTTTGCATCTATGTTCATGAGTGCTATTAGCCTATGATTTTTTTTTTTTTTTGGTAGTGTTTTTTTCTGGTTTTGGCATTAGGACAATGCTGGCTTTGTAAGATGAGCTTGGAAGTTTTCCCTCCTCTTGAATTTTTTGCAATAGTTTGAGAAGTATAAGTATTAATTCTTTGAATGTTCAGTAAAATTTACCTGTGAAGTCATTTGATCCAGGACTTTTACTTTTTGGAAGTTTTTTTTATAACTGTTTCAATTTCATTGGTTGTAATTGGTCTACTCTTGATTCAATTTGGGGAGATTGTATGTTTCTAGGAATTTATCCATTTTTCCCAGATTGTCCAATTTGTTGGCATATAGTTGTTTGTAATAATTTCTTACAATCCTTTGTAGTTTTTTGTTGTCAGTTGTTACTTTTCCTCTTTCATTTCTGATTTTATTTATTTGAGTCCTCTCTCTTTTTTTCTTGATGAGTCCCAGTAAAGATTTGTCAATCTTGTTTATCTTTTCAAAGAACCAACTTTTGGTTTCACTTATCTTTTGTATTGTTTTATTAGACTCTATTTTTCATTTATTTCTGCTCTGATTTTTATTTCCTTCCTTCTGCTCCCTCTGGGCTCTGTTTGTTGTTTTTTCCAGTTCCTTTAAATGTAAGATTAGATTGTTTATATGAGATTTATCTTCTTTCTCGAAGCAAACCTCTAATGCTATGAATTTCCCTCTTAGGACTGCTTTTTCTGTGTCCCATAGATTTTGGGTTGTTGTATTTTCTTTTTGTCTCAAAGTATCTTTTGATTTCTTTTTTGATCTCATTGTTAACCCATTCATTGTTTATAACATGTTATTTAGTATTCATATTGTCGATATGTTTTTCAGTATTTTTTTGTGATTGATTTCTAGTTTCATGCCATTATGGTCAGAGAAGATTGCTTGATATTATTTCAGTCTTCTTAAATTTATTAAGATTTGTTTTGTGTCCTATTTTGTGGTCTGTCCTAGAAAATGTTTCATGCGTACGTGAGAAGAATATATATTCTGCTGCTTTGGGGTAAATGCTCTGAAGATATCAACTAAATCCATCAAATCCAGTGTGTCATTTAAGGCTGCTGTTCCCTTGTTGATTTTCTGTCTGGAAGAAATGTCCATTGATATCAATAGGGTGTTAGAATCCCTTACTAAGACTGTATTACTGTAGATCTCTCCCTTTATGTCCATCAAGATTCACTTTACATATTTAGGTACTCCTATGTTGGGTGCATAAATGTTTACAAAGGTTATATCCTCTTGTTGGATTTCTCTGTTTATCATTATGTGATGTTCTTTTTTGTCTCTTATTATAGCTTTTGTTTTAATGTCTATTTTGTCTCATATAAGTATTGCTACCCCAGCTTTTTTTTCCATTTTAATTTGCATGATATATCTTTTTCCATTCCTTTATATTCAGTCTGTGTGTATCTTTTGTTTTGAGGTGGGTGTGTTTTCTTATCTATTCCACTATCTTATGTCTTTTGATATGTTTACATTTAAGGTTATTATTGATAACTACGTATTTATTGCCATTTTAATCTTTATAACTATGTTCCTCTTTTTTTCTGTTTACTCTTCTTAAAGAAGACCCTTTAACATTTCTTGTAATACCAGTTTGGTGGTAATGAGCTCCTTTTGCCTTTTATGGGGGGTGGTGTCTGGGAAGCTCTTTATTTCACCTTCAATTTTAAATTATAGCCTTGTTGGGTAGAGTCATCTTGGTTGTAGGTCTTTGTTTTTCATCACTTTAAATATTTCACTTCAGTCCCTTCTGGCCTAGAGTGTTTCTGTAGAGAAATCAGTTGGCAGTCCTATGGGAGCTCTCTTGTAGGTAACTGTCTTTCTCTTGCTGCTCTTAAGATTTCTCTTTGTCTTTAACCTTTGCAGTTTTAATTATGATGTGTCTTGGTGTTGGCCTCTTTGGGTTCATCTTGATTGGGACTTTCCTTGCTTCTTGGACAGGTGTGTCTTACTTCTTCACCAAGTTAGGGAAGTTTTCAGCCATTATTTCTTCAAATAGGTTCTTGAATTCTTGTTCTCTCTCTTTCTTCTGGTACCCCTATGATATGGATGTTGTTGTGGTTCATATTGTTCCAAAGGTCCCTTAAGTTTTCCTCATTTTCTTAAATTATATTTTTATTTTGCTTCTCTGTTGGGTGTTTTCTGCAACTTGTCTCAGAATTACTGATTTGATTCTCTGCTTCATCTAACCTACTGTTTATTCCTTCTAGTGTACTTTTTATTTCAGATATTACATTCTTCATTTCTGCCTTGTTATTTCTCATGGTTTCTGTGTTTTTGCTTTTGCATGCTTATTGTTTCCTTGTTGATTTTCTGTCTGAAAGAAATAGCCATTGATGTAAATCAAGTGTTAAAATCCCCTACTAGGACTATATTACTGTAGAGCTCTCCCTTTTTGCCCATCAAGATTTAGAGCATAGAGGGGATTAATGGTGATGGAAATAAATAAATAAATAAATAAATAAATAAATAAATAAATAAATAAATAAATAAATAAAATATGTATGTACACATGCATGCACATGAATGTGTATGTATGTATTAAAAATATTTTGCTTCATATATTTAGGGGCTTTTATGTTGGATGCATAAATGTTTATAAGGGTTATAAACATTTATGCATCAGGTAGTCTTCAGTTGGTTATTCAGGTTGATTGTTCTATATTTTAGTTGTAATGCTTTTTGGATTTGAGAGGAGATGGGTGTAACTTCCACCTACTTTGCTGCCGTCTTGGATCTCTTCTAATTTCTTAACTGTACAAACAAAAAACTAAAAATTTTACATCCAAGTCAATGATGGATGGTTAAAAAATAGTATATTAATATTATTCTTTGATGAACATTAATTTTAATCATATTTTCCCCAGTTATAAATTTACTGAGTGGGAAGCAGCTATTAAGCATATCATTAGCTTGGGAAAAATAATAATATGGTAATGTAATTTATGCTCTTTCTATGCCTTTATCATAGAGGGGTTTCCCCTAGCTAAACTGGACTTCTAAAAATTATTTTATATAAAGTTAAATTTTCCAATAGGCCTACTCATCCACTCTTAAATAATCCTCTTAGGAAAACAACAACAACAACAAGACATTTTATACATCACTAGGATGTCATGATATGGTAGTATACTACATGGAGGGATGTGTAAAGTAAACCCTGTTATACCCATTTCCCATCAAAGATAGAGTTAAAAGAATAAAATGAACTTGGAATGTACAGAGAAAAGTCTTTATAACATGATTTTATTATAAAAAAAATTTGAATACAAAAAGATTTGAAGAAAAAAGTTGTTGTAATATAGCTGCTTAGAAATAACCACCATTTTATAGCTGTATTTCCTTCTATTACTTTTTCTACAAATGTATAAACAAATGTGTTTAATTCTTAAAATATGGTGTCATTTATAATATATAAGCATTTTTCTTACCAGTGGGGAAAAAACACAGGTTTCTCATGTCAATAAATATTTTTAGATGCATAATTGTCTTTGTTACACATATTGTTGGTCCATTCCTCAAATCCTTGCTAAAATTGATATTATTGTATTATAAATATTTGCTAGTAAGATGGGTAATAAGTATCTTGCTTTCACTTGAACTTTTTCAAATTTTTCCCAGTTTTATTGAGATATAATTGACATACACTACTGTATATATTTAAGGTGTACAATATAATATTTGATTTACACATATTGTAAAATGATTGCCACAATAAGTTAATAGTCATTATAGATATAAAAAAAAAGAAAAAATATTCCTTGTGATAAAAACTCTTAGGATCTACTTTCTCAACAACTTTCATATTAATCATACAGCAGTGGTAACAATAGTCATCATATTGTACATTACATCCCTAGTACTTATTTATCTTATAACTGTAAGTCTTTGACCACCTTCATCCAATTTCTCCTACCCCTACCCCCACCTCTGGTAACCACAAATCTGGTCTTCTTTTTTATGAATTTGAACCTTTTTAGATTTTAAGTGACTATATTTCTTCTGTCATAAATTTCCTGTTTATTTTCTATTGAAACATTCTTTTTTTTTTTTGCACTTAATGCAGTTCTTTGTATATTAAGGATTTTGCCTCTTTATATCTTTGCAAATATTTGTAGTAGTTAGGGTTTGAGTTTAATGTTTTTATAGAGTTGTTACTTAATATAGAAGTTAATCATTATAATTTTCTTTCTAAATCAGTCTTGGAATATTTTGATAGTTGTGGGCTTATTGCTGATATAAGATTAAAATTGCTCCTGCTTATAATTACTTTTTATTTTTGTTAATAAAATAGTTTAACTGTGCATAAAAATGGACTCATTTAAGCATTAGTCAGAGAACCTTTCCCTTCTATCCAGGAAGCAGGGAAACCTTAACCTAGATTGTGATGCCTCAGGCCTCTCCCACCCTTGTGATATCCTGCTGCCACAACTGCCACACATTTCTTTTTCTTTGTGCTATCTGCATAATATCCTTCCCTGAGGAAGTGAGCACTGAACAGCCTAATTGGAATTACGGTACCAGGTAGGAACCAAGGAAAAAACAGGAAAAATTAATTATCATTTGAAGTATATTCTCCTGACACACAGAGATGATCCAACAATGATTGTTATCTCTGTGTTCTGGGATGCCAAGGAAATTATGTTTCACCAAGCAATACTTAAGACTGTCCTTCTTTAAATGATTTCAAAAAACTGTGCACTGTTGGAAACTGCCTCCTGACGGATTTGTTTTCTTCCTGAATGCTTTTGCTCAAAACACACCACCACTTTGTGGGTTGAAAAGCTGCATGGAATAGTGGGAAAACCGTGGGCTAAGGGTCAGACAGTGTTGTACAGAAATGCTCTTACCAACCACGTGAACGGAGGCAAATTTATTTAACTTCTCTGGACTTCCAGTTTCCTTGTCTGGAAAATGGGAGTTCTCTCTTCTACTTCATGGGCTGTTGTGGAAATTGATAATGTAGTGTATGTGAAACCCTTTACACACTGCAATACATTCAGAGGGTACTCCGTAATTGGTGGTATCAGTATAATTATTATTTGATAGACTGGTCTTCCACGGTTCTTTTTCCCAGAAGAGTTTGCTGCATCATTAGAGGAAGTAGTTCTGTTTCGTATTCCTACTGTGCTTGCCATTAAGGGGCAGATTAGAGGTGCCGCTGCAATCCATTCTCCACAACTGCTGTTGTATCAGGAAAGCTGTGTTAATAATAATAATTGCTTACGTTTATCATGTATGTGCCAGACCTTTTTCTAAGTACCTTATTGTTATTATCTCATCTAATGTTCATCTAATGAAATATGTACTATTATTACCTTATTTTCACAAATAAGCACATCAGTGTACAGAGAGGCCAAGGAGTCTGTTCTGAGTCCCACTGCTAGTGAGTGGTGCAGCCTGGATGTGAACACCGGCCATGGGGCTTGCCCGCCCGTCAATCTCACACATTTTGCTCTGATGCCTCCCTGGAATGCCTGCCTTCATATTCTGGGACATTTAAGTCATAAAAGTGTGAAAACGTGTGCTGGAAGGAGAGAAAAAGGATGCTCAGAGCTGAGAGTCATTTATCTGCAAGGTGGGGTCCAGAAGGGGCAAAGCCACTGCCAGGCAAAATCCATACATTCTGCTTTACAACAAACTGGCTTTGTGTTTCTTTCAATAAAGAATCTCCACAGGGCCAGGAGAATTCCTGTTGATGGTAATGGTGTCATTTCTTGTTTAACCAAGAACGCTTTTTGTAATCGCAGCCCTATAACCATCAGCAGCAGGAGACTGAGGGAAGGCTTTGTTAATACTACCATAGGATCTGTTGCCTTTGAGTAAATAAATACACTTTATTTATTAAGCATGTAGAATTTATTTAAAATACTAATTTTAAGGAAAGCAATAGAAGGATGTATGGATTTCCCATGGAATGCAAACCTAAAATAATAATATTGCAATATTAGCAGTATCTAAAACCAGCTTTGTCTTAATATTCATTTTAGCACTCGGGATAATGACGTTTCTCTCCTCAATTCTATTTTAATCTGAAATACAAACAGCTTAAGCTTTACTTGCCTTGAATCATTATTACAGTGAGGTTGGGCCATCTGTGTTTTACTTATTCTGCTCATAGCTCCAAAGAGAAGTCTTGAAATTTAACAAGTTGGGAGAAGAATTTCTATAGCACAGATTCAGATACACAGTGACATCTAAAGCTTTGCAAGTTTTTATGTTACTTGGGAGCCTTTTTCTTTCTTGGATTGAGTTGAGAGTGTGAATTAATCTCACCCTACCAAATCATCTACAATTTTCAAAACTTTTGGGTCCTGGAACCATATTTCATGCCAAATTTTGCTCAATTTATCTCTAATCCCCAATGCTCTTCTTGTTGACTTCTGAGATTGTAGAATTGGTATAATGGTGGACTGTATTTGTTTAAAATGGGCTATATTAAGTATCTCTTGCTGAGAGACTTAGAAGGTTTATATACGTACACCTAAAGTTTTTATGTTGATATCAGGGAGGACAGCATGTAATACATTTCTATAACTTGGGCTGGATTCAACTTGGTTCACTGTGGCAGTGCTTGCATTTTTACAGGTAACCTAAAGAGTCTGTTTTATATTATAGCTTTAATGAAGTATAATTGATATAAAATAAACTGTACATATTTAAATTGTATAATTTGATAGGTTTGACATATGTATACACGTAGAAAATCATCATCACAATCAAAATAATTAACATATCTGTCATACCAAAAATGTCTTTGGTGCCTTTATCATCTCTCCCACATACTCAGACCAGTCTCCCACCCCTATTCCCAGGCAACTGTGGCTCTTCTATCTCTATAAATTATTTCACATTTCCAGAATTTCATACGAATGACAATATACAGAATGGACTCAATTTCTGGCTTCTTTCTCTCAGTATAATTATTCTGAAAGTCATCTGTGCTGTCACATGTATTGATGGCTGAACAGAAGTTGTAAGAGTAGATATCCCCACCTTATTCCTAATATTAGAAGGAAAATAGAATTAAATATGAGGATGGCTATAAATTTTAAGTACATAACCTTTATTAGTTTGAGGAAGTTTCCTTCAGATTTTAGTTTGCTAAAAGAATAGATATTAGAATTTTTCAAATGCTTTTTCTGCATTTATGGGGATGATCATGGCATCTTCCCTCCCTCCCTCCCTCCCTCCCTCCCTCCCTCCCTCCCTCCCTCCCTCCCTCCCTCCTTCCTTCCTTCCTTCCTTCCTTTTTTCCTTCTTCCTTCCTCCCTTCCTTCCTTCCTTCTTTTCTTTCTCCTTTCATTCTTTTTAAATTTACCTTTATTGTTGGCAGTATTACAAGTATCCCATTTTTTTCCCCCATTGACCCCCTCTACCTCGCTCCCATACCCTCCCTAGGCCTTCACCCCATTATTGTATGTGTCCATGAGTTATGCATATATGCATATAACTTCTTGGGTTAATCTCTTCCCACCCTCTCCCCCCTTCTCTCTTCCCTCTGAGATATAACAGTCTGTTGCATGCTTCAATGTCTCTGAGTCTATTTAGTCTGTCTGATTCTTTTGTTCATTAGCTTCTTCTTAAAGAAGACCCTTCAACATTTCATGTAGTACTAGTCTAGTGGTGGTGAACTTCTTTAACTTTTCCTTATCTGAGAAGTTCTTTATCTGACCTTGCGTTCTAAATGATAGCTTTGCTGGGTAATCTTGGTTGTAGGTTCTTGCTTTCCATCACTTTGAATATTTCTTGCCACTCCTTCTGGCCTGCAAAGTTTCTGTTGAGAAACCAGCTGACAGTAGTATGGATGCTCCTTTGTAAGTAACTAACTGCTTTTCTCTTGCTGCTTTTAAGATTCTCTCTTTGTCTTTAACCTTTGGCATTTTAATTATGATGTGTCTTGGTGTGGGCTTCTTTGGGTTTCTCTTGTTTGACACTCTCTGTGCTTCCTGGACTTGTAAGTCTATTTCTTTCCCCAGGTAGGGGAAGTTTTCTGTAATTATTTTTTCAAATAGGTTTTCAATTTCATGGTCTCTTTCTTTCCCTTCTGGCACCCCAATAATACGAATGTTGGGCCTCTTGAAGTTGTCCCAGAGGCTCCTTATACTATCTTCATATTTCTGCATTCTTTTTTCTTTTTGCTCTTCTGGTTGGGTGTTTTTTGTTTCCTCATGATCCAAATCGCTGATTTGATTCTCAGTGTCCTCTACTCTACTGTTGATTCCATGTAAATTATTCTTCATTTCAGTTCCTGTAGCTTTCATTTCT
This sequence comes from Miniopterus schreibersii, assembly GCF_964146895.1. Lineage (NCBI taxonomy): Eukaryota > Metazoa > Chordata > Mammalia > Chiroptera > Miniopteridae > Miniopterus > Miniopterus schreibersii. The sequence goes on along the minus strand of NC_138102.1, from coordinate 72,239,134 downwards.
GATTGGTACTTTATTATGTTATCGATTTTCTCAGTTATTTCCCTAATAGTCTGCTTAAACATCCTTATAAACAAAATTCTGAACTCTGTAACTGTTAGCTTGCTTGGATCTATTTTATTTAGTTCCTCTTCTAGAGATTTCTTCTGTTCTTTCCTTTGTGACATGTTTCTTTGCCTCCACATTTTGGCTGCTTCCAGGTGTTTGTTTCTATGTATTGGGTAGAGCTGCTCTGTCTCCTGGAATTGGTAGAGTGGCTTTGTATAGTAGGTGTCCTGTGGGGTCCAGTGGCTCAGCCTCCCCAGTCACCTGAGCTGGGCCTTCTAGGTGCTCCCTTGTGTGGGCTCTGTGCACTGTCCTGTTGTAGTTGAGCCTTGGTTGCTGTTGGCGTCCCTGGGAGGAATTGACCCCCAGGCCAATTGGCTGTGAGGACCAGCTGCAACTACAGCCAGAGAGCTGCTGTGCTGGAGACACCCCAATGGAGTAGGATTTACTTCAGTGGAGCTTTGATGTTCACCGAGTGCACTCCTTGAGTGTGTCACTTGTGGATGTGGTAGGGTTGTAATCCAGCGTGGTTGAGTCTGACCCCAGGTGCACTGTCTCTGGGGCCTCCTTGGAGGTGCAAAGTCAGCCTCTGCCTGTGCTTTGCCCAGGGCCACCCAGCATGAGCTACACAGAGGGAGCAAACCATAGATGTCTGCTACTTGGGCAGGGCTTGGAAGTGTCCAAGAGAGGTTAAGCTATGAACCAATGCAGGCTGCCGCTAGTGCCAGGCCTGGGGCCACTGATCAAGACGTATGGGGCACACTGAGGCCAGCTGCTGCTTGTTTGAGATATTTTAGGGAAGTCCTAAGCATGAGGCTAGGGAGGCCACTTGCAGAGAAAAGACACTGAAAATGGCTGGGATGAGCTTGCAAGTAGAGAGTGGTCTCCAGGAATCACCAAGACTGGACAAAAGGTGTGAGGTGCTGGAGATTCAAATATGGTGCCTGCCTGCCGGCTGTGAGGGGGGAGGGCTCGCCAAAGGAGCAGTGGCCTCTGCCAGCTCTTCTGTCTGGGAGAAAGCTGCTCCTCCACTTCGTCCTGATTTCAGGCAAGTTAGTTCTTCCCCGAATGTCCCAGAATCTTTTCAAGCTGCTGCCCGGTGCTGGAGCTCAGAGGGAGCGCGTCCGAGTGAGTCCCTACGCAGGCCCTTTAAGAGGAGCTGCTGGGGCTCCCGCAGCCTCTGCTCCCTCAGCCACGATCCCCACTGGTTTTCACAGACAGTGAAAGTTGTGGAGACTTCTCTTCCCGGCCCTGGAACTCTGGGCTGGGGTGCCTGTTGTGGGGCTGGGACCCCTCACTCCTCTGGGAAACCTCTACCGCCGAGATGGCCCTCCTGGTTTTAAACCACAGCACCTGGGTGTGGGACCTCGGCCAGGTCTCTCTGATTCAGCCCAATCCGCTCGCTTCTCTGCCCTCCTACCGGTCTTGTTGCTTCTTCAGTTCCCTGGTGGTAGGGCTTCCGTTCAGCCAGATTTCAGGAGGTTCTGAGTGATGGTTTTTCTGTATTTTAGTTGTAATTTTGATGTGGTTGTGGGAGGCAGCCGGTACTGCAGTTACCTACACTGCCATCTTATCTCTTAGATTTTTCTTTCTTAGTCTGCTACTTTGGTAAGTTACACAAATCGATTTATTTCGGTGTTAAGCCCACCTTACATTCCTAGGGAAAAACCCTACTTGGTCATGACATATTCTTTCATGTAGTTGAGACTTACTTTTTAAATCCAATTTAACAATCTCTACCTTTTAATTGGGGTATTTAAACTACTTATATCTAATATGATCATCAGTGTGACTGGGTTAAAGTAAATCTTACTAACTGATTTTATTTGTCTATACTGTTGTTTATTCCATCTTTTCTATTTTTCTGCCTTATTTTGAATAGAGTATGTATCTTTTACAATTCCAATTTTATCTCTTTTGTTGGCTTACCACTTTACATACAGTATAAGAACCATACAACAATATACTTTTATACCTCCTCTTGTGCTATGTGCTATATGCACCTTTTACTTCACCTTGTGTTATAAATTCCAAATACATTGTTGCTATTTTTGCTTTTCAGTCAATTATCCTTTTAAAAAATTTAAAAATGTCTTTCACAATGAAACACATATTTATTATTTCTGACATTCTTTATTCCTTTGTGTAGATGAAAATTATGATTTACATTTCATATCATATTTCTCTGCATGAAGGACTTTCTTTATTATTTTTAATAGTGTAAATCTTCTGGTGATGGGTTATTTCAGTTTATTATGTCTGAAAAACTTTATGTTGCTCTCATTTTTTAATGATGTTTTTACTGTGTATAAAATTTGAGATTGACATTTTTTCTTTTCATTTTTTAAAGGTGTCACTTCAGTGTCTTTTGTCTTGCTCTGTTCCCAACAAGAAATTTGATCTCATTGTGATTTTTGTTCCTCTGGACAAAATATATGTTTTACCTCTGGGTGCTTTAAAGAATTTGCCTTTATTGCTGATTTTAAGTAACTTGATTATGATGTGTCTTGGAAAACTTTTATGTCTCTTGTGTCTTATATTTATTGGAACTTGAGGTTATACTTTTTATCAAATTTGGAAAATCTCCAGCCATTATTTCTTCAAATATTTTTGTTTCAATCTCCTTTCTTCAGGGAATTTAATTACAGGAATATTATTCTGCTTATAGTTGTCGCACAAATCCTTTGTGCTCCTTTCATTTATTTTGTTTGTTGTTTTTAAAATTACTGTTGACATACAACATTATATTACTTTCAGCTGTACAGCATAGTGGTTAGACATTCATATAATTTAGATCCCCCTGATAAATCTAGTATACACCGGGCACCATACATAGTAATTAAAATATTGTTGATTATATTCCCCATGCTGTACTTTACATCCTGTGACTATTTTCTAACTGCTTATTTGTACTTCTTAATTCCTTCACCTTTTCCACCCATACACTCAACCCATTCATTATAATCTGACAACCATCAGTTTGTTCTGTGTTATCTGTGAGTTTGTTTCTGTTTTGTTTGTTTTTTGTTTTTGTTTTTTAGATTCCCCATAAAGTGAAATCATATGGTATTTGTCTGTCTCTGTCTGACTTATACCACTTAGCATAATACCATCTAGGTCCATCCGTGTTGTGGCAAATGGTAGATTTCATTCTATTTATGGCCAAGTATTATTCCATTGTGTATATGTACCACTTCTTTGTTATCTAGTTATTATCAGTGGACACTTAGGTTGCTTTCATATCTTAGCTATTGTAAATAATGATGAAATGAACATAGGAATGTATATGTTTTTTCAAATTAGTGTTTTTTATTTTGGATAAATGCCCAGAAGTGGAATTTCTTGGTTATCTGATAGTTCTATTGTTTATTTTCTTAGGAATCTCCATTATGTTTTCCATAGTGGCTGCACCAATTTGCAATCCTTTCAACAGTACAAGTGGGTTCCCTGTTTTCCACACACTCGCCAGCACATGTTGTTTGTTGGTTTATTGATAATAGCCATGATGACAGATGTGAGATAATATCTCATTGTGCTTTAAACTTTCATTTTTCTGAGGATTAGGGATATTGACATCTTATGCTTGTTGGCCAACTTTATGCCCTTTTTGGAGAAATATCTATTCAGGTCCTCTGCTTATTTTTTAATCAAATTGTTTGGGGATTTTTTGGGGGGGTGTTAAGTTGTATTGTATGAGTTCTTTATGTATTTTAGATATTAACCCCTTATTAGATCAATCATTGATGCATACCTTTTCCCATTCAGTAGGTTGTCTTTTTGTTTTGTTGATGGTTTCCTTTGCTGTGCAAAATTTTTTTAGTTTGATGTAGTCCCATTTGCTTATTTTGTCTGTTGTTTTCCTTACCTGAGATGACATATCAGTTAAAGATATTGCTAAGAAAAATGTCAGGTTTTACTGCCTATGTTTTTTTTGGATAGGAGTTTTATGATTTCGAGTCTTACATTTAAGATTTATTAATTTTGAGTTTATACTTGTATGTGGTGTAAGAACGTGGTCTAGTTTCTTTTTTTGTATGTATCTGTTCAATTTCCCAAGACCATTTATTAAAGAGATTGTCTTTACCCCATTGTATATTTTTGCCTTTTTTTTTTTTTCATATATTATTTGACCATATAGGCATGAGTTTTTTTCTGGGCTCTCTATTCTGTTTCATTGATATATGTATCTTTTTTTTTGCCAGTACCATGCTGTTTTGATTACTATAGCTTTGTAGGATGATTTCAGGTAGTGTGATATCACCAACTTTGTTCTTCTTTCTAAAAATTGCTTTGGCTATTTGAGGACTTCTGTGATTCCCTATAAATTTTAGGATTATTTGTTCTGTTCTGTGAAAAAAATGCTATTGGTATTTTGACAGGGATTGCATTGAATCTACAGATTGCTTTGGGTGGCATGGACATTTAAACAGTGTTAATTTTTTCTATCCGTTAGTATGGTATATGCTTCCATTTATTTATATCTTCTTCAGTTTCTTTCTTCAATATCTTACAGTTTTCTGAGTACAGGTCCTTTACCTTCTTGCTTAAATTTATCCCCTGGTCTTTTATTTTATTTGATGCAACTTTAAATGGGATTGTTTTCATGATTTCTCTTTCTGATAGTTATTGGTGTATAAAAATGCAACCAATTTCTGAATATTAATTCTGTGTACTGCTACTTTACTGACTTCATTTATCAGTTCTAATTATTTTTTGTGTGGAATCTGTAGGGTTCTCTATATATAATGTAATGTCATATGTAAATAATGACAGTTTTACTTCTTTCTTTCCTATTTGGATAGCTTTTATTTCTTTTTCTTGTCTGATTGCTATGTCTAGGACTTCCAATACTGTGTTGAGTAAACATGGTGAAAGTGGACATCCTTGCCGTCTTCCTGAACTTAAGGAAAAAAAATTTTAGCTTTTCACCATTGAGTATGATGTAGCTGTGGGTTTGTCATATATGGCCTTTATAATGTTGAGGTATGTTCCCTCCATTCTCACTTTGATTAGAGTTTTTATTATAAATGGATGCTGGATTTTGTCAAATTCTTTTTCTATTTCTACTGAAGCAGAAAAGTCATATTGATATAACCATATGATTTTTATCTTTCATTTTGTTTATGAGGTGTATTGTGTCAGTCAATTTGTGGATATTGAACCAACCATGCATTCTAAGAATAAATTCCATTTGACCATGGTATATGATCTTTTTACTGTATTGCTGAATTTGGTTTGCTAATATTTTGTTGTGAATTTTTGCATCTATGTTTATGAGCTATATCGTCCTCTAATTTTTTATTTTTATTTTTGTAATGTCTGTCTGGTTTTGGATCAGGGTAATGCTGGCCTTGTAAAATGAGCTTGTGAGCCTTTGCTACTCTTGATTGTTTTGGAATAGTTTGAGGAGAATAGGTGTTAATTATTCTATGAAAGTTTGGTAAAATTTACCTGTAAAGCCATCTGGTCTAGGACTTTTGTTTGTTGGGAGTTTTTTGATCACTGATTTGACTTCATCATTAGTTAGTTTTCAGTCTGTTCAGATTTTCTGTTTTTTCTTGTTTCAATCATGGAAGACTGTATGTTTCTAGGAATTTTCCATTTCTTCCAAGTTATTTAATTTGTTGGCATATAATTGTTCTTAGTATCTTCTTATAATCCTTTGTATTTCTGTGGTGTCAGTTTCACTTCTCTTTCATTTCTGATTTTATTTATTTGGGTCCTCTCTCTTTTTTTTCTTGATGAGTCTGGTTAAAGGTTTGCCGATTTTGTTTATCTTTTCAAAGAACCAGCTCTTGGTTTCATTGATCTTTTGTATTGTTTTAGATTACTTCATTTATTTCTGCTCTGATCTTTATTATTTCCTTCCTTTTTGTTCACTTTGGGTTTTGTTTGTTCTTATTATTCTAATTCCTTTAAGTGTAAGGTTAGATTGTTTATTTGAGATATTTTTGGTATTTTGTCTTTTTTTCTCTTTTTCAATAATACTTTTTTTTCTTTTTTTCTTTTTCAGTAATACTTTATTAAGTTTATTGGGGTGACAATGGTTAATATGAACATATAGGTTTCAGGTGTGGATTTCTATGTTACAAGATCTGTATATTGCTCTGTGTGCCCACCATGTGTTTCATTTTGAATAGTTTCTGTTGCTGTGTCTGCAAGTTCACTAATTTTAATATTAATGTCTAATTTGTTTTTAATTTCATGAGTTGTATTTTCATCTCATATGCTACAGTTCTTACCTCTACAAGTTCGATTTGACTCATTTTAATCTTCTATGTTCCTATTTAATATGTTGAATCTTTATTCCACCTTCTTGAACATATGGAACACAGTTATGACCATTTTAATATATTTGTGTACTAATTCTGTCATTTCTGCGGGGTCTTTTTCTATTGATTTTTTCTCTCATTATGATGGGTCACATTTTTCTACTTCTTTGTATGCTTGCTATATTACTATTTTTTTTTTTACTTTTTCTGTAACTAACTTATACAAACTTGGTATCTTAAAAAAACCACATAACTCTATTATCCTATAGTTCTATAGAATAAAAGGTCTCACTAGGCTAAAATATCCAGTTGTCATCAGGGCTGCATTTCTGTCTGGCAGCTCCAGAGTAAAATCTGTTTCCTTGTCTTTTCTAGCTTATGGAGGGAAGCTGCCTGCATTCCTTGGCTCATGGCCCCCTTCCATCTTCAAAGCCAGAAATGGTGGCTTGAATTCTTTTCACAGCAAATCTCTCTCTCATTTTTCCTTCTGACTCCCTCTTTCCCTTTTTAGGAATCTTGTGCTTATTTTGAACCCCCTAGAATAATTAAGGATAATCTCTCTATTTTAAAGTCAACTGATTAGCAATGTCAAGGCCATCTGCAGACTTAATTCTTCTTTGCAATGCAAAATAGTTACACTTTTGAGGATTAGCCCTTCACACCTGGTATTTTTTATTGGTTGCCAAACATTGTGATTCTCACCTTTTTAGGTGCCGGATATTTTTGTATTTCTATAAATATCCTAAGGTTTATTCTAGGATACATTGAAGTTAATTAGAAACAGTTTGAACCTTTTGAGGTTTGTGTTTAAGTTTTCTTTAAGAGATCAAATAGCCTGTAGTCTAGGGCTAATTGTGCCCTACTACTGAAGCAGTGCCATTCTGAATATTCTATCTACAACCTCATGAATTTTCAAGCTTTTCTATTCTAGTTGATAAGGTAACAAACTCTTCCCAGCCTTTGTGATCTCTATGGATTGTTCCTTCTAATCTTTTAGGGTGGTGCTTTTTCCAGTTTTGGGTAGTTTCCTCACTCACATACATATACATTGATCAATTACCAGCTGAAGACTTGAAGTGTACCCTCTTTATATCTCTAAGCTCTGTGTGTATGTGTATACACGTGTGTGTGTGTGTGTGTGTGTGTGTGTGTGTGTGTGCAGTTCTCTTTTCTCTAGTATTCTGTCTTGCAAACTCAAGTGGCTTTGGCCTCCTTAAATTACCAACAGTATCTTTACCCAGGGAGACCGCTGGGCCCCTGCAGGGTTCCTCCTTCTTGTGCTATAGCTTAGAAGCGCTCTCTTGTTAGTGCATTGGGCAGTTATATGGCTCATATTGTTCATTCCCCTTCTCTCAAGAATCATTGTCTTGTACTACCTGATATCTAATATCTGAAAAACATTTCATATATTTTACCTGGCTTTTTTAGTTGTTTCAGGTGGGAGAGTATATCTGGTTTTTGTTAGTCTCTCCTTGCCTGAAGTAAAAGTCAAACATCTGTTTTTGCCACATATTTCATTTTGATAAGGGCATCAGTGATACCCAAATATTTAACAACTGATAAGTCTTGGGCACTGTCTAAACAGAACGGATGCTGGCCTGAAATAGTGATATAGCCATACTGGTGTTTACCAGATAAAGGTCAGTTCTGTGTACTGGTGAAACCCTATAATCCACCCAGTTCAGGGTTTTGACATTGATGATCCCAGTGAGACAAAACGAGCTTTATAATTTATAAGACTAACCTCGGTTTGAGTTTTGACTCTGCCATTTCTAGCAGACAATATGACTTAAATTTCCTCCATTCCTTAAGTTTTCCTATGCTATTATAGTGAAGATTAAGTGTGATAAAGTATCTGAAGGTACCTCACATCTTCCTGGCAACTAGAATACTCAGTAAAAACAAGTACCTATCCTTTTTTCAAACTTTCCTTCACAATCCATTTGGATTCCTCAAGGTCAACCACCAAATTTTGCTAACAGCAGATTTTTATTTAGAGGGCAGTTCACCCAAGAGAAGGAAAGAGACTGTACCTAGGAGCTGTTTATGGGGAAAATGATCTGAGAGAATCAGAATGGTGAGGTGGTGGGTTGGGAGAAAATTGAGTAGTGGTCACCATAGCTAAGAAACCTCTGGCAGGATGGTTTAAAGTCAGTCCAAGGGGAGCTGGTGCCCACAGCCACAAGAGAGGCCAATGCAAGGCAGGCCAGCACCAGCAGGTGTGGAGAGGTAAGCCAGCGAGCAGCACCCCAGTTCAGTTAGAAGAGCTTGGCAGGAAGCTGTTGGACTGCATCCTCCTGGCTCATACCTCCCTGCTTCTTAAGGTGGTAACAGTTCAGAGCTGTCCTGGCAAGGTCCCTTGACAAATGGTGGCAAAGGGGGACAGGGTGAGAGACACTCTGTGGGACTTGATTTCTGACATCATCCATAGAGATTAAGATTTACCTCTTACACATACGACTTTCTTTTCATAACCCACTGTGAATGTGTCAGTCTTATAACTGTGTGTGTCAGCCCTTTCATTTCATTTGGGGATGCTTTTCAACAAATTACTATACTGTTTATTTGTCCATTTGTCCCTTTTATTTTCTCTGAAAATTTCAATCCCTCTGGAAGCATGAGTCCTAAACACTTGTCTACTTGTCTTCCTTCAAACTTTTTGTGCTCCTAGCATTTAACACACACCTTGATTGTAAGTGCTTGTTGATGACAGTATGTAGTGAGTGTGTTACAGAGTTCTTTGTTCAAGATGTTGAGTAATATATTGAGCAGAAAAGGCCCTGGGATAAATCCTCATGCCACACACCTGATACATCCTCCCAGTTTATTCTATTTTATTTTAGTTTAACTTAGCTCTGTTTATTCAACAAATACTTCATGCTGAAATTATTCACTTCTCTCATGCCTCTGACCCATCACTCTGTGATGGGTGGAAGTTTTTAAATTCTTTTGACTGACTTAACAAATGTATTTGGAAAAATGTGACGATCTGTTTTTGTTACAGCCAAAACAAACAAACAAAAAACATAATTGAATAAGGGTGTGAATGCCTAAGCTAACCTTCCTACTCTGGATTTTCTGGCACATGTAAGTTCCCCATTCATTTGCAACAAGCAGATAGATTAGCTAGCCCTGTATTCCTCTCTGACAAATCTATACTTTGTAATCCTAGTCCTGTGTACCATGGGTACTTTTGATGTAAACTCAACCTGAAGGAGGCCTGCTGATTCAGAATGGCCCTGGTATTAAGAGGAAAAAAGATATATAATAATATAGACAAAGATAGATAGATTAAACACCCAACAGTCCTCTGCCCTTAAAAAGTCATGTGAGCCCTGGCCAGGGGGCTTGGTTGGTTGGAGCTTCGTCCCATGCACCAAACGGTTGCAAGTTCAATCCCCAGTCAGGGCATGTATGGGAGGCAACCGATTGACGTTTCTTTCTCACATCGATGTTCCTCTGTCTCCCTTCTTCTCTCTCTAAATATCAATAGAACATATCTTCAGGTGAGGATTTAAAAAAAAAAGGGTCATTTGATAAATGCAGTAAAAGTAACTGCAATTGAAAGTGTGGCTCCAGCCCCAAGGAGCAGCCACTCTCCACCTTGGGTTTGTATTTATTGTGTTCTGCGCTTCGGTTTGGGGACACAGTGACTCAGCTAGATAGATGCTTTCAAAGAGGAAAACCACTTGTAATTCAGAGTACCGTTGGGCTCTTTTCAGGATGATGGCACAGGTGCTGTGTATGCCTTCCTAATTTTGCTGCCACTTTCTAATGCACTATGTGCTCATGTGACTGCGTCACAGTGCACTGAGCACCTCAGGCCAGGCATCCTGACTTACCCTGTGCCCGGCATCCAGCACATTGCCTAGCAACCTTGTAGATGATTAATCAATGTTCAGTGAGCAAATATCTCAGAGGGACCTAGGACAATATGCCACTCAGCTCATCAGTTTTTCCAGCAATAAATCTTAGTAGATGACCCTAACATGGAGAATGGCATAGTGCTGCTGGGACCAAGACTGTGGGTCATAGTGAGAAGAATAAGAAAATACACGCACACACACGCGCGCACACACACATGCACACACATCTTCTCTCCCTCTCACTCTCTTCCCCCCTCCCTCCTGTCATGCTCAGGTATATACCTAAAAGCACAGTAATATATGGGATAATATATTGAATTCCCTTTCCTCACAAGATAAACACTTGGCACCACTGTGGAGTCCCAGAGGCCTTTGAAATAGAAAACCCTAACTTTAATTTACATTTGAGTATTGATTTTCTGTTTGTAAATTGCCAGCACACAAATGCCCGTCAAATCATCTGGCACGCCTAGACAACCAGGAAGATAGCTGCACGTGTGAGATGAGGAGCCTGCAGTGGACATGAGGCTGAACCCCAGATATTGTTCATCCCAGCTCTTCCCCCCGCCCGTGCCTTCCTGGGCACTGTGGGCAGCTAGACCTTTGTTGCGGCCAGGACAGTGTGGCCCCCAATCTGCCTCTCCTCCAAATGCAGTGATGCTATGGGCACATGTCTCAAGTTGAGAATAAAAGCCTCAATTTTTCATTCATCTGTAAAAGGGGGGGAATATCTTGGAGCGATTATAGCGAGTACTAGCTTATTAAATGGTTGAAAAATATAGTGTTATAGAAAGGCTCTGTAACAATTCAGAACCTCTGGGAATGAGAATGAGAGGCAGACCCCCAAATGAGGAAACATTCTTTGAATTTACAACTGAACGGAAATAGTTAATTTCAAATGAAAATCTGGGTGATAGTCTCCTGGAAAAAAAAAAATGTTTGAGGTGTGTTTTGCATGGAGGAAATGAGTTCTCGGAGTTTGTAATCCTGAGGGATCCACACTGTAGAGGAAGACACTACGAAAACGTCATGAAGAAATGCAGTGCGCTTTACCATAGCCAAGGCCTGGCGTCAGCCCAGCTGCCCATCAGTAGGTGAGCGGATGAAAAAGCTGGGGGACATTTACACCATGGAATACTATGCGGCTGTAAAAAAAACACAAATGAAATAAAAGAAGGAATTCTTACCCTTTTTGACAGATGAACCTAAAGATTATTATGCTAAGTGAAATAAGCCAGAGAGAGGAAGACAAATACCATATGATCTCACTTATATATGGAATCTAATGAACAAAATAAACTGCCGAACAAAATAGAACCAGAGGCATGAATACATGGCACATGGAACAGACCGACAGAGGTCAGAGGGATGGGAGGGACTGGATGAAAGAAGGTGAAAGGATTAGCTGAAGAACATATATGCATAGCCCATGGACACGGACAAGTGTGGTGAGGGCCAGAGGCAGGTGGAGGAGGGGCGCTGGAAGGAGGTGGGGAAAGGGGGTGGGGAATGGGGGACATCTGTAATAGTATCAACAATAAATAAAAAAAAGAACTGTTCCTCCAAGTGTACTGCACTCAGCCCAAAGCTGAATTAATTTTAAGTGGCAATTTGTTAGTGAAATTATCTCACCTTAGATTACTTCCCTGAAAAGTTAGCCACTGGAATTACTCAGGATGTTGCCAGAAATGAAAGGCTATCGGAGAGTATGATTTAGCCTTGGTGCTTTCTAAATTAAAATACACAGCAACATGTAAATAATTAAATCTGGCCAGGGCCTCAGGTATAATGAAGTGTTTTTGAAGTTTGGTGCTACTTAATTTTCATTTACAGTCTTGCACTCGCACAATGTTCTGTTCGTACTGTACCAGTTTGTAGCCTCGGAGCTGTTAGCTTTACCATGTAGCCCAGGTGTGTCATAGGCTATACCCTCCAGGTTTGTGTAAACGCACTCAACAATGTTTGCACAACGACAAAATCACCTAAAGATGCATTTCTTAGAGTATTCCTGCCATTAAGCAGCGCATGAATGTATTAAAAACACATGTGTTATGTGTGTGCGTGTGTGTGTAAAGAAGCTTAATAACATAAACATATTTAAGTTAGTAAAATAGGATTACAAAGGGAAAAACTAAGTTTAAGGGGAAAGCAGATGTGCTGAATATATGAATAAACACAGTTGACATGTTTGGTTTCAACACCTAATCTTCTGGCAAAGCAGAAAGGAAACAGCCCTGGATTCTGTAATTCTCGTTTCCAGACACAGAAAACTATCCTGGGTCCATGGGAAGAGGGAGAAGTCTTTTTCCTAATACTAAATTGGGAGAAATCCCTCCTGTGGGGAAACCGTGTGGCACTCGCTGCCTCCTCAGTTGTTTTCCTAGAAGACCCTCCTGATTTTCACCTAAAGAATCACTTCTTGAAATTAAGATAGATAATAAAAGATAACTTAGAGAGCAACAGAGAATTGGCATATGCCTTTTTGAAAAAGCAAGGCAGTGCTGTATTAGGCATACTGTATAATGCACATGCATAGTTGTACACATCGAAATGTATGTAATAGTCATCATTAAAGAGATAGCTAGTGTGTATCTAGTGCTTACCCCATACCAGCCACGCTTTTAAGATCTTTATGTATGTTACCTCACTTAATCTTCACAAACACCCTGTAAGGTAAGTATTATTTTTAGTTTTCTTTTTGCAGATTAGGAACCAAGGTGTAGAGAGGCTAATCAGTTGGGCAGGAGATTGAACCTAGGGTCCAGGCTATCCTTCATCTGTCTTTCCCTGAGAAAAGATTCTTTCCATCTTCAACTCTGTTTCTTCCCCTTATTTCCTCATTCCTACCCATAATCTACATGTCCTTTATTTTTTCCATCTTTATTTTTCCCTTAGTTGACCATAATGTAAAATTGAATATCATGTTTATTGAATATGGTTTATGCATCCTGTTTAAAATTTTAATGGTAGATGAGTTAGGATTTTATTTTATTTTTGTGAGCTTTAAGTAGTGTCTTACTTATACCACTCTTAGATTATAGCATTCTCCTGTGGCATGAAAAGATATTGTAATAAAAAGATACCCATTGCTGTCCTGAATTCTCCAAGTGCTCCCACCCTGGGTGGCCTTGTATGGATTTAAATGATACTGTACTTACCCTCCTTCCTCCCCATCTCCTTCCTTTACGATCAGCTCTGTGTTTTGTAGCCATGAGCTGGCAGGAGGGTGAGTCCGAGTTCCATCTTACAGAGGTACGTTAACCAGCACTCAGAGACCAGTCCTGTCAGTGTATTCTGATCCTGAGCACCACCTCAATTCTTGTGACTCTTAATCTCATTATCTGTAAGTAAAATCATCAACATTTTACTGTAGATGAGTTAGTAGCAGAGACCCTCGTGGCTCCCACTGTCCAGTTAATAAGGTAAATATAAATAATGCCAGACATCTTTTGCTCTAGAACCTTATGTGAATTTATGCGGTGACATTGTGGATTAAACAACCAAATATTTCATTGTCTTATCCCTTTAGCACGAACTCTGTACATTCTGTGAATTTTGTAATTTCTTTCATTCCTTTGACAAGTATTTCTTATAGGTGATACTATGTGCCAAGGACTGTGTTGGACCTGGTAGATAAGGTGGTGATTAAGTCAGCCAGTTGTCCTTTCCCTCAGTGTTGTAGAAAAATTAAATTAATATTAGATTACCCTGTTATTTAAAAACAACACGTGATTTGCAGTTTCCATTAGGAGCACTCATGGTTTACTTTTAAAATGGGCTTATTGTTTCTCCCAAGTCCACAGCTCTGTGCTGATCTTATTTAAAGAGACCAACTCTGTATTGCTTCAGTGCCTTCAAACAGTAAGTTTAAATTGAAACCTACATAAACTGTTTAAAATAATAAGATGTGAATGTTTTCTTTGAAGCTAAATATTGAATAAGCTTTCCTTTGTCCTTGTTTAAATTTATGAGATGTTACCTGTCTCCCAGATGTTTTGTAAAATGAAACCAAGGTTGATAAATGAAATCAAAAGGTGATCCCCTCCATATTGCCTTGGAAAGATGCAAGTTTCACAAGGAAGAGCCCTACAGAGGCATTTATGTGCTATGAAATGCCACCTCTACTGTCATCCCCACTGACCACTGTGGCCTTTATGCCAATATGACTCCAGGCTATTACCCTGGACTTCAGAGAAAGGGGACAGTTCTACAAAGCAAGGAAGCATTGAGTGCCAGAAAGAAATGTGGTAACATAAATTACTTAGTCTTTCAACATATACCTAGAGTGTCCCCACTACTTAGAAAGACAGACAGATAAATGGATAAATAGATCATTAGAATTATCTAATTAAAGAGTTCTTTTAATGTGCTTCACTGAATATTCAAAAATATTTCTTAAGGTTCAATAGTGTTTTTCCTCTACTTTCTGCTCCTGTGCCATGATCCTGTCGGGACAAAGCGGAGAACACCAAGAGCCTGTTCAGTTCTTTTTTTATCATTATATAACAGCCCTGCTGTACAAAGTCACATAACATAGTACAGAGAAAAATTAATCATCAGCTAATGAGATAGGGATGTGAAAAGAAGTTTGAAAAAAGTAATTTAGAGGCCCCAATTAGAGTCTATTCTCGTGGGTCTTCCGCGGGCACCACTAGCTGATCCCAGATCCGGGGGTATGAGAAGGGCATGGGGAGGGGGGAGAAAGGAGCAGAGGAGGGAAGAAGACATGGAAGCTCTAGCTTCTGGGCACACAGAGAGGCCTTGGCAATACTCCAGATGAGAGCCAGTGAGAACCTAAATAGCAATGGGCACAAAAAAGATGATGTAGGAAGCCTTTCAAAGGTAAGCCTGTCCGAAAGGTCTTGGCACATGTTGGGATGTGGTTGCCTACAGAGGTTTTAAACTGGGAACTAAGAGGAAGGGGAGTACCGTTGAAAAAAAACAGGCAAACCCTCACGTTACTTAATCTACTCAAGCATGTCTACTAGGAATGGTAGGATGGATGCCCTGGACGTTGTAAACGGTTTGCTCTGGAGTGCATTCAGATAAGATGCAGAAACAAGTGAGCAGCTATCAGCGGGTCACAGAGCAGGGAAAATAAGTTTGCATGAGCCTCCAACACAAGGAATTAAGAGTAACCGCACATTCAGCGAGACTGGGCAGTGGCCCTCAAAACTGGAAATCAACAACTAAGGGTTCAGAAGAAGTCAATGTTAGGGGGAAGGAGTCTAGATGGATTTGTCTAAGAGGATTTTCTCTGCTTCTGTGACTGAGCCTGACTTGCTAAGAGAAATTTGCTGGTGAATTAGAAGGAGCAGGAACTTTAAGAAAGGGTTGTCCTGCCAATGTATAGATCCTGAGGGCCAGGGAGGGAAAATTCGAGAGAGGAGAACCTAAGGAGACAGATTTTGGCAAAGTCAATGGAAAATGCAGGCTCCTTTATTTTGTTTCAAAATGTCAACCTCAAAGTTGCATATGGGCACTCAGCAGAGACAAGACATGTGGTTTAGTTGAATGAGGTCATTCACTGTGTGTCAGCTGTGATGGGACTTCAAGAAAGATTCACGTAATGAGATAATGTGGTTTTCAGCATAAGCCTGGCACGAAACAAGCATTCAAACATGACCATTGTGTTTATTCATAATGTTCCAAGTCTGTAAAAACTACAAAGTTTAGGATTCAGAAAGGTAGAAAGCACTGCTAATTTAATAGGTCAGCTTCTACCTGGACCATTTCTGAGGCTAACCGTAGATGTCCTCAAAAGTGGGTTTTAGAGGACAGTCATGTGGAAGGATTAAAGGAAGCAGGGTGGTGAGGCTGGCTGAGACAAGACTCAGCTTTTCCTGTGAGCTTTCTTCATGGATCTGATCAGTAATGATAGGAAAGAGAATTATACCTGTGAGTGTAGCCCAGGCGTGCAGAATACCGACAATGGATTTTACTACTGGATATCAGGTTCTGGGTCAACATCTGAGGGATAAATCTCTCATGTGAAAACTGATAGAAAATGAAATGGGCCGTCTTGAGAGGCAGTGAATGTACTGTCACTAGACGTGTCTTGAGGAAGACAGGATGGAGTGATGATGGAAAACTCAAATGCACAGTGATGACGCAGCAGGACTGTTGATTCTAATTCCAGCTCCACTCTTAACTAGACTTTGGGCAAGTCACTTACCTCTCTGGGCCGAGATTATCTCATCGCTAAATCAAGAGGGTAGGATTAGGAAATATCCAACTCTCTTCCAGCTTTGAAATGTCATGATCTGTGGTAGCTCCCAGTTTCCCTTGCTTCCTAGTCAAAGTGGGCCCCTCCACGCCTGACTGACCTGTGCCAGCATGGTTTTTATGCCTCAGCTGTGAGGCCCATTGTGTTTGGAGAGTGTATTTCAGCAGGCCCAGGAGACAGAGAGTGACTTACCCTGAGGGTGACAACTCAGGCCTCTGCACAGAAATTGCTCTGGCTTGGAATTCAAATCACCGGCCCCAGTGTGAGTGAATTTCAGAGAACCTTTGATAGGCTTTTCCCTCCTGCTCACTCAAAACATATTTGGTTTTTGAGCGCATGTTTCGTGTACAGGTTGCTGGAAAGATCTGAGAGACTCCTTTCAGCAGTCGGCTCTTCTCTGCACCAGTTTTGGTCAGAAGTTTTAAAATTCTCTTTACTTCGCATCATCTTTTCAAATATGGACACATACTTCCTCACCCAAGTCCACAGGACTTAAGTGTCTGCTGACGTTGCATTCCTCTGTTCTGCCAGCATTGCATCCCACTCAAAGGAGACAGAGTTTTATTGACAGAATGAGGTCTTTGTTTGTTTTTGGTGCACAGCAGGGTGCCAGGAGCTCACTTTGAATACACATTTTGGGTTTAAATGGAAGATACCTCTGGATCTCTTTGGAAAAATCACTGAAGTGTTTTCCATTTTACTTTCTCAAAGATTGTGCTTGTAAGCATTTACTTATAAAGTACGCTATTATGTTCATTTATAATCTCTGTGGTTGATTGGTTCTCAATAAATATGTAGCAATCTCCAGGTTTGTCTTTTCATAAAGGGAAAACCTAGAAGCAATTCTGCTCCCAGGGGACTTGTTTTCAACATTGTTTCAGAGAGAACCTTTAGAAATATCTTTGCACTCATGATTCCAATGGATAGATTTGGGGAATATCATTTTTACCTGCCATTTGTATACATAAAAGTCAACTTTCTTAAGACTCAAGCCAGCTGTCATCCTCTCAAGGATTCCTTCTATGACACTATCCCCCTTATAGTTTCTTAGGGCTGCCGAAACAAAGTACCACAGACTTGGATGGCTTAACACAACAATATTTTCTCTCACAGTCTGGAGGCCAGAGACTGAAATCAAGGTGCTGGCCTGAGCCATCCTCTTTCTGAAAGATCTACGAAGAACCTGTTTTATGCTTTTTCTTAGTTTCTGGTTTTTGGTGCTGTCCTCAGTGTTCCTTTGCTTGTAGCCCCTTATCTGTAATCACTGCCCTATTGTCCTATGGCAGTCTCTCTGTCAGTCTGTGTCTCTTCTCTTTTTATAAAGACACCGGTCATATTAGATAGGGCCCACGCTAATTGAGTATGACCTTATCTTAGCTTGATTAGATGTACTAAGACCCTATTTCCAAATAAAGTCACATTCACAGGTACCAGGGGATTAGGACTTCAACATCTTATCAGGGGGACAAAATTTAATCCATCGCTCCCTACCCAGACTGGTTTTCATGGCCCCTTCCCTGTGTTTCCCTACACCTCTTACTCAGATGTCTCATAGCAATTGTCATACTGTGTTGCCATTCTTCTAGTTAGTTATTTCTGCCACTAGACCCTCACTTCCATGAAGGAAGGACTCATATCTATGTCTCTGCAGGCCAAGTACCTAGCAAAACATACAACACCTAGTAGGCACTCAGATGTTTATCAGATGAAACACTCTGTCATCATCATCATGATCCTTTATGTATAAATAATGCTAATTACATATTTATTTAAGTTTACATAAATATTTATCTTATATAGCATATATATGTATTGGTATTATGTGTAATTGCTACCATTTATTGAGTATTTACCATGTGCTGGACATTTATGGTAAACACTTTGGGCTTTTTTTATCCCTTTTAATTCTCACAAGAATATTAAAATTTAAATATGATTATCCCCATTTTATAAATATTATAAATCAGGCTTAGGGAGATTAGTTAAATTTCCTGAGGTCACAAAGTCAGGGCGTGGCTGGCCCAGGACTCATCTCAGGTGTATTAGATGGCAGACTCAGACCCTTAGCACTTTGATAACTGCTTTTGCACAGATTGTCCTCTCTGGTGCTCCCACTTTGTGGAGGTAGTTTGTCTGGTGCTCATGCTCACATTCACCCGATGAAGATGCTGGAGCCCAGAGAGGTTAAGGAACTAGTCGGCTTCATGGTCACCCAGCTGTGACCAGAGCCTTTTACTTCAAGGTCACCTTTTTAAAAACTGCTTTTCTTTGTTGATCATAAAATAATTTTTAAGAATACTTGAGAAAAGGAGGACATGGAATGAAAAAAGCATTACTTTAATAGTTCGTGAACTTAACTGACGTAGAAGAGCAGGAATTGTAAATTGCAATGGGAAACTATTGTGAAAAACAGTTTCTCCATCCAAAGTTCCAGTAAACAGAATGTCCTTGCATATCTTGTGGTTTCATGTTGAGTGAGGATAGATCATATTTTGAGTCAATAATTCTTCTGGAGAAAGGAGAGGAGCCACTGCAGGTGTTTCAGAGCCCCTCCAGCCTGTCCCTCTGCCCAGTACAAGTCCTGGGCACTGCTCCCACGTGCTCTCGTGGTCTCATCTGGGTCTCAGAGAAGAGAAAGGGGGCCCTGGAGCCCTGCTTTTGGGGCAAGATCACATCTGATCTGATCTGATCTGATCTGACTCCGGTGGCCCCTCAGTACATTGTAGCCACACTCCTAAGTGCTCACTATGCTGTAGCCCTGGGAAATATTTGGAATTCCTCAGACCTCACAGGCTTTTCTTGGCAGGTCCTTCCATGGATGGCTCTTTTAGGCCTTTGAGCCTCAGATCATATTTTTAAATCTTCTCTTAAGTTTGACGCCCATCCTTTTTGCTCTCCTCAAACCCTGTAGTTTCCCTAAGTGGAGCACATATTACAATTACCTCTGTAACTCCAGATACTGATAAGAGTAAGTGCCCTGTAAATACTGAATGAATGAATGAATGAATGAATGAATGAATGAATGAAACTGCCGTATCTCTAAAGTCCTGAATACAAAACCCCCTCTGAAAAATGCCCGTCTTTGATAAAACACTGGACTACATATGAACCAGTAAACAGGTTATTTGTTTCTGTTTTTGTCTTGTTCTGTTGGGAAAAGACAACTAAAAAGAAACATTTGCTGAGCTTTGGCTTGCTGCCTGTGTGCTTGCAGTCAGCAATACAGAGAGGAGCTGACAGGGCCACAGTTGGAAATAAATAACCCTTCCTCTTATTCAAGTGCAGTTTCTAAAAGAAAGTTCTACTATATACTTAATTGGATTCTTTCTTGCTGCAATTTAAGCCTCCTTCCTCTTTTCCCTGAGTGGAATTACAGCTCATTATCTCTGAAGTTCACAGGGACACCTTTTCTAAGCAAGACAAGGGGCTGACTCTCAGGGTGTACATTCTCTCCTCACCTTTGTCTTCCTGTGTGTGTGTCTTCCTCAGACTTTTGAAAATTGTGCATTTGCTTTAACAAGTTAGTACATAGTAGGTTCCTGTGCTGTTTGAGAAAACAATTCCCATCTGTTCATATATTGTTAAAAAGTAATGGGTTCTTTTAAAAAAAAAAAGTTAAATCCTTCTCTACTTCCTTCCTCAAATACTGAATTTCAGATCCTTTGAGGTCCAACATAATTTAAGTGTTAATTCCTTTCTAAGCTCTTTTCAAGCTACTGCACTCACCATGCAGATTCCACTAAACCCCACGGTCTCTTCTGTGGGTGTCTGAGACAGAGCAAAGCAACTCTTGCTGTATATTAAATATTTTGCTCAGGAGCAGCGTCTTTCGTTCCGCTTCCTGACAATGTATTTATTTATGTGGCCTTCAAAAAGAAATCTGTTACAACTAAAACAGTGCAGGCACTGGGCTTCTCATCTTGTTTGTGGGAAACATCTGGTTATTATCATTCGCTGGGCTCTCATTTCAGGGTTTGCAGCCCTGAGTGGTTTCAGCCTTAAATCACCCTATATTGGCAAACAAGAGTGAGGGCCAGGCCAGGAAAGGAACAGGCAAAGCTTATGTTTGGAATGAGATTAAATAAAGGCACAAATATGCCGATATTCCCATTTTTATTTCTACTATATTCACCTTAGAAGCCAGTATGTCATTTCAATGATGATGACATTGAGAACCATTGTGTTCTGGAACTTTTCCCTTAGAATTGGCATCTAGACAGGAGGCTAAGTCTTGATTTTTTTAAAGAGTAGAGTACATTTCTAGTAGTGGCGTATATTAGGTGAATGGTCCAGTTGGGTCATTCTAGGTGGAAACTTTGAAGTAGTTAAAAAGACACCTGTTTAAACATGGAGCAGAGGCCTGGGATCTAATTCTAAGTCTACCATTGGTTTGCTTTGAGATGCTAGAAACGTCACCGAACTGCTTTAAGCCTCATTTTCTTCATGGGGAAAGCAGGAATAAGATGTGTGAAACTTGCTGAAGATTTCAGGTGAACAGCCCAAGCCTGAGTCTTGTCTCTGTTCCCTCCAAATGTTTGTCTTCTGTATATGCCTTGGTTTTGAGCAGCACCAGCAGAGTTCTGGCATCCAGGAGTGCTAGTGCTCCAGGAGATTATCTGTCAACAACCCCACATTACAGATGAAGAAACTGAGAACCGTAATATAGAAGTGCCCAGAATGTCAAGGTGGCTACTTTCAAAGAGAATGCTTATTTCGTATTTATATTTAGAGTTAAAAAATTAAAATTAAAAAAACACACCCTCATTTGCTGAAGCCCCAGTGGTACCCTATCAAATTAAGTGGATTTAATAAATGGGACAAGAGTCCTCCTGGGGTTATAGATCAGGATCACCTGCTTATTCTATTCAACCCAGAGGGGGAGTGGAAATGCCCAGGGTAGCTGGAGGAAAGCTATCGTGAACCTTTTCCCAGAAAGACAAAGCTAATCCTGGTCCTTCTACATGCTCTGCAATGGCTTAGTGACCCAGGCAGGGGAGAGGGCGCAGGAAGGAAGAACCATCTAGGAGGAGGGAGGAAAAGACTGGAAAGTAAGAGAAGGGAAATTCATCCCTGAGGACTGTGGTGGAGGGTCACCGTGACTGTGCCTGGTGGCATCTGTGCTACTATTTGTCTGTCTAGGAACATTATTACACCACCAGTGGGAGTATCTGTTTTCTGCAAACAGAAAAAGTCTCAGGAGAGGGATCCACTTGCAGCTATTCTAGAGACTTTTAACAGTCTAGTACATTTGAACAGTCCCTGCTCTTAGAAAAGTCTTACTTGTTTAAAAAACAAACAAAACCCCTTTATACCACCTTCGAAATTACTTGCTTCATTACCACATTAAAAGAACAATTCAGAGTTTATATTGCCTCCTTCAATTTTTTATAATGGGCATAAATTTGTTTTTTTCATACAGCAAATAAAGATTTCAGAAGGGTAGTCAATTATTTGCTGATTGAATTATAGGAAGAAAGTGTGATTATCCAATAGACTTTAGGAATGTATATCGTTAACTTTATGCCTGCATGTATCTAACCCAGCCATAGTAATTATAATAACTCTTTGTTTGTTTGTTTTATTTCCCGGGAGAAATAGGTTAAGTTGAACCTGAATGCATCATTATAAAGTGCACATATATAAATTAAACTTTTCTAAATCTAGGTCAAACGTCTAAGAGACTTTTATAAGAAGTCCCCTCTGATAAAAGCAGGTTGACGACTAGATTCACCAGCCACTTCGATGTTAAATGATATTTCTTCCCACATCTTGGGTCCTGAAGCAGTGTAAACAATACACCAATGTTAAGAAACAGAAATCCCATTCACAATAATAGCAGAGCTTCATGGTGCAGGGTTTTACACTTCAGTATGCTGTGTTCCGTTCGCCATGTTAGTGTTTTAAATAATATAATTTTCTTTTCATGTAGTTTTAAGTTCACCTTTTATCTTCTCCTTAGCTTTCTGAAATAGTTTTCCACAGTGCTAGGAGAAATTCTTAAAAAATAGAAAGCATAAAGTCAAATAATCTTTTCAGGAAAATACAAAAGATTTCAGATCCTCCAGCCAAAATGTTATCTTGTGTACTTTCCAGACTCAATCTGTGTACCAGGTTTTGATCCAGGCCTCAACATGATGACTGGGATCACCCCCATTAACCCAATGATACCAGGCCTGGGGCTGGTGCCACCCCCACCGCCAACAGAAGTGGCTGTCATCAAAGAAATAATCCACTGCAAAAGTTGTACTCTTTTCCCTCAAAATCCAAGTAAGTGATGCCTGTGAGACATGTTTGCTTATCAATTTAAATTTCTTCCATTTTTTTAAATTATAGCTTTGCATTCATTTTCAGGTGTGACTCAGAATTCTTCCACATAGATACACAGAGTGGGGATCCATTCCACAGAAGTCCTCTGTCTCTAGATTAGAACACATGTGTGGGGACATGTCCATGTGTCTGTCCGTGAGCTAACTCAATGCCGTGAAGGCAGTACTTGTGATTTGGGAATATATATCCAGCATTAAGAATCTTTTCGCGTGCAATGAAGTCTAGCTTTTCCTGCAGAACATAGTGTGAAATATGTGAGCACGTCCATCCATCTTCACAGATGTGGGAGAAAAGCTCTGAAATGCTTTTTGCTAGATGGAAAATTGAATTAATTTGGCAGTTAGCAATTTTGGGGGGAGCCTGCATCTCAGACTCCGTGGGCCAAATTGCACTTTCTTGAAGGAAACATACATTTGATGAAATAAATGGGCCAGAGTGTTTTTTTTTTTCAGTTTCGCCTCAGATACTAAGTTTATGGGCTTAAATAGCTAGGATTTTTTAAAATTCCTATTAATCAGCGTTGCCTTTTTTAAGTGGACTTTTTGGGAGATTGCTTTAGTAATCTACATATAAACTAGGTAAAATGTTGTGACTGTACATTTTATCTTTTTATACAGCCTTTCCCAAATTTAATAGTTTGCTCATTTCAATGTGAATAATAAAAGAATGTTTTTTTCAGGCCCAAGGTTTCCCAGCCGAGTGAGTAGCGCGCTCTTTCAGGTTCGGCTCCCCGCGTCCTGCCTCGCTGCTCCGTTATCCGGAGCAAGACAAAGCAGATGACGCACCGGGCTTTTTCATCATGTCATTTCATCATGCTTTGCACCTTGCAAAGGTTTTTGCCTCGTTTTCTGGGCTTCTGTATTATGAAGGAGAAACGAAATTATGCTCACATTTGCGTTATCTTTGCTCACGGGCAAGCCTAGCCGCTCGGTGGAGAAATGAACACAGAAAGTGAAGGAAGTTGGGAGGAGGAGGGGAGAGGAACTGAAAAACAAGACAGCCCCCGGTCAGTGCGAGCTGGCGTCGAAATCTCTCGTTTCTCAGAGTGCAGACAGTCACTCTGCGAGTTGTGCCTTTGCCGGGTGAACCAGAAAGAAGAGCGCAAAGCGATCAAAGGCAAAACCCTGTTTTTTTGTGCTTAATTATTAGATCTTCCGCCTCCTTCCACGAGAGAACGACCTCCTGGATGTAAGACTGTGTTTGTCGGAGGATTACCAGAAAATGCTACTGAGGAAATTATTCAAGAAGTCTTTGAGCAGTGCGGTGATATCACAGCGATTAGGAAGAGCAAGAAGAATTTTTGCCACATTCGCTTTGCAGAGGAATTCATGGTTGATAAAGCCATTTACCTTTCTGGTACTTTGCATTACATAAGGGGCTTTCTAGGCATTTTGTTATGTTTTATGATGTTAATATGAGTTTATTCCCTCTCGCCTTAATGCACAATAAAATTCCTCACAGTTTGGGGCTAGAAAAGGAGGAATTCTGACTTTTCCCTGGGCTGCCAGAGGCTCCACGTTAAGTCTGTGCCTGTACCTCTCTGCAGGAATGGTTTCCCACATCCAGTCTTTAGGAATTCCGTCAAGTTTCTAATTAATGGTCTCAAGTGCTTATTAGATGAAAAGCAATATTATGAATACTGAGGACCATTATGATTATTGGATGTAACTCTCTGGGGGAATAAAGTACTCTCTCAGCATAATTTCCTTTTTTCAGAAGTGATTCACTTTCTAGACACCAGGGGACAAAATCAAGATCAGTTCTTTAGAGAAAGTAAGTCTGTGGGAGCTAGGGGAAGATCCAGTATCATTGCCCAGTTGCTTGTACATTTATCTTGGTTAAGCCCACCCTGTGATCCCTTCTTCTTTGGTGCCAATTTATATGAGAGATTGTTACAAATGTCGAAATTTGACCTAATGCTGCTTTTCACTCTGTGGGTATCAGAGCAAGTGTACGGAGTCTGTCTGCAAGGCCTTTGCCAAATCTAAGAATTATGGGGCTAGTATTGCTATGTGGCTTTAGAAGGATGTATTTTTATTATTTATTTTTATTTTTATTTTTTTAAATATATCTTTATTGATTTCAGAGAGAAGAAAGGAGAGGGAGAGAGAGAGATAGAAACCTCAGTGATGAGAGTCACTGATCAGCCGCCCCCTGCACACCCCCAACTGGGGATCGAGCCCACAACCCGGGCATGTGCCCTGACCGGGAATCGCCTGGATCCTAGGTTGATGCTCAATCGCTGAGCCACGCCCGGCTGGGCAGGATGTATTTTTAGATTCAACTCATTGCCATTTCCTCACACTCTCAATCTGCATATTTCAGTCTGTCACTCTGGGGGCAAACTCCTCAGGCAAAGCCAGTGGGGGAAGGTGAGAAAAGAATAGGAGAAAAATAAAAGCACATCTGAACATGACTGGCAGGTTTACTTGATTTCTGCAGTCGGCCCCTATTGTCATGAAATTCTCTTGCAAACCCCAGAAGCTTTGGGGTTAATCCAATAAGGGGGAAATTTCCTGAGCAAGATAGTGATATGGCGAAATTTAAAACCCTTATTCCAATTAAACCTTACAAAGTGGAAAAAAAAACCTGACAGCCTTCCAAAATAGAGATGGAAGCTTAAATGTAGGATAAAAATATTTTACAACACACAGACAGCTCTGTTATACTTTTCACATATTCTTGAGCTATAGCCTCAGAGTGATCCTCAGACAGTTGGGGACTCTGTTGAGTGCCTGGAACTGGGCTTCACATGCCTTGGGCAAGATAACCTCCTTCTGAGACTCCTTTCCCTCATCTGCAAAATCGAGATAGTGACAGTACTACCTCATAGACTCTTATGAGGACCAAATAAAAATAATGGATATTACATGCTGAGCAGGGCACCCGAAACATAGGAACCATTCAGCATGTAAATGTTTGTTTTTAACACAAATATCCTGATGATGATAAAGAAGAACTGAATTGGTTCTCAGGACATGGGTTCTAATCACAGCTCTACCAATAAAAACTATTACTTTACCCCATCTGAATAAATGAGAGGGTTAGAGTAGACCAAAGGTGCTTTAACACCAACACAGCATAATGTTTAGACAGTCAGAAACCCCATAAGACATCGCCGAAGATGAACAGGCCCAAAGGTAGGAAGGTGGAAGGTTCTCCTTTATTTATGCCTTGATGTTATGATTTTTTCCATTTGGACCCTGATCCTGCTTCTCAGCCATGGCTCCTTGAGGAAGGTCTGCCCTTCCTTTTGAGACAGGAGGAACCTACAGCAAAGGCCTTCCCTCCAGCCTCCCTGCCTGGGTGCATGGGCATCTCCCAGCTGTGCTTCTGCTGCCCTGTGGAGGCTGCAGCATCCGTCCCTGGAAGATCTGAAAGGCGGATTAATTTGAGGGACAGGAAGGAGGGAAGGCTGCTCCTCCTGCGTGTGAGCTCCTGCAAGCCTGAGCCCAGATGGAAGGCTTGTCTAATTTTAGGTCCGGGTTCACATCTGAAGGTCAAGCTAATTTTAGACTCATCCTCATCAGATTGTCTTTTAAAGCCTTAATGAGGAGGTTTTGGTGAAAGAGAGTGTGCTTTTTGGAACCAGAAATGTCTGAAAAGCAATGCTCTCAGCATGAGCAAAGGAAAGTTGCTTAGCCAGTTGGGATACTGGCCAGTCTCAAGTCTCCCTGCCTGCTCAGCTGTTATGTATATATCACTGTGGCCTGCCTGCAGATTTGTTAAATTTCCACAGCCCACAACCAAGATACACTCTGCTTTAGAGTTAATTCTGCTTGTCTGTGATCAGATGTTTGCGTTTTGGTAGGCACTGTTAAGTCTTTCCATTTTTAGATAACACCTTTGAAACCTAGGTGTAAGAAGGTCATAATGGAATCAGATGTGAGATCTGTTTCATATTTGTAACTTTTCAAACGCGTGAAGTGCCCTACTGGGGAGAAGTCAGCCTTTACAGGGATTTTCAGCTGAGTTTCAACCCAAAATGCTACAATAATCCATTGAGATCTACCACAAGATCTTGAACATCAGCACAGTGTAGCCTAGCATTTCACAGTGGTGTCTTATTTGCAAAGCCCCTACACAGCAAAAGTGCTTCGTTTGCTCTCTCCTCTGGCAGCCCCTGACAGCCGTGATCGTGCTGGGACCTGAATTTATGTTTTTAAATTCTGAGTACCCCAAACTGAAGAGCAACCTCAAAGCCAAGTCTTCCTCATTTGAAGTTTGGCTGGCTGTCTGGTTTCAGTTCTGTTGCTGTTGATTTCTCAGATCAAGTTTCTGCTCACAATCTTTGGAAGTTGGATAGCTCACAGTAAATCCCCCAAAGATTTGCAGGCCCATTTTTTGGTCTAGCTCTGGGCTCTCATGTTGGCTCCTGTGGACTTCAAAGATTGCACAGACAATTTGTGCGGTGCTGCATGCCAGATGAGCTGCTGCAGGGCGCTAAGGAAGACAGTGGCAAGGCCTCTTGATTGAAGGTAAAATATTCTCCTGTGTGCCCCAGAGGATAAGTGGAAATAAAACAGCATTGCAAAATTGCCTTGGTAATTGTGCCTTTTGCAGCTGCCGAGAGAGAATTGAGCAGCAGCATTTTCTAGGAGAATGAAGTGATAGAGTGTGAGTGAGGTGTTGTGGAATTTACTTTGTAGATCTCTATAAATATCATAGATACTCTTTATTTACTCCTACTCCATCTCTTTCTAAAAAGAATTTAAGAGAGTTTATGCAATAGAGTTACAGTAAATTGAAAATATAAAATCAAAGCCATAAAAAAGGTAGAGGGAACAAAAACGAAACCAACAACCCTATGTGTCAAATTTGTTTTTGAGCTTCCTGGAAGCCAGGGGGAAGAAGGAGTTAGCCTAAGTGCCCGGGCTCTTGGGGTCATCCTCTTGGTAACACTGGCCTGCAAACGCGTAGCAGACCCTCTAAGACACCTCTCCGCAGTGGTTTATCCCCAAATCTGCGATGACCTTGACTTGGCAGTGCTTCCGGTTACAGGGGCCAAGGCTATCTTCCTCCCGCTTCCGATGGCAAAGGGTGTCCTCTGCAAGGGCAGAGAAATCCCCGAGAGCTCGCTTAGTGCGCCTTGAGCGAGGGCCGGGACCCAGCGGTGCCGCGTGGACGGTGCCCGTCACCAGCCTCTCCCTTGGTTCCAGGTTACCGGATGCGGCTAGGGTCCAGCACCGACAAGAAGGACTCGGGCCGCCTCCACGTGGACTTCGCGCAGGCCAGGGACGACTTCTACGAGTGGGAGTGCAAGCAGCGGATGCGCGCCCGCGAGGAGCGGCACCGGCGCAAGCTGGAGGAGGACCGGCTGCGGCCACCCTCGCCGCCCGCCATCATGCACTACTCGGAGCACGAGGCCGCGCTGCTGGCCGAGAAGCTGAAAGGTAGGCTGCGCGCCGCCGCGCCCCGCGCCCTGGCGGTCGCCCCCCGCCGCCCGCAGGGAAGCGCCTGCGTCTCCCGTTCCCGCGGGGCCGAGTTCCTGCGCCGGGAGGGACCGGGGAGCGCGCGCCGCGGGCCTCCGTGCCGCCCTTTTCCAGCGCCCTCGCCACCGCCCCCTGGGGGTGTCTGGGCGCTCACCCTACAGCCTCCCCGACAGAGGGGCAGAGGAGTCGTCAGCTTCGGCCCCAAAGCAGGCCCCTGCCGTCTGCTGGGGTGGAAGGAGCTGGGCGGGCGGGTCGGGCGGCGCCTGCACCCGCTCCAGACCCTGCAACGCGGCTGCCCTCCGCGCAGACGCCCCGCGCTGGGGTCCTGGGGGACAGAGGGGAAACGCAGAGCCGGAGCCGAAGGGCCCGCCTCGCGCCTACAGGGTAGTCAGGGCTAGAAGCGTGTGTGTTTCACTAGTTCAGATGCTTTCTGCGCTCCTCTCCCGTGTTTGATGCGACGAGAGAGAGACAGGGAGGCTTTATCACCGGCCCCAGGGAACTGCAGGGGATTGGGGAGGGGCCAGGTCTTGAAATTTGAATTGTGTGTGTATGTGAAGTTTTTGCTATTACTAATCAAACTTGTGTGACATGAGTAGCATCAGAGCATTTTATAATCTGTCCTCAAGTCATTGGGCATGTCGGGTGTGTTTGTTTTTTTGGTGTGTGTGTTTTTTTTAATGATCTTTTTGTATCCAATTTAAGGTTTTTCTATTATTTTTTTTTTTTTTAGATATGTCTTTATTGATTTCAGAGAGAGGAAGGGAGAGGGAGAGAGAGATAGAAACATCAATGATGAGTCATTGATCTTCTGCCTCCTGCACGCCCCCTACTGGGGATCAAGCCCGCAACCCCGGCATGTCCCCAACGGAGAATCAAACCCTTGATCTTCTGGATCATAGGTTGATGCTCAACTGCTGAACCACGTGGGCCGGGCAGGCATGTTGGGTTTTAATGAGAATACATAGGTCACAGTAGCTGGTCACACAGAGGTGTCTACAAATAAATGGTTAATGGTAATACAAAGCCAATGACATGATTGTCCAAGGTGTGAGCAACAGGCTTTGAGAACTCAGGAATGCTTGCCGATAATGTTGCTGAAGGTGTCAAGGAAGTCTTCAGAGAGGAGGAGGCAGAATTTGAACTTTGCAGGGTACACAAGATTTTTTTTCTCACAAAAAGAATGGGCATAAACACATTCTAGTTGGAGGCTGGAGCCTTAGGAATACAGATGAAGGAAGCAAGCAGAGAGGAATTGACACTGGAGGAGAAAGCCATGCGGCCTGCCTGCTGTCCGAAGTTTATAGAGCAAAGTGAAACTCTAAAAGCAGGCTGGGGCCCTGAAGGCTGCCACTGGGGTTGGGGTTTATTCCATAAGCCATTGATGGTTTCTTATGAGAGGAGAGATGTAATTGGTCCTTTGAGTATTTTAGAGCAAAGCTAGTTTATTGCTTGGCTGTCTGTAAAGTGGATTTGATGTTTTCACTAAAGGAAATGTATGAAAAACTGCCCAAATCCTATTTTCAAAAGATACGAAGTTGACATTCTATGCTTAAAAAAAAAGAATTTTAAACAAAAAAGACTTCTGCTTGTAGCCCTCATTCCCAGTTCAGGGCTTGGGAACCCCTAGTAAACTGCAGCTGCCACTGAAATGCCCCATTGTAACACAGAGGCCATGGCTAGCCCTCTAATAAAAAGCCTATAAAATGTAAGTGTATCCTCTCACTTTGCCATTCAGACTCGAAGCCGTAATAAGTGGCCCGAAAGAGAGAGAGCGACACCCTCAACCAGGAATGTTGAGTTGGGGACAAAGAGTTTTTTTCTTTCATATCCAGTACATTCTATAGTTATCAGCTTCTGTCGTGTCCACTCCTAGAAATGACAAAAACTAGCACCTTGATTCTGTGACCTCATGGAGGAATTTCACGAAAGTTTAGCATGTACATTATGTTATTTTTAAGGAAACAACACAGAATATCTGTGCATGTAAGAGGAACATGGCATTACCTTTCCTGTTAGAGGATAACAGATTGGGATGTCAGTTTGGTAAAGTAATTTGCAAACCTTGCCATTTCAAATATATATATTTATATATATATGAGTATAATTTGCAGAATTTAGAAGCTGCACCTTTACCAAGTACTGTGTGATCCCTTGAGAGAGAACAGATTGGAAATTTTAATAGATGGCAGTTACAGTAGAATGAACTAGCTGGGGATACATCTTAGGCAATAGTCAGGTAATATCAAGCTTGACGATTTCAACCCAAGCACAGAGTTTGGAATATAAACAGCATTTAATTGCTTAGGAAATTGGTTGCCTCAGATAGAAAATCCACTCATGCTCCTCATAATGCTGCAAAGCCAGACAGGAGGAGCCAAGGAAACTGTTTCCCTGAAAATAATTTCATTGATACGGGGATATAAAATGCAGTCAAGACCTAAGGTAAAGAAGCCTAGGTCAGAAAGAGGTGGAAATGCAATCTGAAAATATCTAATTGGAGGTTTTTATTCTCCCTGGAGAAATCTTACTATCTTATGTTTATTACAAATATTTTCCCCATTTTTTAAATCATACTTGTTTATTCTTACAATTTTCTTTTTGCAAATCAGCTTTATCCAACAAAATCAGTATAGGCCAAGTCTTCATTACAACCCACAAGGCCTTTGATATCCTGCTCCGTGCTAAAACTATGCACATAATAGATGCTGAGTAAACAAATTCCTTTCTGTTTCTTAGCAATTTGGATCTATGAGCATGTTGCATTTCTGGCCAACAGTGCTACCAGGCATGACCCATGACCAGAAGTTAGGGAAGTGGAGTGCACTCATCCATCATTGCAGTCACTCCATGAGTATTTGCAGAGCTCTTTACCATATGCCTGACTTTGTGCTGAGTGCTGCGGGGGGGAAAAACAGGATACAAGCCTCTGCCTCACATAGTTTCTTAAGTGATAGAGGCAATTGACACAGCACTCTACTTCCACTATTGCAGGTGGGAAGTGCTGGGTGCTGTCCCTGCGGGAGATAGGCACCCCACCTGGCCAGTAGAGGTGAGATGGGAATCTTCAGGGACCAGGTAACCCTGCATTCAGTGGCCACGGGCCTCCTGAAGTCAGAAGAAACATTGAGTTGTAACTGTGTAGTGTCTAAGGCATGAAGCTCCAGTGTCTGTTACGTTGATATAAATTCTAAAAAAGAAATTAGCAGGCACCCTGCTGATTAAGTAGACATTGTTCTGAGACAATTCAACTTAATGAAGACTGACTGGGAAGTGCTCTCGGACCAAAGTTTATAGCATGGCTTTGAGAAAGTGAGAAGGAGCTCAATAACACCATAATTACACTTTATTGGAAACAGTAGCCCAGGCAGACAAGATAATGAATTTCAGTGTGTCTAACACAGACCATCCACCCCTGGAGGAACCCTGTGTTTGGACTGTGGAAGGAAGACATTGATCAGACAGTGAGGAGATTATATCCTAATTCACTGAGGATCTCTCCGAGCAAAAGCCATTTAAAAGTTTTAGTGTATTTTCCCCGCTTTGGAAAGCTGCTCATAATCTTTATGTGATGAAATGAAGAGCTTTTTCTGTGCATCAGGTGAAGTTTTGACAAAGCTTGGCAAGCAGTGCCCGTGGGATTTTCTGATCTGCCATCAGGAGTTCCATCTTCCTGGGATCAACATCCATAATCTCCAGAGGACTGGACTCCTACTGCATACAGCATGGCCCAGTGTCTGCCTGCTAGGGGGAGAAAGGGTGGATGTGGTGCCAGCATTGTGCTGAGATGGCTGCCAGTGTTTGTGAATCTAAGAGCATAAAAATCGATAATAGTATTAGCCAATGGAAGGTCCATTAGCTAAAAGCCATGCTTCCTTCTGAGGGCACAGGAGCCTGTTTGTGAATCACTTCTTCAAGCATTACTGATCTTCATAGAGGGGAGATAGGCCATTTCATTTAGAAACATTTTGCTTGACCCCAAAGCGGGAAAAACCAGTGCGTTTTCATATTGCCCCCGCTTAGTTTTCGTATTTTTACAGGTACTAATTAATTAGGGATATTGTGTATGTGTGCGCATGTGTGCTTTGGGGGTAGTGAGGAATACTAACTATGTATACAGCCTTTTATGCTATCCATGATTTGGAGGAAAGGTAAGATACTACCCCTTTTGATGATTAATTGAGCAGCCAGAAAATGGAGACTTGTTTAGGAATGTCCATGGTGTGGGGAACCAGTGAAATTTTATGAATGTGGTAGTAGCAGTTTTGGCCATCCTGGGTTTCCAACTCTCCATGCATCAATATGTGTCTGAACACTGTGAACTACTTCCAGCTACCACAGGAGCCAGAAATCAATGACATTGTGTGTGTGTGCGTGTGTGTGTGCATGTGTGTGTGAGTGTGTGTACACGTCTGTGTGACCCCATGTCTTTGAAAACAAAAGTGTTGTAGAATGTCTTCCCTTTTTTTCTCATTTTCAATACATTGTGTTCAAACCTGGAATCTCCCCTCCTGTTACTCCTTTATAGACCCAGCCATAGTTAAGGATACTTCAGCCACCAATGTTTCCATATTCATTGTTCACCGCCTGACTTTTATCCAGGTGCTGTTCTAAAATTCAGGGCCAGATCGTCCTCTGCACACAAAGTGGGGAGAAAAAGCTACTTAGCAGTTTGATTCCTTTCCCACTTTATTAACTGGACATCAGTTTGATTAAAGGTCACCAAGTGCCCACCTGCTGAGTCCTGGGGTCTGTGCTGCACCCTGTGGTTTCAGATGTGACTGCAGCCTGGGCCCTGGCCTTGCGGAGTTTGCAGTTCTCTGGGTACTAAAGTACACTATGGCAGTGAAATCATGACTGCCTTACAAATATTAAATGAACATGTACCAATGATTTTATTTAACTCTTTAATTAATGAGGGAATCAGTAAGAAGGTAAAACTGGTTCAAAAAAGAATTTGCTTTATAAATATTTATTTATATTTCCTACTGGACAAAAATTCATTTGCATTGTTTATAGAGAAGAATTATTTGCATTGTTATCAGTTTCCTACAATTTATGTTCTGTCCCTACCACATTGTAAAATAGCTTAGTCAAAGGCAATTAAGGTTCACACCCCTGTAGAATCAAATAACCCAGGGGACTCTGGAGAGGATCCTCTGGTCCGTGCCCAGCAATCCATTGAAAGGATCTGCAGTAACCTCTATGCCCATTTCCAAGTTTTTGACTTTTTTTTCACATTTTTTTCTTCCAGGATGTGGATGACAGATGTTTAAGCAGCTATTCTTTAGGTGGGTTGGGGAGTTTGGGGACAGGGATTCACAAAGCTCCTAAGAAACACATCAGGTCTTTTCAATATCCTCCAATATCCCAGCTGCAATTTTCCATTTCAGGTTCTCATTATCTCTCAATTTAGATGAGCTCCCATCCAGTTCCCTGGCTTTCATTGAGCAATTTCTCCCTGTGCTGCTCCCAGCGCATATGAATTACCTGGAAGAAAATGCAGATTCTGCATCGGAAGGAGAATCTGCATTTTCAAACAAGCTCCCAAAGGAGGTTCATGCTTGTGGTCTTTGAATACCAAAGATTTATCCATATGCAAGTTTTTTAATGCCTACCATGTGCCAGGTGCTCAATAAACATGGGAGAAAGGGAAAGGGAAGGAGGTTGACAAAGTCTGAAGTAACCAGGAATGAAATCAGATGGGTATGGATTCACGTAGTGAAGTATGATAGATAATCACCATATTTATTATTTAGTCCCCACAAAGCTAAAAATGGTTATCACCTTCTCAGAATTAAAAATACTTTCAAAAAGATTTTTGAGCCATTTGATTATCTGGTTAATGCCTTGCTGTAGAGGCTGTGCTTCTGTGTGATTATCTGACATCACCCTTAACTTTTAAGGCCAATAGTAATGACCTCAGAGGCCTGAAAGATAAAAGAATCAGCCAGCTTAACTGCCATAAGAGCATTTATCTCTGATAGGCAATGTGAAAATACTCTTTATCATGAAATTAAAATGCTTATTAACAGCTGATGTTTCCCAACTTTTTGGTGCTTTCTAGTGCTGACCACTGCAAATCTATTAGAAATATGGTATAATGAAATATACAGGGTGGGGCAAAAGTAGGTTTACAGTTGTGAGTATGCAAAACACAGAATTTATTCTTGCATTATTTATCAATTATATTATTTTCTATACAAACAACTATAAACCTACTTGTGCCTCACCCTGTAGATAGACTTCAAAGGGAAAAACTCAAGAGTAACCAGCAGACTGAATTTTTTTCCCCGGAAGTTTTATTCTCATATTAGCCTCTTAAAACTGGAGACAGATCCATAAACCAGCAATTATTCTACAGAGTGACTAATACTTTAATAGCAGGATATGTAGGGAGTTGTGGAAACATAGCAAAGGGGCACCTAATTCATCTTAGGGTTACAAAAAAGTCTCTTTTATGAAAGACACTTAGGCTGAATCTGGAACCTGACAGCCAGGTGGACCGAGAGTGTGAGGGCCCAGGGTGTGTGCATAGCACATGCAGAAGCAGGGAGGCAGGCCAGGTGTCTAACAAAGGAGTGTGACAGAGATGGGAGGATGGGTGGAAGGGGAAAGTACAAATTAAGGGATAAAACACTGAGGTAAACCCAGGTGCGACCCTGATTAGAAAACATTGGGCAATTTTTAATAAGAAAATGCTCATAGTCACTTCATAATACTGTACCAATTTTCCGAATTCTTACTGCGGAACAAGCACATCTGCACCCTCTAGTTTCTAAACTGCACCCATGTTCAGAGCTCTGCCTAAACATGTTCACAGAGCGTAGTTGGAATTCTTAAGTGCGTCTGATGCAATTTTTATGAGCACTGTTAATTTCTTTCCACATGAAGAGCTTTAATAATGCTGCAGTCTAAACCATTTAGTTTATATTGTTTTCTGTTTTTCAGTGATTTTTCCAGTAATGCAAAATTCAGTTTAGATATTGAAAACAGATAGATATTAAAAACAGTTAGGTATTGAAAACAGTTAAATATAGAAAAATGACCATTCCCAGTATACCTCGGTAGCTATTCAGAGAGTTACCACCCTAATCTTGGTTAATATAAAGTCACTTCTGACAGATGTTGACTGGACCTACCAATTGTGCCCTAATTTTTTTACATTTAATTTGAATGTCAGTATAGCAGTCATACATCGGCCTGCCAGTTTCAGAAAGTTCAGAAATGAGGGTGAAATTGGGAATCTTCAAAACTATATACTTCTTTTAAGCTAATGGGATTCTGTCTACTATTATTGGTTAAAATGTTAGAAAGTCTCTTTCCTACTTACTTTTTAAATTGCATATTTGCAGTTGCCTACTCCTAAGAATGCTGTTTCTCTTTCTGAAAACAGTCAGCTAGCTACAATCTGCTCATGAGCTTATGCTCTAGGTCTAGGGGTAAAGAACAATAAAATTTGGTTTTTAGACAATTCAAGCAAACATATATTTTCTTCCTAACAGTAAATTAGAATATTTATAAACTGAGTGACCACAAGCAAGAGAGAAAAATCTACCAGTTTGTGAGGGAAAGAAAGATGGAACAGTGTTGCTTTCTCTCTCCTTGTAGGCTCCATAACAGAAATGTTGAGGATTTTTCTTTCTTTGTATTACGTAGAGATGAAAGTCATAGCCGAGGGGAAAAATGGTACATGAAATCGTTGTTCTCTTTTTTTGTTATTTTTTGAGACAAAAAAAAATTTCTTATAAGCATTAGGTTTATTTCTGCTGTCTTTTTGGAGGTCCATTCTCCTAACATATATTGGTAAGGAGAGAGGTAGAGAGTGTGAGGAAGGCAAAATTTATTCTGACTGTAATGGTTGCATTGGGTCTCTCACAAACATAAGGCTAAATTATGGGCCTCTCCATGGCCTGAACGTAATGTTCAGTTGTATGATGGATTTTATCTTATACAAGCCGCTCAGGTCCCCAAAATGAGATAAGAAACCATTGCAGCTGAAGTTCACTGAGGGCTGAACTTAGACTGAAATTCCAGAGTTAACAAAATCGTATGAGCCAGCTAAGATGCTGAACAAGTGTGTTCTGTCCCTGTGGGTTGAGATTTTTAAGAAAATGTGAGTCTTTCACTCGCAGGGTGCCCTGTGGGCATTCCCCAGGCCAGTTATCTCCTCTGGCAAAAGTACCAGGGAAGAGGGGGCAGGTGTGCACAGAAAAAGAGCATTGATCCCCCAGCCCAGACTGCCTCTGCCACCGCAGGGGAGGGCCTGGATGGTGGCAGAGCGATAGCACCTTGATCATAGCTGCTTCTCTCCTGGAGAAGGCAGAGCACACTCCACGCGCACTGGTTAGGCTGATTACCCCTTCATGCAGTGTGTGTACCTCCCGGGCAAGCAACAGCCACAGCAGTGCAGTTGTACCCTGTCTGGGAGGGGGCCTCTGGGAACAAAGGTACTCACAATATTTCTACAGCACTCTGTTCACAAAGCACTCCACAAATGCAGGTTTTGCGTGATGGGTAAAATTCTAACAATAGTTGACTCCAAAACATCTGGAGAAAAAAATAAAATAAAACTCCTTTACAAAATATGAATCATCCTCTATCTGTTCATCTGGAGTGTATATATGTATGTGTCTATGTGTGTATATGTGTATATAGGATGAGTACACAGTATATACACACTATATAATAACATATGCTGCATGCATACACACACATGCACAACGCATGAGGATGTCTCTGATATTCCTCAGTGGAGGGAACATAGTAGGGGCTCAGTAGTTGTCAAATGAGTAAGAATCTGAATCTTCTAATTTTGCTCCTTATTTTTAGAATTCAGACTCTATCCAGTTTACTTGAAAAACGTAGAATATTTTTCTTAAATCACGTTTTCCAGGGGTAGAAAAATACCAGTGAAAGTCCCCTCCTTGTAAGCTTGCCTGGAAAATATGAATGAGCCTTCAGCAGTAGGGCCGATTAATGTTGTAATAACTGACATATAACTTCCAGTTCTAATTAACTTAATCACCTTCAAACGTGCTTTTTCTCCACCTCCAAGCCATACAACACAGGTCTGTTCCAGCAACCATTTCCAAACAGGCAAGTCTATTTCTTTTCTTTGAAATAAACTTTATCACACATTCACCAGCAGAACCTCATTCCCCACTCCCCTCCCCCTCCCCCACCACATACATGCCTTAAACCAGGTTAAATAGGTTTTCAGAGCCTTCCCAGGCAAATACTGACTACCCAGGTCCTCTTTTGTTGAAAACAAGGGAATATTCTATTTTTCAGCCTAATAAAATGTTATACTAAACCTAAAATGAAAATAGTTTTGAACTGTAGTAGAACAGGACTTGACTTCCTGCTACGACCTCAAGAACAATATCTTATATTACAACTGGTTTTAAAGTAATTTAATCTGTTGTCCACAGTTTGACACTAACCCAGCTGATTCTGTAAGTCAAAAAACTGGTATTGCTGGATAATTACTTCTGATGAAAGAGTAAAGAAATGAATGGGGCTAATGGTTTTTTACCTAGACTTAAGAAAGAGAAATCGAGGTTTGGAGGAAGAATGAAATTGTGTCAAATTACAAAGAATGCCCAGGACGGGTGTAAAACTGGGCTCAGCAATTGGCAGATGAGAAGGATGGATGTCCCTTTGTTTCCCGTGTGTCTAGGATGCCAGGGAGTTTGGTGGGAAAGGAGAAGCTAAGTGATGACAGAACGGTTAGTCTCGGGAGAACCAATCTGTCAAATTCGGAAAACGAGCCCATCAGGTTGGGCCGCGCTCTGCCTTTTGAGAGGAGCCCACGCCGAGCGTGTTTTCTTGCCGTGGCGTGATTTGTCCTTGGCGGTTTTCCGTTTCCAGACGACAGCAAGTTCTCGGAGGCCATCACGGTGCTGCTGTCCTGGATCGAGCGAGGCGAAGTGAACCGGCGATCGGCCAACCAGTTCTACTCCATGGTGCAGTCGGCCAACAGCCACGTCCGCCGGCTGATGAACGAGAAAGCCACGCACGAGCAGGAGATGGAGGAGGCCAAGGAGAACTTTAAAAATGCCCTCACCGGAATCCTCACCCAATGTAAGTAAGATTTCGGGGGCCATCTGTCTTGTCGTGATTTTCCCTTTTCTTTTGTATTCGTTTTATTCTTTTTCATTTGGGGGTAAGTAGTTCAATGGTTTCCCATTTTGCTCCATATCGAATGGCGAGCGTCACAACCTAGTTCATGTTCTGTGGCAACTTGGCGGAACACGGACCTGCCCTGAGAGCTTACTTCTCAAGGTGAGCAACGTTTCTGTAGCTTTTCCTCAGGACACCCAGCCCCCCCCCCCCCCCCCCCCCCCCCCCCCGCCCCGGGCCTGCGGGCTGTCACCCCCCGCGTGTCCTCCTAGTGCTGACAGTAGGAAGAGACCCCGAGCACATTGTCCTTGGGCTCTGTTTAGGAAGAAGGTACCGTACGGTCAGAAAACACTCCTCCTCAGGATCCTTTATTTGAGGTGAGCTTTTGACTGTCAACACGGGCAACTCAGGAGCAGAGACTTTTCTGCAGTAGTTGTTTCTTGTCCTTTCTTCACTTGGAAAGCAAACTGCCTTAACCACTTACTGCTGGTGATGTTTCATGTCCGTAGCCTAAAGTGATGAAGGAGTGTAAATGGGGCTTTCTCATAGAACAATCGTCAGGGTAATTACCCAAGGCTCTATTCAAAAAAAGGGGCGTATATTTTTTTATGGGCACTATATCTGTGTCTGTAGTTACTGTCACAGCGGCATAATGCACCCCAGCTGCTGATGTCTCCTTGCTGGGTAAAAGCCACGGAATGACATGGTAACAATGCTGTGCTCCGGTCCACACCAGGTGCAGGGTCTCACACGGGAGGGTGACATGTGTAATTTACATATTCATTCTGGAAATAAGTGTTAACTGTCAATGCCATAATGTGCTAAATGCCTAGCACCTCTTTCATCAGTGTAAACCAAAGGGATAATAAATCTGTTAGGATGGGAAGAGAGAAGGGCAGGAAAAACCAGAATCTTATGTGTAAATGTGTTTTATATGACTTTGTTGTCAAAAGATCGTTTTTGTAGCAGCATAAAATATTATCTCAGAAACTCCCAAACTCTGGTAAGTGACCAAATATCCAGTATGAGACCAACCTGGGACACCTGTCCTTTTACAAAAGGAATAGGAAAACAGAGCTGCTGTGTCATACAGGCCACTATCAGACCACCTTAGCCAGATTCCCCAGTCGTGGGGAATGGTCCTTTACCCAGCTGTGAATGTCCAGCAGTTCCGAGGGTAGGGTCACTAGGGATAGGATAAAGAACACTAATATTGATACCACCTTTCAAAGGAGGGAAGCAAAGAATGCATTAGTGGGTAGAGGAAGGAAAGGGTGAATTAGTGATGGAGAGAAAAGAGAGAGGGAAAAGCCACACAATTCTAATAATACAGTTCCTGTAAAGTTATGGCAAGAAGCCAAATGCCTGAATAATAGAATGATCACTGGCATCCATTCTAAGTAAATTGTCATTCCTGTGCAGTTTACAGTCCCTCCTGGCAGGGAAGACTGAACCCTTGACTCTAACAATGAAGACCAAGGCAGCCAAGTATTAGGAAAGGGGGGGAGTTTAGTTTTCTTTGGCAATATCTGTTGAAAGAAGCACCTATTAAAACAAGGCCGCAACACGTGGCTGAAAGAATGTGGTGTGCCCGCCTAACATGCTACAGGTATAGGCTGATCTAGTTGAAAGCACTGAGAGCCAAAGTAATCTAGTGTGTGAAGATCCAAACCTCAGCGTTTCATTACTGAGAAAAGCCAAAATTGGAAAATGAGGTGGAGATCTGCAGCAATAATGGATAATGGGCTTCCTGACGGCCTGAGCATCTGGCCACAGGCAGCACTGAAGCCCACAGGCCTCTTCCCCTGGAGTCTGCACCTGTAGGTGCACGGGAAGGGCCCAGTGGGAATGAGCGTCTCTCCAGGCCGGTGCTTCACTCTGTGGCTGAGAGGGAGAGAATGAAGGGCTGGAGCTGGACCAGGAATTCTGGAGGGAAATCCCATCTCATGGAAGCCACAGGAGTGGAGATTACTCTCATAGATGCATCAACTGTAAAATATCAAAAACTGACTTCTTGCTTTTAATTTTCAAACCTGTTCCTCTCTGGATCTACCTTCCCATTTTATTAAATTCTCAAGCCAAAATTTTATAATTTTTATGCCCACCATCTCCCACCACTAGCCCCACGTCTAGACTGTCAGGGAGTCCCAATATTTCCACCTTCAAATAGGCCCACTTTTCTCCATTTTAACTGCCACCACTCAGTGCAGGTGCCTGAACACGATAACAGCGGGTGTGTCAATTAGATACCGCGTCAGCCTGTGAGGAACAGAAGACCATACCAAGCTATCTTAAATAAATGGAGTTTTTCTTGTCACACACACAGTAAAATCCAGAGTCCGGTGTTTGTCAGCACCAGTTCAGTGGTTCAAGGCTGTCAAGCCTGAGTTTCTCTGCAGTTGCTTTTCCTAGATGATTGTCTAAGGTGACTGCTATTGCTCCTGCCATCACACACACACACACGCACACACACACTGGAATCACATAAGAAAAAGAGGAAAAAAGGAAAACTTTAGAGCAAGAAAGCAAAGCTTGCCCAAAGAGCTCCAGCAGACTTTCACTTATGTCTCACTGCAGAATTATTACATGTGGCCTTGACTATCTTCAAAGAAAATGGGAAATACACTTTTTTGACTGGGCCCTTTGCTCTCCAGAATTAAATTGGAGTTCTCATAGTAAGGAGGAAGGGGAGAACGGCTAATGGGGGCATTTGGCAGTTTCTGCTATACACGTTAGGGTGGGCAAAAGTAGGGTTACAGTTGTGAGTACATGAAACACAGCTCATTCTTGTATTATGCATTTTCCCACACGAACAACTGTAAATTCTACTTTTGCCCACCCC
This sequence comes from Miniopterus schreibersii, assembly GCF_964146895.1. Lineage (NCBI taxonomy): Eukaryota > Metazoa > Chordata > Mammalia > Chiroptera > Miniopteridae > Miniopterus > Miniopterus schreibersii. The sequence goes on along the minus strand of NC_138102.1, from coordinate 72,198,005 downwards.
TGTGCTTCCTTCCTTTTCACTTTTACCCCAGTGCAGGCAACTTTTCACACATTATCTGATGTAGTTCAGATCATACATTCCCCACTGAAATTCCTGAGTAGCTTCCCATTTCACGGTTAAGTAATATTCTCTCTCCCTAACTTAAAAAGCTCTCCATGCCTGCTTCTTCCACGTCGGGCTTCCCTGCCTCGCTATGCGTCATCCTTCCTGCTGAGCCCTTCACAGCTGCCTCCCACCTCGGAGCCTTTGCACATCTGTTCCCTCTGCCTGATGTGCTCTTCCCCCCACTCTTTGCAGGCTTGAGCCTTCCTCCTCCTTTAGGTCTTGGCTGAAAGGTCACTCATTTAGAGAGGTCTTTCTGATCCACCCTCTTCTGTGGGTTCGCCATCACTGCATCTTACTGGGTCCCTTGGAACACTTATCAAAGTGTGTAATGATTTAGTGATATGTCTGATTATTTTAACAAGCATCACAAAGGAAATGACATGTTTCTCTTAGTCATCAGTCTATATCAAGTGTCTGGAACATAGAAATGCAACAGATGCTTGGTGCCGAGGGAGGGAATGAGTGAGTAAATTGGAGGGAAGGCAGAAAGGAAGCCTGAAACAGTGAGGTCAGGAGTTTCCAGGAACCTTGAGAAGCAGTTTGGCTTTGGTGTTAGAACTGTCTACAGATAATGAGGTTTTCTTCTTGCATGTGTAATCAAGCAAATCATAAAAGGAGCTTGCTAGCTATGCTTTCATTGGAAATTGCTATACTTTACCAGACACTTGGTAGCAGGCTAGGAAATATGAGGAGAGTTGGAGTGGAAGAGTCAACAGAAAAACTCATTTATACATATCCCCAACTGTAACTAACTGCCCAACAACCTTCACATTTCTCATATTCCAATTACTATTTGGGAGATCCCAAGTAGCGCTATAATTTGATTCTGGGAAGTATTTCAGCAGCCAGTGGATACCAACAGAGATTATAAAAATTTTAGCCTATTTCAACAACCTTCACTCCCAGCCATGGAGTGCCTGAGCAGCCCTCCTGTGAGTCCTTGATAGCCAAGGCCCTTCAGGACGACCTGAAGATGGGAGATACCTTAAATGTAAGCCTGAGCTGGAGTGAAGCCCGTGAGGTGGAACAGGAAGATCATGTATCTCACCGAGTAACCTCGGGATGTTTCATTCTCTTCTGTGTGCTTTTATAAAGTTGACTACTCCCCAGATGCAAAGGGCGACCAAATCCTAACATTCATCATAAAAATATTAGCAGTAACCTGGCTAAATTGTACTTAGATGTTCATTTCATCATCCTTTGAATTTTAACTATTTCTCATGTCACATTTGGTGTAGTTACATTTATTTGTCTCAACCATATTTTTTGCTATCTCCAGCTCAGTTCAGTGTAGTAGGGTGACTTTGGTATCAGTGCACAGAGTTGCTGTTAAAATAGTAACTGCTGTGTCCACGGTGGTTGACATGCTCGCTGTATTTTGGTTGACATGCTCGCTGTATTTCCCAAAAACAGAACCAGTCATACCCCCATTTATCTGCATTATATTCCTGCAAACTCCATAGGAATCCCATTTTGTCTTTCTCATTTAGAATTAGGTTAGGGCTGTTAAGCACCAAAATTCAGGAATGGCATCTCAGCTCTCTTTCTCCCCGGGGGCTGGCAATCTCCTGGTTATTCAGAAGTAGCCCCGAGTGCTCCCTCCACATAAAAGCCCCACAGTGTCAATGCTCTTCTCCATAGCTTCCCATGGCAGCCTGTCCATCAGAAAGCCAAGAGTGTCGGGAAACTGTTCCGAGGCAGTTTGGAAGCAGGCATATTGATGAACTAGCTTATTACACTAAGTGTGGCTGGCCTGGTGTCCTGAATGGAGGGTTCATTTAGCAACTTCCCGGAAATATCAGGTACATTGCAGAGCTCCAAACACAGTAAAAGTACTGGTCCCTATATAGATTTTTGTTGGAAATAGTCAATTAGTTGAGCAGGAAAGGGGAATTGCATTGTGTTAGTCCATTAAGCTGGATTAGGTGCACCATATCCTTCCCTTGCTTGTCATATTTGTCCTGCTTTCATATTTGAGCAAGTAGCATTTGCTCAAAGAGAAAAAACTTAAGAACCATTAATAATAACATAAAGAAAAAAGTGCGATTTATTTCAATGTCTACATCAAAGCTCAGCAATTACCTTCTAGCTGTGTTGGTGGTTTGTTCTACCAACATTTATTTAAGTTCTAACATTTTTTCATATCTCTGGCCTTTACCCCAAGATCAGCTATTAAATATAATCAAATAGGCATTATTTCCATCTGAGCTTTGGATTAATGCATCAAGGGGCAACCACTGAACCCCCAACCAAGAGTTTAGGGGGGTATAGCCTCCATTCACTTCTGTTGGGATCATTTTTTGCTTCTGACTGTGGATGTGCAGTTATCAAAGATGTTAGATAAGGACATCACCTATCTTGGTGTGGCACCTGGGTAGATCTCATTTGCTAGATATTTAAGAATGAGAAAAAAATTCTAGCATATATGAATCATCTCATTCATATGCTATCATAATCTTATATCATCCTTGCCTCGTGTTTATGTCATTTCTCAAACTGTCCATTGACAGAAACTTCCCCAGGTTTCCCAACTGAAAGACATAATGGGTTTTGATTTTCTTTGCTTTTAAAAAATGTATGCTCCTGACCCCAAATTTCATAATGAGGTTATTATATACCCTTTGTTACTTGTGAAATAAAACATATCTCCAGTGGAAAGAGTCCCCCTGTTTTTGTGTGTCCCCTTGCAGTGTAGGAAGAGCTTAAGCAGAATTAAACCTATGGTAAAACAAAGTACAGCATTTCAAATGAGTTTTAAAATTAAAGACTATAAAGACTATAGATTATTAAAATAGTCTTAAAACAACACCTAATTCAAATATGGCTTTTAATAAAATTGTTTCTCTTTATTCTAAAAAATATATATATGCTTCCTAGGGACTCATAGGCCTGTCCACTTTCAATTTCTCAGTTATGAGCAAAGCTCATCATTGCAAAGCTCAGAGAGAAGTTGTTTATAGAGCTCAGGAAACATGTACCACAGCATTCAATTATTAATATGCATGCCAAGATGATCAATTGTGCATGCCTTGTTACAACATGCACACATCTAATGAAAATTTAAACACTCCATGATATTCCCACTTTGGTACTTTGCCAACATGCTTCCAGTGAGAGACATGACAGAGAAAGAAGCAAAGTGGGGAAAAGGCCAACGGGAATGCGCATGGCAGTGGAAAAGGGTTTATTAATATTAATTTAAGAATACATGCCATAAATATAATGAACAGGAATGAGAAGTAGGAATTGTAGAATATCAGAACTAGAGGGAGCCTGAGGCACTTGTTGGTTCCAACCTCTCATTTCACAGAGGTGGAAACAGACTCAGGGAGCAGACAGGATACACCGTGGTCATATAGCCATTTATGGGCAAATGAGAACCCAAGACTGGTGGCTTCTTGTACAGTTAGTAAACACACACTACCGTGTGTGTGTGTGTTTATGAAAAAATGATCGGAGGAGGATATTCTAACTGTAAGTGTATAGTTTTCAGGCAGAGTTGCAGAAGCGTGCTGGCGTCACACTGAGATCAATGCTGCTATCTGGTTAGAAAACAAAGCATTTGCCTCTAGTACTAACCCCTCCTCCCCAGGCCAGAATTCAAGCCCAGCTTCTATCACACTATATCCAAAAGACCTCTTCTGTTTAGTGTAACTCATGACCATCTCCCTCTCTCCTGCCTTCTGCAGCACCTGTTAATACTGTCTACTTTAGCATTTAGTTATTTTCTAGGCATCAGTTTTTTTGTATTTTTTTATTTATTTATCTTTATTGTTGAAAATATTACAGATATCCCCCCTTGATACCCTCTACCATGCTCCCTCCCCCCAAGGCCTTCACCACACTATTGTCTGTGTCCATGGGTATGCATATATGCACATGAGTTCTTTGATTAATCTCTCCCAACCCACACCCACACCCACACCCCCGCCTTCCCACTGAGATTCATCCATCTGTTCCACGCTTCTGTGTCTCTGGATCTATTTTGTTCCTCAGTCTGTTTTGTTTATTAATTTCCGCATATGAGTGAGACCATGTAAAACTGAATCAGGAAGAATCAGAAAACCTGAATAGGCTAATAACAACTGATGAAATCGAAGCAGTAACAAAAAAACTCCCAGCAAACAAAAGCCCTGGTCCAGATGGCTTCACAGGGGAGCTTTCTAATTCTTTAAGCTGTAGGGTTAGATAGTTTACTAAAAATGTTTCTTGCTTTTTGAGGTACGCCTGTAGTGCTATGAACTTCCCTCTTGGGACTGCTTTCTCTGTGTCCCATAGATTTGGGGTTGTTGTGTGTTCATTTTCATTTGTTTCCAGGAAGTTTTTGATTTCTTTCTTGATCTTATTAGTAACCCATTCATTGTTTAATAACATGCTTTTTAGCTTCCATGTGTTTGAGTGTTTTTACTGTAGTTGATTTCTAATTTCATACCATTGTGATCTGAGATGCTTGATATGATTTCAGTCTTCTTGAACTTGTAGAGAGTGGTATTGTGTCCTAACATGTGGTCTATCTTTGAGAATGACCCATGTGCACTTGAGAGGAATGTATATTCTGTAGCTTTGGGGTGAAATGTTCTGTAAATATCAATTAAATCCGTCTGATCCAGTGTGCCATTTAGTCACTGTTTCTGTGTTGACTTTTGGTCTGGAAGATCTATCTAGTGAAGTCAGTGGGTTGTTAAAGTCCCCGACTAAAACTATTGCTGTTGATCTCTCCCTTAAAGTCCTTAAGGTTATTATTGATAGGTCCTTATTTATTGCCATTTTAATCACTTATGCCTATGTTTCTCTATTTCTTATTATTATTACAGCAGTCCCTTTAACATTTCCTGAAATGCTGGTTTGGTGGTGATAAACTCCTTTTGCCTTTTTTTGTCTGGGAAGCTCTTGGTTTCACCATCTATTCTGAATGATAGCCTTGATGGATAGAGTAGTCTTGGTTTTAGATCTTTGTTTTGCGTTACCTTGAATACTTCATGCCATTCCCTTCTAAAGTTTCTGATGAGAAGTCGGCTGACAACCTTATGGGAGCTCCTTTGTAGGTAACAGATTGCTTTTTCGCTTGCTGCCTTTAAGCTTCTCTCTTTGTCTTGAATTTTTGGCATTTTAATTATGATGTGTCTGGGTGTGGGCTTCTTTGGATTCTTCTTGCTTGGGACTCTCTGTGCCTCCTGAACTTGTGTGACTTTTTCCTTGACCAGGTTAGGGAAGTTTTCTGCCATTATTTCTTCAAACAGATTTTCTAACCCTTGCTTACTTTTGACTTCCTCTGATCTTCCTATGATGCGAATATGGTTACGTTTCATGTTGTCCCACAGCTCCTTTAGTCTGTCCTTCTGTTTTAAAATTGTTTTTCTTTTGGAATGTCTGTTTGAGTGATTTCTTTCTACCCTGCCTTCTAATTTGCTGATCTGATCCTCAGCTTCATCTAATCTGCTGTTTATTCCATCCAATGTATTCTTTATTTCTGCCATGTCATTCTTAATTTCTGTCACAGTTTCCGTATTTTTTTTCATGCTACTGAGCATCCTTATAATCAATATTCTGAACTCCATATCTAATAGATTGCTTATCTCTGTTTCATTTAGCTCTTTTTCTGAAGACTTCTCTTGTTTTTCCATTTGGGGCTTGTTGTTTGTGTGTGTGTGTGTGTGTGTGTTCCCATTTTGACTGCCTGTTTGGGTTTGTTTCTATGTATTAGGTAGATCTGCTAGGACTCTCAGTCTTTTTAGAAGGTCTCTGGTACAAGCCAGTGTCAGACACTGTTTGTGACTGGCCTTGAGTACCCAGTTTGGAGCTATCAACAACCCACAGCTTGTCCCCTCTGTTGGGGCTGCGTACGTTTGGACAGGACCAAGATGTACACTAAAGTCTGCTTTTCCAAGGCCTTGGTGCAGAAGTAGATGAGGCAAAGACTCAAAGCACTCTAAAGTCTGCCTTTGCCTGTAAGTTGATTAATCTGATTCTCTTAATGAACCTCAGGCTATAGAAACTCCACACAGTGGGGCAGCTGATTGTTATCAGGCTTTCAAACTCCACAGGGTGAGGTGAGAGGTTTTCCAGCAGGGTGGGTCAGTTTCTTTCCCCTCAGGCAAAAGCTGCTTAGAAGGTAAATGTCTGCCTCTGCAGTATGGGGGAATGAGTCCGCACAGGAATCCAGAGAGGTGCCCTCTGAGCTCTATTTCCAGAGCCCACAATCCTAGATTCTCCTCACACAGCTCTAGTCCACTCTGCCCTCCCTCTGCGGGAGCCCAAGGTGAATGGCTTCATGTGAAACTTAGTGTGTTGGCTCTTTAATAGGGTGCCTACATTTCCAGCCACTCTCCCTGGAAGACAGAAACCCTGCTGCTTTTCACAGCCAGATGTTATAGGGGCACCTTTCTCAGTTCTGGTGCTCTTGTCTGGGAACCCCAGCCTGGGGTTTAGGCCCCAGAGTCCTCAATGGAACCCCCCCACAGCTGAGCTATCCCTCTGGACCTTCAGCTGCTGCCTGTGGGAGCCCAGCCAGCCCTCTCACGCCTCTGCGCTTTCTATCAGTCTCTATGTGGTCTCCACTTTCCCTCCTTGGTTATGAGGGTGCTCTCCAGCTCGCCTTCAGTTGTAGTTGATTATTCAGGATGTTTTTTCTATAATTTAGTTGAAATTCCAGTTTGGTCCCCAGAGAGTATCAGTGTAGCTTCCACGCAATCCGCTGCCATCTTTAATGTCCATCAGATTTTTGTTTATTGGTTTTCCTCTGGTGAGATTTCCAGCCTAATAGAGACAGAGGCCATTTACTGTTCTCATTTCCCACCTCACTGCACCACTCCCAGCTCTGGCATAATTCTTGTAAAGTACCTCATACAAATACTGGTTGTTAATCAAATGTTATAGATGGAAATGACTTGGTATTGGAAATTGAGCTGAAACCTTGTAACTACAAAGCATATTCTCAATGTCGGTTTTTTGAGGAAACCATAATCCCAACTGGCTTTGTGCTAATATACCATCTCCCCTAAAGTAGAATACGTAGAATATACTTCAGCTGAGAATTTTATAGTAGTTGTGTTACAGTACTGTTATTAATATCATTTAACCTGGAGATTGGGAATGTTAGAACCATCATGCAAATTTGGTTTAAGCATTTTTGATAGAAATTGGCATCAACCGCATTTTAGATCTTGAAAGTAGCAAATAGTGGAGAGACCGATTAGGCATGAAGAGACCCTAGTTCTCATCCCAGCTCCATCATTAATTAGCAAGGTGACTTTAGAAAAGTCTTTTAAGCTTCTAAGGTCTCAGTTTTCTCTTCTGTAGTGAAAAGGTTTGACCAGACAGTCCCCTAAGTTTTCTTTCCACTCTGAAAATTCTATAGTCCTCATCATATCAAAGACTTCAGTCCTTTAATATCTCTGAATATCTAGACAGAAGTATGGGCTGGGACCCAGCCATATCAGCCTCTCCTGTTTCTGCCTTGCTGTGGAGGTGGCATCTGTTGGACAGCACTGGGAATTTTAAACCACATTTTAATCCTGAGAGTGTGTGGGACACCTGCTGGTGCTACACACTAGCTAGAAGTCTTGTCAGAGAGGCCACATCTAGCACGGACCATCTCCTCTGTCACATCTTCGTCTTTCTTTCTTCTTTTCTTCCTTTCTTCCTTTCTCTTCCTTTCTCCTTCCTTCCTTCCTTCCTCCCTCCCTCCCTTCCTTCCTTCCTTCCTTCCTTCCTTCCTTCCTTCCTTCCTTCCTTCCTTCCTTCCTTCCTTCCTTCCTTCCTTCTTTCTTCTTTCTTTCTCTTTCTTTCTATCTTCACCTGAGTATATTTTTTCCATTGCTTTTTAGAGAGAGTTTAAAGGAAGGGAGGGAGAGAGACAGAGAGAGAAAAAGAAACACTGATGTGAGAGAGACACATAGATTGGTTGCCTCCCTCACACTCCCTGACCTAGGCCAAGGATCAAACCTGCAACCCAAGTATGTGCCCTTGACTGGGAATTGAACCCACAACCCTTCAGTGTGTGGGCCAATGCTCCAACCACTGAGCCACACCGGCCAGGGCCTCATCTCTTTTCTTGACTAAAATCGTAAAAGCCTCAGGTGTTTGAATGAATGATGAAATTCATTCACAAATATTTGTTGGGTCCCTATTAAGTGTCAGGTAGTGCGCTAGGTGGAGCAGTGAAATGTGAGGGCTTTCTGATCTCCGTGTTCACCATGACCCCCCGTCCAGGCAGATTGGTGTTCTCGGCCACATTTCTTCTGCCTAAGAAGCCCTTTCTGGAATCACTTACTTCTTAGGAACATCTCAGCTGAGCATTTTATTTCCATCAGGGGAAATTTGGCTCCTATGTCCCTGCTGTGGAAAAAGAACTTTATGAAGTGTTAAAATGTTTTCCTGTGTTTGTGGTCATCATTCATTCATCCATGGGAAAAAAGGCCCTTAACTGCATCATCCACTCGGCAGGTTTCCTTTTTCTCCCCAAAATCTTACTAGTCACTGTATTTGCCAGTGTCTTAAGTGCAGGAAGCATAATATTTACTAAAAATACCTCTTTGTTCTCAAGGAATAAATGTCCAGAGAAAATATTTTTCTATGAAAACTTCTAAACCAGGGCCCTACCTCCTTAGCTTCCTCTGCTGAGGCTTATTATTTAACAACAGTGATAAAAAAGGGCAGACTGGATTTTAGATTCAAGTGTATGCTAAGATGCCTCAGTATACTTTTGGAGAGAGGTATATGCCGGCCCTTGCCTCATCATAACATCAAGTGTTTGGCTTCTTGGTGGTACAAAATTCCATTTACCTTAAAGTTTTGGCCTTTCCCGCCTCCTTTGGTATCCTCACAGTTCCCTTACTGCACTTGCTTTAGTGTAATTCAGTCACGTGCAGGTTCCCCCCATCCAAAAACAGCATTCCTGTGAAGCCTTTTGTAAGCTCATATGGCATAAAGTGAAGGTGCAATTATCATTAATTTTTATGGAAAATTTTTTGAGGGTTCCCAGTCCCCCCAAGTAACCTACCAAATCGTAGTAAATACACTGAATTGCATCCAGTTTTATTCTAAGCGTAGCACTCCCACGAGCTCTCTTAGGCTTTTCTTATTATGTCTTAGGACACATCTTGCTAAGGGATGCACACAATACATAGAAATAAAGCACAGATGCTCACAGGCACTGTTCAAAGCTCTGGGGCTTGATGCTGAGGGCCAAGTGTGATTCTCAAGGAAGGAGCTTGGTGGAGCCACTGTGGGCACTGGTGATGTGCGCGGCCTCTCTGTCAGCTGCTGCCAAACAAATGCTGAATGTTATTTTCATGTTTCTTCATAAAAGCAAACATCCTATTCGGATTTCTTCCAGTTAGCAAACAGGTACTGATAGTAGGTCTTTCATAAAAGCAAAGTGTCATAAAGCAAACTTTCAAATAGCAGGGAATCCCTGTGTGTGGCTATATGTGCCCCAACCTCCCACCCCACAGGACTGCAGGGACCAGCAGTGTTTGGGGATCTTTTTATCCCCTGCATCTAGTACAGTGTCTGGCTTGTTATGCTTCACAGTGCTCATAAGACTTTGGCCTATAGAGTATAAATACATATACAAATGGTACAAACTCACTGGATTTGTGATTGCCAGAGACAGAGGGTGGGGGTGGGAGAAATGGTAATGGGGTCCAAAAGGTACAAACTTCCAGTTAGAAAATAAGTAAGTCCTGAGGATGGAATGTACAGCATGGTAACTAGTTAACAATGCCGTCTTGTATATTTGAAAGTTGCTAAGAGAGTAGATCTTTAAAGTTCTCATTACAAGAAAAATAATTGCAACGATACATGCAACGGATGTTAACTAGACTTTTTGTGGCTGTCATTTTGCAATATACATATATATCATGTTGTACACCTTAAACTTATACAATGTTATATGTCAATTTTATCTCAGTAAAACTGGAAAAAGTGTTTAAAAAAATAATCTGCTGGAACCTACCCCTAGAGTTTCTACTCAGTAGGTTTGGGGGTTGAGCATTTTCATTCTAGTAATTTCCCAAAAGATGATGATGATGCCAGTCCAGGAACCACATTTTAAAAACTACTATTTCAAATCATCAAGCCTAGTGCCTGGCCCAGAAAATCTAAGTAATTAGAAAGAGCCAATTGCTGTTATGAACTTTCATAGCACCATTAATGAACTTAGTGGCAACTCGAAGGAAAGCAGGGTCACCATTTTGAGGGTCTAAAAGGAGAAGAGATGCCCAGAAACCAGGTCTCTCCCCTTCCTGCCGGATAATCACTCTTAGCAGGGAGTCAGCTACTGATAAAGGGGTGTGGTGAGTCTGTGGACTTGCTTCTATGATTCATAATGGACCTGCAAATGCAGATGGCTCTGGTGCAGAGAGCTGGCTGTCACGCATCTCATGCCTGTTACCAACTGTTGACAAGGGGATAGGAAAACAATTTGAAAAACACTTGGTGGTTGTAAAATTGGAGTGCAATACAGTTCTCAAAAATTAAAAATTCAGATATTCTCCTATCCTTCCTACTGCTAAGAATTTCTTATAAAGATATTTATGTAAGTATGTCAGGAGATATGTATGAGGATGTTCACTGCAGCCTTGTTAATATACATATGAATCGATTTCCATGATATGGGAAGTGAAAAAAGCAAGGTGCAGCACGGTGTATACAATATAAGCACTTTTGTGTAAGTGGAAAACAGGTTGCACATAGAAAACTACGTGTACTAGATAGTACACATAGTTATGTAGATCATAACGTTTTCTCTGGACGGATATGCTAGAATCTGTAAATTACCTTCAAAGAGAGAAACTGGGTGGGAGGTGGGCAGTCAGGATGGGAAAGTAGACTTTGCTTTTCATTTTATTCCCTTTTTCTTACATATGTATGTTACTTTAATTAGCTGATATGGATAATTTAGGCAGGAGGATTTATTGAACTTAAAAAGCCTAATAAATGCAATATATTATAAGAAACTAGTAAAGTAATAGTATTCTCAGAGATTTTTGTTAGGTTACTGTCTAAAATATTTGAATATATGCATTAATAAGGGGGCCTACAGTGCCCTGAAATGTACTGGGATTTATACAAAGCTTAAAAAGTCACTGTCTAATATTTTTTCATTTATTTGAACAAAAACACCATTTCCTGCTTGCTTGAAATTTGCTAAAAAACATCCTAGTTCTTTTTTTATAATTTGATCAGCATGTTTTTCTTTCTTTCCCCATCACTTTCCCCAGAAGAACCACATCTCTGCCCTCCTGTGTCAGGACATCAGCAGTCCTGCTGTCGGTCCTCACGGGCGGTGTGGCTGTAATGGAGTCACAGTGTCTCGCAGTGCTTTTTACTCATCTCAAGTCCAAACCCCAGAATGCCCTTTTCCCCCTCAACTTGAAATTCCAGTCAGTGCCTCCTTAATGTATGGGTTTGACCATGTTAATTCCGTTTCCTGGGCTTCCTGCCAGACAGACTTGCAGGCTCCTCTGAGCTCGAGCCCAGGACCCAGAGCCTGCCTGAGTGAGTGAGCAGAAATCTCTCTGGGAATCTCTCATAGCAGTTTCCTCTTACCCGGTCCCTGTCGTGTTTGACACTAACCGCTCCTCCCTCTGGCTTCCTCTTGGTCCTCTGGGTGTCCTGAGAGCCCAAATCACTTACTGCATTCTCTCCATTATAATTCCTCAATTCAGGGCCAAGGCTCATCAGTTCCACCCAGCTTTTAGTATTTAAAAACAACAATAGCAAGCTAGGGTAGAGGAGGTCTACTCTTTCTTTGTTTCTTTTTAATTTATCTTTATTGTGAAAGTATTACAGATGTCTCCCTTTTTCCCCCCATTGACCCCCTCCATCTGACTCCCACCCTCTCCAGGCCTCCCCCCACCTCCCACTATTGTCTGTGTCCTTGGGTTATGCAGATATGCATATAAATTCTTTAGTTAATGTCTCCCTGCTCCCCCCTCTCCCTTCCCTCTGAGATTCGTCAGTCTGTTCTGTGCTTCTATGTGTCTGGATCTATTTTGTTTGTCAGTTTATTTTGTTCATTAGATTCCGCATTTAAGTGAGATCACGTGATACCTGTCTTTCTCTGACTGAGGTCTACTATTTCATTTGTTATATACTTTTGAAAATCTCTTATGAGCTATTCATAGAGGATTTGGAAAAAATGTTATCCCTTAAAAGAAAATGAAATTTCCTCTGAGCCCTACAGAGTTAAGGCTCTATCGTGAGCCCAGACAGCATTACAACCAAAAATTAAGCTTGGAGATCTGTTCCAGGTGCTCTATTTAGGCAGCCCTGCTGCCAGTAAGGACTTAATCCATTTCTCCAGATATTTGGGACACTAAATGGATTTAAGGCTCTTTCACAGCTGTTTGGCTGGAACAAAAGATGCGGGAGGTACAGGAACTATGAGAAGAAATGCAGTCAGGAGGACACGAAGGAGGCAGGGCCCTGTTTGTGTCCTCTGGAGGAACCTAACCTTTCTCTTCCGCTGCTTCTGATGCTTTTCGGCCCAGAGCTCAAGGTGCAGGAGCGTGGTGGAGCCCAGAAATGTGAGGTTTTGTGCTGGGTGCCCTGTTCCTTCCCAGGAAGCTTTTTAAAATGTTCTGTTCCTCAGTAAATGGATGTCCTGTCCTGAGCTGTACTTCCCAGAGAAGACTGAAGCCAAGTTCTTCTCAAGAATATATATAAAGTCCTCTCTCAAGTAAGGAGTATGCTCTGAACTCAGCACACACCCAGACATTTTGGGCTGGGGGAATACACAAAAAGGTGTTAAATTGCTTTGTCTTATGGATTTTTTTGGAATTTTGAAGAATATATACATGTATGTGTGTATGTGATATGTGTGCATGTGGGTGTATATGTCTCCTCACTTAAGGAGATTGTGAGTAACCGCTAGTAAAGTGTTACATTTATCAAACAAGGAGCCATTGGCCTGGGGCAGCTCTAAGGCTGTGGTGGTGGATGATGTGAGTAAACCAAAATCTAAGCCTATCACTGCCTCAAGTTTACACAATTGAAACTTAGGGACAACCAATCACAAGCAGTCAGCTAACTTTAAGCTATGGCCAACCAATAATTGCCTTCCTTCTACCTTTTCTCTATAAAAGCCACTCCCCAGCTCCAGTCAGTGGAGCATTCCCAACCACTTCCAGTTTGGCACTGCTCGATTCGAATCCCTTTTTGCAGGGATTTGAATCAAAATTTATCTTTATTGTTGAAAGTATTACAGATATCTCCCCTTTTCTCCCCATTGATCCCCTCCACCCTGCATCCACCCTCCCCCAGACCTTCACCACACTATTGTCTGTGTCCATGTCTGGGTTACGCATGTATGTGTATAAGCTCTTTGATTAATCTCTCCCCACCCAATCCCTCTCAGTTTATCTTTTAAGAGGTTTGCAGCTGCAAAGAGTGGTGACCAATTTCATCACAGCTCTGTTTATCTGTTCTTTATGTTCATTGATACCTACTGGGTATGTAGGAGGGACTCTATTATGACACCTGAGACTGACATTCAAGCAAATTTCTGAAAAGTCAATCACTAATTTTTTTTAATGATCCTCAAATAATTTAATTTAGATAAAACACTTAAAACATAAAATTAGGGGAGAAAGATTTGCAAGGTGTGAAGGGTAAATTTAAATTTTCTGACTGAGAACTCTCTCTCTTGATAATACAGAATGTTTTAGTATACTAACTGATACAGGCTCATGTGGGCCTTCAGCCACCACTCTGCAGACCACTAGTGGTGGTGAAGGCACTGGGGGATCTGAATTTGTTCTGCCTGCAGCACAACTTTCTATAAAGCTACATTTTTCAACAAATGCCAGTGCCATCCTCTGTACTATTTATCTCTTCTCTGAGCTTCTAAGTAGAGTTTCAGATACCCCACTTAGTAACTGCTTGTAGCTTCACTGTATATTGAATGAGCGAGTAGTACAAATTATACCGGAGAGGTGGTGAGTTGTAGTCGAATTCTTGGACATGTTTTTGGTGTTCTCTGCTGGAGACAGTGAAGAGTGTATGGTCTTTACCTGTGATGACAACTGTAGTGGTCATCCCATTTATGGTTTTTAAAATATGCTGTCTTTGAATCACATGCGTTAGGGCATAGGCTCTGAGGTGGTTTTTCTCTAGTGATGATGGATTCATGCTGACCCAAGCACTCTTTCTGAGTCCTTTTGTATGCCCAAGAACTTTCATTTGCAAGACAAAAGTAAAGTGGGCCATAGAAATACTGTGAGAGTACTTTTTAAATCTAAGCTGAGTTACACAGCTTTTGTTCTCTGGGGGTTCTTTTATTTGTTACTATGTGGGGGGAAAATATAAAACTTAATAAGAAAAGAAGTATAAATTTAATCACATTTAGTTTTGCTTTTAATTAATTTGCTTCTTGAAAAGAATACAATTACATGAAATGGAAATAGGCCCAGACAATTTAAGACATCATCTCTCTTGGAATTCTGACTTCTTTCGGAATCCCCAGTATGTATTTCAGCTCCATCTGGATGACCTTCAGGCATCTCCCGTTCAGCATGTCCAAGAACAAATTCCTTATCTTCTTTCTCAGACCTCCACCCTCACTCATCCTCTTGGGCTCTGATATACTTCCCAAGCCTGAGTCGTCCTGGTCTCCCTCCTCTCCTCCCTCAAAGCAAGTCAGCCACACTGTGTCCTGTCAACTTGCCCTATCAAATGACTCCTTCAAACCTTCATCATTTCTCCCAAGCAGATCCTACTCAGATCTACCTCCTCAGGCCTACAATATAAAGTTCACAATCTAACTTGACATATGTGGTCCTTCCTTATTCATTCCCAGCCACTATTAGCCCCATCCTCGCCACCTATGTTCACACTAAGTCCTTTCACATTCCATGCCAGCCTTGAACTGGCAATCCTGCCTTCTCAGCTGAGCAAGTATTGATTCACTATTTAAGACTCAACAAAAATATTGCCTTCTTTGGGTATGTTCCCTGACTCCACCTACTGAATTAGTTACTGTGTCCCCATAGGTGTCATCCATACCTCTCTTGCATAGGGTAATTACCTGCTTGTCTTTCTTTTTCCCTAGAGACTGTAACCTCATCAAGGACGTGTCTTAATCATATATTTCCAGCAATCAGTCAAGTGCCTGATAACCAGTAGACTCAGATGTTTGCTGAATGAATGAATTGAGCTTATGCCCTGGGATATGGTAATAGCATGTTCTAAGCAACTGAGGCACTTAACCTCAAACAGGGAATATCTGCAATAGTATGTGACTTGAATAAATATTAGGGGATCCAGTTTTACTCTTGAACATGTGCAGTTTTAGGCCATTGGGTCTTCTAAGTGCTTTCATTTCTATACTCCTCCATGTGCATTACTGGTCTCTCTTAGCTTCCCTCCACTCTACACACACATATATGAACACACAATTTTCTCTCTAGTGTATCTCCTCTATTAACAGCCTTCCCAGATTGACGGCAGAATTTTGGCCATCACGACCCAAATTCTCAACCTCAACTCTTACAGTCTCTTCCCCGCAGGCCGGGTGTCAGACATCATTGTTCTTATTCTTCTAAATGATGCCAGTCGAAGAGCTCTACTATTAAAAGCAACGGGGCCTGTTCTCTTTAAAAATCTCACAGTCACTGCCACCTCTACCTCTGCCAGATAGTCTCATCCGACAGTGGATTTTACCGTGGCCATTTGGGCTGACTGCTCTTGGTTGCCCGTGCAGAGGGCAGCTTGAAGCCCCCTGTGAACCCAGCCTGCATACGGATAAAACAACAGGAAACCCAGGCAATGGGCTGCACCAGTCTCCTCCGCCGGCCTTGCTGCAGTGCCGCCGAGCCCTGGGAGCTTGGTAGTCAGGTGGAAGTCAGCCCTCAGTGCAGCTCAGCCTGGCTCTTCTGGCAATTTTACTTCCTCCAGGTGAGGTCAGAAGAGGAAAGCCCCTGGCACTCAAGACGAGCGTGAGATAAGCTGATAGCAAATCCTCCTGTTAAAACTGAGTGCAATAAATTCATTGTGTGACATGATGATAAAGTTTGATAGATAGGGGGGTTTGGAGTTGGAATTCTCTTGAGGTAGTAAACAGTAAACATAAAAGCCCCTGTGAAAACTACCCATAGATCGGGAAGTAGTTGCTTATTAGCACTGTAAGATATTTACAATGTGGGAATGGAATGGAATCTGCTTTCTTCCTATGCTCCATCATATACTTGTTTATTTTGTGCACTAATTTTTAAAATTGCAACACCAAGTGCTGTTCTGTGCAGATTATCCTATTGCTTTTTGACATTCTTTGGACACCTGGAATATTTGGAAGAGCTTGGATGTCCTTTTTTACAATAGAGCCTTGGAAATTACTTATGAATAATTTATGTTTGATAGAGTGTTAGCATCTATGAGAAGCTAATTTTAACTATGCCTTTCTAACTAAATATTTAGAAGTTTATGTTTAATCATATAGTAATTCGGTGCTATAATTCCCTTAATCTCATCCTTGCTACATCAATAATTGTTCAAAAAAGACTGAATCTGCAGTTGGTTGGCCCTCCCCATAACATCTACTACTAAGAGCCCATCCCTTTCTCTGTATAGCTTTGTTTACAACCCCTCGATATTTATCATTCCAAATAAACCATGCCTGCAAGCCATAGTTCTAAATGAAGTCAAAGTGACAGAGTTGGAACTTTAGAGGGTTTGGGAGCCAGAGAGAGGGGAGCCGTGTGAAAGTGAAAATGGAATAACAGAGAATGGTATGTGGTCGTGATGGTTATGGAGGGTGCCATATGGTATCAAAATAAGATCTGCATGCCAGAGCTGCTGGTTGGCTGGGTGGGTGAGCTCTGGCCTCTCTTGAGGTGGAGGCAATGACTCCTCTTCCATGCCCGAGGACTAGATTGGGTGCAACAGGGGAAGAGAAAGGAGCAAGGAGTACAAATAGCCCTAAGATTAAGGGGGAGATATCACACAACTACTCATTGCCCCAACTCAGAACTTGGACACAGTAATATCTTCAGCAGGCTACATTTGACTCCTTGAGATGGAGACCAAAAGAGAAAAAGATATACGTTTGGCTCTTCCTCATTCAGCCACTCTACCTCAACTTCATGCCTAAGCTCCCCAACCAAAGCATTACATTATCTATATATCTATACCTGAATGCCAGCACCAGTGCCCATGTAGTCTATAGATATAGGTATATAGATATGCCAAGTCACTTTTCAGTGAGGTAAAGAATGCTTGGAAGCAGGTACCCATGAACTTTTCCCAGTCAATATTTAGAATTTGTTTTAACCTAAAGTTATGGAGACAGACTTGAAGGGAGACACCCCAACCTTGCTAAAATGTAAGTACAAAAGGCACAAATTGGATGGATATTGATGATGTTATTTCTACTGTGACATCATCCATAGACTCCTAGTGTCTTTGCTTTGCTTCCCTATAGTGATCACAACATAAATTACTTGTCTTGTTTGACTCCCTTGTTCACCAAAGTTGAGCAGATTGTGGCCGTTTTCAACGCTTCTACCAGACAAAAAGCTTGGGACCATTTCTCGAAAGCTCAGCGCAAGAACATAGACATTTGGCGAAAACATTCTGAGGTTGGTGATTTTATTATTACTTTTTAAACACCATCACACAGCTGGATTGGCAGAGAATAGTGTGGCTGCAGCCATTACGGTTTTTGTTACAGTGGGCAGTCATCCTGCCATTGTCCTGTCTCGTTGTCACCTCCAAGTCCAGCTCAGTTTTGTTCCTTACCCAGCAAAGCAGCTGACTTCATGCTCAGAGGACAGAGTGCTCTTCTCCCCCTGCAAAGGGAGAGACGAACGCCTTCTTCCACTCAGAGTCAAGAACTCCGAAAGAAAGCAAGACATTTTGCCTAATGATTATGAAGTAAAGTGCACCATAAAATAGAAAACCAGTTTTAAATAAATGTGGACAGTTTGTTCTTTGGGCTAGAAATGGAGGTATGCCTCTCATCCACGTCTCCTCATTGTGAGCAATGTCTTAGTCCCCTGTGCTGGCCAGTAGGTTATATCCCACCTCTCCCAGAGCAACCTCCCTAGGGGAGGGAGCGGCCAGACTAGCCCTTCTGCCCTCTGCACCAATGCATGTGTGAAGTGTGAGTATTTTCCCCAAGGAAAGAGTCCAGAACTTGACCTTCTTTGCCACCTAGAAGGGCCAGAATGTGTCATTAGCCATTGGTCGTCCGGCTGTTATTTTTAATTCCACAGTGTAGTGTACGCTTTGAACCTGTAATTGAACAGTAAGTATACTGTCTTTGTTTGCTTCTTTTTTTTTTTTTTTAAATGAAAGAATGTTTTTCATGTGGATGCCTCTCCATCTCTAGCATGTTGATATCAAAGTTCTCTAAATGATATTTCCCTCTTTCAAAATCTCAAACTTATAGAAGGTAAGGTTTATTTATTTAATGATTTTGGCTTCTGCTTGCAAAATAAGTGTTTTATATAGAGTTTGAAGAACCACAAAGTACTGTGATATCAATCATTTGGGTAGCATTTTAAGTGCCCATTAACTAATGCTAAATTACAGTTGGATACCAATGGCACTAGATATAATATTCACATGAATACCAAATGAATCCTTTAGTATCACTGTTATGATGGTGAATGCCGAATGACTTCACAATAATGGGACACTTAAAGTGCTAGTGCAATTTATTGTTAAGAAGGACATTTTTCATTTTGTTCACAAATGCCTGAGAAGGTGGTTGGTGAGTGATGCTGTTCTGCTCCTCTGTTCAGGATTGTAAGAAGGAGGTGGGGTTTCTTTTTAATTTTTTAAGGCCCAGAAAAACAAAGATTGCTTCCCTAGTGCTCCTCCAGACACTGAGTGGAGACCGGAGTCAAGGCTGATTTTCAGGAGGAAGGAGGCCCTAGTTTATGATGAAATATACAAATTGAGGGTTATGAAACACAAATCAGAATTCATAAACTATGAGTCAGACTTGGGAATAAGCTGTGAATTGTTTTTTTCCTTCACGTAAAAACCAAACATGATTAAAAGAAATACTAAGAGAAAGGCAGCTGGCATGAAGCTGAATTAAACCTGTGCATAAAAAGGCTGTCATTAGTAGGTGAGTGTCAGGAAATATCAATTACTGATTTAAATCCCACTTCCTACCATGCTCGGTCCCCTTCTCCTAGCCTCCCCTGTGCTGGGGCTGGGGCTGTCCCCTCCGTTGCCAAGCAGGGCAGGTGGCTTCCACTGTTCCCAGGAATCCTGCTCACTTTGCTCCCTACTGAGGTAGAAATGAAAGGTGCGCCTGGAAAGGGTCTTTATGGCTCCCTGCCACTCCCGCCACCTCTTTTGATATACCAGGAAATAGAATTCTAAATTACCTTTGATTTTCTCTCCTCCATGTCGCTTAATTGATTAAGTACCAGTTGGTAATTTAACATTGTGGATGATTTCTCAGTTGTATATAAGCTTGATAATTGGCTTGATTTTTTTCCGCGTTCCCATGTACAGCATCTGTTAATTATCCGCAGCACCTTTACAGATTTATTAGAGTGTACTGGTGATTTACTGCTGAACCAGAGGCACCCTGTGCAAACACCCTCAGCTTATTTTTTTCCTCCCATCTTTTTCCTTTCTGCCGCCCTTCCTCGTAAGAACAACTACCGTGGGACAGTTTGCCATTAATTGTTGGGACTAAACAACAGGCTCTTTCAGCCTCATTTATTCTCTCCACCTGACTTTTCCTTGTTTTAAGTATTTTCAGGCCCCCTCTTTGGGAATTGGGCTCTTTGTCAGAAAAATTAGCAGTCCACAACCTAAAAACTTCCTCAGTAGTCACGTGTCACATCTGTCTCTGATACCCACGGTGTTATTGGCACCTCTTTCTACTGGGTGGCATGGCCAAGTAAGGAGGCCTGGGCCGTCCGCCTGGTGGCCTCTCAGGACTGCCCTGTGATGCGTGTCCCTGTCCCAGGGACCTTGCCTCTCTGCCGACCCCTCTCCCTGTCCTCTGCAGTGGTAATTCCCAGGGCTCAGAGTTGACCATGCAGATACTGTCAGCAATAAATACATTCCTTTCCACCCTGCTACAGTGAAAATCTGTGAGCGAAGCAGGGAAGACAATTGAAAGAACCTATAACACAGACTAACTTAACCTGTGCACATCTTTTGAATGGGCCCTAGAGCTATGCCTAAAGTCATGCTATTCATATGTTGTTGTAATTTAGCTTTATTGTTACTCAAAGGTTTGTTTATTATAAAGTGAAATTATTTTAATTATTTGACTTTTACTTAGAGACAGTTTAAATCAGGTAAAAAAAGGAAACAGCACTTCTTCTGTTTTTGTTTGTTTTTGAGGACAGCATATGTAAGAGAACAGAATAGACAAAGACTCACAAATATAGAGATTGATACAAATAATAGTGTAATTTAACATTAATGGTTACGGTGTCCTGATTTTTAGACACAGTTGTAAAAAAGGGTATTATGTAATTCTTTACTTTTTATGAGTTTTCGCATACACGCTTGCATTCAAATAGCCTTTATTACTACTATTCCCCATTTATATGTGAGTTGGCAAAAGCTCAGAGAAATTAAATGCCTTTACTATAGTCACTCCTGTAATAGGCAGAGAACATGACCTACAATCCTAAGATACTCAAGTGATGCTTAAACAACCATCAGGACAGAAACAATAAACTCTACACAATAACATGAAACACTAGAGAAAGAAGGGCTCTGTTTTTATTTTGTCCCTGAATGGTGTGTGTGTGTGTGTGTGTGTGTGTGTGTGTGCGTGTGCGTGTGTGTGGTCACACATGGGCACGTGCTCACATGCAGGGGCACTGCTCTGCACGAAGAATAAGAGTGGTCGACATTTTCAACTTGGAGAACCAAGTGCCTAGCATGACGCTAAGTATCTTACATGCATTAACTTATTCTCAAAATTATGATCATCACAATAGTTCAGTGAGTAAAGGGAGGCTAAAAGAGATTAAGAAACATCCCTAAAGCTACGCAGTGGGCCAGTAGCACACGGGGTCTTTGAAAAGTTTCCTTGCTTGCTTGTGTTCAGGATCATTAGCTCTGAGGCCCTTGTGTGTGCCAGTCATGGTGACAGGTCTTCCTGTGTGATCCTCACAGCAGCCCCGCTAGGTCCATGTTATCACCTCCTTTTCTACAAATGCGGAAATTGAAACTCGAGAGGTTGGGTAATTTGCTGAAGAGCCCTTGACTAGTCGTTGGTGAGCAGGAATTTATCCCAGGCCTGATACCGGATCCCTCTTTCCACCCCCACTCTGTGCCCCTCAGAACTTGTTCCTAGATTAGGTGGGGCAGTGTTTGGGAGGGACAGACTTCAGATTCTAAGTGCTCATGTGTCAGCCATAATAACTGAAAAACAAATGGGAAAAGCGACTGACGTCTGTGTGTTCTTCACTTTCAGGAGCTCCGGAACGCTCAAAGTGAGCAACTCATGGGCATCCGCCGCGAAGAAGAGATGGAAATGTCGGATGATGAGAACTGTGACAGCCCTACTAAAAAAATGAGAGTCGATGAATCAGGTAACGCAGATAACCCCCCCTCCCCATGAGGTATCGTCTTGATCTCCCTCATCCCAGATGGGGCATACATATTGGGAAATGACCGCTTAACTCACTTTTGAGTCCCACGAAACTTTCATCTCTGAGTGACTCTGCCTTGTAGTAATAGAACTTTAAACTTCTTAGGAACATAGTCATTTAAATTGTTCCGGTTGTTTATACATAAGGCCGGGGACCTTTATACTTTTTTCAGGCATATTTCCTGTTCCCATAAAAATCTTTTTCCAGAGGATGGCGGCCACCACAGATGCTGAAATATAGATAAAATCTAGTTTCTGTTGATGTGCTTAATGACAATTGTTTAATCCCAAAGGAAGCTTTCTGGCCTCTGAGCCAGCGTGCTGGAGAATTAGACTTTTTTTCAGTGAACTTTAGCTCACCTAGCCTGCTCCCAAAGGTTGGCCCATTTTGTACCAAGAAAGGGGCATCACTCTTGAGTTGTAAAAAGGAGAGAAGCTCAGAACGAACCTTGGTTCATGTGCTCTGTCTCATCTGAGATGATGGTGTGAAACTCTGTCCTGAATCAGGTATATGTAAATCCCTTGGTATTATAGAAGCAGGCCAGAGGCATGCTCACTCAAATGTAGGCAACGCCCAGGGGGACTGCTTGTCTAAGGGCTTCGAAGAACGTCATCTAAAGGGCCCAGGAAGAGCCACAATTGCCATCATTGCCAAAAACGACAATTAGAGGCATGACATAGATTTGATCTGTCTCCTCATATGTACCAGTGAATAAAACACTCACCTGTCCCAAGCTTTTTCTTTTTATTTTAAATCCTTACTCGAGGATGTTTTTTCCATTGCTTTTCAGAGAGAGTGGAAGGGAGAGAGAGAGAAACATCAATGTGAAAGAGACACATTGATTGGTTGTTTCCCGCCCGCGCCCGCACAGGGGCTGGGGATCGAGCCTGCAACCAAGGCATGCTGCCTTTGGCTGGAATCAAACCTGGGACCCTTCAGTTCATAGGCCAACACTCTAACCACTGAGCAAAACTGCCAGGGCATCATCCCAAGCTTTTTAACAAAAAGATTCAGGTGACTAGAAACAGGTGACCTTTGCTAATTGTTGGTAGACACCAAAATCAAGAGTCTAAAATGGCCAGGTCGTAAAGGTTGCAAAGTGGTCTGAATGCTCTGTTTCTCCAGAGTTTTCGAAGAGAATGCAGAGGCATGAATAAATGGTGGTCACAAGGAAACGCTGCTCTGTCCAGGCATATCAGGAGGGAGCTTAATTTCCTTAGAGCAGTGTTCTCAAAAGTGTGGTCCAGCAACATCAGCATCACCCAGGAACTTAATAGAAATGTAAATTCTCAGGCCTTGCTCAAGACCTACTGAATCAGAAACTCTCCTGGGGAGGTGGAGGTGAGAGCCAGCAATCTGTGATTTAAGCCCTGCAGGGAATTCTGATGCATGCTGAAGTTTGAGAACCACTGCCTTAGCACATGTTCCTTTCATCTTCAAATTCCATTAATTTAAGTCTTTCAGAAGTTTGGCATAAAAGAAGGTTCCATGCCTGCCGCTCTTTTTGAAACCACATATTCTTTATCTGAAAAACAAACCTACCATGTATGTGTCACTGTATGTCTGCTATTAAGATGATACGGATGTCTCAGGGCTGCTTGGTTATTGGGTTTGGATTTGCTTATTTGAGGAAAACACCTTCCTCACACCATTTCTATTCTGCAAACCTTCATCTGTTGGAAGAAAAGAGCAAGTTTTAGTGTGGTTTTCTTAAATTCAATGAAATCTTCCCATAAAATATAAAAATTTTTCCTCAAAAAAGCTTTCATCATTTTTGAAGTTTCTGGATGAGAGGCAGGTTTACGTGAAATTTGTCTCCTTAACATCCTTAATAAGGTAGGTGTAGGAGAAAAGAACTGAGTTAATGAGAAATTTTTATTTGAACCTCTGACTTTTCTTGGCAGGGGAAGGGGTGACATTTTTTTAAACAACCTATCAATTTCCCAAGTAAGAAATGTGTATAGTTTCATAGCCTGCTTAGGATAGGATCAGAATAATGACTGAGAACGTAGGCTCACAGAGGGGATCTTACAGACCATGGCAGCAAGCGTATGGGCCCCTGAGCTCTGCGGCAGAATCCACAGAGGTGCTAAGACCCCGCCTTGCAGGCACCACAAGGTCCTCCTTGGAAGTTTGACCGAAGAGCCATCTTCCCAGACCTCTCTTAGTTTTCCCCAGGCATCTGGTAAGAGCCTGAAGTGGGACCTGAACTTTTAGAAGCTTTCATCAGGCTTGTTACTTGGTCAGTAGAATTAATGAGCACAGCACTGCATGCTCTATACTGAGTGCTGAGGGAAAAGATGAAAGAACTGGAGTTCAAATGCCAGGCCCCCAGGAATCCAGTCTTTTCCATACTTTCAAAATGAGATGGACCGGAGTACGTGGCATGTGGCTTATGAGGAAAGCTAGGGACTGATTAGAGGGAGAGGCAAGCGACTAACTTTTATTTTACGGGGCCCTGAAGATCCTGCCAAAAGCAGGCTGCTGGCTTGTTG
Source organism: Miniopterus schreibersii (assembly GCF_964146895.1). Taxonomy (NCBI): domain Eukaryota; kingdom Metazoa; phylum Chordata; class Mammalia; order Chiroptera; family Miniopteridae; genus Miniopterus; species Miniopterus schreibersii. Next base: position 72,173,821 of record NC_138102.1, on the reverse strand, counting down.
TTGTTTTCTGCCTGCATGTTGGGGACACAGCCTGAGAGCAAGAATTCCCATCTGGTCTTTTGACCCAGCCTAAGACAGATCCCCTCAAACTGCTACCTGAAGCAGGGATGGAGTGGGGAGGCCCTGTAACCTGAGGGTATCTTTCAGTGGTATCTTCTTAGGTGACACAGCACTAATTTTAGGTACAAATTTGCATCTGTGAGGCACCCGTGAGCAGGCCTCTCAAAATGTAGCTCTAATTCACTGACAGGGAAATTGCCAAATGCTGAACTAGAAGTAAAATTCTCTATCTTTTGAGGAATCCCTTGCCCATTTTCTTTTTGCTAAAACTGAGGTTTTGCCTTGGATGCACTGAGCAGCAGCTGCCCAGTCATTCTTGGAAATCCGAGGGGGAATATCCTTCTTGGAGCCTCCTGCCTGTGCCAAGTCCGTGGTGAGGCCGCCCCCACAGGATGCTCGAGTCTGGTCCACCAGTGTTGGCTTTTCCTCTTCATCTGTCTCCTGGAACAAAAACTAACGTGCACAGTTCTGTTTCTGAGGGGGAGCTGGGAGAGCTGGTTTCTAGAGAAGGCACAATGTATTATGTAAGGATGTGTGTGATACCTTGGGTTTAACTCTTTTTGAAAAATCAAAGTTGGTCAATATATCTCTGATCTTCTGTTTATAAAGAATATTTCATTGTGCTTTTGCTTTTCACCATACCTAATAATTTACCACGGATCTTTGGCTAGAGTTCCCTAGGACGGCTATAACTACAATGTAATTCTGGGCAGGCTGTTCACTGCTCCTCATCAGCTGGATCTGCAAGGGGAAAGGAGTTTATTGGAGCAAAACTAAAATGCTGATAAAAATGAAAATGAGTTTTGTTAAGAAATTTGAAAACCAAAACAGATTTATCGGAGCGTTCATTCAAGAAGATTGGCACCCTGTCCCAAAGCCTATGAAGATAATTTTGATAAAAATTCAGATCTATTGTTGCATAGTCTGCCTCCTACTGGAATCAAGCCAAACTTTAGAAGCCAGATCTGTTCCTCCCCCTCCCTCTCTCTCCTTCTTTCCCTCTTTCTCTCTTACCCCTCTCCCTTCCCCAAGTTTGGGAGTGGGAGTGGGGCTGGAAAGCACAGGGAAGAGAGGGGGAAAAGAGGAAGCCTGTCCTAGACTGTAAAGCCTCAGATGGCAGAACCTGATGAGGCTGAGTGTTGTGCGAGGCAGGTGAGTCAGCACATGCAGAGCCTTCCTTCCAGCGTTGAGCACATAGTGAGTGGTCAGTTACTGTTAGCTGCTTATTACCTCGGTCGTCCTCCAGCACCTGGCCCTAGGCCTTTCACCAGGTCAGTGCTCTAGAAAAGTTTGTTGACTTCAACTGCATATTCCCCTTCTCCGGTCTTTGTTTTTAAGCCCTTGTTCCATAAGTTCACAGGAAGATGGCAATCTTAAGAACATTTGTTCTAATTAAATTTAAATGGCAAGCATCAGCCTGGCTGGTGTGGCTCATTTGGTTAAAGTGTCATCCCATACACTGGAAGGTCGTAGGGGTTCAATTCCTGGTCAGGGCGTATATGTATACTCAGGTTTCGGGTTCAATCCCCAGTCGTGGTGCATATAGAAGGCAACTGATCAGTGTTTCTCTCTCATATTGATGTCTCTCTCTCTCTCTCTCTCTCTTCCCCCCTTTTCCTTCCTCTCTCTCCCACACCAATAAAAACATATCCTTGGGTCGAGGATTTTAAAAAGTAAATAAGTAAAAAATAAAAAGAATATTAAATGGCAAGCATTAATAAGCATGTTTAAACAAAGATAATTCATTTCCCCCACATGTTCTGAACATTTATACATACAAAATTCAGTGCCACATGCTTGATAGGGTACATCTCAGAAAGTTGAAACTCAGCGTCATTCTAATTATTACCAAACATTTGCTGAGCACCTTCTTGTGTTCAAGGTACTGTGGACCCAGGGCATAGGGAGAGGGTTAAACACAGTGTACCCTGCCCTCAAGGGTGTGAGATGCTTTTAGAAAACAAGAAATAAACATGTTAAGCTAATAAATATACAGTGCCTAATGCTAAATATGTTCCAAAGCCATTAATTTAAATTCAGTATAAACCAAAATGAACATCAGTACCCAGTGTATGTACCTCATCCAATATTTAGTGAGTATACATTGTATGTTGAACACATATTTTAGAAGTCAAACTAATATATCCTTTGCTTAACAGACAACTCTTAAACCATTTTCATAATGCACAAATGTTCTTGGATTTTAATTACACCTCACTTAAACTCTGAGTTCTTTAGGGGAACAAATACTCTTTTAATTATGAAGAGTGTTTTCTGAGTTGTCAGTTTTCCATGGAAACGCACCACAACATAGGTACAGGCTTTTTTAAAAATTTCAATAAGAAGTCATTTGGAAAGATTTGCCAAATCTTTCAGCCAACTGAGTCAAATTCGGGACTCATAATTAAGTTCAGTTGGAATTAGCAGTATTCAGTCTGCATGAATAGTTTCATATGTAGCAGGAAGCTTTAGTTTTAAAAAAGTAATAATAATAAGGCTCTCTATGGCTATCCCCTTGATTTCCTTGAACACGAGGACTGCCTGTTTTTCTGATTTGGTTTGTTTCCTGCATGGGAGTGCTTTTGAAAGACATAAAGGATGCCCCACGGGGAGGTTACAGTCAGGCTCACTGCCACCCCCACAGAAGGACAGGGCCGCTGGAGGAGAGCCCAGGGTCCTCCAGCCCAGGGCCGGGGCCAGTTGAAGGGGGCCGTATCACTCGCAGTTGGTAGAATCTTCCTATTGAATTGAATTTGATCTAAGCAGGCTTATTCTGGAGTTGCTTAGAACTTGGCAGAGGGACAAGAGCATTAAGACATGGAAAGTGAGCTGGCTCAACCTGCGGCCACTTGCTGCAGGGGTGGGGCTCCCCGCACCAGCGGGCCCCAGGGGCAGGCATGTCCGTGGTGAGAGGAAGCTTTGGAGGAAGCTGCATGTCGACTTCTGTCTCACACGTAACGACAGCCTGAAGGAGGAATCCGCAGTGGTGTGTGTCTATCAGCGACCACCGAGCTAAAGACACGCATTTTATTTTCAACCACAAAAGAATATCTTCTGGGAACCCAAATACTTAACAAGAAAATGTGATTAATTAAAACTAATATGGCTTAAAGACGATGAAGTAAATTTTCCGAGGTGGGCTGAGTAGCCTGCTACATTCCTAAGTTCTTGAAATAGAGCTTCATTTACAAGGAGCCAAGGCTGCTTCTGTTCCTTTTTTTTTCTCACTGATCTTGCCAAAGAATTCCAATATGTGTTTATTTTGGGTAGATTTTTTTCAGTGCCCTGATTTTATATACAGTTACAGTTCCCTTTTCGTAATGGACATGTTTCTGAAAAGTATAAAATCGTCTTTTTGTAAATTGTAAATTAAAACCTTTTAAAAGCAAGAGATAGGTGCTATTAATGGATCCTGTACTGCAGAATTCCTTTTAAGGGAAGCACTCCTCCTGCCCAACCAGCCTGTTTATCTGTTTTGTAAATTCACATTCCGAGCCTACATTGTCTTTAAGCTTACCCCCCTTATAATCTTATTTTTATGTAACACCTAACAGTGGCTTATTCCTGACATCTCTCTCATATATACACAGATTTTCCATAATCATGTGTCTTACGTAAAATTGATTTGTGCTGCTGAAATTGCATTGTGTCTAGGAAAGCACGATTTTCCCCAGTACTCTAACCACTCAACTGTGCTGCACCTCCACAAAACCCAGGTGAGCCCTCGCTGAGGTTCCCAGACAGTCCACACCTGCTTGATACTAGCCTGGAGCTAGGTGGGCTCTCAGCTTGATACTAGCGTGGAGCTAGGTGGGCTCTCTGCTTGGTACTAGCCTGGAGCTAGGTGGGCTCTCAGCTTGATACTAGCGTGGAGCTAGGTGGGCTCTCTGCTTGATACTAGCGTGGAGCTAGGTGGGCTCTCAGCTTGATACTAGCCTGGAGCTAGGTGGGCTCTCTGCTTGGTACTAGCCTGGAGCTAGGTGGGCTCTCTGCTTGGTACTAGCGTGGAGCTAGGTGGGCTCTCTGCTTGGTACTAGCGTGGAGCTAGGTGGGCTCTCAGCTTGGTACTAGCGTGGAGCTAGGTGGGCTCTCTGCTTGGTACTAGCGTGGAGCTAGGTGGGCTCTCAGCTTGATACTAGCCTGGAGCTAGGTGGGCTCTCTGCTTGGTACTAGCGTGGAGCTAGGTGGGCCAGCACACCCTCCCAGCTGCATTTGCAGAGCACACTCCGGCTCTGCTAAGCCCTGGCTTCTTGCCTAGTGACATGAGCCCCTGGAGCCTGGTGAAGGGCTTGGGCTGCTGGGACATTGGCAGGCAGAGAAGAGTGAAGAAGTTAACATCCAATTTTCGGAAAGAACCACACAGACCTTGACCTGGAAGAGTGTAACTGAATGACCAGTGACTAGCACAAGGTCCTAGCCCAGCTGCTGTGCACAGCCCCTGGTGCTTGAATTCCTCTCAGTGCCAGGAACACTGTTGCCTAGATTACAGTTTATTATGTTTTCTGGGCATTTCATTCTAATAAGGGTTGATGCAGGATCATTACATAGGTGAGTAGGTGTAATCCTGTTTTCTTAGCAGGCTTTCAGGACACTGAGGGAATATTTATGTAATAAGATGCGAAGTTGCTATGGAAAATACTATAGCAACCTAACATCTTCCCAGAGCTAGGCAGCCACTTGTAACAGCAATCTAAATTTACATTTATTTCAGTGTCATTTTATCAACACTCTTAGTATCTCATTCTGACAGGATGTTAAAATATGTTTTCAGCTTGTATTTGAGCAAAATTAACACAGTGCTGTTAGATTTTAGGTGTGGTTTGCACAACTTCTAAAAAAAATCAGAATATTTTTGAGGGATTTTAGATGACTTAATCTGGGTAAGTTTGTAAGTTTTCTTTTTCTTCTCATAAATGTAGGAAAGAATTTCTTAGTATATTTATTCCTAATTTTTTTCTTTTAGTTTGTAAATAATAAGTAGGAATTTCTGATTGTGAAATAGGGATTATCCTTTCAACATTGACACAATTTGTCAAGTGCTCACCTGTGATTCTATTGGTGCTTATAGAAAACACTTAATAGATCAGCTCATTGCCCTCCAGCAGCATGTAACATTTTAAACATAAAAACTCTTTTTCTTTTTTTTTCAAACTTTTAAAAATTGATTTTTAGAGAGGAAGGGAGAGGGAGAGAGAGGAAAACATTTATGTGAGAACAAAACATCTATTGTCTGCTTCCTGCACTGCCCCCTACCCAGGATCAAGCCCGGAACCCGCAACCTTTTGGTGCCCGGGATAACACCCACCCAACTGAGCCACACTGGCCAAGGCAAACCTATTTTTTTATATAAAAATAACACCTAGTCATTTTGGAAGACCTAATAATGAATAATAAAGAAAAAAGAAAATAGCCCTGGCCAGGTGGCTCAGTTGGTCGTCCCATACACCAAAAAGGTTTTGGGTTTGATTCCCCAGTCATGGCACGATTGAACCTGAACCTAGGTTGCAGGTTCAATCCCCAGTCGGTGCATGTACAGGAGACAACTGATCAGCGTTTTTCTCTCTCTCTCTTTCTCTAAAATTGATGAAAAAAACAAAAACCTATCCTAGGGTGAGGATTTTAAAAAAATAAATAAAAAAGAAGAAGATAAAACTGAGTTACACCATTGCAAAAAATTGTGGTTTCTAATTTTTTCTTCTGCACAGCTTAACAATATAAGCATTTTTCTATGTATTTTTTAAAGCTCAGACACAAGAATTCTACATGATTTTGTTTTTAGACAGACCTTGTGTAACAAGTGAACTTTTTTTAAAGCTTCCTTCTTATACTTTAATTAAATAGAAAATTAGACCAAATTGTGTGTATCCTTCCTGGATCATGGGCACCTTTGAGAATTGACTCTATAATCTTTGAGGTGGTCAAATCTGATACCTGAGACTATTCAAAGCCTGATAACTGGACCAGCCCTCCCAAAAGCATCTTTCAGGTCCCTTAAATGTGAATGTGGCAGAGAAACTATAGATGTGTAGCTGGTTGGTAGTAGAAAGAGAGTGCTTATTGATTTTCTTGTGTACCTCTCCATCTAAAACTTAAAGTGTGACTATAACACTGTTAAAGTGGGACACTGGCCAAAAGAATCAATACCAGACCATATTAAAACATATGCTGTGACCAACTTCTTAGCACAATGATGTACTTACAGTTAGGAATGTCATTGTCCTAATTCTCCTCTGCTTTCATGCTGCATTGTTCATCAAAGCACAGTTGGGGACATAAAGCTATTATATCTTGACTCCTAACACTGTTGCTCATAAGCTTCATTAATCAAAGACCTGAAGATGCTGAGGCTACTGTATGAATATAGAAAGTGAGGACAGGAGAAGGTCTTATAGAAATCCAGTTAGTCAGACACATTCAGTGCCGGGTAACTAGTGAGAAAATAATTGAAAAAAGTAATTACTTTCTTCCTTTCCTTGGAAATTCCACCTGCTGCTATATGCTACTTATACAGCAGGTCCTCATATAACATCATTTTGTTCAGTGCCATTTTGTTATAATGTTGATGAAGGGGGGGGGGAATTGATTTCTGGTCATGGTCACTTGAGTCTCTGTGGAGTTTGTATCTTTTCCCACGTCTGTGTGGATTTTCGGGTACTCTGGTTTCCTCCCACATCCCAAAGATGTTCACAAGAGGTGAATTGGTTAAGGGTCTAAATTGTCCCCATCCGGATGAGTGTGGGTGCGAGTGCACCCGGCGATGGAATGGTGACCTGTCCTGTCCAGGGTTAGTTCCCACCTCGTGCCCTGAGCTGCTGGGAGAGGCTCTCAGAGCCACCTCCACCCTTCACTGGAACAAGGGGCTTGGAAACAATGATCTCATTTGTTTTTATTAATCTTTTTTAAATGTATGTGTAGCTCACATTTATTTCAATGTTTAATATTAGAAGTGTTTAGACTCTTTATTTAGAAGTTTGGTGATGTTTTTGTGACCAGAATATGCCGCAGGAACTTAACCTCTGTATAAATTAGCCTGTGGTAAAGTTGGTTTTTTCATGTGTTGTTCTACCTAAAGTCACAGTTTTCAAGAACATATCAACTATGTTAAGTGAGGACTTCCTGTACGTAGAAGCCCCAGACACTGAAGTTTATAGCAATTAAAAATTATTATTATAGTAAGCCCTCCCATGTCTAAATGACTTAAAGACGCTTCTCTTTTACTTGGGTGAATGTCCTTGATACCAGAGAGGGACTAAGCACTCAGCAACTCTTCTCCCAGTTCTAGGGCACAATGTGGAAGCCTCCTGGGTGGTGGCTAGAAAAGGGTAGTTTTATTTGACTCCTCATACTAGCAGAGAAGTAAAGAGAAACATTTCTGGAGCAGAAGTTGTCAGGCAGAGTCTGTGCTGTAGTGCTTCACGCAGGCCATTGCAGGTTCTTCAGTGAACCCCCATAATTTCCAGGGCTACTGGGTCCCAGAGGCCCTTGCTCTCTACTTGAGCCACTTGGGTCATTGCCACTTGACACAGTTACCTAACTTTTCAGTTATCAGAATTACTCTAGAAACAGGTATCTAACACTAGGGTACTGGTTAATTAATCATATACCTATACACAGCCTTGAAACAAATCATGTTTTAGAAGACTATAGAATGGCAGGAGAGAAGTTTCTCAATATATAGCTAAGTGATTGTTAAACAAGAAACAACTTAGTCTGCAAAGAAATCCAGAAGTTTATTTGGGGACTTTAGGCATTCAAATCTGGGAGACACAGATTCAAGAGGCACCTATAATGTGCTCTGAGAGCGGAGGAAAAAGACAATGTTTGTAAAGGTACAACCCGCAGGCTTACGTAGTTGATTTGAAAGACTTATGATTGGCATAGACAAAAATAACTAACAGCCTATATAGGATAGGTTACTGTGCTGTTTGCTAGGTTGGACTTCATAGAAATAACTCAGTCTGAGAACAGCAGCAGATATAGCCATTTGTGGTTGGCACAATCGAAAAGTCCAGGTGCCATCCAGGTATGGGCTTGCACAGGACCAACTTCCCCAGTGGCCTCCTGGCCCCATTTCAGGACCCCTTGACATTAGGAACTCCATTTCAGATATTCCTGTTTCAACAATAAAAGCAGTTACAAATCAATGTATAGGTCATTCCAGATGTGTGTTTATATATGTGTTGGACTCAGAATTTGTATGTTAGGGGATAATCTGTAAGGATACAGGTCAAGACATTCTGAGTGATTATCTCTAGATGGTGTGATAAAAGATGATTTTTGTTTTCTTTTTTGTGCATCTCAAAAATTTTCTACAATATGTACATGTATTACTGTATTTTAATAATTAAGCTACCATAAATATTAATTTTTAAATTAACTAAGAGAATCTGGTAAAATTCATATTTTTAGGGGAGCCCACCCAGCCGTTTTCAGTCCTTCGGGAAAGTCAAAAGCAGTAATGAACAGTAACTAGTGTCAGAGGGACATTTACTGGATTGCCTGCTTTTGCTTTAAACTAGTCAATTTCCACATTTAATTTGCCATAATATGCTGTCCTTCCCAGACCACACCAGCTTACCATAAATTTCAAGGGCTGATCATATTTGCATAACTTAATTAAAAATCAGTGAATAATTCAAGTTCTAAACCAGGCAGGCATGTTGAGTTCTTGCCCACAGAGAGGAGGGCAGTGATGGGTTTCTTCAGGCGTAGGAGAGACCCTTAGAAATCATCTCGTATAGCCTCCTTTTTTCACAAATAGGAATATGCAGTCCCATGTTGAGAAATTATGCTATTTGTTCAACATAGTAGGTGGAAAGTCAGAGCTCAATACCAGTTTCCTTCTTTCCAGGCTAATGATTTTCTATGGCATGACCAATTTAATGGGGAGAAACATTCCAGAATATCCCTGAAATGCCTTAAGTGGCATGATAAGAGTCAGTGGCCAAAAAAAATCAACCAAGAATTTTGAATGCCTGCTGTGTGATGCCATTTACATGCAAGGGTTTACTAGAGGTGCTTATTCCCTTAGAATGTTAACCCAGACAAAGCTGGCTGGGGCTTATGCTTAGTCTTTCTTTTATTTTCTATATTTTCTTTTAACTAGAGATCAGCTTCAACACAGGTAGTGTATCCAGAAACTGTGTTTAGGCTCATTCCAGCAGAAATGCCAGCTTTCAAAAATATTCAGGAAATTGGCACAATCCCTTTTCTAGTTGAGTGATATGTATTTCCTCTAAAACAAGCTGCTCAGTGGCTTTAGGCAAGAGGAAGAAGAAAATGCTTTCCTTTGGTAAACCGCACATTGTCACAACCCATGTTTTCCATTGCCTGCTTCTCCAAAAAGGTAAAAAATATAAGGACATTTCTCAAAACACAGGCATAGAGTTGATGGTTGATCTGAAATGATCTGAGACACAGTATTAGCCCTTTGATTTCCCACCTCATCTCATGTTTCCTCTGCATTCCCAGGGCCCAGGAGAGCCTACCTGCCATCAACATTTATTGAGTCTCCATCTAACTTCAAGACTTAATTGAGGTGCTCTTCTTGATTCCTATTCCTGAGGCTTTTCTTTATGAGATATACCTCTCAATAATTCTTTAAAATAAAAGTCTCTGGGAGAGGATGTACACTAATATCAGTCTCAGGGAGATACACAGAGTCAGGGAAGGTTTGATCTGGAAGAGATCTTAGAAGTAATATGTCTTCTCCCTCCCCAACCTGTGTTCTAAATTAATAAGAAAAATGTGGGTTGTTTTTTAACCCCCAACAATAATTAGTTGGAATGCTGAGTAAACTCTGCATGTTTATATTGGATATTTTTTGTAATGACAAGTTTTCAGGCACAACTTATTTGACAGATCTTTTGGAGATAGGATAAGGGATTTCATTCTTCCTTTAATTATCTACCAGTCAGTTGTTTAAAAAAATCTCTCCACCTGCTATCCTAGACTTTTCTAGTGTAGTTTACCCAATCTAAGCATCCTAAAGTCATTTGTTTCTCTATCCTTAGCTTTTTGTCTCCATGAGTTGTCTTAAGCAATGTTACAATACAAAGCAGAGAAAAAACTAAAACAACAAATATTCAGTGAATGTTCACAATGTGTATGAGACCATGATATCATTTTACATTTAGTGCCAGATTAAGGAAAAAATTTGCAAGCCAAGTCTTCTAAGACTAATACTCAGTTTGATCTGAGGTTGTTGCTTCTCTCCTCTGAAAAGTCCTCGTGGCCTATCACCAGAGTTCTCCCTGTTCTGGGGCAGCACCGGGCGGTGGGTCCGTACACGGCCTGCTCTCTGTACTCTCCGAAGTCTCAGCAAGACTAGCAGACACAGTCCACCATGAAGAACTGCGAGAGCTGAGAGAATCTGAGAGGTTGTGTGAATCTGTTCATCGGAACTCTGTCTTATACCTGGAGAAGGTTTGGTTTGGTTCTTTGTTTTAAGGAAATAAGGGTGAAAACGTGCTGAGATGGGAGGACCATTTGCTCCTTAAAGACTAGTTCGGGATCTTTTCCTCTCTGAATGGCCAGTGCATTGCATTTTACACAGTAGGTGGACAAGGATTTGTTAAATGAATAAAAAGGAAATTAAAACTGGGAAGAGCCCCGGCTGGGTGGCTCAGTCGGTTGAAGCATCGTTCTGTACACCAAAAGGTTGTGGATTCAGTTCCTTGCCAGGGCACAAACCTAGGTTTCAGGTTTAATCCCCCGGTCAGGGCTCGAACGAGAGGCAACCAATTGACATTTTTCTGACATCAATGTTTCCCTCTCTCTTTCTCTCCCTTCCTCTCTATCTAAAATCAATAAAAACAAATCCTCAGGTGAAGATTAAAAAAAAAACAAAAACTAGGAAGCATGAATTTTTAATCTGTTGAAGGATTTTTTTTTCAATTTAGACCCAAAAAACACGCAAAACAACAATAAAACACTATTATCCATTTACTTGTCACAGTGCTGACTATGTTTTCCAGATGAGGATTGTTAGGTGTAAACAAAGCCCCATCTCTCTTTCTCTAACAGCCCTGCCCTCCTTCCGATACATAATCCATGTCCACATGGCTCTCTGAGATTGCCAGTAGCAGAAGTGTGAGACGCAGAGCGGCCTGGCTGAGTCTCTCTCAGGTCTGCTGCGCCTCAGAAACACCTGGTGGGCCCCAAAACCACCACCTGAGTCCAGTCCCTCCCCACCCCTCTCTGGAATCCTGCTCCATAATTATACATCAGAGACTCTATGTTACACTTTAGAGCAGGAAGAATGATGTGTTCTTTCAGGTCATTAAAAGATAGGGACTGTGACAAAGTAAAGGATGGAGCTAAAAGGAAAGAAATTAGTAAGGTACCCATTTGAAACTTTTTTCCTCTAAAACTGGAGGAAAATATATCTTGACTTTTTAATTTTTTTTAGTAATTGAAAGTTGTTAGATCCTTGGGCTTTTGAAATAGAAATTAAAACTTAATTGGACTTTTTGCCCCTTCTTAGAACATTTAGGCCCTGAGGAATAATATAATTGATGCCAGATCATCAGCACATGTTCACAAAGCACTTTATATAAAACTATCCATAGCACCTTCTCTCTCGTGTTCAATAAAAAGCTAATAACAAGAGAGCTGCTTTCTCAGAGGGATTCTTTTAACCTTTCAGAAATAAAATATTTCATGCTAATTCTGCTTAATTGGGAGAAAGTCATTTCTTTAATATCACTGAGTATGAGTTTGAAGTCTGTTCCATCCCTGACCTCTTTAATTCAATCAAGGCCACCTCATAAGCTTGCCCAAACAGCTCTATCAATTGGAAAAGGGGGTAGAGGTGTTTAAAAACATTTGTGTTTGATTATTTGTGTTTAAAGTGGGGCTTCGGCACTTGCAGAGGGTTTTTAAGGACTTGCTAGTAAGAATGAAACATTGCTACCTGAAAAATACTTATCAGAAACCAAAATCAAATCATTTTAATGAGCAAAGCAATAACGGCTTTCTGTGGAGAATTGAGAAAGGCTATCATGATCAATATGTAGAGGGTTTTAATATCTGAACAACCCTCTCCCAGGAAAATATTGCTATAATTTAGCCATCCAGACAGCTTTTAAAATACGTGCACTTTTCCTTGCCAAAGGACTCAGAGAAGATGAATGCTGAGTTTATGGAAGGAGGGTTTTGTAGCACGCAGGCTCTGGGGCTGAAAGAAGTAATGTGAAGAATGTGAAGTGGAGCCATCTGAATGAATGAGAAACCAAGAGTTCTGAAAATAAGTATTTGGGAGGCTTCCTTCCATGTTTCTTTCCCATTTTCTGGGCCTGACTGAGGAATGCCAAGCTCTCCTTGAAGCTCCTTTGAAGAGAGGTTCATTTGGGTGGTCAAAGCATTAGAAAGGCTCTGAGCAAGTAGCCTACATGAGTGAGAATTGGTATCCCTGGAAGAGAGTGGCCTACATGAGTGAGAATTGGTATCCCTGGAAGAGAGTGGCCTACATGAGTGAGAATTGGTATCCCTGGAAGAGAGTGGCCTACATGAGTGAGAATTGGTATCCCTGGAAGAGAGTGGCCTACATGAGTGAGAATTGGTATCCCTGGAAGAGAGAGTTTGGAGTCACTGGAAAGAGCAAAGAAATAACTTTGAACCAGACAAGGTCAGAAGTGCCTTGAAATATCTTAGTTTTGTTTCCGAGGTGGCTTGGCAGACAAGGCCCCTTCTCCAAGCCTCGGCTTTGTCAGCAACACAAGACTCAGCCTAAGAGAGTTTCTTCAGAATTGTAAGAAATAACCAATTAAGGCATTCCGTAGCATTTTGCAAATTCCAGGTACTTTAGCAGTGCTGAGACTTGATACTGGTGAGCAATATCGGATGGTAAAAATGAGTTGTTCACAGCCCTGGCTGCACATGAGACAGACCTGGGGAGCTTCACGCAAATACCAGTGCCTGGGAGTTAGTGCCCCGGCAGCTGTGTTATTAAAGTGGCCCTCAGGTGATTCTGATGCACAGAAGACCAAAAACACTGGCGTGTAACAAAAACCCAAAACAAAACAGGTTGAGGTAAGGTGATAAAAATATAAGAATGAGAGAAAAATAAAAATGGAGTAAAATGTAAAATGGTTTAGTGGTAAGGAAGTGACTGACAATGGCAATAATAAAGGACAAAGGAAAGAAGTGAAAGGGAGGCAGTTTATTTAAGCCTGACCTGCAGGACACAGGTGGAGAATTGCCCTCATCAGATCTGTTCGAGGTGCCCTTGAAGTAGCCTTTGGTTAATTGGGAAAAAGTCTTATTGGGAGGAGAGAAAACATGAAGGAAGCCTGCTGCAGAAAAATGTGATGAGAGCCCCGGTTTTCCCTGACTCCAGGAGAAGAGCCTGGGCCTGTTTTCTTCTCTATCAGTGGTGAGAGAGGGGAGTGGGGATGCCTGGACATACACCGAAGAGAAAAGCCTCAGGGGACCTAGCGACTGGTGTGGGGAGAGCTTGCACACGGGACTGGCCTTGTCTCCCCTGAGAGCGTGGTGAAGGGGGTGAGTCCCCTCGGACCAGAGCACTGCAGCCGGCCTCTCCTGGGTGCAGGCCACAGAGCCGCTGCAGCAGGGACCCTCTCCAGAAACGCGGCTGTAAAAAAAGTAAGACCCAGCATCTAGTAGATCAGGACAGTGTGTTTAGGAGAGGCCGCCTGGGGGGTTTAGGAAAGCGTTCAGTCACGGAATCAGCACAGGAGAGGCAGTAAGTAGCATTCAGAGAGGAGCAGGTAGGTAGATTAATGAAACGTGAGAAGGCAAGGCGAGTGGCAGAGACTCCTAAAAGGCCGTGCTGGATGGGGAAAGCTGGAGAGGAGGAGGGCCTTTCAGTAACAGAGCTGTTAGAAAAGGCTCAGAGGAAGCAGGTGTCAAAAACATAATGAAAGAAATATAAGAGTGGAAGAAGGTTATAAAGAAACCACAAAGAACTAGGGATTTGGTTTTAAAAGACTAAAAAAGCCCTGGCCGGGTGGCTCAGTTGCTTGGAGTGTCGTCCCATACACTAAAAGATTTCAGTTCCATTCCCTGTCAGGACACATACTTAGGTTATGGTTTCGATTCCCTGTCAGGGCACATATAGGGAGGCAACTGATTGATGTTTCTCTCTCTCTCCCCCCCCTTCCTCTTCCTCTCCTTCTAAAATCAATAAAAATACATCCTCGAGTGAGGATTACATAAATAAAAGGCTAGAGAAGTTGTTCTAAAATGTTGCCATGCATTAGAATCATCCTAGAAACTTGTTGAAATACATGTCCCCAGGCCCCATTCCAGAACCCATGTTCAGAGAGGTCTTAGGTGGGGCCAAGAAGCCTCATTTAAGAGATCCCAAGGTAGCCCAGTAGGTATGGCTCAGTGGTTGAGTGTCAACCCATGAACCTGGAGGTCACTGTTCGATTTCCGGTCAGGGCACATGCCCAGGTTGCGGGCTCAATCCCCAGGAGGCAGCCGATCGGTGATCCTCTCTCATCATTGGTGTTTCTATCTCTCTCTCTCCTTCTGCCTCCTCTCTGGGTAGACAGGTAGACAGATGGGGGCTGTGTATGGGACAAACTCGGAGGAACACTGGCCGTGAGATGCCAGTGAGTTGTTCATACCAGTGTCCTTCTCCCTTGGCCATATATTTAGAGAGGACTGGGATTCTTCGTGTGGTAATACCAGGCGTACAGAGTGTGCATAAATCAATCTCAACATAGGCGCCAAGGATTTGGGGAGGAGGAGACTTCAGAGGCAGTCCAAGTGTGGTCACTGCCCATCACTTCCCACCGAGCTTAAAAGCAAAGTCTCTGTTCCCATTTAGTAGACTAGACAGAGTTTATGTAAGGCAAAAACTGAGAAAAGAAAAAGCTTTTCTCTTCAATTCATCTTTGTTATTCGAGCATTTGGTGGTGTAAAATAAAAGCTTTGTGGGAAAAGTCACTATTCCTTGCAAAGGGCAATGCCTAGAACCGAGAACATACTTTACTTTGGGGCTGACCTTCATTTCACATTTCAGAATGTGGATGTTTGCGTGGTAAAAGCCACCAGTTCAGAAGTGTGTGCGTGTGTGTGTGTGTGGCAGGGGAGGGGGGATATAGGTGGTTAGTAGGAGTAGGAAAACATCAATTCTTGAGAGGAAGTGTTCTTGAAAGAAATTAGAAGTGATCCTTTGTTAAAAGGGGAAGAAACCTGCAGGTTAAGAGGAGAAAGAAGTGACAGTCGTACATTACAGGCAGATCACCTGAGAGGAGTCATTCCTTCAGGGGAAAGCTTACTGTTCAAAGCTTCTCTCTCTGCCCAAGATCAACGACAATGTAGGGGGTGAAGTCAGTCGCCCAGAGCAAAACGCACTGGTGGCATGCTGTCCCCAAGGGGGGTGCTGTGTCTGTGAAGGAGGGCCAGGGTTCCTGAAAACGTGTGTCATCATGTGATTTCCCTGGATCTAAGTCTGATTCCCCCAAAAGACTTTAAAGCCTCAGAGGGCAGAAAAGAAAGTAGTCCTGTATCTTGGCAATGGAAATAGGGATTGAAAGTGAAAAAGGAAACAGAAGTCTAATCCAAAGAAACGGTGTGGGGGGGATGCCCCTCTTCATGTGCCTGCTGCCTGGACTTGGGGTTCTTAACAACCCAGCCTCCTGTTCTCAGCCCCACTGATTGTACCCTGCCAGCCTTGGCACCTCTCCTCCTGGCGACTGCTGGGGCCTCTGTGGAAAGGTTCTCTCCGCTCCGTGGCAGCCCCACTCCTGCTTCTCCCAGCTGACTTCTGGCCCAGCCTCACCTTCTTCAGGAAAGAGCCCTCCCTCAGTTCTCCTTTCCCAACCAGAAGGCTCCTCTCCCTTAATCCTAGCACCACAACACCCTGTGGGGAGAGCTCCTCCTCGGGCAGTTCTCAGAGGCTGCCAGCAGGCCCACACCTGAGGTCAGGCAGGAGCCACACTGAGCCTGGAGCAGGCACTCAGCTGAGGTTTGCAGGAGTCACTGCTTTTGTGCTTCCCTGGGGGCTCTGAAGGCATCCCTCACCCAGCATAGCGTCCTTCAGCAACATTCCAAATGGCAGGCATCCTGCTGTCGGAAAGAGTGGGCATGCCTATTTCCTTTTCTTATTTTCCTCTGAGGACGGTGGGGGTGGATGTGGGAGGTGTCAGGGGATAATGTCAATGGAAAAGTGATAAAGCATGATGTGAATTCGCAATAGTGTCAGTAGCCCAGAAGCAACTCTCAGTCGCTGCCACTGGTGCGGACCACTTCATTAGGAAGAGCTCTGTGGAGGGAGGGACAGAGGACTTTTTTCCTGAGTCACCTGCTGCCAGTTATGCCTCCAGACTCACATTTAAGCCATTATAATAGCAGGATCTAGCTTTCCTGCACTCTCCAAATTACCCTCATTCCATTGGTCTCACACAAAGATGGAAATAGATACTGCATTGTGCTTCTATTTAGCTCTCCCCAATAATAACTAATGTGCAGACTGTAATACACACTGCAAATATAAAATGTTATGTCAATGCTAAGTTGTAATAATAATAATCCTACGAAAATGTAGCAGAAGGAATTTCTGTGAGCAGTTTGAGGAAGATTGCTGTTTCAGTGGTGATACAGGTGCTACTGAAACACAGATCGATTGTGGCTGGTTGGTACCATACAAGACTATCTAGCAGGAGACTGGCCGTGCCCAGGCATCTCAGGATGCTTTCCAGCTCTGAGCCTGGACGCTGGGAGGCACCGAGCAACCGAAGCCGAGGAGCCAGTGCCTTCATCTCATCATCTGAGGGTGGGGCTGCACCTTCCTCAGCCCGTTCAGACCCTGAGGACAGACCTGTGTGGGAAGAGGGGTTTCTGCCACCTTTACTCTAATGGAAGGCTCAGGACACTTGAAAAAGCAGAACCTAGGTGAGTTCAGATGGGTGGGGTAGGCACTCTGACGTGCTTCTGGAGTCCCGAGAGCAGCATGAGTCCTTGGACACAGCTCCCTAAATGGAACCCGATTAACTGCTGAGGCTCAAAAGTTCAGCTCTTACTGGCTCTCAGTGTGGCCACGTCAGAGGAGAGACACACAGGGCAGAAGAAGGGAGCCCTGAGTAGTTCCGGTCAGCCTCAAGACCGCCAGACGGATGGGTTTAACCTCCATATGGATCATTTCCAAATTTCTCCTGCAGTAAACATATGTGTGTTTATCTAAAAAGGGGCCCCCAGCCAGCATGGCTCAGCTGTTGAGCATCGATCAATGATCCAGGAGATCTCGGTTCGATTCCCCAGTCAGGGCACATGCCCGGGTTGTGGGCTTAATCCCCAGTAGGGGGTGTGCAGGAGGCAGCCAATCAATGACTCTCATCATTGATGTTTCTATCTCTCTCTCCCTTCCTCTCTCTGAAATCAATAAAAATATATTTTAAAAAATAAATAAAAAGGGGCCATCCTCCGTGCTTTCATAGCAGAACTGCTCTCCAACAGAACACTCCCCGAGACAGAGGCAGGAATGGGCTCTTTCCCCCTGTAGGAACAAGTGAGCCACTGCAGAAGGGTCCTGGTTTCCTTCCCTCTTGGGCTGCAGCGTTCACCTGCACCCAGGCCACCGCTGTAGTGCGCCCGAAAGTATAGGTTCTGGAGTAACACTTGAGTGTAAACCCTGCACCTCCAACCAATATCAACCTGTGCAACCTGTGTCTCTCACACTCAGTCTCATCACCTGGAAAACAGATATACAAATCTAGTATTTCCTGTATTATGTTTTTGTGAGGGTAAAAGGCCATTGTGCAAATATATCACATTGCCTGGCACATAAAAGTATTAGCTCTTACTGTGACTATTGCTACCACTGTATTGCTGCTGTTATTTGGGGGAAATGGGGATGGAAAACAGAGTAGTGACTTTTTGGCCTAAATCTCCTCCTCACTCCCTAAGGAGGTGCTCAGGGCATTGCGACAGGACTGAGATAGGACCACCTCAGGATGCAGAGCATGGAGCTGGGGTCCATACAAAAGAAGGTCAAGGAATGAAACCAGAATGACAGGGCAAGCATATAGTTCCTTCAGAAGTATTTGTCCAAATAAGCCACCCAGAACCACAATTCAAGAACCAGGTGATGGAATGAGCAGTGGTTTGAGCAGTGGTTCTCGAAGTGTGGTCTTGGCACCAGCAGCAGCACCACCTGGGAACTTGGAGGAATGCAAATTCTCAGGCTTCATCCCGGATACATGATACTGTAAGATCCAGAAATATGTTTCAGCACACCCACCAAGAGAGGCTGATGTGGGCCAATATCTAGGACACATTGGGTTAGAATAACACCAGCTGTTTTATAAGGAAGTCCCAAATCTTCCCTGGCTTAACAAACAAAAGTTTATCTCCTGGGCACAGAAGTCTCCAAAGCAGATATTCTTGCTCTATGGGTACCTGTCCTTCATGTGGTGATTTAGACCCAGGCTCATGCCAGCAGCTGGAAGAAGGCAAACGCCACTCCCTCAGGTGCCACTGGTGAAAACTAGTCCTATGGCAACCCCTGAGGCACTCACCTCTTAGGAACAGCACTGAACTACGCAAAGAAAGCATGAGGCTGGGGACACAGTGTACTGTCTCTGACCCAGAAGATCACCTGGAGACCCCGGCAGCCTGCAAGGAGAGTGAGGATGCAGGGAGGCCTGGAGCCTGGAGCGTCTCTAAGTCACCAGGCCATCCGGGCTGGAAGGCGAACAGATATCACAGGGACACCTTCAAGGCCTCAGAGCTATCCAATCACCCGGAGTTCTGGACCTGTCAGCACAACCCCTATCTGGGCAGCAGCTGATGAAATCCTTGAAAAGGACTTTCCTTTCACGTGGGAAAGATGCACAGTCCAGACGCATCCTCCCGGCCCCAGGGGGACATCTGGCAAAGCGGAGTGAAGATATTAAACACAGAGTTCCCCAAAGACACAAAGACGAACTGTTCTTGAGAAATCCCGATATTGTTAGAAACAATATGTTAAAGTGTTTTATTAGTTAGTTACCTCTTGCCTGAGCATGAAAAAGATATTAACGTACTATTAGCTTACTGGGACAGAACCCAAAATAACTTACATTTTTCATATAGTGCTAATTATTTTTCTGAGGCTAGCTCAGGCTGGTAAGAGAGAGATTTCAAGGCTTTCACCAGATTATTTACTTAAAGAAGTTAAGCATGCCATTATCTGTTTCCATGGAAACACGAGTAAGTAATACAAGAGACAGAGGAGGAGGTCACTTTGACCATAATTAATATAAAGGATAATGGTTTATACGGAATCTAGGAAAGAGCACAGTGAGGTGACGTAATACCTTTAAACCCCTTCAGCAGGGCAATTTCATCTGTGGATCAATTTTCATACTAGTGTCACTTTGGTAATTTTAGTAATCTAGTTCTAATTTTTAAAGTGCGATTTAATCTTGTTTAGCAGAGCTTTTTCAGTGTTGTTACTTCATTTTTGACCCAATCATAAAATTCCAGTAACAGTTTTTCTAAGGTCCTGAACGAGCACAAATCACTGACTGCCCCGGCCTCGCCCTGTGTCCGCTGCGGCTCCTTGCACGTGGCGTCTCAATCAGCAGTAGATTAGTGAATAAATTAATGATGATTTGGAGGCATCGCTACGTTCAGCAGTGCCTTTAAAATCACCAAAGGAAAATTTAATTATCTTCAGAAGAGTTTACATTTAAAGTATCTTATTGTCTTCTTTTTTTAAAATTGAAAATCAGTAATCCACATGTGGTAGCTGTTAGCGAAATATTCCATTTATTGGAACACAGTGCACTCCTTGGGGATTCTTACAAAAAGATGCATACTGTAGTATATTTTTAATCCTTACGCTTATTTTGAATAGGGGATTTATTGTGCAGTCTCTCAAGGGTAAATTTTATCATGGAAGCTTCATTATACATTTTTCAAAACCGTTTAATTTAATACAGTGTCCCAGAAAGAACTAAAGAGAAATGAAAGAGGGGACCTTTTAAGTTTGGAATTTTTAATACACTGAGAAATTATATTAAGTTAGAAATTATTAGGACTTTGTTTCTTTTAGTGTTCCCGTCCAAGAAACATAATCTAGCTTCTTCTGGGGTGCACTCAGCGTAACGCTGAATAATGTTTACAAACAGGTGGCCTGGAGTTAAGTGGAGTCAATATACAATTTCTCACCCTTTAGAAGATAACCACTTTGCTGCCACATGAGTAACCACATTTTTTTTCAAATTTCTTGCTTGAAATCATTTAATCAGGAATGTAAATCAGTTATATGCCCAATTATAAAAACAGTGATGGGATTGGCTATGGTTTTGATTTTTTGGGGGTGGGGAGGGGGATGGGTAGAGTTACAGCTGCTGTTTTTTTAATATATATATGATGATATCACATTGCTGTTGCAGAAATGCAAACAACATTGTATCCTACTTGGCAGGAACTGTGGTCACTTGGCTTAGCTGAGACTAAGAACTGTCAGCAACACCATTTCACGAGCCAATAAGAGAACTCCTAAAATAATGGATGGTGCACTTTCCTATATGTATTTATGTTCAGATAATTTATTTAAATAATGTTGCTGGCACATGCTTTATAGCTGCTTGCATTTTCCTACACAGATTTCAGCATATCTTGCAGACTATGCAATTCATTTGGAAAATGTAATTTTCATCCCTGCATACTAATCGATTTCTTCACAAACACCTGCTATCAGTTATGATAATAAAAATGCCAGTCTGAATTGAGAAAGGGCCAAATAGAGCTTCCTAAGGAAATGACTTAAGTGTCTTTGAATGCTACTAAATGTAGTAATGTGCTTATGTAGTGCCAACAGTTTCTTCAGCATTTGCATTTTCCGTAATTTTGCCCCTATTATAACATCCCTCTCTCAAACGTTGCCTCATAACCGTTTCCTTGTGGATTCATAAACTGAATGTCAGGAGTTGGTGTCTCAGGGTGTGGACAAGATCTGAAGTTGGGCTGCACAGTGTCAAAACACACTAGCTCATGTTTTTGGGTGTACCCTGGGTCATTTCTGATTTCATAACTCCCTCAAAACTGTAAAATTGGCTGACCCTTGGTTTTGCACCCACATATACACCAAATAAAATTACCCTTAATCATGCCCTTCAGCCTCCAGTTCATTCCACGCACCAGTGCCAAACTAATCACCCCAAATCACCAATTTCCTGGTGCTCCCACTGCCCAAGCAGCTTCAGTGGCTCTCAGTTGGTCGCTCCATTGAGACCAACTCTGCATCCTGACTTCTGAGCTTCCGTCCTCTCTCATCACCTGACCCTGTTCACCTATCTCTTTCTGCTTCCAGACAGACTCTTGCCTTTTGGGTCAAGCTTCCTCTGCTTCCTGCCCCAAATATTTTCTCTTCAGCATTTATCTCTGGACTTTTGGTTATGCTTTTGCTCCTAACTGGATGTCCTTCCCAGTTCTTGGATTTCATCCCTCGAAGCCACTTTGATAATTCCAGCATGCATTTTTCTTCCTCTTCTCTGGACTCCTTTAGGATGATCCCTTTGTCATATACCTTGACACTAAGTTGCTTATTTAGTCATTCAGCCAACATTTATTGAGGGTTTACTATATGCCAGGCAGCAAGCTGTCCTCTCTTCCTTGGAATGTATTAGTTTCATTCAAATGTGTCAGTTTCTACTATGTTTTAAGCTCCTTGAGAGAAGAGACATATTCTGTCTCCTTTTCTGATCCAAGATCCCCAGGCAGGTCTGGACACAGAGTAAGTATGCGGTAAATGCTTGTTGACTAATTGATCCCTAATGGTTTGCAGAAGGGAATTTTCTGGTTCATTGCATGTTCTATTTGATTAGTATTTTAGTGTTTACTAAACATAGGTTGTCATTTTGAAAAGCCGAATACCATAAAACACTCAACTGTGAAACTATTATTAACATAGATTGATGTTTGATATTTGAGGAGAGAATTCACCTGGGTATCACAGTACCTCAGTACAGATCTGTCTTGTACTGCAATGTGCAGGTAGAACATCTGAGAGGCTGCCCTGGGCCTGGCTCTCCGATTGGGGTTGGGGTGGTGGTGGAGACGAGCGTGCTGTGCAGTAGGTCCACACCAGGCTCCCACAGGCCGGAACTTAATTCTAGGGAGAAGTTACTGATGACAAGCTTTTAAATTTTTCTTTCACTTTTCTCTTGCTTCCAAAAGTAGAGAATGAATTTTCTGTGGGAGAGAGAAAAAGGTGTGGAAAACTGGTGGGAGAGGAAGGGGATACAATGAAAGACTGCTTTTGAACAGTCTGGGAAGAACTGAACACATCTAGACTGGTCAAGCAGCCCGGGCACTGAGAGCAAAGACCGGAGCAACAGCCCGGGTGTGAAGACTGTGCTGCTTACTGTGTGGGACTGAACAAGTTCTGTGACTTTCTGAGCCTCGTTTTTCTCATCCGTGAAGAGCGGATAAGAGCAGCACCTGCGTCATAGGTTTGGTGGGGGTTAGTTGTAAAAGTGAGTTAGTTCATGCGAAGCACTTGGCCCAGAGTCCATTATGTGGTGAGTGCTCAGCAAGCTATTATTCATATTGGAGAGACCACGAAGCAATTAGCTGAAATGTGGGGAGGGGGTTCCCCATGCTTAATTTTCTCTTTGATCATTCACTCTCCTCTTCTGTTCAGTTTCAGTTGTTTCTGAAGCCTTGATGTGTAAGACCCTGATAGACTATCTCGGTTTCTCAGTAAGATGGAGAAGTGACTGAGTCTGAGTCTACATATGGAGAACTTTAGGCTTCAGGAAGGAGTATTAGAGTAACCACTCAGCCTTGTAGAGAGAAAACGCAGCTTCATCTGTTGGTAAAACAGATGGAACTAGGTTACCATTCTGATAGGAGTTAGAGAAAACAATTTGTGCAATTTGTCTCAGCAGTAGAGCAGGGGGAATGGTGTGCATATAAATTCTGCCCTCCCCCGGGCTGCCGCTGCTACTCAACCTGTGGAGTTGCTGATTGTGTGAAGGACAGCGGCTCTCCAAGGAGCTCAGCGGCCTGCAGAAGGGGAGAGGACCACAGTGTGGGAGACGGGACTGTCGCCTCGAATGCGGATGCTGCTGTCGCTGAGCAACACATACAGACTTCTGAGAGGGGGGCCTAGGTTAGAGGGAGAGGGCAAGAGACAAAAATTCAGAAGAAATGAATCCTATGCCCACAGAAAACATTCATATGTAAGACAAGACAAATAGAACAGAGGAAAATTGCAAAAGAAATGATGCTCACCCACTGCAGAGGGCCATGGAATAAGGTGTTTCGGTTTTACTTCTAAGCAGGTGCGAACATTAGGAATTTGGGCGAGTCCCTTTCCCGCAGGAGGCCCCCTCAGTCTAAGCAGGAGGGTAACTCACCTGAACCCGTTCTGTTTGCCCTCCAGCATTGGCTGCTCAGGCCTACGCTCTTAAAGAGGAGAACGACAGTCTCCGTTGGCAGCTGGATGCCTACAGGAATGAGGTGGAGCTGCTGAAACAAGAAAAAGAACAGCTTTTCCGCACAGAAGACAACCTCACCAAGGACCAGCAGCTCCAGTTCCTGCAGCAGACCATGCAAGGCATGCAGCAGGTACCGGCCAGCTGTTCTGTTGGCTTTTTGTTTTGATTTTTTTAAAGGGATGTGGGCATTCAGTGGAAGCGAAATGACAGCCCTTTGCAGGACAGGTGAAGGAGAGGAAATGACAACTGAAAAGCGAAGTTTCTAGGACAGGAAAGTGCTGATGACTGTTTGTGGGAGGGTAGAACCTGGGGAAAACCACAGCTAAAGAAATTATGTTGGAGAAATACACCCTCGAGATAGGAAATACAGGAAGAAAATCTAGGAGATGGAAAGGTTTGCCTCTGAAATTGAGCCTCACAATTTTCATAATCAGAAAATCCCGATTGTGCCACAAGCGCTTTGTAGTCTTATAATTTTTAAATTAAAAGCATGCTGACTGATTTTACAGAAGCATGGCAAGTTTGTTTATTTCCAAGATCAATGAAAACATAAGCTATATTGTTTCCTCTTCTTCTGTATTATAAATAGGATCTAGTCAGGTTCCATGAACACACTGCATATTTAAGACATGTTTGTTGATGGGATGAATGAAGCACTGGAATTTGGAGGAATGGACAGTTTTAGAAATAAGCCAGTGTCTGTGCTTTTGTTAAAGAATTCCAGACATCAACCTGGCACATTCAAGTTAAAGATGTGTATTTCCAGCAATTACTAGAAGGAGGCAGATGCTGTTGGCTTCTGAAGAAGGGGATGGAACACAGACTGTGGGAAATAAGTGGTAAAAACAAAGGGGGGGAAACTGGAGCCCTGGCAGTGGAGGAACCAAATTAAAGATTCATAGCTGGATTTATATCTGAAAACTTTAATTGATATCTGATACACTTAGGGTGTTTGTCCTTTGAGTTATCATAGAATAATATAGCATAAATTATCTTACATGGGTACTTTTTTTACCCCTCTGAATATGTAAATCTAACACTCTTTTCTGGCAAAAAAAAGAGAGAGATTGTTTTTATTTAAATAAGGGAAAGATAGGTAGGATCGTGGGAAATTAAATTTCTGTATAATGAATAATATTTTTAAAAATTCTTCCATCCATATTGGCTGCTGTCTAAGATCAGGGGCATGACTTGCCTACCAAACTCTCTTAAGATTAGAAGTAGCTGCTGCAGAAATATTTGCCAAGCAGGGGAAAAATAATTGAGGGAAGGGAATAGGAAAAAAAGTGAGGATTAGGATATAAACAAGTTAATGACCAAGTCACAGATATTATGTCTTAAACACCTCCCACCATTTTAAAGCAATTTTTGAGTCTTGGCTTTGAGTCCTGACTGGTTGATGTTCACAGTGTGTGTTAGACACATCAGTGAGATTCAGAGGTAAGAACTAGCCAGGAAAATGTCATTATGGTCGTTGTTCAGGACCCTGCATTTGGAAATCAGTGTAACAGCTGCTGTGCAAGGCTCCCACGTTATCCAGATGTCCCAGCATTGGGTTTGTGTTGCACCCTTGCCAAGAGGAGAGTCTGCAGATTTCCACAAAGACCACAAGCTACTCTGTCACACCTCCCACAACCGGCCCTCTTTTCTTCCAGGAAAGATTATCCTAATTGCTTTAAAAGTTGATAAAACATGTTAGGTGGTTGAAGATTCAAATCTGAGAAAAATCAGAGGAGTCAAGGATAAGCTCATCAGTCAGGGAAAAGTATGTTGGGAGTGGCAGCACTGGTCACTGGCAGCCAACAGCCTGGTTCACACAGGAGCAGTGTTACAAACTGCCACCCACCTACAGCCCCTTGCAAGGAGTATTTGGTTGCTGCAGTTCCCATACATTTGCAGAATCTTCTTATCAGTAGGAAACTTATTTTTGTTTGTTTTGGGGAATTTTCGGTTGGTTTTTTTTTGGTTTGGTTTGGTTTGGTTTAAGCCAACAGAAATTTACTGACTCGCAGTTCTAGAAGCTAGAAGTACAAGATTAAGATTTTGGCAGGGTTGGTTCCTCTGAGGGCTGTGAGGAAGAATCTGTTACATGGCTCTCCCTTAGCTTCTCATGGTCTTCTGATAATCTTTGTCTTTCTTTGGCTTGTAGACACATCATTTTGTTTTTGTCTTCTTTTTCACATGGCATTCTCCCTGTGTGTGTCTGTGTCCAAATTTCACTTTTTATAAGGACACAATTTATATAATATTAAGGGGCCCATGCATTTCAGCATGACCTCAGCTTAACTCATAATATCTGCAATGACTGTTTTCAAGTAAATTTATATTCTGAGGTACAGGGGCTTAAAACTTCAACATATAAATTTTAGTGGGGGAGATACAGTTCAATCAGTGACAGACACATAGCAGATATGTAACCAAAACCAAGGTTTGGCTGCCTGCTGCCATGAAAGCCAAATTCATGAGACAGGTGCTGGTGAAAAAGGAAAGAGGTTTATTCAGGTGCTGGCCACCTGGAAGATGGGGGACTCTTGTCCCAAAGCCATCTTCACATCTCAGTGCAAGCAGAGGTTTTTATAAGGAGGGAGAAGGAAAGCAGAACAAGGAGATTAAGGGAAGGGGCTTTTAAAGTTGTCTACATGGAGACCAGCATAGTCCATTCTGATAAGGACCTAAAACTGGTCAAGTGATGATATGATGTATGTCATACTGGTTTATGTCATCCTGGTTTTACAGTTGAAGGTCAGCAATTCTCCCAGAGCTGGGATGACTGAAGGTTGGAGTCTGTATCTTCTGAAGTTAGTTTCTAGGATTCTTATATAAACATGCTGTTTATCTACAAACTACATATTAGTCAGAGTCAGCATTTATGTAAACAATGTCAAAAGAATTGTGGGGTGGGTTACAGATAGTCAGAATATATTTGTTGAATGGAGGAAAGAATGGACAAAGGCACAGAAGCAAGAACTAGCATGGTGCCTGTGGGGAGCACTGGGTTATTTGGGATTCCTATGTTATAAACTGCAAGGCAGGGAGTGGTGAGAGCTGACACCCTGGAGATATAAATGTGTAGCACCTCCTTAGTACATGGGAAACACTAACCAGTGGCACCAGATATAATTTTAATTTTTACTGGTTGTTAGATAGATGCATGGCAATCTCTGTGGCAACCCATCTTCAATATAGTTTTAAAATATATGTGCTTGTTACGATTTATATTTCTACCTTAGCATCACTTTGAATAAATTATCACAACTTGATAATTTAAGAACGACTGCAAAGAATTCTCTTTACTTTGAAACCTACTTTCAATCTGTCTGCTATTCACTTTTTTTCTTGTTGTTGTTAATCCTCGCCCAAGGATATTTTTTCCATTGATTTTGAGGGAGTTGTAGGAAGGGAGGAGGAGAAGACAGAGGGGGAGAGAGAGAGAGAGAGAAACACTGATGTGAGAGAGACACATTGATTGGTCGCCTCCCACACACACCCTGATCAGGGCCAGGGATCAAACCTGCAACTCAGGTACGTGCCCTTGACTGGGAGTCAAACCCACGACCCTTTGGTGCATGGGCCAATGCTTGAACCACTGAGCAACACTGGCCAGGGCTGTCCGCTATCCACTTTTTAAATTAGAAAATCACGATCTTATGGGAAAGTCAGGAGGTAGAGGAGGGGTTAGCCTCCCACATGTCATTGTTTTAACAATCCATCTGTGGGAAGTTATTTCTGTTATAAACAAAAGAAAATAAAGAGGCTTAACAGCCTTAGAACTAGCATACAAATTTTAGAGTTGCCTTCAAGTTTAGCCAAAAAGTTTCTAACCTGTCTTCTTTTAATCCCTTAAGGATATGTTCACTGACATCAGAGTTTCTCGTATGTTCATGAAGAAAACTTTATGGACAAAGTTCCTAAAAATGAAAAACCCTTGGGTGACTTTGTCTGGTTGTTTCTCAGTCTACCCCTATATTACATGTGAGTTATAATTTAATGGAGGTTTCAATAATAACTTGCAGCCATGGTAACACGGTAGCCTTTCCCTGATCTTAAGCTAGCAATGAAGTTAACCTGTCCTTTACCACAGGGATAGTGAAGTTGTTGACTTTCATTTGTATTATTAGGTATACAATGAAAAATAATGCATATTTTTAAATTCTTATTTATCTTCAGATTTCCACACTGAGTTGTTTTCTTAGGTTTATTGAGGTAAAAAATATATATGGTAAAAATACTATTTTTAGGGGTACAGTTCAATGAATTTCAACAAATTCATACACTCATACACTTATGTAACTACCACTACCACAGTCAATGTATAAAACAGCTCCATTATCACCAAAAAATTTCCCTTATGTTCCTTTTTATTTAACCTCACTCCCAGCAGCCACTGATTTGTTTTCCACCCTTGTAGTTTTGCCTTTTCCAGAATGTCAGAGAGGCGGAATCATACAGTATGCAACATTTTGAGTCTGGCTTCTTTCATTAGCACAATGAATTTGAGATTCATCCATGTTGCTGTATCAGTTCATTCCTTTTTATGCTGAATAGTATTCCATTGTAAGGAAGAGCCATAATTTGTTTATCTAATCATCAGTTAATGGACACTAGGGTAATTTCCTGTTTTGGGGGCAATAAATCTTCTGTAAACATCTACTTATAAGATTTTTGTTTGGACATAATTGTTCATTTCACCTTGGGTAAATACTTAGGAGGAAGATTGCTGGATCATATGGTAAGCATGTTTAACTTTAAGAAACTGATAAACTGTTTTCCAAAATGTCTGGACCATTGTGCATTCCCATGAGAGTACATGAGAATTCCAGGCATTCTGTGTCCCCATCAGTCAGCACTTGGGATGGTCAGTTTGTTTTGTTTTGTTTTGTTTTGTCAGCCACTACAGTAAGTAAACAGTGGAGTCTTATTATGGTTTAACCACAACTCAGTTTAAACAATATTTGTATTTTCATTCTTGAGGATAGGTCACTGTCATATTTTTAAATAACCAACTTAAAAATCAGAATTCTTTTTGAAGCCATGTGTAAGTCATATTGAAAGGACTAATATTCAGATAATAACAGGATAACATTTTAAGCTGCTGATCATAAAACTATGTGTGACTAAAGATTATTATGTCAGAAGACTTTCTCATGAATACTTTAAGTTGATGCTTTTATGTAGTATTAACAAATGTTGTGAGAAGACCAGCTATCTCAGGCCAGGAAGTCACTGACTCATGTAGAGCAGTATCTTGACACTACTAAAGATCAGGGCAAGTCAGCTGTCTTGACAGCTTTCAGCAAGAGGAGATCAGAAAAATTGAGAAAAAGAAGATTATTGTGATCATTTAGAAATTAAAATATAAAGTAACTCCAGCTTGTTTTGCCAAATTGGTCAGTAATTGGTCTTTGAGATATAATTAATAAATAAATGAAATTGTGTTGAAATTAGAACATCAGTGAGTACATCTGACCACTTACATTAAGCATCTCTTCTAAAATATCCATTATGCTATTCAATTGCTTAGTAAATATTTAGAGGCAGTACATAGTACACACTCAGTTGCTCTCTGAAATTCAAATGTGCTGAAGTCTAATGTGTACATGGCAAAGTCAGGATAGTTATTATGACAGCAGGAGTGGAACTGGGGGGGTTGAAGGTGGCTGTGCTGATGAAGGTAGCAATGATGGCTATAGTGGTGAAGGTGCCAGTGGTGGAGGTGGCTGTGGTGGGGAGGGTGGTGTTTTTCATTACTAGAAAAATTTTTTTGGACAGTCAGGTAAAAAAAAGCATATCCAAGACCATGTTTAGAGAATTCTTTTTATTCATGAAAAAAAAGCTTGTCCCTTAAAAATTGTGAAAATCCTTGAAAGCCCAGCAGGCCCACTGCTCCCAGTGGACATCGAAAGGTGGTACTACGAAGAACTTGGGCGAGGCGCTGCCTGCAAAGAACACGCACCAAAGTAATGAGTTTGCAATAGGAGTCTCCGTTGTCTTGGTAGTTTTTCACCTTAGTTTTCTGTTTTTATTTCCTTCCTGAGCTATTCACCAGTCAGATAACGGACTAGGCGGATGCTGTGTGCCATTCTTCTTTTTCTCATGTCATCTGTTTAAACTTTATCTTTCGTCCTTTCTATTGAAGTTCGTATCTGATAATCACAGTGTTTTATTTGCAAATGTTATATTTGTTCTTTGATAATTATCTTTTCATGTAATATTATCCTTATATTTTGGTTGTGTTATCTTCTCAGATCTTTTTGAGAATACTAACTAGAATTATAAAGATTCTCTTTGTTCCTGAATCATTTCTATTTATCCCAAGATTGGTCATTTGGTTTTTGTATCTCAGCCTGTCTCTCTCGTGCTCCAGGTTTCTTCTCATGTGAGGGGATGCCTGTCTGTCTGCATTTGGGAGTGAAAGGTTTGGTTTACTTTCCGAGGAAGCGTCGTGGGTTCCCTCCCTGCTGAGTCCAGGTCTCTGTCTCCCCACACAGTCTTTCTCCCATGCATGACGATTGACTGGCGGGCTTCATTTTCACGAGAGCTGGAGATCCCATAAATGCCAGGATCTGTCCTACACCAGGAACTCCCTAGAACTCCCTTCCCACTCCCTTCACTTCCTAAAGTTTATTCACCACTGACAGACATTTTAATTGAGTTTCTGGAGGAAGGAAAAACAAACAGCAAACACCCGTGGACTGCGTCTGCCATCCTGAACAAAGCCCGGCTCAGGCTTTCAACCTGACCGCAGCCCCGGAATTAGCTGGGTGGCATGTGGGCCTGTGAGGGGCAGGGGAAGCGTATTACAAGTTATTCCGGCCGTCCAGAGGCAGACGGGGAGGAACAGCAGGCACGTTTTCCAAATGTCTAAGAGAAAGGATCATGGGGACTTAAGGCAGCATATTTTGAACTAAAGATAGCTGCTTCAGGATGAGGCAGATTAGACGGGTTTGACGGAGGAAGGAAGGGAGACACATTAGACCAGAAAAGGTGACATGAAGAGGCTGCGATACGTAATGACAGTAGTGACGTGGTTAACTGTTTCCCGTTCTGTTTTGGTGTTTTGACCTAGAAGAAAAGAAGGCAGGGAATTAAAAAAAAAAACCCTGATGGTCTGGAGCAAGCCTAAGCTCAACTGGATATGCAGAGAGAAAAGTAGAAGGAGGGACAGGGGGACGAGACGGACGTGCAGAGATAGGGGAAGGCAGGGGAAGAGCAGTTCTTCCGCCAGAGATTTTTTTTAAAAGAAAAATGACACAAACGTAGAAGAATAAGAAGAGAAAAAGAAAAATGTCTCTGAAAGAAAAATTCAACAATTTTATGATAATCAATTATATTTTAAGAGCTTTTGTGAAATATTTAGATAAATGAACTGGATGCAGAATGTGAAAAACTAAAGATCTGTTCGCTTGGGATCTAAGTGGAATATAATATGAGGATCTCCCTTCTTAGTACGATTCTTCCATCAGGAAGCTCAGAATTGTTCCGTTGGAAGAGACTAGCACATACATGAGGATCTGGTTGTTTACTCATTCAGGAAGAAGCATGTAATAACATTATCTTAATACGGTTAATATACGAAACACTATACACCAGTGCAGAAAATATTTCACTATTGCTGAAAGGGCAGGAAAATTACATTATTATGGTGTAGAGAAAGGAGCTTTCTTTTAGACTTTCATGTGCAAGTAGGAAAACATTTTCAAAAAATATATGTGAATATAAACATATACTCACACACATATAAAAAATCTGGAATATTTTCAAGCTATGAGTGCCGAGATATACCCCATGTTTATTTGATTCCATTTCAGTGCTCCAAATGAAGTTTGCTTCTTTTTAAATAGAAAACAACTCACAAGACATTTCCCACATTCATATTAGAAGTTTTTGACATTTTAGTAGAATCAGAAAAGTCATAAAACATGTACATCTCTCAGATGATGTGGCTTTACAAAGGTTAAGGACTGGACATCTGGATTCACAGTAGCTGCCAAATTTGGGGTCTACCATTGTCTTATTTTCCTTTCACTGAATGACCCCAGAGTTTGTCATTTCATTTCCTACCCATTCTTCAGCCAAGTACCTTGGGATGTTGCCTTATAATAGCAGCTCACGTGATGGTGATGATAATCTTCATTTATAATTCAAGAGCACCGTTCATTAGGTGGCTGAAAGCCATTTGCAGAGTCCCTGCTGGCAGCGTGTGCATTTCCTAACATCTGCAGGTTGCATTCTCTGGCACATCTGAAGAAACTGTGTTTCCCACTCCAGCGTGAGACTATGAAGGCGTGGTTGGTACATTTGGAACCAGAAATAGAAACCAATTCTTCAATCCCGGGACCAGGGCTTTACATTACAAAGCCCTACCTGTTTGAAATGATCACACCTGACATCTGCTAAGGAGTTTGGGAGTTTAAAGCACATTCCCATTTGGCTCTGGCCAAGATACAAAGACTAAAAAATGAAGATAACGGAAAAGAAACCTCTCTAAGCTTTTTAGTGGTTTCAAATAAGAATGGACCACTGGGTGTCTTGCTGTTTTCGCTGAGCAGAGATCACAAGGTAAGGCAAGGCGATAAGCTGCTTCATGCCACCCAAGGGGTGTCAAGCTTTTGCACAAGAAAATGAAAACAGTGAGCCAGGAGAAGGAAAAGGTGGCTCTAGCCTGACTGTTTTCTGTCCAACTTCGCTAGAGTCGGCTGTCTGGACCTCAGGTTCTTCATCTGCAGAATGGATCCTGCCAATTTCCGACAAAACTTGTTGCAGTAACATGAGGTTATGTGTGTGAACACATTTTGAAAAGCTGTTGCACAAATACAATTTGTGATTGCCACATTCCAGGCGGAAACATAAAGAGATGTAGAGGTTTAAGAGAAGCCTCAGGGTTTGCAGAGTAAGTCTGGACAAATCGAGATCTGTTTCCTGATCCTGCGGCGGCCTGCGCTGTGGTTTCTATGCCCCCGACAGCAGGCGGGCCCATGGTCCACGGTTCACTCCCAAGAGCATGTTCACGTTATTTCACACAATGCTTACAACTCAGAAGTTTGTGCTTATCCTAGTTTCTCAGGTAAGAAATTGAGACCTGGAGGTGTCACGTGACTTGCCTAGGGCTTGTACCTGATGGATGTGGTGCTCAGAAGGCCCTCAGCACGAGAGCAGAAGACAGGAAGCTCTACCCTCCCTGTGCTTGCCAATCGCTAGAAATATTATTGGCAAAAACCCATTGCCTGTTTTCTGATTCTACATTATAGCCCTTGGTTTGGTCTTCACATTAGCAGAGCAAGAGCTAGCAAAAAGAAAACGTACGTGTGGCTTTTATTTATTAAATTTGGACTGTGGAAATAAAACTCTTCACTTCTGGGAAAGAAAAGGGAAGCCCTGATAAAACTTAACTACAGGAGTCTTCATCTCCTCATTCATTATCCTGCTCTGCCATTGATTAATTTGATCATCAAATGCATCCTCATTAGTAATTGTCCCTTCTAAAAATAATGAGGCTAGCGGACGAATCGATGTAGGAGCGAGGGATAGAAATAATGGCTTTGCCCTGCACTCCATTAGGCGTCTACCTTTTGCTGTTTGTCCCTGAAGTCTGCAGTGGGAAATACAGCATTTCCCACAGCCTTGCAGCCATACCCAGGACAAAGGAACTCTGCTGTCCCCAACACATCAGCCACGGTGGCTGGATGACCTTTCCATGACCCTCCTCTCCACCGCCTCTTTTGGAAATTGCCTCCTGACTTGTAGGCCATATCGCAGGAAGAGTGCCAGATTTATAGTGAAATGGATCTTTTTTTAAATGCTATAAATCAAAACGGACTTTTGCTGCAGACACATCCTGGCCTTTTACTCTGTTTGACCATTGTCGTCTCTCCCTCCAGCCACGGACGCTAAAATGAATCCTTGTGGCCTGGCCTTGACTTCGTTTCTGTATAACCTGCGAGTGCAAAGAGGCAGCCTGGTGGGCCCTGCAGCCCTGGCCCCGGGCGCACCGCCGCCCGTATGCAGCAGGTGTCACACCCCACACCCGCGGCCAGCCTGATGCAATTACCCGCCTTCACGTTGGGCTGCGGGGGGAGGGAATCGTGCCGCAGGCCTTTCTCCGTGCAGCTGGTGAGGGGAGGAAGCGTGAGGATTAGAAAGACCAGCCAATTTTCTTCTCATCAGAAATGAGGGCTGTGAAGAGAAAGCCGGGATAAACGCGGTGGGGGCGCACGACTACAACGTGGAAACATTCTGGAAGGAGCAGGAGTCAGAGCAAAAACCCTCTTTCATCTGAGTAAGAGAATAAACAGAGGAAGAGAAACGTGGGTGGGAGTTGCAGTTTTTCTGGATCTAGGTTTGTCATTTTAATTTTTGTTTTATTTTCCTCTTTATAAAAGAATGTATTCAATGCAGAAAACTTGAAAACATAAAAGAAGCATATAAAAGGAAACAAATCGTTCCCAGTGTCACTACCCAGATAAAACTGTTGTTAACATCTCCGTGTATCTCTTCGGTCTTTTTCTCTGTTCGCATAAACATATAGGGGTAATCGTTTCTAAATATTGACCCATGAAATAGCCAAGCTTAGTCAGTTAGCGTTTCTAGAACTGTACCCAAAGTGTGCAATGGGGAATTCAGTTCCAAGATGTTGTGAGATGGGTAGTTAAAGACTATGCTTTCTCCCCTGCTTAACAAGGCATCCCGAATAGTCAGCAGGGGAACTTCAACAAAGTTAGTGCCCAGTCCGGTCCTCACTTTACAGACCACCCGTTTCACTCAGCCGATCCCTGGCAAGCCCCTGCCTCGTGAAGCCCTTGTCTCGATGCAGCTTCCTCACTTTGGTAATTACCTCTCCAAGTTGTTGTGGTTTCTGTTTCATCTCTATGTGTGTCTGTGCCTCCCTCCCTCTCTGTCACATACACCCACGTGCACACACACACACACACCACTTAGAAAATAGCCACGACAGCTTTATTTGCTGGAAGTGCTGGAGACGACAGAAAAGGAGACAATATACTAGAACTCTGGTTGTAGGTTTCCAAGGAGGGGGTGTTGCAAGTAATGCTTGTAAATGCAGGAGGAGCAGAGTGACTTTTCAAAGCTTTATCATCTTTTTTCTTCTTCCTTTTGTTCTCTTAATTTATTCTGCTGTGGCCCCGTGCAGACACATTCCATTTTTTATGTCTTCTGCCACCAACACCACCTTAATTAATTTTAAGCCAGGTATTACTCAGGTATTTCCGTCAGAGGGGTTTCAGTGGCAAGGCAGGGCCTCTCACTCACGGTATTAGAGATGTGTCCTCTCAGCCGTGATTTCCCTTTCATCCTGAGTAACTCATTTCTGTCATTTAGTGGGGTGGTGCTCTGTAGCTCTGTCCCTCGCTGGTTCTCTGTGCACCTGTCTTCTCCTGAGTTTATATTTCTTCCCTCGTAGTTTGTATTTCTTATGCTACTCAGTTTATTTCAGGAAGGTTTTGGTAATGACCTAACTGTAAAGTCCATAAAAAAGCGGTCATGCTGAGTTTCTCTTTACAAATATACCCCCCCCCCCCCAGTAATCCTATTTATCATCTGGGGAGAAGGAAAAGCATGGGTTCCTGATGTAGTTTCTCCACCCTACATCTGATAACGTGAGCTCAGACTGACTTCAGAGAATCACCAGGTCATTTAAGGAGCACTCCCAGGTCTGGTCCTTTCCTCATGGGTCCTTGGGGCTCAGTTGATTAGACCCGACTTTCCAGCCAGCTTCTCTGCCCAGCTGGTGACTGACGTGCTTGATTTCAAGCCCACAATTTGCTGGCCATTTCTCATGTGAAACCCATGATTTGCTTTGGCTACATGGTCCACTCACAGTGAGAGCAAGATAGAATGCAATGATAGTGGGAATTTTGCTTTAGATACAAAATTTGGATTAGAATTACACTCAATTTTATCACTGCTGTTACAGTATGAGGACCGCAATATACAGTCTGTTAAAACCAGGAGGGCCATTAGTGGGCCCTAACTCAGCCCACTTATTTCCTAGTTTTAATCAAATAGGGAGGTTAAGTTGCTGAACTAAGCCCCCGCCCTTCCAGTCTCACCTCACTGCCCAGGGCTCCCAATTCCCCACCCTCAAGTTCATACTCTGCCTCCTCATAGTTGCTTGCGCTCTGGGAATCTTTTCCTTTTACGTTCATTTGTATCTGTCTCCTGTCTCCCTGGAAACATGAGTTGAGACACAGAGGCTATGATTTCCCCCTGACATGTTAAATAAGTGTTAGTTTCTTTTTTCTTCTGATGTTGGACTTGAAACTATTCTGATGCCTAAGACCAATCTTTTATGGCCAGTTTAGTAACTTCATATCCAACAAATATCTGAATAAATGAATGAAGAAAAGAACAAATTATTGAGTCAGCACACACATTTTCTTTTTTTTAATCTTCACCCAAAAATATTTTTTCCATTGCTTTTCAGAGAGAGTGGAAGGGAGAGAGAGAGATTGATGTGAGAGAGACGCATAGACTGATTGCCTCTGGCACACGCCCGACAGGGGCCAGGGCTCGAGCCTGCAACCCACATATGTGCCCTTGACCAGAATCGAACCCTGGACCCTTCAGCGTGAGGGCTGACACTCTAACCACTGAGCCAGACCAGCTAGGGCCACCACACACGTTTTATTCTCAGTGTCTGAAAAGTCTAAACCAGCTTCCCTGATTCTTAATCTTTGCTGCTTTCCCTATTTAGGCCCAAATAAATACTAATCTCATCTCACTGACTGAGTATAACTAGCTTTCTGATGAGACTTTGTAGAAGTTTAAAGATTGAGCTGGTCGTTCTATCTTTAAGGTGACAGGCGCTCTCTGCTGGTATTTCAGAGCCTAGAGAGTGCATCAGTCACCTACCTTATTCAGAGCAACCCCTGTGGCCCCAGGACTCAGAGAATGACTGCACCCTCAGGAAATAAGCCAGAGAGTATTCCCTTTTGTGGAATGTGTGTGTATGCAGTCACCAGTGTTTCTATTCAGAACACCTTTCTACTATCCAGATGCTTTACAAGCTTCAATGATGTTTTCATTTGTACCATGCTTATTAACAAGCCAAGGCATAGAAAGGGTAGGTGAGGAGTCTCCAAACCAGACAGTACAGTGCTTAAAACTTCTTCCTAATTGTTTTTCCTAATGTTGAAAGTGAGAACATGTCAACCACACTCTTTAGTGCAAGACCCTAGAAGAGGTCAGGAAATAAGGACATTTTTCTAAGCAGTTCTGCTATTCCCTTCCTCTTACTCTTCCTGCCAATGTTTGTAGTCGATGAAGCATTTCCATACATTCGGCCCCTATAAGCTTGAGCAGCAGAGCATATATAGAAAACTGTACTTATCAACCATACCTAGAACACTTACAAAGAGTAATCCCATGCTAGACCTGAAGCAAGTCTCATCATATTTCAAATGAGTGTTTTCATATTTTCTGATCACAACGAAATTTTTTAGAAATCAGTGTCACAAGTGATAACTAAAATAATCCTATATATTTGGAAATTTAAAAACATACATCTGAACCCCTAGGTCCAAAAAGAAGTCAGAATTGTAATTTTAAAATATTTAGAAGTAATTGATAATAAAAACACAGCATATCAAAACTTGTAGGATTCAACTGAAACAGAGCCTAGAGGAAAAATTAAAAATTTAAATGTCTGCTTTAGGTGAAGAGAAAATTGGAGTAAACATCCAACTCTTATTAATAAAGAATAAACACAAAGAAGGGAGGACAAATAAGGATAGAAATTACTAAAATAGCAAGCTGCCATGCAATAGAGATGATCA
The DNA here is from genome assembly GCF_964146895.1 of Miniopterus schreibersii. Taxonomy (NCBI): domain Eukaryota; kingdom Metazoa; phylum Chordata; class Mammalia; order Chiroptera; family Miniopteridae; genus Miniopterus; species Miniopterus schreibersii. Next base: position 72,136,569 of record NC_138102.1, on the reverse strand, counting down.
ACACAGCCAAATGTTATTTATTCTAGAAGGCTAATAAAATTAAAAATCTCTGTCAACATTGATCACACAAAAAGAAAAAGATGTAATAAAAAATATTAAAAATGAAAATGAGGTGTAACTACAGATATGACAGAGATTAAGGCAATAGGAGAATATCAGGAATAGCTCTATCTTGACAAACTCTTAAACTTAGGTGATATAGACACATGATAACCTATAAGAAAAAAATACCTTATCAAAATTAAATCAGGAAGAAATTGAAAGCCTAAATGATCTCATTTTAAGAATTGAATTAGTACCTTAAAATCTTTCATCAAAGTGACAAGACTCAAGATGGCTTTACAGGGAGGTTCAACCAAACATTCAAGGAAGATTATGCTAATCTTTTATGACCATTCAGAGACTAGAAAAGAAGGAAGCTTGTACCAAATCATTCATAAGGCTAGTATTTAAACATGATATCAAAACAGGATAAGGGCAGTAATAAAAGGGAGGAGGGGCAGAAATCACTTATGAAGACAGATTTAAAATTCTTTTTTAAAAAAGCTAATTTATTCTCTTAATGTGTAAACCACCAAATTGGATTTATTCCAACAATGCAAGGTTGGTTCAACATTACAAAAGCCTGTTAATATGATGTATCCCATTAACATGTTAAGCCAGATTAATACAGTCATTTTAATTGGCTACAGAATACTCATTCATGATCTAAAACTAAAACAACTAAAGGAAAATGAGGCTTTAAACCACTTGAAATAAAAGAGAACTTATCCTGTTAAAGATTATCCATAGTGAAGTGAGTGGCAAAACCATTTATTATTTTTTTAACTTTCCCAGTATAATCCTGATATGATCCTTTTAATCCTGGTACAATTACTTGGACTAGAATGTAACTGCTTAGCATAATTTTCTCCAGGTCCATCCATACTGTCCCAAAGGGTACAAGATTTTTTCTTCTTTACAGCTGCATAGTATTCCATGGTATATATGTCCCCCTGGAGGAGGAGAGAGTAACCAAAGAATTTATATGCATATATGCACAACCCAAGGACACGGACAATGGTGGGGAGAGGGACTGGGGAGGGGGATGGGACAGGGTAGAATGGGTCATTGGGGAGAAAAAGGGACATCTGTAATATTTTAAACAAAAAATTAAAAAAAAAGAATGTAACTGCTTTACATCACTTGCTTTGTATCATGATTTACATGATTTGTCATTTGAAAACAAAAAAAAAGATGGCTGCACAAAGTCTACTAGCAGACCCTAAAATTGTGGTTTCCCTCTTCTTTCCTTTTGAACAATTAAAAGTCAACACTAACCTTGGTATTACTCCCTATTTAACTAGCTACATATCACAGGTGATTATCTTAACCGTGCCATCATTGTTAGGAGCCGGCCTTTCAGCTGATTTCAGCAAAACATGTGATTGAAATTTTCACTAAAGGACATGGGTAGCCTTCCACATATAATTTAAAATGCATGCAGTTGCTCATTATGAGTGGGGGCATTGCTGAGGTTGGAGGAACACTTCATCATAGGGTAACTTGACATAATCATTAAGCATAAAGCTGCAGCTCTAATTTTTATACCTTGGGAGCCTTTTTTCCTGTTATCATTCATGGCCATCCTGACACCATTTATTGTAAAGGGCTTGAGTAATCCAGCTCACTTCTTTAATGCCTTCTATATTTAATGTTTCTGAAGCAGGGAATATTGGTTTAAAATGGTAATTTTCTGCTTGCACTTTTGAGATCTATGCAAGCTGGGCAGTGCTCTATTTTATTTTACCAAATAGACCTCAGCCCCAGATATTAAGAATATTTGCAAAGGCACTGTTTGTTGAGGTTTCCTTCTGCTGCTGCTGCTGCTATTGTTGTATTTTCTTAAAGACAATCTGCAGTTCAGAGACAGGGTAAACCTAAGATAGTCCAGAGGCTACATAGCTGCCACAGGGCACGCCTGCAGGGGAGTGAGGCCGCTCAGGGAAGCTGGTTTTATCTGCTGTGGCCCTCACCTGTCCATCCCGGGCTTAGAATAGGGAACAGGTGCAACTTGCAATCTCCAGGAGGTTATGATACTCCTAAAATGTGGGGTTCCAGACCAACCTACGTGTATTAAAATAACAGACACTTAGGGGGAACGAGCAGATGTGGTCTGCCTTACACCTCTCCTGTGATAGATGAATGTGCCCATTTATTTGCAGAGCTTGTTCCAGAGGCACCTGAAGATTCAGTGCCAATCAGTTGAGGGGCTCTTCTCTCCTCCCTGCCCCTAGATGTCAGAGTCTCCTAGTCATAACAGTGTGAACAAAGAAAAATTGGGAATATTGTAATCGTTGAATTAGCTTTACTAAAGCTCTGCCGTTAATCAGGAGTTAAGTAACATGGGTGACAAAGGCCTTCCAGGCCGACAATACAGAAAGTTTTCCATCCTTAGACATCTGTGGCTGATATAGAGGCAAAACTCTCAGCTGTATTTTCTCTTTATCTGCACAACTTGTTTGATCATTAGGACTTTCTCACCGTTATGATTCAACTATAAGCTCTCAAGACCCCAAAACCTTCGTATTCTATAACCATTAAGTCTAAAGCTGCTTTCCTAAAGCTGCAGCCCAGGAAGTCAGGGATGGCGGTGTATCCAGTTAACGGTGCTAGGATGAGCTTGGTCCAGCTCTCCGGGGGCCCCCTGAGCAAGGCCGGATCACTTTGTATAAGCCGCCTCCAAAGAATGCCACAGGATTTTGGTTAAAAGTCATCCAAAAGGGGTTTTCTAGCTATAAGCTCTGATCATGACTGGGTTATAAACCCTGCAAAGAAAGAACAAATCTCTCTTGGGCTTTGGGCCACAATACAAGACCCAGCTGCTCAATCAGGTTCTTGTTTGAAGTAAATGGGCCGACCTGGCTGGAAAGCATGTTAATATTTTAAATTTCTACATTACCAGCTGTACATGTGCCCAGAGGCCAGGGTGATGACTACCTCATATAGCTGCAAAAAAGAAAATGATAAGAATAAATAAATCCCAGCAAATTGGATTATCATTTGCACTGGATTTGCCAGCACAGGCAGTGGAGAGAATATCGCTGATATGTATGCCCACTTCAGCAAGGCATTTGACACCATCTCTTGTGAATTGCATGAATGGTGTTAATTCAAGCTGGCCCTCCCTGTGCTTTGAAAATTGGCAGAAGGAAGGCAACCAGCATGGCTAGGGTGAGGCTCAACAACAGACCTTTTTCTCTCTGAATATTAATCCCCAGTAGTGCCTGCTCATGCCAGTTAAAAGTCACTTGACCTTGCTGGGTCTTAATCTCTCCTTTTTTTGCAAAGAGGATAATGATGCAGTTTCCTTTAACTTGGCACCCTTTGCCAGCCAAGGAGCCTCACATACTTAATTGATGTTCTTTAGTCTCACAATATCCCCCTGGTGCTGGGAGTATTGTTAACTTTATTTAACATGTGAAGAAAGTAAGAAAACAGGAAGCTGAAATGACCCTGCAAATCACACAATTAAAAAAAATCATCTGAAGAAGAGAAAATGGATTTTAGAGCCTCCCAAACCACTTTTGCATCTTCTACTCCCGTGTTCAGCATTCAAGAAGTTGTTATATTGCTTTGCAAATGATAAACTGTTCTCAAGAGACAGTTGTGAGGGAAAAGAGGAGACCAGAGCAGTAAGGTGGCTTGCTCAAGGTCACAGAGCAAGTCATGTTGACCTTCAAAATTATGACTTGTGGCTTCCCCTCCCCCCTTTGACCAATTCTTGGCTATATTTCTTTTTGTAATAAGGTTGCCTTATCGGGGTATAGTGTATCATGACTCCATTGGATTATACAAAAGCTAAAAAAGTATATGACTTTTGCTAGTCTCTCCCAGTAGGATATTCAGGTAAGAAAAATGCTCTCTAAAGCCATGTCTGTTAAAAGAGCGGCCCCTCTCCCAATTCAGAAGGCCCCTCTCCTGCTCAGATCCTGGGCTGCCTGCCAGGGGTGTGCCTAGTGTCATTTGGCACTCGGAGAGGATCCTTTTGTAAATGTCCTCCTCCTCTAAAGAACAAAATTATTTGCAGTAATAATCATGAAATGAAAATAATAATGGCCAAGAAGGAAATTCAGGCAGTGAAATTTTTCTTATATTGAATTTTACATATAACTATGCCTATAAAAAATAAATAAAATAGTAGAGTGAAAGGGAAAAAAAAATCACAACTATCTATGCAATATTTTTTTTTAAATCCACCTAACAGTTTGAACTTTGATCCTTTGATTATAGTTAATATAACACAGTATGTAAATAATTGTTCAGTAAATAAGTGAATTTTAATGAAACCAATACAAAAGGTACAATTTAGGCAACTACTCATTATACCACTGATACAAACATTTCCTTGATTTGTTCTTTCCATTTTTTTAAATATTAAAATTTAGTAAAAATATTTTATATATAAAAATTTGCACTTAGCAACCAAAAATAATGCAACTCGTGGTTCTCAGTGTTTCACTGTTTTAAGTTTTAAATGTTAAATTCTCTAAGAGGTCCTGTGGAATGAATTGAAGTAACTCAAGTTCTAGTTCTGAGTCTTTGCAATAACTGTGCTATCATTGTTTATTTCATATCTACTGTAGAAATGTAGGAATATATGTAAGGGTTGGGGACACTGTACTTAAAACAAGCTCAAATGATTCTAAATCCAAAAACTCCTTGTGTGTGTTTATGGGGCGAGGGGGATTGGGCATGGGAGCAAGCTCCCACCTTAAGCTCCCAGACCCTTGAAAACACTTACTTCTACTTTTTTCATCAGTTTCCCAGAACTGCCCAGGCTCCCAGGGCACAGATAAGCATGACCCCAGAGGACAAACCCAGTCAGGCCAGCACTTGGGCTGTGGCCTCTGGCTGACATTAGGATCTTAACAGCAGGTCAGGGAACAGGGCCAAGCTCCAGGCGTCTCTAGGCTGTAAATGAAGCCTGATCCCATCACGAGCAAGAGATTGCCTTTCTGCCTAGCAATGAGGATGGCATTTAAAATTCAATATCAGAAAAGATATTGACGAGATTAAGGGCCTGAAGGAATTGATTTATGAGGAAAGACCCAAGGAATTAAATATGTATAGCCTGGTGTAATAGGATATTAGGCTGCGAGCACAATTTCATTTCTATGATCCAGTGTTCCTGTTATCAGTCATCTGAATGGTGGAGTTCTCTCCCAGAGATGTTTCTCCCCAGGGGTCACGGCGCTGGCGGCAGAGATGCAGGTGCCAGGAATGATAAACCGGGCCACAGGCTTGGTTACCCCTGTATCTCGCCCTAAATTGAAGTGCAGTTTCATCCCCAGGTGGAAGTAGATGACATTTTAAACTAGAATAGATCTTGAGTAGCCTTACCACCTCCTGTGACAAGAAAATTTAAGCTAGTTCAATTCCATCTTTTTTTTCCCAAGGAGAAAAGTGAACCTTGTAGGTTCCAGGTGGTAAATGAGTATCCTTCCCTCGACTGTTCGATGTGTTTGCCTTTAGGCAAAGCCTTGCTCTTGAGTTATAATAATAGCCCTTGATTTTTTGCACCTCAGACTTCCCCTAACAGTCAGGTTGGGCTCGGGATTGGCAGTGTGAGACGTAAAACAGACACAGGCAGACCTCGTCGGCAGGACCTAAGGCTGAGTGGCCCGAGTGGTTCTGAAGTCAGTGAGAGCCGGAACAGGACCGAGGAGGTGGGGGCCCTTGACAGTGCAGGCAAGGAAAGAAGCAGTGAGCTGTGGGTTTGGGCAGCAGGATCTCACCGAGGGAAGCAGCAAGACAAGGGAACCGCGCCTGGCAGAGCCGGGGCTCAGGCCGCAGGCTGAAACACACGCAGAATTGAGGTTGGAGACGAGGTGCACAGACAGGCTGCTGCCACGTAGACCTGCCGTTAAAACAGCCCATCCAGACACAGTCACATCCACCATGGCCTTTGGTAGACAGTTCTCTTTGGACATCCCTGGACCTCGTTTCCTTAGGTGGTATTCTACTGGCCTTAAATGCATAGCCCACTGACTGGGCATCTGGTTTATAGCAAAGTTATAGAGGTGGAATAACATTTATTAAAACCGAATCAACCAAAAATACATTGACTTGATGACACTCCATGGGTTCACATGTTTCCACACTTCTATTCATGAATATTCAGTTTCTAACAAGTGGAACAAATTCTGTTTCAAAATGGATCTCCTGAACCCATTTTCCTAACACCTAAGCTGATCCCCAAAAATCTCCTAGGGAAACTACACTGGTTAATGTCATTATTAGAGCATTTTGTGCCACCTTAAATTAGTTATAATTTGTATATTAGTCAGCATCTGGAGGACAGGCTACTTAGAGCCCGTTTCCTTATATCGTCCATACTATCTAGCCCAGCACTGTGTACGTAGTAGCTCAGTGTTGATTGAAGGAATGAATGAATTATTTATTGATTGACCAAATGAATTGATCAATAAGTGAATATAAGCACATTCTTTCAAAAGAACTGAACATAGCGTCAAGCACGGGGAAAATCCTGAAGTGAGGGGAAGATGGCAAGAGAAAAAATAAGCATGCACGCACATGTGTCTGTGTGTGTATGAAGGTGTCAGTCACTATCAGTATATATCTACCTGGTGGCAGGAGTTTACCTTACCTGTCACCAACCTAAATTTAGAAAACCTATTTCTCCACCACGATGCATGACATAAAAATCTGTTCCATTTAGGGGTCCTCTCTATTTAATGCCAACCATCACCTCCATCCCCCACCCACCCACCAGTCCTGCCAAAGATTCCTGAGTTATCACAATTCCCTGAATGTCAGCTTATAATGAGATGCTGCTGGTGTACTTCCTATAGTGTATTTGCACTGTAATCTGTTATTTTCATGAGATCTAACTGTGTATAATCTGTTAGCTATATAAAAACTTCACCTTGGTAATGAAATCGTAAAATTTAAGAAAAAAAGCAAAGGGGGGGTGTTACAGTTATAAACCCACCACACCACACGCAGATGTGTGCGCAAAAGCACTTCGCCAGCAGCCCAGCTCTTCAAGGAAATGGTGAGTACCTAGGTAGAAGTCATAGCTAGGAGGATTTTAAGTTTGGCATGTCCTGATTTTCATTTCAAATTGAGAGTGCAGTGTCGTTGCCAGGGTAAAAATCATAGTTTGAAGCAGGAAAATTAAGTTGTTCACGTGGTAGGCCTCTCCCCGACATGTGGCCTTGGGTACATGACTTAACCTCTGTGTGCCTATGATTCGCCCATCTGTAAAAATGGAAATGTGACCTCACTTATTCTGGGGCTCCAGATAACATTTGTAATGCTCTTTGAATTTGTCAGAGAGAAAGACCCATTACACACTGAAGTCTGTATCCCCAAAGAGCATTACAAATGATCCTATTAAGTCACTGGCCTGGAAATATCAAGATGTATCAGGTACGGCATCTATTTACCTGTTATTGTCCACCAGAGTGCTTGCACTTGATTGGCATGTGGGTAATTGCCTAATTGGAACACACTAGATTGTAACCACCAAAAAATGTAATAGTGCATCTGTTTAATGCCATACTCTCCAATGTTAAATTAAAATTATGCTGTAGTCAGCCAATCCAACCGAGAGACTCTTCTGATTAAGTTCTAGCTGCCTGTGAACTTCTGTAATTGAGGCACTTTGGTACTTAAACATTCACACTAGAAAGAATATTACACAGGCTCATAAATTTCAAGTGAAAGGGACCAGAAAGACTGACAAGTTTTCTAGTTGAGGACTACCACGTTGTTTTTATAGGACATCTAGTCCAATGAAAAGGAGCAGTTTTGAATCGCCACTGTTTCGAATACATAAATTTTAGATTGACGAGCTTATGCTTTGTAAACAAAAGAAAGCATTAATTTTGAAGAATGCAGAAAACAGTCTTGGGGTATTGATTTTATTTTTCCTCCAGCGGTAGTTTTGTTATTTTTATTATTTTTTTTTTTATGGTGGAACATGAGAAAGAAATTACATAATTATATATTCATTGACTGGATTTCCTTAGCCTTTTAAGAAATATTCCCCTGGAGATTAAGAAAGACATCTGAAACTGCCAGAGTAATCAATCAAAATGTCTGAAATGCTATTCGCCTCTGAAAGCTTCATATGTCTATATATTACTATGTCTAGAACAATAAATTAATCAGTAATAGATCCTCAGGTAGTTTTTGTTACTGTGGTTGTTTTGGTTTTTGTCTATATGCATGTGGTTTTCTTTTTCGTTTTTGCTAGATCATGGCTTAATCCTATAGAAGTGGGAGAAATCAGAGCTAGTAGTATTCATTCATCGATTCACTCACTCGTTCATCACCTACTATGTGTTAGAGATAACCCAATCATTGATCCAATCATTGGTGGGCGTCGTCAGGTTGGGGAATATCTATGAAATGTAATATACCATATCAGGTGCTTTGGGAGTACAGAAGTGCTTGGGTGATTGGATGAGGCCTTTATAGAAGAAGAACCTAAGTGCACTGCCTGCAGTCAGCAGGTTCTGTCCTGGAGAAGGGCACCAGGCCAAGTGGGCGAGTGGGAATGAAATCAAGCCCAACTTCACCACCTAACCACGCGCTCTTGTGGGAAATTGTGTCTCCCTAAAGGATGGGACTCTTTTCTGTTGTATAAAGTCATTGTATGGGTTGGTGTTAGCTCAAACACATTCTTTACGTTGGCTTAAAAAATGAATAGCAAACTTCCAGGCCTAATTCTGGTAGTGAGCTTGTCAGAGAGTGATGAAAGGACCTGGTATTTCTGGGGAAGGACAAGAAGGTCAGTAGTTTGGATTTTATCCAGTAGAGGTTGGGGAACCAACGGTATTTTTTAAGGTTGGGAACACTTTCATTCTTAGATGGCAGTTCTTCCCGCAGTGTAGAGTGAAGGACAGGGCCAACCAGCAGATCCTTGGTTGCCTTAACCATGACAGCCAAGGTGGATGGAGAGAAGGCAGAGTGACAGGCAGAGAGGCGGTGAGGGTGATGAAAGAGCAGGGTTTGACTTCAAGGTTTTAATTCTAGATGCCACAGTAATAGATTTAGGCCAGGGGTGGGGGGATGGAGATAATAGGCAGGTTTGAAACAGTGTCTAGTGGGTAGTAGGAATGAGGTGGAGACTATAATGTCAGTTGTGAAGCATAGGTGGGTGAGAGGTGTACTTGAGCCCATGGGTGTGACTAGGGTCCCCTGAAGAGAGCGTGTCCGATAGAGAAAACAGAACCTGGGGTTTAGTTGGCAGTTAGAAAAGCATTGGTGATTTTCTAAAGTGAAAACAGTTTGAGTAGGGTACTGGGATGGAAAGCACATTGTAGTAGTATGAGGATTAAATGAGCATGAAAGGAAACAGGTTTTCATCCCATCTGCACCTTAGAATTATCTGTGAAGGGGTTTTGCTATTTACTTTGTTAGTATTTTTTTATATTAATTTATTTTCTGCCCTGCCAGGCATGGCTCAGCGGTTGAGCATCAAACTAGGATCCGGGAGATTGAGGTTCGATTCCCGGTCAGGGCCCATGACTAGGCTGTGGGCTCATTCCCAGTGGGAGGTGTGCAGGAGGCAGCCGATCGGTGATGACCCTCATCATTGATGTTTCTATCTCTCTCTCTCCCTCTCCCTTCCTCTCTCTGAAATCAATAAAGATATATTTTTTAAAAATAATTATTTATTTATTTTCTAATTACAGATGACATATAATATTAGTTTCAGGCGTACAAACATAGTGATGAGATATATACATGTATATCTTATGAAGTGATTACCATGAGTCTAATACCCATCTGACATCGTTATTACAGTATTATTGACTGTATTCCCTGTGCTGTACTTTACATCCCCATGACTGTTCTTTACCAATTTGTACTTCTGAATCCCTTCACCTTTTCAACCATCTCCCCAATCCCCTTCCCATCTGGCGACCATCAACTTGTTTTTTGTATCTATGAGTTTGTTTTTGTTTTGTTTGTTTGTTTATCCTGGGTTTTAAGATTCCACATATAAGTGAAATCATATGTAAAGTTTTTTATTAAAAGCATAGTCTCCTGGGTCACACCTCTAGATACTCTGAGTTAATTTGTCTTCTATGGGGCCCACAAAGCAGTATTTTAAAAATTCCTCCAGCTTTAAAAACCACTACCCTTGACTATTCTTTTAAGAAGTATAAATAGCCCTGGCCAGTGTAGCTTGGTTGGTTGGAGCGTCATCCCATGCACCGAAGAGTGGCGGGTTCGATCCCTGCTCAGAGCACATACCCAGGATGTGGGTTCAATCCCCAGTGAGAGCGAGTATGGGAAGCAACCTATTGATGTCTCTCTCTCTCTCTCCCCCTTTCTTTCTCTCTCCCCCCCTTACTCTCTCCAAAATGAGTTTTTAAAAAAAGCATATCCTTGGGCGAAGAAAAAAAAATTTAGAGAAGTATAAATAAACTTCAGCAGTAGCAAGCTATAATGAGATGCTTAAAGTCACAGGGAGTCAGAGAAGTACAAAAATTTAAAGGATGAAGAATATATTATTAGACTGACAAAAATAGAAAGTTGGATAATGCTAAGTGTTTGTGTGGGTGTGGGACACAGTAATTCTTATATGCTACCAGTGGGTGGGTAGACTGGTACAGCCATTCTGTGGAGCAGCTTCGGCTAAATGACTCCTTAGGCACGGCCTGTGGACCAGCAGTGCCACTGCTGGAATTGTGCCAGGGGGGTTCTCCCCAGTTCCACTAGGGAACGTGCACTAGCGTGTGCCCTTGTAACCTTGGGTAGGGGAGGGAGAAGAGAGGACAGTCTGAGTGGCCTTCACTGGGAGAGTGCATTAGGCACAACTGGGTGGACGCACTCCACAGAATATTATGCAGCCTCAGCAGCAATAGATTACATATACAGGATGGGGCAAAAGTAGGTGTATAGTTGCGAGTAAGCACAACACAGAATTTATTCTTGTATTATTGTTTAGGTATTATTTTCCATATGAACAACTATAAAATTACTTTTGCCGCACCCTGTATACATATTAGCATGGATGGACCTTAAAAAGATCATGCTTAGCAAATAAGAAATGTGGCAATATCACTTACATAAAAATGCATACTCAAGTAATAATATATATTTCTGAAAAACACATTCAAATAAAAAAGATAGAAACCATTGGAAGTGATCGCCTCTTCTGAGAAGAAAAGGAAGTGGGAATGAGAGAGAAGACATTTTATTTAAAAAGTGTGATACCAGGAAAGAATGAGACAGGATAGAAGCTTGAAACTGGTAAGAGGGGCCCAGGGAGAGGGGTATGTGTGTGTGTGTGTGTGTGTGTGTTTAATTTTTTTAAATGTTAATTATTAACTATGGTACAATTTGTTTGTATAACATAAAATTGACCTCTTACCCATTTTAAGTGTAGTCTAGTCGTGTTAAGTACATTCACACTGGGTTTTTAATGCTATTATTGACTATATTCCCTCTGCTGCACGTTACATCCTCGTGACTGTGCGTGTGTTTTAATAGAATGAAGAAGTGTTATAACTGTGTGGCTGGAATGGCAGGCTCTAATGGGAGTTCTCACCTTCCCTCTTCTTCATTCACAGCGTTGGTAATAATAGCTGAGAGTTATATCCAAGTAGTATTCTTTTCTTTTTCCTTTCCCCAAGCTTAATCAAGTTCTTTTAATTTCCCCCCCTCATTTCAAAGCAGTGTATGCTCCTTAGAGACAGAACAGAAAATTATAAGCAAAACTAACAGAAAGATCCTTAGACCCACTCATCCAGAAATAGTATCCAGGTCCTTTTCTATGAAAACGTTGCAGTTCAGTGAAACCTTTTGTAACCTGAACTTTTTGTGCAGGGAACAGTGTATGATACGCTGCTTCTGTGTCCTGAGACATTTGTGCAGCTCTGTGTTTAATGGCTGCATAGTTTTGCATTGTTCAGATGCGCCATCATTCATGCAGCGAGCCCCTGCTTGCTGAACAGTGGTCGTTCTAAATTTTGCTATTACAAGTGCCCAGGGAACAAACGTAAGCTACCTACCTTTGAAGATAATTTCTTGCCCTTCAACGTGGCTCTTTTTTTAAGGAGCTTTAAGGATTGGATCTGAAATTGTCCAGTGATGTAAAAATGTACTGGGCATTGCCTGGCCGGAGCGGCTCAGTTGGTTGGAGTGCAGTCCGTGCACCGAGGGGCTACTGGTTTGAGTCCTGGTCGGAGCACATCCCTGGGTTGCGAGTTTGATCCCCAGTCGGGGAACGTGCAGAAGGGAACCAGTCAGCGTTTCTCTCTCCCTCTCTCTCTCCCCCCCCTTCCTTTCTCTAAGCATGTCCTTAGATGAAGATTTAAAAAAAAAATGTGCTTGTCACCATCAGTCTGAGCACCAGACCCCTTCTGAACTGTTCTGGACCAGCCATGAGTGAGGATGAAGGGACAGGGCCATTCCCCACTGTTCGGAAACTGTCACTTTAGGTACTTGTCGTGGTCCCAAAGTACAAGATGGGCCGGGCCTCCTGGTTCCTGTACCTCGGTCAGTCAGTGTGCAATTAAATCACGTCAAGTGTTAAGGGAGCCAGTGTGGGATGTGCGGATTACCTCACATGCGAGCGGCTGGTGACCTAGGAGGCACTGAGTTTTTAGGAAATTGCAAGGAAATAATTTTATGTGAGGGGACCAAAGTAAGCTCTTTAATTTATATCCAGTGCCGGAGTAGGGAACGGAGCGAGCAAGTCCAAGAGAAAACAGTCTGTTCTTCTGAGTACTTACTACCCCTCAACATGCCCCAAAACTAGTGGTTTTGAAGATTTAATTTAATCCTTTCCATTGGTAGGTTTAAGCATCAGAAATCAAATGCCAGTGTTTATTCAGGCCTTTTAGTTAGGAACTGGCCAGGCAGCTCCGCAGCCAGTTTGTCAAGGCCCCAAAGAAGCAAGAAAACACAGATATTTTCATATCGTTAGGGTGGCATCTGTTATGTACAGCAGCAGAAGAAATGTACTTGTCTTTTTTAAACTCGTCCTTTGTTGTCAAGAAGCTTTGAGTAGACATAGCTGTTTCCAGAGCCTGTTCTGAAGCTCCTGACCGTTCTCCAGCCTGGGTGTGTATTAACATACAACCACGTTCCAGAGAATTAGTGCCGGGCAGCCCTGTGCTTTGGCAGACACGGCGAGCCAGCCTCCGCATGCGTTACAGTTGAGAAGGCAAGAGAAGCTCAAGGTTTACAAAATCCCTTCAGTGGCCCGGCTTAAAAATAGCAGTGCAGGCCATAGCTTAGTGTTTTGACGGCTTATATCAGCAGTTTTCTCGGCTGATATATTGATTGCAGTTTGGACTTCAGTCCTGCTGATCTAACAAAACATCACTGTCATAACAGAGAGTAAAAGGATCCCTCGTGGCCCCAGCCACCTAGTGAAATAGCTTTACTGTCATATGTAAAATGAAGTAATCTTGGACAGGATGACCAATAACGTATTTTTTTATTTTTTATTTCTTTTACCAATATATCGTTTATTAACACCATTCTACATATTTTCACAAATATGCATTTGTTAAAAGGAATATAATGGTGCCTTCACAAACTACAACAAACTTGTTTTATTCTGCCGCAATATCACAAGCAGCCTAATAACATATCCTAGACTACAATACTTGTTACACTCAGTTGGCGGAGAAGAGGAACACACATAAAAGTTAATTGAAGATGGACTAAGCTTTAAGACGTGTAAAAATCTCATGTTTTTGAATGTCTTACAATCACCTGGCCTTCAGTCCTACTTACCCTAAGTGTCCTTTAACTTCACAGCAACTGCTGACCATCCAGGAGGAGCTAAACAACAAAAAATCAGAGCTGGAGCAAGCAAAGGAAGAGCAGTCTCACACACAGGCATTACTTAAAGTCCTCCAGGAACAAGTAAGTGACCAGTAAGCAGTAGCTCTGCTTGGTAACCTCCTTCAAACATGGGTGCGAGTCTCTCTGGTGCAGGGCACACACTCATGACTGAAATTAACCTGTGGTGCAGTTAGCCTGCACCTTGCCCAGCCTCCTAGCAGCCTTGCTATGTGGAATTTAAAATCTCACTCCCAGCACCTCTATTCTCACTCTTAAGATACCTATTTTGACTACCCAAGCCCACCAGTGATGTGTGAAAAGTTTCTTCCGGAAGACAAATGAATTTTGATAAAATTTTAAAATATTGACAGTGCAGATATATTTCCAAGCAAGCAGCTAGTTTCCTCTTAAGCCTAGTAGTGAGGCAAATGAGTTTAGCATAACCCATGGTGCTCTTGCAGACATGTGCATAAGAAGGGCTGATTCATAGCAACATTTAAAAAATGCCCTCCCTGTGCATCAGGGCGCCGATCTTACCACAGTGAGCAGCAAACCTTTTACATGCAGTGTGTAAATCTCATCATTTCATCCTGGCCCTCTTTGATACTAAAGTGTGGCCTGACATTGATAAGTGGATTTGAAAGTGCTGCCTTACAGCTGGGTAAGATGAATGGCTCGGCCACAGGGGGAGTCTAAGCCCAGTATCTGCACAGAGGAGCCAGGAGCCAGGAGAGCTCTTGAAACGTTTCCGTGTTTGGGCCTGCACGTGATGCCCATGATGTTACACATGGTAACTGGGAGGGGAAATCACATAGAGTGACTCCAACCCTAACCAAATTTAAGCTGTTTTAAGTTTTTAACTTACAGTGGTTTATGAAAACATTATTTGTATAGTATAAGTAACTGCAAGTGTGACATTTTAAAAAATATGAAGTTGGGAGAGTGTGACCTTGGTCAGCTGTGACTCAGTCACTTTAAAAGTGCTTATTTTTTAATGGTTTGGGATCAAGAAATATATTTTAGTTACTTTCCCCCGAAAGTATAAGTGATTTGTGAGGGAAAAGTAAAGGTGTTAGATACTTCATAAGCTTTTATAGCTTTGGATGAAGGTGCTTTATAAAACAAATCATTACCTCTATATAATTAATATATATTCAGTAACTTAGACTGAGGCTGAATCTGCATGCTTTTGGATAAGTTATATTGAGCTGAAAAGTATTGTTTACTAAATTCACATAGCCGACTGTCTCAGAGACCCGCAGTCACTGATCTTTCCTCCTTTGCGTTATTAAGACTCTCAGCAAAGTGCAGCTGATTTGGTTCAAATTTGCTCTTGATCAAACGGCACAGCTCTGACCTTCATTGTTCACAATCCTGTGCTTGCACATGTGCGGTCTCTCTGAGCGCCTCAGATCCTTTATTTTGATGTGAAGTCCAAAGCCCAGTTTTGCAGACAGTATTGCCATAGTCCTGTAGGGTGTGCACTGTTAGAGCAAAGCACGGACACAGTCGCTGGCGAAGCATCACACTTCCCTCTCCATTACCTAAAGAGTAAATGGGAATGTGAGGAACATTAGAACCACCAAAATCATTAAAACCTGGGAAATACACCTGGAAAGAAAGCGGTTTAAATCTGCAGTACTGTTTACATGGGATGGTCTTTTCAAGCAAAGGCACTGAGAATGTTTAAGCCTGAGCAGGCCCACAGCAGCCAAATGCACTCAGGTGCCGTGGCCACACCAGGCTATTTTCCTGGAGCGCCTGTCACCCTTGCCGAATGCCACGTGCAGTGGACATGTTCCTTTAATCTTGCAGCCACCCACCTACTCACTCAGAGACGTACACTTAAAAACACACATCTACCTCCACAAGCCTTGCCTTCCGAGGCTTTCTTTCGGCTTGTGTAGACTAACTACATGATTTTTTTTTTTTTCTAAATATATCTTTATTGATTTCAGGGAGAGGAAGAGAGAGGGAGAGAAAGATAGAAACATCAATGATGAGAGAGCCATTGATCAGCTGCCTCCTGCACGCCCCCAGCTGTGGATCGAGCCCACAACCCGGGCATGTCCCCTGACCAGAATCCAACCGTCATCTCCTGGATCCTAGGTCGATGCTCAACCGCTGAGCCACGCCTGGCGGGTCCTAACTACATGATTTTGATTATTTGGGTCTGATGTCTTTCTTTGACACACACACACACGAAAAAATAGACCCTCTCTGAACACTTGGAATTTTGCCATTCAGAGTTACTGCCACTTGCTGGGAACCCTGAAAAGAAAGACTAGGTTGTGAGGGCAGACCCTTCCAGTCAGCAGCCACCCTCTCCAGGGAAGGCAGGCTCGTTCCCTGAGATCCCTGTTTGCTGAGATGCAGCTTCTCCAGGTCCCTCCAGGCCCCACTGCCTCCTGCCTCTCATCTCCTTTACAAAGGAGTGTCTGACGCCTGGAGCTTGTTCACAGACCCAGGTATCAGGAGGCACGATGTTCAGTCTCTCCATCTGGAGGCGTGGAGCAGCGAGGGGAGAGCAGGGAGCAGGCCAGGGAGGGAAAGGGGAGCCTGCAGGAGGGAGGCGTGGAGGGAGGCGTGACCTGTGGTCGTCCTGCTGAAGAGAGCAAGGGGGCAAGCACACTGGTGGCAGGGACACATGAAAGCAGATGCGAGGCAGAGTTAAAGAACATGACAAGGAAGATGGAGTTTACTTAAAGGGGCCAAGGAGAGCAAGGGGCACATTTATGCCAGTAAGGTGTAAATATATCTTTATTGATTTCAGAGAGAGGAAAGGAGAGGGAGAGAGAGAGACAGAAACATCAATGATTTGAGAGTCATTGATCGGCTGCAGCCCACAACCCGGGCATGTGCCCTGACCGGGAATCGAACCCCGATCGCCTGGATCCCAGGTCGACGCTCAACCGCTGAGCCACGCCCGGCCGGGCAAGGTGGAGCATTTTAACCGCATAGTCCTGTACTCCCGCTGAAAAATAGCAAACCCTTCTGAGCTAACCCCACTGCAGCTCACAGAGGCGCGAGTTGCAGGCCGCAGGGTGGGTGAGCAGAGAGCTGGCGGAGAGGAAGGTGAGCAGCTCCTGCAGCAGGACAGCCTCGGATGGGAAAAGGCCGAGGGGGCTTGCGCCCTTTGTGCCCACTGATAAGAGACAGTATTTGCATCACTGTGTGCCCATTTCTTTACATACAGTCACACATTGCCTGTGCTCCCGTATGCTTGTTGTGTGTAGAAACATCGATGACGTAGCCCCGAGGAACCGTGGGCAGAACTTTTTTATCGTAAGTGGGAGTGATTGGCCATGAGCCGTAACCAGCTCCACGGGTCCAATAATCAGCTGCCCCGCACTCAGCGTCATCATATTGCCATTCCTTTGGCAAAGCCCCTCTCTTGGCATGAGGAACATATGGCTCTTTTGTGGGGAGTTTGAGATCGCCTTAAAAAATGTAACGAAGCTTTCAGTTTAATGGGTACAGCCAGCCAGGAAAACCAGTGTTCGAATCAAACACATGGATGGTATGTATGCGTTTATTTTCTTTCAGACTGTTAGCATTTATTTCCCACCATGAATTCTTTACTTTAGGCATTAAAAATGACACAGAAGGTGCTGCTCCCGAAGCATAATAAGCCAGGAAGAAATACTGGCAACAGCTGCAAGCCTGCTCACCCTGTGCCCTGCTCTCTGCCTCCATATGTCTGCTTCGAGTCAGGCTGGGATAAAATGCCAGTTAAAGGTTCCCAGAAATCTCCTGAGGGCTGATTACTCCTGATCCTTCAGAGAGAGAGTCCAAAGAATAGTGTTTTCAAATATTCATGGTTCAAAATCTCATTTGAGAAATAGCTTTTCTTCTCATGCTTCAGTGGCCCAGGAGATATCTTCTTAGTTTTCCTTTACGAAGAGAAGCAAACCGTCTTCTCTTAGGCCTCCAGCAACAAAGTCAGACCCATCCAAGGAGGGTGTGGGCATAGCTCTGTGGCATATGCAGACAAGCAGAGACCCACCGTTCACGAGTGACGGTTACTGTAACATCATTTGGCTGGTGGCAGCTTGCAAACACTGCAGGGTTTAAATTAATAGCAATGCAACTAGGAAACGAAATCATTTTTTATTCTTAAGAACCAATTTTTTGTACATTTTATGCCTATGGAATTGCTTTCTAATCTTATTGTTTAAAAAATAATGACCAAGACCCATTTATTTTTTGCCAGCCATCAAGTTTCATAAAATATTGGTCTCAAACTGGTTTCAGTAAGACTCATTAGAATTATGTGCTCCATCTGTTTTATTTTCTTGTTGGAAGATTTATAAAGTGCAACCTCAGATGAACCAGAGTTAATAGGATGATATACACTTAACAGATATGCCTCCTTATTCATTTGGGTTTGTTTTTTTAATTTGCAGTTAAAAGGTACCAAGGAATTGGTCGAGACCAATGGCCACAGCCATGAGGACACAAATGTAGGTACCATAATCCTGGTATTTACTCTTGCTTGATGTTGGTTGAATGCTCATGGGAATGTTGCATTTGTAACATTTATTTGTAACACAAAGGAAATCAGAATCCCTGCCTCTCAATTTCTGTGTTGGGTCTGACAACCAAATACAGTGGACGGGCACTGCTATCGTTAGCTCCAGTTACTGAACGCCGACTTAGGAGTACTTGAGCTAATCTCTACCTTAAAAATTCTCATCTCAATGAATTTGTTGAACCCTTTATATTTCCATAGTTATAAACTAATGATTTGTTGGGAGGTCAGGTGGAATGAGACCCAACAGAGTAATAGTTGGATACTACATGTATATTTATTCAATTTGCCTGTCAGTGCCAGTGGTAATGAGATGACTGCTATGTTGAAGAGGTACCAGAGCAAACCCTTTCTCCCAGAAAAGCCCTGGGAAGTGGACCTCTCTTCTGCTTCAGACCCAGTAGCATGATGATCTGTCTTCTTGATACAGATACATGGTACAAGGCCCCAGTTAGCAGCCTGCCTTCCTCTCTTAGTGTTCTTTGGATTGCCCCACATTAGTCAAGTGCTCTCTTTGCCTTAAAGTTCTTTAGTCTGAGGTAGAATATTATACCATGTAGATCATTGTCTCTCCATGTGATTGATGGTCTTGTTTTTGTCTTTTTAAAAATATCTCTGATATCTGTATGTATCTGATTACCCTCATCACAGAAAATCCTTACTAAGCAGTTATTTTCACATAACACAGAATCAGACATGGTAATAAATGCTTGATTAACTAGAGCCAGGAGAAATTATGCATTTCATGTTTACTCTTGTTTTAATTATGTACAGCAGAGAGCCTGACATTCAGAGTACCAGAAATCCCCTCTTATTAATTGCTGCTCCTAACAAACAGATAGTTAACATATGATGCCTATTGAGAACCTACTGTGTACATGGAGTTCTGCTAAGTATTGCGGAGGGGATGGTTTATAAAGAATTACAAGGCTTGCTGTCTGCCCTCAAAGAACTTGTAAAGGAGTTGAGGAGTTAAGGAACACCTGGGCAATATACAAGATGTGGCCAGTGTACAGGAAGGTGAGGCCACTGTGTGACGTGACGTAGTTTGAAATTCGGACTTTTCTGGTTATTAACTGTGTCAGCTTGACACGTTTCTTAACCCCCCAGAGCTTCCTTTTCCTCATTTGTAAAATGGATGACAAAGCCTTCCTCAAAAACTCGTCATGATGTTGTAAAGAGCTGAAGAATGTGAAAACCTTAAGGTGTTATTATGAGGTTTCTTTGGGCTGGATAATCAGGAATGCTTCCTGGATCTGTGGCATTTGGGTTTGACCTAGAAGAATGGAGAGAATTGAGAAAAGAGATACCTAGAGGAGGATTCCATTCATTCAGAGCTCCCCATTGGAGATATTGTGACCTCAGTTGAGGTTGTCCCCCACTTCAACGTTTCTTTACCCCCACTCTTACCCTAAAACTCTTCATCAGGATCCTGGCTTCCAGGGACACACTGCTGCTACATTCTCAGCCAAAACTTTCAAGTGCACTCCCCTGCGTCAGTCTCTCTGTACCTTTCAAGGAAGCCACTCCAATAGGCCAGAAAAAGCACCCATATGCCTTAATTTCCTGGTCTGTAAAATGTGGGTAATATTACCTGTCTTTCCTTCCTCAAGGATTAGTGTGAGAAGCAAAGGAGATAGTGATAGTGGAGGTGGAAGCACTTGGTCACGGTGAGGTTCCACCTGAGTAGGATCTTGTTACTATTATGAACTCATCTGCTGATTGAATTAAATTAGAGATACATGTAAAGATCGGCCTAACACAACATCAGCCTTAGGCTCTGTTTTGAGGAGTGTTGAAAGACATTTATTATTAAATGGGAAAAGTAAAGAGAGATCATCTGTGAGGTCTTTGGCCTTTCTAAAGGAAAGTTTTTAGATTTTAAAAATACCTGCCTAGAGTCCATGATATGGGCTTTGTTACCAACCCAAAGACCTGACTGCTGAGAGATGGGTTCAGGTCTAGAAGGAGGGAGGAACAGTACCTTGAGTAAGGGCAGATGGGATACTTGTGGTGCAGTAGAAACAGCAGCATCTGCCTGTCCTTGCTGCCGGCCACCCCTCTTGCAGCACAGAGGGCCAGGCTACGTTGACAGCCACTGCCTGTTTTCTCAGGGGTCCCAGCAGGAGAACTGTTCACTGGTCCTCTTTCTTACCTGTAATGTTGTCTCCTTTGGGCAGTCTCCCTAGCACCTCCACTAGGGCTATAGAAAAGAAAAGAAACAAAAATCACTTATTTTGTGGCCATGCATTGGGAATGCTAGCAAAATATTTTGTGAAGATGTTTTTAAATGTCTGATATGAAGTGTAGGTATCATCCAAAGTTTCCACCAGCCCCGCGGTGGTAGAAGGAGACAAGGCTTTCAAGCCAGACTGAGAGGGTCCGAATCTATTTTGATCACTGAACAAACAGCCTTATGACCATGGCAAGTTACTTGACCTTTTCTGAACTTCACCTTCTTCATCCTTAAGTGTGTTAAGTGAAAGCAGGTACATAAACGCCTGGCCCAGGGTATGTACTCAATAAGTATCAATGGCAAGATAAATTGTAATGCAAACCAGGAGCTTAAAGCTGCTGGCCCAGAGGTCACTGACTGAGACATACAGGGGTTTGTGTTTTTGTGTGTATAATTATTCACATATGAGGGCAGGGATTCACTATATTATCACTTATTAATTATAATTATACAGTAGATTGGGGCTGGCATACCTGGGTATTCTTGTGAGCGTTGACAATTGATTTTTTAAAACTATACTATTATAAAAGTAAAAAGGAAAAATTTGTATGAAACTAAAACATTACAGAAGAGAATATGGAGGTAAAGAAAAATAACTTGGTTTCTTGTTACTCAAAGATAACCACTATGAATATTTTATTTTAGTTTGTTTCTGCTATGTGCATATGTACAACCAGAGGGAAAAACCCATAAATAAATGAATAGATAAATATTACCATTGTCTTCAATTTTGCACCCTTTAGATTTCTCATTATATCATAAGTATTTTTTTGTCACCAAATGTTCCTCAAAGACATGATTCTTAATAGCTGTATAATGTAGATATGAAATAATAGAACCACACACCTATGTTAGGCATTTAACTTCTCATTTTTTGACTATTATAAATAATGCTGCAATTAACATGCCCATAAATCTCAGTCTGCATCTCTCATATCTGTTTCCGGTGCATTCTGTGTATTAATCGCTGTGCCATGAAGTCTGGCAGGGAGCTACAGACTCACAGAGTTGTCAGCATTCAGAACATCAGTGAGGCAGGTGCTCACTTGTGGAATCCACTAGTCATCCTGGAGGGAGCCTCTAAAAGATATGTTGAGGCCTGCAATTTACAAACCAACAACCCTTTGCCTTCATCTCAAGTTAGGAAGTTTACTGGATGCCAGCTAACGTAGATTTTACCAGTTACTATTGCTTTTCTATTGTTTTTTCATTTTATTGAGCAACAACAGTATCTGACCAACACCTTGTTTGGTGTTCTTGAGGTCCCCAAACAGAGGCACCTTTATGAGACCTACCTTTGTCCCCACATGGCAAGATCTTCTGGGAGCTGGTGCCCATAAGAAAAGTTTTCCGAAGACTAACCCAAAGCCATGAGAGCCGAAAACTAAGATCAGCCACAAAGGGCTTGCTCACCCAGAGGACTGCACTCGCTGATTTTAAACAGGGTTTTCTCTGTATGTGGAAGTGGATATATTAATGACAGTGGGCAGTTCAACCTTTTAAGTGTACCCAAGTTTAAAACTAGCCTTTATCACTGTTCCTTTAGAGAGTTCAGTTACTCCAGATCCAATTTTCTTTCCTAAAAAGCAAAGCTGTGATTTTTTTTTTTAACCTCCATCTCTAAGCAGTGTTCCAATCCTTAGAAGTGCTGAATCACTAGCCTGGTCCCTGGTAATTAGGCAGGGACCAGGCATAAAATCTTAAATTAAGAAAAGGTATCAAAATCTTAAATTAAGAAAAGACAATCTGTCCCCATATAGCATCTTCTTTGATGACCTTCCTCCCAGAGGCACTTCCACCTATGATCCTTGTGTGTGTATGTTTGCTGAGAAAGTGCAGGGGGAGGGAGAGGATGTGAGGAATGTAGGAACAGGCAGGAGGGTTCAGATAAAGTGGCAGCTTCGGCCTGCAGTGTATAAGACAGTCTGGTCTAAGAGAGCCCCACGAATTTTCTCTCCTCCCGTCCTTGTTTCTGCTGCAGGAAAGCTGCCACCCCACATCCTCTATTTGCACAGTTCAGGCTCACACACTAGGGTCCGAGAAATCATTTGCAGTCTGTAGAGAGGGTTAATCGGTGATGCTGAAGGTTACCAATATCAAGTAAAACACCCTTTCCAGCCCACAATAAAAATACAAAAAGGAAAAGACTTCAGTTTTTCACTTTGCCTCCATAAGAAAGCAAATCCTCAGAGTTGTGTTCAAATCTGGCAGAGTGACAATGTTAGGGGCGCACGGAAGAAATGCGGTGTGAAGAACATTCTTCGAGTTCAGTATGCGGCACGGAGAGCTGCTGTTCCCCGAGCATTTTATTTATTTATTTATTATTTATTTATTTATTTATTTATTTATTTATTTATTTATTTTTACCCGTGCATTTTAATGATGTGTGTGGCAGAACGCTGCAAGTGCCCAGTGCTTTGCCCAGCTTCAATCGTGGACAACGATTTTCAGCCGGTGTGCCGCGAGAATTTTTAAACACTCAATACCTGACTATTTAGCCAGGGGCACTCACCTCTTTTCCCTTAGATTGTCAGATAAAAAAATGACAATGGCCAATACAATAATACCTGCCCAGTGTGAATGAATCAAAATTAAACTTTTTTTTTGGTCATATTGGCAAAAAATATATTTTTAGTGTGCCAAATAATTTTAGTAATTAGTTTATGTGTGCCACGAGATGAAAAAGTTGAAAATTGCTGCTTTAGGCAGGTAAGCATGTGAGCTAAGAATACACAATGATGTATTAAACAAGATGCTCACACCTAGAACTTGTCCTTTCCATCAAATTACAGCTCCTGCAAATTATTGCTTTTTGCCACCAGTGCTTCCTTCCCCACCTCTACCCACCCTCCACTCTCTATACCCCCACCAGCTGCCTTCTTCCAGCTGGTTTACCAGGTTTTCTGCCGTGAAATCTCCAATCCCATCTGAAAAACCCACTCACATCCCAGCCCAGCACCCTTGAAAAGGATTGATGACTGGGGGGACCCTGCTAGTGCTTCCACTTTCCCGCAGGTACAGAGCCCCAAGGAAGGGTTAGAGAGGGAGCTGCTGTCAAAAACAGGCAGAGGCGGGCTTCATGGTTAGTGCCTTCGTTTCTAGTAAACACTCAGAGAAGTTTCCTTACCACCCGCCTCCCTGCCAGGTGACAGAGTGTCTGCACAGCTGGAGCCTGGGGCCAGAGCCCATCCTTTGTGTCAGGATGGGAATTGGTAGGACCTGCTTGGCCATTAGTGAATTTGGAGCATGTAACAGGATGAGCGCATGTTTAATAAAGCTGACAGGTTGGATGTAGAGAAGTGAAAATACACTCTTCCCCTAGGCCAGGTTAAAGAAAAGCAGGAGGAGACAAAAATGTCAGCACTCTGTGAGCTGGTCTGACATGCACATGGACACCTATATAGCTAAAGCCAAAGCCTGAGACAAATGTTTTCCATTTTGGAGACTGTACTTCCCCAAAAAGGTTAATGATAATCCCACCTGATATAGAAGCAAAAGCAATTATTTAGAGCGGAAGATTGTAACTTTTGTGGATCCAATATACATACATATAAATGTTCGTGTCCTAAAAGTGCCATTTTTATGTGTGAAAGTTTTGGAAAATGCAGAAAAATATAAAGAGAAAAAAACATCTCCAGTGTCACCACTCAAAAATTAGTGTTTCCTTTTTTTGTATTTCCTTCATCTTTGTCTTGGTGCATATATATACATTTTTACCAAATTTACAGCATGTTATACAGTCAGTTTTATAGCTTACATTTTTTCCTAATACATCATGAGCATTTCCCCATGCTATTAAATGTTTTCTTAATATGATTTTTAATGAGTGCCTAATACTTCATGCCACAGCTGTGCTGTAGTTTATTTAATCAGTCCCTTCCATGGGACTTTAAAATACTATTTGTTTTTATTGTCACGGATAGCATGCAGTGGATATTCTTTAACAATGTGTTAGCTAATTTATACTCCATTTAAGCACTTTTCAAATGGAGAAGTTCTTCCATTTGATTGGGATTTAGAGCTAGAGGGAGATCCAATGCTTCTTTTAAAAGATTCGAGTTTGGCCCAGACATGGTATTGGCGGTTGAGATAAACAGCCGATAGTAATGTCTGGGGTATTACCACACAGAGAAGATTCTGAGTTCAACAGGACAGAAAAACAACTCCCAAGAGTATTTGGATTCTGAAGAAAAATGCAAATTGTATATACTTGATAAATAATTTATAACAGAGCTAACGTGTCATTTAGGATTTCGTCGTGCTGGGAACTGTAGATTGGTCTTCTTGCTGGCCTGGGGATCGTAGAGCCTGTTCTCTGTGGGGATCCCAGACCAAGGCTCAAAGACCCAGGCCATCACTACCCAAATGGGGCTTGTCTACCCTCTCAAGAAAATGCATGAAATTGAGAAGAGTTATCAATTGAAAGAACAAAACAAGTCTAGCCCCAAACTGAACATTAAGGTTTTATTTCTAATATAGTCAAGAAAATGCATGCAAGCTCCAAAGCATCGATGAGAGAGGCATATGTAGACATACAGGCGTGACTTGAGTGCAAGGCATAGTTTTAAAGTCGAATAAACCTAGAAGGCTTAGTCACAGTATCCCTGCCTCCCCTGAGATACGGCTTAGCACTGCTTAGCATGTTGATCAACAGTGAACAGGAAAAACGTTTAGGAGCATTTATGAAAAAAGCCAGGAACCCAAAGGGTGGACAGAAGCAGAATTTTCTCCTAGTGCCTCTGGAAGACAGTAGGGGAGCGTCGGGAGCCTCCTTTAGTCTAGCAACTTCAACTCCTACTGACATGTCACCAAGATTAAAGATCAGAAAACAGCAGGGAACTAAGCTTTGCCAGTAGGCCAACCTCATCTTGTTAGTTCTGTAACAGGAGCCAGTCCTTTACTCAGGGCCATAGGGCTTCCTAGATGGCTGTTGTTGTTGTTCAGAATATTAGACACTCTACAGTGACTTCCACACTCCCGGTGTCTAACAACACAGGAGCCCAGGAGGCGCAGAGCCACGCAGTGTACCAGCAAGGGCTGGCGCCAGCCTCCGCCGGCTCGCCCTGTGTGCCAATGCCTCTCTCAAGGACTCTGCTCAGCCTCCGGCTGTCCTGGGAGAGCTCTGCAAAGCTGCAAAGGGCACTCACTGTCTGTTCCACACACTGCTCGTCGCCAGAGCTCATCCATCATGTCGCCGCGTAACTCACTGGACTGTGGCATTTCTTTGAGGAAATTGTAGGAAGATGACAAAGACAGAAAGGTGAGAGGGAAGAAAAAAGGGGGCGAGGGCAGGAAAGACGACAGCAAGAAGAGTTTTCCTGCTTGTCACCCTCTGCTGCTTGCCAGCAGCTGCCCTCCCCACCCAGGACCCAGCACCTCTCAGTGAAGTCTGCCTTCACCCCAGTGTGCTTGTGGCTGCCCCAATATAACACTCAGTGCAAGCTTTTAGCCAAAAATAAGGTTCTCAAATTCAAAGCAAGAAGCTCAGGTGTTAATCTGCAGAAAAATATTTGTAGGCTTCCTGGGGGAAACTACAAAGGTTGGGCTTGCAAATAAACATATTCAAACACCCACAATAAAGTGAAATGTGTTCTAATCGTTGAACCTCACTGGAAAGTCTTCCCAGCTCTGCTAGAGACGCCTCTCTCCATCACCCCCTTCCCTCTGCAGGGTCTGACAGGTGAGAATCGTCCCACTGTGAGTTCACTGCCTCCCCACCAGCCTCACCTCCCTGCTTCCTGGCCTGCCCACAGTGCCCCCAGAGGGACACCAGGAGTGAAGATCAGAAAATAGCCCAGCTACCCACCTTGGCACCAGATATCTTGTATTTCTGTAGCCGCCTGTAACTGGGCATTGTAATCAAATCTCCAAGAAGGTTGCAGTCCTCACACGTATGCCTGTAAGTCTAACTCAGGATATCACAAAACTTCAGAACTTCAGCAAGCCACCCCTCAGTGTAAACGCCTTCCATGTGTTCCTACCTCACACGGGGGGAAAGTTAAACTGCAAAGGAAAGTTGTTCTCAAAAGGAAAAGGCCTTCACATCTTATGTTCTTTCTAGGAAGACTCTAGGGTTTTCCTGAAGAAATGGGTCTGCAATTCTTAGCTGCACCGGTGTCTGAGCCAGGGAGGCCACCCTCTCTGCATCTGGGCAGCAGCCTTGTGGACATGTGAAGAGTCACAGGAGACACACAGCAGTCCCTCCCTGGGTCTACGGTAGCCATGCCCCAGAAACTCCGCAGGCTCCCCTGAAAAGGCTCACCAGCGTTGGAACAATTAATAGGGGTGTTTTTTTTCAGATTTCTGTTCATTTGATTTTTTTTTTTTCCCCAAGAAAATTCTATATGCCTCAGACTTCCTGACCCTGACATGGGCCTTGTGGAGATCTGTGGCTGCGATGCTCAGCGTCACCATGGCTTTTATTACGGCAGCTTCCCCATGAGATTACAGAGTGGCTTTCTTTGGGCAATTTCCAGACTGTTCAGTGTGTGCTGATGAGCACTTATGTTTATGAGACTTTCAGAATCTAATTTTCACAGGCAATTTCTTTCCATGCCAACTTCAAGAGTGATGACTTGAAACTATGAGAAAGGTCTACAGTGCAGTGTGTGTGAAGCCCCCGAACTGTGTGGGTGTAATCCCTGCTCCCTCTTACACTAACACCCACACACCCATGAACACACACAATATGTCTCGCAGCTGTAAGCTTACGTATTGTATTGTTCCTGGCTATTTCATATAACAATATTCAAACTGCTCCCTTGGTAAGGACAGAATAACTGTTGGCCTATTTATGTAGAGTAAATGGCTTTAGTCAACAGGTTGAATTCAGCTAACTGCACCATTCATTAAAAATTCTAAATAATTAGATTTTTTATTGATAATTCCACTTCCCATCTATCATGTCATCCTTTTTGCCTGCAATACAAATTCCGCCTATTTTTAAGCCCGGCTCAATTCCTGTTTCTTGGGGCCTTATCCTAAGATCAGCCCAAATCAATTGCCATCTTCTCCATATCCCCACAGTATTTATCATCATTGCAAACATTCTGAACAACCCAGTTATGATAGGCCTATCTCCTCCACTCAGGCCTAGGGGCTGTCAGGGAGGTGAGGTGTATGTGTGCCTTACAGAGCCTATCACAGGTGACGAGCCTATTTAGAGGGATACATGTGTAATACATTTAGAACACTTAATCGATTGATGATTGAATTGACATAGGATTTCCATCAACCTCAGACAGCTCTGCCAATGTGTTTGGCCTGGTTAGGTAAGAGAGGCAAGCACTTCCTCCTGGATATGATCTGCAGGTGATCTTGAAGATGAACACGTTCCATTCCAGTTCACTTGAAGATGTGTACATAAGTCCTGTAGACTAGGAAAGTTGGAATGGAGGTGATAGGGATCTCCTCTTCCAACTTTCTTATTTTACAGATTTTAAATTGATGCATGTTTTCTTGCCTAATTGTTATGTGCCTGGGAGTCTTACATTTTCAAAGGCAGTACTTCTCAAACTTTAGTAAGCAACAGAATCAAACCAGAGCTTCTTCAAACACAGAGTGCTGGGCTCCAACCTAGAGTTTAAGACTGGGTAGGTCTGGGCTAGTGCCTGGGAATTTGGATTTTTGATAAGGCCCCAGATGATACCTGTGCTACCAGTCTCTGGGCCACACACTGAGTAACTGCTGCTTATTCTCCATTTCAGTCCAGGGTAGGTGCTGCTCTGGGCTTCTATAGCACCCGAGGCCAACCCTTGCCAAAGCTTTTATCACAGTATATTTTAATATATTTTACACGCCTATCCATCCTCTAGACTTTCACGTTCTTTGAGAGTGGCAACCACTGTTATTCACTTTTGAATTTTGTTGTCTGGCACAAAGCCTGTCATATAGTAGGCACTCAATAAATATTGGATGAATGAAGAGTGGTAGAGGCTGAATAAATTCTAATCAGATTATACTGAACTGAGGTGCCCAGAGACCTTGTTTAGTCTAAATGTTGAACTTTGTTTCTATTCAACACAAAGAGAAAAATATACAATTACTAATTTCAAGACTCTGGTTCATAAGAAATCCCATTCATTTGGAGACTATGCATGATTTACAACTAGCCACTCCTGTGTCCATCCAAGTCCACATGATGGGCAGTGCAGTGTGTTGGGAGCGCATCTGATCACAGCCCAGTCACTGTCCTCAAGGGACACACAGCTCATTGAGGAGACAGCATATGACTGAGAAGGAAACTCCACAAAGATTGGCTTCAGTCCTCTCAGTAAAAAAGACTTGGGTGGGATTGGGGCT
This sequence comes from Miniopterus schreibersii, assembly GCF_964146895.1. NCBI lineage: Eukaryota > Metazoa > Chordata > Mammalia > Chiroptera > Miniopteridae > Miniopterus > Miniopterus schreibersii. The sequence goes on along the minus strand of NC_138102.1, from coordinate 72,107,680 downwards.
TGAACAAAGTAGAAAAGTTGTGATATTTTTGTTGGGGTCAATAAATTCTTGCGTTCTTTTCTAAAAAAAATAAAGTTGTGATTCCCTGAAAGGTCCCTCAGACAGAAGGTAGCAGAGACTAGAGACTAGTAGCTCCAGAGTCTGACTGCCTGGTGCCCAGTCTTGGAACCTCTACTTTTTAGGTATGTTGTCTTAAGAAGCTTATTTGTGCCTCAATTCTTTTATCTGTAAAATAGGGATAAAAACACCAGAACCTGGTATCTACCAACCACTCAGTAAGGGCTATTAGTATTACCATCGTTACCATTCATCATACTATTTTCTATTTAAAGGGCCTCAAATTCTACACCCATCAGGCGCTGTGCATCAGCAATCCAGAACACACAGTTCTTGGAATATTTATCATGCATGGCATCTGCAAGAAGGCAGTGAGGAGAGAGAACTGGATTTTTCTGTGTTGGAAAGGGGGGAATATTTAATACTTACTAAGATCTCACAGTATGCTCAGCAAACCTAGTGAAATTTGATTTTACTTTAATAATAATTAAATGTCGGTCTCATTTATCAGATTGCATCCCATCTATTCTCATGACCCAATTTACCACTACAAAGGTCAAAAAGACTCTAAATTTTAATATTATCATTAGTAATGTAAACTCAGCAGGTGAAAATTATGATAGTGGGTGCCTGGTAGCAGAGAAAAATAAGAAACATCATGCTGAGAAATGGACTGGGAAAATAACATGCCAAGAGCTCCGTAATACAATTAATCTTCACCGGCAATAGAGTCAGTATCATACAAGATAAATCAAACCCGACTAATTCTGGATGCACATAAATACATTTAAAAGTATTTCGCTTTATTTTCTTCTGTTTGCTGCTCCATTTTTATTGGTAGAGGAGATTTTTCATGTCAGCACTTTTTCAGCTATGAAGGGAATGGACTTGCATAGATATGGCAGTGTGGATGACATTCTAACATAGCGATGAGAAACACACAGATGTTTTTGAGATCAAATGTATTTTTTCATTTGGTAACATCTACAGTGGCATATAGTACAACTGAAAATAAAATACTACAACCCACACTTTAAATCATGAATGGAGTTACTGGAATACAAAGGAATTTTTTTCTTATTTTTAGACGGTTTTAAATTAACATGACTGTCACAAAACTATGCCAAAAGAAAGTCATTTAATTGCCAGCTTGAGACCACAGTTTAAGTGTGTTGTGAACTGTGCTACCCATAATTAAGTTATGATCCAGGCAGCAGTGATGCTCTTAGTATTTAATGGGAAACATTACAAAGTTGAAATTACTCTTTTTCATCAGTGTCTTTGTTCCCTGGATTAAAAGTATATGTGGACCCTGGCCAATGTGGCTCAGTTGGTTGGGTGTCATCCTGTGGACCAAAAGGTTGCTGGTTCCATTCCAGGTCAGGGCACCTGCCGGGGTTGTGGGCTCTGTCCCTGGTAGGGGCGTGCAGGAGGCAGCCAATCAACATTGTGCTCTCACATTGGTGTTTCTCTTTCCCTCTCCCTTCCTCTCTCTCTAAAAAAATCAATAAAATTATTTTTTTTAGGTATATATATGAATCACCCTATTTTTCAAATAGGAACTAAACAGTAATATATACATATATGTGTGTGTACACATATATGACACATATACACATATAAATATCATATGTGTGTGGGGGAGAAAAGGTCTATATGAAATACAGGGTGGGGCAAAAGTAGGTTTACAATTGTGAGTATGCAAAACAGTTTATTCATGTATTATTTATTAATATTGTATTGTTTTCCAACTGTAAACTGGATAAAAGGTAAATATTTAAATGTTAATAGTGCTTATATTTGGGTAGTAGAATTTCAGTTAATTTTTCTTATCTTTTTATATTTTGTAAATTTCCCACATTGAACATGTATATATGTAATATTTGTAATGAGGAAACCAAGAAAGGTAATTACTAAGAATTAAAGTTAACTAGAGAATTGTCTTATATTTTGGAAAAGAAAGGGAAAAGTTTATAAGCTTATATTATGGTCTCCAAAAAAGTTAACATTAAATTAAAAACATATTGAAAGCATTAATAATAGATACAAATTCACAATCTTTTTTACCTTCTTTAATCTAAGATAGTAAAGAAATTATTTTACTTTAAAATGACACAACCATAAATGTATTTTAGGGACCAAAAGGATGTAAAATACCCAAAGTGGTTGCATTGTTTTTTCACTTCCCACTACATATACTCCTCACAGACTTTCAATAAACCACTGTAGGCCAAGCGTACCGACCAAATCTCTGAGGCCACCGTCTTTCACCTATGAAGTGTATCCTCCCTATGTAGTAACAGAGTCATTCCATGCAATTCAACAAATGTTACCTAAGGTCTGCAATTAGTTTTTTCAAAAACTATTGTTTGCAGATTTGTCAAGTGCAGGGGACTATGCTAGGTCCTGAGGACATTGCTCCTGTGTAGAGAAATGACTACAGGTAGAGCCATCACATAAAGTCCAGGCCTGGGCATTTTGAACATGACAGGGACAACAGGTGTGCACTGGGACCATGCAGGATGGGGAGACACAGAAGAGGGGCAACAAAGTGAGTGACCCCCAGCCCAGACGTTCTCCACATTTCCAGCTGCCTTTCCGAGACCTCACAGTATTTCTCATTCCTTATGATCTTTGATTCTCATATCATTATTCTGCTAGTCACCCAGACTTTACTTGTTTAAATTTTTTTTTAACTCACCCCCCTTTTCTCTATCTACTTCACACACACAGAATTGGAATCGGTCCATTCTTTCTTTAGAATGGCTTCTGTACCCCCCGCGCCCCCCGCCTTTTCTCTCTTTCCCCTTCACCTCAGTGGTTCTGCCTTATTACCACATACTGAGGTGTGGCTGGAGCTCCACATGGGCCCCCTGCCCGAGCCTCTTCCTGCTCAGCCCGTCCTGCCCGTGGCCCACACTGGTCTTTGGAGCGCTGCCTCGATCTCGGCTTTCCTCCCCCATCCCTACCAGCACTGCTCCTCAGCCAGGCCCCTGCCTAGCTCCCCTTTGCATTCATAACTGTGCAACAGTCACTGCTCATTGGCCTGGAGCCCCTGATGACTCCCGAATGGCCAGGACAGACGGGCATTTGGTCCCAGTGCTCAATAGGCACCTTCAATTGACTAGGATTGTAATAGGTGCCAGGAGTAAAATCAAGAGAGGCAGCCTAGCACAGTAGTTTCTTCTGGAGCAAGAAAGCATTAGTTAAGTTCGGAGTTTGCTTCTTACTAGTTTGTGACCTTCAGCAAGCCATCGGCCTCACTATGCCTCAATTTCTTCATCTGTAAAATGGGAAAGCAATAGTACTGACCTCATAGGACTGTGATGAAGATTAAATGAGTTTGTATTTGTTAAGTTCTTATACAACTTGCACATAGTAAGCATTACATAAGTGTTTGTTAAATAAATATAACCAAAGTTGACCTGAAAGGAAGTCCACCTGAAGCAACGCTGCATCTGGATGTCTCTGGCACCTAAACCACACCTGTCTTTCTTGAAAAGCTCCTTCTTATGACCTGTAGCTAGTTCTCACCTATTTTAATCTTTGCAATTGGAAATCTTAGAAAACACAGCTCTTGGAGTTTTCTAAGAACATAATGCACACCGTGGCCAGCAGCTGAACCCCAGTGAGATGAAATATCCCAGCATGTAGAATGTGGCTTATTGGGATGATAGCTAAATGTTGGCCGGGGCAGGAGTCACACGTGTCTGCTTTCAAATGTTCTCACTGAGGCTGAAGCCCAGTTGGGCCCTTTGCTTCCGTCATGCAGCCTCCAAACATCTGGAGAAAGGGCGCAAGGAGTGTGGGAGCCATGACCCTCTGGACTGATGGTACCAAGCTTCAGCAACTGATCTTAACAGGGCCTGGGACTTCGAACCCACAGAAAAGTCCTGAGATCCTGTTTGCTCTTGGGGTTGATGAATTCTTACTTTCCCGTGAACCATAAGAAATTGTGAAGCTTACTCGTCATTCATTGTCATCAATCCTTTTCTTACCCATTTGCATTTTTGTTTCTGTCCCTCTGCCTCCTCTCCCCTTTCCAATTTTTATTGGCATTGAAATCCAGGATAAGTACATATTGTCTGTACCAAGTTGGCTGCCTTATTCTGCAGGGAAGCTCCAACTCAGGAAAAAGGGCACAAAGCACACATGGAATTTGGGAGCAAAAAGACATTGTAGATCCTCTGTTTCTACAAATAGAAATAAGGAAATGAGGGTACACAGCAAGTGAGGGACAAGGAAAGCCAGTCTGCTGTGTCCAAATCCATCATTTCTTCACTATTCAGGCCTTTTTGTGTGTGGAAGGGGGTCACTCCTTCATTTATCAGGCACTGAGCAACTACTACGTCTTAGTCACTGGCTCTTAATGAGAAGTGTGGGAGATATTGCCATTTCCTTCTAATCTTATGAGGAATAGCTTGAAGGTTATTGGAGACTGGCATATCACCTGGTGGATTGCTTTTGGTACCTTGACCAAAAAAAACCAAATTGAGTAAAGGATATTGAAGCAGTTGGTTGACTTTGCTGCACTGCTCCTGCTTTCATGGAGTGAAAAATTTAAGAGTAGGGTTTAGAAGCAAACAGCAAAACAAGGCCGTGGAACAAGGGAAGCAGAGAGGGAATGAGAAAAGCCTTGTGGTATGGTGTTGGCAGAGCGGGAGGTGACATGGTGTCTCTCTACCATGCAGATCCTGACAATGCCCACTCACCTTGCTCTGGTAGCTGTGGAGGCCTCCAGCCCTTGGAGGACCACAGGGGAAGTCGCAGTGTGGTGGTCCCCTCATTTAGTGTGCATGTGTTGGGGAGTGTCCCCCAGTGTGTTACTCAGTGAAGTAGTCAGCCACTCTCTGTGCCTTACATACAGCTCTTCAAATGACATCTGTGTGTCATTGGCTTCTTATTTCTTTTTAAATTCTAAGGATAGCAGTACAACAGCATTGCCACAGAACATGTAGAAAAGAGAAAATGTGCACTCTTTGAACTCGACCATGGTTAGTGTACATATTTTTACATACCTGTTTTTTATATGATTGCAGTCAAAGTTTTATACATAATTCTTTTACATGAACCCGTACCCTAAGTATCATGTACCTGTTCTGTATCTAGTCAGTCCTGTGAATAATAATGGTAATAATGATGCCACAAAATATTCATAGGTGCTTGCAATTTTCAAAAGTACCATCTCACATTTGACACTTGGTCCTCAGAGCAACCCTGGGTGACAAGCATAGGTTATTATGTGTATCTTACAAAAGGAAGTTAAGAAATGGCCTTCCTAAAGTTACCCAGTGCCCAAAAAGCAGTGGCAGGTTTAGAACACAGTCCCACTTGGCCTTGCTGCTTCACCCTGTCAGACAGAGTGGCCGCCCTGAGGGACTTGCTGGTTTTGCTGAAGAAACAAATGCACGTGAAAGTTCCTTCTAACTGTGTAAGTGATCCACTGCCACAGAAGTGACATAGGAAAGGTGCTGAGGTGAGGAAAGCTTGCGAGTAGCTCGGGATAAATGCTCTGAGAGATATGGGACTTGTACTGTGTGTAAAAATGTAATTAGGAAGGAGAGGGCTTGCCCAAGGTCAGCCAGTTCTCAGAGGCAGAGCCCAGGCTAGAGTGTGCCTCTCCTACCACCTCTCATTTTGAATTTGAACTGGGCAGTGATAAATTCAAGCCCATAAGCTCAATGGTAGTTGATGATAAGAAACTGTTAAAAAGTTAAGCGATGATAGCTGAACCCATAAAAATGAAAGAACTTTGATAGCAGGGGATAGAGAAGAAAAGGTGGTGACTGAACTTGGGCAAGTACCCAAGTTAGAGCATAAGAAGAAAGTTCCCCCCTTCTCCGTGCCTGCTGGGCCAGCAGAGGTGATGAAAAAGCCCTTGCAGACTAAACAGAAAATTAGGAGGAAAAAGACCAGGACTCTATGTAACAGAAGCACGTGAGGCAGGTGGTTTAAGAGGCGCTGATGTCAGTGGTGCCCAGTATCACATGGTAAGGGGGCTGAGAAGATACAGCAGTCACTGAAAATCTTTCAAAAGATAGTTTCAGGGAGTGACTGATGAGAAAGCTGAGATTTCAAGGGATGAGACCATAGTCACAGCGGGTGAACACCTCATGTTCAAGAAGCTTTGCAGTAGAAAGCAAACAGCACCAAAGTTAAGGAGGCCATGGGAATAATGAAATGAAGGAACTGATGAAAGGATTTTATAGTCCCTGGGGAAGCCATTATTGTTGGTTCTTTGGGGCTTGGGTGGGTAGAGGGGCACAAAACCAACACAGCAACAAAGCACAGTTCTAGCTCAGTAGATTAGTGAAAAAGAGCTTTTCTAAATGGATAAATTACTTTGATCATCTCAGAGTAATTGATAAGAACTCTTTAGAGAGGAAATTTCTGCCTTCAAATAGCTAACTCTTTAAGAAGTCTAAAAAAACGCCACAAAATCTAGTTTCTAGTTATTGAAAACCCCTTCCAAGTGTCACATAAATTACAGTTAAAGGTAAAAGAGAAGAGTTATTAGATAATCTTGCCCTTCCTCTCTCCCAAGTGCAGAGTTGTAACCTATTGTGCATTTTCTAGTCTGGATGGCTTTTAACTCTGTAAGTGAATGGCCTCTTAGGATGCTATTTCATAATCCTGTCCACCTCACTGTGAGGAAACGCCTGGCCCCCATCCCAAAGTTCTTTCCCTCTGGGTACTTTGCACGCTGTTAACAGTTTGTTCTTAGTATCCTCCCTTACCTCCCAACCCCACCCACTCTTACCCATGTCCAGTTCGCAGTCTCTAGGCATCTGGAACACTTTTTCCAGAGCATCTAGTAGACATAGCATTCTTCGGACATATTTAGATCTACTGGTAAAAGATTTTAATGTGATAAATGAAAAAGAATCTTTAATTTTGTTTCTAATAATGAAACTTTCCCCTTCTCAGGTTTCTCCTGCTGTCTCAAGATTTGGGGTGGGAGGAAGTAATAAGGACAGCGAAATTCTTAAGGAAACTTGCTAACTCATGATCTAATGTCCCAATAAAAGGTGTTGCCCAATTACTAAATAGATAAGCTGGAACATCCTAGGTAGAGAATATGGAACTCTTAAAATAGGACGTAAGACTTAGACTGTGTTTTTTCCAGAGTTAAAGATGAAGCATAAACTGGGCAAGTCCTCTGATGTCCCTGAGAATGTGCTACCTTAGTGTTTACTATTGTGGTCAACCTGTCTGTGCTATGAGGGGTTGTTCTCAGAGTAGGTTTTGGCACCTGTCCATTTGAGATTTTACCACGTGCTACCAGACAGCCGTCCCGGCTTCACCAGATTTATCCTTATGGGTCTTACAGCCTAATCATACCCCAGAGAGGGGCCCAGATGGAAGCCTGAACATGCTGGGGGTTACATTACAGGAGAGGAACACTGAGTTTGGGAAATCCACTTCTTTTATATCAAGCAGTCAGCAAGCCTTTCCTTTGCCCCAGAAGAAGATACCAAGGTTGCTTCCTACAACCACAAACCTCATAAACACCCATCAGAACAGTTGTCAGGGCCTTGCTAAGTTAAAAAACCTGTACATCTTACTTTCTCCCAAACATCTTGACAAGATGTTATAGAAACCTTAAGTTCAACATTTCCAAAATTGAACACATCATCTCCTGTATTTGCTTCTTCCTCTGCTTTCCTATTCACCAAGGCACCTAATCACTCTCCACATTTTCCTCATTCATCAGGTTACCTGGTTCCTCTTAAATATCTCTTATGTTTTGCACACCACTGACTTGGTTTGGACCCTCATGAAAAGGTAAAAAACAGACTATTGCAATAGCCTATTGCAACCTGGAATCCCTGCCTCCAGTTTCTCTTGCCTCCAAACCAATAATCTAAAATTCAGGATTATTCATGTAACTCATCTGCCAAACACTGTTCATTAGTTAAACCTTCTAAAAAATTCCAAACTCCATATCATGATCTACCTACTTCTTCAGCTCCATCTAATTACATTTCCTATAAGTTTTCTTATAGAACTTCTCTAAGAATTGCTTGCTAGCCCCTGAGTAAGCACATGCTTCTTGCCACTTTGGACTCAGTATCCTTAAAAACTTAGCATTCCTTGGCATAGAGTAGGCATGTGATATATGGATGTGGCATAAATATTTATTGGGTGACCGAAAGTGAAAACAGGCTTAGCTTAATGCAACAAAGGTTTGGTTGGGAAGTTATTTAGTTCCACATTTTCTCTATGCATTTTCTTCACCATACTAGTCATGATGATGGAGATCTTTTGACAAAGGCTGGATGATCGTTTAGATTTATAGGCACTAAGTACAAACATGGAAGGAGAGGAACAGGTGTTGCTTATATCTACTTTGTACTTTGTAGACTACCCCAAACTCACAGCCTACCAATAATTATAAGGTTCAACCTGAAAATAAATACAGACAAATCAAATTTACTTTATTTTTCAAATGAACCCTTAACTAATGAGTCATTGAAACATCCCTCCCTTTTTTTACAGTGGAAAAATATAGAAGCACAGCCCATCAGGTGGCTATCTAAAATCACTATTTTGTTTTCTAGCCCTTAAAACACACCAGGTTAACTTTAAATTTTTTCTCTGGCAAAATGTATGACATAAGTATCCATCCATCTTTTAACTCTGTGACTTTGTCAGCAAGTCTGAGCTTTTATATCATGCCTGAGGCATGCTTGGACTCCAAGGCACTTAATGGTAACTCTTGAGTAAGCTCAGGTTGGTCAACTTTACTAAATGATGTTATAGATCCAAGTCTCTAGTTAATATGCTTGGACACCTTTGACTGCAGTGGAAATGATAGTTCCACTTTTGGAGATAAGATCTTGAGGCCAACTTATAATATGCAAGAACTCCTTGGAGCCTGCCTGATCAGCTTCATTAGGTACGATACCACCTCTCAGCCTAGTTCCTTTGCCTTCTTGAGGAGTCAGAAAAGCACCTTCATATCCACCCAAACACAACTCACAGTAGTACCCAAAGGTTGAAGCCTCCGTCAGGCCTTAGGTCCCTGGTAGGCCCAGGCCCTGGACACTTGCGGGAGTCTTGCAAAGAGGTGTGTCTACTCCACAATCACTGATGATGACCCTGGAGGATCAACCACTTGTGGTCAGAAGAGCACAGGCTGCAATATTCAGTCTTAAATTTATTTCCACAGAAAGGTAATCCTAGGACTCTTATCTTTCTATCCTCATTTGTCCAACCCTAAAATATCATCAAAGCAACAGTCATTGATAGGCCACATCAGCTCCTTGTAGACATCGTTATTCAGTAGCATTTGTTGGGGCCTGCTCCGAGTCCCCCTTTCTTTATGACTCCACCTTTGAACATGGGGACAGGTGCCTGACAGCACTCAAGTGGTCCCAATCTATTCTGCACTTGCTGTTCCCTGCTGACTCCTGATGCGCTGCCAGCTCTCTGGTCCACTTTCCTCCCTAAACCTGGATCCTCAACTGTGTGATGGCCCCAGGACACCACTCAATTTTGGCAATTAATGTGGGCAGTACTTTCATTTGTCCCTAATTATTGTCCAAGCTGTGACAGATCACCCTTTCTTGGAGATACTGTTTCCACTCAGCCCTAGGGGTCATTATTTATATTTTTCTCAAGTCATACAACAATCACCCTAGTTAATAGTTTTCCATCCTCTGCCCATAAGCCTCTGTCAGGAGACCTTTACAGAGCCTGTACTCTGCTCAGTAGTCTTATCTTCCCAGGCATGGAAACCCAGTGCCATGTCCCTATGAGACCTATTTTTCCTTAGGGCAAACAACTAAGAGAACTCAGCAAGCTCCTTGACCACTGGCCCACGGAGATGAAGTGCCCACACAGCCCCCTCTGCTCTAATTGACACAGTCTAATGGGAAAGTACAACATGAATTTCACCACAGAGGAATTCCTATTCCCTTCTGTCTAACTCCTATTGATAAAATATTCTATTCCCATCTACATAAGCCTTTGGATTTGTTAGGTTTTAAAGTTCTTAAGGGCATTTCTGCTGGAGCTGGTTTGCAAGATCCCTTTTTGGAAGCATGAGAGCATTTTTCTCCTCTAATGGCCTTTTATGTCCAGCTGGCTTCCAACTTTCCTTAGACCATTCCCCAAACCTTTTCTGACCTCTGTCCTCATGGGCACGCTCCTACCATCAGCCTCAGGCCTCAGTTGGTATCCTCTAGTCAACCAAAACCTTCCTTCTGATCTATCACAGCACTGTGATCCCCCAGTTCTTTACCTTGCCTGTCTTCACCTCTCAGTTGGATTTCATCACTCAGTCTTCAGCAGGTAAGCGTGAGCTTTAGAGGAGCCTCCAAAATGCTCAATGGATGTTGCTTTACCAACTGCAATTTTCTAGGAGAACCTTCTTTCCTGGCCATTTTTAATTATCCTCAATTTGCAAAGTAGTAGATCATAAGTTAAAGTCAGCTCATAGATCTATTTTTATTGTCATGCACTGAGACTTATTTTTTTTTCTTCTCTTTTATTTAATAAGAATGCCTTCAGATCAGACTTGTGTTCTTTATGTGCTCAACATTACTCCCAACAATTTCCTGTATTCTTTTACCTGGCCAATTTTGATCATTTGTAGTAACTAGCTAAATATCCTATAGCCAGTTCCAGTCCTGGTAACACCTGCCAAACCATTTACCCAGACTTTCTCAGTTCTCCTTCATCCTTACCTGCCTACCCTCTGGCAGATTCCCTACCATCTATTAGAAACATTATCTTAAGTCTTTGCTCAGTATGCTAATTCTTCATTGAGACCTGTCTATCAAGAAATTTCCCAACAAGATTCGACTACCCTAATGATTATACTGCCCCATGTATGCAGGCCTCTGATCATTAAATTTGACTTTCTGTTAAATCACTCTCCATTTTGAGTCCTAATATCAAGTTTGGAAGGATATGAGTTAAATCTTTTTCTCTGGTTTTAAATAAAAAAGACTAGAGAGAGAACTAAAAATAGCCCAGCCTCAATGTTTCATGTGTTATTGGTTTGTTGTACAATTCTTCATTTTTAGTTTCCAAAGAAAAGAATTTCCCAACTTTTGCTTTATCTACCGTTCGCAGTTGTGTATAAGGATGTATACCTACTCAACTTAAACACTCCTAACAACTCTATCTAACCTTCCCAATGGGCCCTATTTCACACACAAACACAAATTACTAGCATAGAATTATAAATCAACCTTTGTATGCTTTTCAGAAAATTTTCCATATTTGAAATAAAACTTGTTAAAGTTTTACAGTCAAATACAGTTCTTGCTAACAGTTTAATCAGAACATGGACAAAACCTAAGATAATTTGCACCAAATTTGCCACTTTTGCAGAGAATTACTTGGTTTTCTGGGAGCTGTAGCCAGGAGCGTAAGTTTTAGAATTATTTTCTACTGTTGGACAAATAGAGCAATTATTTATAAAAGTTGATCTTCAGTTATAAATGTAAGCAATGACCTCTTTTCTAGAGTTTAAGGGACCTGGTGGCTTTTACTAAAACACACAGAATCTACATAAATATCTATATATTTTTTGCTTTTTTAACTTTATAGGAAATCAATGTGTTGACAGTCGCATTAGTCAACCAAGACCGAGAGAACAACATCGAGAAAAGAAGTCAAGGCTTAAAATCAGAGAAAGAAGCTCTACTAATTGGTAAGGAAATCCTGTTTTCCTCATCTGTTCTCTTAAATAATTCTTAGTAATTCACTTAAATAATATTTAAGTAATTCACTTCCAGCTTGTTAACAATTTAAACAGCTTTGCTTATGGTCAGAGGTGAGATTAACTTCATCAAGATTATATTACATGCATTTCAAATTAGGAATATACAAATCAATGGGGGGTTTTGCTCTTCTGTAACCATGTATAGTAGTGGTTGGTCTAACATAAAACTGAGTACAAGAAGACAGATTAATTTGCATCCTACATGTTATGAACCTAAATTTCAAAATTTGGTCACATCACTTCCAAGTAGAGGCCAGGTTGGGTCCAGTCCAAAAGCACCAAACCAAGCCAGATTCCCAGGCTCAAGAGAGGCCATGTCCTGAGGCTAGACCTGTAATGCTGATGTGGTGGAAGAACAAACTTTCCTCTACCCTCAAGGTTCTTCTGGCTGGTCTAATAATCAAATAGACCTGAGACAGATTAGCAAGAGAAAACCAAATTTAATACATACATATGTATGGAAACCCCACATACATGAAAGACTCAGAGACCCCACATGCAGGAGAAGTTCAGACATGGAAAGGGGGTCTGAGGTATGTAAGACATCTTGAGCTAAGGATGAGGTAATGACCTTGGGGGCTTCCAATGGTCATTGCAGGATGATAAGAGCAGACCTTTAGTGAATAAAAGTTTGCTCTGCCTTGAAGTGGGTCGAAAGGTTATCCCTGATCATTTCTATGGGCAAGTCTTCTAATTCAAATTCTTCTAGGCAATTAAGGGTTGGGGGCAGAGTTTCAGCTGAACCTTTAGATTAAAACAATCTGAATTCCACAGAAGCACCTCTTGGGGTGACTCTTTCTGGATCCCCACAGTTCCCTCCCCTGAAACTTCCCTGGAAGTTTCATACTGCAGAGGTTGGGTTGCTAGATTGTTCTATATGTCATTGAATCAGTCTCAGACTTGAGAGAAGTTCTGTTCAGGTAAATAGTTATGTCTCATTTCAGGAGGCAGTGATGCAAATGGCTCCCAAAGTTAAATCTATAGTGCAAGCAATCAGGTATTTAATTAGACTCATGTCTATAGAAACAAAAGAAAAACAAAATTTAATATGTAGAGGAGACTATAATCTCAGTTTCTGAGTTCTGAAGGCAGGCAATCAAAATTTCTAGATATCTGTCTTGAAATATCTTCCTTTGGAGTGAGGGCAGGCAGTGACAGTCCGATAGGTTTTCCTGGTCTGTAGTTTGAATGTCTCTGGTGATCTTTCTGCAGCAGGAACAAAGATTGTCCATAGATGAGCTGCTGTGGTGATTTTTCTGACGTCTACATCAAGTTGCCCCACTTTAGCTTGCATGGCCTTGGGAAACAGGCAGTTTTAGTTCCCATGATTCCAAGCCAAGGGATGGGAAAATGAAAATGTTAGCTTGGAGGGCTGCAGCCAAATATTTAAGAAAACTGGAAAAATTCAAGATCCAGCTTAGTTTATAGGCAGAAATTAAAATAAAATAAAAAACCTGAAAAGACAACAGCACTAGAACTTAATATCCACAAAGGTATATTATAGTTTCTATTGAAGCAATTTCCTCCCTCATTATTAAGATAGCCAAATTGAAACTAATTTATTTGCAAAAGAAGTCTAGTTTCAATAAACTTGGCCTGATACAATTCCAGCAAGGATAGTAGTCAAGCACATGGGCTCTTTTAAATCTGCATTGCTGGAATTTTTTATAAGGAATCTTCAGGTTGAACTTTAAAAGTCCTCTTGAGGCTGAGAAGCCAGGAAGCATACTTGCCATCAGACTTTGCCTACAATACCTGTAGCTTTGGAGTTAATTCCTTCCTTCTCGAGGTCCCCAAAATATCCTGAGGTTCTTTCTTTGCATCTCCCAGTAAGCAACCTTTCTTGCTTACCTGGAAAGACCACTGTGAAGCAAGGTAAGCAAGGTACCAGACTGTTTTTCTATATTGGCTGTCAGAGTCAATCTTAATTCCTAAAGCTTTCTGGTCATATTCGAGTTTATGCATCTCTCTCTCAAGTATGACATTCCAGTCAAAGCTTTATAATATATCTAGTTTCCAGTTGACCTGTTATAAAGAGAATAGATTCCTATTGAACTTATGCAAACAAACATACAGACATGAAAATAAAAGTACCCGAGGGAGATGGCGGGCAACAGCCGCCTCCCGCAACCACATCAACATTACAACTAAAATACAGAACCACCATCACTCAGAGCCTCCTGAAATCTGGCTGAACAGAAGCCCCACAACCAGGGAACTGAAGAAGCATCGAGACCGGTTTCTTTGAAAATCCCAAGGACACAGAAAAAACAGCATTTTTTAAAAAATTCACAGGAAATGTGTTTATCATGGAAGTGTAATAAATGATACTTTCCCATCCTGCCACCATAAAAAAAAAGGAAAGAAAATAAAAGTACTCAATTGTTGAGAATTTCCAAAAGTCTGGAGGGATCAGTTAGAAAGAAAAAAATAACAAAGTTGTAAAGAAGAAAAATTCCTTGTATCTGGAAAACAAGATTTTAAAAATTATCAATATTTTAAATAAAATGCCATAAAATTATAACCCTTCTTATCAATTCATTCAGTACTGTGTAATGAAACTCAGTTTGCTGATCTAGTCTTCCCGTTAGTTCTCTCAATGTTGCCTGATAATTGAGGGAGATACGGCCAGTGATAATTCCAAGAAGTTTGCAAGATTGTCCATCACGACTCATATGTTTTGCCCAGTGAAGTGGGTGCCTCAATTACTAGAGATTTTGGAAGGTATGCTCCAAGTGGGAAAATTTCTAATAGTTTCTTTGCCACAGTGAGGGCATCAGCCTTGTGGCGGAGGAAAGCTTCAACCCATCTAGGAAAACACACACACAACAAACAAGAACATACTGTTTACCCAAACTAAGTGGCCGTTGGATGAAGTCCCGCTCAAATGTACCATGGTGGATGAAGGAATGTAAAAACTGAAAAGTGCCAGGGAGCCGGGAAGAACCAAGCAGCTGTCCTGGGTTTCCCATTGTAGCCCCCATAATTCATTTATTTACAGTCATTGTTTATCCATCTTAATTTCTCTGGCTCAGGAGCAGACTGTTGCCATGTTACAAGGACATGGGGATGGTAAAAGTCTGGCAATTAAGGGCCATTTTTGCAAAACCAGAATGGATTTCATCCACATGTGCCACAATCTGATACTCAGGTTTGGTTGTTTTAGTGTGTCCCTAAATTTTGATGACAGACATTTTATTTTAGGACATTTCAGATTTCCAGCAATTTTACATATATTTCTGGAACATTTATAACATATACTTATACAAATACAACATAAAGAAGTCTCAGTGTTATTTTTTTATTTGACAATGCTTTCCATGTAATTTCACCACACCAAAATAAGCTTAAGTAGTTTCTTTTCTTTTTTTTTTTTTTTGTTAATATATCTTTATTGATTTCAGAGAGAGGAAAGGAGAGGGAGAGAGAGAGAGAAACATCAATGATGAGAGAGTCATTGATCGGCTGCAGCCCGCAACCCGGGCATGTGCCCTGACCGGGAATCGAACCCCGATCGCCTGGATCCTAGGTGGACGCTCAACCGCTGAGCCACACCCAGCAGGGCAAGCTTAAGTAGTTTAACATTTCTCTTTTGTAAGGAGAGAAAACGAATTTTTTGAGGTATTCTAGGGGCCCTTCTGGAACACCTCAAAGTCATTCCCGGGTGAAGCCTCTCATTTATAATATAAATTTTGGGAAGCTTGTCAAAATATATAAAGAGGTTTGAATATTTGATAAATAGGATCATAAGTCATTATGAAGCAATATGTAATTATCCACTTGACCAAAGTGGCAATGAAAATTTTTGAAAAAAATACTGAACTTTACATAATGACTAGCAAAACTTAGTTCTTACTATTGAGGAGATCCAATTTCTTAACTAATCAAGGACCCAATTAAGACAATATAAAACAGAAATTATTTCAATAAAACACAGAATCTTTGCTCTGTAGGCAGAAAACTGTTTCACAGTATCAGCGGCAGGCCACTAGTCGTTTAGCAGAGAGAAAACCAAACTCTAATTTGGCTTCACCTTACTTTTGATACTTAAATTCATCTACTTGATTAAATTTCAGTCTTATTCAGCTTGACCACACGTAAAATTTCCTTTCTCAAGACTCCTTTTTCATAAACTTTCTAAAACTTTGTGTCCCTTTTAGCACACTCACCCATTCAAAAATAATTAGGACAAAATTACTTCCCTTCCCTTAATAAAAGCATCTTCATATTTCATACCATTTTCTAAAAGCCAAAACATATCCTATTTCTCCTGTTCTTTTCCCAATTACTTTTAATTTCTGTAGCTTTAATTACATATATCAGAATTCATAACCTTAAAAAAACTAATTTCTAGTGAAAACTAAGTAAACAAAATTGTGAATTATCTGTTATATATGAGTATTTTTTAGATTGAAACATTTATAAGCACATTTAATAATTTCTAAAAACATATTTCCTTATAGCCCATTTTTTAATGTGGCACAAGACATATTTACTAATGTACGTGATATTGGAGAAAAGCATGGGTGGTCTTTCTTTATTCTAGTGGGTGTGGGATTCTTGGAGTACTGCTGGAATAAGCATTTCTGGAGGCCCCCAAGGAGGATGAGATGTGGTAGACAGCTTTATTTTCGTGAAATTACATCCCTGGGTTTGTATAGTCCCATTCCAGTCATAGAAGAAGTGTAGCTAGGATTTCAGTAAAGCTAAAAGCAAAGCCAGTGTCCAGAGTTTCCGTTCCATGGTGCAGCCAAGTCCAGCTCAGCAGGAGGCCAGGTCCAGTCCGTTAGTCCGTTGTGTGGGGACCCACGTGGCAGTGCACCATGTAGGTGAATGTGGGAGAGCTAAGAGAGCGTGCCCCAAGCAACGAGAGACCCAAGAGAACCAAGAGGAACCAAGAGAAACCAAGAGCACAAGAGAGCAAACTCTTTTGTTTAGGGGATTAAATATCCCACATTTTGCAACCTTGCAGTGGCCACGAGCATTCTGGCCAATGACCTGTTCCCAGGTGTGACTGACAGGCAAGGACCTTCCCTGTATCACCTCTGCTTTACTGGGCATGTGTCTGTCTCCCCTCCGTTGGAGTGTAAAGTTGTAGCTTCCTGGTGACGCTGCCCAAATGACATGCCTATACTATTTGGCCTCCCCTTTGTTCCCTTTCTGTTATTAATAACTAGTTAATTACAATGATATCAAACCCAAATATCTTTAGTTCCTCTATAATAAGCAGAAAATAGATAAACCTATGTTCAGTATTAATGTTTCATTATTCTGTCTTATCTGGACATGGTCTAGATAGTCAATCAATATCCATCATTTAATTTATCTAGCAAAACTTTATAGTTTCAAGTTACCAAAGAGATTTAGGAAACAACTTTTAACAATGTAATTATCACTATAGAGTTCACCTAAAAACCTTTATCCTACTTACATTTATTTAATTTACTTGTCCCTAACAATTAAGGTTAGATTACTGTGAAAATTTCATCATACCAAGTTTCTTGCTGACAAATTTTGCAGCAGGGATAACGTCAACTTATTTAATAAACCCAGCTAGAACAAAAGTAATATTTAAAGCTGATGATTTTAAGGCTAATAACAAGGGTTATGTGTGCACACATGCACACATACTGAATGAGTAATGAACCAATAAAATGTTAACTGCTTGAAAAAAAATTTAAAAAATAAAGCTTTATGATTATTAAGATATGCCCATTTATACAAACCAAACTCAAAAACCAACTTTAATATCAAATATTTTTCCAGGTTATGTGATTCTGAAAAGCACTTGGGCCAGCTTCTATTATATTTTTCAGAATTCTTATAGAAGAGCTTGTTTAAGCGAATATAATAGAGCTCTTTTTAAAATAAACCAACAGTATCATGCAGAGGTAGAAAATACCAAAATACACATAAACATAGGGACAGACACACAGATCTTTTAGCCGTGAGACAGGTACCATAAAGCAAAAGTCACTAATTTAGATAAAACAAAACAGAACAGTTGGAATAAGTTAAATTGATCTGCTCAGGTGACTGTTTTTTTTTTCTTTTATTAAGAATTACCTCCTTAAAATTTGCATTTTATTTAAATCAATAAAAATATGTTTTGATTTTTAGAGAGAGGGAGAGAGAGAGAAACATGGGTGAGCGAGAAACATTCATCAGCTGCCTCCTGCGTACCCCCTACTGGGGATCGAGCCCACAACCCAGGCATGTGCCCTGACCTGAAATCACACCAGTGACATTTTGGTTCATGGGTCAAAGCTCAACCACTGAGCCACCCAGGCAGGGCTGAAATTTGCATTTTATTTTATTTTTATTTTTATTTATTTTTAATTTATTGATTTTATGTATAGAGAGAAACATCAGTTTGTTGATCCACTTATGTATGTATCCATTGGTTGATTCTTGTATGTGCCCTGACCAGGGATTGAACCCGAAACCTTAGCATATTGAGATGATGCCCTACCCAACTGTATGACCCAGCCAGGGCTAAAATTTGCATTTTAAAAGATGGCCCAGGTAATAGTTTTTTCGGGAGACCATGTATTTACATCTCAAAGGGAAAGGGAAAGAAATGTGAACATCCTAGAAGGACTTCCTTTCTAAAGGCCAATTTTTATAAGCCTTTTGAGATGAATAGGGGTGGTTTGGGGAATGTAAAAAGAATTGGTTGGCTTTGAGTTGTTTCTGGAGCCACGCCTCTGGCCCCATAAAGACTTCGTTTGTAAAAAATAAAAAGGACAGTTGTTTTTTAATATCTGAAGAATTGAGTTGCCATCTAAACACTGGCAAAGAACTGATAAATTCATCCACCCAGTTTTGGAAGATTTCTTTCCCCCAGGTCGATTTCTTATCACGCCCTGACATTAGTTACTATTTTGACCAAATTTCTGATCAAAAAGTTGGTAAATCTTTTCAAATATCTTGTCAGGTTTCAGTTGGGACAAATAGCAAATATTTCTGATATTATTAAACAATTCCATGGACCCAAGAGGTGCAAAGGTTACTACCTCCTAGAGCCTTTCCCTCTTACAGCCCAAAGAAGGAACTGACAGCCGAATTTCGCAGCTCCCCAGTGAGACCCAGTGTCTATTTCCACAATACAATCAGGTAAAAGAGATGCAATCAGCCAAAGTTGACATAACTTTTTTTTTAACATAAAGCCTGTTCAAACATTTTATTACAGACACAAGGTTTGTGTGCCCAGAGCTTCAAAAGGCCAATATTGAATAGATCGGAGTTTTGGAGCAAGGAAAGGTTTATTGATAGAGAAAACTAGGAAAGAAGATAGGAAAACTAATTCTCAAATCCACCTTAAGAGAATTAAAAATTCAGGTATTTTTATATATTAAGGGAAGGGAGGGTGGGTACAGGAAAGGTGAATGGGGACTGTAGAGAGCCAGGAGCTGAAAAGGGATCCAAGGAAAAGCACAAAATTTCTAAATCCCTTTGTTCCTGGTCAGTCCATTGACACCGGCTGGTCTGAGTTGAATCGGAGTCAGTACTTAGTTCGTATTTCCCCAGCTCTTCACTGATAAAGGGGCTGCCCCAGCCTGGAGCAGAATTCCTCTAGTTAATTAGCATTTCTATAGCAGGAGCTATTAGCGAGCTTGAAGGCCAGAGAGAGGAAGCATTTCACTCAGTTACAGCTTTAATTTCCCTAAACTTATCCTTACATTTTCATATTCTTTTAATCTAATTGTAGCCTGAGTCAGGGCTTCACCGATGGGTTTTGGTACCACAGTTCAGGAATTCCCATAGCAAGGCTTTCTGGAATTTCTCTTTTCTATCTCCTGATCATTTTACCCACTCTTGAGTACAAAGGTTTTGAGTCCCCAGTAAGGGATCAAGCTGAGGGACCTTGGCCCTGGTATCAATTTGCAACTTGATTTAACCAGCCTGACAGTTGCCCTAAGAGATTGCTGGTCAGGTTTCTCATTGCCGTCTCTTCCTTGCAGTCTTTTAAATTTCTCCACACTGAGATAAACAGAGCAGACTTGTTTGGAGCCCTTTAATCTTGGGGGACCAAATGGGGGCCAACTTGCCCATTCAGCCTTCTGTAGTTCTGTACTAAAACTTTTGTTTTAACGTCATCAAGGTTCATTTTATTCAGCCCGTTTTTTTCCTAATTGGCACATTCCTCATGATAGCTATTACAATTTTAGCTTATAATTTCCTTGAAGGCTGGCAACAATTTTGTAGCCATAAATGGAGATTAGCCCATGTTTCTGTCTGGCCATATTTTGGAGCTTCTGTTATGGGAAAAAAGAGTGGATGGTCTTTCTCTGTTGCTGGTGGGAGTGGGGTTCTTGGTGTACCACTGGAATAAGCATTTCCAGAGGCCCCCACAGGAGGATGAGATGTGGTAGAAAATTTTATTTCTCTGGAATTATATTCCTGGGTTTCCAAAGCCCCATTTCTCTTAGCCCAGTTATAGAAGTGGAGCTGGGGCTTCAGTAGAGCTGGAAGCCAGTGTCCAGAGTTTTCTTTCCATGTTGGAACGGGGTGCAGTTCTGTGTTAGCCACAGTCCATTCGTCCATTGTGTGGGGGTGAATCCGGGAGAGTTCACCCTGAGCAGTAAGAGTCCCAAGACCATAGAGGAACCAAGAGCACACAAGAGCAGTAAGAGAGAGCTCCTTTGTTTAGGGAATTAAGTATCCCAAGTTTCCTCTGCCTGCAGTGGCCACGCCCATTCTGGCCAACCATCTCTGTCCCCGGGTGTGACCGACAGCAAGCGCCTTCACTAGTCCTCCCAGCTTTACTGGGTATACATCTCTCTTCCCTTTGCTCCTTTCCTAATATTAATAACTAGGTTAATTGCAATGGTATCACTTCCAACCTAACAGATACCAAGCAGAGTTCTTAGGACATAAAAATTTTAGGTTGTCTTCCAGTAAAATGTCACCTTTTTCTTCATTTTTCTTATGTGCTGGACAATTAAATCTTCATAGTCGTAATTTTTATAATATCTGAAGGCAAATAGATTGGGGTCTTAGTGGACTTTTATTTTTGTTCTAATTTCTGTCCTTCCATCTAATTAAGAGAATCTTTTTAAAATTTTTTATTTTTTATTGATTTG
This sequence comes from Miniopterus schreibersii, assembly GCF_964146895.1. Lineage (NCBI taxonomy): Eukaryota > Metazoa > Chordata > Mammalia > Chiroptera > Miniopteridae > Miniopterus > Miniopterus schreibersii. The sequence goes on along the minus strand of NC_138102.1, from coordinate 72,086,800 downwards.
CAAGAGAGAGAAGAAGGGAGAGAGAAAGAGAGAAAGAGAAACATTGATTTGATATTCCACTTATACATTCATTGGGTGATTACTGTATGTGCCCTGATCTAAGACTGAACCTGCAACCCTGGCATATTGGGACCACACTCTAACCAACTGAGCTACTTGGCCAGGGCTAATTAAGAGAATCCTAATGACTAGCTATTATAACAATGAAAGCTCTCTAAGAAAAAAAAAAATTCTTCCTTTTTAATTTAGTTCTTCCAATTAAAAGGCTCCATCCTCTGGCCTTGACGATAGGATCTATAGCATTTCAAACCAATACCATGGATGCAAGAGGCCTCTCCAAAGGAAAGTGGAAAAAGATACAACCCAAACAAGGAAGTTTATTCCCAGAGTTTGCCTAAGAAAAATGGGGAGACCTGTCTTTAAACAGCTGTTCCAAAACATAGAAAATCATGTGCTCCCCCTGCCCCCTTGAACAGAGCAGGTTTAAGATTCCCTTAACTTGAATCCACAGACTATTCCACTGCCCACCAGATGCATATGTGTCATCCAACAGGCGGAGTAAGGGACCATCTCTGGGAGGAACAGTATAGACACAGAAAACTTCTCGAGAGCTTGTCATGGCTGGGTAGAGAGGGAGGGGGCCCTGGCAAAGTACACCTGCTGGATGGTAGAGGCCAGAGAGAAAATATTCTCACTTGTCACAAGACCAAGCTCTCAGGACATATAATAAAATGGATGGAAAGAAACCAGACAGAGACAAAACCAATGAATACTCATACTTAGTAACCAAAATTTACTAGCCCAAGGAACTAGTTTCACGAGTATTTTCTCTGCCAATTTAATTTAAAAGAGAGAAAAATATTCTCACCACTTTTGATCCCACTGGGTCCTGCAGAGAGAGACCTGGGGGTGTGCTGACATGGGAAGAACCCTTACCTTCTGCTGGCCTGTGTCAGACACCCCAGGATCTCCCCATCTGCAGCGGCCTCCTGGGTAAGTGTGAGGTTCCAGCCACAGCCGACTGCTGGGGGAAGAACAAACTCCTCCACCCCCAGCGTTCTTCTGGCTGGTCTGATAATCAGATAGACACAAGACAGATTAGCAAGAGAAATAACCAAAAAAAAATTTGTTTTGCTTTTACTTTTATTAGCATTTATTTTACGCTGACTCATTCCGACCATAAGTTTTCCATTCTTCAGTTCCTTCTGGGATATATTTTTCTTCTGTGCAACCTCCTCTGCTGGTTTAGGAACAATCTGCTCTTTTCAATAAGGACCATCTCGGTGTGGCAGGGAGAGCTCAGGTGTGGGCTAATCCTCCCAGAGCTCTGTAAGTTCTACACCGCATCTTGGGAGCTTTGTTCACCTGGATGTGCTCTGTGACCAAAGAATCGACATCGAAACCCATAAGCTCAGCATTGCTTTCTGCATTTTTAAGCATGTGCAGCAAAAACTCAAGCACCCTTTTTGGGCCACAGACCCTGTGTCCAGCCCCATTGTTTCACCTGGGCACACCTACCAGTTCCACCATTGTCACAACGGAATGGCACTCGTTGCTTTGGTAAAGTGACACCCTTCAGATACTCAGTGGCTTTTCAGATATGCATACCCTTGATGGCCTGGGCAGTTTCATAGGTGTTCTGAAAGTGAACACAAAGAGTTGAACCTCTTGATTTGCATGATTGTGTGGGGGTTTTTGGATCAAGCGAATAATGAGCCATTTTCAGAGGTCACCTCAGGGAAAAAAAATAACCAAATTTAATGCATACATATGTATGGGAACCTTGCATACATGGGAGAGTCAGAGACCCCACATGCAGGAGAGGTTCAGAGATAGAAAGGGGGACTGAGGTTATGTAAGACATCCTGAGCTAGGGATGAGGGAATGCACCTTGGAGGCCTCAAAGGGTCATTGCAGGTTGATAAGAAGAGCATATGTTTAGTAAATAAAAGTTTGCCCTGCCATGTAGGTGGTCAAAAAGGTTATAACTGATAACCACTTATGGGCAAAGACTATAATTCAAATTGTTCTAGATAGTTAAGGGTTGGGGGCAGAAGTTTCTCCTGAACCTGCAGCTAACATTGCCTTTAGCTCAAAACAATCTGCATACCACAGAAGCACATCCTGGGGTGACTTGTTCTGGACCCCCATACTGACCATATACGGACATCAAGACTACCAATGCTGGGCTGACCCAGAACAGTCTAACCCAGGCTTCCCAGCCTGCCCAGTATAGATCCATTAACCCAAGAGAAGTAAAAGAAGCTGGCCCTTAGGAAGAGAAAAGAAGGGAGAAGTTGCTCTTCACCTAAAAGCATTCAGTCAGAGGGCATTTGAGATCTTGCTCCCTAGCATATGTCGTCAGTTTGGATCAAATAAACACTTACAAAGAATCACTTGCTCTGGCCAGTGTGGCTTGGTTGGCTGGGCATCTTCCTTCACACCTGGGGGTTGCCGGATCTATTCCCTGTCGGGGCACATGCCGGGTTGCGGGCTCAGTCCCCAGTTAGGGGCATTCAGGAGGCAGCCAGTCGGTGTTTTGCTCTTTTGCTCTCACATCGATATTTCTCTCTCTCTCCCTTCCTCTTTCTCTAAAAATAATTTAAAAATAAATAAATAAAAAAGAATCTCTTAAAAAATAAAAAACATTGAGTTGCCCCACAGAATACAACTAAATTAGGTTTTTTTCTTTGTCTGGACCAGAGACAAAGCTCTAAATGTTCTCTTTTGATAGTCAGCAGCAGCAGATTCAGAACCAGTGCTTACTCCCCCAGGAAGAGTTCTGGATGAGTATATGTGGGTAATGTGCCTGGAACCCCGTCTGAGAAGCCACTGTGTTTAAGACTCTCCCAAGTCCTCAGACCCGCAGAAGGAGCAGCTGCCATTCTCATGCCCTGAGACACAGCACTGATTCCAGCTGCACCTTGGCGCTGGCCCCAGTGTGCGGCTCCTCCTGGGCATGGTTACGAGTGAAGGATGAGGCTCTGAACATAGAGACGCGCGTTCTTCTCTAGGTCGTTATCTGGCAGAAGGAGCACCTGGTTGCACTTTCTAAATACCACGTGCACTCACCTCAAGATGACAGGTACTCCAGGGCCTGTAGAAACTGGCACAGGAGGAATAAATTCAAAAGACAGTCTAGACTTCATCCATCACATATAGATTTTTCAACTACAGGGTTATTGAATGTGCCATCAACTTAGAGATACTCCAAGGAAAACCAATTATTTTTTCTCTCTCTGATGATACACAGCTGTACTCGCATGCTGTGCACAAGTTTCCTAAGACATGCTGATGTGCTATTAGTTCCCAGAACCCCAAATGAACCCATATGGGTTTAGCAACTGGGTTTTTCTTCTATTGGAAGACATGTCAAACTCTGACGGCTGTTTCTCTTTTGCTCAGTGTGACAAAGTTGCGATTTTCTCCCATGATCCATTTAGGTTAAGAACAAAGCACTTAATGATGGTACACTTTCCCTCTTTGTTTAAGTCTGAATAATAGAGACCACTTCAAGGTTTAAAAAAATGGGAACGGGCCTCCATTTTCTTTATTTTATTCCCTGCCTCTCACTTCAGATTGCTTGTCATTTTATGTTCTACCTGGAGAACACGGTTTATTTATACTGTCTTCTAAATAGCCCCTCTGCTAATTGAGTTTGGCCATTCGTACTTTGTAGATACCTGAGTGTTGGAACATAGCAATAAAGACCTCTCCTGCAGGTTTTAGAATCTAGATAAGAACTGTGATAGGGACAGAATGACAGAATATGGGTCCAAAACTACTCTAGACAGAGCTAGAGAAAGGAGTTTCTAGCACTAGGGCTACTTCTTTTCTGACAAATACTTGTAAATAGAATTTCTGGGAGCCTCCTGGATTTCCGATATATCTACAGGGGTCAGGAATCCCCTGGATCTTCCCTTAGAATAATTACACCCATATATAAGACATTGGGCCTGATCTCAGTCAGTCTGGAAGGCCAGGAGCACAGCAACAATCTGCCCTCTATTGGAAATATTTATTGGCAAAATCATCACATCTGGGTGCCTATAGTATATGCTATCTGTGAATATATTCAGATAATTCAATACCCTCTTGAGTTACACAAATGTTATATAAAAAAAATGCAGTGGTACAAATCTTGATTGCTTGTAAGAGAAGGGGGAGTGAGAAATAAACTATTCAAATGGATTCCATCTACAGAGAACATAAAACTGAGGCTAGCCTAGGCCAGGTGGTTCAGTTGGTTAGAGCATTGTCCTGTACACACACACACACACACACACACACACACACACACACACACAGGTTGCAGGTTCAATTCCAGGTCAGGGCACATACCTAGGTTGCCGTTGCAGATTCACTCTCTGGTCAGGGTGCCTATGGGAGGCAGCCAGCCAATCAATGTTTCTATCTCATCTCTCCCTCCCCTCCTCACTCTCTAAAAATCAATGAAAAGAAACATATCCTCTAATGAGGATTGTTTTTAAAAACCAAGGCTAGAACTTCCTAAATAATAAGCAACCCTAGTTATGTGTGATGATCTGTGACACTAACTTACCTGGGCAAAAGTATGGATTCTTTCCAGACATTCTCATGACCATTTTATGAAATTGGAGCCTTTAAGGCATATAAGTTAGGAACATATCAGAGAGTCAGTGGGATTTAATTGATACCATTGTTTGGAGCTTTATAGATTTGGATCCTGTGTCCCTTGGGTGTTCAACCTTTCTGTCAAGTTTTCTGCTTGGCAGTTAATGGGGATGGAGTACTATGTTCCAACTCAACTAAAGGAGACAGGCCCCTATACAGCACTTTATTATTGAGATTTCTGGGTTATTTTGTAGTCAATCCTTGTGAAGACAGGTGGACATGTAATTGGACCTAAAAGAATTACATTTTCATGGGGGCATTGCAGCATAGCATTTTATGTCTCACAGCTTTATGGGAACCACATGTTAGAGCAGCCTGACATTGCCTGTGTCTGTGCTAGAACTCTGCTTCATTTCACGTATGGCCTGCATGTTGGTGTTGGCATGTATCGAACTTGCGTGGGATAGAATGAGGCAACACTTTTGATTCAGTACCAAAGCTTTGGAGCTGTGTTTGGCTGGAAACCATTGGCTATTGTTTTGAAGGAAAATGGAACAAAATGTTTTTATTGATAGACAAATAGCTTTAAAGAGATGTTGACAGAATAACTCTGGACCTGTATCATTCCAGTTTCTCTTGCTTTTTAAATTGTTCTCATACAATAGATTTCCAATCCCACTTCCCTGGGCACCCTGTCAATGCTAGTCATCATTTTAAATCCCATCCAGATGCAGTTCAAACTTCTTCAACAGCTCTTTTTATAAAGCAGCTGTTCTTCAGAACTTCCCCAACCCCTGAGCAGCATCCTCTTTCTGACTGCTCAGGCACACTTCCTGACATATGCCCTGACTCCTCTGCAGATCAGGGAATACATACTGTGGGTAACCAAGATGCTTCCTTACATCAAGCCCTCCCCCTGCCACCACCACGCTTTACACGTCAGATTTCACACATCTGCACAGACCAGTTTATATCTGAATTGGAATGTTCCCCCTAATAAGTGGCTATTAGGAAGCAGAATGGAATGTTAAGAAATGCACTTAATAAAGGTTGAGTGGTGACTTTTCGTTGTTTTCAGTGAATAGAGTTGAGGCTATACTTAGGCTGCACCTGAGAAAAATAATCTGGGGAGTGTGTTCTCCTTTAAACACTACTGACCATAAAAAATGAGTCATTCACCTAAATCTTTTTGTTGTTGTTGTTTGCTTATAAACAACATATTTATTTCTCATAGCTCTGGAGGTTGGGGAGTCTAAGGTAAAGGTATGGGCACATTCAGTGTCTGGTAAGGGCCCACTTCCTCATAGACAGCTGTCTTCCTACTGTAACCTCACATGAAAGGTGACCTAAATCTTGTTTTCAAGACATAAATGCCCATATCAATAAATCAACAAACATTTGTCAAGAGCCTCTGATAAGAATTGCCATTCTTCACTGTGAAGAGGAATCATCTGGGCAGCCTGTTTAAAGGGCAGAATCTTTAGCTACACACAGAGATTCTGTTTATTAGAAACTAAAATCTGAGGTGATGCTGAAGCAGGCACTTCTGGGACTATTATTTTGAGCACTACTGGCCTGTCATATGACAAGAACTGTGTTAGCAAATAAATGGTGATGATAAGATAATCTCTTAGCTCAAGAAATTCATAGATGAGTGAGAAAGAAAACAGACAATGAAATGTGCTTCATACTAAAATCAGAAACACAGAGAAGGGCTACTTATGCTACAGGTGCCTTGTCGGAAGAAAAGATATGTGGAGTTTCTCTGGACAAATAAGGGAGTTTCAAGGCCATTTCAGATACAAGGGAAAATATATTGAAGGCCCAACTATAGTCTCAGGGGTTAGTTAAAATAAGACAGACAGATAGATATTAAAAACAAATAACCTAACTGTACAAGGTCGGGTATTGTACTCACCAAGTAAGTGGAACAAACTGCGTTTTGGACTCAAAGCTTTTTGGAATCCTATGATGCTGAGAACCATCATCACAACCCACAAGTGTTTGAATAGTCTTCTGCCACTGACTCGAAGTCTTCCCTCTCTCCACTCCCCATGATTGCTTTATCACTCTGCAGCTGCCCACAGACAACTGACCCCTCATGGCTTAGTGGAAAACCCAGATTTCACAGATCATCCTCCTTGCTGCTCTCCAGTTCGTTGTCCTTGGAGGCTTCATATGGGCTGCAAGAAGAAGAATATTTCAGGTTGGCTTATGGTCAGGCCTCCACTGGTTTCCAGCAAGATATGACTCTTTCTAGAGCAACAGCTGTTCCTGTGCAGAACTGAGTTTTCTGGACATCCTGCGGCTGCCCCCCACCCCAGTGAGCTGATAGGCCTACAGTTTTCTCAAGCTTCCCAGAAGACTACCAACCAGTATGGATGTAGGGAAAGCTAATCTCAGCCAGAACTTTACAAGGAGACACAGTTTGGAAAACTCCAAGCAGCCTGAGAAAGGGAAGTATATTCTGGTAGGATCCCAGTTCTCATTCAACTCAAAGAGAATACTGCACTGACTAAACTGAAAGTATATTTTGATACTTTGTTCTCATCAAGTAAACAACAAAAAAAATTTTAAGTCCACAAGAGAAAAAGATGTGAGTGGGATGGATTGGCCCTGTGACAAAACCATAGTACCTGATGATCTTTAAACAGCAGTAAGCAGAGTAGGCTCACTCCCTGCTGGCTTCACTCTGATGACTCTGAGACCCCACAACAACACAAAGGTGTATAAGCACTCAGTTGGTAGCAGCTAGACTTGATATAACTGGGTACGTTTTCTGAGTGTCTTCAGACACAGCAGTGGCACTGAGTTTGGACCTGTATCAATCTGGCGAATGCCACTCACTCCTACCTGGTGATTCACTGTGAACCCACCTCATGCAACTCAAGTACAGCCAGCGGCTCTTTCAGTGATTGAGCCTAAGACTTGATTGTTATTGGCCCATTCATGCATGGGATTGATACTCAGGCTGGCTTACTGTGAGGCTCAACCTCAGGGGGAGGCAGGCAGAGGCACATCTCAGGCTGTCTTGGGACTTTTGCTGACCTGTCCCTGGCTCAGGTGCTGGTAAAAGCCAGCATTGATGCACAGCTTGGTCCTTCCCACATGCACCCAGACCCAGCAAAAGCAGCAACAAACTGTGGATTGCTTGTAGCTCCAAACATGCTGTCCAGGGCCAATCATAAGCAGCGTTTTACATTGGCCTACACCAGAGTCCCTCCCAAGAGGCCCAGAACCAACACACCCAGTGGCCAACTTCAGACTACATCAGAACAAGATCCAGTAAACTTCACAAGCAGAATATTTAAAGGGAGATCTCGGCAGGCACCAAATCCTACTGAGTCACATTTTACTTTATGTGGTCAGCACCTGCACAGCAGCTCACATGCCATAGTTGGGGTTGAGCCTCACAGTAAGACAGCCTGAGTATTGATCCCATGCATGAAGGGGCCAATAGCAATCAAGACTCAATTTCAACAAAAGAGCCCAAATAACCCACATAAGGGACATTCCTGCGCACCCAGCTCAAGTGATCAGTGAGACTATACCACTGAAGCCTGCAGAAAACCTACTATATAAAGCCACCCCACAAAGACTAGAAGTCATAGCAGATATATCTAATACATAGAAACAAACACAAAACAGCAACCAAAATAGGGAAACAAAAAAACAGGTCCTAAATGAAAGAACAAGAGAAATATCCAGAAAAAAAGCTACATGAAACAAAGGCAAGCAGTTTATCAGATATACAGTTCAAAGTAATGGTAATAAGGATGCTCAACAGAATGAAAAGTGACACCGAAACCATAAAAAAAGACCAGTCAGAAATGAAGAATACATATCTGCAATAAAGAATACACTAGAAGGAATAAACAGTAGGTTGGATGAAGCAGAGAATCAAATCAGCTTTGGAAGACAAAGTATCAGAAACACCCAATCAGAGCAGCAAAAATAATTAACAGAAATGAGGACAGTTTAAGGGACCTTTGAGCCAACAAGAAGCATAACAACAAACACATCTAGGGGTACCAGAAGGAAAAGAAAGAGAGCAAAGGATTGAGAACCTATTTGAAGAAATAATGACAGAAAATTTTCCTAATCAGGTGAAGGAAAAAGAAACACAAGTCCAGGAGGCACCGAGAATCCCAAATAAGTTGAACCCAAAGAGGCCAACACCATGACACATCAGAATTAAAATGGCAAAATTTAAAGACAGAGAGACAATCTTCAAGCAGCAAGAGAATGAAAGTTACCTGCAAGGGAGCTCCCATAAGACTGTCAGCTGATTACTCAAGAGAAACATTTCAGGCCAGAAAGGATTGGCCTGAAATATTCAAAATGATGAAAAGCAAGGACCTACAACCAAGACTACCCAGCAAGGCTATGATTTAAAATTGAAGAAAAAATAAAGGGCTTCCCAGATACAGAATTAAAAGAAAAGTTAAAGGGCCTGCAGAAAAAGAAGGAGGAGGGGAGGAAGGAGAAGAAGAGGAGGAGGAAGAAGAGGGGAGGAAGAAGAAGACAACAGAGGAACTTAGTTAAAAGAATAGAATGGCAATAAATACATACTTATCAGTATTCACTTTAAATGTAAATGGCTTAAATGCTCCAATCAAAAGACATAAGGTAGCTGAATGGATAAGAAAACAAGACCCATGTATACACCCACCTCAGAACAAAAGACACACAGAGTCTGAAAGTAAAGGGATGGAAAGATATTTCATGCAAATGGAAGTAAAAGAATGTGGGATAGCAATACTTTTGTCTGACAAAAAAGACTTTAAAACAAAGGATATAGTAAGAGACAAAGAAGGACGCCAGATAATGATAAAGGGAGGAATCCAGCAAGAGGATATAGCCCTTGTAAACACCCAATATAGAAGCACCTAAATATGTAAAGTTAATCTTGATGGACATAAAGGGAGAGATTGGCAGTAATACAGTCATAGTAGGGGATTTTAACACCCCATTGGCATCAATGGGTAGCTCTATCACACTTAGAAAATCAACAAGGAAACGGTGTCCTTAAATGACTCTAGATCAGATGGATTTAATTGATATCTTCAGAGCATTTCACCCCAAAGCAGCAGAATATATATTTTCTTCAGGAGCACATGGAATATTCTCTAAGATAGACCATATGATAGGACACAAAACAAGTATTGCATTGCCCTGACCCATGTGGCTCAGTTGGTTGGGCATTGTCTCATGCACCAAAAGGTTGACATGGATCAGGGCACATGTCCCAGGTTGCAAGCTTGATCCTGGTGAGGGGCTTGCAGAAGGCATCCGATCAATGTTTTGCTCTCCCATCGATGTTTCTCTCTCCCTCTCCCTTCCTCTCTCTAAAAAAAAAAAAAAAAATCAAATATTAAAAAAAAAAAAAAAAAATCACATGTAGCAGCATAAAATTGCCGTGCTAAGACTGGAAATATATACAGTAAAAAATTAGAAATGGAAAAAATATTTTGAGGGCATTTTAATTGTAAAACAAAAGAATGACCATCTTCAAAAGACAATAAAATAGAATAAGGAAACATTAACAGCAGAAATTTTAAACAAGCACACTGGCTATTCTTAGCTCTAGAGGATAAATTCATTCAACATACATTTATTATAAATGCATACTATATTCGCAATACTGAGTCAGAACACGCAAAGACAAAGGGCAGGGTTCCTGGGGGTACAGACCCAAGACCCGGACAGAGGACAGTAAACAGTGAGGGAGCAAGCACAGTATGTGTGCACAGAGGGATGCCAGCATCACAGAGGCAACAGAAGTGGCCACTCCAAGTCCCCTCATTTCTGCCTTCCCTAAATTTCCTCTTTTAGCATTTCATCTCCTAGGCCAAGTGTTATCAGCCTCTCCCCCATACCCCCCACCCCATCCTCTCCTGACTCATTCTATTCATTCTACTAAAAACATTTAATTTCGCATCACACTCCCTTGGGCATTTATAGGAGAATCTGTGGGTTCTCTGGGAGTTCACAAGTCCCTGTCCAGTGGGGATACTAATATGAAAAATGTTCTTCTCTATTTTCTGAGATCCTTGGGGTACTTAACTCATAAGACTGATCAAGCCCCTCTACCTTCTGAGTTGCCCCTTGCCCATGGGAAAACTCACACATCCTTGTCACCCTAAACACGGCAGTGCCACAACGCTCTCCACCTCAGCCCCTCCATCTCCCCTGTGCTTGGTCAGGGTAAAGCCAGATCTGCCAGTCTCCTGCTTAAGCAGATGTCCAACCTAGGAAAGGACTGCTGCTCCCCCTGCTGCGGCACCCCTCCGGGCTCTGTGAGCCACTCACTCTCTGGGAGCTGTGTGTGAAAATAGCTGCTCACTAGAAGCACCCTCACCTACAAAGCCAGCGTTGACTACTCCTCTGTCCCCCTCCTCATGGGTTGGGGGTCTGCCTACCATCAGTTGGAGGCTCTCAGTGGAAGGTGGTGGACATAGTACCACTTGTCTTCAGCCTGGGACAGCAGGGTCAGCCCCATTCACAGTCCTGAAGAATTCTGCCCCTCCCCCCACCTTAAGAAATGCAAATGAAAGTATTATTTTTTAAATGCTTCTATTCTAATTCTTCTTTTAGTAAATCAAGAGCTTCTATATTTTAACTCTTATTGGTAACAGAATTGTACACGATGCCACCTCACCAGGTTTGAGAAATTCAGATACAAAGAAGTATTTGCCAAGTCTAAAAAATTAAAATATAAGTTAACAAATAAAGTGGTGGGAGGGGAACCAAACAATACCACCTAAGTACATTAAAATGGCTATTTGCCACCTAAAGATATTAAAACTACCTTTATTATCTTTTATCTTCACCATTATTTCATAAAAGGTCATTTTAGCAAAAAGGAAGAACATCACCTCAGAATAAAAGGGTAGTGCTTTATATCTCAAGAAAAACAGATCAGTGTCTGAAAGTGAGGTTTGAGCTTTCTAGAGAAATGTAATGAATTATTCTATCTCCCTCATTTTACTGCAAACCAATAAAACCCACCTAAGAGCAGCGCTCTGAGGACAGGTACTTGAGAGTGCTCACCTAGCCACTTTGGCCCTTGGCCTCAGCCTAAGAATAAACTGGTAACTTTTCTTTAAAAACCGGCAGGCATCCCAGAGCACCCCAAGCATCACACAGGAGGTCAGGGGACCATGAGAGCCTATCCCAGGTCAATCCAAGGTCACCTGCTGTTCGCAGGGTGACCAGTACAAGAACAAGAGCTGGGCTCTAGCTGAGCGCCCTCCCTCGCTGCATTTCATACAAGGCGGGGCTTCCTCTGCTTTGGCTTCCAAGCATCAGGGCTTCCCAATAAACACTGCGAGGGCTTAGCCTCAGATTTAAGTCATCTCAAAGCCTGCGTAACAGAACCAGACAAACGGCGGCCTGCACAGCTTCTTGACACAGAGAAGCGTGCAGTCTGTGGAGTCAGCGGCCTCTCAGCCCCTTTGATGCTGGATATAGGCGCAGGGAGGGTGGAAAGGTAATGCTTTCACTTCAGCCCTGAGAACAACATCAAGCTTTTCATTTGTCGGGACGGTGGTTCCTCGGTTCTCGAACGTCTCCGTTGACGCACATTTCGGTTTACAAACACAGTAAACCCGGTAGTAAATGCCTCGGTTTTCGAACATGCCTCGGAAGTCGAACATGCCACACGGCTTCCGCTGAGGGCAAGGTCCTGAGGCCCAGCTGTCGGCTGCGGATCCCTCCGTTTTCGAACGTTTCAGACTCGAACCATCTTCCAGAACAGATTGCATTTGAAAACCGAGGCACCACTGTACAATGTTGACAGTTGATTTTTCACGATCAAAAAGCCTTCTGATTTATTTATTTATTTTTAATTTCTTTTTTTTTAAAGCCTTCTGGTTTATAATCAGACTCCTGCCAAACCCTCCATTCCTGGACCTTTTAACTGATCTAATAAATTACAGCAGAGAGGAGAAAACAAGCTCCCTTTAAACAACAGCAGCAACCAGGGGAAAATAGCAAAGGTTTCAGGAAGGATTTATGCTTCCTTCAGTAGCAGTTAGGGGAAATATGGATTAAATACTTTTCAAAACTAGCAGCTGTAATTATCAGGGAAACTTGAGGCAGTGTGACTTCTGACACATCTGTGTGAGCCATTTTCATACAGCAAAGTCCGCTGAGGGAGAGAAAAGAGATAATTGTATCCTCCCAATAACTGCAATTTTATATTGGTAAATCAAGCATAAAATTGGTAGTTGAAATGCTTCCAGGAACCTTTGTTTAGCAATACCTTTATTCATCTATATATTATCTCAGACTCTAGCTTTTCTAACTGCTGTCCTTCCATGAGATAGAGTTGTGTTTGTCATGTTACTGTGACTGTCTTCAGAGCGGGCATTTACTGAATGCTTGTTGAGTGCTCTTAGAAATGGTAAGACTGTGTATAACTTAGCCTGACAAAACCATCATTGGAGTTAGGTGACATTATGAGATGTTATCTCATAGATAACATCTTATTTGCCTCTCAATAATGTCCAATGTTTGTCTTTTTAATTCAGGCATCATATCAACGTTTCTTCATGTCCATCCTTTCGGAGCCAATATAGAATATCTTTGGTCATACATGCAGCAGCTGGACTCCAAGGTAAATTCTTTTTCTCGAGGGGACTTGCATTGCTGAAATTTAACATGTTGCTTGCTGGTTGCAGGGGGACTGTGTGAGCTGCATTAGGGGTACAATACTAGCATATGGAGGTTAATCAGCTCTTCTCCTTTACAAGGACCTGGGTTTTTGGCAGATCGTTGAATTCTTTTCTTTTTTGTCTTTGTAGAAAGAAGAGCAGTTATCTAAAATGACGATGACTTTTTCAGCAGATGCCAAATTACTTCAAAAAGCATATGAGGGATTTAAAATTGCATGTTGGCCTGAAAGTTCCCCAAACAAGGGAGAAATCAGGTCAAGGTAGCTAATGGGGCATTATCCTTAGACCATATTCTCACAGAATTCTATGTTAAGGACACCACACAATAGAGGAAAAATCACCTTAAATAACAAAGATCTGATGTGAACTCTCAAGAAAACTGTATTAATGGCTGTTTTTCAGCATTATTCTCTAAATGACAAAAATGACTATTAAATCAGCTTTGCCCCTCAAGGGTCACTCCCAGAGTCAGAACATCACTCCTCATTTCTCTGTGGCTGTTTTTTCCATTTGCAAATTAGCTATACTCCTAGCCCATTGCATTGTTTGTGTGCCAAAGAGAAGGGGCAGAAGAGCTGAATTTATGCATTGAATTCCAGTGAACAATGAGGGGGCTCCTGCTGAAATAAAGTGATGTCATTAACCAGTGCTGTCCCTGCACTCCCTGGAAAGGGATGGACACAGAATCAAGCAGGGAAGCGAGGCCTGTCGCTGTGTAGCTTTTAAATGTCCTGCTGGGAAGAAAAATGGAAACAAGAAGCTCTTCCACAGAGCACAGCGAAGCACATGGAATTTGTAGGACCAGGAGCGCAGCCGGCAGTTGTGTGACCCTGAAATACACACATGCAGTCGTTCTAAGTTTTCAGCGGTCGATATCAATTAAAGCACTACACTGTGTTCTTATTTCGATTCAGATGATTTTACCAATTCATGATCCCACAGCTGTTTGACCTTTCTGATAGGGCTTATGGTTCCCCTTCGAGAGAAGTCACCTGGAACAAAAAGTATTATTCAGCCATAGAGATTCCTGCCCCTTTATTCCCTCACAGCCGGTGATAGGGCGACCAGAAGGAGTGAAAGGGAAGGAGGAGACTGTGAGGTTCTTGAGGTTCAGACTCATAATATCGTCCTCTCTGTGGGCTCCCCTCCTAGGGGTAGGGAGGTGATAGAAAATGCCCATTTAACGCACGTGACATGAGAAGGAAGAGCCAGAGATGTCACTGTGTTGAAATAAAGCTCTGAAGGGCCCCCTTGTCGTTGTTGCTGTTTTCTTTCGCCAATGCCACCCTTCCTTTATCTCTCCACTGCCTCCGCCTGGAGAATTAAACGCGATCCTGCTTGCACCAAGAAATCAGTCCTGCTGCTGCCATAGTCTTCCCTTTATTGCTGACGTCTCTTTCCTCCCTTTTATGGAAACCCGGAGTGGGAAGTCTTTGTGGAGAAGCCGTTGTTTTTTAGTCTGAGCTGAAATGGCTCATCTAAGTATGAGCTGAAATTCATCTAAGCAGCTCAGGGCTGTTGTCCCCTCTCCTCCAGCAGTGCGGGTTGGTGATCTGTGCGTCTATGAAATGTGTGCGCACGCGTGTGTGTGTTGTCACACAAGCGTGTGTGTGCGTGTGCGTGTCTAATCACCTGGGGGTGCTAAATAATCAACTATTTTGGTGGAGTAGAAGCTCTTGTTTTATTCTCACCCAAAGGACAGAGTGTCTGTCATCTATTTGCTCAGGTGAGGCTTGTGTGGCCTCCCTCAGGCATCTCTGAGGAGAGAATTCATGTACCTGGTCTCTTGTCATTAGATGATGGGCGTTTCGGGAAGGGATCCAGTCAAGGGGAATTCCATTTCATCTCAGACTGGTACTTTTATTTTAGCAGATAATGACAAAAGTATTTTCCTCAGAGAGGAAACACACAGGGTCTCCCCCAGACAGCCCTCCATCTCCTGAATGAAATACTCAGTAGAGCTGTCAAATTTTTTGCTCCTGCCTGAGGTAAAAAATATATCGAAAAAGTACTCTGACTTAAAAATTCCTGGGTGCTAGGGATCGGACTAAATATTCTTTCTATCCCAGTGAAGCTGAAAGGATACTGACTTTTTAATCCAGAGAGCAAATTGCTGTATACTGGGATTCCATATCCTCGGGGCTTTGAGCAGAAAACAAAGTAATGAAAGGTCGCCCTCTAAGTATCCACCAGGGCCTTGTCCCTGCATCAGCTGTGAAGGCTCTAATCCAGGAGCCGCAGACAGCCCATTAAGGCCGAGGCTCCCCGGGCAGCGGCCTGGTGCAACTGCCTCTGGTCAGTGGGAACCAACCGAGTGTCACGGGGCACCCCACAAGGTTAGGTCAGTGTTGCATTTAGGCAGTGGCTTCCTCCCAGCCTACACAACATGGAGTTTGGAGGGGTGGTGCTGACTCCAGTCGGATAGCTTTTTAAAAATTCTACTTAGAATAACACAGTTTCCTTGACATCAAACATCACCATCACCACAAATGTAAAATTACATTTAGATTCTGCCTGTCCCAGTGCTGACAAGAGCAAGGAAAGCAGGCTCAATCCAGCCTGCAGTGGAGCTCTTTTTATTAGGATTTTCCCAAAGGCCACTTGTGGGTATAAGAATGATTAGAAATGGAAGGACAGACAGGAATTAATTTAAATTCTCTGGGCATGTAAACTGCACATCGATCCCTAAAACTGTGTAGCCCAATTATAGATCATTTTCCAGTTAAATATTATTCCTGCTCTTGATAATGATAATTGCCTATCTTTCTCTTCTCTGCCTCTTCTAAACCACTCACTCATTCACTCAGCTCTGTGGTGTATGTGACCAAGTCAGAAAGATTCATTCATAGGAAAACAGGGCAACGGTAGTAGAGGAACATGGCTCCCTGGAGCTGTGCTGAGTAAAAAATCATGCCCTGGGTGCAGGAAGGCGAGCTCTTCAAATGTCAATTTATGATCAGAAAATGGCTTATCAATACATAGAATCTCCACATCAGCCCAGAACCCCTCAAGCCCACTCCCTAATCGTAAGGAACAAGGAGTTGAGAGCATTAGAGGTGAATATTCTTATCTTACAGTCAATAGGACAGATCCCTCTGCTCCTCCCCCAGTTTGTGTATTCTTTTGGAGACTAAGACCCAGTTCTCCAAGTGTGTCTGGCTGCTCCCTCTATATACCTGCAGCCTCTTCCCAAGGCCCACTGAGCTTTGATTCTGAAAACCAGACTCTTAATGTAGCTGCAGTGCTGGAGGGTTTAGGAAGACCTGCCATTAGGGCACAATACCACTGTGTGGTGATGGCTCAGGTGCTCATGGGCACATGCACTTCTCCCACCAAAGGGTCAAACCATTTGCATTTCTGTAATAAAAAAAGGCATACCTCTGAAAATACAAAACTAAAATATCTTGTCAGTTGCAAAGAGATTCAAATCAGCCTTAACTGGAGAGCATTCTTTCCCAGACTATAGCTAGGCAGTGAGGATAGATGAAATGTTCCCAGTAGTAATTTTTAATATTATGTATATTCTGGTGTTCTCCTAAATAACTACCTGTCACAGTCTATTAATGATTGAATGGGTTTTCTGTTGCCTGGACAGGCTATAATGAGCGAGTTTTTAGATATCACAGCACCTCTGGAAAGCATATGACAAGTATTGGCGGTAACAATACTTCCATTTGGCTACATAAAGAATAAAAAGACAGTTGCCCACCTACAGCAAGAAAAGTTGACAAGGTTACCAGGGACCCAGTGAACGCTCAGGTGATTCAGTGCTTTTCAGATACTCAGCACTGCCCTAGGCACGAGGAAGAACTGGGAATGGCCAGAGAACAAAAGCAACTTAAGACCCTGCTTTCAAAAAGCTTGTGGTCTAATATGTCTACACCATCTTGAGAATCAGACATGAACTCATGAAGTGCTAAGTTGGGCAGGCACATACTCGGTGAATGGGAGAGAGGGAGAGCCTGGAACCACGCTGATGCTGGCGGCTTCCCTCTGGGGCACGGTAACTCTCCTCGCCACGTCCTGTCCGCTCTCCCCTCTCCCCTTCCTTCTTTCCTTTTCTCTCCTCCTCCCTGTTCTTTCCTTCTTTCCTTCTCTGTTCCTCATTCCTCACTTACCTTCTTTCCTGATTCCTGCCCTGCCCTGCCCTGCGTCCTCCCACCCCCTCACCTCGCCCCACCCCTACGTTCTGTATTTCTCTCTGCATATGTTTGCAGCAAGGCATCTGCGTGCTGGGGCCCTGCTTTGCCCAGGGATATGGAAACTGCGCGCTAAGGGCTACCAGTTAGTCTATCCTGTGGAAAGAAACCTGGGTTTACAATTGGCTACTCTGACCGTCCAGCCTTGACAAAGCCTGTGCCAGTGTCTTTTCACGCCTCAGACAAGATCCCCAAGTCCCTCGGCTTCCCTTGCCTGACTGTATGGGACATGGAGCCAACCATCCTTATAATAAAGTTGGTTTATGTCTGCTAGTGTCAGTTTACACGTGGGCTTAGAGACCTGGCCAGGAGGCAGTAGCTTGGGCTAGAGTCCACAAATCAGAAAAAATTCCAGCAGATCTTACAAATTACCTCTGTGGCGTTACCGACCACACAAGCCCCTTTGACACACGGAGCCTTTATTCCTTCTTATCTTTCCTTTTTCCTTTTTTTCCTAAAATTTCTTTAATTAAAGCAAATCAATCTTTTCTAAAAGAATAAATGTTAGGCTTGGAAATTTTTAAGCAAAACAAAGATCCATGGACAACATCAAAGGCCGAAAATACAAAGACCACCAATTTCTTGAAACAAAAGCCAGCTGGGTAAGAGGGTAATAAAAACTGTTTATGACCATCTTCCTCACCTTCTAGAGCACCCAGAACATGATATATGGGAAAGTGAGATTTCGTAGTCACAGCACCTGCCTCTGACCTACACCATGAAGCCACATAGGCGCCTCTTACCCACACGCACTTGATTCTCCTCGCGGTGCCCGTGTGAGTGCAGCGCTGGGACAGCGGGGCTGGATTCGCATCAGAAACCCGGCGCCGAGTTCCAGCCCTCCCCTCACCTGCTGGGCAAGTGGCCCTGGACCCCAGACTCCCATTGACGACAACAGAGCTGAGAGAATCCCTGATCTCAAAAGGGGTTCAGGAAAGGGAATCCTGCTCTACTGCTGAGGAAATGGGTTCATGCACGCCGAGTGCGGCCAGGCAGGTCTGGGCGCTCTGTCGTGTGTGATGACACTGTGACTCTTTCCGTTCTCAAGGCCAAGAAATTACTGGTAGGATGATTATGTGAAGGCAAAATGACAACTTATTTACAAAGAAGAGAAGGAAATGGAAATAGAGTAAGTGAAGATATTTGTAAAGTAAAACTTCTTTGGCCATAATGTAAAAAGGAAGGACAAATCGAATTTTCTCTTAAATTTGTCTTGAAAATCCAAAAAGGAACATGTCACAAAGGTTATTTTGTCAGGGTACGGGAAAAGTTTAAAAACCATAACCGGAACCTGAAAGCAGTTGCTCCCTGATCTTCCTTCTGGCATGAGATACAAACATCTTTTTTTTTATCCTCACTCGAGTTTATTTTTCCATTGATTTGTAGAGAGAGTGGAAGGGAAGGGCAAGGAGAGAGAGAAAAACACACCGATGCAAGAGAGACGCGTCGATTGGTTGCCTCCCACATGTGCCCCAACTGGGGTGGAGAATCGAACCTGCAGCCCAGGTACATGCCCTTGACTGAGGGTTGAACCCAAGACCCTTCAGTGTGCAGGCCCTTGCTCTAACCACTGAGCCACCGGCGAGGGCGATACAAACATTTTTAAGGAAATACTCTAGAATTGAGCTAAGAGCCTTATTAATGGACTTTTATTTGAGGTGCTCTATTCTGTAATTTTGACACATCCCTGTCTGCAGTATTTACATCTTCATAGCAGAACCAGGCTATAACCTTGCACTACAAACAACAACTTAGAGTTAACTACATTTGAGGACACTAAATTCTATTATATTAATTTCTGGCTGTGTCAAAATCTGAGGAATAGTTAATTGGTTATTCAAACTAAGTATCCGCAAGCATTTCAAATCTGTTTCACTACTTCTTAGCTGTGTGTTTTTGACAACTTATTAACATCTCTGTGCCTCAGTTTTACCCTCTGTAATAAATGACAACATATAGACAGCATTCAGAACAGTCTGGCACACAGTAAGTGCTAAGTGCTGGCTGCCATTTGTTTTGTGCTTTAAAGTACCTAAAAGACCTATTGTATCCTCTCAGTTTGAAATCTTTGCCCCAGCTCTAGTGGGCAGATGAGTTTTAAATGTCTTGCTCAGATACAAGAATTTAATGTATGGTGGGGCCAGCATTCAGATCCAAGTCCTCAGAGCAATCAGTGAGTTTCTTTCCAATTCCCTTGTCTTGCAAATGAGAAAATACCCAAGAGATAAAGTGATTTAGACAAGTTGGTGAAGCTGGTTAATGGTCATGCCTGAGTAGAATCCAAATCTTTTATCTCTATATTTCGTTCTTCCAGCAAGTGAGGAGTTTGCTTGTTTAATGAACTTTCTGATGAGATAATGCACATAAAACCCTCACTCTGTGCCCTGTCCACAGTGAGGACTCAGAAAATGGCAACTACCTCTCTTCTGCTTCCTTTGAGGTTGAAATTAGTAAGGCTCAGGTCAAGAAACCATGGAAAACAAGATTCCCCATGATCTGCTTGCTGTTTTGGTGAATGGTTTATGTGGGGTTTCATTAGCATATGGATTTGTACAAGCTGGTTGAGTTGGGAATTTTCCATTTTTTGCTGTTGATGTTGATATCACACTAAAGTATTCATCGCAGAGATCCTGCCCTCCTTTACACAGGCGCCATCCCAATGCTCCCTGCCAGGAGCAGAGAGTCAATGACCAAGAGGATCATTTCTGGCTCTCCCTCCACAGTCCCCACCCCCTGCAGTGATTGGCATCAGTGATTCAGAACTAGGCCAGGGAGCCTGGATCTGCACCCCGGCTCCACACTTACTGTCTGAGTTACTCTGCACTAGGTGCCTAATCTCTCTGGACCTCAGTTTCCTTATTTGCAAATTACTCCCTTTTTTATGAGAGTGTGGTAAGATTAAAGAAAATATTTTCAGAAGAGTCTGACAGGGAAAAGGTTCTGGGTGACAGTTTTTACACCTTTTACAGCCAGCTGCAAGGCTGCTGGGTGGCATTGCCTGAACTGATGACCCCAGCTGGCCTCCCACATGGATGTTATCTTCAGATCAGATCTTCACTGTACCCTCAAGAATTCAGCTTTTTCTTCCTTCCTAAGGAATAGCACAAGGCTTATTACCAGCTTTTCTAAGGGAAGTGGTATTTATGCTGGAAACAAGTCTGTGATGGACTGGCTGTTACCTCAGTCCGTCAGCTTCTCTATAGTGTCTGCACGATATGAGCAAGGACTGCTCGTCCTGTGCTGTCCTCCTACAAAGAGAGAAGGGAGCTTATTTAGAGGATAACTTGGCCTCATTAAGCTTAAGAAAAACTGCCTTCTGGACCAACTAGAAATGAGGTTTGACAACATATCTCTCTGTACTTATTTCCTTTGGCCTATGAACACAGATCTTGAACCACCTACCACAAAAGGTTTGTTATCAGTGTGGTGTATCTATCAGCATTGACATGTGGGTATATATAGAAAGTATACTTGTACAAGGCACTGTGCTACGTTTTACATATAATTCTCTCAGTAACACTGGGAGGGATGTTATTTCTATCAAACAAAGGAAGAAATTGAGAATTACAGTATTCAGTGACCTGCCCAAAGTCACGCAGCTTACTTGAGGACTAGCCCAGATTAAAATCCAGGCCTATCTGATCTAAGTCCCATTCTTAACCCAAATATGCCTGAACATAAGAATTACCTGGGATGGTAGTTAAAAATAGATTATCTGGGATACACCTCAAGATCAGCTAAATCAGAGTCTCTGGAGAACGGGTTAGAGAATTTGTTTTTTAACAAGTACCCCAGGTGCTTGGTATTGAAAAGAACAGCGACACCTTTGGTTCTTCATCTGCAGCTGATGACAATCCTGGGAGAGCTTAAAGCTTATCAGTGCTTAGGTCCCAGCCCACATGCAGCAGGTGTGTCCCAAAGTCTGCCATGAAACAGTTCTGCAGTTCAGTCCCACTTCCCAGCTGGAAAGTGGAGAATGTCAGAGCTGCCTCGCGGGCCTCGGCAGTGTTGAGAGAATGAAGCGAGAGTGCCGGTGAGGGTGCCTGCACAGTGCTCATTGAAACATGCTTTTCAGAACCACCGTGAGCCTTTTCGCCATCTGCTTAGTAGGCGTTTGAGGGTTGATCTGAGAGTCTAATAATCCGTTTAACATGATTTTGTGGGAGAATGCATTCAGATTGCAAAATAATTCACACAAAAATTTTAGAATACAATTGATTTCAACCTTCGGGACTACTTAAAGGTTTTATTATAGACCCGGGAATATTGAATACATCATGTGAAATCTTTTCCATGTGAATATTAAGTGAACAGTTGATTTGGCTTCCTGGTCTATTTGGTCTCTCTTTAAAATTAGTCTTAATATTGTTAAGTGGGAAGTGTAGACTCCGCAATGGTAGCTATACAGTAATTATGCCATAATAGGTCTGATTTGTTGAGCATTTCTGTGTGCTAAGCTAGTGGTCTTTACACATCCTTATGAAATGTTGTGACTCCTACTTGCTGAGACTTAAAGAGACTAACTGTCTTGGTAGGGGTCATTTAGCTCATAACAATAGTAGATACAAGATTCAAACAGAAATGTCAGAACCCTCAACCCCAGGGTCCTAGTTACCTTGCTATATGAGATCCCCATCAGCATCATGGATTAGGAAACAAACAGAGGAAAACAAGAGCAACAGCTGTGTTAGAGCAGGATTGTGGTTAATTTGCTCTTTATTTAAGATAAAACAAATTATTGGTATAAAAGTGTATGAAATAAAAAAAAAAATTGGTAGAAGAAAAAAATTGCATTAAAAAAAACCTACCTGGATTTTATAACTTGATGTCAAGAGTTTTATTGCTGCAGGTATTGGGCTTCATTTCTGTTCCTAATCTTTTATTGTCTTCTGGTCCCACTGAAAGTTGAAGGTGGCGGAAGAAGTTAGAGGGGCAAGAAAGCGACCCATGTCCTCTCTAGCCCTCACTGGGTTAGAGAAAAGTGCTGCCTTTTGTAGCACAGGATGAGGGCACCAAGAGCTTTCCAGGAGTGGTGATTTACTTTGAGCTCTCAAATCCTTCCCTGTACCTCCTTTTATATCAAGGGAGGGCTGTTCAGGCATGGCACTGCCACCAAGGGTGCCATCTACCTGAAGGGTGAACCTGGAACTTTCTGTCCTTTTGCCCTGTGCCCCACCCCCACAGCTGCTCACAGAATGAGAAAGAGTCAAGTTCAGCGCTTTCTTCCAGCTCCTTTGATACGGACATGACTTAACAGTCATGTAGAAAACTACACGCTGTTTGTCTCACTGGAAAAGCACATGCCAGAACTCATCTGTTCCTTTCCTAAAATGAAATGTTCTTCCTTTCTAACAGATATCTGCAAATGAAATTGAAATGCTCTTGATGAGGCTGCCTCGCATGTTTAAACAAGAATTCACAGGCGTGGGAGCAACGCTGGAGAAAAGGTGGAAGTTGTGTGCCTTTGAAGGAATTAAAACTACCTAACTATGAAAAGCAAACCAACAAAAATCTCTGGAAATGAAGCTGCCTGAAGGTGGCCAGGGCTGTGCAGTGCGAGGCAGGAGGCCTGGGGTTGCCGTGCGGGCCCTCGGCGGAGCCGGCAGGGCCTGACTCGCTGCATCTGTGGCGTTCTCTTGTGAGTGGAAATGTAATTGTGCACCAGTTCCCTAAAACAAACAGAGCTCCATACTGTGACAGATCTGTTTCCTCTGAAAACCAAACAATGATTCCACAGTCATAATGATGGCAAAGTCTTAAAATATGTTACATTTGAGAATAGCTCACCAAGCAAAATATTTAAAGTTAATGATGGTGTAGCGATGGTTGTTGCTAAGCTGCAAAGTTGTACATGTAATATATAGCTGAAATCATTCAATGACATTTTCCTAAAAGTCTCTGTTTCTGTTTTAGCAAAAAAGCGGAAAAAAAAAAAAAAAAAGTAATTTTACAGTGAGGAAAAATCATACCAAAAGAAAACTTGAATATGTGTCTGACTGAACAGTTATTGTATTTTGTAAATTAAGTTATATGCTATTCCAGGGACTTTTGCCTTATTGAAGAGGCAGAAAATGTGATTGGTCTCCTTGGGAATGCTTTATCAAGAATATTATTTTTCTAATGTAACAATTCTCCATCATAAGTTCTTTTAACATGGGCTGCATAACAATTTTCATAAAATGTAAATAAAGGAAAAACTAGTGCTACTGTCTTGTACTTGGTATGTAATATTCAGGTTTATGCATCAAAATAAACATTCAGTAAATATTCCTGTTACAAATTTTATAGCAAAGACATTAATTTTTTTCAATAAATATGACTTCTACCATATTGGTTTTGCAAATTATTCTTTGTTATATTTTATTTTTTTCTTAAGAAATTTTCACATTATTCAGTCCCATCTCATATCCCATCATTTAAAAATGATTAAACGCGTGAGTGACCTTAAGAGACAAAACATTATTTAAAATAGGAATATATAAAAATTGTGAAGAAGAAAATGAGATCATACAACATTAGAGTAGATATTGTTTGAAAATACCAAGAAATAACATCCAAATACAGTCAACATAAAATTTACCTTTGTTTTGTGTATTATGAGCAGAAACAAAGTAACCAATTTGTTGATTTTATTAATTTCCGGATTTATTTATTTGTATGTTTGCTGGAATACATACATGTTAGAAAAGAAATTATTCATACGTGGACCAGCAATCTAAACAGAATTTGGACTTCTCTTTCTTTTCATCACAAGTAAAATAGAGCTTTAAATTTTATCTCCTTGCTGCTTTCTTACAGAAATATCACCAAAAAGACAAGTATTCAAGATATTGATTAATTTTAAGTGAAATATTTTTTAGGAAGATAGCTGAACAGTGAGTGAGCTTTGAAACTGTAAAAAAAATTCATAACTTCCTATTGAACATTATTGTCCTCAGGATCTTTTTATTGAGCTCTAATAAAGATACTTATTCGTACCTCCCATAAATATCTACAGATATGTTATCTCCAGGCTCAGCGCTAATGCCTCGTACACGGAGATGAGTAAGAAAAGACCCTCTCCTTAATGAGCTCAGAGCTCAATGAGAAAAAGACATCTTCCCAAAACTTCCTATATGATGTGAGCCAGGTGACAGGAAAGATGTGACAAGGGTGCTATGGGATTCAAACTAAATGGCAATATATTAAATGTCAAAAGACTAGAGGCCTTTCCATTACCATCTATCGATGCCCACTACCAACATCATCCTGACACATTGATCTCTGCATCAGGAGACACAAATAAGGATACAACAGTCAAAAAGGAGATGACCTCATTTACAGATAATGTTATTATAAAATAGAAACTTAAGAGGGTCTCCTGAAATATAATTAGAAGAAAAGGCTAGTTACAAAGACATAAAGTCTGGTTGGGAGATAAGGTACCACCATCTAGACTATTTCTAATTGAAAACATGGGAGGTGTTTTCAAATTTGCATTCATACTTTAAAGTATGGCCGGTAGTCACGTTAGCAGAAGGGTCCACTGCACAGGGTAAACCCTAACTCAGAGCTCTGATTAGGAAAAAGAATTGGAGGGACCTTAGTTCTGACAACAAGATGTTGTCTCCTAAACACATGGTCCTGAGACCTAAATGGCAACTAAGGGGAAATGAAATAGTTAATGCAGCTTTCAAAAATGTTTGAGTAATTCCCAGAGATAAATGTCTACACTAGAGCAATCTATTTCTGCTATATTTTTATTTATACTTGAAACTAATTATTAGTTATCTAAAAGTATATTAATTATATATTTTAATTTCAATTATGTGACTTATTTTTGCAAAAAAAACCTTCTAAATTCTTTCACAGACATTCAAGTTCAGCTGGGACTTTAGAAATCACCTGGAGAAGGAACTAATATTGGCATCTCTGAGGGCCATTTGGAGTCTACATAAGCCTGTCACCCCCATCCTCTCTAATCCTCAGAATAACCCTATATAAAGATACTACTACTGTCCTCATTGTCACACAAGGAGAATGCGGCTCGGAAGTTTTAGGTAATTTAGCCAAGTTTGCACAGTCAGTCAATTTTGAATACAGAATTTGAACCCAGGGTTGACTGGCTCCAAAACGTGTGTTGTTTTGTTTTTCACTATGTCCTTCCATCTGTTCCCACCCCTCCCGCGGGCCCAGTGCCCCCCGGTGCCTTTGGATCACTGCCTTTACTCTCCCCTCCACCATCCCTTGTGCGTGGGTAGAGGTGTGAAGACGTCAGCCTTTCTCTCCTGAATCTACACAGTAACCACTCATGGTTCTCGGATTCCAGGAATAAGCATAACTGAAGGTTTGGAGATCCTCGTAACCTGGCCCCAACAGGCCTTTCTGGCCTGCGTTGTCACTGCTTCCCTGAGTAGGACTAATATTTTTTGCCTTTCTGCTTTTGCTCATGTATTTCTATCCAAACAAAATGAACCTACATCTAGTTATCACAATTCTGCACAGCCTTCAGAGGAAAATACAAAGACACCCTCCCCTGCCCCGTCCCATCCACGAAGATTTTCCTCCATCTCCCGGCAGAATCATTTCTCCCCCCTCTGCACGGCCATCCCACAGCGACTGTTTCTTCGGGACTTACTGGCCAGCCGTCTTTGCCTCATCTCCCTATTAAATTACATACTCTTTAAGGGGTCTGAGCATGTTTCTTTGACTTTGAATTATTTCTCAAAGTGGTTTTACTTATAAACATTTTATAAGTAGGACAGTGATTTAACCAAGATGTTTTTTTGACTCGAGGGATGAGTTTGCTTATACACAAGGGATAAAAAATGTAAAATATTTGAAAAGGCTGTAAATACTTTAGATCTAAGATTCCAAAGCAGAAATTGAGAGAGAATGTTCTGCATACTATTGAAGTACAATGAGCAATCCAATTCCTTCTCAAACTTCTAACCCAGATCAGTTATCACTCTTCACGAAGCCCTGATCCCCTCAGGAACCTCCTCCCCTGTGTTCCAACTATTACTCATTATATTTCTACTGCAGCCCTTATACTGTATTTTAATCATTTGTGAATATAGCTGTCTCTCCCAGTCTTGGGGGCATGGGACCTCCCTTATCCATCCATCTAGTCCCTTGGAGTCTGACATAATATACCATGAATTTTAAATAAATATTTATTGACTGAATGAACCAAACGAATTAAAGAAAAGCCCACACAGGAACCTTCTGAATTTGTTGAAATGGAACGTATTCAGGTATTAGGTCCAGTAAGAGAGGCTAGAATTTTCTGCCCCTCAGTTGTAACATCTCGGCAGAAATTTTACCTATTTCTTTTATTGTAGTAAAATATGCATAATATTTTTCATTTTAACCATTCATAATTGTACAATTCAGTGACATTAAATGCATTTATAATGTTACGTAACCAATCGCCTGTATATTTAAAACTTTTTCATCATCATCCCCAACAAAAATTTAATGTACCCATTAAATAATTACCCCATCCCCTCTCCGTCCAGTCCCTGGGAACCTCTATTCTACTGTGTCTCTTCCATTGTATGAGAACTCTTCTTGCTGGCTTAGGTATCATTTATCTATCACAGCAAGGAAAAGTCAGTGGTCTATGTTCGAAAATACTGTACTTAAATGCTTTTATAAAAACAGCATCAAAAACATTTGAAAATGTAGAAAGGTTTGTTTCTATTTGGATAAACCACTCATTTTTATTAAGGATGATAAGATGAAATGACAAAATTAGAAGAAGTTGGTAATAATTTATAGAAAACACTATTGTTTATGCAAGTATCCATTGCAATAAATGTGATATGCAATTTTTTCTTGGGGCCGGGGATGTTTTACTTTGAGGGGTTTTTTGGTTTTTTTTCATCTCTTTTCTAAAAATGGCTGCTGAGTTTACTTGTTAGACTCAATAAAAGATATGTTATTCCCCAAACAGAAGAACTACATTACCATAACACTCAGATTCTTCCTATAAGCTGAGAAAATAAAAAGATGTTAGATTCCTACACTCCTACAGCTTTGCTCACTTCATATTAAAATGGTAAAAGGTTCACACATATATTCAATCAGTCTATCATCAGTATCTGAATAAACTATTCTTTATTAAAAAAATACCTTTTTTGTGTCGCACACCAAACGTGAACATTTCAGAGTTAAACAAGTTATAGTGAATATGTTTATGTATTAGATCACTAAAAATATTGTGTCTAATTCTGCCACCTCCAAATATCCTCTTTTGCTTTCAAGTGATCTGTTGTGTGGTGTGTGTTTTTAATTTGTGGACTTCAAACATTTGGAAATTACTCATACCGTGTAAGAAAGTGTTCAGTTTGTGTCAGGATCTAGTCCGAGCCCCAACATTCACTGGCCTTGTGAATGTGAGCGGCGGGGCGGTAAGGCACGTTGCCTGACCACAGCGAGGCGCCAGTCCCAGGTTCATGAAGTGACAATGTAGGTGGCTGCTTCACAGCTTTCCTGAGGTGGTTAAATAAATAAGCATGCACACAGCACACAACACGGAGCCAGGCAGACCGAAGGCATTGGTTTCCTCACAGATAATACTTTACATGCATCACCCCATCCACCAAAATAGGCCAGTCCTTTCCCTGCTATCAGCCTATCCCTGTCCTTAGGGATAAACAGTCAATATTTATGTTTCTAAATACAGAATAAAGTAACTATAAGACAAGCATCATCCCCACAAATAGTCCAATAAATATTTCAAGTGTAAGACTGACATAAGCAAAGTAATTGTAATTCTCTAAGCTGCAAAGACTTTCACAACTCTTATAAAGCAGATGGGCAGTAACCCTCAGCGCTGAGAAAATATAGAGCTGAAATTCTTTGCTGCAGCTCCTTTTCACTTATTTGGTATATTTCCAATAAATAGTAATCAGGGTCAAATACACTCAACTGTGAAGAAACTATACGGCTCTAGGCAACTGCCATTTTGAATGATGGTCAGCTAAGCATAGTGTATGCAAGGATTAAATAAAGTATTAATTATGTTTTTTAACCCAGCAGAGACATTGTCAGGAAAAATTATAGTTGTGGCTGGAGCATGCGATAGTATTATTTTAGAGAACATACACATCCATTATAGTTGCTGAGAGTATCAAAGTAAGGGACTCCAGTAAATCCAGTAATTACAGACTGACTGCATTAATAAAATTAGCTATTCTGGTCCAAGTTTTTAACTGTTTCCCTGCTCTCGGAACTGTACATATACCCAGACAATAAAGCTCGGACATTTGTACTGGACATTTCACCTCTTCTATAATGTATGTTTATTGGTACAGAGCTATGTAACAGAATATTTTTTTTCATGGGAAAAACAGACTCATAAAAATAAATTGCAGACATTTTACAGTAGAAAATGGTATTTTCCATATGTGGCAAAAAAGTGGTTAAGGCACAATAGAAGGTGCATTGAGTGTAATGAAATGCATTTTTTTGTCTAGAAAATGTATTTATTGTGTTGAAAACTGTAATATCTTCCCCCACACAAGGAAATTTCTATTATAATGCTCATTTGCTATTATAGGGAATAAAACCCTTTTTATTGTTTACCAAAGTAGTGTATCTTAATATCAGCCCACAGCACTGCCAAGTTCACTTAAGAACTATGTGTAGATAAGAAAAGGACTGAATCAGAAGCCAGAATATTTCATTTCATCTGCTTTTCATATCTGAGCAAGTGCTATGTAATCTACATCTGGTAGCAATCTCTTTTCAGAAAGCATTCTTCTTTTCAGAAGAAAATGCTAAAAATTGGTCAATTTGAAGCTCTCATCAATAAATAAATCTTTTGCCTTTGAATATGTTTACACATAAGTAAGGATTTGTTTCTTTAGTGTTTTCTGAGAGGGAATGTAAAGAATAGGCTGGGAAATCAAACTGTCTTCAGGTGAAGATAATATATAAAAACCATTATGGATTATTGTTTATTATTAAACAGATATTGTTACATGAAATCAACATACCATGCATAATTTTTATGACTTACAATCACAGTAAATCAAGTTTCAAGTAGGAAGTGCTATGCATTTTTACTGAGGATAATTGTCACTTCCTAAAGCTGAGCTGTCACTGAGTAAGATTTTGTACCTCATTGTCTGTTCCTTGAGTGTATAAAGGTAACTTTGGTTCAATGCATGCCCAAGAAAGGTTGTGTGGTGCTGGGTCTGGTATGCAATCAAACTATGGGTAGCAGAGGACAGGTAGAAAAAACTAGACTGGGCCAACCTAGAGCAAAGTATTTTGCATTGCTGCTTGCGATGAGGGGCTGGTAAATGAAGCCTACAGGCTTTCAGCCCTGGAAGGGGGCAGATGGCCTGGAAGTAGAGGTAAAACAGAGAGATATTCAAGAACATTATTCTGGAATCATCCCAAGTGAGTGATCATAGGTATGTGACTTAATCTCTTTGATACTTAATCTCTGAAATGTGAATAATAGTAGCAACTACCTCATAGAGTCTTTCTGTAATTTTATCCACTAACTGGGTCTTACTAAGTCATCTAAGATTATAGAACTCTTCTAGCAAAAGTTTCGATCTCATGACCTCATAGCCCCTTGCCAATTGAAAAGTATTTCCCCTCAGAAGTTACCACAAACATATTAAGTGGAATTGGCTTCCCAACTCCTCCCTGGAATAACAAATGCTTTAACAAAACAGAACAGGAAACCTCCCAGCTGTCCCAAGAGCCTGGTGGACTGTGTGGGACTAGAACTAGGACTTCCAAAGAACTCCAGTTCTGTGGCCTCACTGGGAGGGTTGAGGGACTCACGGAATCAATGACTAATCAGCAAAGTTCTTAACACAAACCACGTCTCTTGGAAGAGAGTCTTGGCAAAGACACACCTGGTGTGTTTCCTCAAATATAAAATATTTCAGAGGAAATAGAAAAACATGCCACTCTTGGGACAAGAAAGAACTAGATATCTTCTCTCTGATCCTCTATCTCCAATAAAGATGGACATTTTGGCGGGAGAATAGAAGGAATAAAATCTATCTTGTGCTTCTGTTTCATATTATCTTCATGGGAAGGGAACATGGATATTTTACCCCATATTTCCCCATCATCCAAGTTTAAGGAAGGATATATAAGGAGAAGGGAGAAGTAAATACTCATTACTGCCATTTGGAATTTCTCAAACCTTGAAGTGTAGGATGGGGTGCAGGAGCCCCCAAGAGTTGGCTTCTATTTCATATTTCCTTATTTTCCCCTATGGCTTTGACCTTTCAATACTTATCTCACTGTTTCATTGATTTATCAAGTCAACTGTAGTGGTATTTTTTAATACACTGAGAAGGAATGCCAACTACCATGCATATATGCATGCATTAATGCGCATGTGCACAAGTATGTACATATTCACACACACACTAATAAAATTTAATGTGGACAAATTACATATAACACACAATGCAAGCGTACACACATGTAGCCACATTTACACGCATTCACAACTTCATTAACCTTCAAACATCTCTGCTTTCAGCAATCATTTTGCTCCCTCAGGTTCTTCCCTCTTCTCCCTCTATTTCTATCAGCTATGCATGCTTCCCAGTAGGATGATTAACTTAGTACAAAGAAGAGAAAGTGTCACTCAACTTTGTAGGTAATAAACATATGGAACTTACTTTGAAAAGATGATACTGGCAAGCAATAGAAGTGGATTTGAAAATATTCCAGACAAATTTATAAAACAGGCAAAAAGGCAAAGAAACGGAGATAGCCAAACCATGAGTACAACAGTGAGCTGTGGTCCAGGAAGGCACTGGAACAAAGTTCTAAGTCAGTACATTTTATATTTCCACAGAAACAATTCCTATCATAGATGGAAGTTGTTAATAGTCCATTTAATGGCTGATCTATATCCAAAACTCCTTCCTTGTAACTTCATGATCTTTTTCCACTACAAATCTGGACTTCGTCATGTGCCCTGTTTTGGCCAATGAGATGTCAGCAGAAGCTTGACAAGCACCTATAAGTTTCTGCTTGCCCTCTTTCACAACTGGGTTTGTGCATTCTTGCACCCTGACATGGTTATGAAACACACCGGGTTAGCCCATGGGACAATGAACAATATATGTAGTTGAGGCAAGTGGCCTAAGCCAAGATCATCCTAGATTAGCTGATAGCCAGTTGATCTCTCAAGACAACATGTAAGAGAAAGAATTACAATTCAGCCCCAATTGTTGATTGGCAGACTTGTGAGTTAAATAAATGGTTGCTTTAAGCCCTTAAATTTTAGAGTGACTTGTTATGCAACATTATTTGTGGCAATAGATAACTGACACAGAAATTGTGATTTAGAACTAGGGTGCTGTGATAAGCAAAAACTAAAAAACAAAATGTGGCATTGGCTTTGAGAGCAAACAGTGGGTAGAGTATGGAAAACTGCTAAGAAGACTATTCTGAAAGGATGGAAAAATGGCAACATGGCTTATCTAGCAGGAAAAAAAATAGTAAAACTACTACATGTAATTCAGAAGATAGAAAATATATCTAATGAACTTTGGGATTCAAGCAATAACATTTCCAGGCAGAGTGCTGAACGTATCAGTGGCTCTTACTATCTGCATATTGATAAAGGTCTACAAGAAAGAGAAAGATTAGAGAAATAACTGACCAGTGTGTAGGCAAATTTAGAAGATCTATAGAGGGACCAGAACTTTTTGGTTGAAAAATAAAATTGTTTCTCATCCCTGGTCTCTCCTGTTAGAAAAATATTCTCAAAGTAAAACACAGACTGGGGCAAAGATCCAATCAAATATTTATATTTAAGACCTTTTATTGATGACCTCTTTAAGAAATAAAGGGAAACTAGCAGACACTTTAAAGTAAATAAAAAGGCTTCTAGGAATCTTAAGAACACTGTCCCACAGCAACCTGAGTTGCCCAAATAACAGCAATTAAGTCTATAGAGAGATCTAGCTCTAAAAGAATTGTAGGTGTTACTTAACACTCATCAGATATATAAGAAACCCACAAAAAATTTGAGGGTACTGTATTGGCAAAAGTTTTGCCAACTTCTACTAAAAAATTGAGACTGTTGAAAATGTAAGAAAACCTCTGGTTTCTTCATTTCCACAAGCAGGAAGTAAGTTGAAAAAATTGTTCAAAGGGCACAGAGGTGATCAAGGAGAGTGGAAAAGTAAAGACATCCCAGATGGTAGAGCGCAGGGCCATAGAAAATGATGGACTGCAGAGTCACTCTCAGGGAGCAGAACTGAGGACTAATCAAGGAACATTCCCCTCCTCTGAACTGGAGATCCTAACAGCATTTGCTGGGCTAGACTTAAGAACTGCTAAAAATCAATGACTCTAATGTACTTTCCATTCTTTCTCTTAACATGGGACTTTCTACTATGAATATCTTGTCCCTTACCCTTGTGTATTAGTTTGGTGGCAAACAGCTTGTTTTTTTAGTTCATAGGTTTTCAACTCAAAGGGCTTGCATCCAAGGAGTCAAATTTGAACCTGTTAAACATCTTAAGATCCTGGACATTGAGCCTCATAAGTGATTAGATGGGATCTTTAGGGATCTTGGGAGAAGGCGGTGAGTTTTGGATGTGGAAATAAAATGGATAGTTGGGACCAGAGTATACACATTCCACTTCTGTATCAATTTCCATTCTGATTTCTGATTCAGTTTTCTATTGCCACTCATAACACTAC
This sequence comes from Miniopterus schreibersii, assembly GCF_964146895.1. Classification (NCBI taxonomy): domain Eukaryota; kingdom Metazoa; phylum Chordata; class Mammalia; order Chiroptera; family Miniopteridae; genus Miniopterus; species Miniopterus schreibersii. The sequence continues at coordinate 72,053,643 of NC_138102.1, read as the reverse complement.
ATAACAGATCATCAAAAATTGAATGACTTAAAACAACAATCATTTATTTAGCTCACAGGTCTGTAAGTTTGTGATTAAACTGGAAATTTCTCATGATCTTCATTGCATTCACTTGCATGTTTTCTAGGTCAACCATCTGCTGGCTGCAATCATGTTTTTGGTGGTGGTTGGCTTGGGGCAAGCATGTCTTAAATGACCTCATCTGTGACAAATCCTCTCTCCTTCACAAGTCTCTCTTATCTTTTCAGTAGAATAGCCCTAGCATACACTCATGATTATGATGAAGGAGCAAGAGAAGAGTATAATTAAAATCATGATTATGAAAAGCAGCAAGAGAACAAGCCTCAATGCACAAGGATTTCCCAAGCCTATGCTTGGATCATACTTGCTAAAAACACTTTGGCCAAAATAAGTCACCAGGCTGAGCCCAGAAACAAGGGGTGGGACCATCAATACAATCAACCCACTATAATTCCCAAACTGTTTACCATGAAAATTAGTGTCCCAGATGTTATGAGATATTCCACTAAAAAGAGGTTTTATGGTCATACAAATTTGTGAAAAGCTGTGTATCATAGTTTCTTGGTGAGCCACAGTACCCATTAACCTATTAAAGTCTCTGAGAATTTCTATGTCTGTTTACCTTGGTTTAACTGGTGTCCCCTCCCACACTTATTTAACCAAGAAACACATTCTTAAAAAGAAACAACAGACCCCAAATGAAGTCAATGGTGCTAGGCTGCATTGAGACTTAATACCTAGCCTGACTACAATTTTAATCTCTCCCAGGAATAGAATTTTAAAGCAATCAGCTAAGAATTTCCTGGTCAACTCTGATAAGGTAATCTGCCTGACAAGACCCTCTACCTTCTCCTAAAGACAGAGCATTCAAGAAGGTGACCTTGCCCAGCCAGCGTGGCTCAGTGGTTGAGCATGAACCTATGCACCAGGAGGTCCCCAGTCGATTCCCTGTCAGGGCACATGACCAGGTTTTGGGCCCGATTCCTAGGGTGGTGGCACGCAGGAGACACTTGATTGGTCAATGTTTTTATCTCTCCCTTTCCCTTCCTCTCTCTCTAAAACAATCAATAAAAATGTATATATTTTTTAAAAAGGTGATCTTGCCTGAAAGAATCTACTTTTTTAACTTCCTTGTCTCACCCTCCTTCTGCTTATAAAAACCTTCCATTCTGTACAACTCCTAGGAGCACCCTTCTTTTTATTAGATAGGATGGTGCCTGATGCATGAATCTTTCAGTAAAACTAATTAGATATTTAAATCTACTCAGTTAAATTTTTGTTCTTTAACAACATTAATCACAGAAAACATTTGAACACATCTTGCAGAACAAGCGTTCCCTGAATCACAGTCTGAGAAACACTAGACTAAATTATGAAAACTCGTTGTAATAATTGCGTTACAATGAAGAGCTTTATGAGACCTAGACGTTTCCATGGCACAGATAAGCTGCTCGTGGTAATCATTCTCTCAGCTCCTAGATGGGAAAACCAAGATTTGGAAAATTTAAGGAACCCCCACAAAAGGAGTAGTGAAGCTGGGATGCATACCCATGTCTGCCTGACCAAAAACTTATCATCTTTTGTCTCTCTTCTTGTTAGTGGTAAAATGTCAGACACCATGACAAATGACAGGTGCAGCAGCACAGGGTGACAGTCCAGCAATTGAGAAATTGGTTTTAGTCCTGGATTTGCTACTACCTAAGTGATCTTGAGTAGGTCACAACCTCTTAAAGAGAGTAGATTGGAAATACCATGTTTTATGTTCCCTTGCAGCTCAAAGAATCTGAAAAATATTTTGATGAACAGCTCTTTGGGACACAAGAATTCTCTGAGGCTTCCCCATCTGCCACCATAAAAATGACCTAAAACTTACTGCCTTGTCATTAATCTGGCCCTGAACATAACAAATTCATTTTTAAATGTGTTTATTTAATCACTTAAGATATTCAAAATATCCTTCCCGCCTGAAACTCTGCCCTAGCCCTATCTAATTTTCTAGTGAAATCTCAATGATGTATCCCAGTGCGGGCATATTAATATTCTGAGGAAATACAATACCAGTACTGCAGACTCTAATTTTAGAACATTAATCACTAAGGATGTTTTACTTCTTCCTGTCCTAATTTTTTTTTCAGCTTGTCAGCCTATTGGGCTACATTAAGCTAGGTGGTGACTTTCCTTTACTAAACATTTCTTTCCTGAGGGCAGGCCCTTTATAGGAATGGTAGTAGGCCTCCAAAAGGGAGAATTCATAGCTCTTGGGTGCTCCGAGCTGGCCCTAGGGACATAAAACTTGCAGCCACATGGAAAACACCAACTGAAGGGCAGAGGTGCAGCTACTTTGTCACAGAAACTATTCTACTGTCATGGGATCCATCTTGGCTTTCTCTCCCCTTCTTGCTGAGGCCGAGGCATTAAAGTGAATTAGTCTCAAAGTCACTTCCAGATCTATGATCCCATATCTGCTTTTGGTGAGGCAGCACCTTCAGCACCACACGGCATTCAATGAAACTGTTTATTTTGGAGGAAGCATCCAAAATACATTTAAGTCTCCTGCTCTACAAGAAGTAACATGGCTCCTATGCTTTTACTGCCACCAACCTAACAGTACATACCAGGATAGCTTCCCCTCCTTTAGGGCAGGGAGGGCCTGTAGAGCGGGGTTCTCCGTCTCAGCACTATTGACACTTTGCACTTGGCTGTGGTGCTGTCCTGTGCGTCACAGCATGTTTACAGGTCTACATGCCTACTGGATGACAACAGCACTCCCTACCCCAGGCATGACAATCGAAAAGCACTCCAGACATTGTCAAATGTCTCCTGGGATGCAAATTCTCTTCTGGCTAAAAACCACTGCTCTAGAGTATGAGAGAAAAAAAATCCCAATATTTTTGGTTAAAAATGGATACCACCTCCACAACCAAGTAATGTCCCTGAGGTGCCGAGCTTCCTTCCAAGCCACCGCCCCTGCATGTTGGGACTTCTCACAGCTGTTCACGTCAGACTTTTTTTGGCAGTTGTGCTTTTCTGCTTCTTTTCCACTTGCCCTCCACCTTCAATACCTTTTACTGGTCTACTCACCAGGCTTTATAGCTCTTATCAGGCTTCTAATAAGGAGCTCATTCTCCAAGTTTCTATATTCATCATCCTTGAGCATTTTGGGACAAATTTAGTGGCAAAATAGAGGAAGATTCCAGTGGCATGACAAGGTGTCACATTCAGAATTCTTGCTTCCCAGTGTTGGAGAGCCGGGGTGGTACACCAAAGCATGCATCCTCCAGTTCCTTCTCTCTCAGGGTGAATTCTCCTTGGACCCATCTAAGAACAAAAGACCTCTACCCCTATTGAGCTAAGATCAAACAGGTGTCTTAAAAAGTCTAGTCTCAAAAAGCTAATATAATTTGCTTTAAAGCAAACAGCTGTCAGATGGAAGAACCAGAATCTGAAGTTGGGTTTATCTACCTCGAAATGCTTATGCTCTTTCCATCACTACTGACAACCGCGTTCTTTCAGAGAAACTAGAGACAATGATTTGGGAACATGACAGGCATTCCTCATTTTCCCCTGACCCTCCTCACACAGTAGCATGCACATGGATATCTTTTTATGCCTACAACACCAAGTCAATAGACTATGGTACTAGATTAATTGAATAAACATATAGCATTCACTATGTGGCAGATAGACCCTCATTTAATCTTTATAACAACCTAACAGAGTAAACATTCTCTTTACACCTTTTTTTGTCAACCTTATTTCCATTTTCTGTTTAATAACCTGGGAAGAACAGCTTAAGACCACTCAGTGGCTATTCTTACCCATTCAGTGGCCTGAGCAGTGGCACTGTAGCCCAGTCTTCAGTGGCAGACTGAGAGCTCCAGTCTTTGGTAGGGAACTGGTGGACAGGCACGGAGAGCACCTGCAGGCCTTCAGACCAGTCTGAGACCTCAGGTTCAGGAGCAGTGAGCTCAGGGGCTGAGGAAGTCGATGCATCCTGAAATTCCTCCTTGGGCACAGAGTTTTCAGCAGGGGCCTGCTCTTCCTTTTCAATCTCATCAGGCTCTCTGTAGAAGCAGAGATCAGGCACGATCTCCCATGGGCGTTCATGGCAGATGGTACCATTCGAACCTCCCAGGTCACATCAGGCACACTGAACGAGCTCTCTTGTTTTTGCAAGAGGAATGGCAATGTCCACAGGGCACAGAGGAGAGTCTGTGTTATACAGAGCAGAGCAATGGTGGGCAGGTTGACATAGGACCTCTGAGGGGCCTTCTCTGTGAGAGGCTGGTGGTCAGCCCCAGGGTCAGTAATCTCCAGAAATCACGGCTCCAGGAAGGCTGCCTGGATCTGGTTAGTAATGGTTCCAGGAGTGAAGAAGCCAACAATGGGAGTGGCTCCAATGGCAGCAGCAAACTTCAGCACAGCTCACAGGCTGGTTTCCTGACCGTATGACACTGACACCAGTGTGGTTTTCAATGGCAACAATGGCACAGTCTGCCAGCGGAAGCTTCTCACAGGTTCTCTTCAGACTGATGATGCAGATGCCATGATTTCCTTTTGTAGATGGACTGTTCCATTTGGAAGTCAAGGTTGGTGCCACCTAAGTGAGTTCCTGATGCAAGAAATTTGAGGACATCTTCCTCCTTCATTTGCTGGAGATCAAGGGCTCCGGACATTGTGAAAGTTTTCCTTTAAGTTACGTGGGAACTGAGAACACTGCCTTATGGACCTCTTCCTGGGTAACTTGGAAAGGCTCTTTATTCCTATTTAAATGTTGAGTAACAGAGACACAGAGATATTAGTAATTTGACAAATATCACACAGTCAGTCAGAGGCAGAACTGGACAAACTCAAAAATACTTTAGCCCAGCAGAGCGTGGCTCAGCGGTTGAGCATCGACCTAGGATCCAGGCGATGGGGGTTCAATTCCCAGTCAGGGCACATGCCCTGGTTGCGGGCTCTATCAATGACTCTCTCATCATTGATGTTTCTATCTCTCTCTACCTCTCCTTTCCTCTCTCTGAAATCAATAAAGATATATATATATTTTAAAATGCTTTAATTACCTGCTGGTCCTTTGGAGAGAAAGAAATGAAAGAGTTCAGTATTAACTAAGTGTATTAGTAAGAGTTCCCCAGAAAAACAGAATCAATAGATAAGAAGTATCTGTCTATCTATGATCTATCTATCACCTATCATCTATCTATCTATCTATCTACCTATCTATCTATCTATCTATCTATCTATCTATCATCATTCTATCTAGATACATAGATATGGAGAGAGAGGTTGAGAGAGAGACAGAGAGAGAGGCAGAGACAGAGACAGAGACAGACATCCAGGGTGGGGTAGAACAGTTGTGAGTACATGAAACCAGTTTATTCTTGTAGTATTATTTATTAATTATTGTATTATTTTCCATACAAACAACTATAAACCTACTTTTGCTCCACCCTATATTTATTTTAAGGTATGGTTCATGCAATTATGGAGGCTGGTAAACCCAAAATTCGTAGGGCAGCTCAACTTTCTGGATACTCAGGTTGATGTTTCAGTTTTGAATCTAAAACCCTCAGCACAGGCCAGAAGGCTGGAAACTCAGGCAGAATTTTTATGTTGCCACCTTGAGGTAAGTTGCTGCTTCTTTGGGAAAACGGTCTTTGCCTTTAAAACCTTCGACAAATTGGAGGAGGCCTCCCACATATGGAGAGTAATCTGCTTTACTCAACTCTGCTGACTTAAGTGTTAATCACATCTAAAAAATACCTTCACAGCAATATCTAGACAAGTATTTAACCAAACAAGTGGGTGCCATAACCTATCCAAGTAAAACTTATATTTAATCATCACTCCAAGGAACAAAGATAAGGCAAACAAATGTGTTACCCTTGACATCCACTGATCTCTCAAAGGGAAGTGGGAAAGCCACCAAGAGGGTCAACCCAGAGACTAGAGGGAATGTGTCAGAACTGAGCATGTTCCTCAAAGGAAGGAGGAGGGCAGCGATGTAGATAGTAACAGCCCAGGATGCTGCAGGAACGAGCACAACAATTTGGCTTCTTCCTTGAAATCCATGCTTGCAGATTAGATCTGACTTGCTTTAGATAAGTCTCCATGTTAACAGATAAGATGTGCCACAGTCATGGAAATAATGGAAATTTCAAGAGCTCTGAAAACCTGCTACCCACCTAAATTCTTCTTCAATCATCCAAAATAGCTTTTCAAGGTATTCATTGATGGTAAGTACAGTAAAATATACCCTAAGCTCTTGCAAATGGTTCTATCTAGAGACAGGCATGTGGGAACTGAGCATAAGTTAACAAGCTGCCTTTGCAAGAAGGGTTTCCACTGCCTACAACCCCTTCTGGTGCTGTCTGCATCCTTGGCTTGGTTTCATAGATTTTATGTTATTGAGGTTTTTGGTTCTTCTCAATATGTTTTCCCCTAATAAAAATGATTAGTGCAGAGAGGTCCTGAGTGCTGCAAGGAGAATACCTTGTAGTGTGTAATGTATTAAAACTGGCATGGGATGCAGGTGTCAGCTTCCTCTTACAACTCAGCTCAGAGCCAGTTCCAGTTCTCTTTGCTATGTGCAGACTGGCCTCTGGAGAGCAAAATGTCCACAAGTAGCAGTTCTGTGAAATGTTTAAATGGTACAAAAAAAAAAAAAAAAGATATAGAAAGATGACTCAGTTGTTCAAGAGAGAGATCATAGCTCTAAGACACCTTCCTATTTCTCCTCCTTTGCTATCTGACCTCGGGCACTCTGTGCCTCAGTTTATCTATCAGCAGTATTCAAATGCTAATGACATTTGTCTTCTTTCTTCCCATCTAACAAATAATAAATCAGGATGTTGGGACATTCTGTAAGCTTAAAGTATATAAATCAAACACAGCAAAATAAAGAAACCATCAATATCATCACCTTAGGTCAAAAACAAGATTTAAATTCCAAGCTCCAGTGATGAAAGGCTAGTGGGTGGAAATGTTGTCACTTGGTCCATAGCTCTTGTCTCCCTGTTTAACATGTTTGCCTTCAGATCAAGGAGTCTCCAGTGAAAGACGACCTCACAGCACAGTTACACTGTTATAATAGCAGATTGACAAAAATGGAGACAGATGGCTGCTCAGCAGCAGGTTTTAAAAAAGAATTTACTGTTTATGAAATGTGCTAGATTGATGGCACCAGTGACTAAATCTGCTGCTTAAAGAAAGAGATCAAGGGGGACAAGGACAATGACCTGGGCAGTCTCTCCTCAATTCCCCCCCAATCCCATCCCAGGCGGGAGGTTTGGGCTATCTGCCAAGTACCCAAAAGGGAAACGATACCTAGACTCATGGCGATACTCACTGTGGAACAAGAGAGCAGACGCAGCACCATGTATTTCTCACACAACAAAGAAAATGCCAGTGAGTGACATTTGTGTGAGGATGGCAGAGATCTGGGCTCTTCTCCTGGTTATTGTTTTGTGTTCATTTCTTCGAAAATAGCATGGGAGTGGGGCAGGGTAAAGATAATACATTTCCCAAAATAAGAGCACCAACTGAATCATTATAGCAAAATCCTTAAAGAGATGGTAACTGGGGAAACAAACAAAAAATAATAAACAAATGGGACTACATCAAACTAAAAAGGTTTTGCACAGCAAGGGAGCCATAAACAAAACAAAAAGACAACCTACTGAATGGGAGAAGTTATTTGCCAATGATACATCCAATAAGGGGTTAATATTTAAAATTTATAAAGAACTCAGAAAACTCAACACCAGAAAAACAAACAACCCAATTAAAAAGTGGGCAGAAGACCTAAATAAACACTTCTCCAAAGAAGACATACAGATGGCCAATAGATACATAAAAAGTTGCTCAACATCACTAATCATCAGAGAGATGCAAATCAAAACCAAATGAGATACAACCTCACACCTGTCAGAATGCCTATGGTCAATAAATCAACAAACAACAAGTGATGGAGAGGAGGTGGAGAGGATGTGCACTGTTGGTAGGAATGCAGATTGGTGCAGCCACTGTGAAAAACTGCAGTGGTTCCTCAAAAAATTAAAAATGGAAATGCTTTATGACCCAGTGATTTTACTTCTGGGTGATAAAGTATATATCCCAAAACACTAATTCAAAAGAATCTGTAACCCTCATGTTCACTACAGCATGATTTACAGTAGCCAAGATATGGAAGCAAACCAAGTGCCCATCAATAGACTAGTAGATTAAAAAAAAAAAAAGCTGTAGTACATATACACAATGGAATACTACCTGGCCTTAAAAAATAAGGAAATCTTATCTTTTGCAATAGGATGGATGGACCTAGAAGTACTATGCTAAGTAAAATAAGTCAGACAGAGAAAGGCCATATGATTTCACTTATATGTAGAATCTAAAGAACAAAATAAACAAAATAGAAACAGATTCATAGAGACAGAGAACAAACTGATGATTGCCAGAGGGCAGGGGCTTTACGGAGCTGGGTGGAAAAGGTGGAGAGATTAAGAAATGCAAAATAGTCATTACAGAATAGTCACAGAGATATAAATTATAGCATAGGAATATAGTTAATAATATTGCAATAAGTGTGTATGGGGCCAAGTGGGTACTTGAAATATTGAGGGGACCACTCTGTAAAGTACGTGATTGTCTAACCAATATGTGGTACACCTGAAACTACTACAGAATAATATTGAATGTAAATTGTAGTTTAAAAAAAAAAAAAAGACATTGTCACAGTTCTCATTAAATCCCCTGAAGTCTGACAAGTTCCAACCATCATTTCTTCCAATTCAATGCAAACTTTAGTTAGCCCTCCCAGGCTACAGTGAGTTTTATGATGTACTTCTTTCATAGTGTCAAGGGATTTCTGCCTAAAAGCCTGACTCTGTTTTCTGAACCATTTCCTTGAAGGAGACTCAGCCTTCAGTAAAACATGCCAGTGTACTACTCTTTCTGGGCACTTTTGAAGCACCTCTAGCATCTTTTGGAAGCAATTGTGACTCAATGACATACGGAGAAATCATAGCCATGTACCAGAGAAGTATTCCTGGGACAAGCTGCACTAAATGGGTGAGTGCTGAATGGGATGTGACTGTAACCATAAAAATATTCTGGTCTGATACTCAGGAGAAAGCAGCAATGCTCAGGAGGCAAGGAAGCCATGCTCTCTGACCATATCTGGGAAGTCTCAAATACTTGCCCCCCACAGTCCCTGTTTGAGGAGCTCACCATTTAAAGGGCACTGTCCTGCCCTACTGGTGTGGCTCAGCTATTGAACATCGACCTATGATCCAGGAGATCGGGGCTCAATTCCCAGTCAGGGCACATGCCCAGGTTGCAGGCTTGATCCCCAGTGGGGGAGCCCAGGAGATCAATGACTCTTTCATCACTGGTGTTTCTATCTCTCTCTCTCCCTCTTCCTTCCTGTCTCTGAAATCAATAAAGACACACTTTTTAAAAATTTTAAAAAAATAAAGGGCACTCTCCTTAAGGCAGCTGGGTGCAAGGACTCTGCACGTTGCAGCTGCAGTGGGGCCTCTGTTAAGCATTGCCCGCCAGCCCTCTCTAAAAGCTGAACGATGGGACCTAGAGAGAGAACTATCAGAAAGGAGGAACTCTAGAAGCTGACAGACACCCTAAGACGAGGCACTAAGCAGAAACTGTAAGGTTGGAGGACAGCAAAAAGTCAGTCAATGGGCCCTGGTCATCCTATAAACCTAAAAGGTTGCGGGTTTGATTCCTGGTCAGGACACATGCCTAAGTTGCAGGTTCAATCCCCCCGAGTATGGGAGGCAATGAATTGATGTTTCTCTCACATTGTGTTTCTCTCTCGCTCTCTCTTTCTCTCCTATAGGATTAAAAAAAAAGTCAGTGAGGATTTAAAAAAAAAAAAAAGTCAGTCAATAGAAACAACAGAGGTCGACTAAAATCGCTGTCACCACAAAGGTAGTGCAGTAGATTTTTCTCTCCTGAGTGGCCTGGCATGAGGCCTTGCTCTATGGCTATTGAGCTGGTTTTCAATCTCACAGGCTTTCCCTGAACACTTTATGTTTTTTAACCTGGCTTAACTTAAGCATGCACCTGTTTCTTGCATCTCACAAGAGCCTAACATAGGTATCATCTCACTATACCCGAGGTGAGCTGGATGTGAGGGTCAGTGCACCGCCTCGATGTGGATTTATAGTGGGTACTTTTAGCACTAGGATGAGTCTCCTAGGAAACCTACAGTTAGAGGAGGATTTGTTTAGGCACATCTTTAATCAGACTGTCAACTGTCTTGATAAATGCCTATATGTGCCAAGCAATATGCTAGGCACTACAGATACCAAGGAAAATTAGAAAGGGACCTTAATCTCAAGAGCATTCCAAGAACTTGAACTTCCAAGTCCACGGTTCTCTGACCATCCAACAGCTTGTAGAAGCAAAGGCATCCAACCTCAGTATTTTCAGTCAGAGATTATGAACAAACACCACTGTTAAATAAACACCACCATCGCCAATGGATCAACAAGAGCTTAGGAGGGCTTAGTTATATAGACAACTGAGAAGAGAATATTAAAGTTAAACATCTAAGCAAATGACTGAAAGTTTAGCTCTTTCTACTCAAAAGAGTTTCAGCAAAATTAAAAGATCAGCAACAAGATGAAAGCACTAGAATATTGTAGAAACACTTTTTGGTACTTTTCTGATACAAATGCAATTCCAACCTGCCCAGGTTTGGTCAGCAGGTGGGAGAAGGAGGGCAATGGAGGTTTCTATTAAGATTCAGAGGAAGCCTGGGTCAAGAGAAAAAAATGCAAAATGACTGCTTCCCCTGAGAATAGTCTAGGGAACGGAAAGCCACTGTTAGCTCCAAAATCGCTTTTGTGTAAATTAGAGAAAGATGCCTCCTCTGGGCCAACAAAACCCCATGCCAGCATTTATGCTTCAGCAAGCAGAGTGTAGGCTGGATTTCCGCCCTCATTTCTCCTCTTGGCAAGGTGTCCTTGTGCAGTTAACACCTTACAAACTCTTCCCACGGCACAGAGAAGAGAGAAACAAGAAAAAATCATGCAGAGAGAAACAGTAACTGAGAGAAAGACAGAGAATGAGACTGAGAGGGAAGGTTGAAGAAAGAAGGAAAGAGAATGAAAGGCGGAAATGAAACTCAGAAGGAAGGGAGGGAGGGAGAGAAGGGAGGGAGGGAGGGAGGGAGGGAGGGAGGGAGGAAGGAAGGAAGGAAGGAAGGAAGGAAGGAAGGAAGGAAGGAAGGAAGGAAGGAAGGGAGGAAGGAAGGGAAAAGAAAGGGGCCAGATGTTTTAAAATTGTTTCTTCATGGCAAATCAATGCTCAGTAGTGATGGTGACAACTCTAATAAAATCAATTCAGTTTAAATCAGCACACCTGTCTTAAGTAAGCCTGGCCTGTGATGCACCAAAAAGAGCACAGTAAGGAGGTTAAGAGCAGCCAGCTTCCTGTCCTAATGGACTGCTGCCTGTGGGAAGGCACAGAATGAAATACTAAAATGCCTGCCACCTCCTGTGGGAGCACCAAGGCCCACGTGATTAATCTTGAGCAGAAAGACCCATTTCAGACAGAGTAAAGGAGGTCTCATGCCTTTGCTAGTAAATTAGAAAGTCAAACCTTGACAGAAGTAAACAAAGAATTTACCTACAGGCCACCCATCACCCACCCACCAATCCACCTACCAATCAACCAACCAACAAAAGTCTTTGCCTGTAAGGCACATATTTAGTATATAGTTTCTGGACCCTTAATAAAAATGCCAGGTGTCTTGTCAGACATTTTCAATTATCACAATTGTCAACAAAAACAAAATTTGGATCTCTGAAAACTTAAGAGTTTTATTTGGGCCTTACCAAGAACTAAAACCCAGGAACACAGATTCCAGAAGCTTTGAAAGAGGGTTCCAACCAAAGGAAGTGGTGCTTATATTGGCAGAAAAGTCAAAAGTTTCAGTTAGAGTATCTACATTTCAATAGTTAACAGTTTTACAACAAAAGGAAAGAATGTAAAGGAAAAATAAGAGTGGGTCCTCATGACCATGGCTTCAGGGAATCTGAAAACAGGGTCTAGAAACAACTAAATTACTTCAAAAGCCTTTGAGATGATTTTTATCTGGATGTAGAAAGAACAGGCACTGTTTTCTGTAATCATTAACCTTTAATTTGAAACTCTGCAGGGGGTGTACCTGAGTAGCCCCGAGAGTTCATGCTTTAATGAGGAATTTAGGGAGGCTCATCATTCTCTCTCTGTTACTGATTTAGGGGAGCAGCTTCAGAACCCTTTCCTTTCTTCATTTGATTCACCCCCCTCCACTACTGGCCACAAAAAAATTCCTTCCCACCCATCCCCATCTGTCATGTGGCCTGATTTTGGAGGTTCTTTTAGCAGTCTAGGGAGCACCTCCTTATCGCATATGACATTTTGACATTTCCTAGATCAACATCTTGGTTACCAATTTAGAAACTTCCAAGTAGCTGGAACTTAGAAATATCTTGTTGTTTAAGATTCTCCAAAATGGCCCTAGTCATTGTCAGGAACTAAGCTAACAGGAAATACCTAACAGACAACTGATAGCTAAGTCTTATGCATGTGAGTCCAGAATATGCGGATGTCTGTTGCAAGAAGAGAGATGCCACAAGAGGGGAAGGTGTACTAAAAATAAAACCCACCTGTGGCATGCTTTTATTATAGCCAGTGCTCCAAAGGTCTTGTCCTAACTTTTGGTTCTTTCAATCATTCGTTCAACACATGTTTACTGAACTCTTGCCTGAGTTTTAAATACTGAGCCAGGCTTTGCAGAGATAGCAATGAGGAAGAAAGAGTTCAATCCTGCCTTCAAGGAACTTTCAATCTAATTAAACAAAGAACTATACAAGGAGTGATTTAGTAAGCATTACTAAATAGTAACCACAAATGTAACTCAGCCCAAGTATAGGGCTCTCGGCAGATGTGGAACTGGGGCATCTGGTCAGGTCTGCAGGGCATGACACTTCTATGAGATCTGAGGACTGTGTAGGAGTTAGCTAGACAAAGAATTAGGAAAGAGCAGACCAGGAAGAAAGAACAGCCACTCAGAAAGCCTGTGGCCAGCAAGGCTCCCACCCAGATCATGAGAAATGATGGGGAGCAGGTAGGGGTTAGATCAATGGGCTCTGGAAGGACAAGTTAAGGGTAACCTCTGTGTACTGTCTTTTAAACTGAGTCATTGTTTTCCTCTTTGTCTCAAATGTCTAATCTAGAAATACCTAAAAAGAAATACTTAATCTCTAGTGGATGAGCCAGCTGCAATGTGAAGATTATTCTCCTAGAGAGGCCAATATAAAGACGTTAATCTTCGAGTTTCAAACACAGAACCACACAAGGCCCCAGCAGCACCTTCTCTACCTTCCGAGACCCAGAGCTGCTGCACCACCCAAGGGACCCCTCTACCTCTTGTGGAAACAGCTCAGATGGCTTCCAGTATCTTCCTGTTAGCCTGAGCTTTCCAGCAGCTCTCCAAGGCTGCCTTGCTTCTGTGGGAACAGAGTACAACCTCTTACTGTTAACATTTTCAGTTCCCTCTAAGAAGGTTAAACAGCGCAAATGGCTTTACTACATACTTGTGGAGTCTATATTCCTGCTATTTAACCATTTTTATTCTTTAGAAAAGGGAAATTCTAGGAGAAGAGAATCCCAGAATTCATGTAAGTTTGAGTAATAGCCCTAAAAAAGGTATAAAAGATTTCACTTCATTTCCATTTCTTTAGTTAGATCCAGCTAATGGCACACAATAGAGGGAGCCAATGTGTTCCACTAACATTTACAATATGCAATTTTGCAGCTAAAATAAGAAGTAGGTGGAAATCTTGCTGTGTCTGGGGTTCCTGAAATTTGAGGTGTAGTGTAGTTCAGGCAGGGAGTTGAATTCTGCCCTGGACTCCAGCTCTGTTTAATTGACAGAGGCAGTCGGGAACAGTCTTGATGATTCTGAGGCTACACAGGTCTCAGAGGGAAGGTCTGTGTGGTCAGCCAATGATGGGATGTGGGAGTGGTGAGTCACAGCAAGCATGCCACATGTTTTCCATCCCTGGCAGAGTGTTTAAGAGAAGTCATGGGCTTTTAAGCTTGACAGGCTATAGGTGAATTTGCTGCCAGAGGACACGTGTGGGAACCCTTCGTTGTTTGTGGGGTTCTTGAGGCACCAATGAAATAAGCATTTTCAGAAGCCCCCACAGGAGATTGAGAGATGGTAGAAGATTTAATTGGCGTGGAGTCACATTCTTCAGTTGCCAATGTCCCATTTCCCCCACGTCTGTCCTGAAAGAGGTGCAACTAAGAGTTCAGCAGAGCCAGAAACAGGGCTAGTGTCCAGAGTTTCTGTTCCACTTTGCAGCCAGATGTGGTTCAGCATCCAAGCTAATTAAAGTCGATTAGTCCATGTGGGGAGCCCCACAGGGCCATGAGCCCATGTGGAAGCAGGGGAGCATGCCCCTGAAACAGGAGTCACAGGAGCCACAGGAGCCAGGTGCCCTGAAGCCAACAGAGTGTGGTTCCTTTGTATAGAAATTTATATATTTAGATTTTGCGTGCTTGCAGTGGCCATGCACATCCTGGCCATTGACTGACTTTCAGGTGTGACTGACGGGCAGGCAGGTAGGCACCGTCCCATGTCACTCAGACCTTACGGGGCAAGTGTCTAAGTTGCCTTTGTCTAGTTCCTTCCCCCATCAATCATCGGGAAACAGAGTTGGAGAATATTAAATGCAGCTGTTTTGCAAAGCTATATTAATAGCATGTCTATATTATCTGGTCTTTCCTTTTACTCCTTTCCTATTAAATAATAATCAGGTTATTACAACAGCATCAAATTCTAGTTTAGCTATTTGCCAGGTTACAATCTTGAAACTGAAAGGAGAAGGCCATAGAAGGTCATGCATCAGATCTTTAATACCTCATCAAATTAAGTTACTAACATCTGCTCTGGCCAGGGGTAAGTTTTTCCAGTCCTCTCTACCCTATGCACACAAACAGTCACCTAAAAGTAATAACTCACATTTGATCAATCTGTGGTCCCCATCTGCTGCAGAATCACACCGACTTTGGCCTTATGATATCCAAAGCAGAGAACCCAGAGAAGCCTACCTGGACTTCCAACCTAGAGAACTATGAGACAGTGAATAGGTGCTGTTTTGAGCTGCTAAGCTTTAGTAATGTGCTGTAAAGAAACAGGAAACTAACACATGGCAAAATGAGAGCAGCTATTCTCTGTTCAACAGCCCCACAGCAGTGTTGTTTCAGAACCAATATTTTACAGGTCAGGAAAATGGATCTTTCTGATTTTATTTACAATCTTACTGTTTGCCGAAGCTCAGACGTGTATCTAATGGGTTTGGGGTCTAAAGATAGCCATTATGCAGTCCTTAGAATTACTCTTCTCAGATCTTGGTTAAAAATCGTTCAGGCTTTATTTCTTTATGAAAAGTTCTTGCAGGAAGCTTTCCAATTCTGACTTGAAGAGATGTATGAGGTTATCTCTATTTTCATAAGAGACAAAGAGACAAACAAATACATATCTATGTCAGGTGATGTCAAGTGCTATGAAGAAAAATAGAGCAGAGAAAGGGGATTAAGAGCAAGCCAAGAGTGGAGTATTTATATGGGGGTCAGCAATGACCTGTCTGACGGAGACGCCATTTGAGCATCTTGCAGGCCGAGGGCATTCTACATGTAAGGATGCTGAGGTGGGAGAGTGCTCAGCATGTTTGAGGACTGACATTGTTGGAGAGGAATCAGTAAAGAGGAGAGAAGGAAATGAGATCAGTGAAGCATCGGGGGCTAGATCACAGAGTCACTCCAAAAATGGCCAGGGAAGGCAGTTTCCTTCCCCACAGGCCTCACCCCCATTTTCCACTGAGACATACCAAGGCAGGCAGAGGGGCCAGCTGGAGAGCGCCAGGCGTAGCCACTCCTAAAGCCTCTTGGTCTTCACAGTCTGAGACTTTTCTCCCCCACCCAGAGACAAGAGCTGTGGGAGGAGGAGAGAGAAAAGGCAGCTCCAGCAGTCAAGCTGATCAAAATAACTTGCAAAAGTCTCATAAAATTAAAATTAAAAGCTAAAAAACTGTAGCTCATAAGTGATTCTAATATTTTTGCAATTAAAGGAATATAGATAAATTGGCATATATAATAAGGTTGAGCTGTGGGGCCAATAAAATGTTCTCCAGGAAAGATTTTATCTGGAATTTAGATGTCCAGGTAGGGTTGCAAGCAGTGAAGTCCCTTAACATTTGCTTTGTATTTTAAATACAGGCAAGTTGTGGTTAAAATAAAATGCACAATTTTATTGGTATACAAGAATGAAGAAAGAGACATTGGTCTACAGAAAGCTCTAAACTGAAATTTGATTTTCAGCTGACATTATTTGGGGGAATACACATTAAAAAAAAGCTTTCAAATAAAATTAAATATGCTTTTGAATGACAGTTCAGCGTAGTAGACCCTAGCTGTATCAAGGCCTTGCTATTGCAGGCCAAAGTTTTAATATGAAAACAGACCATATAATTGAATTAGGGCAGAATTCAGGGTCCTGGAGATATCAGGATTTGGGGCCAAGATGACCAATGAAAAACTTTAGAACGTTTCTAAATCATTCACATCTGAAGCAATACACAAATAAGTTCGCCAGTTTTCTGAAACTAAGCTAGGGAAGGAAGAAGTGTGAAGAAAAGATTAGTTCATCAACATTTGAAAGACAAGAGAAGTCAGATGCTATAGACTGAATGTTCATGTCCCCCCCAAATCCAAATGTTGAAATCCTACCCCTTAATGTCATAGCATTAGGAGGTGGGGCCTTTGGGAGGTCTTTAGGTAATGAGGGTGGAGCCCTCATGAATGGGATTAGTGCCCTTATAAAAGAGACCCCAGAGAGCTCCCTATGCTTCTTCCTCCATGAGAGGTCACAGCAAAAGAGTAGCCATCTATGAACCAAGAAGTGAGTTCTCACCAGACACCGTATCTGCCAGCATCTTGACCTTGGAACTTCAAGCCTCCAGAACTATGGGAAATAAATGTTTGTTGTTGAAACCACCAAGTCTGTGGTATTTTTGTTATAGTATCTAAGATGGACTAAGACATCAGATATGAGAAACTGGCTAAAGATTAATTCAAGAATGTGAAATAAAACATCCCATGTGGAGATGCTCTGTAATCAGTCAAGTAACCAAACTGCTCCTTTTCAGCTTTCTTCTTTGGAGATCCCTCCACCAATGACCTGATGCTATAAAGGAAATGTAAATTTTCTTTACAACCAAAATTTTTAGTTAATAGAATCTAATAAAAACAAAATTTTTAGTTAATAGGATCTGATTGGATACATTCCTTTCTTAATGAGAAAGACTTTTAAAAAATCTATTCTATTTTTGTAGATAAAAAAATATTGATTCAATCAATAAAACTCTGAAGACCACCAAGGCTGCAAGGGCTGAAACTGTTGTCAACTATTGAACAGACATTGGAGCCATGGAATGGAATACTCCTTGGAACAACATGAAGATGCTCAGTGTCCCCTCTCCAGCAACCTCCTATATGGTTTCCTTCAAGTGTCTTTGTCTTAATTTCTTAGTGTGAAATATAGGAACTAAATCTTTAAAAACGTAAAGAATCTCTAGCTTGCTAAAGATTTCGTGTTAAAGGAACAGTTTATATAATCACTGGATCAAAGATGAGGTTTGAAAATACGTTTTTGTGACTCTTTTTCTTGATTATAAAAATAGTACACACTCAATATAAAAAAAATTTGAAATTGCAAAAACATATAAAACAGAAAATAAAATGAAAACAACTCTCAAATGTAATGATCAACATGATGACTATAATTAACACTGTTTTTTTGGTATGTTTGAAAGTGTTAAAGAACACAGGTTTTAAGAGTTATCACAGAAAAAAAAATTTTGAATCTATGAGAGATAATGGACATTTTAACTAAACTTATTGTGGTAATCATTTCACGATATATGAAAGACTGTACACTTTAAACTTACACAGTGCTGAATGTAATAATATCTCAGTAAAACTGGGGAGGAATCTGGTAAAAAATAATAACTTAAATCTTACCATTCAAAGTTAAGTACACTAACAATTGTTTTATGTCTTTCTAGCATTTTATCTCTGAAGATATACCTATTTTTAAAATTAAAATCATGTCATATGAAACATAATATCCTGTTCTCTTTTATTTATATTTTTCTCCCATATTAGTAAATACTTTTCGAAACATGATTTTGAATCACCACACATATTCTGTCATGTAGATGTACCATAATTTAATTATTGTCCTTATCATTAACTATTTTCTTTACAACCATTTCCCTACTAAAATGTTGAGCTGAATATCCTTATGTATAAGTTTCTTTTCTGCATCTCTAATAATTTCTGTAATTTGTCCACAGAATTGGAATTACTGAGTCAGAGGGAATTAGGAAATACAATTCTAAATATCCCTAAGATCAAATAAGGAATTACAATGGAAATTAGAAAACATTTTGAACTGAATAGTATTGAAATCATATCAAAGTTTGGGGGTTTCAGTTAAAGCCTTGACTAGAGGGAAATTTATCACTTAATAAATAAATTAGTAAAGAAGAAAAACTGAAAACCAATTTATCTGAGTAACCAACTCAAGAAGTTTTTTAAAAAATAGCAAATAAACAAGAAGGGAAAAATAATAAAAGCAAGAAAAGATATTACTCAAATGAACATAGAGGAGAAATGAAGACAAAAATTGGCTCTTTCAGTAGACTAATAGCATAGATCAGGAGTAAGAAAAGTTTTCTGTAAAGAGTGAAATAATTTTTTTTTAGTTTTGTAGGCCTATGGTCTCTGTGCAACTCTTTATCTGGCCTTGTGGTGTGAAAGTAGCCAGAGACAATAAATGAATAGGTATGACTGTGTCCCTATAACACTTTATTTTCAAAAATAGGCACAAGGCTAGATTTGGCCCAAGGCTGTAGTTGGCCAGCCTGGAAGAGATGAGCTCCAGCAAGAGGGCAAGGGGTGTGTGTGTGTGTGTGTGTTTGTGTGTGTGTGTGTGTGTGTGTGTGTGTGTGTGAGAGAGAGAGAGAGAGAGAGGGGGAGAGAGAGAGAGAAAGAGGGACAGAGGGGACACAAATAACTAAATTAAGAATGATAAAGGAGATATCATTGTAGGTCCTACATTAGAAAAACCATAAGAGGTTATTATGAACAACTTTAGGCCAATTAATTTAAAATTTTAGATGAAATGAATCCTAAGGAAAGCTCAACTTACCAAAACCAAATAGAAACTCCAAGCAGTTCTATATATATTAAAAGAATGAATCAATAATCAAAAGCCTCCCCTCAATGAAAATCTTAGATCCAGAAGAATTCACTTCCATAAAATATTTAAGGAATAAATTACATCAAGCTGACAAATTCTGTTGAGTATTAAAAGAGGGACTACTTCCCAATTCAGTTCATAAGGAAAACATAACATTGAAGCCAAAGCTTGTCAAGAACATAACAATGAAGGAAAATTAGAGGTCTATCTCTCACATTTACATATACACAAAAATCTTACACAACGTTTTAGCGAATCAAATCCAGCAATATACAGAAATGCTAACACATCATTATTGACTTGGGTTTAAGAAAAAAAAAAAAGCAAGTTTGATTTTACTATTCAAAAACCAATGCACAGTTGACCCTTGAACAAAGCAGGTTTGAACAGTTCAGGTCCACTCATAAGCAGGGTTCCCCCCCATAAAAAAATAGTCCACCCTCCTCACATCAAAAACAGCATTTTCAATGGCAATTGGGAATCCCCAAGCAGAGGGCTTACTATATGCATTGTTCTCTGACAATGTATATAAGGTATTGAGCACCCAAATCCATGGGACTTAGTGTCCTGGAACCAATCCCCTGCGGATACAGAGAGAGGACTACACATAGGCGTGGGCTGGCCAGCCTGCCACCATGCAGCGGGCCTTGCGACCCCTGTATCTTTCCCCAGCCGCCTCTAGTGGAGACAATGACAGACTGTGCAGATGGCAGGGTGCTCCGTGTTCACCGTCATAACCCAGGTACTGGGCTGCCTGCAGACACCTTCAGCCGAAAGTGCTGAAGTTGACAGCAGGCTGGGCCCTCTCACAGTGGCAGCCTGTGGCTCTCCAATGCCTTGGGAGGCATGTCCCTAAAATTCAGCACCTGAGCAGCAGGGCTACTGTGCAGCTCGGGAGGAGCAGCCCAATGTGGGTGATCTGCAGAAGCCTTCTGCGGCTCCTAAGTCACCAAAATGTGCTCCCTGCAGCTAGCTGCTGAGCCCAGAGGAGCAGGCTTCTGCCACCGACTCTAAGCGACTTCTGGATTCTGGGGCACCCCACCTATTGCTGGACTTCAGACCTCAAGTGGAGATGGAGGCAGATCTGTCCTTTGCCCCTGCCCGGCACATCCCTTTGAAACATTGGCATGGAAGGATGCAGGAAGGCAAGGAACTCCGGGAGAAGTAATCCAGGGAGGGAGGGAGGCACCAGAGAGAGACTGGCTCCCTTCTTTTCATTTACGTGATTTGAAAACTGGGCACTGACTGCCACAAATTCAAGAAAAATCCTTCAGTCCTTAAGAACAACCCAAGAATTAGACTCTGACAGTTGAATACATTGTGAAGGGCCTCCTGGGCGGGGCTGCCCAGACTGACCCGTCCTGCCGTCCTGGGAGGGCTGGTATTAGTCTCACCCGAGAGAGATGTGGATCGCCTTATTACTTCAAAGATATAGGTATTGGTATTTTTTTTCAGTAATGTAGAGAAGAGCCAGGGATTTTACAGTATCTATAAATACATGAATTTCTTTTTTAAAGGGACTTTTTGACTACAATTTATTGGATGGTTTTTACTTAATATCTGGTTATAATACTGTTTCTGAGTTCCTTGTGTTCAGCACTTGATGACTGACTTAAAATGTAAGTGAAAAGATTTTTTTTTTCTTAAACTGTAGATCATATACTCACCCTGCTTTTTCCCACCTCCCCCAATTAAAAACAAACAACCTACAAATGATTTATTTTGTGCCCAGAATTGAGGTTAACTTAGTCTTACCAAATTGATCATAGGTGATATACTTAAGGGCAGTTTATTGCTTGGTATTACATTCTTTTGGTCTGATTTCTACTTCAAATGATTTGGCCTACAGAAATAGTGTTCTAATATATAAATTGTTTTAATGATCTGGGAAGTGGTCATTCTATTTATTAAACATTTTGAATTTATATCAAAGTGAGATTTTTTTTAGAATAAGAAAGAAAACCACCATTATAGTCCGTCAGTCTCCCTTAAAAACTGTTGATATTTTCTTAGTTTGCTTCAGAACTCACCTTGAGCTGTACACACATAATATTTTCTAACTGTAAACTATGATTTGGGTTGCTTTCGAATCTTAAAGTCAAAGTTCCACCCCCTGCCACACACACCCTTTAATTTACCTTTTTTTTTTTTTTTTGGTTTAATGTATTTTATTCCAGCATTATAGGAGGGTACAATTCAAATGTTTTTGTGTCTGTTTACTCACTAAGCATTTTCATGAAAAGGCAGGTAGTCTGCTGAGATTACAAAATGTAAAACAAAATTAAAAGTAGAAATTTGATAATTTAGTGCATGTCGGTGGCAAATTAAAGAACCAATGTCAAAAGGGGTGCCTGTTCTCCCTGCTGATTGTTGCATGGAGACCCATTATTGTCAGATTTTTTAAAGAGAAGACAGAAATGACAGATGTAAATGTAAAATCTCTGTATCTCTAGTGACAAATTAGAGGTGAGGAGAGAGTTTTAAACTATTGTGGGCCAGATAAACCCACCATAAGCCTTATATATTTACCCTGAGGGTCACAGTTTTTAATCCGTGGTATGGACTCTTATTTTATTATAAAACTTCAAAATTAGGAAGTTGTCACTCCTGAATTGTGGAATATATTATAACTCTTTGTAATTCTTTGAACAAGTATGCTTAAAGTATAGTATGCCCTTCTATGTTATGAAGATGTAACAGGCCTCTTATTACTATTCTGTAAAAAAATGAAATGCTCCATCGCTCCAGCTCCATCTTGTTGAAGCCTGAGTTGTTCCCATGGCCTCAGGCTAATAGCTCCTGCTTCAGACATGCTAATCATCAGAGGAATTCTGCTTGGGGCTTGAGTCTTTACAAAAGCAGCCCCTCCCATTTTTCCTTTCCTTGACATAAAAGAAGACTGAACTCTAGACTTTCTTAAAATGGATTTGAGAAACTACTAGGGCTCCCATCTTCTCTGCACCTTTCCAATCAATAAACCTATCCCTACTCCAAACACTGATGTCTTGAGTTTTGCCTTTCAAAGCACTGGGCACACAGACTTTGCACCAGTAACACTTCCCAGGAGTTATGGAAATAAATCATTGAGAGCTGGAGGAGAGAACAACAACAAAATTAATGTATGCTACCACTTACTAACAGAATAAAAGCAAAATATAATCATCTCAACAGATGCAGAAATTTAACATCCTTCCATGAAAAAAACTTTTTTGTCAACAAAGAAGATGGGAATATCCTTTGTCTATTAAAGACTATCTAAACCTACAGCAATCATCATAGTTAATGGTAAATTGTTGAAAATTTTTGCTGAGATTTTAAATGAATCAAAGATGCTTGCTATATTCACATTTTAATAAAGATTCTAATCAGTCACAAAGAAGCCCCAAAGAGGAACTAAATATATAAGAATTGGAGAAAAATAAATAAATTTTCTTCTTTTTTTTTTTTTTTTTGCAGAAGGCAATATTGTGTATACAATATTGGAGAAAGTACAAAGTACAGATACAAGCTATTAAAATTTAAAATCACACACGTGTTGCTCAACGGTCAGAGCGCTGGCTCATGCACTGAAGGATCACAGGTTTGATTCCCGGTCAAGGTCACATACTTGGGTTGTGGGTTTGCTCCCCACTCTTGGTCGGGGTGCATGCAGGAGGCAACCAATTGATGTGTCTCTCTCACATTGATGTTTCTCTCTCCCCCACCCCTTTCCACTTTCTCTGAAAAGCAACAGAAAAAATATCCTCTGGTGAGGATTAAAAAAATTTTTTTTCTAATCATCATAAGGTTACAGGTTCACAATAAACATACAAATTATGGTGGTTAATTTTATACATCAAATGCTAAGGGACACCCAGATAGCTGGTAGCTCATTATTTCTGGCGTTTCTCAAATAGATTAACATTTGAATCAGTAGACTGCTTAAAGCTCTCCTTTCCCAGTAAGGGCGGACGTGATCCAATCCTTTGAGGATGGAGGAAGGGCAAATTTGCTCTTTTTTTGAACAGCAGCGCTCCTGGGTCTCAGGCCTTCAGACTAAGAATGAAGTATAACACTGGCTTCCCTGATTCTTCACCTTGCAGACAGCAGATCAAGGGATTTCTCAGCCTTCATAACAGCATAAGCAAATTTGAAGAACATTGACCAACTAGCATACCAATCAATAATTCTTCTCTTTATATACCAGGAAACAAAACAAAACAAAACAAAAACCTTTAAAAGAGATTGTTTGCAATAACATCCAAAAACATAAAATATCTATGGAAAAAATTAATAAAAGAGATGCAAGACCTCTACATAGAAACTATAAAGCATTACTGAGGGAATTAAAGAATATCTAAAAACTAGATATACCATATACATATATTGAGGGACTCAATATTGTCAAGATGTCAATTTCCCTAAACTGATTTATTGACTAAATGAAATCCAAAACAAAATCCCAGCAGGCTTTTGCTCTTTTTATTGAGGAAACTGATAAGATGATTCTAAATAAGGATTTTAAATATGGAAATAAAAAAGATCAAAAATCAATAAAACCCTGAGGAGCAAAAAGATTAGAATGTTTACTCTACGAGGCATCAAAATTTAAAAATTAAGAGAGTTTAGTACTGGAGCTAGAACAGACAAATAAACCAATGGAACAGAACAGAGTCTAGAGATAGACTTACACATATAAAGATACTTGATCTGTGATAACTACACCTTTCTATTTTTTGTTAGCAAATAACTTTTGTTGTTTTGGTGGGTTTTTTGTTTTTTTTTTAATGAGAGGATGTAGAATTTCTACATCTGTTGAGATAATCATATTTTTTTACTTTTGAATTGACATTAATTTTTGTAGGTTAGTACCTTTCTTTACTGTTTAAGAATGATCATTTGTCTACTCTCAGATCATGAAGATGTCATCCAATGTTCTAGAAAATTTATCATGTTATATTTCAGATTTAGATCTATAATCCATAGAGAAATTATTTTTGTATTCAAGTTTTATATTCTATGTTTATATTATACTTTCCCAGCACCATTTTTTCTGACCACTAAGCCAACTGAGCAGAGACTTCAATGACCACAAATGGCAAAGAATATAGATGTCACAAAATTAGCTCAGAAAAGTCATTAAATGAATATACGAACAACATCAATAACCAATAACAGCACGAAGTGGAAGGTAGATCTACTGGCAACAGATTCCCTCCATTTTCATTAGTCTATTAAAGTCTTTGCTGCTCTTTCACTTTTGAAGAATAATTTTGCAGAGTACATAATTCTAGTCTATTGTTTCTTATTCTCTCAACACTGAATATTTCACTCCACTCACTTCTTCCTTGCATGGTTTCTGAGGAGAAATCAGATGTAACTCTTACCTTTGTTTCTCAATAACAAAGGTATGTTTTCCCTCTGGCTTCTTTTAATACTTTTCCCTTTATCTTTAATTTTCTTTAGTGTGAAAATTATATGCTTTGTAAGTCACTTTAATATAAAAGTTATAAGACAAGACTATTTAAAATAACTAGAGCTAGAACAATTTAATGGATACACAATATAAAAATATATAACTTGTAACAACAACAGTATAAAGTGTGGTGGGGGGAAAGTCAAAGTACAGAGTTCTTGTATGTAATTGAAATTATCAGCTTAAAATACTCTTATAACATCTTAAATATAGGACATTTTATGTAAGCCTCCTGGTAACCACAAAAGAAAAACCGTTAGTAGATACCCATAAGATAAAGATAAAGAAATGAAAGTGTTTCACTACAAAAAATCATCAAATTACAAAGGAAAACAGCAAGAGAGGAAGGAGGTACAAAAGAGTAAAAAAAAAAGAACCAACAAAATTGCAACCATAAATTTTCCTTACCAATAATTGCATCAACTGTAAAAATATTAAATTCTCCCATCTAAAAACTTAAAATGGAGGAGGGAAGGTGACGGCCCTGTGAGAAGAAGCAGAGGCCCCCGCTCCCAGCCACGGACTTGATGTCCTCCTAAAATCCTATGTAGCCAGCTTGGAAAACCAGAGGAACATACCTGAGTGGACGGAGTGCGAGTGGGGAGCACCGAAGACACATCACGGAGTCCGGTAAGAGAGGGGGGCGTAGAAAGGGCTATCCCCCCTGAAGCCTGTGCTGGGCGCCAAGCCCTGAGGCTTGGAGGCTGCAAAGCTCCCTCCCCTCGGGAGTGCAGACCCCCATCCAAAAGTGGGGATCCCACACCCGGAGCGATGAGAGGGGAAGGAGTGCCCTGCACACAGGGCAGAGGGACCCAAGGGAGCGGGGTGCCTGGGAAAAGGGATGGCACCTTCCTAGGAAACAAAGCTTCTAGTGGTGGCTGAGACCAGCATCTAATGCTCAGGTTGCCAACCATAGGGAAGGCTGTCTCAAAGCATGTGGCATCCGAGGAGTAAGGAACCAGAGGGCGGCGCTGAGCAGCCACACACGGGGACCCTCTGCCTCCCTGTAAGGCAGTGTGTTGAGCCCCAGAAAGTGCTGAATCTGCGTGGTGCGGGGGAGGGGAGGAGCCCTCCAGCCCTGAGCTCCGGGTGCGGCGAGAGTCTGGGATCTGGGATCAGCCTTGAGGGGCGCTGTGGTGGTGCTGAGCCTGGGATCAGCCCTGAGGGTGCCCTGGTGACATGTGGAGCCGCCCCAGCTTTACTGAGATCAGCCGTATGGCGAGCTGCATGGAGCTGACTTTGGGTCCCCTCCACTGGGTGCCTTGGTGGGTGGGTGGCCGGACCTTGCAGGGCAGATTCTCTGTCTGTGTGTTGCTTTGTGAGTTTATGAGTCTGATCTCGGAACTGGCTCCCACCTTCCCAGCGTGCACTGCAGGGACAGACCAGCGGAGGGTGGGATTGGGGTCTTCACAGTAGACTGTCTGAGGGGCGGGCCTGGTGCGACCAGCCAACCAGAGCTGAGCAGAGAGGGGTGGAGACCCCAGGCCTCTCCCGCAGCCAGGAGCACCGTCCCCAATAAGAAAGGGGCGGGTCCAGCTCACTGAGGCCCCAGACACCCCCACAGGGCACAGTCCTGAGGGGAAAGGAGAGCAGCTCACAGGAGGACATCACAAGTATAAGACTCTCAGGGACTGTTGTTTGGGAACTGGAGGAAATGCTGAAAACCCCTGCTGGGGCTGGGCAGGCAAAGGGCTCACCAGAATGTGTTTTTATTCTAACCCACTGAGCCCAGGCTGCTGAAACGGCCCATACAGAAAAGGCAACAGGCTGAAATCAATCTGAAGCTGCAGCAGGCCAGTGCATGGGAAACTAGAACCAGAGGACAAGGTAGGGACTGAGGAGCTGGCAGTGGAACAGAGACTAACTCCTGCAGAGTGAGTGCCTGACAGTGAAACCTCTAAGTAAGGGGAGCAATACCCTGAGCTACACTAGCCATCCTGCACCCTAAAGTCTCTACAGAAGACTCTGGAATAAGACCAGGCAACTACAAGGTTGCAAAATAGCTGACAAGAGGAGTTGGTCCACGGAGAGCCTCAGATCAACCAACTACCTAAGGACACCAGAGCCAAACCTAGACGGCTCCTCACATTGACTGATACACAAGTACTCCCAGGAGAACGTAAATAAGCATACAAAACAGTGAGCCACAGACAACATAAGCTGCCCAGAAGAAACTCACCTGGTTGACTTTCTTTTGTTGTTTTTTTCCCCTTAGGAAAGAGAGAAAGGAAAAAATAATTTTTTTTTCTTTTTAAATTTTATAATTTAAAAAAATTTTTAAAAATATTTTTAATTAATTTTTTAAAAAGAATTTTGTTTTGCTTACCTTGTTTTTTGTTTTGTTTCTTTGTTTTGCTTTGTTTATTTGCTTTGTTTTGTTTTATTTTTGCTTCTACTACAAGATTTTCTTGATATTCCCTGCTTAATTGTTGGGACTTTATCATTATAATCAGTAAGTTTACTGCTTTTCTCTATAGCTTTCCCCATATCTTTTGTTGGACTCCCTCCCTGCCTTTAACTCTCTCTCTCTCTTCTCAATCCATTGGCATAACTTTTTTCTTCTTTTCTTCTTTTCTTTTTTCCTTTGTTTTTCTCCCTTCTGTCTTCCTGTCTTCTTGTTTGATTGTTACTTTCTGTTATTCTCTTTATTGTGTTTTTATTTTTTCATTTTCAACTATTATTCTATTTCTATTCTCTCCCTTAATCTTTTTCTGGCCCTTCTTTCAGAATCTTTTCTCTGCCTGTTTTATTTCCCAGTAGCTTCTCTATTTTTTACATTTTAGTTTAGTTTTGTTTTTTTTTTTAATTTTTGACACTATTAACAACAATATACTTTTCTCTATCTAGCTTTAGTTTTCTTTCTCCCTTTCTTTTTTTTACTTTTTTTTTTTTTTTGCTTTAGAATTTGTGTTCTCCCTTCATTCTCCCAGTTCAATTTTCACTTGGGTTGTCTTGATTGAAACTGTCAAGATATTTTATAAGATACCCCTTGTTTACTAGAAGTTTAGTTGGTTATTGTCTTGCCTTGCCAGCACCCATACAATAGCTTACACGATGAGATATGGGCTGAGACACACAGTTAGCCAACCTGAGAGGAGAGTCCTCCCAAGGACTGGTCAACAATAATCTAGACCCAATCACAACAGGAGAGCACAAAGAACCCACAAAAGAGACAATCACAAAAGGGACACACTTAGAGCAAAAAGCTCAGAAGTATAAGGAAAACACACCTCTAGCCTCCACTGGATTCACACGAGAAAAATCCCACCCCATAAGACTGGGAAACAGAAAATATGTCTAATATATAGATACAAACACTAAGAGACACCAAAATGGGGAGACAAAGAAACAACCCCCAAACTAAAGGGGGGAAAAAAATCACCAGAAAAAGACTTTGATGAGAGGGAGTTAAGCAAGTTATCAGAAATAGAGTTCAGAGTAATGATTATAAAGATGCTCAAGGAAATTAATGAGAACAACAAGACACTTGATGGTAAAGTCCAGGAACTTAGTGAAAACATGAAAAAAGAGATACATATCATAAACAAAAATCAGGCAGAAATAAAAAATACTATATCTGATATCAAGAACACACTGGAAGGAATTAAAAGCAGGCTCAATGAAGCAGAGGACAGAATAAGTGACTTAGAATATAATGTAGAAAAAACCATTTAGTCAGAGCAGCAAAAATAAAAAACACTTAAAAAAGCATGAGGACAGTCTAAGGGAGCTTTGGGACAACATGAAGTGAAACAACATTCACATTAAAAGAGTACCAGAGCGGGGGGGGGGGGGGAAGAGAGCAAGGGATAGAGAACTTGGTGGAGGAAATCATGACAGAAACTTTCCTATGCTGGTGAGGGAGAAAGCCACACAAGTTCAGGAAGGACAGAGAGTTCCCAACCAGAGGGACCCAAAGAGACCCACTCCAAGACACATCATAACTAAAATGGCAAATGTCAAGGAAAAGAGAATATTAAGGGCTGTAAGAGAGAGACAAGCAATGACCTACAAAGGAACCCCCATAAAGCTGACATCGGATCTCTCAACAGAAACTCTTCAGGCCAGAAGGGAGTGGCATGAAGTTCTCAATGTAATGAAAAGCAAGAACATGCAACCAAAATTGCTTTATCCAGCAAGGCTATCATTTAAAATTGTAGGTGAAATAAAGACCTTACCAGACAAAAAAAGGCTAAAGGAGTTCAGTACCATGAAACCAGCATTGCAAGAAATGCTAAAAGGATTACTTTAAGAAAAAGAAGGAATAGTGAGAGAAAGGTATATCAGCAAAAAGGGGGAAAATGGCATCAAATAAGTATATATCAAGAGTAATCTTAAATGTAAATGGAATAAATTGTCCAATCAAAAGACATAGAGTAGCTGAATGGATAAGAAAACAAAACCCAAATATATGCTATTTATAAGAGACCCACCTGAGAGCAAAAGATTTACACAAGCTAAAAGTGAAGGGATAGAATAAAATATTCCATGCAAATGGAAAGGAAAAGTAAGCTGGAGTAGCAATTCTTATTTCTGACAAAAATAGACTTTAAAATAAAGACCATAACAAGAGACAAAGATGGTCACTACATGATACTAAAGGGATCAATCCAACAGGAGAAAATAACCCTTATAAATATATATGAACCCAATATAGGGACACCTAAATATATAAAATAGTTCTTGACTTTAAGGGGGAGATCCACAACAACAAAATCATAGTGGGGGACTTTAACACCCCACTGTCAGCAGTGGACAGATCACCAAGACAAAAAATCAACAGGGAAACACAGATCTTAAATGAATCATGAGATCAAATGGATTTAATTGACATTACAGAACATTTCATCCCAAAGCAGCAGAATACACATTCTTCTCAAGTCCACATGAAACATTCTCAAAAATAGACCACATGTTAGGGCACAAGGCTAGTCTCTACAGTTTCAATTAGATTGAAATCATATCAAGCATCTTCTCAGATCACAGTGGCATGAAATTAGAAATCAACAACAGTAAAAACACTCAAAAACATTCAAACACATGGAGGCTAAATAGCATGTTATTAAACAATGAATGGGTTACCAGTGAGGTCAAGGAAGAAATCAAACACTTCTTGGGAAAAAATGAAAATGAACGGACAACAATCCCAAATCTATGGGACACGGCAAAAGAGTCCTGAGAAGAAAGTTCATAGCATTACAGGCCTATCTCAAAAAAACAAGAAAAAACTCTAATGAATCATCTAACATAACAACTAAAAGAACTAGAACAAGAACAGCAAGAAAAGCCCCAAGGAAGTAGAAGGAAGGGAATAATAAAGATCAGAGCAGAAATTAATGACATAGAGATTAAAAAACAATACAAAATATCAATGAAACCAAGAGCTGGTTGTTTGAAAAGATTAATAAGATTGATGCACCTTTAGCCAGACTCACTAAGAAAGAGAGGGGACCCAAATAAATAAAATCAGAAATGAACAAGGCAATATAATAACCAACCCAACAGAAACACAAAGGATTGTAAAAAAAATACTATGAGCAACTATACGCCAATAAACTGGACAACCTGGGTGAAACGGACAAATTCCTTGAAGCATACAATTTTCCAAAGCTGAATCAAGAAGCAGAAAACCTGAATAGGTAATGAACTTGAAGCAGTAATCAAAAATCTCCCAGCAAACAAAAGTCCTGGACTGGATGGATTTACAGGCTAGTTTTACCAAACATTCAAAGAAAAATTAACAGCTATTCTACTCAAACTATTCCAGAAAATTCAAGAGGAAGGAAAACTCCCAAACTCTTTTTATGAGGCCAGGATCATCCTAATCCCAAAACCAGATAGACACTACAAAAAAAAGAAAATTACAGGCCAATATCCCTGATGAACATAGATGCTAAAATTCACACTAAAATACTAGCAAACTGGATCCAGCAATACATTAAAAATATATACATCATGACCAAGTGGGATTTATTCTGAGGATGCAAGGCTGGTATAACATCTGCAAATCAATAAATGTGATATATCACATAAACAAAATGGACAAAAATCATATGATCATATCAATAGATGCAGAAAAAGCATTTGACAAAATCCAGCACCGATTTCTGATAAAAACTCTCAGCAAAGTGGGAATAGAGGGGTCATACCTCAACATAATAAAGGCCATATATGACAAACTTATAGACAACATCATACTCAATGTGCAGAAACTAAAAGCATTTTTCCTTAGAACAGGAACAAGATAGGTGTGTCCACTTTCACCACTCTTATTCAACATAGTACTGGAAGTACTAGCCACAGCCATCAGACAAGAAGAAACATAAAAGGTATCCAAATTGGAAAGGAAGAAGTGAAACTGTCATTATTTGCAGATGACATGATATTGTACATAGAAAATCCTAAAGACCCTATCAAAAACTACTAGATTTAATAAATGAATTTGGCAAGGTAGCAGGATACAAAATTAACACCCAGAAATTGATCACATTTTTATACACCAATAATGAACTCTCAGAAAGAGAAACTAAAAAAAAAATCCCATTTACCATTGCAACAAAAAAATTAAGGTACTTAGGAATAAACTTAACCAAGGAGGTAAAAACCTGTACACAGAAAACGACAAGACATTGCAAAAAGAGATAGAAAAAGACGTAAACAAGTGGAAGAATATACAGTGTTCATGGATTGCAAGAATTAACATCATTAAAATGTCCATACTACCGAAAGCAATCTATAGATTCAATGC
Source organism: Miniopterus schreibersii (assembly GCF_964146895.1). NCBI lineage: Eukaryota > Metazoa > Chordata > Mammalia > Chiroptera > Miniopteridae > Miniopterus > Miniopterus schreibersii. Next base: position 72,022,077 of record NC_138102.1, on the reverse strand, counting down.
AATCCCTATTCAAATACCAACAGCATATTTCATAGATCTAGAACAAACACTTCAACAATTTATATGGAACCAAAAAAGACCCTGAATAGCCACAGTAATCTTGAGAAAGAAGAACAGAGTTGGAGGAATCCAATACCAGATATCAACTTATACTACAAAGCCACTGTAATCAAAACAGCCTTGTACTGGCAAAAGAACAGGCATATAGATCAGTGGAACAGAACAGAGAACTCAGAAATTGACCCAAGCCATTAAGTTCAATTAATATTTGACAAAGGAGGCAAGAACATAAAATGGAGTAAGGACAGTCTCTTCAATAAATGGTGTTGGGAAAATTGGACAGGTACATGCAAAAAAATAAAACTTACACCATACACAAAAATAAACTCAAAATGGATAAAAGACAAATGTAAGACGTGAAACCATAAAAATCCTAGAAGAAAACATAGGCAGCAAAATCTCAGACATCTCTTGTAGCAATATGTTTGCCAATACGTCTCCTAGGGCAAGAGAAACAAAGAAGAAAATAAACCAATGGGACTACATCAAAATAAAAGGCTTCTGCACAACAAAAGAAATCATCAACAAATTGAAAATGGAGCCCACTGTATGGGAGAACATATTTGCAAATAACACATCTGTTCAGGGGTTAATACCTAAAAGGAACTCATAAAACTTAATAAAAGAAAGACAAATAATCCAATTTAAAAATTGGCAAAAGGCCTAAATAGACCCTTCTCTAAAGGACATACAGATGGCTAAGAGACATATGAAACAATGCTCAAAGTCACTAATCATCAGAGAGATGCAACTTTAAAAGACAATGAAATATCACCTCACACCTGTCAGAATGGCTGCCATCAACAAATCAACCAATGACAAGTGCTGGTGAAGATGTAGAAAAAGGTAACCCTAGTACACTGCTGGTAGGAATGCAGACTGGTGCAGCCACTATGGAAAACAGTATCGAGTTTCCTCAAAAAATTAATTAGGAAACTACCATTTGACCAAGTGATCCCAATTCTAAGACTATATCCTAAGAAACCTGAAACACTAATCAGAAAGAATATATGTACCCCTATGTTCATAGCAACACAATTTACAATAGCTAAGATCTGGGAATAGCCCAAGTGCCCATCAGTAGATGAGTGGATAAAAAAGCTGTGGGACATTTACACCATGGAATACTCTGCAGCTATAAAGAAGAAGGATCTCTTACCATTTGAGACAGCATGGATGGAACTGGAGAGTGTTGTGCTAAGTGAAATAAGCCAGTCAGAGAAAGGCAAGTATCACATTTTCTCACTAATATGTGGAATCTAATGAACAAAATAAACTGATGAACAAAATAGATCCAGAGACATAGAAGCATGGAACAGACTGACGAATTTCACTGGAAAGGTGGGGGTGGGGGAGTGGGTGGGAGAGATTAATCAAAGAATGTATATGCATATGTGCATAACCCAAGGAAAAGACAATAGTGTGGAAAAGGCTTAGGGGCAGGGGCAGATTTTGTGTGGAGGGGATCGATGGGGGAGAAAAGGAGGACATCTATAATACATCAACAATAAATGTACATTTTTTTAAAAAAGGAAAAACTCAGAAAAAAAATGAGAAAGGATCTGAATAAACATTTCTACAAAGAAAATATACAAATGGGCAATAAGCACATGAAAAGATGCTCAACATTATTAATTATTAGGGAAATGCAAGTCAATAATATACTACTTCACACTCACTAGAATGGCTGTAATAAAAAAACATGGACAAATAACAAGTGTTGTTCAGTATGTGGAGAAGTTGTAATGTTCATTATTGCTGGTAAGAATGTAAAAGAGTGCAGCTGCTTTGGAAAAAAGTTTGGAAGTTCCTCAAAACATTAAACAGAGTTGCTGGATGAGTCAGTATTTCCATTCCTAAGTATATACCTAAAAGGATTAAACACATATAACATATATAAAGTTGTGAATCAGTGTTCATAGAAGTATTATTCCTAATAGCTAAAAGGTGGACATAACTTAAATGTACATCAACTGATAAGTGGGTAAACAAATGTGGTATATCCATACATGGGATATTATTCAGCCATAAAAAGAAATGAAATATTGATACATTCTACAAAATAGATTATTTTTAATTGATTTGAGAAAGGAAGGGAGAGAGAGAGAAACATCGATCTGTTGTTCCACTTATTTATGGATTCATTGGTTGATTCTTGTATATGCCCTGATCTGAGAGCAAACTAGCAACCTTGGCATATTGGGATGACACTCTAACCAACTGAACTACCCAGCCAGGGTCAAAATAGATGAATTTTGAAAACGTTTTACTAAGTGGTAGAACATTTTACTAAGTTAGATACATAATACCACATATTATATGATTCTATTTATATAAAATGTCCAGAATAGAACAAATCCAAAGGCATAAAATTGATTAGTGATTTCCAGTGACTACTGGGAAGGGAATATAGAGAGTGATTGCTAATGAGTATGGAGTTTCTTTCTGGGTGATGAAAATATTCTGAAATTAAATAGTGGTGATATTTGCAAAACATTGTGAATATACTAAAAATCACTAAATATCACTGAATTGTACAATTTAAAAGAGTGAGTTTTATGGTATATAAATTATATCTCAAAAATATATCTTTTTTAGATGGTTATCAAGGTCCCTGTAAGATTTCTCCAGAGTACACATGTCCAGTCCCTTCAATCATTCCCCACACCATTAAGTCCCTACATATTGGTGACTATTTTTCTATAGGGATATTTCTAAAATTTAATCTGAGACAATGAGAGATTATAGTGCTGGCTGAGTCACTATTAAATAGCATGGGACTAATATTTACAGTTTCAGACTCTGTATTTCTGTTAATGTAGCTGAAGATTATTTTGTTTATGTTCATCATATTAACTTGTATTTACCTCACTGTCATGTTAAACCTTGAAGTCATTTTTCACGTATCATCCATTCTATATTTGTAAAATTGACATTTTGAATATAAGTGTAGGAGTTTCCATTTAGCCCACAAAAGTTTATCTTTATTTTGGTCTGTTACTTTAAGTTTTTGAGTTATTTTTAGATTCTTATGTTATCATCAGGTACACAAGGTATTCGTTCCTGTTTCCTATCAGTTTCCAATTTGATCAGCATATACCAGTGTTCTTATCCAGGTCATTAACTAGCAGATAGCAGAGCCTTGTCATACACTAGTTTACCCCTTTCTCCAGATAATCGTCAACAGTTCATTGATTAGTGTTCTTTCACCATTTCTTGTGCATAAATTAGGCTATGATGTTGTAACAAATAAACCCTCAAATCTCAATGACTCAAGACATGGAAGAAAGAAGCATCATATCCTGGAATTAAACTAACTTACAATATAAAAGATGACTCCCATTTGGTCATTAATGGCATCTGGGCAGAAAATTCTTCATCATATGGGTTGACACAAGTGTTGCAGGACGGCTTCATTGTGAGACCCCTATCCATCAAGGGCCACTAGTTCTCTCTAGCCATAGAAAACACAGCCACCCACATTTCAAACTGCCCCTAAGAAGTGACTGAGACCCACTGAGCTGGAGCGCTCATACATCCCCATCTTGCCTGGCCTCAGGACAAACTTAGGCATCCCTTCTTTTATGTTGCCAACCCTTATACCTTCATCTAACCTTTTATTTGATTTTAGGATAGGATTATTTATTGCCTTATCTGTTGATTTTTTTATTGCCATATCTACCCCCATATTTGTGAAGGGGAGAGTGAATAAACAAAGTGTAACTGTTCTCAACACAAGAGACATAAAATAATCCAAAGTGGAGGAATAACTCAGTGCAGAAAAAAAACTTAATTCCTTTGTCCTGAGGGACAGGACAATTCATTCCTTTAATTAACAAACCTATTAATTAATTACTATATGCTAGACATTGTGTTAGATGCTAGACATATGGAGATAAATAGGACACAATCTCTGCCTTCATGGAGTTTTTGATCTAATGATGGAGATTGAAAAGTGACAAGCAAATTACAATGCAGTGTGTCAAAAGGTGGCAAAGAGGCTTAGGGACACACCTGACAGGTCAGTGTGCTCCATTTCTACAGCTATTCAGGGGCGCTTTGAAAAGGCCTAGGAAATGACAGGCCCCAGTGTGGCGTCCAGAAACTTCCCATCCCAGTAATGGCAGGAACCTTGGAGAACAGAAGGAAGGTGATAAGTTGCCTGAGGTCATGATCATACCCTAAGTTACACACACAGGTTAATAAATTCAAGTCCTGGAACTGTGGAACCTAGAAACAAGCAGGCAGCTGGTGCTGAAGCACAGTCTATTTTATGACTTGACAAGATGACCACTGTTTGTCTTCCCCATTAGGCCAGCTGACACATTAGCCTCTCTGTTGCTTAATGGCGCAGTTGTTATTGTTGCTTTCCAAAATGAAGCATCACTTGGATGTACAGACACATGTGCAGAAAATATTTATGGCCTCTCCTAATGCAATGCATGTCAAAGCAAGCTTTCCCATTGAATGCATTCACTTATAAGTGTCACTCCAACCTCCCTCCCATTTGCTAAGAAATAGGGTCCAGGAACTGGAACATGACCCTGTAAAGACATATAAAATGCATGCTGTGAATTAGTCCTTAAGATGAATGGCTGTGTGCTTGCAAGTACTTAAACCTTTGTTCAATTTTCAGATTTCTCCTGCTTGAGCTGTGGATGCTGAGTGAGATTCATCAGGGCCTCGCTCTTCTTCAGGCTTCAGACATGCTGAGAAATGACCTAATAATCCAAGAGGGACATGAGCCCATCTATTCTCTGAATTTTCAGAAACCAAATACATGTATCCACTAAAAGAGCAAGAATGTAATAGCTCCTCATGGTGGCCCATGGTGTCAGGGGTTTCCAGCCCAGGACTTGGGATCAGTAGCCACCGCACCAATGACTTTGTGGATTCATCTCTTGTCCCCCATTGAGTTTTATATGAGCATCACAGAGCTCATGAAAGCAGAAAAGGAAATTTATTCAAATGAGACAATAAGGAATTTAAAAGTGCTTTGTAGACTATAAAAATACGATAATGAGCCCGGCCGGGCGAGGCTCAGCGGTTGAGCATCGACGTAGGATCCAGGTGATCGAGGTTGGATTCCCGGTCAGGGCACATGCCCCGTTGCGGGCTTGATCAATGACTCTCTCATCATTGATGTTTCTGTCTCTCTCTCTCTCTCTCCTTTCTTCCCTCTGAAATCAATAAAGATATATTTAAATATATATATATGATAATGATAGTTGTTAGTTGCCATCTTATTATTAGTGCTCATTTAAATATTTGCTTGTCACAATTAGTTATTACCAACACATATAAAAAGGGGAATTTTTATTATTTAAAAAGCTGCAACTTAAGTCCCTATAAGGACAAGAGAACAATCTTTGTTCAAAAGCATAACTTATGGGGAATTTTGGTGCAGAAGGTCTTTGCCCTAAGGAGACAAAGAAACAAAGGTAAGGAAAGAAGCAATCAGAAAAGAGAGATGGGAACAGGTATGAGGGTTGGGGGCTGTGGAGTTCAAAGAACTTTTGAGAACTAGATGTCTTATATCCAAATCTAAATTTTGTAGTGCTACATTATAAATCCCCTTCCTTGCCCTAAAACTTCAGGAAGCCCTCTGCAGTCCCAACCTTATAGATCAGAGGTATTTGGGGGAATGAAGACATCAGGGTGGCACTGAGCATGAGGTGACAGTGTAGAAAATAATCAGAAAGCTTGAGATGATAAGACAGTCCTTGGAACAGGCCTCTTTTAGCTGAAGCAGAAATTTAGAGCAAATAGTAACTAGGAGACATGTAAACTTATGCCACAGAGTCTTTGTTTTTCCTGGGGCAGAGCTAATAGTGACATTGTGTACCTGGCCCTGTTTTAATGCTTTAATTGCAATAGTTTGTTGAATCATCACCCCAAATTTATAAAAATGTTTTTGTGACCACTTTACATGCAAAGAAACAGAGAGGTTAAGTCACTTGCACATGATTGTGCAGTGAGTAGAAAGAGTATCCAGATGTGGGATCTGGGCAAATAGACTCTAGTGCCCATATTTTTGTTCGTGTGCTTAAAGTCAATGTCATTTGAATCTCAAAAGTAAAAAAATAAAAATAAATAAATAAATAAAAATCCCAGGTGACTTTGGGCTGCAAATTCTGATTCAGTTTTCAAACTAATGGTTTCAGGGCTGAGCCAGGTTTTGATGATATTCTGAGTCTGTTGGCACTCTTAGAAACCAGATGTCAAGTCAGGGCTCACAAACAAGCCATAGCAGCCCATGGAGGTGAGAGCCCATGGGGATGGCATCGTTCCCATTTCTGGGAACCAGACCAGCACTGGCCAGAGTATGAGGTGGAAACATAGGAACTGACTGACCATGGTCCAGGAAAGGTACTGGTCAGATTCAGAAAATTCCCACGGAAGCCAATTCAGATTTAGAGTAACCTCCAAGGTCCAAGAAGTGTTCACAATTACAATCATTTTCTGTGCTTGGAATGAGGGACCTGGGAAACCTGAGTAGGCCACCCAGAGCAGTTCAGGTTGCTAGGAGCCTGGAGTAGTCAGTGGGGGTCTCTGTGTGGGCCCCCAAACATCAGGGAGCAAAGAAACAAATAGTGTCACAGAGATATGAGCCAGGTTGGCAAAGAAATGAGGATCCAAGAAGGGAAGAACAAAACCAGAGTTGTGGGTGAGATATGTAACAGAAAAGTGGGGAGTTGGTGGGGGGAGTTACAAGCTCATGTCTGTGTTGGTATTCCCAGCCCTTTGGCATAGGAAGGCTGGGCCAACTTAAAGGCCCAGCCAGAAGTGACAATAATCATTACATTTGATTCTTCAAGGTCCCCTACCGTGCTCAGTCTCTTATATGTTCAAACTTTCCAGATGACACCTATGGGTTCAAAATCAGCTATCAGCCAGGCCTGCTTTCAAAGGAAATGTCTCCTGGAAATAAAGGGAACTTTGCTTAAAACCTAATTATCCTAGGATTAAGAAAATTGGGAAGGAGGAGAGGGAAGATGGCGATGCTGTGAGCAGCAGCAGAGCGCCCCCGCTCCCAGCCACGGACTCGATTTACTCCTGAAATCCTACGGAGCCAGCTTGGAAAAACCAGAGAAACCTACCTGAGTGGACGGAGCGCGAGTGGGGAGCGCTGAGAAAACATCACGGAGTCCGGTAAGGGGGGGGGGGGCGTCGGAAGGGGGACCCCCCCTGAAACCTGTGCTGGGCGCCGAGCCCGGAGGTTCGGAGGCTGCAAAGCTCCCTTCCCTCGGGAGTGCAACCCCCATCCAAAAGCGGGGATCCCACACCCAGAGCGATGAGAGGGGAAGGAGCGCCCTGTGCATGGGGCAGAGGGCCCCAGGGGAGCGGCAAGTCCTGGCAGGGACGGCGCCTTCCTAGGAAACAAAGCTTCTAGTGGCGGCTGCGACCAGCACCTAATGCTCGGGGTGCCGACCATAGGGAAGGCTGTACCAAGGGCTGTGGCACCCAAGTGGTAAGGGACCAGAGGACCGTGCTGAGCAGCCACACATGGGGACCCTCTGCCTCCCTGAGGAGCATTGTGTTGAGCCCCAGAAAGCACTGAATCTGCGTGGCCCGGGGGAGGGGAGGAGCCCTCCCGCCCTGAGCTTATGGTGCCGAGAGGCTGGAATCTGTGACCAACCCTGAGGGTGTCCTTCCGCCCTGAGCTCCCGGTGCTGAGAGACTGGGATTGGTGACCAGCCCTGAGGGGCCCCGTGGTGGCGCAGGAAGCTGCCCCAGCTTTGCCGAGACGAGCGGTGCGTGGAGCTGCGTGGAGCTGACTTTGGGTCCCCTCCCGCTGGGGGCCTTGGCGCAGGGGTGGTGGGACCTTGCAGGGCGGACTCTCTGCCTGTGTGTTGTTTTGTGCCTTTGCAAGTTTGATCCCAGAACTGGCTCCCACCTTCCTGGCGTGCACTGCAGGGACAGACCAGCGGAGGCTGGGATTGGGGTCTGCACAGTAGACTGTCTGAGGGGCGGGCTGGTGCGATCAGCCAACCAGAGCTGAGCAGGGAGGGGCGGAGCCTGCTGGCCCTCCTGCAGCCGGGGGCACCGCCCCCAATAGGAAAGGGGGAGTCCAGCTCACTGAGGCCCCAGACATCTGTGAGAGCACAGTCCTGAGGGGAAGGGAGAGCAGCTCACAGGAGGACTTCACCAGACTAAGACTCTCAGGGACGGGTGTTTGGGAGCTGGAGGAAACGCTGAAAACCCCTGCTGGGGGCTGGGCAGGCAAAGGGCTCACCAGAATGTGTTTTTAATTGAACCCACTAAGCCCAGGCTGCTGAAACGGCCCATAGAGAAAAGGCAACAGGCTGCAATCAATCTGAAGCTGCAACAGGCCAGAGCCTGGGGAACTAGAATCAGAGGACAGAGTAGGGACTGAGGAGCTGGCTGTGAGCAGAGACTAACTCCCGCAGAGTGAACGCCTGGCAGCGACACCTCTAAGGGAAATGATACCCTGAACTACACTAGCCACCCTGCACCCTAAAGACCCTACAGAAGACTCTGGGGTAAGACCAGGCAACTACGAGGTTGCAAAATACCTGACAAGAGGAGGTGGTCCACGGAGAACCTCAGATCAACCATCTACCTAAGGACACCAGAGCCAAACCTAGACGGCTCCTCACATTGGGAGATACACAAGTACCCCCCAGGACAACTGAACCCAGCACACAAAACACTGACCCTCAGACAGCATAAGTTGGCCAGAAGAAACTCACCTGATTGACAACATTTTTTTCTTCTGTTTTTTTCTTTTGTTTGGTTTTGGTTCTGATTTCTTTGGTTTTTGGGTTTTTTGTTTGTTTTTTGTTTGTGGGTTTGTTTATTTTTTTCTTTTTTCCTTAGGAAGAAGAGAAAGGGGAGAAAATTTGTTTTTTCTTCTTTTTCAAATTTTATATATTTTTTTAAACATTTTTTTAACTAATTTTTTTTTTCCTTTTTTATAAAAGAATTTTGTCTTGCTTAGCTTGTTTTTTGTTTTGTTTTGGTTATTTGCTTTGTTTTGTTTTATCCTTGCTTCTAATATCAAGACTTTCTTGATAGACCTGCTTAATGACTGGGACTTTATCATTATAACCAAGTTTACTGCTTTCCTCTATAGTTTCCCCCAAATCTCTTAGCAGACTCCCTCCCTGCCTGGGCTTTATTGCTCTCTCTCCTCTCGATCCATTGGCATAACTTTTTTTCTTTTTCTTTTTTTTCTACTTTTCTTTCATTCTTTCATTATCCTCCCTTCTGTCTTCCTGTCCTTTTGTTCGATTGTTAGATTCTCTTATTCTCTTTATTGTATTTTTGTTTCTCATTTTCAACTATTATCCTATTCCTATTCTCTCCCTTAATTTTTTACTGGCCCTTCTTTCAGAATCTTTTCTCTGCTTCTGTTATCTCCCAGGAGCTTCTCTATTTTTTACATTTTAGTTTATTATTATTTTCTAAATTTTCACCAGTATTAACAACAATATACATCTCTCTCTCTCTAAGCATTACTTTTCTTTCTCTCTTTCTTTTTTTTTTAAGCTTTATGTGTGTGTGTGTGTGTGTGTGTGTTCTCCCTTCACTCTCCCAGTTCTACTCTCATGCGGGTTGTTTTCATTGTGACTGTCAAGATATTTCATAAGATACCTCTTGTTTCCTGGAAGTTTAGTTGTGTAGTGTCCTGCCTTGCCAACACCCGTACAACAGCTTACACGACAAGGTTGGGGATGAGACACAGTTAGCCAACCTGAGAGGAGGGTCCTCCCAAGGACTGGTCAATGACAATCTAGACCCAACCACAACAGAACACAAAGAAACCACAAAAGGGACATCCACAAGAGGGACACGCCTAGAGCAAAGAGCTCAGAAGTATAAGGAAAACACACCTCTGGGCTCCACTGGACCCACAAGAAAAAATCCCATCCCACAAGACTAGGAGACAGCAAATATATCTAATATATAGATACAAACACTAAGACCTACCAAAATGGGGAGACAAAGAAACAACCCTCAAATTAAAGAAAAGGAAAAATCGCCAGAAAAAGACTTTCATAAGATGGAGTTAAGCAAGTTATCAGAAATGAAATTCAGAGTATGGGTGATGAAGATGTTCAAGGAACTTAAGAAGATACTAGATGATAAGATCGAGGACCTTAGTGAAAACATGAAAAAAGAGATACATACCATAAACAAAACTCAGAAAGAGATAAAGAATGCTGTATCTGATATCAAGAATGCACTGGAAGGAATTAAAAGCAGGCTCAATGAAGCAGAGGATAGAATAAGTGACTTAGAAGACAAGGTAGAAAAAATCACACAAGCAGAGCAGCAAAAAGAAAAAACACCTAAAAAGCATGAGGACAGTCTAAGGTAGCTTTGGGACAATATGAGGCGAAGCAACATTCACATTATAGGAGTGCCAGAGGGAGAGGAAAGAGAGGAAGGGATAGAGAACTTGGTGGAGGAAATAATGATAGAAAACTTCCTTAGGCTGGCGAAGGAGAAAGCCACACAAGTTCAGGAAGCACAGAGGGTTCCAAACAAAAGGGACCCAAAGAGACCCACTCCAAGACACATCATAATTAAAATGGCAAATGTCAAGGACAAAGAGAAAATATTAAAGGCTGCAAGAGAGAGAAAAGCAGTGACCTACAAAGGAACCCCCATAAGGCTGACAGCTGATTTCTCAACAGAGACTCTTCAGGCCAGAAGGGAGTGGCATGAAGTTCTCAATGTAATGAAAAGCAAGAATCTGCAACCAAGATTGCTTTATCCAGCAAGGCCATCATTTAAAATTGTATGTGAAATAAAAAGCTTCCCAGACAAAAAAGGCTAAAGGAGTTCAGTACCACTAAACCAGCATTGCAAGAAATGCTAAAAGGACTGCTTTAAGAAAAAGAAGGAATAGTGAGAGAAAGGTACATCAGCATAAAGGCGAAAAATGGTATTAAATAAGTTGATATCAATAGTAACCTAAAATATAAACAGAATAAATGGTCCAATCAAAAGACATAGGGTAGCTGAATGGATAAGAAAACAGGGCCCAAATATATGCTGTCTCCAAGAGACTCACCTGAGAGCAAAAGATTCACACAGGGTAAAAGTGAAGGGATGGAGTAAAATATTCCATGCAAATGGAAAGGAAAAGAAAGCTGGAGTAGCAATTCTTATTTCTGACAAAACAGACTTCAAAATAAAGACCATAACAAGAGACAAAGGTGGTCACTACATAATACTAAAGGGCTCAATCCAACAGGAGGAAATAACCCTTATAAACATTTATGCACCCAATATAGGAGCACCTAAATATATAAAAAATTTCTTGGGGGACTTTAAAGGGGAGATTGACAGCAACACAATCATATGGGGGACTTTAACACACCACTGTCAGCATTTGACAGATCATCAACACAAAAAATCAACAGGGAAACACAGACCTTAAATGAATCACTAGACCTAATGGATTTAATTGACATTTACAGAACATTTCATCCCAAAGCAGCTGAAAACACATTCTTCTCAAGTGCACATGGAACATTCTCAAAAATAGACCACATGTTAGGGCACAAGGCAAGTCTCTACAAATATAAGAAGATTAAAATCATATCAAGCATCCTCTCGGATCACAATGCCATGAAACTAGAAACCAACCACTATAAAAAAACTCAAAAATATTCAAATACATGGAGGCTAACTAGCATGTTATTAAACAATGAATGGGTTACCAATGAGATCAAGAAAAAAATCAAAAACTTCATGGAAAGTAACGAAAATGAACAGACAACAACCCAAAACCTATGGGACAAGGCAAAAGAAGTCCTGAGAGGCAAATTCATAGCATTACAGGCCTATCTCAAGAAACAAGAAAAAGATCTAATGAACCATCTAACACAACAACTGAAAGAACTGGAACGAGAACAACAAGAAAAGCCCCGAGGAAGTAGAAGGAAGGAAATAATAAAGATCAGAGCAGAAATTAATGACATAGAGACTAAAGAAACAATACAAAAAAATCAATGAAACCAAGAGCTGGTTCTTTGAAAAGGTAAATAAGATTGATGCATCTCTAACCAGACTCACTAAGAAACAAAGAGAAAGGACCCAAATAAATAAAATCAGAAATGAAAGAGGCAATGTAACAACCGACCCAACAGAAATATAAAGGATTGTAAGAAAATATTATGAGCAAATATATGTCAACAAATTGGACAACATGGGGGAAATGGACAAATTCCTAGAAGCATACAGCCTTCCAAAGCTGAATAAAGAAGAGGCAGAAAACCTGAATAGGCCGATAACAACTAATGAAATTGAAGCAGCAATCAAAAAACTCCCAGCAAACAAAAGTCCTGGACCAGACAGATTTACAGGAGAGTTTTACCAAACATTCAAAGAAGAATTAACACCTATTCTATTCGAACTATTCCAGAAAATTCAAGAGAAGGGAAAACTCCCAAACTCTTTTTATGAGGCCAGCATCATCCTAATCGCAAAACCAGAGAAAGATGCTACAAAGAAAGAAAATTACAGGCCAATATCCCTAATGAACATAGATGCTAAAATCCTCACTAAAATACTAGCAAACTGGATCCAGCAATACATTAAAAAGATCATACACCATGACCAAGTGGGATTTATTCCAGGGATGCAAGGCTGGTACAACATCCGCAAATCAATAAATGTGATACATTACATAAACAAAATGAAGGACAAAAATCATATGATCATATCGATAGACGCAGAAAAAGCATTCAACAAAATCCAGCACCGATTTCTGATAAAAACTCTCAGCAAAGTGGGAACAGAGGGATCATACCTCAACATAATAAAGGCCATATATGACAGACCTACAGCCCACATCATACTCAATGGGCAAAAACTAAAACCATTTCCATTAAAAACAGGAGCAAGACAGGGATGTCCACTTTCACCACTCTTATTCAACATATTACTGGAAGTCCTCACCACAGCCATCAGGCAGGAAGAAAACATAAAAGGTATCCAAATTGGAAAGGAGGAAGTAAAACTGTCATTATTAGCAGATGACATGATATCGTATATAGAAAACTCTAAAGACTCCATCAAAGTACTGCTAGATTTGATAAATGAATTTGGCAAGGTAGCTGGATACAAAATCAATATCCGGAAATCAATGGTATTCTTATACACCAACAATGTACCTTCAGAGAGAGAAACTAAAAAAGCAATACCATTTACCATTGCAACTGAAAAAATAAGATACCTAGGATTAAACTTAATCAAGGATGTAAAAGGCCTATACTAGGAAAACTACATGACACTGAAAAAAGAAATAGAGGAAGATTTAAACAAATGGAAGAATATATCATGCTCATGGATTGGAAGGATTAATATCATTAAAATGTCCATACAAGCCAAAGCAATCTATAAATTCAATGTAGTTCCTATTAAAATACCAACAGCATATTTCACAGACCTAGAACAAACATTTCGAAAATTTATATGGAACCAAAAAAGACCCCGAATAGCTGTACCCATCTTGAGAAAAAAGAACGGAGTGGGAGGGATCACATTACCAGACTTCAAACTATATTACAAAGCCACTGTAATCAAAAAGGCCTGGTATTGGTACAACAACAGGCATATAGATCAATGGAACAGAACAGAGACCCCAGAAATAGACCCCACACCATTATGGTCAGTTAATATTTGACAAAGGAGGCAAGAGTATCCAATGGAGTAAAGACAGTCTCTTCAATAAGTGGTGCTGGGAAAATTGGACAGATACATGCAAAAAAATGAAACTATACTACCAACTTTCACAATACACAAAAATAAACTCAAAATGGATAAAAAACTTAAATGTAAGTCACTAAACCATACAAATCCTGGAAGAAAACATAGGTAGTAAAGTCACAGATGTCCCACGTAGTGGAATTTTCACTGATACATCTCCTAGGGCAAGAGAAACAAAAGAAAAAAAAAAACATATGGGGCTACATCAAACTAAAAAGCTTCTGCACAGCAAAAGAAAACAGCCTCAAAATACAAAGGAACCCCATGGTCTGGGAAAACATATTTGCCAAGGATGTATCTGATAAGGGACTAATTTCCAAAGTGTACAAAGAACTCATATTACTCAGCAAGAGGAAGACAAACAACCCAATTAAGAAATGGGCAAAGGACTTGAATAGACACATCTCCAAAGAGGACATACCGATGGCCAAGAGACACATGAGAAAATGCTCAATGTCACTAATCATCAGAGAGATGCAAATTAAAACCACAATGAGGTATCACTTCACACCTGTCAGAATGGCTGCCATCAACAAATCAACTAACGACAGGTGCTGGTGAGGGTGTGGAGAAAGGGGAGCCCTAGTGCACTGCTGGTGGGAATGCAGACTGGTGCAACCACTATGAAAAACAGTATGGAGGTTCCTCAAAAAATTAGAAATGGAGCTGCCGTTTGACCCAGTGATTCCACTCCTAGGAATGTATCCTAAGAATCCTGAAACACTAATCAGAAAGAATATATGCACCCCAATGTTCATAGCAGCACAGTTTACAAGAGCTAAGATCTGGAAACAGCCCAAGTGCCCATCAGTAGATGAGTGGATAAAAAAGTTGTGGCACATTTACACCATGGAATACTATGCAGCTGTAAAGAAGGAGAATCTCATAGGACAGTATCAATAGACCTGGAAAATATTATGCTAAGTGAAATAAACCAGGCAGCGAAAGACAAACATCACATGATCTCGCTTATACGTGGAATCTAAAGAACTTAATAAACTGATGAACAGGATAGATTCAATGACATGGAAGCATAGATAAGACTGACGAATGTCAGAGGGATGGAGGAGGGTGGGTGGGTGGAGGGGGGAGAGTAACTAAAGAATTTATATGCATATATGCACAACCCAAGGACATGGACAATGGTGGGGAGAGAGACTGGGTAGGGTGACGGGATGGGGTGGAACGGGTCATTGGGGAGAAAAAGGGACATCTGTAACATTTTAAACAAAAATATAATAAATAAATAAACAAAGGAAAAAAAGAAAATTGGGAAGATAAAATTATAGTGAGATGAGAATAGTGTTGGAGGCAGGAAGGTGGATCAGCAGATTTATCAAGATGTCGTTTCAGGGGCATGTGAAGTCACAGTGCTCCCCCATACTTGCTATTCCTCACTGGTGGCTAAATCTGCTCTGTCAATAATCTATTCTCTTTCCAGTGACCTTATCCAAAACTCTAGCACAGAGGTTTCTGGAACTTATCAATCTCCCTACCTGTAGCCTCAGCTCACTGGCTACCCAGAAAAGTAAATACCTGGGGGGAGGGTCTCATGATTATTCAGCACTAAGGAGAAGGGGTGGCAGAGTAGATTTGAGGTAATTTTCTTCCATTCTCCTACGCTGCCAATACTTCCTATCCTAGAGGACAATCAGATGCCATTAAATGAGCAATGGAAACTAATATAGGTTTAATGAAACGAAGGCCTTGGATTGATAGTACTTGTTTAAGGGCTCTCTAAGCTCTGGAGGCATAAATTATTCATAACTTGCTACTTCCCAGGAAGGGAAAACAGCTGGTTTATCTATTTCCAAGTTGGAGTTTGAAGGACTAAGATCAATAGGCATGATCCCATGGTGAACACTGCTGTCTGGCTATATGTACTTCAAATTCCCCTTCCCTTTTTCCTTCCTCCCACTATGAAGAGTGAAAATACGAAACACTCATGTTCCAGTCCTCCATAGCAACTGAAGTTAGTGTTAACAGAACTGTGCTGAGGGGCCCCTGGGAAATATTTTTCCTCCCTGATCAAAGGAAGGAGGCATACAGGAGAACACTTTTATGTGACCCTTCTTTCTGTCTTTTGGACGTGGTTAGGTGAGGATCTAGTGCCTGGAGCTGTGGCATCTATCTTGTGACCACAAAAAGAAGGCTAAAAACTGTATGAGATGATAACCTTGGTGTCTTGATGTCATAGAAATGCTAAACATACCTGGGAACCACCTCCAGACTTCTTGAGTCAATAAAAACATATTTATTGTTTAAGGCCCTGTTATTGAGATTCTTTGTTACTTGTAGCTAAACACATCCTTTTTTTTTAATTTTTATTTTTATTGTTGAAAGTATTACAAATGTCCCCCTTTCTCCCCCATTGACCCCCTCCAGGCCTTCACCGCACTATTGTCTGCATCCATGGGTTATGCATATATGCATATAAGTTCTGTGGTTAATCTCTTCCCACCCACCTCTCCTGCCTTCCCTCTGAGATTTGTCAGTCTGTTTCATGCTTCTGTGTTTCTGGATCTACTATGTTCATCAGTTTATTTTGTTCATTAGATTCCACATATGAATTGAGACCATGTGATACTTGTCTTTCTCTGACTGGCTTATAATACTCTCCAGGTTCTTTCATGCTGTCTCAAAGGGTAGGAGATCCTTCTTTTTTACAGCTGCATGGTATTCCACTGTGTAAATGCTGGATTCATTTAACACATTTTTAAATTTTGTTTTGCGGTAAATAGAGCAGCATAAATAATGTATCTGGAAATACAGAATGTCTGAGTCAAGGTGGCAGGCAGAGGGCAGTGAGGACATCTATTATAGGCTGGGATATTGGTAACACATTTGTTTATGACTCTTGCTTGTCATGCCTTGAGATTCAAATCCCATAACTTCTGAGGCTATAGTGTTAAGGGAAATGATGGGACTTTAGAATGTTTAATTGTGTTGGCTACTTCTTGCAACTTCAGGCAAGGCCCTTCCAGAAAAAGATAAAAATAAGTTAGAGATGATCTGTCAGTAGGGAGAGGAGAAAAAAAACTCTTCTGAGATGCTCTCTGTTGGTAACCAGTAATCTAAGTTGATTGAGAGTTCCATAATTTGGAGACTAACTGGAGTCAGAAGCAGGGAAGTGCAGATGTAGCAAGAGATAAGACTGGCAAAAATAGAGCCCAAGCTCCCAAATTTTTCTCATTGAGCATTCTTTCCCAGGCAAAGAGGACAGGCCTTCTGGCAAAGGTCTGATAAAAATGGCACCTCCCCACTCAACCCTCTTGTTTGGAATTGCCTCAGAGTGACCACCATGAAATTAATAAAGACAGGAGAAAAACAAAGCTGGTAAACCAGATTCTTGGCCATTACAGCCATGGAAGTGCCTACTCAGATCTCCCTTTAAGAAAGGACTTGCATTGGGAGTGGTTAGCTGATAGTCTCCAAGCTTTTAGTTCCTTTGGAATCCTGTTCAGCTTCCTGAGAAGGCTCTACTCAATGACTGGAGACAAGAAGTACAAGGAATGTACAGGAGTACAAGGACCTGGCTCTTTCTGCCCAATGTGGGGCTCTTCTAATGAACTATCTTTGTTCTGAAGCTCTCTATTCAGTTAGCAAACACTTTGTCAGATCTCTATCATAGTCTGAGGCTTTTCTAGCTCAATGCTACATCCTTCATTACTTTTTTCCTCAGGTGTTAATTAGACCTATATCATACTCAGAAGGTTTTCCTTGCCCCACGATTTCCTTATTCTTGTAATTTTTACAGGTATTACTCCCTAAAAAATCTCTTGCATTTCTAATTTTATCTCAGTATTCTGCTTCCCAAAGGACCCAAACTGACACATTGGTTGCAAAGGTATTAGAAAGCCCACTAAGATTTTGAGGGAACTGTATTCATTGCAAGATACACCCTAAGGCTGGTCAGCAACAGGCTATGACTTGAACTCTGTTGAACTCCTAAAACGATATCAAGTTAGCAGGACATTGATCCAAAATGAAGTAAACTAAAAAGGTTATGCACTTTCTAAGCAGATCATCTTCCCTAGTATTTCAGACAGGCCATAAGGGAAATGAATAAGAAATATTTTCCAAAGAACAGCATCATAGGCTGTCAGATAGGCTTAACCAAGGAATTGAATTCTCTCTCATTCTCATTCTGGATCAACAGGACAAGGTATGTGTTAACAACCAGTGCCTCTTCTGTGCTTCTCATTATCCATTTTTCTAAACGGAAGTTTTTATTAAAGATGTCTTCCTCTTTCTGCATTTTGTGTTTGGAGAGGGTACACTGTTGTTTAGCTGTAGGATGCTGTGCCATACGAATCTACATTGAGACTTGATGGAGAAAATTACAAATCACCCAGAGAGCTGAGATTTGTTACCAGTTATGGTAACAGGATGATCCTGTGGATTTGCTCTCCCTGAGACAGTGGGTAAGAACAATCTACCTACAGTGTCTGTCAAGGAGGGCCAGTGTCTAGAGATGGTGGGTGGCCAAGGAGATGTATTCTGGCAAACACTTTGCCAGGCCATCCCCAGACATGCCCAACTTTCTTGCCCCTTGTACACCTTCCACAGTAGAGGCTGAAAACAACAGTGGATATTTGCTTTGTCAACCTCCTTTGTTGCTGAGACAAAGGGGAAGTCTTCTGGGGAAGCTTCTGAGATGTGTTTCTTTCTAATAAAAGGAGAGAGAAACACAGAGAGAGATCTATTCTGCCTCCCACTTCCTTTCTAAGATTACAGTCATGTGAGAATTTGAGATCTGGAGCTCTAATAGCTGCCTTGCAACTATGAGAAAACAAGAGAATGGCAAAAACACAAATCTAGGCCCCAACATCTGGAACTGCCCACTCCAGACATCTTATTGGATAAACAAAAATGTTCTTACAATTGCAATCATTGCTAGTTGGATTTTCAGTTACCTGTCGCTGAATGTGTGCTAACTGATCTAATTTCAGACTTCTTTGAGAGAAGCATTTCAATAAACATTCATACGTGAGTGTCTTCAGTCATTTTCATTACTTATGTACATTCATCCAATTTTTTTTTAATTAAATGTATCTTCATAGTGATCATATAAAATATTAGAAAGCAAATAAAAATAATTATATTTTGAGCTTGATTTCCATAAAGTTTCATAATGACTAGTTAAGAAACTTATCTATTCTAAATCACTGGTTCAGTTGAAAATGCTAATAAATTATCCATTTTATGCATTAGATCCAATATGGTGTGCTAGGCTTTGAGATGTTTCCAGCCTTGTAGATAGTGGAGGTAGCCAACGCACAGTAGCAGGACTCAGTCCCTGGTATTGGGAGAGGACCTCCTATTTAACCTACTTGCCACTGGATTTCTCCAACATTTGTCCCATGAGAGGGGATAGGACTCAATAGGTGCAAAAAAGAAAATGGTTTTATGTATTCCTGCCAAGCAGCTCTAGTGACTGGTGAGAACCATCTGGGACAATGACTTTCTACTCATCAGTTTCATACCAGCATTTTACATATTACAAGCTGAGGTCCAGAACTGTGGGGGTGACTTGCTAAGTTCACTTTGCTGCTTAGTGACAGAGCAGGGGTGGAGAATTAAACCCAGGTCTCTTGCTCTCTGCCAAATGCCTTACTTAATGAACTTTTCTTTCTAAATAGGTAAGAACAAGCATGACCTCTTTTTTGACTCACTCCTTCCAAAATATATAATCCAGAGCTGTCATGACCATATCTAATAGGTGTTCAAAAAAGTTTTGTGGGAAGGAAGGAAGGACCATAGTATAAAAATGGAAGAAATGCCTTGTGACTGCTAAAGTTAGACTTGAGAATGCAAACCTGATTGGATTCATAGTGATTGCCACACTATGATCCTTGGACATCATAGACGCTTGATACTTACTGAGTTGACTCTTTATAGGCTCAAAAGTATCACAGACAGCCCTTGCCAGTGTGGCTCAATTAGTTGGAGTGTCGTCCAGTACACCAAGGGGTGGCAGTTCGATTCCTGGGGTCAGAGCACATACCCAGGTTGCAGGTTTGATCCTCAGTGTATGTGGGAGGCAGCTGATCGATGTTTCTCACATCGGTGTTTCTCTCTCTCTCTCTCTCTCTCTCTCCCTTTCTCTTTCTGCGATCAATAAAATAAGTGTCACAGACATGCATATTTAGATAAACTTCTTTGCTTTTGAATTACATTATTAACAGCCATTGGAAATGAAGTTTTCTAAAAAATATCATTAACAGGTGAAGAATCTTACATTTCTCAGAAATACATAAGAAAAGAAAATGCTATCAATAATCATTCATAGATGAGTTAATGAATTAATTCAATAAACATTATAAAGCATCTACTATCTGTAAGTGCTTGATTAAGTATTGCAGAGGACTCAGAGGTGAACCAGACACAATATCTTCCTCCTCTCAAAGAGCTTATTATCTAGAAAGGTAAATAATGCATAAGACTTGGATGTCTGTATCTAATATAATTCTGTTAAAAAAAAACTGTATAGAGCCATAGATAGATGAGAGATAGATGATAGATGATGATGATGATAGATAGATGATAGATAGATAGATGATAGATAGATAGATAGATAGATAGATAGATAGATGATAGATAGATAGATAGATAGATAGATAGATAGATAGATAGATGATAGATAGATAGATATAGATAGATAGATGATGATAGATGATAGATAGATAGATAGATAGATGATAGACAGACACACGAACTTGTGAGCTCCCAAGAGAGGACAGGTTCACAGACTTGGCATTGATCCTTGAAAGATGAGTGTCTCTAGCTCAGTGGATCCTCATTCATCCACCCCTGAGAGTTTGATGTGCTGTGCTTATATATCCAGCCTCTTTTGACTTGGTAGAGGTTCTGTGAAAGCAAATAAAGGACTCTGGCCTAGTCGAGGGATCTGGGGTAAGTAGGAGGGTGAGACATAAGATTGGCCAGGAAAGCTTCCCTGAGAACATGAAAATTGAGGTGACAAGAGAAGGATGAGTAGGAGATAACAGGTGAAGAGAGAATGAAGAACATTCAAGTCAGAGGAAGTATCAAAAGGGAAAATATCACATCTGAAGAATTAGAAAGTAGGCAGCAGGACTGAGAGCAGAAGGGGAAGGGAGCCTAGGGTGAAGGCAAGGCTGGAGAGGTGGGCAGCATCCTTGGAAGCCATGCAGACAACATTGGTCTCCGCCAGAAAAGAAGTGGAAAGCCACTGAAGTATTTTATTAAGTGGTATTTTTATACATATTTTAAAATGCTTATTAGTGAGTTAAGACTGAGATTATTTATTTGACTACCTTTGCAAGCTAGTGATAGAATTGGGACACTGGCTATATACTTTTTGAACAGTTCTCAGAAGAGAGTCCTCCAGGTTTGATGGTCATGAAAAATTCCTCAGGTCCCTTTAGTGTTCATCATCGGCAAACACTTGAGGAGCAAAGACAGTGATCTGGTTGCTGATCGGGCTGGATAAAAGCCTAGTGCTGTGTTTGTATAATAATAGGCTTAATATATGCTGGATCATGGCATCAATGCTTTATCAGAGGAATAAATGTAAAGTTATTCGGGCTGAGAAGGTAAAGAGATCAGTTGATGGAACAGAGAGCCTCCTTATGCACCTATTCTGTAAACTACAGATCAAAAGCCAGAAGAGGGGCGCCAACCATGAATAATGAAATCATACCTCCAAAGGTCTGGATGGAGTCAGATATTCCGAAATTTTCTTTTTAAGGAAAAATCAAGGCGCTTGCCTTATGTTGAGTGCTTTGAAGATAACTGCTCTGAAGGAGAGCAAGCTAGTTATCACATCCAGTGGAGACAGGTGAGCTTTCAAAATTGGGTTCATTTAAACAGCATGCCCTAGAGTGTCTCGCCAGGCAAGGAGGGTCACAGTGACTTTCACTGCATTTGAGGGGCACTTTTATCTCCTGTAATTTGATTGTTTCCAGGATGTCTGGTGGTTAAGAACTGAGCTGACCTTACTGAAGACTTTACTTTGGACTAAAAACCCAAGCCCACATTCTAACCAGGAAAACTCCCAGTGTGGTGGAATTGCCAGAAGAGCCACAGTCGTGCCCCAGGCAAGTACATTTCTTAAGTCTCTTTCACTCCCCAACACATTAAGCATCATCCCTGCCTTCTCTCCACCCTCAGTTCTAAACAGCTACTGATTCAGAGATAGGGTGGGTCTGGTAGTATCCTGGGTTTTGCACTGAAAGTCCTGCATCCAAGGAGCTCCCTCCCCTGCAGTTTCAAGTAAACTGGAATGTTCAGTCCCCCTATCGTGGTGACTAGTACTCTCTAATGAACACATGCAGTGACCTGTTTGCAACCCTCAAACTTGACCTCTTTGCAGTTGTGGATATGGGTTAACTCCTGTGCTTCCAGAAGACCTCTCTCTCCCTTGGCTTGCTTCCCTCCTCCCTCTCTCATTTCTCCTTCTGCTACCTCTCATTTCAATGCTGACACTTCCCTTCTAACTACATGGTTACTGCTTCTCATGATTCTGTCCTTAGCTTTCTTTTCCTCTCCCTTCACCTTTAACCTTAGCATGGCCCCAAATTCATGTCTACTTGGAACCTCAGAATGTGACTTTACTTAGAACTAGAGTCTTGATAGATATGATTAGTTAAGATGAGGTCATACTGGATTAGGCTGTGCCCTAAACCCAATAACCCTTGTGAGAAAAGTAGAGGACACACAGAGCTAGACAGAGACAGAGGGATGAAGATGATGTGACAGAGGCAGAGACTGGAGTCACACGGCTGCAAGCCAGGGAACTCCAGCAATTGCCAGACACTATCAGAAGGTGGGAAGAGGCAAGGAAGAATGCCTCTCTAGGGCCTTCAGAGGAGTGTGGCCCTGACGGCAACTTGATTTTGGACTTTAAGCCTCCTGAACTGTGAGAGAACAAATTTCTGTTTTATGCCCACCCCCACCGCATTTGTGATCATTTGTTACAATGGCTCTAGGAAACCAATATACTATCTTCTTTTTTTCTTTTTTTAAAATATATGTTTATTGATTTCAGAGAGAGGAAAGGAGAAGGAGAGATGAGACAGAAACATCAATGATGAGAGAGTCATTGACTGGCTGCCTCCTGCACGCACCCAACTGGGGATCGAGCCCGCAACCTGGGCAAGTGCCCTGACCGGGAATTGAACCTGATCGCCTGGATCCTAGGCTGATGCTCAACCGCTGAGCCACACCCGGCCAGGCTACACTATCTTCTTAAGTAATTTTACTTAATCCTCATGGCTTCAATTCTATCCACTAGATGCCTGTGACATCTAGGTCTTAAATGCTGACCTGGAGCCGTGTCCTAAGTTCTAGGTCTATGTTTCCAAACACCTGCTAAAGTAGCAGGAACAGTGGGTCTCAGTCCTACATGTGCTGTTGTGTAACATTTTCAACTCTGAATTTCTCTCTTTCACATACCTGCCCTCCCCTCAATAACTTTTCATCTAAGTTAGTGACATCACCAAACACCTTCCTCCCATCCTTCAATCTTGGTGTTACCCTTAGTTATTTCTCTTCCTCCTCCTTCCACATTTATCTGCCATCAAAACCTCCACAACTCTTCCTCAGAAACCTCTCTCTGCAGAGTGTTTGGTGAGGTAGAGGGTGTGTCTGGCTAGAGCCAAGTGACCTCACAGCTGGGTTGCAGACTGGGGCACCGGGCAGCTGGGGGAGATCCAGCCCAGAGCCAGCATGCACACCCAGAGATGTGCATGAATTCCTGAGGGTATAACCTACATAT
Organism: Miniopterus schreibersii; assembly: GCF_964146895.1. NCBI lineage: Eukaryota > Metazoa > Chordata > Mammalia > Chiroptera > Miniopteridae > Miniopterus > Miniopterus schreibersii. The sequence goes on along the minus strand of NC_138102.1, from coordinate 71,998,511 downwards.
GACTGGTTTCTCCAGCCTATAATTACAGAACAAGGTCATACGTCCCTTTTGTAATCCAAATTATTCTGGCAGGAGACCTCATCCTGCTTGCCTGCAGGAAAAAGTTCTTTCTCAAGTGTCTGTGTTATTTCCAGAAGTCCCTAGAAAGATGTCTCACCCATATTCGCAAATCAAACTGGCACCTGCTGGCCTCAGAAAGTGAGTCTGTCAGGGCCATTTTGGCCATGTGTATTCAGAGGCCATCACAGACTAGCTTGTGCAGGAGAAGAGAACGATTGGCTCCCACTTTTAAGAGGGATGCTGGGGATTTTCATGTCATTGAAGCAGCCGTGGAGGGCACAGGGCCTCAGTGACCAGAACCAGTGCTCAGAGCCTCCACAACACTGCACTTTGCTCCTGTCCCATCTCCGCCGCCTTTGCTCTTCTTTAGGTACTGGCTTCCTTTCCTCTCCTTGTCCATGTGGCATAGAACATGGTGACCTAAATCAATCCCAGGGATGACTCCGATCAACCCTGCATGGGTCTCACGTCCATGCCTGGAGTGGATCGCTGCTTCCAGGGAAAGAGGGCTAGGGCTGGTTCATGTACCCATTTCTGCAGCCAGGAGGCAAAGGCCGTCACTAGGAGAAAGTGACAGCGGCCGAAATCAATGGCTACCACAGGCCCTTACAAATGTCTTTCTTTGTTGCTCTGTCCTGCGTCCGTGCCCACTGGCTCCAAAGCCACATGGTAAAGCTTCGTCACTGCCAATGCCATCGTGAGACAGCACAGCAGCTCTGTGTAAGGCCCAAGTGACAAAGTGCATCACCAAAGGGAAGGGCATTCCTTTATGTGGGAATTCATAGTCCCATGCCCAAAGGCCCCGAGTGAAGTCAGCAGCTGTATCTGGCACAGGACATGGAGAAAGTAAGATGAAGGATAGTGACAGCATCCAGGGTGTGTGTCTAGGTGAAGAGAAGGTGAAAGTTCTTAGAATCGAGAAAGTGAAGGACTGTGTGCCAAGGCTGGCCTTATGGACGGCTGTTCAGTTGACACCAAATGACAGAGAGTTGGGAACTCAGCGACCAAGCCAGCAGGTGAGTCCTATTGGCCAGAACTTCTTTCAAAGTGTGCATGTGCGTGCGTGTCCTCACAGGGCTGAACGACCCAAGCGAATAAGCCAGTCGGTTGTAAACAGATTCAAGATTCTGTAACTTTAGAAGCCCTGACCCTTTATGTCCTTCACAAAGCTGCAGGTCACAGAGGTTCCCTGGAATCCCATTGCAAGTGTTTGCCTTCTGCTTCCAGGCCCCGCTGCCACTTATCAGCAACAGGGCAGCACAGCGCCCCACTGGATGAGGGACAGCAGAAGCCAGGCAGGGGGAAGTGGAGGTGTGTGAGCCGTGCCGCCTGCTCCTGGAGCGGGAGCCCTGTGCAGGCCTTTGGCCTGGGTCGCCGTCATAGAATGTGAGGCTGCTAGTCCTGCGCAGCCCATCTGGTCCAGGAAGGCTGAGCCTGCTGGCCCTGCTTTGCCTGAGCCTTGACTGTAGTTAGCAGCCAAGGCTGATTTAAAGGGGTCATTTAGACTTATGTTCACTTGCGACATGAAACAAGTGATTATATTTGCTGAGAAAGGCTTGGGGAATAGAAGTTTGTGGTTTCACAGAGTATAATTAACATGTCATCTACACAAAACCCAAAGATGGACTCCGCAGCACTGCTGTGATTACTCCCAGGAAATGCACTGTAATTGTATCGTCCCATCCAAATGCACTGGGACAAGTGTTTATGTGTCTGGACGAAAGTTAAGGCAGATTAAGAAGTGCTTGTGCCAGAGGCAGCTTCCCTGACCAGCACGAGGAGGCAAGAGGTGAGAGAAACTAGAAGAGCTGGTTAAGTAAATAATTCCACAGCTATACATTAGAAGATACATTAGCATATTATGCACAATAAGGAATTATATCACAGAAGAACATGGAAATTTTTCACAACATTATGTAAAAAGACCAGAATATGAAAACTGAAGAAACATTGTAATCTCAGGACCTCGAATGTTTATTACTTTTGTTTGCTTTTTCAGTATTTCGAAAATTTCTCTTTGAACCTGGGTTATTTGTATAAGAAGAAAATCTCAATTGGCATTATTTGAAAAAAACAACACTAAAGGTTAGAAGGACCTTTTCAAGCTAAGGGATTTCTTTTTAATTATTCCTCCCCTTCCCTCCCAATTCCCTGGCACTGAATCTTCCCAGGAATGTGGCCAAGTCAGGAAGTCCTTTCCCCTTTTCTGCCCCTACTAATAGTGGAGCCACCAGGGGGCAGAAAGTCCCAGTGTCTAATCCCATCTCCCTCCCTCCCTCCCTCCCTCCCTCCCTCCCTCCCTCCCTCCCTCCCTCCCTCCCTCCTCCCTCTCTTTCTCACACAAACACACACACACACACACACACACACACACACACACACACAGTGGCTGACCATCTGTTTTGAATGTTGCAAAGGAGCTTTCTGGAAGGAAGTTGAGCCAAATTATCTCTAAGACTCCTCTGAATCTCAAATTCTGTGAAACAGATAGTGAGCTGTAATAAAAAGAAGTACAGCGGAGAAATGAGAAAACACTCTTTTAAACGGTTGGGACATGACATGTTTTCCTCAACCTACACTCTGTGACTTCTGGTACCAGTGCGAGCCCCAGATTGGTAAACTGGCCCCTTTTTTCATATTTTAAAAAATACACTCTGTATGTAGTTCCTTTCTCCTTGAAGAAAACCTGGTGATCTCCATGTTTCAGTGCCCCCCCCCCCCCGCCCACCCCTTGAACAGTTCTGATGGCAGCCCCTCCCTTCCCCCTGCCAGCCTGCACAGCCTGAATTGCAGTGGGAAGCTTCTGCTTACCCACCAGATGCTCACAGGGCAGCGTCCCCTCCAAAAGGGCTCATCGTCACCCCTTCTCATTGCTCTGCCCTCCTCCCTCTGGCAGAGGCGTCCCGCCCACAGGGCAGCTGGGCAGCTTCTGGAGCACAGGGCAATGGGAAAGGAGGCAAGCACAGGCCACTCTGGGAGGGGCAGGGCTTCACCCCATAGTGTGCGTATGTTTTAGGGCAATATGTTCATGTATAGAATGTGTGGGTTTAGGAGTTATTTATCAGATCTAAAAGAGATTTATTTTTTCCTGGCATGTTTGTGGGAAAGGAAGGGCAAAGAGGGAGCTACTGCTGGCCGACGGCCAAGAGGCACCTCCTACCTCCTCTCGCTCTGCTCCAGAGCTCCCTTTATGCTGTGGGGCCTGTGACTCTCAAATACCTTGCCTGGATGACCCAGGCAGTAAGTGGCAAAGCAAGGGCTGCAATCAGGTTTGTCCCTTTCTTACGGTTTATTTAAGATCATTGAAAAAATAAGACTTTTAAAGAAGTTTTTCCGAGTGTCCCATCACTGGAAAAAACAGCAATGAGTGGATGCAAAGGTCATGCTTGTACCTCAACAAGATTTCAGTTTAAATTTCAACTTACATGTAATTAAGTTGTATAATCATGCTGCTGTATTAGCAAGATAGACACACTTAGTGATGCTTACAACTGAACACAAAAGAGCCATTTAATTTAAACAAGATAATTCAAACGTTTACTTTGCCTAAAGCTCATAAAATACCATTTTATTAAATCATGTTTTCATTTATGTAAGATGACTGTCATATCAAAGCTATTTTATTGTTATAGAAGTTAGAACAGCATAGTGTATTATTATTAAATTATGAACACATAATGAAAAATACTTTTTAGAATACGATACACTTGGCTATATGAATTTTTTACTCATTTCATAAATACCAATGGAGCCTCCACTAAGTTCTAGGCTCCCAGGAGGCAGCAGATTTCCTCCACTGAGCAAGTGAAGGGCGAAAGAAATAGTCGGAAGCTAGATAATGGCCCCCCAAAGATGTTGGGTCCTAATCCCTGGAACCGGTAAATGTCAATTTACACAGAGAGAGGATCTTTGTAGATGTGATTAAATTAAGGGTCTTGACATGGGAAGATTATTCTAAAAGGGAAGCAGAGGGAGATTTTGACACAGTCTCACTGAGGAGAAGGTGATGAGAAGATGGAGCAGAGATGCTGGGCTTGAGGATTGAAGTTAGGAAGCCCTTTCCGTGCCACCCAGGGAGAAGCCCATAAGGCATTGTTCTCTGTTCCCACGTAACTTAAAGGGAAACTTTCACAATGTCCGGAGCCCTTGATCTCCAGCAAATGAAGGAGGAAGATGTCCTCAAATTCCTTGCAGCAGGAACCCACTTAAGTGGCACCAACCTTGACTTCCAGATGGAACAGTCCATCTACAAAAGGAAAGTCATGGCATCTGCATCATCAATCTGGAGAGAACCTGAGAGAAGTTTCTGCTGGCAGCTCGTGGCATTGTTGCCTTTAAAACCCCGTTGATGTCAGTGTCCTGTTTCCAGGAAACCAGCCAGTGAGCTGTGCTGGAGTTTGCTGCTCCCACTCCCACTGCTGGCCGCTTCACTCCCGGCACCATCGCTAACCAGATCCAGGCAGCCTTCCAGGAGCCAAGACTTCTGGTGGTTACTGACTCTCAGGTTCATCACCAGGCTCTCACAGAGAGGGCCCCTCACAGGCCCCATGTCAACCTGCCCGCCGTCGCTCTGCTCTGTGTAACACAGACCCTCCTCTGTGCCATGTGGACACTGCCGTCCTCAGGCAACAACAAAGGGGGTCACTCAGTGGGTCTGATGTAGCGGGTGCTGGCGCAGGAAGTTCTGAATAGCACCATCTCCCGTGAACACCCGTGGCAGGTCATGCCTGATCTTTGCTTCTACAGAGACGAGATTGAAAAGGAAGAGCAGGCTGCTGTTGAAAACGCTGTGACCAAGAGGAATTTCAGGATCAATAGACTTCTCCAGCTCCCGAGTTCACCGCTGCTCAGCCTGAGGTCACAGACTGGTCTGAAGGCGCAGGTGCCCTCTGTGACTGTTCAACAGTTTCCTACTGAAGACTGAGCTGTAGCCCCACTGCTCAGGCCACTGAATGGGTAGGAACAACCTCTGAGTGGCCTTAAGCTGTTCTTTCACAAACTCTTAACAGCATGGAATGTGTGGTAATTGTTCAGCAGCAATAAGAAACTAATGCTTACATACATACACACTTAAACATGATTACATCAGTGCTGATTGAAAAAAATGGGAGATGTGATCGATGGTGACAGGAGGGGCCACTGCAGAGGGCACAGCCTCAGCAGACCTGTCTGCAAGTGAACACTTCAGCAAGGGCCTATGAGTCCAGGCAGGACCACATGGGTTTGGGGAACAAATGAAAAGCCAGAGAGATTGAAACAAGGCAGACCAGGACCGAGGGTTATGAGGTATTGTCAGAGAGACTGGCTGGAGCCACTTTGCATCGGGTTTTTCAGTCAGAGTAAGGCACATGGATTTTAGCATGGAATAAGGTGACCTGTCTTACATTATGTAGAGATCTCCATGTAAAGGATGGATTGTAAGACACAGGGAGAAAGAAAAGCAGTGAGAAGGCTATTGTAGGATTGCAGTGGCTCAGAAGAGAGATGCTGGGGCTAACACCAAGGCTCCATCTTGTTCCAGAGAACAGGTTCCTCCTCTGGGTGTCACTATTTCAGTGGTATGACCACTGTTCCCAGAGCCTTACGGCAGTAAATTGAGTGATCCTCTCCGCTTTTCTCTCTCCCAACCCCTCCCCCATCCCCTGCCATCACAAAAGATCAGGTGGCCTCTGAGCCCATGACATCACAACCCACCTCCGTATCTCTAGTGCCACTGTCCTACTTTTGCTCAGGCCCTTGTTGTGTTTTGCCTGGATGGATAGATTAGAGCACCTGGCTGTACCCTGGGTCTTTCACTTAGCCAGGTGACCCTGGAGAAGTTACTTAACTTCTCTGTTCCTTAGTTTCATTATCTGTTAAATGGTAAAAACAGTAGTCTCCCTTCATAGTAGTGTGATCATAGGTGCAATATGCTTAAAACAGTGACTGTCATCATAAATCTTACCTGACATCATCATCTTCATCACCACTATCATTGCCATCACCCTCATTATCCTAACTGGTCCCCTCTTCCTGTGCTTTTCTCCGCCAGCTTGTTCTACTCAGCATTATGGGATTAATCTTCCTAAAGTGCTGCTTTGATCAGATCACTCTCTTCAGACTCCTTCAGTAACTGCAGGATGCCTCTCGTATGAAGTGTGAACTCCACAGCCTGGCTTTCAGCCCTTGTGCTTTTCCAGTCTTCCCACCTCCCTAATTATTTCCTACACCATAGCCAACAGCGACACTCATTTCTCCTGGACACGTGCTGGATTTGCTTTGTCACCCCCAGTCCCTCGCAGTTTCCCCTGCCTCCACCTGCCTTCCCCGGAGCTGCCTCTAGGGCACATTCTCTGATGCTCACAGCTGAGCTTTCCAGGCTTTGAAAGCCTCAAAGGTTTCTCAGCACTTCCCACGGAGCCCTCACTCTTTTCTCCCCTGAATCCTCTCATTTGTCGATGTATCTATACTGGGGTGAATGACCCTTCCTTTTTCCTGCCTACTTTTAACAGAAGAAGACCTGGATGAAAAGAGTTCAGCGCGAGACAGTGCACCAGCCTGGAGCCAGGTCTTCCTCCACAACAAAGAACATCTCCCAGGGGCCTTGTAAAGGCAGCAAGGCCTGGGAGGGGTGGGGCAGTGAGGCGTCACTGTCCCTAAGAGGCAAGACCCAAAGCAGGCAAATTAGTAACATCCTCCTTTCCCCACGTAAAATTCTAGGATTGGGCTGTGTGGTCCCTGAGAAAACTTGTACTTGTCTTGCTAGTAACATCTTCATAGATGACCAGGAAGGTGGTCAGCCCACCCATAGCTTTCCTTGGGCCACAGTCAGGAGTCCTCAGCCCACCCCGACCCGCAGCTATGACGACTGAGCAGGAAACCTGATTGCATGGGTAGGCAGAGCTCCAGCTCACAGGATTTCAGAAGAAACCATTTAGAAAGGCAAGACATTTTCTTTTGCAGCTGTGGGGTCCCTGAATGAAGACCTGGAGAGGTATGTATGATGAGAGAGTATATGACTAGAGGGAAGAAATTTAAGACCAGAGCTGAGGGATATGTGAAGGAGCAACCTCCTTGTGCAGGCCCAAGCCTGAAAGGTGTAGGAGAAGGAAACATTTACATAGAATTTCAACTCTAATCTTTCCTACATACTTGGAATTACTCTTTGGAGACTGTATGTGGCAGTTGTTTGTCTTGCCTCACCTACCTCTCCCACCCAATGCACATGCACATTTTCATGGGAGAAAGGGGATTTCTACTCCAAGATCAGAAAGAATTATTGGAATGCTAATTTTGGTTCCCTTTCTCACCCTCTCTTTATTCTTCCCAAAGAGGGAAGACTTCACCTGATCAATAAATCCAGAGAGGAAGAAATTCCTGGGATCACATCTCACATAGCGATGGGTAGGGGTGTTTGGCCTTAAAAGTGGGGAACAGGCTCAGGCCTCTCTTGCTCTTATAGCCCATCGGTGCTCAGACCAATGGTTCCTGTGTGTTCCCAGGCTCTATGGGGAAGGGTTGGGGGACAGGGGTCACAAATCAGACAGGCCTGCTCTTGGGAAGCCCAGCCAGGTGTCTACCCTCATAGTTCCTTCTCCTCCATCTGTGACTCAATGGGGAGGTCAAGCTGGACTCCCCTGGGGCCTCATGACTTCAATTCTGGGGAGGGAGCAAGAAGGCATATACAGTAGTCCCCCCTTATTCGTGGGGGATACAATCCAAGACCCCCATGGATGCCTGAAACCATGGATAGTATTGCACTTTCACCTTTTCACTTAAAAGAAGCACTTGACCGCTTCTCGTTGGCACATCTGAATTGTCAGCATCACTACTCTTGTGTCTTGCACTTTGGAGCCATTTTAAAGTAAAATTAGGGTTACTTAAACACAGCACTGCAATACTAAGTGACTGACAGGTGGGGAGTTTATACAATATGGATGTGCTGGACAAAGGGATGACTCACGTCCCAGCCAGGACAGCAGGATGGAGTTTATCACGCTACTCAGAATGGTGCACAATTTAAAATTTATGAATTGCTTATTTCTGGAATTTACCATTTCATATTTTGAACCAAGGTTGATGGAGTAGCTGAAACCCTGGAAAACAAAACCATGGATAAGGGGGGGACTACTGTATTTCCTGCATAAGTGAATGCAATGTGGGTCCTCCCAGGCCTTACCTATGCTGGGTCTAGTTTATGCATGAACACACATACAAGTAGTTGTCCATCTCAATTGAGCATCTGTTATGTTGCTATTCAGAAAGGAATCCATGAAGGAGTAAAGACCCACTGAGATTAATGTCCCAAATCTCTTCCAAGTCACTGGGTCCCTCCTGTTGTGCCTCTTAGGTACACAGCAGTCACCCAGATGCCAGCTCTTTCCCAAGGATTGAGAACCAGGTAAGTTAAATAGATGACCTGAGATTCCACCTTGGAGCATTAACTTCAGTCAATTATTGAAGTTACTGCCAGTTTTGAAATAGTGTTTGCTTTAAATCTCCAATAATGTAAATCTCACAGGCAAGAAGAGTCCCTCAGCAGCCATTCCAGCTCCAGTGAGAAACTGAAAGCTGCTGAGAGTTGAACGGTGGTAAAGATCAGGGTCTGTGAGTTGACTAACACAACAATCATCTTTAACATCCAGAGAGGAGATGAAGAAATTCATTTTGTTTCATTCATGTTGTAGAGAGAGGCCACTGATTTGGGTTTCAAATTATAGCAAAATAGTTCAATTATGCAAATCATAAATGAGATTGATTATATGATGTTAGGACTGAAATACATGCACCAATCTAAGCAGGCATTTCTCCCTTGCTAATTCTTATATTTGTTTGTATTTAATATACCATTAAGATCTAATCTCCTAAAATCTGTTCATTCAACTAATATAGACTCCCATGTACTGTGGTCCATGTTGGCTCAAGGGAACCTAAGGAGTTTCCAGTCCACTTAGTGAGATCAGATATGCTCACAAATAAACGCAATTACAATCCTGCTGTAAGGGCCATAAAAGGGTGTATTCCTTTGCTACAGCTTCAGAAACAAAGTACCAGAAATTGGGTGACTTAAAACAACAGAAATTTATTTTCTTACAATTCTGGAAGCTAGAAATCCAAAGTCAAGGTGGCCATGCTCTCTGAAGACTCTATGGGAGGATCCTTCCTCTTCTCCTCCAAGTTTCTCTTTGTTGTCAGCAATCCTTGGCACTCCTTAGCTTGTACGTGCATCACTGCAACCTCTGCCTTTATCGTCACATGGTTATCCCCTGTGTGTTTTTGTGTACATGCAGCCTTATTGTTATAAGTTTTACCGGAAAGGGAACCTCTGGGCCAGCTGGTAGTGTGTGAGTTCTTGACTTCGTGCAGGAAAAATTTCACATGAGTCCAGATGACTATGAGGGAACATTTATTAAAGCTGGTGACAGTAAAACAAGAAAGGGCTCAGCATAGAACAAGCAACAGGAGAGCCCAGGCTGGGCTGCCCTAGCTCTCTGGGAAGTCAGAGAAAAGGTGGCCTTAGGGTTGGGTTCAAGGGACTAGCCTGTGACGAGCTGCTGCTTCCCATTGCCCCCCAGGTTGCAAATCTTGTGGGGTCCCTTAGGATTTAAGAGATGCATGTCTGTGGGGGGAAGTAGGGAAAGAAGAGGGGAAAGGGAATGGGGGTGCTTCCCAGAGGGAGAGCATGTACTGAGCCCTTTGTCTTGAGGCTTTATCTCTTTCTCTAAGGTGGGAATCTTAGGGGGGGTCTCAGGAGAGGATTTTAGCAGAATATTCATCAGTGTCAGGGCAGGGGGTTGTTAGTCATTGCAGCTGGTCCTGGTGTCACCCACCTGATTTTACTGCTTTTCTGGAACTGGAGCTGAAATACAATTGAGATATTATCTCTATGGAGGTGACCTTCTGTATCTGCTGTAAATTGCTCTGCCAGTTTGTTCAGCTATCTGCCTCAGTTTCCCTATTCCACTTGTCCTAGATTACTGGCCTATCTCATAAGGACACTAGTGTTATTGGATTAGGAGCCCACCCCATTCCAGTATGACCTTATATAAACTGATTGCATCTGCAATGACTATTTCCAAATAAGACCCTATCTGAGGTGTGGGAGTTAGACCTTCAACATATCTTTTGGGAGATGTGGGGTGGGGTAATTCAACCCATTACAGAGATATCTTTAAAACTTGGTGCCCTTGTGAATGAGAGCAAAACATTAAGGTTTAACTTTTACTCTGTGTGTAAACTCAAGGCATGAATACAATCTGACTCATCTGGCCAAGGGGTTAACACTTGACACTGGTCCCAGTCATGCATTTGTCCTTTGTTGGGGCAGCCCTACCAGGAACACTTGGAGCCCCTGAGGTCTAACAACTGGGGAGCATGAACCCCTCTTCTCTCTCTTCTTCTCCATGGCATCATATTCTGAATCTTAGATTGTACTTTTTAGAATTGGTTTTATTATCCAATTCTAACCAGGGGACCTTGAAAATTTTCCATTTCAGTAGCTGCCAATTGTCTATGTATTTTGAGCCAAAGCCTTCTTGTGAGCAGAGTTCTTTGACAACTGAGGTAGGACAGAGAGGTTTCCTATCTGAACTAAAGGGCCATCTGGTCACCACTCCGGGAACTACCTCAGGCTTACATACTCGTTCTCTAGGGGAAGCTCACTTTTAGGCTCGGAACCCTACGGCTTTCCTTGAGGGAGAACCAACCATTCATGAGATCAGAAAAGAAAAAAGCACTTTGCAAACTGTGAATAACTAACAATGGGTTATTTTGATGACCTTCACTCCCATGGCATCTAGAACAGTACATGCTCCAGTTGAAATTACTCTCAGGGAACTAGCAGACGGCTAAGTTAGGCCCAGGCCACGCAGATTCCAACAGTGCAGGTGATGGGAAAGATCTTTAATCCTTGTGGCCTCCTCTTTGCCCCCACGCCACCCCCCCAACCCAACCTAAACTGAAAGCAGCAGATTAGGTGGGGAGGGGACAGAGGTGTCTACAAGGTGGGGAGTATCTGGCCTGAGCTGGAGAGGGGATAAGCTTTAACAAGATGAGAGATAACAGTTTTGATTATCAGATTGTTTTGGAGTTTTTAATGTCTGATAATAGGAAGGTACATTATCACCTGGAGGTAACCAGAAAACCTATGCACTCTGCCTTAGCTATTGTTCAAGGCAGGGAAGAGTGGGACTGAAACATGATGCTGAAAATTAAGTGACTTTTCTGTCCAGCAGAAATATGTATGGTAACAAGAGGATTGTGATGGAACTAAAAGAAGTTCTTTTAAGCCTTATCTTTTTTTTTTTTTTTTAAACATATCTTTATTGATTTCAGAGAGAGGAAAGGAGAGGGACAGAGAGAGATAGAAACATCAATGATGAGAGAGTCATTGATGGAGCCCACAACCCGGGCATGTGCCCTGACCGGGAATCGAACCCTGATCACCTGGATCCTAGGTTGATGCTCAACGGCTGAGCCACACCCGGCTGCGCTAAAAAAAAGTTCTTTATTGAAGGGGTCGAGTATAGCTTAAAATAACATTACCGTGAACAAGAAATAGAAGTTCTGAGTGGATTTCATTTGACCACTGAGTTCTATCACGGTAGGAAAGACTCACTGACTTGAGCCTGTGAGGTGGTGGTAAAGGGGCTTTCCATGGAGAGGCTCCCTCCCCATCTGCCTTCTTCTCTCTTGCTCCTTGCTCTCCAGCTTGTCCCCAGAGTTTCCTCCTTTGAGTTTCCCAACCCTCCCCACTCCCCCATTCTATCTCAGAAAACTCCATCCCTTCCCAAGGGAGTTTCAACCCCTTGGTTTCTAGTGTTGCAAACTTGAGTAGCCAGGGCTCTGGTAGATCCTAAAAGAGATGCTCAGTTCAGTCCTGTTGACACCAGAAAGCAAGGTTGGGTTTCTCTTCCTGAGTGTGAGGGGGGAGAGGGATCTTGGACCTGCAGCTAGAGCATCGCCTGGCCGTTGCTGGGAAGGAAGATTCTTGGGTCTCACCTAAGCCTGCTGAACCCAAATCTGCATTTTCATGAGCTCCTGTGTGGGATTCATATGCACATTAGCATTTGAAAAACAAAAGTAAAAAAAAGTGTTGAAATCTGCTTTAGCACATACCTTGGATAATGTCAGACACCACTTCCTAAATCCCGCTTGCTGAGTATGAGCCTGTGCTTTCAAAATTGTTTTGCTCCTCTGGGTCATTCTCTGAGTCACAACTTCTTCCTCTCCTTTTTATTTTTTAAATTTCTAGGGTTTCTGCAATCATGTGCCCTTTTTTTATCTTTGGCAAAGTTCATGGCTGCAGCAGATGTGTAACCAAGTCCCTGAAAGGGCTCACAGCCCACATTACCTCAGAACAGCCTGCAAAATCCATTCTCTAGCCAGGTACTCAAACACCACTCAGCTGCCTTCTAAGCTCAGGCCTTCAGAAGTGGCAGGTTGTGAGAAAGAAAGTTTGGGCACAGTGGGTGCCCCCAAGGCAGTAGAAACTTAAAATCTTTTTTTTTAATTATTATTATTATTTTAGACCTTTATTAACAGGTGCTTGAAGTTTGTTAACTTTTTTGAAAAAAAAAAACAACAAAAAACAAGTTGTAAACTTTTATTACAAATTAAAAATGAGATTCTTAAAAAATCTCAACCTGACCAGATATGAAACAATTTAAAAACCTTTAAAAGTGTATTGAGCAGGCTTTAAAAAACAAAAACGCCCTGGCCGTGTGGCTCAGTAGTCCTGGGCACTGAAAGGTTGCAAGCAAGTTTGATTCCCTGTCAGGGCACATGCCCAGGTTTCGGGGTGTGGGAGGCAGTCAATTGATGTTTCTCTCTCTCTCCTCCTTCCTCTCTCTTAAAAAAAAAAAATCAATAAAAACATATTTTAATAAAAGCAACCTAGGAACAAGTTTCCTAAGTTAAAAACAAACAAACGTAACACATTTGTCATTACCAAAAAGAGATGTCTAAAACGAGTAAAACAGTAAAAGCCCCGCGCTGCGGAGATGATGCAGGTAGCTCTAGTTATCCCGTCAACAGGCCAGAAGCGAGGCTTAGGGTCCTGGGCGCCAGCCTCCCGTCCTGTCTCAAGGCTGGGATTTCATCTTCGTTTGTGCTCATCGGACGATGCCGGGGAGCCAGCACCTACTCGGCCTCCGGCGCAAATGAATTCCCAGGCGCGGCCGGGCGCTTGCGTCCCTCTGCCATCCTGTGGCTCAGGGTCTCCGGCGTCCGCGTGCGTCCCTGCAGCTGCCGCGGGACCGCGTCGCGGTGGCTGCTGACCTTGGGCCTCTCCTCTCCTCGCTCTCCCTTCTCGTCTTCATCGCCGTCTTGGGCGAGGGGGGCCCCGCGGAATCGGGGTGTCCGCCCCGATGCCCTCTCGGGCCGTCCCCCTGCCCCTGGCTGGCAGCACCCGCCAGCCCTCCCCCCTGCGCGGAGGCTGGGTCGCGGTGGCGGACGCCGCAGGTCCCCGCGTGCAGCTGGGGTGGGACCCGTGGCCTGGCAGGGCCGGGGTCGCGGGCCGGGCTCCCCGGGCCCTCGGGCACCGCTCGTTCTCCCCCTCTCGCTCCTCTGGCGTTTCTGCTGGAAACTGCGCGGAGACCCGGGCGAGGGGGGCGAGGGGGGCGAGGGGGGCGAGGGGGGCGAGGGGGGCGAGGGGGGCGAGGGGGGCGAGGGGGGCGAGGGGGGCGGGGAGGGCGGGGAGCGCCTGTGCTTGTTCCCGGCTGCTGCGCACTCCCGCCTGGCGCAGGACCTCCAGCGGGGCCGACGCGGGGGCGCCCCCGCACCCCCTCCTTCTGCGACCCCGGACCCTCTCCTCCGCGCCGTGAAGCTGCGCCCCGGGCTCGTTTTCTTTATGGCAGTCGGGGGTACAAATACCCCTTCCTTGGTTTCGTCCCTGTGGATAAGCCGTATCCGTCACTCACCCTGGATCGTTCACCTTCCTTGCGATGACCCTCTTGGCCCCTCCGGCAGATGCCCCCTGCCAGCTTTCCCGGCCGCGCGCCCGGGGCTGCTGCGCGCGGGGCTGGGGCTCGAACTCGCGGCTCCGGGCGGTGCTGTGGCCGCGGCCGGGGCAGCAGGGGTGGCTCCTGGGGTGCGGGGGAACCAGGCCCGCAGCCGCGCTGGGGCTGCTCAGGGCGCCTGGGGCCGCTCAGAACGTAAAACCTTGATGGAAAGTTTCTTTAACATGCCTCAGAGCATGCATTTCACAGACCCTCACTAGATTAAAAAAACAAAACCTCTGGAAGGAAGTGTAACAGTTTCCCAGATTCAAAATGTGTACAAAATATAAATCTCTGACTTTAACTTTTGGAGCGGTTTTTGTCACAGTAACTGTCTATAAAACTCTCATGGTAGGAATTGAGAACTGTTCTCCATTTCCTCCCAGCATATTTTAACACTTTATTTTAAAATGCTGAACTTTGTTGGGCTCTCCTCCCCAGCGACATGTAGCATTAAATCAATAGCACCCGCAGTCTAAACTCCAAACCCCTGTATGGGATGTGGAACAAGGTATATCCGAAACCTGCTCCAAGATCGTTCATACGCAGAAATCCTTGAATAATCCACATTCCCGTTCTCAAGATTGTCTCTAACAAAACATAGGCCCAGACGTAACAAGCTCCTTTTTCTAATCCAGATTGCAATTCAAGTCCAAGAAGCGTATTTGTTTGCATGAAATATTCTCTTGAAGGAGCTCCTCCCAGGTGAGGAATTTTAAATGTGCTTCTCGGGGGGAGGGGGGGGGCAGACAAATGTCTTTGACCGGTCAAGGGTTACATTTCTCACAGCCAGGATATTCCAAATGGTTTCTTACTCCACAAGATCAATAAACAGCCAGGCCCGTATGCATAGAGCTGTGTTTACCTCACTAGTGCGACCACAGACCAGTTCTTGAGGTCCTCCCACTGTAGAGCCTTAAAAAATACTGACATCCCTGAAATATGGACAGCAGCAAAAACAAGAAAAGGATAAGATGAGGGAGACAAAGTCACCTGCGGCAATTGTTGAGGGCAGTTCAGGCTTCCTTCTCGTGCAGGAGAAACACAGACCAAAATTAACTCTGTCAGCAAGAACAAGCCCAGATTTCCGTCACAGTCATCTTCAGCCCAGACAGGACCTAGAATAAAAACAGCCGGTGTGAGACGAATTAAGGTGACAGGGCAATCACTGTCAGTCATAAAACCCTTCGAAGGACCTTAAACCTGCAGAAGAACACAAAGATTGAAAACGTTTAACCGCTGTAATCTCCATTTATAGACTTCCTTAGCGCCTGAGTTCTGGGTGGCTGGGCCCCCAGTCCACGCGGCCTCTCAGCCAGTGTCTGTCCCTGAGCCTTGACTATCAGCCCTACAGCCCATTCATCCCTGAGGGCCAGAGCACACGTGGGCTCACACATTTCTCTTTATGCCAGCATTTCCTTCTGGAAACAGAATCAGGGGGAAATATGCCTATCTACTTCCTGGAAGTTTTGTGGAAATGTGCTCTTTTTAAAAATAGGGCGGCATTTTCTAAGAAGCTTTTGTGGCAAGGTAGGATCAGAGCTAATCTGTCATCCCCTTTCATTGGCATCTTCTAGCTCCTTCCCTTGGTATTCTATCCCTATATCACTGTGACTAAAAATGCATTGGCCCTAAGATCTGAAGTCCAGGAAGTTAGGCCTCCTATAGGGTTTGCTTCCCCCAAACCCTTCCATCAAATCGCAGAGAACAGCAGTTGAGATGAGCTTGGGCTTCTGCAAATATAGCCATTTTGGCAACCATGCTCGTCCAATCATTCAACCACGAAAGAACCTTCTATCAGTATTGTTATTGTCCAGACGAGTGCTCAGTGAAAACAGGCAAATATAAAACTCAGTGGAATGAAATAGTTAAGAATGCAGAAGCCCAGCAGTGACAATAAAACATACCCATATGACAGCATTCTTGGATCTCCATAACCAAATGTGAAAAGTGAATTAGAAATAGTATCCAATAGTAGTTATTTATTGAGAGTCTACAGTGTGCCAAGCAGAATTCTAGGTTCTGTAGGTAGAGAGGGACACACTTCTTTAAAAAAAGACTTTAGCACTGACCTTGAGGACCTCAGGGATAAATAGGGATGCAGAAAGGTGAATGCTTTTTACAGCACAGTGAAGGAAGCTCTACAGCACAGGTAAGAAGGAAATCATCTGAGAGCAGAGAGAGGTATCTGATCTTTTTGAGAGCAACCAGAACCAGTTTGTCAGAGGATGTTTATCAATTAGGAATTTTAAAGGACAGGCTAGACAGACAAACCAGTCACCCATGCAACAAACCAGCTTCTTGAGCAGACAGTAGTGTCACATGTCAAGCTGACCTGGGTTTGAACAAAGATGGTAGGCTGCATGTCCCTGAAAAATAGCCTTGGTCAGTCTCAATATTTGAATCTGCAAAATGGTACTGTAATATCTATCTCATAAAATTCTTAAAAGGATAAAACCCCATAACACATACAAAATGCTCACTGCAGTGCTCAGCACAGTCTAGGTTTTCAATGCAACTTCTATTAGTTTTTCTCTTTTGTGCTTTGGTTCTTAAACTGAATGATGAACCACATTTAAGAGAGAGAGTCCCAAAGGAGAGAAGACTATTGTGAGTTTTTACCCCCTTGACTTTGCATTTAAAAAGAAGAAGAAGAAAAAAAAGAATATAATGCAGCTCCCCAAGGCACTGCATTAGTGAGAGAACTTGCTGGTTCTCTTTCTGAGCCTGTCAGACTTTGAGGGATATTTGAAGAGTCATCCCAGGGCAGTGTGCCTGCTTGGTTTACGGACAGCCCGCTTGCGTAATCAATACTGGCTCAGGGAGGGAAGCACATCAGGACCGCCTATTGATTCTCAGCGTTGCAATGCCTCTGCTGGCTAAAGTCAGGGTTCTACTCTGTGGTCCTGAGAGGCAGATTTGGGGAGCTGAGGTTGACCCTTGAGGAGGCAGCTGGGGGCCTGGCTGTTCTCACAAGTAACTCATAGACTGGGGCCATCAGCAAGCTGGGCTGGCACCCAAGTATGACCAAGAAATGAGTTCCCTGGAGGCAGAGCTGTCCAGGCCAGTTAGTGTAGCAGGAGGGGGTTCTGCCCTGTAGTCCATAGCATCAGAAGCAGCATTTATTAAGCACCACACACTAGGGTTGCCAGACTTAGCAAATAAAATACCCAATGTTCAGTTAAATGTGAACTTAATATAAACAATGGATTTTTTTTTTAGTATATGTTCCAAATATTGCATGGGCCACACTTATATGAAAAAAAAAATTGTTTATTATTTACCTGAAATTCAAATTTACCTGGGTGTTCCTTATTTATGTTTTAAATATTTCGTGTCACATACTTATACTGAAAAAGTATCCTTTTTAAAATCTGAACTTCACACTTAACTGGGTCTCCTGTGGTTTACATCCTGCAAGGTTCCCACATACATACGCATATGTGTAAGGGAAACAGGCACGGTTCTGTCTACTACAGCCCTCCAACCAAAGTAGAGAATCGCCTTCAGAAAAAGTAAGAACTTCTCAGCCTGGTGTGCCAGGACTTCCACAATCTGTCCCACTCTTTGCCAGCCCTTTCTCTGCTCTTTCCCAACCCAATGATCCCATCATAGCCTCGGAAATCCTCTTCTTGACCCCTGAACATGTCCAAATATCCTACTGTCCCTCACACAGGGACACAGACTTGCAGTGCTCTCACTCCTTCTGTTCACGACCCATATCTCACCTAAGCATCGAGACCCACCCGCCTCTCACCCCTGCTCTCTGTATTCTATATTACCCTTGCCCAAGGCTTCCCAGTGGTGCTGAGGTGACCCCTTCCTGCTCGGAGCTCAGGAAAGGTCTGCTTTCTCCCTGACTCACTTGGCCTTGGGCTGCCTTGCTCGGTAATTTTCATATGCTTCTTTGGCAAGCGTGAAGGGATGACCATAACTTATAGGGAAAGAAATGACTCATTTTTTTATTTCTCTGCATCTGTCCTGAGCCCCCACCTGCCTGGCTGGTGGTTAAAATAATCCCAGTCATTGTGTAGGCTCCCACCATGTGGCCATAAGTGACTCCTGGGCTTGTAGCATGTGTGCATTGAGGAACAGGGTGGGGCAAAAGGTGGGGCGGGGAGCAGATATTATTAACTCTACTCTGTCTTTAAGTCTGAAATACACCCTGGTACATGCATATGCCATCTCCCAAATTACATAGTAGGCCTGGCAATGCCTACTCCTTCCATGGGAGTGCAAACAAATGTATCAACACTACTCAGCCTTTAAGATCTAGCTCCAAAGTCGTGTCTTTGATGAAGCCTTTCTGATTCCAGCAGAAAGGAGCCACAGCCCTCACAAGAGCCTGCAGACCTTTGCTGACACTCCTTCCTCCCACTTCTTGGCTGCATCACCCATTGCTTCCCCCAGCTCACTCTGTGGCAGCCACACAGGCCTCCTTGCTGTTTCTGGAACATGCCATGCACACTCCCCCTGCATGGTGTACCTTTGCTGTTCCCTCTGCCTGGAGTCCCCCCTCTCACAGCCCACTCTCTCCCCACTCAGGTCCTTGCTGAATGCAGCAAGTGACACTAGTTGCTTTCAACGAGGACTGCCCTGACTGTCATATTTATAGTTATAGCTTTGTTCTCAGCTACTTCTGTCCCTGTTCTGGCTTTATTTTTCTCTTTAGTACTTATCTGGTAACATACCTGTTTTTTGCTAGCTTTTCTTATTTATTGTCCATGACCCCCCACCCCAGAATCCACAAGAGTGGAGATTTTTCCATCTGTTTTGTTTCACTGCTCTTAGCCCTAGTGCCCAAGACATGATAATCAATAAATATTTGTTGAGTGAATAAGTAAATGCGTGGTTTTTTCTTGTATATTTTTACAAAACACTATACAAAAATCTGTAACTCCACCTAATTTATTTCCTGATGCCCACAGATCTCCCTCGCACCCCCCACCCCCGGAGACGGTGTTCTAGCGAATGAAGAAGCCAGGGAATCGAGGCAAAATAAGTGTGTCTCAATCCTCAGTTCATAACAGGTGCTCAGAAAATACATGCAACTGAATGAAAGAGGAAAATTTTAAAAACACAAGCACAGACACCTCAGAGAGGATCAAGCAAGTAGTCCTGGAGCAAACCAGTGCTGACCTCTGCAGAGCATGAAGGCGCTGTAGGGAGTAGCTATTTCTTCAGTAGAGGTGGGGGACCACCTGGCCCCCCTTGTGCCCTTGGCCCAGCGGTGCGCACACAAGCTCCAGCCAGAGCGGTTGGGTACAGCCTCTAGCGGTGGAGCAGAGTGAAGTTAACTGGCCCCTGTGGGGATTGAACCCAGACGTCAGCCTCATTAGCACCAGCTGCAACTAAGCAGTCACACACAGGCTCCACAAACCAGAGGGAGATCACAGGCTAGCTGGGCCAGGCGCATGAATAAACCAACACACCCCTAAATAATAAAATGTTTACATGGAGCACAGGGTTTAGCAAGACTTCGTGAAGAGGGCACTGAATGGGAAAGGGAGAGCATCAGCTTTCTTCCTCTAGGCCGGGAAAGTCAGTGCCACGTCTGTGTGTTTCTAAGATAGGCAGTAGGTATCCTCAATCTGAAAACACCAGCAATTTGGGACTCTGGGTTTGCTGCTGTTGCTATTACTCTTGTAAATTTTTTTGAAAAATTTTATTTTTCAATTACAGTTTACATTCAATATTATTGTGTATTAGTTTCAGGTGTACATCGTAGTGGTTAGACAATCATATACTTTATAAGTGTTTCTCCAGATATTTCCATTACCTACCAGGTACCATACATAATTATTACAGTATTATTGACTACATTCCCTATTCTGTACTTTAAATCCCTGTATCTGTTTGGTAAATACCAATCTGTACTTTTTAATCTTTTCACTTTTTACACCCAGTCACCTACCGCCCCCCCCCCCAATCTGGTAACCATCAGTCCACTCTCTGTGTCTATGAGTCTGTTTCAATTTTGTTTGTCCACTTATTTTTTTCTTTAGATTCCAGAGATAAGTGAAATTATATGGTATTTGTCTTTCTCTGAATGACTTATTTCATTTAGCACAATACCCTCTAAGTCTATTTATGCTATCACAAATGCTAAGATTTCATTCTTTTTTATGGTTGAGTAATATTCTATTGTGTAAATGTATCACAACTTTCTTCTCTGCTTGTCTATTGATGGGCACTTGGGTTGCTTCCATGTCTTAGCTATTGTAAATAACGCTGCAATGAACTATTTTTCTTTTGACTATTAAATTTCTTTTCTATTTTAAGAGAAACTAATTGCAAACACCTTGGCTACAATGAGGCTTAATTTTCCCCAAGTTTACCCTTTGTTGATAAATAAGAAAGGCCCATACACTAATTCTTAAAAATGATGAACCAACCCTTCCTCAAAACTTAGTCTTCTGGAAACTTGCAGCTTCCAGAGGTGACTGCAATGGAAAGAGACTCATCTAACAAATGAAGGGGAGTCTTTGGACTCATTCAGAGAAAAGGACCATGCTTTTCACCACCCAGTCCTTTCCCTAAAAAGCTATTTAGAGAACATCGCCACAGCCCTGAGTGTGGCTGCTCTAGGTAGTTTCCTCAGTACCAATCCCCTATGCAGAGCCTGAGGCAAGGATGACAGTGCAGCTACTTTTTATTTGGGAAGTAAAACCCTGGAGGAGGGTGAGGGAGGGAAGTGGGAGAGAGATGGGGAAGACAAGAAGCAATGAGATAAAATGGTGTTGTTCTGTACACTGCTTCTCGGTGAGGTGCCAAAGACACAGGCTGCTCTGCAAGTGTGTCCCCTCAGCCCAATAGATTTCTGCAGGAGGTTTTCAAGGAGAAACTGCACATCAGGGTGAGGACAGAATGAATTCTCAGGTAACTTGGTCCAGGTTCACTCCCAGGCAAACAATACCCTGCCCTTCTGGGTTTCATCTGGTCCCTCAGGAGTCAGTCAGGAAACAAGGCCTCATGCCTGTGACTGTGGCATTCGTTGTATCCAAATTTTGGAGTGGAGAGCAACTTGGAACGAAGCTGTGAGGCTCAGGGCCTCCACTTAGAGTCCAGGCAGTTCCAGACATTGGCAAAGGCAACAAAGCTGTTGGGGGGGGGGGGGGGGCGGCAGCATTCCCAGAAATAAAGTGGTCATGAAGGGAATAGTAGGAGGCCTCCCATGTTTGTGTCTAATACAATAAGAATCTCAAAGAGTTCTTCTTATTTCCAAATTTAGTATAAAGTTGCTTCACAGAACATCTTTCAAAATCCATTTGTCATGCTTTTGGGCTAGTTTGTTTGCTTAAAATCCAAATCAGGTCACAATTTCACCTGGAACAACACTGCTAGACTGCTTTCCTCCCCTCTTCGGCCCCACATAGTTTCGCTCTTCAAACATCATGTTCCCAGATTTCTCTTGCTTTAGCCCCAGTGGCAGCTTTATTGTTTCCCGCCTGGCCCCTTTCCTCGGCAGAGGGCTGGAGTTCTCTGAGGTTATACCTGAGGCCTCAGGTTTCAAGATTGTCACTTTGAATGATACACTGGCCTTAAGAAAGATTGCTCATCCTCTCGAGGCAGCAACTGCAATTAAATTGGGAAGATCCAAAGGGAAATGGACCTTAGGTGAGATCAGAGACGGAGAGAACAGGACTCAGTGGTGGCCCAGCCAGGTTTACAGTTTGTCTTTCCTTGTCTTAGTCTCCACATCCCTCAGGGCTTGTGCCCCACACTTTTCACTTGCAGAGACTGGCATGCGAAGTCAGGTCCAGAGCATTTGCTCAGCATCACTGCCAGGGGCTGGGGAGACACTTCAGTGACATGTCAAGACAATGATGTCTACAGCTTCCAAAGACATTAGATATAAGGCAGAGGAGGTGGTTTCGGATCCACTTAGCAATTTATTTCAAAAAGATGATAGGACATGCATGCTTTTCCAGATAGAATATGCATTTCCCCACTATTTTCTACAACTCATTCACTACTTTAGACTCAATAACAGGCAAGGGGGGTGTGTGTGTGCGTGTGTGCGCGCGCCTGTGCATGTACATGTGCATTTATTAGGGATTTGAGGTCAGAGAATAAGCTAGGAATAAAATCTGAAAAAACTCTTCACCCTAGCCCCATGACAGCACAAAGCAAATCAATGCAGTGGGCTATTTCAGAGGCAGCATACAAATAGAAATCTCTCTGCCATCGCCCTGTGCTCATAAGAGACAGGGACCCTTCCTGCCCTTTAACTGTTCTGTCTACTAGAGCCATAGTAACGCTTTTTTTTTTTTTTTTTTTTTTAGGAGAAATTCAAAATTAATTTGGTTTCCCTGCATCTTGACCTATTTTTAGCTAAGTACTAACTCTTTATTCAAAAATAAAAATAAAGAATCCTACAAGATGGGTGCAACTGCCTTTTATACTTACGGATGAAAAACTGGTTATGAAGGAGGCTAATGTTGTTATTCTAGGGAGATAACCCTGGTTGCTATGGAAAAGAATCTTCTGTCAATCACCCCAATGAAGTTGGCTCCTCTTGCAAGAACAGCCTCTATTAAGGCTGCAGTTTGAATATGTTTGCCACTGAGCTTTGACTCAAATGTTTAACTTAGTGGACAGGTCTGTGTTTTATTAATTGGAATATTGGAGACTTTAAATATGGTGCCCATTAAATACAGCTGACTGAAATCCCATGCTCTCAGAAAGGGGAAATTTAACCACCAGGCTAGGTACTCTTTAATTTCTAAAAAACTATGGAAGGATTTAGGCAAGAATAGAGCTAACCATGACCAACAAAGGAAAAGGTCCAAAGACTACAATACAATATGTGATGCAATTGGTTTGTAAATGGAAGTTCTTTTTGATGGATTAATTGATTGATTTTTTTAAAAAAAATTCAATGGTTTTGATCTGTGGCATTCACAACTTAATGACTTGCCATTCTTGTTAAAATTTATTCAGGCAATAATCCACAAGAAATTGGTTGCTTTCAGCAGTTTATGACTTGTTATTTAACATTTAACAGAATGGCTATTTATTTTGGAAACAACCAATTGTGAGAGGTTTATTGCTATTGTAAACCATAATCAACTGCTTGTATCATTACTAGTTTTGCAAGAGATAAAATGGACAGCTGCAAGGGGAAATTGTTGAGTAGCTTTAAACATTTGCATTTGTGATTGTACAGAGGAGTGACTTTACCTTGCAGTTCGCCTCCAGTTACAGAGACTATGCACTTGCCTTCAGTATGAAATACTAGGTGTTATATTTAAAATAGTATCCAAATAAGATAATGCTCCAGAAGATCTGCAAATTTTTTCTCAATTACTGACATGGAAAAAGAAGATACAATTTGGATGAGCTGTTCAATGCTGTCTGTTACATTTTGTTTATCTCAGTATCATACCAGGAATTAAATTTCACTGCTTTCAGAGAAACCCAAGTGTTTGAGTAATTTATTCTACCAAACCCTCAGAAAACTCATTCTGTCACCAGGGTCTCTGCTTTAGCACTTGCAGCCCCACTGTAAGATTCACTGCAGTGGTCTAACACTAGGACAGTGATTAGATCTCTGAGTGGCCATTCAGCCTGGAGCCCCAGTAGGCATGTGCGGCCATGGACCATGATTTATAGAGGACACCTCATGCATCAAAGCCACAGATTCTCTTGGGTAAGTTTTGTCTGAATTGTTTGGAATTTCTGATGGGAATCAGAGTCTTAGTGTTGATAGGGGCATGGAGTGAAGGACAAGGGATCACAGTTCCCAGAAAATGAGTATTCTGGGTCCTGGAGCAATGAAACTAACTCTGTGACAGTGTGCAAATCATCACATTCCTCTGAACCTCAGTTCTTACTTTAAAAAATAGAGATGATAATAATACCACCTTTCCTGCTATAAAAAGGTTATCCATAGAAACAAAAAGAGTGATATAATGTATCTAAAAATAGATTATGAAAGTGTTAAGATAAAGTACCATGTTTTAATTATAAACATTTTATTGTTAGTTATTATGCATGTCTATGAGTATGCATAATACTCATAGAAACGCAGAAAGGGCTGGCCACTGCATCCACATGGAATGGTTGAGAATCAGAAGGGATATCTTGGTGGCAAAAGTCCCCCCTGAGGACTGTGAGGTCTCAACCCCATGCCAGAATTCCCAATCCAAAGTGCCAGAGCCTGGAAGAGGAGCCCACATAGCATCTGGAAGTGAAAATCAGCAGGGACTCTGTCCACCTGAAAGAGGAAAGAGTCTGCTAGAACCTGCCCTACCGATTTCATACCTTGTGGAAGGGTCTGTGGGTTGTAGCCAGCCTGAGCCCACTGTACAGTCTTCAAAAGATACTGGAGGAAGACCAGGAAACCTCAGGGGGTGGAAAATTGGCCAAAGGTGAAGGTGGACCTCAGGTTGTCATGGACTTTTATTGATCTGCCACCAGCTCAGAGCTGGAAGAAGTCAACACTTGTAAATAGCTTGGCCCCTCCCATGCAGAACCAAGCCCATTAGAGCCAGCCACAAATAGTGAATAGTATGGTAGCTCTTGACAGGTAGCCCAAGGCCAGCTATGCGTAGTGACTGACCTTGACCTGCATCAGAACTCTGCCCAAGTAGACCCAGAACCAATGCAACCAGTGGTGAGCCTCAGATCACACCAGGGCCCCACTCAAATAGCCACACAAGCAACATAACCAAAGAGGGATTCCTGCAGCACCAGACCCTGCCAGGAACAACTCCACCTCAGGAAGAAGCCTTTGCACAACAACTCAAACACTGTGATTGAGGTCAATCTTCATAGTTAGACAACCTGAGAATTAACTCCATTCATGAATGTGCCAACAGCATTTAATACTCAACTACAGAGAATCCAAGATGGTGACAGGGTGGCTGGAAACTACACTCACCTCCTCCAAGGATCAAAGTGGACTTACAACTAAATTATACAACAATCATCCTGAATAACCAACTGAAGACTTGTTGAAGAGAAGCCTTGCAACCAAGGATTTACAGAAGAAGCCACATCAAGACTGGTAAGAAGGGCTGAGATTCAAAAAGTGCTTGCCCCTGCTCCCATGGGCAGCAGCGGAAGCTCTGGAGGGATATCTCAGTTGTGGGTGGTTCCCCCTGAGAAAGTGTGTGGTCTCAACCCCATGCCAGGCTCCCAACCCCAGAGCACCAGAGCCAGGAAGAGGCACCCACATAACATCTAGCTTTGCAGGGCTTCTGTCTGTCAGGGAGAGATGGCAGTCTTCTAGATACTCAGGCACACTCTAAAAGGGCTAACACATAAAATTTTGTTTACAGCCACTCACCCCGGCTTTTGGAAAAGTGAGGGCAGAGTGGACTAGAGTCACATGAGGAGATTCTGGGGTTTGTGGCTCTAAGGAGAGAGCTGAAGAGACAGTCATTAGGATCCTTGTGCTGAGCCACTCTCCCATACTGCAAATGCTATCTTTCTTGTGTGGAGCAGATCCCTCCATGTGGCATCAGCCTGGGGGGAAGCAATAGCCCAATCCTCTAGACTCACCCCTCCCCCCCTGCTGAGTTTACACCCTGCTGAGGAGTCAGCTGCCTTGGCCAGGGTGTAGAGTTCTGGGCAGACTTAGGGGATGTCAGTGACTGAGTGTGTGGCTTGGAGGTGGGGGCCATTCTCCCAATTTCCTGTGAACCTGACTAGCACTACCCCCTCATGGGAGATCTGTTGAAACCACTCTTTGAGCTTCCTGCAGACCCACACTTCGGGCTTGGGCAGCTTTACTTACCCAATTCCTAGTGGCTCTGCCATGCTGAAGTTGAAGTGAAATCTGGGACAAACTGATTTGTGTGGATCTGGGTCAGAGGTCACACACTCCCCACCTTCCCTAAAGCCTGACAGGCACCTCCCCCTCATGGAAGATCCACTAGCCCTATCCTCGTAACTCCTAGCAGCCCAACCCTGTTGATAGATAGATAGATAGATGATAGATGATGATAGATGATAGATAGATAGATGATAGAGATAGATAGATAGATAGATAGATAGATAGATAGATAGATAGATAGATAGATAGATAGATAGATAGATAGATAGATAGATAGATAGATGATATAGATAGATAGATGATAGATAGATAGATAGATAGATAGATAGATAGATAGATAGATAGATAGATAGATGATAGATAGATAGATAGATAGATAGATAGATAGATAGATAGATAGATAGATAGATGATAGATAGATAATAGATATAGATGATAGATAGACAGATGGCAGCTCCTTGGGTCCTCTCAGGGAGCAGACTGAGGCCCTTTAGTAGCTGCAGATTGTGAATAGAACAGAGGAGAGACAGCAACAGAAAGAATACTGGAAAGTGTCTTTGGGGTGGAATTTCTGCAAAAGGCAAAATCATTTGCAAAGTTGACAGACATGGAATTAAAAGAAAAATCCCTCCACCACTCCCACCTTCCCTACCCCATGGCTTAAAGCAAAAAGCATAGAAAGGAAAGAAGGTTGGCAGTGTCCTCATGAAGGGAGCATGTAGTGGAGACAGCACAGCTGCTCAGTGGGCAGAGAGCTGGGCCTGTCAAGATCCAGAAACCCACCCTATGGCCCAGAGCCTTCCCATCCCTGCCCTCGGGAGAGGGGACCAAAGCCCCAGTGTGACAAGGATGATAAGGGTCCTTGATCTTTTATTACCCCTCAGATTTCTAGTGCAAAAATAACAGTAATTATCACCTTAACATTTATTATGTGCCAAGGACCATTCTAAATGTTTTTTATGCATTATCTCATTTATCTCTGATACAACCCAAGGAGTAGGTACTATTGCTGCTTCCATTTCACAGAAGGCATTACATCTGTCTGAACATATTCTTAACCACTTTGATTTATATAACAATATTTAAGGAATTTTTTAAAATTCTCATAACTAAACATCTTCACACATGTAACCTATTTTTGCATAATTCCAATTATAACAAATTTACACTCTAAATTTATATATTTTTCATTCATGTCCCATCATATCATTATTATGGTGTCTCCCTCATTCCTTGAATGAAAGATATTTAGCATGAAAATTATCTGACTCTCTTATATCAGGACCCTTGGGCCTGCATTAGATGCATGTCAATCCAATGAATGTTTGCTGGGTGCTTCCAATATGCCAAGCACTGTGCTAGGTCCTGGGTAAGCACATAGACTCGCTGCTAACACAAGTCTCGACATCCCTTAGGCAGTCTCTGCGCTAGCCCAGGCTTCAGAGCCCCATGCAGGTCTAGAATAATGAGAATGATGGTGAGGATTAGATACAAGGCTGCCTTTTCCTTCGTTTTCCCCAAGGCAGCCAACAACAAGCAATATAAGGGACGCAAACATGAAGAAGATGCAGGAGGGTAAACGGGGCTTCCTGTGCCTCCACTGTTTCTCACAGGCACACCCCTGCCAGCTGGTGTGGGTGCGAGGTCTACCAGGGTAGAGAAGGATAGAACTGCTGCCTTACTGCCTTTGAAGTCCTGGCCTTATCAGCCACCAGAAACAATGGATGTGACCAAACAAGGCAGTCATTCTGCTACTCAGCCTGGAATTTCAAGGTTCTAGACCAGAGTGATCCAATGGAACTTTCCTCAATGATAGAAATGTTCTATATTTCCGCTGTACAAAATGGTAGCCATTAGGTGCATATGGCTATTGAACACTTGGTATGCGGCTAGTGTGTCTGAAAAAATAATTTTAATTGTATTTAATTTTAACTAATTTAAATTCATATTTAAGCAGGCACATATGGCTGCTGGCTACCATATTGGACAATACAATTCTAGGTTTTGAGATTCCATGTAAGCCAAAATTGTAACAGTCCCTCTTTGTCTGTTCAATGTTTCTGTCCATGCCTCTTAGGGATTCTCTGTAGGCAGACCTGGATTGTGTCCTTATGTCCTTACGCAGTCCTGATTTTCATAGCAGTTTTACTTTCCTTCGCTTCTATGCGTAGGTGGCAGAAAGCAGAGTAGAAGAGCTGCTTGCATCAGGCAGGTTCTCTTTTACAAGTAACTAAAACCAACTCAAATTGATATACACAGAAAATAAACTCATTACAAGGATATTGAGAGGTGTGCAGAATCACAGGGAAGACAGAAGAGCCAGATTCAGGGTCCTGCAGCCAGGACCCTGGCTTGGGTGGAATGGTCACAGTCCTCGTTACTAATACTGCTAACATCAATCACTAGATGCCACCGGTCAGGGTAGTTGCCAGTACTGCCCTCAAAAGGTTATCTTTCTGCAGCCATTGCCAGGACCCTTGTCATTGTCATACCTCTGGGACAGGTTGGTGGTGCCTGGTTCATCTGCATACCTGCTAGCTGCAAAGGAGCCTGCCAAAGCAAGTAGCTGCCACTTTCAGCATCCACAATGGGAGGCAGAATCTACCTTATTCAGGGAATTCCACAAAACTAGGAAGGGACTCAGATGCTAAAAGAATGCATATTCTTTTATGACTGCCAGGCAATATTTATCCAAATCTTCATGGAGGCCAGCAAGATCTGCAGTTCCTCTGGTTCAGTAAAGCCTCTCTGTGAATCTAGCCAAGCCATCAGAAGCCTGTGCAGCCAAATCCCATTGTATTTGGCTGCTTTGCAGACTTACTTTCCCTGAAGGGCACTGAGGCGTGATGCCATAGGTGGATAGTAAAGAGTGTTAATATGACATAGCCCCATGAAATATACTATGTCCATTCTAAGGACACTGTTAGGACATTGTTCATGACCTCTCACAGAGCTGAGTTGGCAGCCAGAAAACAGGGCCAAGGCCATGGCCCACCTGAATATGAGTTGAAGACCCCAGAGTATGTATTTTATACATAACCCTCATTCTTTGTTTTTTCTTACCTTTCTAATCTTAATTCCTCTTTGCCCTGATTTTACCACTTCCTTTAAAGTAAGTGGTTTATTTTACATTTTAATTGTATAATTGCAATCTATCTTACCTTGCTTTTGGAACATGTCAACATAAAAGTATATAATAATATGAGCCCAAAATTAAGCCATTCAAACGTGCTAAGGATGCACAAGGAAGGGCCAGCGGGCTCTGCCTGGGAAGGTGTGCAGGGGGAGGCAGTGCTGGGGAAAGCTCCTGAGAGGGGTCGACCTTTGAGGGTGGAGTGGTAGGCATTTATTCATAAAAAGAACAAGGCAGGGGAGAGCCTTCCTGGCAGCATGAGCAGAAACAATATTTAATTTTGGTTTCCAGCTTTTTTTCCAAACAATCACTGTTGCAGTCTGAAGATGAGTTCTTATTTTTTATATATTTTTTATTTTTTTAACTTTATTTTTATTGTTGACATCATTACAGGTGTCTCCATTTTCCCCTCCTTTGCCCACCTCCATCTAGCCCTGCCCCCCACTTCCACCTGGGCAGCACCACACTGTCGTCTGTGTGTGTCTAGAATCCTGGATGGTTTTCTCTGACTCATGTTCTTGCCTTCCACGGTTTTTCTCTTTGCAAGGGGAGCTGGAGCACAGCAGGAAAGGCCTCTGAGGCTAAATTAAGAGGCAATCTGCTGGCCCTGCTTGGATCCCATCTGCCCCATTTGGCTGCCATCCTCTTGACAGGTGGGCCTGGCTCGGCATCTCAGGCCTTACAGCTAGTTGTGGGTGGCTCTGAAAAGGCCTGTTCACTCACTTCGGAAAGCAACACCCAAATAAATCCACCCTCTTTGGTAGATTTAGCTGCCAAAGTAGCTTTCTGGAGAGCAAATGGTGTCAGACCAATTTAATTTCCTTGTCTGATAGAATGAAAGCGTGCACAGATAAGGAACCAAGCAATAGATGCAATCTCCTAGGACTGCAGGGGAGATTTTGACTCTGCCTCGTGTGATATTCTCATCAGCAGAGCAGCATGGCAGGGTCATAGTGGAGCAAAAACTGGAGAGAGGGGTCAAGTGGCACTTGATGACCAACATGCTTTAAGGTTCCTAGAGTCCTGGGTGAAACCCAAGCTCTGGGGCCAAGATCAAAATAGGATGTTTCAAAGACTCCACTGAGACTGAAAATCTCCTTTATGTAACAATTTGATGTCATCCTCATGTGGTCAAGCAGGGTACAGGGTAATCTCTCACATGAGGGGGTGATGTGCCTGCAGGGGCCCAGTGGTGGTAGGACACTGTCCTGAGCCAGGGAGTGATGGCTCAGCAGAGACAGGGCTCTTCTTTCCTGCGTCTAGCACCTTCCATGGGTGACGACACCCTGCGGTTTAAAGAGCCTGCCTCGGTTGTCTTGGGTGTCAGGCAGACAAGCTAGGGTTCAGATTCCAACTCTGTTCCTTCTTGCTAGCTGGGTAATTGCAGACCCTCTCCAGACTTCAGTTTCCTTGTCTGTGAAATGGGCATAATTGTTCTAACCCCTTTGAACTAATAATTAGAAGTTAAAATGAATATAAAACGTGGTGTCCACACTCAGTAAGCACTCAATAAATGTCATTTCTTTTTCCTCTTAACCACAGTCTTCCCAAATGAACCAGCACTACGTACATTAGCCTCAATACACCACAGTCACAGAGGGTCTGTAATGAAACAAAAACCTCTCAGGGGCCCAGAACCCCAGCCCAGGAGCTGTGTAATATGAGACATAAACAGACATTAAAGCACACAGGAGCATAATCGCAAATGGATAGAGCCAGTTCGACTTTTATTTTTTGTTTATGCTTTAATTTTTTTGCTTCAGCTTTATTGAAATATCGTTGACATATAATATTTTCTAAGTTTTTTATCCTCACCTGTGGGTATATTTATTGATTTTAGAGAGGAAGGGAGCAAGAGAGACAGAAAGAGAAACACCCATGTGAGAGAGAACCAGCGGTCAGGTCCCTCCTGTACACTCCCTGACGGGGATCAAGCCCACAGCCTAGGTATGTGCCCTTACTGGGAGTCGAAACTGCAGCCTTTTGGTATATGGGACAATGTTCCAGCCACCAGAGCCACCGGCCAGGGCAACATTTTATAAGTTTAAGGTGTACAAGGTGATAATTTGATGCACATATATAATCACTGTGAAATAATTATCCCAATAAGGTTAGTTATCACTTCCATCACATCATATATAATTACCATTTTTTATTTTTGTGCTGAGAACATTTAAGATCTACTCTCTTAGTAACTTTCAAGTATATAATATAATATTTTTAACTATGGTCACCATGTTGTGCATTAGATTCCCACAACTTATTAATCTTATAACCAGAAGTTTGTACCTTTTGACTAACATCTCCCCATTTATCCCATATCCCTGGCAACCACCATTCTACTCTCTGTTTCTGTAAATTCAGCTTTTTTAGATTCCACATGTAAATAAGATCATACAGTGTTTGTCTTTCTCTGTCTGATTTATTTCACATAGCATAATGCCCTCAAGTTTCATCCATGTTGTGAATGGCAGGATTTCCTTCTTTGTCATGGCTGAATAATATTCCATTGTATATGTATAGCACATTTTCCTCTTTTTTTTTTTTTTTACACCACATTTTCTTTATTCAGTCATCCATTAATAGACATGTAAGTTGTTTGTGTATCTTGGGTATGGTGAATAATGTTTCACTGAACATGGCAGTGAATCTGTTGCCTCGCTATCCTGATTTCATTTCTTTTGGATACATACCCAGAAATGGGATTGTTGGATCATATGGTAGTTCTATTTTTAATTTTTTGAGGAACCCATATTGCTTTCCTTAGTTGCTGCATTAATTTATAATCCCAACAACAGTGCACAAAGATTTTATTTTCTCCACATCTTCACCAACACTTGTTAGCTCTTACCTTTTTCAGGATAGCAATTCTAACAAGAGTGAGGTGACATCTCATTGTGGTTTTGATTTGCATTTCCTAGAGGAACCTGTTGACCATCTGTATGTTTTCTTTGGAAAAATGTGTAATTGTATCCTCTTGCCCATTGTTAAAGCAGATTGTTTGCGCTTTGTTTTGTTTTGCTTTGTTTTGTTTTGCTATTGAGCTAGATGAGTTCTTTATATATTTTGGACACTAACCCCTTATCAGATATATAATTTGCAAATATTTTCTCCCATTTGGTAGGTTGCCTTTTCATTTTGCTTGTTGTTCCTTTACTGTGCAGAAGCTTTTTAGTTTCATGTAGTCTTACTTGTTTATTTTTGCTTTTGGTGTCAAAACAAAATAGTCATTGCCAAAACCAATGTCAAGGAGCTTTCACCCTATGTTTTTTTCTAGAAGGTTTATGGTTTCTAGTCTTATGTTTAAGTCTTTAATCCATTTTTAGTTAATTTTTGTAAGTTGTGTAAAATAAAAGTCTAACTTTGTTTTTTGCATGTGATTATTTAGTTTTACCAGCACCATTTACTGAAGACTATCCTTTCTCCATTGAGTATTTTTTTTTAATATGCTTTCTTTAAAAATTGATTTCAGAGAGAGGGAGAGGGAGAGAGAGATAGAAACATCAATGATGAGAGGGAGTCACTGATTGGCCACCTCCTGCATGCCCCCTCCTGGGGATCAAGCCCACAACCCGGGCATGTGCCCTGATCAGGAATCGAACCATGACCTCTTGGTTCCTGGGTTGACGCTCAACCACTGAGCCACTGGGCTGGGCTCCATTGAGTATTCTTCACTCCTTTGTCAAATATTACTTCACCATATATGTACTGGTTATTGTCTGAATTATCTATTCATTGTTAAATTGGGGGATTTAAGTTTCCTACTATTGTATTTTTGTCAGTTTCCCTTTTCAGATCTGTTAGTATTTACTTAATACATTTAGGTACTCCATTGTTGGTGCATATATTGTTGTATTCTCTTGATGAATTGATACATTTATCATTATATAATGACCTTTTTTTTTTGGTTACAGCTTTTTTGTTGTTGATGTTACAGCTTTTGAGTTAAGGTGTGCTTTGTCTGATATAAGTATAGCTTTATCTTCTCTTTCTAGTTTTCACTTGCATGAAATATCTTTTCCCATCCCTTCATTTTGAGCACATCTGTGTCCTTAAAGCTGAAGTAAGACTCTTGTAGGCAGCATATAGCTGGGTCTTGCTTTGTTTTTATTCATTCGATCACTTCTTGCTTTTTGATTGAAGAATTTAATCCATTTACATTTAGAGTAATTATTGATAAGTGAGAACTTACTAATGCTTTCTTTTAAATTGTTTTTTGGCTGTTTTGTGGTTCCTTTGTTACATTCTTTCTCTCTTCCTGTTGTTCTTTGTGAATTGATGGTTTTCCATAGTGGTATGCTTTGATCCATTTCTCTTTGTTTTTTGTGTATCTACTATAGGTTCTTGCTTTTTGGTTACCATGAAGCTTACATAAAATATCTTGCAGTTATAATAGTCTATTTTACACTGGTAACTTAACTTCAATCTCATACAAAAACTCTGCCTTTTACTCTGTTTTTTATGTTTTGATGTCATAATTTACCTGTTTTTATATTGTGTAGTCATTAACAAATAATTGTAGCTATAGTTATTTTTCTTTTTTTTTTTATTAATCTCTCCCCACCCACACCCCCCTCCCTGCCTTCCCTCTGAGATCCCTCAGTTTGTTGCAAGCTTCTATGTTACTGGATCTACTTTGTTCATCAGTTTATTTTGTTTATCATATTCCACATATAAGTGAGATCATTTGGTACTTGTCCTTCTCTGACTGGCTCATTTCACTTAGCATAATACTCTCTAGTTCCCTCCATGCTGTGCCAAAGGCCAAAAGGTCTTTCCTCTTCACAGCCGCATAGTACTCCATGGTGTAAATGTGCTACAGCTTTTTTATTCACTCATCTACTTATGGGCTCTTGGGCTGTTTCCAAATCTTAGCTATTGTGAATTGAGCTGCTATGAACATAGGTGTGCATAAGTTCTTTGCGATTGGTGTTTCTGGTTCCTTAGGATATATTCCTAGAAGTGGGATCACTGGGTCAAATGGCAGGTCAATTTTTAATCTTTTGAGGAAACTCCATACTGTTTTCCATAGTGGCTGCACCAGTCTGCATTCCCACCAGCAGTGTACTAGGGTGCCCTTTTCTCCAGACCCTCACCAACACTTGTAGTTCGTTGACTTGTTGATGGCAGCCATTCTGACAGGTGTGAAGTGATACCTCATTGTGGTTTTAATGTGCATCTCTCTGATGATTAGTGACTTTAAGCATTTTTTCATATGTCTCTTAGCCATTTGTATGTCATCTTTGGAGAAGTGTCTATTTAAGTCCACTGTCAATTTTTTAATTGGACTGTTTGTCTTCCTTTTGTTAAGTTGTATAAGTTCCTTATATATTTTGGATATTAACCCTTTATCCGATGTGTCATTGGCAAATATGGTCTCCCATACAGTGGGCTCCCTTTTCACTTTGATGGTTTCCTTTGCTGTGCAGAAGCTTTTTATTTTGATGCAGTCCCATTTATTTATTTATTTATTTATTTATTTATTTATTTATTTATTTATTTATTATTTTCTCCTTAGTTTCTCTTGCCCTAGGAGATGTATCAGCAAACATATTGCTATGAGAGATGCCTGAGATTTTACTACCTATGTTTTCCTCTAGGATTTTTATGGTTTCATGCCTTACATTTAAGTCTTTTATCCATTTTGAATTTACTTTTGTGTATGGTGTAACTTGGTGGTCTAGTTTTATTTTTTTATGTATCTGCCCAATTTTTCCAACATCGTTTATTGAAAAGACTGTCTTGACTCCATTGTATGTTGTTGCCTCCTTTGTCAAATATGAATTGACCATAATGGCATGGGTCAATTTCTGGGTTCTCTGTTCTGTTCCACTGATCAATATGTCTGTTCTTGTGCCAGTACCAGGCTGTTTTGATTACAGTGGCTTTGTAGTATAACTTGATATCTGGTATTGTGATCCCTCCAACTTTGTTCTTCTTTCTCAAGATTGCCGTGGCTATTCGGGGTGTTTTTTGGTTCCAGAAAAATTTTCGAAGTGTTTTTTCTAGATCTGTGAAATATGCTGTTGGTGTTTTAATAGGGATTGCTTTGAATTTATAGATTTCTTTGGGTAGTATGGACATTTTAATGACGTTAATTCTTCCAATCCATGAACATGGTATATTTTTCCATTTGTTTATATCTTCTTCTATTTCTTTTCTCAGTGTCCTGTAGTTTTCTGAGTAAAGGTCTTTTACATCTTTGGTTAAGTTTATTCCTAGGTATCTTATTTTTTTAGTTGCAATGGTAAATGGGATTGTTTTTTTAGTTTCTGTTTCTGAGAGTTCATTATTGGTGTATAAAAATGCCATCGATTTCTGCATGTTAATTTTATATCCTGCTACCTTGCTGAATTCATTTATTAAATCTAGTAGTTTTCTGGTGGAGTCTTTAGGATTCTCTATGTACAATATCATGTCATCTGCAAAAAAATGACAGTTTTGTTTCCTCCTTTCCAGTTTGGATGCCTTTTATGGTTTCTTCTTATCTAATTGCTGTGGCTAGGACTTCCAGTACTATGTTGAATAATAGTGGTGAAAGTGGACACCCGTCTTTTTCTTGTTCTTAGGGGAAATGGTTTTAGTTTTTTCCCATTGAATATGATGTTGGCTGTAGGTTTGTCATATATGACCTTTATTATGTTGAGGTATGATCCCTCTATTCCCACTTTGCTGAGAGTTTTTATCCAAAATAGGTGTTGGATTTTATCGAATGTTGTTTCTGCATCTATTGATATGATCATATGATTTTTATCTTTCAATTTGTTTATGTGATGTATCATGTTTATTGATTTGCAAATATAGTAACAGCCTTGCATCCCTGGAATAAATCCCACTTGGTCATGGTGTATGATATTTTTACTATATTGCTGAATCTGATTTGCTGATATTTTGTTGAGGATTTTAGCATCTATATTCATCAGGGATATTGGCCTGTAAGTTTCTTTGTAGTGACTTTATCTGGTTTTGGAATTAGGCTAACGCTGGCCTCGTAAAAAGAGTTTAGAAGTATTCCTTCCTCCTGGATTTTTTGAAATAGTTTGAGAAGGATAGGTGTTAATTCTTCTTTGAATGTTTGGTAAAACTCCCCTGTGAAGCCATCCAGGACAGGGCTTTTGTGTGCTAGAAGCCCTTTGATTACTGCTTCAATTTCATCAGCAGTTACCAGCCTATTTAGACTTTCTGGCTCTTCCTGATTGAGTTTTGAAAGGTTGTGTTTTTCTAGGAATTCATCTATTTCATCCAGGTTACCCAGCTTGGTGGCATATAGTTGTTCATAGTATTTTCTTACAACCCTTTGTATTTCTGTTGGGTCAGTTGTTATTTCACCTCTTTCATCTCTGATTTTGTTTATTTTGGTCCTCTCTCTTTGTTTCTTGATGAGTCTAGCTAAAGGTTCATCAATCTTGTTTATCTTTTCAAAGAAGCAGCTCTTGGTTTCATTGATCTTTTGTATTGTTTTTTTAGTCTCTATGTCATTTATTTCTGCTCTAATCTTTATTTCTTTCCTTCTACTTACTCTGGGCTTTTCTTGTTTTTCCCTTTCTAAGTTTTTGAGTTGTAGGGTTAAAGAGTCTATTAGAAGTTTTTCTTGTTTTTTGAGGTAAGCTTGTAGTGCTATAAACTTTCCTCTCAGGACTGCTTTCATTGTGTCCCATAGATTTGGAGTTGTGTGTTCATTTTCATTTGTTTCCAGGAAGGTTTTTATTTCTTTCTTAATCTCTTTGGTAACCCATTCATTGTTTAAAAACATGTTTTTCAGCCTCTATGTGTTTAAATGCCGTTTAGTGTTTTTATTGTAGTTGATTTCTAGTTTCATGCCATTATGATTCGAAAAGATGCTTGATATGATTTCAATCTTCTTGAACTTATAGATACTTGTTTTGTGTCTTAACATGTGGTCTATCTTTGAGAATGTCCCGTGTGCACTTGAGAAGAATGTATATTCTGCAGCTTTGGGGTAGAATGTTCTGTAAATGTCGATTAAATTAATCTGATCTAATGTGTCATTTAGGGTCGTTGTTTCCTTGATTTTTTGTCTGGAAGACCTATCCAGTGAAGTCAATGGGGTGTTAAAGTCCCAGGGTATGACTGTATTGCTGTCAATCTCTTCCTTAAAGTCCTCTAGAAGTTTTTTAAAATAAATTTAGGTGCTTCTATATTGGGTGGATATATGTTTATCAGGGTTATATCCTCTTGCTGGATTGATCCCTTTAGTATTATGTAATGATCTTTCTTGTCTCTAGTTATGATTTTCATTTTGAAGCCTATTTTGTCTGATATGAGTATTGCTACCCCAGCTTTTTCTTCATTTCCATGGAAAATATTTTTCCATCCCTTCACCCTCATCCTGTGTGAATCTTTTGTCCTGAGTTGGGTCTCTTGCGGACAGTATATAGTTGGGTCATGTTTTCTTATCCATTCAGCCACCCTATATCTCTTTATTGGGGCATTTAATCCATTTATATTTAAGGTTATTATTGAAAGATACTTATCTACTGGCACTTTGTTTCTTTATAGTTGTTTCTCCTTCTCTTTTTCTCTATGTCTAATTATAGCAGTTCCTTTAACATTTCCTATAATGCTGGTTTTGTAGTGATAAAATCTTTTAACCTTTTTTTTGTCTCGGAAGTTATTTATTTTACCATCTAGCTTGATTGATAATCTTGCTGGATAGAGTAGTCTTGGTTTCAGATCCTTCTTTTGCATTACCTTGAACACTTCATGCCATTCCCTTCTGGCCTGTAGAGTTTCCGATGAGAAATCAGATGACAGCCTTATGGGAGCTCCTTTGCAGGTAACAGTTTGCTTTTCTCTAGCTTCCTTTAAGATTCCCTCTTTGTCTTGGATTTTTGACATTTTAATTATGATATATCTGGGCTTAGGCCTCTTTGGATTCTTCTTGCTTGGGACTTTCTATGCCTCCAGAATCTGTGTGCCTTTTTCCTTGAGCATCCTTACAATCAGTATTCTGAACTCTATATCTGATAGATTGCTTATCTCCATTTCATTTAGTTCTTCTGGAGATTTCTCTTGTTCTTTCATTTGGGGTTTGTTTTTTTGTCTCCCCATTTTGGCTGCCTGTTTGGGTTTGTTTCTATGTATTAGGTAGATCTGCTAGGACTCTGTCTTTTTGGAGGGTTTCTGGTTCAGCCCAATGTCAGACGCTGTTTGTGATTGGCCTTGAGTACCCTGTTTGTTTTCCTCACTCCACAGCTGGTGGTTCCCTCTGTTGGGGCTGGGTGTGTTTGGACAGGACCCAGATGCGCACCATTTCTAAGCCCTGGGTCCAGAAGCAAATCAGACAAAGACTCAAAGCACCCAGATGCTATTATTCAGTCTCTTAATGAGCCTCAGGCTGAAGAAACTCCACAGGGTGGGATGGCTGATTGTTATCAGTCTAACAGCCTCAGGCTATAAAAACTCTACACAGGGTGGGGAGAGAGGTTTTCCAGTGGATGGGGCAATTTCTTCCCTCCTAGGCAGAAGCTGCTTGGAAGGTAAATGTCTGCCTGAGAAAGATGTCCTCTGTAGTATAACTTAGCACAGGGATCCAGATGGCTGCCCTCTGAGCTCTATTCCCTGTGCCAGCAATCCCAGGCTTTCCTCACACAACTCTAGTACACTCTGCCTTCCCTCTGCTGGAGCCCAAGGTGAGTGGCTGAACATGAAACTTTGTGTGTTGGCCCTTTAACAGCGTGCCTGTATTTCCAGTCATCCTTCCTTGATAGACAGAAACTCAGCTGCTTTTCACAGCCAGATGTTATGTGGGGACCTTTCTCACTTTTGGTGCTCTGGGCTGGGAAAACCAAGCTTCGGGTTTAGACCCCGGAGTTCTCAGTGGGAACCCCCCACAGCTGAGATATCCCTCTGGACCTTCAGGTGCTGCCTGTGGGAGCCCAGCCAGCCCTCTCACACCTCCGCACTTCCTACCAGCCTCTATGCAGTCTTCACTTTAAGTCCTTGGTTATGAGGGTGCTCTCTAGCACATCTTCAGTTGCAGTTGATTATTCAGGATGGTTTTTCTATATTTTAGTTGTAATTCCAGTTTGGCCCTGGGAGAGTGTCAGTGTAGCGGTCACTCAGGCTGCTGCCATCTTGGAATCTCCAAAACTTTCTTCTGTTCTCTATTTCATTTTATTTTTCATTTCATGAATTGTATTTTTCAGCTCCTATCTGCTTCTTTTTTATGATTTCTATCTGTTTTCAACGTCTCCTTTTGCTTCTATATTGTTTTCCTGAACCCATTTGTCTTTCTGTGTTTCCTCATAGCTTCTTGAGCTGCTTAAAACAGCTATTCTGCAGTTTTTATTGGGTAAATCCCAGATCTCCAAATGTTTGGGATCAGTTAATGGAAGATTATTGTGGTCCTTTGATGGTGTCATGCTTCTTGATATTTCATGTTCCTAGAAGTCTTGCATTGCTCTCTTTGCTTTTGAGGTAACATCACTTTCTCTAGTCTTTACCGACATTGGGAGAAAAATACCTTTTTTCAGTCAGCTCTGGTAGAGATTCTGACGCAATCTTAGACTCCTTATGGATATGCCTACTCCACACTTCTTGCTTTTTCTTTTTTTTTCTTTAATATATCTTTATTGATTTCAGAGAGAGGAAAGGAGAGGGAGAGAGATAGAAACATCAATGATGAGAGAGTCATTGATCGAGCCCGAAACCCGGGCATGTGCCCTGACCAGAAATCAAACCCCAATCGCCTGGATCCTAGGTCGACGCTCAACCACTGAGCCACGCCCAGCCGGGCTCTTGCTCCTTCTTGTGGCAGAAGTCTTAAGCTTGTATATCTTCTCTTGATCTTTCAATGTACCAGACCAAATCCTGACAGCTTCCCTTGTGCTTCCCCATGGGTGGTACTAAATGCTTGTTTGTGGTATCTCCCATACCTGCAGATTCAGGCTTGCTTTCTGCACGTGCTTACTAGCCACTTGACAAAGCTCATGCTTGTCATAGGGAGCTGGCCACAGATTGCGTGTGTGTGTGGATGAAGTACCCAGAGTGCTGGAGGTGCTCATGGGCCAGTTGGGGGATCTGCGGGCTAAGCTATCCAGCAGCTAATGGGCAGGCCTGCTGGTGGAGTCCATAACAGGGTTAATAGGATCCACATACCTTTGATATATTCCATTCTAAAGCCCTGGCTGTTGTCCTCCCAGTTGCTCACTGTTCCCAGTCATGAAGCTTACAACTCAGTTACTCTGGATGGAGTGAGAGAGAACTGAACCTCTTTAGCAGCATCCTGCACAGCTGGGGAAGCCAGGTACTTATTCACATGCTCTCACTTTCCCCTGTGGGAGAAATCACAGTCTGAGAAAGGGTCTCTTGGCCCTGAGCTGTGCCATCTCGGAGTGGGGAGAGCATGGTTGAAAGGGAAAGTGAAACTGTTCTTCTTTTTCGCTAATGCACCCAGTCTCAGATTTTTTTCTCCCATGGTGTCCTGAAATGTCTCCATTGGACTTCCATAAAGGCTCTCTTGCCTATAAGAGACTTTATAAATCAGTGTTCTCCAGGGCTTCCCGGACTGTGGCTGAGAGGAGCTCTAGCCAGCTTATGGTCCTCTTCAGAGTCTGCAGGTGGGACCAAAGTCTATATACCTGTCACCAGATGCATGGCATGGGCAAGACCTTCCTGGGACCCTACGTGTTTGATGCTGGATCCCACAACTCCTACACAAAGGCACTTCTGTCCATGGATGGATGCTAAATTGTTGTTGATGTTGTAGGGAAGAGTATAATTGAGGGATATCTTATTTGGCTGTCCCGATCCAGTTGGACTTTGTATCAGTGTTCTCCTAAAACACAGAGCCAATGTATACATTAATTTATTTTGAGGCTTGCAAATCCAAAACCTGATGGGTGAACCAGCGCGCTGGAGACCCAGGAAAGAGTCAAAGTTGCAGTTCAAGTTTGAAGGCCGTCTGCTGGCAGAATTCCTTCTTGCTCGGGGAAAGTCAATTTTTGTACTAATTTTTTCAATGATGAGGCCCAACCACATTATGAAGAGCAATCTGCTTTAAAGTACATCAGTTTAAATGTTAGACTCAGCTTAAAACACCCTCACAGAAACATTCAGAATGTTTCACCAAATATTTGGGTACTGTGGCCTAGCCAAGTTGACACATAAAATTAACCATTACAGACTTTGCATTGTATCCAAAGTGTTCATTTTTATTTCCACCTCTTGCCCCTGCTGGATTAGGTTTTCTTTCTACACTTCCAGAGCACATAGTGTTTTCTTAGAAGCAGGGCTCACGACTTATCCAGCTGGATAACCTGGCAACCAGCACAGGGCCAGGCTCCTAGTAAGTGCTCAATAAATGTTGAATATATAAAATCTAAGAAATTGTAGGTATTAAGTGAGCCAGCTGATATTACCTCTGTTGTCTTCTTGAACCAGGAGGATGCAGGAGCCCTTCCTTCATCTGTGTCCCCATATCTGGACGTAGGAGTATGCATGACAGTGTGAAGGTTGGACGTTGGCTTTCCTGCTACTAGCTGCATGATATTAGACAGCTCACTTCACCTTCTGGCACAGAGCAGGCACTCAATGAGCAATAACTCTCATTCCATAAAATCAGACTAGCCAGACAAATGCCCGCGGGTGAAGTTGACTAGACACAGTGTGCATTCTGATGTACCCCTAGAAAAGGCTAGAGAATCACCTGGCCCAGGTTTAAGGTAAAACATGAGGACGCTGAGCAGCGTAATCAGGGTGCTGTTATGGGCGCCTCTGCCTGCTCAGTGGGAGGCATATTTGATTCTGTTGTTTAATCATCATAACAGCTTATAAGGCAAAAGAAGGATTTCTTAAACTTTTTTGGGCTATGTGCCTTTGGATCCCTCTTCAGAGTAAAGTTTTCCAGATATATACAATAAAAAATAAATAAAATTATAAATGAAACTAATTAGCTTAAAATAGTTTTCATAAAACTAAAAAACACTTATGATCAGGTAATGTATGTGCCTCAATGTTAATACATTAAAGATCAAGATCTAGCTGCAAGTCTAAAAACTATAATTCTGAAGTAGAGATATCGGCAACAACTGTAACATGATATGAAAATATGTCACAGTTATTGTAACAGATTTCTACTGCTGACAAAGGTATGGGCTGCTAGCACTAAAGTGATTTGTTGCTTACATTCATAATTCAAGCTCATGCTAAATTTCAGTTAGAGATTAGTAAAAATATCAATGATTATTTTCCTATTCAAGAATATAGAGCCCCCTGTATTCCATCCACAATTCCTTTGGCAGTCTCTTATTAAGGTAATTGTTTTTATCCCCAATTTATAGATGAGAAAACAGGAATTTAGAGCAGTTAAGTAACTTTTCAAGGATCACACAGTAAGAAAAAGAGCCAGGGTTCAAAGTCAGAAACATTGTTTGCCCCTAAAGTTTGTTTTTCACCATAGCAGTGCTTCTCAATCTTTTTTTTTTTCCCTTCAATTTTATTTTGTATTGGCTTCAGATGTATGCTTAGTGGTTAGACAATCATACACTTTAGTGTTCCCCTTGATATTTCCAGTACCCAACTCGCACTGTACATAGTTATTACAATTTTATTGACTGTATTTCCTATGTTGTATTTTATATCCTGTGACTATTTTGTAACTACCAAGATGTAATTCTTAATCTCTTTACCTCTTTCACCCAGTTCCCCAACCCTCTTCACCTCTGGCAACCAGCAGTTTGCTCTATATGAGTCTGTTACTACTTTGTTTACCCTGCTCTTTAGATTCCACATATAAGTGAAATCACATGGTACTTGTCTTTCGCTGTCTGACTTATTTCACTTAGCATAATATCCTCCAGGTCCATACGTGCTGCCAGTGCTTCTCAATCTTTAATGAGCATGCTAATCGCTTGGGAACCCTGTTAAAATGCACAGTCTAGGCCCCGCCCCTAACAATTCTGACTCAGATTTGTGAGGGGATCTGAGATTCTGTGTTTCTGATTAGCTCCAGGGTGAGATTGTTGCTGCTGGTCCTGGGAATGACCACACTGCCCTTCCTACTAATAATTTGGGAAAACTATGTTTAAAGTGATGAGTGAATCAGTCCTTGACTCCTGTAGGAAGAAAGATGATCATGCTGAGCATCTTCTACTGAAAGTCAGAGTGCTGTCATGGTCGGGACCTGCGGGTAGAGGCTTGCTCTCACCATGTCCTTTTGGGGTTTCTTCTCCCCCTTTGCTTACCATCCCTCCTTAAGCTGCCTTCTTTGGGCTTGATTCTTCTCCAGGCTCCCCTGGAATTCCATTTTAAGCTGGTTTCACTTGGATAAAAATGCTGTGTGGCGGGGAGGCCCAGGGTGATTAACCTCCATCAGGCTCTGGGGACGGCCAGGCCCGGCCTGTGCACGTGCTGGGACACTCAGCCTGCCTCTAGTCCAGAGATGCTCAACCTTGGCTGGACATGGAAATACTAGAGGGGCTTTAAAAGATACTGTTGCCTGGCCCCCGCTCCAGAAAGTCTGATAAGTGTGAAGTGCTGCTGGGACACTAGGAGTTGCAAAAGCTACACACGTGATTCCAAGAAAGAGCCAAAGTAGAGGAAGGAAATCATTTATGAACACAGTAAGGACCAGGCACTATGTTCGGTGTTTTACACGCATCACTTTCTTTCATCCTCGCAGCAATCCAGTGAAGTGGTGATTATCCCTATTTTAGAGAAAAGGAAGCTGAGGGCCTATAGAGGTTGAATAACTTGCCCAAAGCCACACAGCAAGTAAGTATATGTGAGCCAGAATTTAAACCCAGATTAGTCTGTCTCCAAAGCCTGAGTTCTTAGAATCCTGCTGTTTCCCAGCGCGGGGAACATACCCGTGAACATTCTCTCGCCCCAGGCCTAATGCTCTCTCCCTTTCACTCCGTGTGTATCCTCTTTGCTGTAGTCACACGCTTAAAAAATGCCACAGATCTGGAAATCCATCAAATGGCGGCTAGAGGAAGCCTGAACGTTCACAAGGTCTTGTCCAGTTCCAGCTTAAGTCTATTTGTCACAAAAGTGACTCGTTCATTTTGCTAGATGCCTTCTCTGGTGTCCTAAATGCAACATGACAAGTGACAGATGTCCTGAGAGGTAGGGAGATCCTTGGACTGTTATCACGCTGGCATGAATGACCACCCGGGGAGACGATACAATTCCTGGCATCCACCTTAAGCCAGGAGTGAAATTTTCAGAAACTAAGGCTGAGAATCTTAAGGGGAAGTTTCGTCCTCAGCTGGGTAGTTGCCTGGGAGGCAGCAGGATAGGGGACGAGGACAGGCTTCTGAACTTTGGGGTGAGACAACCTGGGAGCAGATCTAGTTCCATCCCTTCCTAACTGTGATTCTGAGAAAGGTGCTTTAGCTCTTAAACCCACTCTCTGTGGAAGAAATGGGGATAAAAATGCCTAGCTTCTGGGTTGTGGTAAGAATTAAAGAGATAACGTACATAAAGAATGTTTGGCACAAATATCAGGCACTCAATAATTGACAGCTGT
Source organism: Miniopterus schreibersii (assembly GCF_964146895.1). Lineage (NCBI taxonomy): Eukaryota > Metazoa > Chordata > Mammalia > Chiroptera > Miniopteridae > Miniopterus > Miniopterus schreibersii. The sequence goes on along the minus strand of NC_138102.1, from coordinate 71,954,067 downwards.
TAATATCACACTTGCTTCGCCATAAACCTGGCCAAAGGGATATTTTTTCTAAATTCTCTTGAATCAATTTTTCAGCTATTAAACAATAAATAAGACTAAATATTCTTAGTCACAAGTATTGCTGACCAGTTATTTTAGTAAAGATCCTAATTTCATTACAATGTCATTGTAAAATACTATAGTTTGATTTTCAATCCAGAGATCTGCATATTTGCCCACAGGCATTTCCTATGACAAATCCCTAGATCTTTAGATTAAGATGTACTGGAAGGGGCTGCAGAAGAAAAGAAAATGACTAATATTAGGATGTTGAAATTACTAGTAATTTTTTAAAATTTAGAAACATTTATTATTGTTGTAGTATTTGCACTGTCCTTAAAATGAAAAACCAGTAGAACCAAAGAGATAGGCAATAAAAATGAACATTTTTTAAAAGCTACCATGTACAGGCACTAAGCAGGCACATCCGTATCTGTGAAATCATTCAACTTCCCAAATAACTCTCTAAGGTCTACATTATTATACCCATTTTATGAGACAGAAAACCAAGAGAGGCTACAAAAGTTCCACAAGATCACTCTCCTCACAGAAAGTGTATCAGAGAATTAAACTCAGGCCTGTGTGACTCGGGAACGTGTGCTGCTTCTTCTGGACAGTATGCCCCTTGGAGAGCCCGAGGGGCCATCCAAGTGGCTCAGAAAAGGTTGTGTCTGCCTGGAGTCACAGAGCTAGGGGACTAGAACCCAAGTCCTCAGTCCTCCAAGTTATGGAAGCTCATTTGAGAAAAATTGTCATCTTTAAACATATTGTTTAAAAAAATTTCTTAAATAAAACTTTATTGGATAACTTAGGTTACACATGCAGTATTGTCAGAAAATGCCTTGATAATAACATAAAGATTTGTTGCCCTTTCCCTCTGAAAGCACTTTAGATGGGTAAGTAGTTTCCATGAGGCATCTGCATAAATATTAGCACCAGGAAGGCAAACACTAGGCACCACCTGCCCCTGAAAACGGATCAAGTTGGTAGCGCTTGTAGCTGTGTCTGCTTAATGGAGGGGGTGGAGAACAGGACCGAAGATGACTGTGTCAAATGAAAAACATCTTCACATGGAGCTGAACATATGCAGATCTCATTAGGGCAATGGCAGTCATTTGCAGATGTTACCTGGCAGCTTTGCACCTGGCTCTGTGAAAAATACTAATTGGCTTAAAGGTATTCTTGGACACCTGACTGGCTGGGTTGCAAAGGAAAAATTTAAATCCATCAGTGTGGGAAGTTTGCAGCGTGGAGCCTGTACAGAGCACTCTATGCACAATGGAGTATGTGCTCAATGTTGGCTGACTCATACACCCAGCCCCAGATAGAAAACAAAATAATGCAGAATTACCCAACATAGATTTAAACAAATACAAGCTCTCCTAGCCACCTACCTGCAAAATGCAGCAAAGATTCATGCTTGGAGCTGGAAATAAAAAATACCAACTTCAAAGTCTGCACTATTAGGTCGTGGGTGAGGCACTCTCCTCATTTAGAAAAGAGAAAGGTTCAACACTCTAGTGACTGTGCAAATGCAAAATGGTTCTCAGATGAGAAATTGATGTTGCTGTTCCTCACAAGAATATTAGTAAGGCCTTGAACAAACACCTCTCTTCAAGGAGTCCAGAACATTCAATGCATTTCTCATTACTTCCCACTCCTTTCTCATTAGTCTCGCGTCTCACTCTGTGGGCAGGAAGGTGGGTGGTATTCCAGGAGGAGAAAGCAAGGCGAGGCATGGCAGACTGAGGAGCTGAGCTGTGGACCCAGCGCTTACCAAGGGCGCAGCAGGAATCAGGCCCCAGGCCGGAGCCTGTGAGTGTCTTGCTGGCTGACGGTGTAACTGGTGCAAAACTGAAAAAAGCCAAGAGTCAGAGAAGATGAAGGCAGATGGGCTTATTAGGAGAGGAAAAATTTTCCCTGCCGTTGCGGATTTATAACTCCAACACACCAAAGGCCAAAAGCTGTCAGGCTAAGCAGCCTGAAGAACAGAGATGGCTGTGGTAGGGGTTTAGAAGGGGAACACAAAACCGTTGTCACCAGCCACGCATTTCCTCACTGCATGTAGAAACTAGGAACCCTAGCTGGAATCCGAACACTAAAACTCTTTAAACCTCTTTTGGTTGATCAATGTTTCCCCTAAAACCAATTTATACTATGGTAATTCCACCTCCCCCAGTGAATGAGGCCCTGAACAATTACAGCCTGACCTCCTGCTGACCTCACTAACGAGGTGTCCGTGGCTCCAGATATTTCCAGTTAGACTGGCGACAAGTTTGTCAGCCAAACTGTTCTTCCTTCCCCAGGAGTAACTGGCAGCTCGGCTTTGGGGGAAAACACCCTAGTCCCTTAGTATAAAGAAATACAAGAGGCACTCAGACCTGCTCACAGCAGAAGCTTTACTCGGAGCCCTAAGGGAAGAAGCTGTAACTAACCGAGAGCATTACTGAGCCACACCAGACTCTGGCAACCACCCTTTAGGCCTTCTTGCTCTTTTAAAAAATCAATCCTCAAAAAAGGCGGTAACACTTTTAATCATCTGTCTTTGTATTTCTCCATAGAGAATATGTAGGCAATAGCAGCTTTGTGTATATTTTGAGCAAAAAAATTCAAATGAATAATTTTATCAATTGTTATGTTCTAGTTTTCTCTGATTTTCCCCTTCATTACATTTGTTAGAATTATGTCTGTAAAGAAAATCGATGTTCCATATGTAAACCGCATCAACAGAGATGACACATTCACCATGTGATCCTGTATACTGTTCTTAATTCACCGGACTGCTGTGAAAAACATTTTCCTCCTGACAAAACAAAATTCAGACTTGTGTTTTATGGTAGGTAGACCCTTCATGTTGTCAGGCCGACGCTGTCAGTCCGCCTTCCTCTACTCATCTGAAAACAGATCACTGATGACAGCAAGCTTCTCCCATACCAGTGAAGTGACTGCAGCGTGCCTGCACCCACTGAACGTCTACCTGGCCTTGGTAGGTCACTGAGATGTGACCACTCCACTGGGCAGTGTGGGGGAAGGGGGAGGAAGATGATGCAGTGGCGGAGGGGAAACAGAGGCACATCCATCTCGCCTCAACTCCTGTTAGGGGCTAGACTTACTCTTCACGGCGGCCTCATTCTTCACGTCCCCGAAGCGGGGATCCAGGCATTTGTGCAGGCACACTCAACAGTATATTAGGGGCGACAGTTTGGTTGTGTCAGCATTTCTATTACCAAGGCCTATGTTTAGAGTCCTTTATGCAGTCAAAAGTGCTGCAGGCCAAAAATTGATACGAAGATACCAGCAGCAAGAAATAAGTCAACAAACCAAGGAACCAGGTACTTTCTTTGTTATTTGCATTACAAGAGAAATACAAAAGTAAATTTTAAAGTACTGTTGGGCTAATTTCTATTTTTTCATTGCTTATTTGGGTATGAGGGTAAAAACACAAATTTCATGAACTTCTTCTGAGAAAATCTGCATGTCTATGATTTTATTTTCTGATACCTGTTTATAGAAGTTAACGAATCAATACTATGTCCTGAGGGGCTAGACCAAACATCTCACAATGATGGGGAAAAAAAGCAGTGCCTGTATGAGAGCTCACAGTGTAGATGAAGTTACGTAAGGTTAGCATCTTTTAACAGCTGTACAACAGAAAAATTGAGTGTAAATTCAATTTTAACAAGTCAGATTTAATTTTAACTGTACTGGGAAACTAGAAAGATAAAAGTACCTTTCACAATTTTAAAGCAAAACACACACAATAGTATTTACCTATTTTCACGTATTAGATTTTTAAAAATCTGTTTACAAGGGGGGAAAAACCCCAAACAAGTATACAGTATGTGAGCATAAAATGGAATAGACTAGAATGAAAACTGAATGCCTAAGTATCTAGAAGCTGAGGAGCAGAGCATAAGTCAGATCCGAGCGGGGTTAATTAGGGAGCTGCACTGCTGTGTGTACCTGCTGCCGTTCCCGCAACGATGCACTATACAACATTCCCGGACAGCCCGAGACGCAGGCTTCGCAGATATAGTCTGACATCTCTCCACCAGGGGACAGATATTAGATCATTTCTTCCTGCTCCACAGGCATGGAAACCAAAATGTAAACACTTTTGAAACCAACTCTTGATTGTCCACATTCATAGAAGAGCAAAAGCACTGATAATCTAAGCAGTAGATAAATGGAAAGATGGCTAAGTTGGTTTTGGAATGCACTTACTTTTTAATATAGGTGTATTTAATGTTCAAGGAACTCACAAGTCAATTATGAGCATTAGTCATGAGGTGTTAGAAACCTCTAGAGGTTAGAATCTTTTCACTACTTGATTAGAGCAGCTGAAAGCATAATTTCAAAGACTTTCTTCAGTGGCGACTAAAGTTCTATGGGTTATACTAGAAACCCTATAACTGTGCAAAATATAATATTGGAATTTGGCATAAAAGCATGGCACGAACAAATAACCCAGTTCACAGTTAAGAATATTGGAAAGCAATTTTTAAAACTTCTACGGAGCACTGTAATTCCCTTTCAAATGCTGCAAGTTATCTTTTTGTTTCAGTTGTTTCACTTTTTTTAAAAAATAAAATGTTTTTATTGATTTTTTTTAGAGAGGGGGAGAGGAAGAGAGATGGAAACATCAATGAGAGAGAAACATTGATCGCATGCCCCCTCCTGGGGACTGAGCCCACAACCCAGGCATGTACTCAGGCCGGGAACAGATCAGTGACCTCTCTCAGTGCATGGGACGACGCTCAATCCACTGAGCCACACTGGCCGGGCCAGTTGTTTCACTTTTTATCCTGAATTTTTTTCATTGCCTCTCTGCTCCTCTCAATAAATTCAGCCTTCTTATTCTCATCTCTATTTAACTGCACAATTTCTTCCTCTCTCCCAAGCTCTGCTGCTTCACTTTCATGAGCTCTTCCGAACCTGCGCTAGGTGTTCTCCTTGCCTATGAGTGTTTCAAATAAAACCTCATCAGTTTCCTCCCTCTAAGTCAGAGAAGCCCACACTGATAAACTCTGCAAGTGAACTTTTTCTACGTGCAGTTGGATGCACAGCGTAAGCTTCCAGGGCAGAACTAAAGACATGAGGTACTCCTTGCTCATAATGCCAATGACACTGGATCCTTCCATAAACCTACTTTCACAATCTATAACCAAACATCACAACCACCAAAGAATGAGCCAAGAGCCACGAAGGTCCCTTCATTTGACTATGACTCCCACGTACCTAGTATTTGTACAATATAATGGGAAGAGCATGTGCTTCAGAGCCAAGCCAAATTGGATTTGGATCCTAGTCCCACCACTTACTAGCTGTATAATGTTGGCAAAGTTCCTAAACTCCTCTGAGCCTTTGTTTCTTCACCTGTAAAATGGGGATAATAATAGTACCAATCTCTTAGGGGTGCTATGAAAATTGAGATAATGTAGATAGGAAGCTTGGCATAAGGTACTTAAGAATTAGCTATTATTAAAATATTTTAAGCCCGGCTGGGCGTGGCTCAGCGGTTGAGCGTCGACCTAGGATCCAGGCAATCAGGGTTCGATTCCCGGTCAGGGCACATGTCCAGGTTGTGGGCTCTATCAATGACTAATCATCATTGATGTTTCTACCTCTCTCTCTCCCTCTCCTTTCCTCTGTCTGAAATCAATAAAGATATATTTTTTTTTAAAAATAAAAAAATTTTAAGCCCTGGCCAGGTAGCTCAGTTGGTTGGAGTGTCACACCATGCATCAAAATGTTGTTGCAGGTTTGTTTCTGGTCAGGGCACATACCCAGGTTGTGAGTTCCATTTCTGGTTGGGGCCCATATGGGAGACAACCGATTGATGTATCTCCTTCACATTGATGTCTCTCTCTCCCCCCCTTCCTCCCTCTCCAAAATCAATAAAAACATATCCTCAGGTGAAGATTAAAATATATAGATATTTTAAGCCCTGGTTGGGTAGTTCAGTTGATAAGATCATCATCCCGATATGCCAAGGTTATGGATTTGATCCCTGGTTACGGCACATACAAGAAGCAACCAATGAATGCATGAATAAGTAAGTGGAAACAACAAATCGGGTTCTCTCGCCCTGAAATAAATAAAAATTTAAAGAAGTATTTTGGGTTTATGAAAAGGAGCCGATTCTCATTTCTTGGTCTTTAGCATTATAGCTTAGCATTGCAGCAGTATCTCAAGATGATTTTCATCTTGTCAAAATCAGGTTAAGTTTCCCACTGCTAATTTTCCAGGGGCATTTTCTTCCTCTAAGTTGAGGTAAGAATTTGAAATTTGGGGCTAACGTGTAGCCTGAGTGATCATACCCTGCCGATGTGAAATTAAACTCACTCTTAATATTGCAGATTGCATATCTAGAATGGTCTGTTCAGACTTCAAATGTTGACCAGTGCTGCTAGGCACTTCTGAATAGAGCAGAGGGGGAGAGGGCTATTATGGCAGGAAGAGAAATGAACAGTACTTAATGAACTTGCATTTCAATTGAGCAGGGGTTTTAATATTTTTTTTTTTAAAAAGCTTTTTATAAATTCTTTTGCTCAGCAACAATATAAAAAGGAAAAGAGCACTCAGCTGGGAACAATAGCTACTCAGCTCATAAAAATCATTAGAAGGAACATTTTCTTTGTCTACCATGCCCAGCAATTTCACTGGTAGGCAATAATCCAGATCACTTAGATTCCACCTAAAAAAATGAGCCCAGAAAACCTCAACTTTTCCAGCTAATAAATTATTCTAACAAAATTCTAATTTCCTAATATGTATAACTCTACCATAAATGAAATTTTAGCTCATAATTCATGACAAGTAGATACTAATCTAGTGTTAATGAGATACGCTCTTTGGGTTGCCTTTCCACTGGGAGGGAGGTACGATGCTGACACATTTACTCACTGCCATCAAATCCCCCTTGCAGCAGGAGGCCTCATTCTGAGAGGTGGCTGCTGAGTGAGGTACAGAGTGCCCGTGGATAGCGTGGCTCTCAGTGTGAAATGAGTTGGCCTACTTGGATTTTCACTTCTCACTCTGCCTTGGTAGCTTGTTCTAAGTGGGTTGAGTCAGAGAAACTTCACATTTTTGACATTAAAGGCCTGTCTAATTCATCTTCTCTGACAAATGTCATAAAACTACCTTAAGCTAATTGCCAAATGTGTTGAAGATATGTCATTAAAAGTTCTGTTCTGTGTTTGAGGTTTCCCATGACAACCAAAGAATTTCTGTACTTGGATAAAATATGTTATTGCTAATGACCCTGCTGGGTAATCATAAGCCTGTATTTCTTAATTCAAAAGTGTCAAGAAAAAAAAGTCCTCTATGTTTAAGAATTTTTTTCTATTTAGTTTGAGCATACTATACATTTTAAGAATGAATTTATTTTATCTTTACTGCAGGATGTACTAAGTGTACAATATTTGCTGAATGGCTAAAATGCACTTCAAACCAAATAAAGGAATGGTTTCAAGACTAAATAAAACAATGTCTTCCACAATCGACATCCTTTTTCCTTAGTAACTTCTCTCCACTTTAGACTTTATGCTGGAGATTGGCACCATCAACCATAGTCTAAATGGCATCCTGGGCTCCCCTTTAATTAACTGTCCATTTGACTTACACTTTCTCTGGAATCTGAGAAATTGTTTTGCTTTTAAAAAGTCTGTCCTGCTCCCTCAGATTGCACCTAAGATAAAAGAATAAACAGAAGCTGCAATATCAACAAAGAACTTAATTAAGAAGAATATGCGATGACAGCAAATATGTCAAAGCAATCTTTACTGAAGATAGGTAACCACTCAAATAAGCCTTTACAGATAATAAGGAGTTGAGGGTGGGTAGCTGTTTAAAATCCAATTTTATAAGGACACTGCCACTTTGAGAATGACTACTGAATAGCTACCTAAAACAGTTGTATCATCTGAAACTGCTTCAGCTAATTGTACTGAAATTCTACTTTTTTTAAAAACAATGCCTTAACTGATTTGACTAGGGCTGGGGGACCAGGGCGACCCAAATCCTGCCCTGCGGCATAATAATGACCACTTATTGTTTTACGATCCTCTATATCCCCTCCCTCTGAAATCTAGGCAGGCTCTATGACTGTCAGAACTGCCCGTGTTCAGACCCAGGTGGAGTGGCAGCTTCCACTTCCTGTCTGTTGGGACCAGTTTCTCTTGTAACGAGCTACCACCCTGTGATGATGCTCTAGTAGCCCCCGAGAAGCCTCCGTGAAGAGGAACTGGGGCGCCCAGCCGGCAGCCAGTGCTAACATGAAGTGGCTCCTTCTGCCCCAACTGAGGCTACATGAAGCAGAAATGATCCATCCCCACCACGTGCTCCTAAATTGGAGATTCAAGAGTAAGATAAATAATTACTGGAACACACCTCAAACCTTAATCTAAGGTATTCTAAGATTTAAACCTAAAGGAGCAGTAAAAGAAGTAATTATATTTTTTGAGCATCTGCTATGTGACTAAACGCTTTACACATCCTTATGTCCTACAACAACCTCACTAGGATCATCATTTCCTCTATTTTATAGATGAGGCAACTAGAGACACTGCCCAAGATCATGTAATAGGAGGATAATATTCAAAACCACATCTAACTCCGAGGCACATGCTTAGCAGGAAAATGGGAATGAAAGAAATTCCAAGCTAATGCTGGGAAATCAAATTCTCATGCATATAGCATGCATCAGAAAATACGTCAATTAAAACGTATGTCCTGAGGGTGCCCAAATATTGCTTAGCATAACTTTCAAAATTAGCAGTAACATTTTTTGAAGTATACTTATTCAGAAAACATTTTCTTAGTACTTACAACCTATGATGTCTATTAAATACAAGTGCTCCACACTGGAGAGGTTACAAAGATGGATGACAACATTTTTGCTCTAAGGGTTCTTACACTTTAGTGGAGAAATAAGGCATGTTACACACGCTACCACGATATAAGTACTGTAAAGTGAGGAATAAAGTGGTATGGGAATTTATTCATTCATTCAACAAATATTTATTGGGTGCCAATGTAGCAGTAAACAAGACAGATATGGTCCCTGCTCCCAGAGAGTTGATTCATATTACTTTTACTGGAAGCACCAGAAAAGGAGAGATACATTTTAGCTTGGTCTTCAATGATCTCCAGGAACATGTGAAGATCTGAGGATTAGACGGGCACCTGAGGTACAGAGATAACAGTGAGCAGAAAAATAAAAAACACTAAAAGTACAATAAAATTAGGACATGCAATGAGACTTTAAAGCAAGAATGATATTTTACTAACTCCGAAATTCAATCAGTTTTAAGTTAGGCCATTTTATGTGCCAAAAGAAAAAAATACAAAGCATTTATAGCATGGCTCTCAACCAGGGGACATCTGGCAATGTCTGTAAACACTTTTAGTCGTCACAACTGAGGGGTACTACTGGCCTTTAGCAGGCACAGGCATGGGTGTTGCCCACCATCCCCCATCGCACAGGAGAGCTCCCACAAACGGGTTATTCAACTCGATATTGATAATATTGCCAACACTGAGAACTCCCGAACTACAAGATGCAATAAGCTGAAAGATGCATCTAGAATATTAAAAAGTATTTTCAGATAGATGAAATACAGTAGTTCAGCTTACTTGGGATGAACCCAGATTTTGTATAGTACATAATGGAAAATAATGCTGGTACTCTGTACCTGAATCTGTTTTCTCACTTTTGGAATAGAAAAGTGATAATGACCAGAGGCTGTTTTGAAAAAATAATGCAGTGTAAACGAGAGGGCCAGCCCTTCAAGACCAAATGTCAACACCTTGCTTTGAGAAACCCTGCACTCTAGTCACAGTAATTAATATCCCATTTCTGCTATTCTGACTATCTCAGAAGAAACACACTGACCCATCAATCCTATGGTATATCTTGTTTTTAAAGCCCAGCTCCATGCCACTTACTCTATGAAGCTCCGCCAATGCTCTCAATTTAAAATATTAAAAATATTAGTTCCTTTGGGTCAGGAACCATGTCTCGTTCACACTTGTAACTCCCAGAGGGCTCACTACAGCATCTTACACACTTTAAGTGGTCAATAAATATTTGGAATGAATAACTGAATAAATATACAGTACCAGAAGACTATAATTAAACACAAACTCCTCAGACTTCTCACAGCTTTTTTCAGCCTTTCCTCATAGGGCTCATTTTGTAAATCTTTAATCATTTTAGTAGCTCTCCAAGTTCTCATGCTTCAGCTCTATAGGATCTCAGAGAGAGCAGAGTTCTTTAACGAGTCCTAACCACTACTTTAGAAAACACTATTTTGTAAATTCCATTAAGCTTCAGATCATTTCCCCATGGGATGGCAGTCAGTGTTTGGTCTCAAAACATTTAAAACCCCTTACACAGGCATAGCAGTAATTTCTGAGGATACAGGGACGATGTGAGTATAAACACAGGGGTGGACAAAGGTAGGTTCATAGTTGTTCATATGGAAAAAAACCCATGCAGGTTATGATTATTACAATAGCTTTATTAACTCAAAAGAATGTCACATGCAACTGTAAACCTACTTTTGCCCACCCCTGTGTAAGCAGTAAAAACAATTCCACTTATTGCTTACAAATACCAATTACATTACTAATAATCATATTTTTTGCATACTTTTGTGGGGGGGAGCAGAATATGGGGGATTTAAAACAGAACAAAATATTAAAATTTATGACTATCACAGAGAAAGTAAGACAATAAGAAAAAAATACCAGTTATAGAATTTTAAGGTTTTCCATTAAAAGATAATAAAAAGACAGATTATTAATCTTTTATTATTATACTGCTTAACAGTGGAATAAATTATTATTTAGGGTTAGCACATGTATGAAAATGTTGACGGTGGTGGTTTAGATTCAATATGCAGGACTTTGTTTTTTAAGCCCCCTCACCCCCCTTTCCTTCAGAGTAATCCTTGAGCATTCATCAGTGTTTGGTGGTTTCTTCCAACAAGTCTTTTGCTTCATTTATTTTGGTTGCTAAGTATGGAGATCCACCTGAGGGCAAAGAAAAATAAATGAATTAAAGCACACTTTACTACTGACATTTTTTAAAGTCTCAAATAAAGTAAAACAATCTTAATTATAATTCTCTGATATTTTCCCACACATTCATCCTCTGACAAATTATTTTATAAGTTGACTAGAAATCAAAGCAGCATAAATTAAATTTGTTTAGTGAAGCACTACAGATACCCAATAATCACAGACAACCTCTGAGAAAGATAATGAAAAAAAGTTATGAAAGAAAGTTATGATCAGGAATAATTTGAAAAACACTCAAAGATTTCACTGATCAGACATTATCATTCAAATATTTAACCAGAGAATTTTCTGAAATCAAGTGGATGGTTAGGTAAATAAAGAAATCCACGGGCTCTTTCAGAGTTTAATCAAATCTTATAATTTCACAAAAATAAAATACATGTTAGAAATGCAACTATGTACTACTCGGTTCTAAAACTCATATTTACTAATAGACGAACAAACTAATAAATGAACGATAATAAAAATGTTAAAGGAAATGCTCTCTGTTCTCTGAAATGATCCTATTAGAATACTTATGAAATAAAGTCTTACATTCACTGAGCCCTAAAATAAAATTAAGTCAGTTCTCTCTTAGAGATCTTTGAAATGAATTCTTTCTAATGCAAACAGCATGAGAAAAATTGAGGTGAATTTCAGAACCTATTTGACATATAAAAATGCTAGCCCCACATCGTCACACTATTTAAGTATTGTATGCCTTGTAACTTCTAGACCTGAACATTTTCATTGCTTAATAGTCAAGCTAACTATCATTATAGTTCACCAGTTTCTTTGTGTTTGTTGTTATTTTTTTATTCTCCCCTTGAGTACAAACCATTGATAGCTATTGAAAATATCATAAGACCTCAGTAGCTTACAACAATCCAAAAAACATACAGATAATATTGGTGTTAATTGTCCTGACTTTATTCAAACCTTTTATTGATTAAGGAAAAAGAAAGCAGGGGGGAAACTGATCAACAAATGTGGTGTTGTGGTATATAAAGGGCAATGTGGGAGGAAGCTATACTTACCAGTGACATTTTCATATCAAGATCTGAATTGCTATATTTATGGAATATATCATAGAGTGTCCTTGAATATACAATAAGAATTATAAATGAAGTTGATGAAAGTTTCCATACACACTTGATTATGAAACAAACTAATTTCATGATTTGAAAATAATCTTGGAATTAGGTAATGTCAATCTTGGTAAGCTGTTTAAATTTTTAGAGCTACCAAGGCAATGTCAGGCATCTTGTATATCCTCAATAAATATTAAAATATTAACTTAAATACAACCTTTAATTGATTGATATGCATTAAATCACAGGTTATAATATGCTCATTTAGCAGACAGAAAAAAAAAAAATACAGAAGATCGAAAGTCTCATTAAACATTAAAGTAATTGATGGCAATGTTACAGAAACGCTAGACTTTTAATTTATATGCATGGTAGCAATTTTTACTTGGCTCTCAATCCATGCTCCTAAGATCTGGAAAAGTTCCTAAGCCAAAAACTATAATTCCTATATTCCCTTCAAGTAGTGTTCGATTCAAACTGTGAAATTTGAAAGGCTGAAGTGAGGGAAAGGCTTTCTTGCTGGGCCTCTTTGTTACTGCTGCTAGCAAGCGAGGTCATGGCGGAGCAGTGACAGCAACTGTGCCTTTGTGCAGTTCCAGCTGCAGTCTATGAGGTGGTAGCTTCCCTGACAGAGCAGCTGGTTTGGGGAGTCATTCTCATAGGCCTAGTCTAGAATTTACTCCTTCAGACCTTCTAATAATTTATAACCACTCAATGTCCTCCTGCTAAGCATGTAGTTTCTAGCACTGAATCCTGACTGGTATAACAATATAGGATATATATCCTATATTTAATGGGAACAAGATATGCTTGAATCTTTCAATCCTGCTCAATTTAATGAGAATACTCACCCTCACCCTTGACCTCTGTATCTTTGTACTTCCACTAAATACTGCTGGAGCTTTGGGCTATCATGAACTATCATATTTTAGACCAACCCTCCTATTAACACCAACTAGAAGAATTGAATAAAATACAAACACATTAATATGAAAGAAAAGGAGGTTTACCAAGTCAGCCCAGCCTTGAAGGCTAAGATCCTGGAGATAAGGAAAATGCACTGTGATGAGCCCAACATTCTGCACTGCTTTTTCCCTTCAAAGAAGCCAAACACCAGATAGTATATGCTACACAATTCTACTTATATAAAATGCTAGAAAAGAGATATCTAATCTATCTATGGTGGCCCAAATTGGGGTAGGGACTGGCAATGGGAAGGGTCACCAAGGAACTTTTTGAATTTGATAAGCAAATTTTTATTTGTTTTTGCATGTATATGTATCTTTTGAGATCTTTCTTCATCAGGGCTTGTTATCAAAGATATGCTATCCTCATAAAAAGAATTAGAATGCATTTTTTTTCTTCCTATTTTTTGAAAAAATTCACTTATAAAATTACCCTGGCCAAGCTTTTAATTTGTAGGAAGGTTTTCAACTACAGATTCAATTTCTCAAATAGATAGGATTCTTTTGATTTTCCATTTCTTCTTATAACAGTTTTGAAATGTTTTTCCTAGAATTTATTTCATTTAAGTTTCAAATATTCTAGTATGAAGTTGATTCGTTTTCAGCAAACTAATCTGACTTTGTTAATTCTCTGAATGCTAATTTCTACTGTGATATTTTCCTTGATGCATGGGATATTAAGAAGTATACTGATAAATTTCCAAACACTGGGATCCCCTAGATGTGTTTACTGTTTTCTAATTTAATTAAGTTTATACTCAGAATCCAAGATTGGCTTTAACATTAGAAAATTTATCAATTCATCACATTAAAAGTGTAAAGTATAAATATCACATAATCATCTCAAAACATACAGAAAACAACACAAATTCATAATAAAAACCTTTTGTAAACTAAAAATAAAAGAAACTTCTTTTATGTGATAGATGTCATAAAAATATAGCAAACATCATACTTAGTAAAATGCTAACACCTTTGGCTCTGAGATCAACAAAAAAAGGATACCTATTATTATGAATTCTATTTAACACTATAAGGGAGGTTCTAGGCACTGATAATAAATGCCCTCCTCCATATCTGATTAAAAAAAAGAAATGATTGGGAAGAAGTTACTATTCTTCATAAATTATAGGACTGAGTCTGTAGAAAATCCAAAAGAATCTAAAGACAGATATTAAAGAATTAATAAATGAATTTAATGCCTTACTGGATACACTAGCAACATATACAAAAACCTTTTTTTTTTAATCCTCACGCGAGGATATTTTTTCAATTGCCTTTCAGAGAGAGTGGAAGGGAGAAAGAGAGAGAGAAACACCGAAGTGAGAGAGACACATCGATTGGTTGCCTCCTGCACTCACCCGAACTGACTGGGGGCCAGGGATCAAGCCTACAACCCAGATCCATGCCCTTGGTCGGTATCGAACCTGGGACCCTTCAGTTCCCAGGCTGATGCTCTAACCACTGAGTAAAACAAGCTAGGATCAAAAATCATTTTTTATGTCCTAGAAATAAGTTACGTATATAGTATAAACAAAAGAACACACACAATTTATAATTACATTAAAAAATCAGTATCTGGGAATAAATTTAACAAATTATGTATATAACCACAACCAGAAAACTGAAAAGCCTATTGAAATAAATTAAAAGTGACCTAAGTAAATGAAAGGATGTGTCTTTTTCATGGATTAGAAAACTCAATTTTGTAAAGATATCAATGTTCCCCAAACAGATCTAGAGATCCACAGTAAAACCAATCATAACCCCAGGAGGTTTGTGTGTGAATGTGTGTGCTTACACATGTGCAAACTGACAAGATAATTTCTAATTTATATTAAAATATAAAGGGCCAAACATAGCCCAAAACCTTTGATAACAAAAAATTAAAAGGTTTACGCTACCAGGAAAAAAAATTGCTATACAGCTATACAAATTAAAACAGTGTGGTACTGGAACAAGCATAAAGAAATTAATCAACAAAAGGAAAGAAAATATAAAAACATTTCCATAAATATCTGGTTACTTGATTAGTAATATGGCAACATTGTGGCTCCCTGGGGAAAGAATGCCCTTATCAATAAATAATGCTGGATCACTTGGATATCTACATATAAATAATTGAAGCTTTATTCTTAATTCACACCATACACAAAAATCAATTCATTTATTATAGATATAATTATGTAAGATAAAGTTTCTAGAAACTATCTTTATTAGCTGGAGATTTTCATGACTTTGAGAAAGGCAAAAACTTCCTAAACAAAATCAAAAGGCACTAACTATAAAGGGAAAGTTTGATAAACTGGATTATATTAAAATAAAAAATTTCTGCTCTTGAACAGACACCATTAAGCATATGCAAAAGCAAGCCACAGAGAAAAGATATTTGCAATACAAAGAATTCATAAGAATACCAGAATATACAGGCTGGGCAAATGTAAGTTTACAGTTGTGAGTACACATAACAGAGTTTATTCTTATATTCTTATTTATTAATTATTGTATTATTTTCCATACGAACACTGTAAACCTACTTTTGCCCCACCCTGTATGTTGTTTCCAAAAGTCAGTAAGAAAAAGCAACAACACAACAGAAAAAACAGATAAGCAAAGCTAATCTGTGATGATAAAAGTCAGGATAGCGGTCACTTTGGGGGAATGGGGAGTGACTAGAAAAGTACTCGAGCAGAGTTTTTGTATGGTTTCGTTTATTAATCTGGGTACTGGTTACATTAAGTGGGGTAACTTTGTGACAATTCACTGAATTGTATACTTACGATCTGTGCACTTTTCTGAACTTATATTTCAATTTTCAAAAGTTTATTGGAAAACTAATACTAAAGATATATTGATCTTCCTGCAATTTGAAGGCACTACAAATTCATACTGTGTAAAAGCCATTGAGATCAGCAAACCTATGATCAAGACCATGATGAGAAAGATAGTGACTAGGCACTGTTCTAATATATTATTTCATTTGGTTCTTCCAACTATCCCTTGTAGTTGCTCAATTCTTTTTTTTTATTATTATATAATGAGACTGAATCGCAAAAAAGTTTAGTAACTTGCCAGGAAGCCTGGCTCCTGAGCCTGCACATGCCTTAATCACTATACCGTACAGCTTCTTATTTTATTACCAGGATTTATTTAATATGTGGTTATTGTAAACCTTTTTTTTTTCGTCAAACCCATAATCCAAACACAGATCTCTTCCTGCTTGAAAGGATTGAAATCATGCCTTGTGATTCCAAGATGGAGGTGGACTGAGTAGAAGCTACATTGACACTCTCCCAGGACCAAACTGGAATTACAACTAAAATATAGAAAAACCATCCTGAATAATCAACTGAACACTAGCTGCAGAGAACCCTCGTAACCAAGGACGTAAAGTGGAGACGGCATAGAAACTGGTAGGCAGTGCAGAGGTGTGAGGGGGCTGGCTGGGCTCCCACAGGCAGCAGCTGAAGGTCCAGAGGGATATCTCAGCTGTGGGGGGTTCCCACTGAGAATTCTGGGGCCTAAACCCCAAGCTGGGCTCCCCAGCCCAGACCAGCAGAACTGAGAAAGGTGCCCACATAATATATGGCTGTGAAAAGCAGCTGGGTTTCTGTCTGCCAGGGAGAGATGGATGGAAATGCAGGCACCCTCTTAAAGGGCCAATGCACAAAGTTTCATGTGCAGCCACTCACCTTGGGCTCCAGCAGAGGGAGGGCAGAGTGGACTAGAGCTGTGTGAGGAGAATCCAGGGTTGGGGGCTCTACAAGTGCTGAAAAGGATGTGGAGAAAAGGGAATGTGGTGGGATGTGGTGGGAATGCAGACTGGTACAGCCACTATGGGAAACACTTTGGAGTTTCCTCAAAAAATTAAATATGGTCCGGACGGGAGTGGTTCAGCTGGTGAACATTGACCTAGGATCCAGGAGATCGAGGCTCGATTCCCAGTCAGGGCACATGCCTGGGTTGCGGGCTCGGTCCCCAGTCGGGGGGTGTACAGGAGGCAGCTGATCACTGACTCCCTCATCATTGATGTTTCTATCTCTCTCTCCCCCTTCCTCTCTCTGAAATCAATAAAGATATATTTAACATTTTAAAATAAAGTATTTTAAAAAAATTAAAATTAAAATTAAATATGGAACTGCCATTTGACCCAGTGACCCCACTTCTAGGAATAAATCCTAAGAAACCCAAAACACCAATCAGAACGTATGCACCCCTATGTTCATAGCAGCACAATTTACAATAGCTAAGGTCTGGAAACAGCCCAAGTGCCCATCAGTAGATGAGTGGATAAAAAAAGCTGTGGCACATTTACTCCATGGAATACTATGCAGCTGTAAAAAACAAGAATCTCTTACCCTTTGGGACAGCATGGATGGAACTGGAAAGTATTAGGGTAAGCGAAATAAGCCAGTCAGAGGAAGACAAGTATCACATGATCTTACTCATGTGGAATCTAATGAACAAAATAAACTGATGAACAAAATAGATTCAGAGACATAGAAGCATGGACCAGACTGAGGAATCTCAGAGGGAAAGTGGGGGTGGGGGAGTGGGTGGGGAGAGATTAACCAAAGAGCTTATATGCATAAATGCATAACCCATGGACACAGACAATAGTATGCGGAAGGCCTGAGGTTGGGGCGGATGAGGGGTAGAGGGGAGCTAAGTGGCATAAAAAATGGGACATCTGTAATATTTTCAACAATAAATTTTTTAGAAAGCAATCATGCCTTGTGATTTATATTTTAAAATACATGTCTATCCATCCATTAGATAATAAATACCTTGAAGAGCAATCATGTCTCACATTTCTCTGTATGATCAACACATCTCTGAGTACACACATGGGACTCAAGACAAATGCTTTTGATGATGAAGAGAATAAGTTATATTCTTGCATCAAGTACCAGCTTCATAGAGGTAAAACCACTCAAGACAGAGAAAATAGGTAAACAAGTGGGTTAGGAGTGGGTGCTTTTAAAAAAAGAAAATAAGACTACAAAACATCTGTTTAAGAAATCCTAACTAACACAAGAGAAAATAAACCAACATTCTACAATTAACACTTATTTCAAAGTTAGGTATAATTTATTGCTCAAGTACATTTCATAATTAGCATACCAATCTGAGGATTAAGACACAAATTCCCCTTTATCCTTGGGTCTTTTTTAGGCAGATCTTATCATTGATTTTTCATATTCCTTAACTCTCATTAAAACTTATGAATGTCTCCATTCCAAATATGTAAGAAAGAAGTACTACATCTGCTGATTTGAAGGGTTCTTAAAGGCCACCCACCTTTCTAAAAATAAAGATGTTAAAATCATGTGGAGGCAGATAGGAATTTGATTTCTGGCATGAGGAGTTCCACTGATCTGTTCCACAGTGAAATGGGTGAAAACTATATTAAAAAGTCCCAACCATTTGAAGCCTCTGAAAATGGTCTTAAAAGCAAAAATAAAAAAGGAACAGCTACTCAAGAAAAATCTATGAAAATTCAGGAAGAAAAGCAGGAATTTGTGGTATTTGAACTAAAATGGCTCTCTCCTTTCCCCCTCCCAGCTCAGCAAGGCAGAGGCTCCAAATTGGACTGATGCAGCCAAGAACACAGGGCTCCCTTTTCTGCAAAGAAGTCTCCAAGCCCAGCTGGCTTCACTGGTGAATTCTTACAAATAATTAAATAAAGAAATAGCACATGTTATACAAGTTTGTTTAGAAAATAAAGGAAAACACTGCCCAATTCCTTTTAAGAGGCCAGAGTAACCCTGATAACAATATCTATCAACTTTCCAAAGCAGCAAAATTACAGGCTAATTTTTCTTATAAACAGAAGAACATTTTTATTTCTTTAAATAAACAGTAACCTTTTTTGTGTGGCCTTTTTTATATTTTAAATTAAAAAAAAAAAATCTATTTTATTGTTGAGAGTATTACATATGTCCCCCACTTCCCCCCCTTTGCCCTCATCCACTCATCTCCCAACCCACCCCTGGTCCTCACCTGTCTATTGTCTGTGTCCATCAGCTATGCATATATGCTTATTTTTATGCCCTGTTTAAGAAATGCCTGCCTATTCTGTTTTTTTAAAAAAACATAGCAGCATCCAGCCAGGGTGGCTCAGCGGCTGAGCACCCACCTATGATCCAGGAGACTGCAGTTTGATTCCTGGTCAGGGCACATGCGCGGGTTGCGGGCTCCATCCCCAGCAGAGGGCGTGCAAGAGGCAGCCGATCAATGACTCTCATCATTGATGTTGCTCTCTCTCTCTCTCCCTTCCCCTCTCTGAAATCAATAGACATATTTAAAAACAAAAAATAAACAAAAAAACATATAGCAGCATTATTGTTTTATTTTTCCCCCACTTAGGTCAAAATCCATTAGGAATTAATTTTCTGTATAGTGTGAGATAGGGTCGAAGTTTAATTTCTCCACATGAACATACGAATGCATTGGTGCTATTGCCTTTATCAGTGTGAAGGCACCAGCAGTTTTACTCACTGATGCTTCTGTGCCATCAGTGCAAATGTCAGCACAGTAAAAGGAAGAGTTTTCACCTCACAGAGTTTCTGAGAGGGTCTCAGGAACCCCTGATTATCTTCAAAGCACACTTTGCCATGGCTTCTACATATCAACGAGAATGAACAAACTATTTATTATTCCACATTACAATATGGATGAATCTCACAAAAATAATATTGACTAAAAGCAGCCAGATGCAAACTATTACACACATTCAAGAGGCAAAACTAGCCTATGATAATATAAATCAAGATAGTGGTTCCTTTAAAGAGTAAGGTAGACTGGGGGGGGCATTCTCAGGGGGTTTCAAAGGTACAATGATGTTCTAGTTCTTGATCTGGGAGCTGGTTACATAGGCGTGTTTGTAAAATTTACTTATATACTTATAACTTGTGCAATTTCTGCCTGTATATTATACTTCAATACAAAGTACAGTTAAAAATAAGGTGGATACTACACTTATTAGAGGGATCACTCCATAAATTATATAAATGTCTAACCACCTGAAACTAATATAATATTGAATGTCCACTGTAATTGCAAAATTTAAAGCAATTAAAAAAAAAAAAAAAGCTGGCCACTCTCATACTTCCTCAAATACTCCTGGCTTTCTCTCCAAGGAAAATCAGACATTTTTGTTTAAAATCAGTTGGTTATCTTCTTCCCATTAAAAACAAAACAAAAAGAGAAAGACAAACATCACATGATCTCGCTTATACGTGGAATCTAAAGAACTTAATAAACTGATGAATAGAATAGATTCAATGACATGGAAGCATAGATGAGACTGACGAATGTCAGAGGGACGGAGGAGGGCAGGTGGGTGGAGGGGAGAGAGTAACCAAAGAATTTATATGCATATATGCACAACCCAAGGAAAAGGACAATCGTGGGGAGAGGAACTGGGGAGGGGCATGGGACGGGGTGGAAGGGGTCATTGGGCAGAAAAAGGGAAATCTGTAATATTTTAAACAAAAATAAAATTTTTAAAAAAACAAACCAAAAAAAACCCCAAAATAAAACAACTTCCCTTCTCAAGAGACAATTTACAGATTTATAAGCTATTACCTCACAACTCTATCATGCACAAGTTCTTTCCCTACAGTAGTTCCAATAGTCATTAAGTCACCCTACTTTTACTAGAGCAGGGATTCTTAAGTATGTGTACACAAATAAATTTTAGGAAGTTTACGAACTCTCTAAAAATCCAAATATTTTAAAATTTTGGGTGAATGAGCAATTATATGGGCAAAATGTCCACAGTTGTCAGCACATTCTTAGAGGAAACAATAATCCAAAGAGATTAAAAGAATCTTTATGATATAAAAAATGTGAACTGAATAAAAATACAGGGTATAAGTTCTTCATTAATTAAATAGGCATATAAAGGTATTATACTATATCATATAATCAAAAAGGGCTTTAGAAATAAATTCCTTCGTTTTGTAGATCATAAAATTGAATTTGGAGAGGTTAAGGAAAGTGGTGAGGCTGTTGCTAGCTAGAAGACAGAAGCAGAGAAAAATACTGCCTCCTATTTCAACATCCATGCCCTCACACCCCGCTACCCACACTGGGACAGAGAGGAGGATATAGTAAGCACGCTGCAGGCAGTCAGCAGTCCACCTCTGATAAGTATACAATCTCAGAATAAATCAAGTTATTAATTCTTTAAACACTACTGGATCATAAGATATATAAACATTTTCTCTTTTTACTGAAGATATCTAAAAATACATATTCTCTTAGATACACTTTAGAACATCCTTCCTTGCCAGTAGGCACAATCAATAACCTGTCCATCATCTAAAAGACGTGAGTGCTTGATCCTACTGCAATCAATAAAAGAAGGGCGTACACTAGACCTGGAGGGGACAGAGGATGTTTAGGAGACAGAAGGCTTCAAGGAGGCACTTAAACACATTTTTTCTGAGGCAATTACTCTGAAAGTCCACAATACAAAGTTAATTAGTTGAGTGGATCTTTCAGTAACTGTTGAAGCTGTTTAGAAATTTTAAGAAAAACCTCATTTCAAAGTTGATTCCCTTGTTTATTCACACTAAAAACCAGCAAGTGCAAAAACCAAAGGAGATAATGTTTAGTAAAAAGCATTTTTATAGTAAGTAATTAAGTGAGAAAGCTGAAAAAAAAAAGTCTTATTTTGGTGTCAGTTAAGATGAGTATGCATCCAAAATTGTTTTTAATTTTTTTCAAAATAATTATAAAACTGAAAGTCTATAAATAAGAATACAAGGAACACTTCCCTCTGCTCCCCCTACTCCCCACCTTGACTTCTAAAATACAGTGCAACTTTCTACCATCTGTTATTTTAGAGCAGAAACAGTAATGAACATATGGGCTTTCTCTCTCAAGCAGCTGTAGTGTAGTTAAAGTTATAATAATTGTCTTTCTGTAAGATAAATTTACATTAAAAACCTGGCCAGTTAAAAATAAATGGCTCAGCCCGGCCGGGTGCGGCTCAGCAGTTGAGCGTCGACCTAGGATCCAGGTGATCGGGGTTGGATTCCTGGTCAGGGCACATGCCCGAGTTGTGGGCTCAATCAGTGACTCTCTCATCATTGATGTTTCTATCTCTCCCTCTCCCCCTCTCCTTTCCTCTCTCTGAAATCAATAAAGATATATTTAAAAAAAAAAAAAAAGGCTCAGCCTCAGATCCTTCTAGAATAAAACTAAGACATTCAGAGTCATCTATGACATATCATATTCAGAGATTTAGAGGACATCCGCTAAGTCTTGTGCTTTTATACTTAAGGTTAAACAAATGTAATTCCTGATGTAAAAATCAGTTTACATAATCAGAAAGCCCATAACTCATGTATTCTCTCTCTCATTCAAAATGCTAGCAGCCTCAAATAGGGGTGAGGTACTACTATATAAAAATCAGTAACTAAGTTCTTAAAAGCTGAGAACATATCCCCACCACTTCTGTGGGTCATTGAACCTCAATCTAAAGCCTCATTTATTATAAGAAAAATCACAATACACTGGCATATAAACTTCCATTTCAACTATAAATCATTTATAATGAGTTTAAGTAAACTGAAAGAAATTCAGAGCAGATTCTGATCCACATATTATGAAAAAATAAGAACTTTACTTACCTTTATCCGGGTGATTCAAAATCATGATTCTCCTGTGAGCTGTTCTAATCTTGGCCTTGCCAGCAGATGGGCTGTAAAAAGAAATTAAAGTGCTTATAATAAATGGTGTCAAATGCAGATTATAAATTAACGGTTTATATGGGTTTCAAGAAATTAAAAACTAATGAGAATTTCACCATCTTGTGGATAAATATGAAATTACAGCCTGTCACTTGATTCCAGTAACCACCAAAATAAACCAATGATTCAATGGTGCATGTATTTTTCTTCAGTCCTTTGTAATATCATTCTTTATTTTCAATCCATTTAAAAAATAAAACAATATAAAGGGTAGGGAAGTCATAGTCTACAAGACTATATGTAAGTTTGAAAACTTATGCTTCAAATTATTTTGGGGAAAGGCAGTACAGTGTGAAAGACAGGTATTTGGACGCCAGAGTTACTAGACTGCTGGATTTTAATCCTGTTGCCATTTAGAATGGGGTAACGTTGGTCAATTTGTTAACCTCCTTGTGCTTCAGTTTCCTCATTGTAAAATAGTTAGGAAAAACATATTCCTCCTAGAGCAATTGTAAGGATTAAATTAGTTAATGCCAACAAAGTGCTAAAACAGTGCCTGCTGTGTAACAGGTGTTCATAATAGTTTTTTTATTACTATATTTCTACAGAGCATCTCAAAACATTTCATAGTTCATTATTTATTTAACTTTGTGAGAACTCTATGGGAAAAGCTTGGCTGCTAGAATCTACGCTCTAAACAAAAATTTTAAAAAGTTAAATAAGCTTAAAACTGTTTCAGTAAAACCTAATTTATCTAGTATTAGAAATGGTTCTCAGTAGTACATTTTCTCGGCAAGAAAAAAATAAAAAGACTAACAGCAAAATCTAGTATTGCTACTTGGATTTCATCTAAGGTACTCAGATTATCTGGGCCTCAAAAGGGAATAATAGTGCCTGACAAAGGGTGGTTGCGTGAAGGTGACAATAATTTAATTTGTATGGATGATTCACGCTGTAGTGGATAAAAGCAGGTACTTTCAGAGATATTCAGATATAGGTTCAAAATCCTGATTCCATCACTCATTACCCATAAAATTTGTTTTGTTCAGTTAAGCTCTGAGTTATAATTTCCTCATAAGTAATAATTTCCTCATATGTAATATGGAAATAATAAAACAACTTCCCAGGATTATTTAAAGGATAAATTAGATAATATAAGTAAAAGGATTAGTATGACCAGTATATAGTTAGTGTTCAGAGAATTATAGTTATTATGAATATAAAGGATGCCAATGAAAATATACACTTCCTACTTTGAAAATGGAATATAAATAACCAAATTTAACATTTCCTGAGTGACTCAAATTATTATAACTATTACTTGAGCACAAAGAAACAAGGTCTGCAGAGGATTCCCTGTTCTTCTACTAAATGGTCGTACAATACTATTCATTTAACTTCCGTCTGTTTTGAATAGTGCTTCCCTTGCTGCCAGTTGTCAATCCTCCATTCTGCCACTGTTTCAGTTCCTTGCTACTTCTAACATCCTGAGGTTAAATAACAAATCACCAAGCATGTTAAAATGCACTATCAATTGCTGAATAAACATTTAAAATATTCTATGAATAAAGTAAGTATGTCTTGAGTTAAAGAAAAAAATCAAAAGAAAATAAAAAAATACCTTGAGACCAATGAAAATGGAACTACAACACAGTAAAACTTATGGGATACAGCCAAAGCAGTTCTAAGAGGAAAGTTTATAGCAATAAACTACTACATTAAGACAAAAGAGCTCATATAAACAACCTATCTTTACACCTCAAAGAACTAGAAAAAAAAAGAACAAACTAAGTCTAAAGTTAGTAGAAGGAAGGAAACAACAAAGATCAGAATGAAAATAAATAAAACAGAGACTAGAAACAACAGAAAAGACCTGGAAATTAAGAGCTGTTTAATTGAAAAGATAAATAAAATGGACAAACCACTAGCTAGATTCACCAAGAAAAAAAGGGGACTCAAATAAATAATATCAGAAATAAAAGAGACATTAAACTAATATCTAAGAAATATAAGGATCATAAAAGACTGCTCTGAACAATTATATGCCAACAAATTGGACAACCTAAAAAAACTGAAAAAATTCCTAGAAACTAACAACTTACCAAGGCTCAATCATAAAGAAATAGAAATTCTGAATAGACTAATTATTAGTAATGCAATTAAATCAGTAATAAGAACCTCCCAACACGGGGTGCAAGGTGGTTCAATATCTGCCAATCAATTAACATGATACACCATGTCAAATAAAAAAAAAAAAAGCACAAAAATTATATGATCTGATCAATAGATGCAGAAAAAGTATCTGACACAATCCAGCATCAATTTGTAATGAAAATGCTTAACAAAGTAAGAATAGAGGGAACATACCTCAACATAATAAAAGTCATATGACAAACCCACAGCTAATATCATACTAATGGAGAAAAGCTAAAAGTGTTTTCCTTAAGATCAGGAACAAGTCAAGGTTGTCCACTTTCACCACTTTTATTCAACATATTGAAAGCATTAGAAGTCCCAGCCATAGCAATTAAGACAAGGAAAAATAAATAAAGGTACCCTAATTGGAAAGAAGTAAAAGTGTAACAATTTGTAGTGGACATAATACAATACATAGAGAACTCTAAAGATTCCACACAAAAACTATTATAACCAAAAATTGAATTCAGTAAAGCAGCAAGATAGAAAATTAATATTCAAAATAGGTTGCAGTTATATACACAAACTATATATTAAACTATCACAAAAATTAAGAAAACAATCCATTTATAATTGCATCAAAAATAAAATACCTAGAAATAAATTTAACCAAAGAGGTAGAATTCCTGTACACAAAAAATTATAAGGCACTGATGAAAAAAATTGAAGATACAAATAAATGGAATCATATATCATGTTTGTGGATAGAAAAAATTAGCATCATTAAAATGTCCATACAACTCAAAGCAATCTATAGATTCACTGTGATCCCTATCAAAATACCATTGGCATTTTTCACAGAACTAGGACAAATAATTCTAAAATTTATATGGAACCACAAAAGATTCCAAATACCACAGTAATCTTGAGAAAAAAATAAAGTTGGCTCAGCTGGTGTGACTTAGTGGATTGGGCATGGTCCCGTGTACCAGGAGGCTGCAGGTTCGATTCAGGGCACTCCCCGGGTTTCGGGCTTGATCCCCAGCAGGGGGCCTGCAAGGAGGCAGCCAATTTATGTTTCTCTCTCATCCCTTCCTCTCTTTCTAAAAATCAATAAAAACATTTTTTTAAAAAAAGAACAAAGTTGGAGAAATCACGCTACCTGATATCAAACTATACTGTAAGGCTGGCGTAATCAAAACAGCATGGTACTGGCATAAAAACAGACACATAGATCAATGAAACAGAACTGAGAGCCCAGAAATAAACTCATACCTATATGGTGAATTAATATTTGACAAAGCCAAGCTGGGCATGGCTCTGCGGTTGAGCATCGACCTAGGATCCCAGGGATCATGGTTCGATTCCAGGTCAGGGGTACATGCCCGGGTTGCAGGCTCAATCCCCAGTTGGGGCATGCAGGAGGCACCCAATCAATGACGACTCTCTCATCACTGATGTTTCTCTCTCTTTCCCCCTCTCCCTTCCTCTCTGAAATCAATAAAGATACATTTTAAAATATATACATATATTTGACAAAGAAGGCAAGTATATATACAATGGGATAAAGACAGTCTATTTAATAAATGGTGTTGGGAAAATTGGACAAATACATGAAAAAATGAAACTATATATAAAAATAAGCTTAAAATGGATTAAAGACCTAAATGTAAGACCCAAAACCACAAAATTCCTAGGAAAAAACATAGGCTGTAAGCTCTTTGACATTAGTCTTAGCACTATTTTTTTTGGACCAGTCTCCTTAAGAAAGCACAGAAGCAAAACTAAACAAATGGAATTACATCCAACTAAAAAGCTTTTGCACAGCAAAGGAAACTATCAACAAAATGAAAAGGCAACCCACTGAATGGGAGAAGGTATTTGCAAATCATACATCCAATAAGGAGTGAATATCCAAAATATCTAAAGAACTTATACAACCAAATACGAGAAAAACAAGCCAATTGAAAAACTGAAAAATGGGCAGAGGACCTGAACAGACATTTTCCCAAAGAAGACATACAGGCAGATAGCCAACAAGTACATGAAAGATACTCAACATCACTAACCATCAGGGAAAAGCAAATCAAAAACCAGGATGAGATACTGCTTCATATAGTGGCTGTCATACAAAAAGACGAGAGAACCCTGGCTGGGTGGCTCAATTAGTTGGAGCATTGTCCTGTACACCAAAAGGTGATGGGTTTGATGCCCAGTTGGGGTGCATACAGGAAGCAATGGATTCATGTTTCTCACATTGATGTTTCCCTCTCTCTTTCTCTCTCTTCCTCAAAATCAATAGAAACAGCCCGGCCGGGCATGGCTCAGCGGTTGAGGGTCGACTTAGGATCCAGGCGATCGGGGTTTGATTCCCGGTCAGGGCACATGCCCGGGTTGCGGGCTCGATCAATGACTCTCTCATCATTGATGTTTCTGTCTCTCTCTCTCCCCTC
Organism: Miniopterus schreibersii; assembly: GCF_964146895.1. Lineage (NCBI taxonomy): Eukaryota > Metazoa > Chordata > Mammalia > Chiroptera > Miniopteridae > Miniopterus > Miniopterus schreibersii. The sequence goes on along the minus strand of NC_138102.1, from coordinate 71,926,615 downwards.
CTGTCCTCTCTCTGAAATCAATAAAGATATATTAAAAAAAAAAAAAATCAATAGAAACATATCCTCGGGTGAGGATTAAAAAGAAAAAAAAGACAGATAACAATGTGGAGGGGGATGTACAGTGTTGGTGGGAATGTAAATTGGTACAATCACTATGGAAAAAGAATGGAGGTTCATCAAAAAATGAAACATAAAACTACCATGTGATCCAGCAACTCCGCTTCTATGTAAAGTGAAATACTATTCAGTCACAAAAAAAGAAAATCTTGCCATTTGTGAACATGGATGGACCCTGAGGGTATTATGCTAAGTGAAATAAGTAAGACAGAGAAAGACAAAGACTGTATGATCTCACTTATATGTGGAATCTATAAAAGCTGAACTTAACAGAAACAGAGAAGAGACTGATAGAAGCCAGAGGTGGGGGAATGGGGACGAAATGGATGGGTGACTGTAGTTAACCATACTGTCTTGTGTATTTCGAAGTACCTAAGAGAGGAAATCTTAAAAGTTCTCATCACAAGGAAAAAAATAACTGCAAATATGTGAGATGAAGGATGTTAACTAAACTTACTGTGGTAATCATTTTGCAACATATACATATATCAAATCATAATGTTGTGTACCTTAAACTAATATACATTATATGCCAATTATATCAGTAAAACTGCAAGAGGGGGCTATTTAGACGTTTTTTAAAATACAAAACAAATAATAAGTATTTTAGTATAAAGGCTTATGGGTATTCCTTTTGGCCGTTTGTAGGAGTCTTTCAGGGACCATTTCAAACTTGCTTTTTGGTTTACAGATTGATTCCTCCCCAGACAGACACTGTTTGATTACAAAGACTACTAAATTTTGAGGGAAAAAATCATTAACATTGTACCAAGGGCTATGAGCACTTTATTGTTTAATTGCCTATTAAGAATAAAAAATATGTTGCTAAGAAAAATTCCAGTATTTCCAAATTTTCCAAAAATTCCAAAATTTCAAGCTTTTAGAAAGTTCAAAAGTCACAAATGTGCATCATTTAGTTTCCTGTAGCTATTCTTGTAGCTAATCTACATTTATCACCCCCCCCGCCCATTTTGGTGTCCATAACACTTCTTTCCTTTATTAGTTATATTTTCTAGTTTTGTGTATATATTTGACATGTCTCTTTAGGTAAATACTAAACTACTTAAGGGCAGAAGCTATGATTTGGATCTTAAAATACTATCTAGTATTAAATATGCAACAGGTGCTTAATGCATTTTATACCACCCTCCAAATGTAAGTAAATGGCTGTAAAAAGTTAAACTCCTTGAAAGAATAAAGGCTCTGTATTAGTAAATATGAACAATTTAAAGGATTACTGTACTGTAGAAATTCTTAAACTGAAAAAAAGAGAGCTTTAAAAACCTTATTTTATAAAGCTAATCAAATGCAGACCACTCATTCAAATTTCCATTGTATGTGTTTTTTGGGAGGGAGTATATATGGTCAGTTGCATCTTGTTCTGGATATTAAACTTTAATTTAGCACCTAAGACAAAATTTAGCATTTCAGTAAAAATTATCCTTGAAAATCACATGTATTGCCTATAAATAACAACACACATCGGTTTGTATATAAAACTCCATAAGTATAATGCACACTGAGGACCACCAACCAGTGAACTAAAGTCAATGGAAAGTTCACACAAGCATGGCCATTCAAAATATTCTACCTTTAAGGAAATAATGATCAAGACTCCTACTGGTGAGCTTTGGGGATGAAGGTGGTATTATCCTTTGAGTGCAGGGTTTATCCCCTTTTCTTTAAGTCTCTGAGAACTTAATACATTTTAATGCATTTGTCTGTTGTTGTAAAGATTAAACAAGAGTATCCTAGTTCTTAAACATAGTATAAAAATTAAATGTAGCTCTGATATATCTCCAGTGTAGACAATTTCACCATCAACGGAAAATGTAACTTTAAACACCAGGTTGCCTAGATCAGCCATTTCGAATTGTGCTCCCTGCAACACACTTTGCTGGGAGTGAGGCAGTGGGGTGTGTGGAACTGAGTGGTGTTCCCCAATCCTGCAGCAAATTGAGCACAATCCGATTTCATCTTTTTCTTCTGAATAACATTGAAACAGAGTTCCACAGACTCTTTCAGAAAGTTTGAAAGTCACAAATGTGCATCATTTCAGAAAACACCAGGTACAATTACAGTTTTCCTGGACACTAAAATATTTTAGGCTTTATAAGAATGTACAGAATCATCTAGTAGCACACAGTATTTTTTAATAAATCAACAGAGTCAGCTCCATTTCGCCTTTACCTACTTGTAATATAATCTAAGTAGTTTAGATTCATTGACCACAGAAAATGAAACCACAGCACTGTATTCGCATCTTGAAAATCTGCCCAAAATCAACATTGCCTGAAAGAAATGGCCAGAAGGAAGCAAATAAGTTTTACCCTTCTATTTAATGGGTTAAGGGCAAATATTTAGCTTCTGCATTCATGATGGAGATGGGAAGAAAGGAGCCAACATTCATTCAGCACCTGCTATTCGGTAGGCACTTTTATAAAAAGGTATCATCATATCACTTTATATTATTGCAACAAAGCTAGAGACTATTAATTCCAATTCAAGAATGAAGAGACTGAAGTGCAGAAAAGTTAAACATAACTTGACCAAGATCATGCGATGCAGTGCCTCAGCGACAGAATCAGGATAAGCATCTGTTTTGTCCACCTGGCATTTACTGAGTAGTTACGAAGTGCCACTGTGTGTTAATTTTCACAACTGTATGCAGCAGAAATGAGTATTACCTCTATTTTACAAAAGATAAAACTGAGGTTACACACCTAGTCCGAGGTAAAACTGTTATTTGTACCCAGGTTCACTTGGTGTAGTGTCTGTACTCTTAACCACTGAATTTCCTTGTGAAACTCTATTCAGCTTCCAGCTCAATGGATAAAACTTTAAAACCACGTACCTAATGTACCTTAAGTCAACTTCTAATTATCTGTCCTAATGATAGGAGTGCCCTGGATGATATGAAATCATATTCTCTAAAACCTCTGCATTTAGTGTTATAATGTGTTGCATATTTGCATTTCAAGGCTATGAATGGGATGTTGTGGGGGAGCAATAAAAGTACAAGAAAAATAACAACGCTATTCTGAGTAACATTTAAAGCAAGAAATAGTTAGCAATGTAACTTGCTAATTTGGTTCCCCTACTTAAAATCATTTTCCTTTTTCTATTCTCAGATAAGAAATCTCATCTATTCTTATATTTAAATACAGCACCAAGCTAAATTGAGCTATTTTCTCCCCTCCCTGCCCTTTATTGTTTTTCTTGCTAAGTCATAAGAAATAAAAAAATGTCTTGGCCTTAAAAATCTGCTAGTCTAGCCTTGGCCCGTGTTGCTCAGTGGTTGTAGCACTGGCCCTCATACCAAAGGGTCTTGGGTTCAATTCCAGGTCAAGGGTACATGCCTGGGTTGCTGGTTCCATCCCGCTTCGGGAGGCAACCAACCGATATGTGTGTGTCTGTCTCTCTCTCTCTCTCTCTTTCTCTCTGCCCCCCCCCTTTTTCTCCCTCCTACTCTCCCTTCCACTCTCTCTAAAAATCAACAGGAAAATATCCTAAGGTGAGTATTAACAAAGCAAAACAAAAAATCTGCTATTCTAAAAGAGATTTTTAAAAATTATGCCAATATAGGGGTTTATGATCAATTTGCTTAATTATGTTGATTAAATCACCAGGAGATTTGTTGTAGATGACATACTTTACTTAATTCAACCAACTCCCACAAAAATTTAAATGGACTCTAAAGGAACATCAGATAAAAAATTTGCCCTAGCTGGTTTCGCTCAGTGGTTTAGAGTGTTGGCCTGTGGATGAAGGGTCCTAGGTTCAATTCCAGCCAAGGGCACCTACCTTGGTTGCAGGCTCGACCCAGGTCAGGGCAAAAATGGGAGGCAACCACTTGATGTCTCTCTCTCACACTGATATTTCTCTCCCCTCCCCCCTTTCCACTCTCTCTGAAAAAACAATGAAAAAAATATCCTCAGTGAGGATTAAAAAAAAAATTGAATATAGTTACTGGTAAATCTATGGTAAAGGAAAGTATTTTTTGTTTGTTAATCCTCACCAAGGATATTTTTTTCCATTGATTTTTAGAGACAGTGGGGGGCAGGGGGTGCCAGGGATCAAATCTGCAACCCAGGTATGTGCCCTTGACCGGGAATCCAACCTGAGACCCCCCCCAGTGCCACCAGCCAGGGTGGAAAGTATTCTTAACTTTTAAGTGTTAAATGATATCACAAAGCAATCATACAATATCATTAACTTTCTCCTATACTCACCAAAGTTAGAAAATAAATGCATACTAAGGTGAAACAAGTATAAGAAAATACGCTAGAAGTCAAACTGCAGAACTAGAAAAGAACTGTGAGAAACAAAGCCCGTATTTTAATGGAAAATATGATACATATCAAATTATAAAAGAGTCCAGAAAGAATTCAATGTCACAATAAGGGATATTATAAGTGCTTTGAAACTTTACTATTGAAATATAATAGCTCCTGAGCGCTATCCAGGTAGCTCAGCTGGTTATAGCATTGTCCCAATACGCCAAGGTTGCGGGTTCTATCCCCCGTCAGGGCACATATAAGAATCAACCAATGAATGCATAAATAAGTAGAACAACAAATTGATGTCTCTCTCTCTCAAAGCGATTAAAAAAGAAGAAGAAATATAAATAAAATAGCTCCTCGTTAAGGAATAAAGACACATTACAACTTTGCCTAATTTTTTTAAGGGATAAGAGAGAATCTCTTACGTTTCTCCTCTGCCTCCTATTCATACTTTAAAATATAAGAATAACTTTACTGTAACATTTTTCTTTTTTAGTATAAGCCTGGCCACAAACAAAATAATACTTATGCAGCAGCACACCTACCTTACACCCAAAATAAGACTAGCTTCTCGCCTACTCATTTTCTGTTCAAATCCTCCTTTATAGTAGGATGAAAGGTTCTGTACAGGAAAAAAAGAGCAAGAAATAATTAGTTCCATGTATGAGGTGGCATGAGCTCAATCCCATCACACAGGTGCAGTAATAATGCACTTTGCTAGGAGTCATCTTGAAATCATGAGGGAGGGAAGAGAGCTAAACAATGATCCTTTACTAACACAACGCTGAACACCTAAAAAATGTTAACAATTTTTTTAACTTTCAAATACAATAGTTTTTCTACACTGAGATATAACTGAAAGAATAAGAGATCGGCAGAAGCAAAAGGCTTGAACTTTTTCTAAGTCTTGCAGTAATTTTCTCATTGAATAACCTTGGCCAAGTCATTTAATGTGATATGACCGACACTGTTTTAACCTACTAGACTGACTGACAGAGAAATACGAGGAGGGACTGACGAAGTGGGGAGGATGTCAGGAAGGCAGGTAGGCAGGCCAAGAGGGGCTGGGACACCGGACTGAAAGGTCATGCGGCCGGAGGGGCAATGGGCAAGGAGAGGAGTATGGAGAGGTAATTAGGGCCAGATTGTGGAAGGCCTTGTAAACAATGGAAATAGTTTAGAATTTTATTCTCAGAAGCCAGAGCACTGCAGTAACATAATTTGACTTTATTTTGAAAGGATTCCTCCAACAACTGCTATGCAGAGAACAGAAAGAAAGATGGAACAGTGGGAGCAGACTAGTTAAGAGGACATAACAATAACCTAGGCAAGAGATGACGGTGGCATGGATCAATGTGGCAATAAAAGAGGAAGCGAAAGTGGTCAGATTCTGAATGTATTTTGAAAACTAACATTTGCTTCGTGGACAAAATGCGGGATATGAAAAAAGGAGAGTAATTAAAGATGATGTCGTAAACACTATTATACAGTGTGCAGATTCCCCTTTGGAAGTGAAGGACTTACTCCTTAGACCCTGGGACTGCTGCTGGCAGATAGCGCTCAGCTGTCAAACTCTTTAGGAATTGCCTTGGCTGAAGAAAGTCAAGATCATGGCCCCTTCCCAGGGCAATCTCTTACAAGCGGTCGACATGGGGGTATAACCAGTATAGTTATTGAGGGCTTAGTGCTTGGACTTCTTATCTATATTCAACTCTCAAGTGATGTCATTTAGTCTGATGGCTCCTTGCCCCAACTTGGGACAACCAAAATGAGCCATCTGATCTTCCAGCACTGCAGCCTAAATTGTCCCTACATCCTTTGTCCTTCCCCCTTTCCAAGTTCTTGACCCTAAGGGCACTCCATAATAAACTAACAGCTCGCTCATCTTTGTCTCAGTCTGTCTTGCAGAGAACTTTAAATGACTTTAAGGTCTCTGGCTTAAACTGCCAAACTGCCACTTATTGACTTAGTGAAGGAGCAGTTGTTTGTTTGTTGTGGGTAATAGATACCAGGAGATTGATTTTGGTTATATTAAGTTTGAAATGTCTATTAAATACCTAAGTGGAGGAGAAGTGTGACCTGAATATAACATTTGAGAGTCATAAGTGTACAGACAGTATTTAAAGCCATGAGACTGAATGAGATCACCTAAAGAGTGAGCACAGACAAGAAGTCCAAAGACTGAATCTTAGAGACTATGATGTTTAGTGGCACAGAAACGGAAGGAATCAGTAAAGGAAACGGAGAAGATCCAGCAGTGAGGTAGGAAGAAGAGCAGAAGCCTAAGAGTGAGAAAGTCAAAAATAGTCTCAAATGCTTCTGATAGGTCAAGTAAAATTTGAGCTGAGAATTGACTACTGGATTTAGCAGAGTCAAAAATCCTGATGGGAGTGGGAGTGAGAGTCTAATTAAAGTGATTTTATGAGAAAATAGGAGGAAGGGAATGGGAGACAGTAAGTAAAGACAACTCTTTTCAGAACCCCTTAGAGAAACAGGATCGATGAACTCAATTTTTAGAAGGAAAAAGAATGCATACGATTGAATGAATACATGTTTCTAAAACATGAACCCATATTTTTGTTAAAAAATAATAATAAAGTGTATGTTTGCATAAAACAAAATCTGAAATACATACACCAAAATGTTGCTTTAGAGTGGTGGGATTTTATGAATAATTTTTTCCTTATTTTTATTTTCTAAATTTTGAACAGTGAACACAGGCTACCTGTAAAAAAATTTTTTAAAAGAACTAAATAAAAAAGCCCACGGAACTAATCAGAGCTTTAAAAAAATGAGTCCCAGGCAGATCTGTTCATTTATATAAGCTGCTCTCTTTGAATATCCTATTATAAATTTCTACTTGGTAATAATTCACTCAACAAACATTCCAGCACCTACTTTGTGCCAGGAACTTTTTACATGAGACAGGTCAAATTCTGTCCCTCATCACATAGATGCTAATCTATCAATGTACCAATACTGTGAGAAATATGATGTACTATTCCAAGTTTCAAATAATTTACCATTTAATAAGAAAACAAAAAAACACACCTTTCTCCAAGTTGTGAGAGGAGAAAAGGAATCAAATGGTTTAAGCACACATACTAACACAAATTATATATATATGTATGTGTGTGTGTGCGTGTGTGTGTATACACACACACACATACACATATATGCACATACACACAGGGAAATATATATATGGATAGGGGATTTTAAAGAGGAAGAGCCCAGCTGGGCGTGGCTCAGTGGTTGAGCGTCGACCTAGGATCCAGGCGATCAGGGTTCGATTCCCGGTTAGGGCGCATGCCCAGGTTGCGGGTTCAGTCCCCAGTTGGGGGTGTGCAGGAGGCAGCCGATCAATGACTCTCTCATCATTGATGTTTCCATCTCTCTCTCCCTCTCCTTTCCTCTCTCTGAAATCAATAAAGATATATTTTTTAAAAAAATAAATAAATAAAAGAGGAAGAATAGCTGGTTGTAAAGTTTCTCTCGGGAGACCCAAATTTTTCCTAGATGCATACCATACTCCCTGATATTTTGATGGGCTCCTTAGGGAGCTCCAAAATTTCAAATTGTCAGCATAATAAACATAAATTGATGATGTTTCATGAACTGTCATTCCTACTATCGTCACGAAGCTTTTTAGCCCTAAAAGAAAGTACTGTATCTGATCAATTGTTTTTACTTTCAGTTTTGCCAAGGTGGAAAAGGAAACTCAGAAAAGACTACTTAAATTGTAGCATCTGGATGAGGCTCATATCCTAAAACACAGACCTACTATGAGTAAGTCAATCTGCACATATGTAGTCATTACAACCCTTCTAAAAGAACTATATCATTTTGAGGATAGAAATTTAATATTTGGGTGCCTTATACAGAAAAGCAGACAGAAAAAATTGCTCATGTTACTCAGCACATTTCTTCAGAAAAAAATCATGCCTTCTACACTCATATGAAATTTAGGTTTTATATATATAATTTTAAATAGAATAATAATTTTATCAGTTTTAAAATATATTCTACTTAAATTAGTATTTGTGTCATGAGTAAGCACAAAATTGTAACTGTACCCCTTTACCCCCATATAAAATATAACAAAAAGACCCTTTCAAGCTTATAAATAATATACCAATATTGCATTATATTAGGACATACAGATATAATGTAATGCAGGATCATTTTGACACTAGTGGGCCAAGGAAATGTTAATCCATAAAAATAAGATTATTGTGATAAAGAACAACTATATCATCAAAAAGACAAAGTAGGGGGTTATAGTTTTCTAACAGAATTTCTAAGAACAGAAATAATAGGATTCCATTAGTTTTATTATGCTGTCTATTTGATATATGCGTTGAAACTTACACATTATTTTGTATTTTCTATTCATAAAGTACATACAAGGGCAGGCAAAAGTAAGTTTACAGCTGTTCGTATGGAAAAATATATAATACAAGAATAAATACTAATACAAGAATAAACTCTGTGTTTTGTGTAATCACAACTGTAAACCTACTTTTACCCACCCCTGTGTATGAACAACAGAAATCAAAATCAATTTCCTTCTAAAATTAGCATTAAATGTTGTAGTGCCATATATTATCAAAGGATACGTATATGAAGTGAACCCAGTTACACAAAATTCATTAGCTAATTTACTCAGTCAGTCAATAGTTTGAAATACAGCCCAGCCGGAAGTGGCTCAGTGGTTAAGCATCGACCTAGGATCCAGGAGATCAAGGTTCGGTTCCTGGTCGGGACACATGCCTGGGTCAAGGTTCGGTTCCCGGTCGGGGCACATGCCTGGGTTGCAGGCTCGATCCCCAGTCCGGGGCGTGCAGGAGGCAGCTGGTCAATGACGACTTTCTCATCATTGATGTTTCTATTTCTCTCTCCCTGTCCCTTCCTCTCTCTCAAATCAATAAAGATACATTAAAAAAAAAAAATAGTTTGAAATACAAAAGTCCCTCCAGACAACCAGAGAACTGTATCATTCCACAGTCTTAAGAGAAGAAATACATTTACCATAAACTATAAACTTTTATTATGTACAATAATCTATTTGATTTATAGGGCAACAGAAAGGTAATTTTAATTAGTGTTATTTCCACGAATTTCGCTTAACCATAAACAATAGAAGTTTAATTTTTTAAAAAAACAGTATTCAAGTAAAAGGACAAATTCACATATAGGAAAATAAAAGCCTCAAAAGAAGATAAATGACTTGTTTTATTTTCCCCCCAGGAAAAAAATTAGGGGTAGACATTAGCTGATTCAATAGTATACATTAATACTTTAAAAACCAAGCAAAAGGGTATTGGTTCAAAACAGCAGACTGAATAATATAGGTCTTTTGCTTTCCAGAGTGACCTTGAAATGAGAAAAAGTTATTTTAAACAATGAAAATCCATAATAGGCCTAGAAAACAAGAAATGGGACAAGTAGCAAACCAGAAATTCCTGGAAGACTGAAAACAAATAAGATTGCATATACAGAAAAGTCACAGCACCCTAATCTTACCACAGGAAAGAAACACTTCTCAGAAATCAAGGGCAAAGAAACTAAATTCAGAGTCAACAAATAGAAAAAATAATATCAGGGTAATTAAACCAGGACATGCACCTGTGATGCATCTTATTGTGGGAGGCAGGTCCCAAGAGAAACAAAGAGTAACAACAGATCACAGTTCAGAACTGGGAAGGCTGGAGAGGGGGGCAGTTACACCAAGTACTCTGCTCCTGGACTCTGGAGGTCCCAAGCCTGACTCTGGGCTCCTTGCTTTGGAAGACATGACTATTGACATAGGCTACCTATGTATTCACAAACCACTGTCAATCCTATTTGAATCCTTTTGAATGTTAATCCACATTCAATTAAATTTTGAAGCAAGCCTACCAAATTGCTGAGTAAGGACACTTATATTAATCAACTTGGTACTCATAAACATAAATCAACAGCCAAGAATCATCAGACATTTAAACAAATCCAATATCACAGGGGGAAAAACACCAAGATGAACAATTAGGCCATGCATCGGGACTAGGCCACGTCTTGGTACTGGTGGATATCCGCAGTCCACACATTAGGCACCTAGACCATGTTGGGCTTCCTTGATTTTCTTCAGCCAGAAAAAGAGCAACCAAGCCATTAGGTGATGAAGTAGAACAAAAAGATATCTCAACAAAGGGAATCCCTGAGCCAACTAGTAAATCAGAGCAAAAGGATGAAATAACTGAGCCCCCAAAATGGTTTTATGTAGGAAATGACTGTCACATATAAAGAAGATTTTGTTCAAATTACTGACAAGTTCCTCAACTATTGGAAATCATGGACTGGTGGCCCTAGACCAGAATGATGACTGACTGCTGAATTCTGAAAGCCAGGACTTTGGTTCACCATATAAATTTGATAGATGCCTTAATTTCCATTTTATGTTTGTGATAAATGTATGCATTTAATTTTGCTGTAAAATATGATCACTAATAATAGGCAATAAATATTTCGTTCAGAAAAAAAAGATGAACAACTAACAACTGGCTTTGAAGGAAGGAGATAAATCAGGAAGCAGGAGAACTTAAAATGCGAACTAGTGTTTTTAAAAATATTCAAAGAAATAACACATTCATAAAAGAATTAAGTTGCTATGAAAAAGAAACAAAAAGAATTCTTGGATATTAAAAAAATTATTGATGTAAGAAATTATTGATTAAGAAATTATTTACTGGATGGACTGAATAACTGAATGGCCATTGCCAAAGGCCAACCTGGTGAAAATAACCCCTGGAAATACTGTGGAATGTAGAATGAAAGGATAAAAGAGATAGGAAATAAGAGATAAAATGAATGTTAAGAGATATAAACGATAGATTCCGAGGTCCAACATCTGATAAGAGTTCCAGAAGCAGAAAAAAGAGACAACAGAAAAAAAGAAGAAAAAACATAAGAGAATCTTACAAAACAAAAGATAGGCAATTTCACATAATTAAGGCTCACTAAGAATTCCTTCAAATTTCAGAACAACAGTAATAAAGAAAAAATCCCCTAAATTTGCAGAGATAAACAAACAAAAATCACCAAAACCTAAAAACCAAAAAGCACAAACAAAAGAAAATCAAAAGAGTACAAAGGAATAAGAACACCAGGAAATCTGCTGAGAGTCTGAGGACCAAAAATATCTGGCTTCAAGTACACAGGAAAGCACGCACAAGGGCACTGAGTTTCAGTCTGAGCAGAGATGCCTGCACTTCTCTAATACTGGAGCCACCAGATTCCAAGGAGCCAACATCTAAATGATAATTAACAGTGAGGGCAGGGTGAAAGAAACAAACTGTTCAACAAAGAACTTAAAACATTTATCATCCATGCATCTCATATGAAAAATCCATTCACCCCATATGAAAAATTAGGCAGCATTCCAGCAAAATGAAAAAAGAAAAAAGTATGAGAAAAAGAAAGATGAGATTTAAGAATTAAGATGATGCTAAAGTATAGAGGAAGCAAGTTTTAAGAAAAATTTTATAAAGATATTCTAAGATGTTTCACTGCAAACCACAAGTACTTTGTGAAAACAAGGCAAAATTTATCAAAAGCCATGTTTCTTAACTTGAAGCCCACAGGAAAGGGAAAAGCGGGCATATATCATTTCTCTCTCCCTAAGAGATGTAGGTGCCGAGTTCAGTATACACAGGACAGTCTCTTGAACTACTCTACCTTATCTGAGAGCCTCCACAGAGCAGTGACAATTTTCTTTTTCTTACTCTCTCATCCTGTATAATGTTAAATAACGTAGTTCTACAGAACTTGGGAGTCTTCTTTTTATAGTATAAATATAACTCCTGAAGATCACCATAAAAGATAAATGGTTTCTAAAATTTTCTCCATTAATTATATGTAAACATATGGAAAGACATAAATAATGTTTATTTAAAGAACTATGTCACTATTTCCATTCCTATTACTCTAGTTCAATCCACTGTCATTTATTACCTAGACTGTCTCAAGGCCTTGTAATGGTTTTCATGGCTTCTACTCCACTTCATTCTAGTCTGTATTCTATGCAGCAGGCAGAGTAATAATCTAAGATAAAAAAAATCACACTGCCTCCATGCTCAAAACCTTCCATAGGCTTTCCATTATACTTAAAGGAAAAACTGCAGTTCTTATCACAGTCTATTAGGCCCTAAGTGATCTGGGCCCAAACTACCACTATTCCCTTCACACACTCCACTGGAGTTACTCTTGCTGCTAACCTCATTTCCATCTCAGGACCTCTGCAGTGTTCCCAGTGTCTAGAAAACTCTTTCTTTAGGTGTTCACAGGGCCTGCTTGCTCATCTTCTCAGAGTCCTTCACTGACCTACCAATATAGATTCCTCTCTGCTGTTACTCTGTAACCTCTTAATCTCATTTAGTTTCCTTAAAAGCATTCAGCACTTCTACATATTATATATTTTACATATTCATCTGTTAATTGTCTTCACTGAAAATGTAAGCTCCTAGATGGCAGTGTCTTTGTCTGGTTCATTACTATAGCCCACTCTACACAATAATGCCTGGTTTATAGTAGGTGCTTAAATAATATTTACTGAACAAATGCTAAATACCTATTAATAGTTTAGTCAGATAAAATATAAATAGGAAAACAGAAAACACATGCTTCCTCTAATCAGAGATATACATTTATAGATCTGCAAAATCTCTTGCAGTTCTTTTGAACCTGAGTTTATTTGTCAATGTTATCCTTAGAAAGTGAGGTGGTTATTTATGACTAACTAAGCTACACAAACTTATAATGCTTTTGCTAAAACAAGACATTCTTTCTCAAATTGCTGCAAGCCAAGGTGTCCCATCCCAGATCCGCTTCTATTTCCCAGATGTCAATGGTTATGCTGCACTGCTTCAGTGAATTCTCTGCATTGTCTCCAGTGGTCACAAACCATAGTTTACCGCACTATAGCGTTTAGATATCTACTATCACTTATTCTTCACTTATATTCAGGTCGGCAGAGCAGCTATAATGCTGGTAGATAAATGTAAAAGCCCTACAGGATCTCAAGGTTGGAATCTTATCATTTTATGTTTGAGATGGCCAGTTTTGGTGGTACAAGGGGGCTAGTTTCAAATTTCAGGATGAAATAAACACTTGGGTAAGCACTGCAGAGCAGAGACCATGTATGTTTTTGTTCACCAGCCATACCCCGCTCCTGGCACAGGGACTGGTTTATAGTACAAAATCACTAAGTGAATAAATGAATATTAATTAAACAAGGAAAATAAATTACCTCAAAACTGGTGTAATAATACTAAAGGAATATAACAGCGAGAAATAGATGTCAAAACCAGAAAAAAGGTTAGATATAAAAATAATGTGACCAAGAAGCCTAAAAGAATATAAATCAATAAATGAGGCAAACTCTCTGATGATATAACAAAAGAAGTAAAACTTATACAAAGTTGGAAAATTCAAGACATTTCCTGAATTACTATCAAATATGATATTTAAACAAAAATCAAAATAAGCTTTCTAATAAAAGTCATCTTTAACTTACAGGAGTTGCAATCTTCTTTGCAGTTTCTGTGATTACTTGTTCTAGAGGTTTCCAGGTCTGAAATACATAGCGACCTGAATAGTAACAAGAATAGAAGCAAATATATTTTCTATAATCAAAGTCAATACCCACAAGGTGCTTACCACAGTATTTACTGATAATTTATTTTATATGTTATTTTTACATTTTTTCAAATTCCTAATTTATTGAATATCATTATCATGGCTATTAAATTTATCAAGTTCTAGTTCATTATTATAAAGTCAAAAATATCAATGTTATGTATAATATCTTACATTTTTATACAATGTTATAGGTCACACAAAAATCTTACACTCTTTCCACTATAAAGTATAGGTGAAGTCCTTTAACATAAAGATACTCATGAATATAAAATGATTATCTCTATTGTTTTCACAGTAATAATCACTTGAAATATACAGAAAACACATACTGTTTAGAATCTATACAACACAGGAGTGATTTTAATGGAGTTAGCTCTAAACTAAAAAAGCAATTATATAGGAAATACTTTCCAAGGATGTTTACTAGCAATTTCTCACTGAAGATGACTACTCTTCTAAAAATTTATTTTATTTTAGTGCTTTTCTTTCTTAGGGATCCTAATAATCAAAATTCTCGAATCCTGCCCAGCCGGGCATGGCTCAGCGGTTGAGCATCGACCTAGGATCCAGGCGATCAGGGTTTGATTCCCGGTTAGGGCACATGCCTGGGTTGTGGGCTCAATCAATGACTCTCTCATCATTGATGTTTCTATCTCTCTCTCTCCCTCTCCTTTCCTCTCTCTAAAATCAATAAAGATATATTTCAAAAAAAAAAAAATTCTCAAATCCTGACAACTAAAAATCAATAGCAAAAGAGGACCTACATTGTTTTGAGGGCATAGAAACAAGAATAAAATATTATCTGACTAGTTTACCTTTTGTACCAAAAATCAGGATGTGTACACTAATACTACTGTCTCTTTTCCCAAAAGTCTTGGTAGACAACGAGTCTGACACTCTAGACTTCAATTCCTAACTATAACCTTATTTGCAAATCAAGATTTTCACTGGGAAAGATCAGCTACATAGATCTTTTATTCTTGCACAAATATGTTATAGTAAAAACAGGATGCTAGACATGGGAAGATGTGAAGTAGCTAATGTAATTAGGAAATAAAAAGCTCTTGAGATCAAGGAGAACATTAAATAAAGTAATATTAAGTGAGGCTGAAACCCTAACTCATCCAAATTTCTTATCATATAGATATCAACTTCCATTTGATTTATAATACAAAATATAGCTTTTAAATTACCTCAAAATTCCTTCAAAACACACACAATCAGGCAGACTAGAAAAAAGTCAAAGGCTTCAGGAAGTGACACCTGGGTTTACTTTAACCATATGCCAGAAGACCTAGTTCCATAAAAGTCTAAGTGTACTTTCTCCTAAATTCTATTATTCAGTTGTACATAGCTCTGGAAAAAATCTGCCTTTAATATCCTAGTTAGTAATATGAATTTGGCAACAGTGTGGTATGTACAGAATACAAACACCAATTCTTCTCATTTTAGAAAGGCCTTGGCAAAAGTACATCCTTCTCTAATTTCAAATAAAAATCTTACATTTAAGTTTGAAATAACTATACCTATTCTACTATAATTAATACTAAAATTATTTTATGGTTATAGGGCAAGTTTATCAGAATTCCTATTTAGACATGATATTATTCTCAGGAAAACTCAGTAATTAGTTAACTATAACATATGAGACACAAGACCTTGATGGCATGTAGACCAAAAGAATCTAAACCACTTATCTTCTCATTTTAAAGTTCTTATTGTTAAGGTGTTTTAAACAAGGCTTGTATGAAATTAAATACTACACAAAACAGAACAAAAATCATTTTTCTACTGGATCTTACTAAACTCCATATAACTACAATGGAAAGTATCTTCATCTAAAAAGATCCAATTAACAAGAGCAAATCCTTGGAACTTAGAAAAACAAATACTAAACCAAAAAAGTGCAAGTCTTTATCAACAAGGAAATGCTCTAAAATTAACGTTAATTAGCCCAGCCTGGCATGACTCAGCGGCTGAGTGTCGACCTAAGATCCAGGCAATCGGAGTTCGATTCCCGGTCAGGGCACATGCCCGGGTTGCGGGCTGCAGCCGATCAATGACTCTGCTATTGATGTTTCTCTCTCTCTCTCTCTCTCTCTCTCCCTCTCCTTTCCTCTCTCTAAAATCAATAAAGATATTTAAAAAAAATAAATTAAATTAAATTAAATTAACGTTAATTAGGGGAGAGCTATGCAATTTAAAACTTTAAGTTGGTGACTCTAAACTATAAGCTGAAAAGAGAGCAATTCTGCTTTAAATCTTTATAACTATTCTTTCTAAAAAAGTGATTTTGGCAGTTTATCAAAGACATTATACCAATACGTTAAAAATGAAGTAGTAAGTACACTACAGGGAACAACTACGCTCTCCAGCCAAGAACTGATAGCTCATGAAATGTGTAATCTCACCTGCAAGAATAAATATGGGAGAAGAAACAAACCCCATATCAATTATACTGCTTCATATTAAAGATGTTTTATTTATAGTACACTATAGCTCAGACTGCAAATTTGCCAGGAAGATCCACTATTATTGGGGCTAATTTTCCTAGCTTTTTTTATCATTACTTTTCTTCACCACAAAGTTTATCTAGATACTGCTACACTGACAAATGTTCAGTGACTATAAATGGTGGAGAAAATGGGGATGTATAATGTCTTAAAACCAAAAGCCTCAGAATGCTAAGAGTCTGCTTATGAATCACTATAGGAGCAATTTGGAAATATTTCTTTTATAATATTTATTGATATGTATCCTTTATTTATCTTACCCACAAATGCAAAAGCTGCAACGCCCAGTCCTACAGCTATCAGGCTTCTTGCCTATGGAGGAAAAAATGATAATCACTTACAGTGTTATACACTGGGTTTTAAATGTAAATCATTTTTAATAATGTGAATAATTATGTTAAATACTACATTTTCTTCAAGCTCTGCTGTGAATAGAACTTAAAAAAATCTGCAGTCTAGCCCAGCCGGCTTGGCTCAGTGGCTGAACATCAACCTATGACCCAGGGGATCGCGGTTCAATTCCGGGTCAGGGCACACGCCCAGGCTGCAGGCTCGATCCCCAGGAGGGGAAGTGCAGGAGGCAGCCAATCAGTGACTCTCTCATCATTGATGTTTCTCTCTCTCCCTCCCTCTCCTTTTGTCTCTCTGAAATCAATAAAGACATATTAAAATAATAATAAATTTAAAAATCTGCAGTCTATGGGATTATATCTGCTGTGCACTATATCAGCTAATTTTCAGTGAACTAAAAATATTCTAGATTTTCATTTAATTTCCATATATTTGAATTCACCCAAACCTAGAGCTTTTATATTACCTATTGCTAAAATATTTTCTATAGACTATTCTTAACAGTGGGTTTAATATATTTATCTTCTATAAAAATTTTAAAAGGTACATATTTCCTCTTTCATTACACTTGCGATACTCAGTGGCATTTGCTATATATAAAAATTTAGTAAAACATTACATCCATGTTTAGTAAATATGTCAAACTTCCAAAAACTATTTAAAATGATAATTTTAAAGCTAGTCTATTTCTACTTTTCTAGAACGTAAAAAATTTAAAACAAGGGCCAAGAATTCAGAATCTAAAGTTATGAGCTCATTCTGATAAAAATCTATTTTAAATTGGTATATACTCCATATTATTATATACACTTTTCAGTCTCAGCCCTCCATCTTACAACTCAACAACAATTTGAAATGAATCCAGTCTGTTCTCCAGTAAGACTCGAGCTTAAAAACAAAAAATTTTCTGCCCTGGCCAGGTAGCTCAGTTGGTTAGTGTCGTCCCAATATGCCAAGGTTGTGGGTTTGATCTCCAGTCAGGGCACATACAAGAAGCAACCAATGAATACATAAATAAGTGGAACAACAAATAGGTATTTCTCTTTCCCTCTCTCCCCCTTCTTCTCTCTCGAAAATCAATAAAAAATAAAAATAATAATTCTGCTAGAACTTATGGATTTAACTCTCACACCACACTAATCACTTTAGGAAAACATGTACAAAACGGCCGGCTAAGCATAGCTCAGAGTTGAGTATTGACCTAAGATCCAGGAGATCGAGGTTCGATTCCTGGTCAGGGCTCAATCCCCAGCAGGGGGTGTGCAGGAGGCAGCTGATCAATGACTCTCACCATTGAGGTTTCTCTCTCTCTTTCCCTCTCCCTTCCTCTCTCTGAAATCAATAAAATATATTAAAAGCCCAGCCAGGCGTGGCTCAGTGGTTGAGCGTCGACCTAGGATCCAGGCGATCGGGGTTCGATTCCCAGTCAGGGCACATGCCCGGATTGTGGGCTGCAGCCGATCAATGACTCTCAACACTGATGTTTCTCTCTCTCTCTCTCTCTCTCTCTCTCTCTCCTTTCCTCTCTCTGAAATCAATAAAGATATATTTTAAAAAATAATAATAAAATAAAATATATTAAAAAAAACAAAACACACATGACACAACAGAAAAAGGTTTATGTAGCAGAGTTCAATGGTTGTTCCCTCTCTCCCCCAATATCCATTCTCTTCTTCTATGGGGTAAAGAATTCCATTTTTAGCCAGACATATTTCCAAGCCTTCCTCAGTAAGAATACAGAATTAGGGAGAATTAAGGAAAGATACCATAGAAATGTTTTTGTCTGATTAGTGGTGTGAAAGGTAAATCCTTTTTTTAAAAGCTAGAATAATCTGACCAAGAAACAGAATGGATTCATTTCCCATTGTTGCAGAAGTTCTAAAATAAAGGGGTGTGACTGAATGAACAGCTAAAAACCAAAAATCCCTTCAGCCATCATCAGTCTTCAAGTTCCTCAGAGGAATGAATACAAGTCTAAGCCCTACTCTTCAAGGGAAGACTATAATGAGAAATTTCAGGTCATAAAGGACATGTATGCTGGAGCTCTAACTTTAATATCCAGTAAGGAGGTGAGTACTGATATGAAGATGTTCTGCCCTAGCTGGTTTGCCTCTGTGGTTACAGTGTCAGCCCTCAGACTGCAGGGTCTAGGGTTCAGTTCCAGTCAAGTACAGGTACCCTGGTTGCAGGCTCGATCCCCAGCCCTGTTGCGGTGCGCTCAGGAGGCAACCAATTGATGTGTCTCTCTCACACTGATATTTCTGTTTCTCTCTCTCTCCCTTCCACTCTCTCTGAAAAGCAATGGAAATCCTTGGGTGAGGATTAAAAAGAAAAAGAAAGAAAGAAAAGGAAAAGGAGGGAAGAAAGGGAGGGAGGGAGGGAGGGAGGGAGGGAGGGAGGGAGGGAGGGAGGGAGGGAGGGAGGGAGGGAGGGAGGGAAAGGAGGGGTTAAGATGAAAGAGAGAAAGAGAGAGAGAGAGAGAGAGAAAGAAAAAGAAAGAAAAGAAAGAGAGAGAGAGAGAGAGAGAGAGAGAAAGAAAAGAAAGAAAGAAAGAAAGAAAGAAAGAAAGAAAGAAAGAAGAAAGAAAGAAAGAAAGAAAGAAAGAAAGAAAGAAAGAAAGAAAGAAAGAAAGAAAGAAAGAAAGAGAAAATGTTCTGTTGAAGTATATTTGTGCCATTTCCTAAAGCTTCCCTGTTGCTATATATTTTGAGTTCTCCGATCTTATCTTCCATTGGTTCATGTTAAGGACCCTCAGTCTAACCAAACTACTCAATTGTTTCATGTGTGAATTTACTAACCAACTTGCTTATTTTTTCATCTGATTAGAAATATTTATCTTTGCTTCCCAGATCTAACCTATTTTTAAAATTTCAGCTTGAATCTGCCATAGAATGGGAGAAATCATCTGCAATACATAACAATAAGCATATACCCCAAAAATATATAGAATTCCTCAATATTAATAATAAAATGACAGATAGCCCAATTTTTTTAAAAAAAGGGCAAAGACTAGGTCAGGGACTTCAAAGGAAAAAATCTAAATGGCTAATAAACATACAAATAGGTGATTAACTTCAAAAGTAACTAGGGGCTAACAACAAAAACAAAATGGTGTAGAAATACTCATATCAGAATATAAAGATCTCTAGCTTTTATGGAACTTGCTCTGTTCACGGAATATCAAGCACCAAGCAACAGTATCTACGCTTCCTAGGATTTGTGAGGATAAAATGTAATGATGTATGCAAAGGACTTAGCATAGAAACTTGGCATATGGTAAAAACAACTATTATTGAAATAACTGGCATAACAGAAGTATGAATAATGTTTTTTAACATTTAAATTTGTCTAAGAAAATTCGCAGAAGTGGTTTTTGATGTAGGCTCTAGAAAAAGGAATTGGTCTGCTCTAGATTAAATAATCCAAATTTCCACGTTATTAAAAATACATATTTCAAAAATATAAAATCTTAAAAAGTTGAATTATCCTAATTTCACATTCTTATAGATTAATAGTTATTGCCTCATTTTTACTATTTCAACTGTTCAAAATACATGAGACAAATAGTTGCTTCTATAATTACAAAGGGATTTTTATTTTAAGGTATTTCTATCAGAAACATTAAACTATCAGGCATTTGCTCTTTTTTTTTCACTTTAATCTGACAATATATGACTAAATTGTTTAATAATAAAAATTCAATGTAAATAAAAAAATAAGTATTGAACACTGTTATTTTCTGTATTTCCCTCCAGATACATTCTCCACCTTTCTCTGACTTGTTCTGCACCTCCGCCTCCCTTCCCTTATCTCTAAGGATTACATTATCCAGTCCTCGCTTGCCCTCTAGAGTTCCGGGCTGGGTTTTACCAATCAGAAGTGTGAAACAGAATACCATACTGGGGTCACCAATCCCACTGGAGGACTCTAAACATTTCTGCCCATTACACACTGGTGTCCAAGTTGCCAAGGGAAACACAACACAGTCAAGTACTGGACAAAACAATGTTCTACTCACATAGAGAAGAGACAGGAGCAAGAACAGCTGCAATTGTGTGCATGGGTCTCTTATAGCTAGTGGGTGCCCCGGGCAGTGGTCAAAAGGAAAAGAGCTCAGGAGCACTCTCTAGTGCTGCAGCAGAAAGACCCCACCTCTGGATTCTGAAATACTAAAAGCTGGGGCATGCCTGAGGGCACTGACTATGGCAATACGTCAAGCAGAACAAAGGCCACTCAAGGAGCCTGAAACAGGGAATGATAAGTCTCACAAAGGTGGTAAACCCAGCACAGTTAGAGTGGCTTCTCGAGTGGGCAGAGCAGGGTCAAAAGCCTGTGCACAGGACATTGCCTTTCCCAACAGGAAACATCAGCAGAAAAGCTGATGGGAGGAGAGGGAAGGGTGGGAAGGAGTTAGAAATAATGGTACAATTTATTCCCAGCTATGTTTCCTCTTTGGCCACAGGTTCCATTTAGTGGCTCCTCTTCCAAGCCTACAACTCTTGAGTTCTGGAATACAACTCCCATCCCGTTCCTTGCCCCTCTGTCTGGGTGGATAACAGTTTCCAACTGTTGCAAGTCCCTGACAGATTCATCATCCCTTTTTTGATTACATAAACCATGCCCATACCTCTGCAAATAGTACCTTCATTAAATTATTTTCAAAAAAAACCATCCATCTATTACTACCAGGACCCTCATTGATACAAACATCACACTATATACTAGTCACTATACTATGTACAAGAGATGCAGTAGCATGGAACAAGGCAGAGGGCTACATCAAAGGAGTCCTGTGTAAAACACAGTGGACCTCCAATGTTTATGCTAATGTCCCAAAGACCTTTATTTTATACTTATTATAACATTTATTGCACTAACTTATAGTTAGGTGTTCTATCTCTTTAGCTTTTCTAGGTATCAAGAGCCTTTTAAAAATATGATGAAATCTATAGACCACCACAGAAAACCAAATATATATACACCCTGAAGACCTTCAGTCAACAAGCCCCAGCAAAAGAACCCCTGAAGTAAGTAAATAAATAAATAAATAACCGTGAAGTCTAGAAGGGCATCTCACTCACCTTTGAGCTCCTAGAACAAGACCTACCATACATATTCATTTTTCATTCATTCAATACAAGAAACATAATGTCGATGCCAGAACTAATCTCTATTTCTAAAGACCAACTTTATAGAATAAATAAAGAAGGTCTTGCCATCTTTAAAAACAACAAAAAGAAACCCAAATTAGGTGGATCGCTGGAGCAAAAAAGGATGTTCAATAAATGAATAAAAACTATGCAATCAAAATCTTACTTATCCAGACTGAGAAGACAAAGTATAGCACAGCTAATCAAACATTCATTTCCTTATTGGAATTAAAATTCCTTGTTGGAAATGTGTTGTACCTGATCTACCTCTTTAATTGTATTTTTAATTAACTTGATACTAAATCATTTTATATTTTTTTAGCATAAACAATTGATAACAAACATATTATTTAGAAGCTGAACCCAACTTGAAATTATTTCAAAATATCATGTGTTCTACAAAACCAGATTTTGTACTCTAAAATAAGAATAAAGGTCTTCATAAAGTTTTTGGTTTTTTAAATATATATATATATATATATCTTTATTGATTTCAGAGAGAGGAAAGGAGAGGGAGAGAGAGAGAGACAGAAACAACAATGATGAGAGAGTCATTGACTGGCTGCAGCCCGCAACCCGGGTATGTGCCCTGACCGGGAATCAAACCCTGATCGCCTGGATCCTAGGTCGACGCTCAACTGCTGAGCCACGCCCGGCCGGGCCATAAAGTTTTCTGTAAAAATACTCAAGGCTGTTAGATATAAGCAATTAAGTTAAATCTTTAACCTTAACTGGTCCAGAATAGGAATATGATTTGTTTCCCAGAAAGAAAAAAATAAGTATCTACTACCTAACATTTTTTCATTCACTAAAAAGTGATTGGTTTATGGTTTTACTTTTTTCAGAAACAAATTTAGAGAGTTCTAACACAAGTTCCCCCAACCTTACACATTTTTCAATGACCCAAACAGAGAAAAGAAACTAACTGCAAATGTAGGAAATAGGCAGTAAGATATGTCAATCTCAAATCTGAGCAACTAGTTCACACGGAACTCGACCTAACTTTTACTTGAATTTTTAATTTTTTAAAAGCGAAATAACATTTAAAACACAGTGGGGCTTTTAAATAGAATTCTATCAACATCTCTATTTTACTTCTGTTGAAAAAATGTCACATATGCTATTTCACATTTACTTAAACTTCAGTATTGTATCCTCAGACTAAAGGATCTATTTTTTTACTTTCATATATGCAACACAGTATTTGATTCAGTGGCAAGCACAAAGATGTACTTCAATTTTTATTTGGAATGTTTTTTAAACAATGATGCTTTAAATCTAAATTGCCAGTAACAGGATGACAAAAATGACATTGGAAAGGCAATTTAAAAGCAAAATGGTGAATCAGGCATAGTGTTAGTACCACAAATACAGTCATTTTCTACCAACTAGGCAATAACCAGGTTAAATGTCTAAAATTGCTCAAGCAACTAGACTGGCATCATGATGCATCTATGAATTTACAGAAAGTAGAGAAATGCTGTGATTTCTTTGACTCAGAAAAATTAGAATGTGTGCTGAATAAAATCAGGCAGTGTGATTTAAAAAGAAAGGTATGTATACATCCGTATACTGCCTAAGCTAAAGCTTCCGTATGTGTCACACACATGTAGGAGATAATGAATGGTAAATGTGGATGTTATATAAGGGGCTTTTCATTGGTCTTTTCTTTTTTTCAATATTTACAAGACTGCCTTGGGCAAGTTTTAATTTTGAAACATTTTCTTTGAAGAGTCAGATGTATATGGGTTAGAAAAATTGCTAACATTTTCTAAGCCTACAGAAAATCCAAATAAATTCATATATTTATAGTGTGTGTGCTGTACAAAATTGGGCTAGCACATACTTAGAACAAGCTGATCTTTCTAGAAATATGTGCACATATATACCTAAAAAAAAAAAAAAAAGTCAGTCACAAACCAGTTAAAAATTCTACCAATAAATTCTTTTACAATTGCTCCAGACTGGAGTTTGGGAATAGTGGTCTATATAAGGAAAACAGAAAACACTGTATTTACACCAAATTTGTAAATTCAGTTTTTAACAATAGCATCATGGTCACCATGAAAAACAATGATATAAATGTGCCTAACAAATTTATGTGATACTGATAAAAAATATTTAAGTTTTTAAAAATGCATAACTTTAGATTATATTTGTCAAAATGGCCAAAAAGCATAGTTTTCACTGCATTCCCTTTGACCATACACAATGCATGAATAATTTAGATTTAAATATTTCCAGGCATATGCATAATAGTACTACAGCAATCAGCTAAGGGTAAATTCTCAATAAAATCATTGGTTGGTTTCAAAATGGTGGGAGAGTTACCATAGAAGATCCTTTTCCAAGACCACTAACTATGGCTGAAGTCTTATATCCACACCAAAGAGCATTATTACTTAAGTATGGTCCCTGGCGTCTGCTGGGCCATCAACTCTGCTCCATATCATCTTCCTCTTTCTTTTTTTGCCCTTAGTATCTTAAACCTTCACTTTTTTCACAAGCCTTCGTGTTTTCCATCCATGCAGCAAGCATGAACTCCCTTCAATCTTCCACCTCTACACCCTTGCATGTATGAAGAGGGGTGCTACATGGGAGGGGTGAAGTCCATGGGCTTCAAAGTTAATCAAGCTAGGGCTCCAATTCCAACTTAACATTTACCAGCTGTGACCCTGAGCTGATCTGTCTGGGCCCATTTCCTCATCTATAAATCGGCAATGTGAATATCTGTGTTGTAAGATGCTCATAATGATTTATGAGATGAGGTTATAAAAATAACCAGCACACTGTCTAAACATGGCAGATACTCTATGCTAGTCCTTTCATTGGGGGCAAAGATGTTGACCATACTCTGTTAATCATGATTGTGAAAAAGGGGAGGGCACCTAAGAGGAATAGGAACTATAGTTGTTTAACGATTATTCATCTTACTAACTATAGATAAGAAGGTTTCCTACAGACCCTGAGAAACTGGAGGATGTGCTGCAGGAAGAAAAACAGAGCTATAAAAAAATGAGACACCTTGGGGCATGGATGGATCCACTGCTCAGGAAAGAAAATGCATTTTGAGAACAAATGACAGGATGCAGTTTGATTTGGTTGCTGTGCCTGGAGTCTGACACACACCCCTCCAGGAGTTTGCCTGAGGAATGCTGACTACTCTCAGGTCTCAGGAACTGGCCGAAATGGATTTTAACACCATTGAAAATCAATGGGACTTCAAGATCCTGGAAGGAGACACACAAGACCACAGACCCTGAAGCCATCTTCTCCCTTCCCTCCTCCCCTCCCCCCTTGCATGCAGCCTTATATAACCAGCCAAGTAATAAGGGAAGAGCAGAGCAGATTTTATGTGGACAATCCCACTGCTCTCCCATTTTGCCTGCAATAATGGAATAAATGCTCAAATATGATTCAACCTTGTCTCTGCTTAATGGCTGAAGTAGTGACAGGCAGCCCGGACCCACTGTGTCCAGTTTCACTTTCTTTGGTCACACATCTTCAAACTCTTACTCCTTTCTGTTCACTCTGCTAGGTCCTCCTAGGAAATCCCTACTTACTCATCAAGAAACAGCTTCAAGGTCATCTCTCAGTAAAGCATTCCCTGCCCACTTCCTCACCTAGGTAAAACTCTTCAGTGCCCCTTAGTACTTTGCATACCTCTCTATTAATAGACATAGCATATTATTTAATAATGGTTTATCTACTTTAAACCCCTTCTAAAATGTGAGCTTCTGGAGGTAGGGGCTGTGTTTCTCTCTTTGGATTTCCAAAATCTAGCAAAGTACCTGGCACACAGTGTGTTTTCAAAAAGTTTGTGTAATGGAATAAAAACAGTCTCAAAAAGCTTCCCTACCAAGCAGATGCCCCTGTGTACTATATTGGTGTATGCTAATAATTGAAATTATGTTTTGAAATGAGAAAATATAATGGATAACGATAGTCAAACTTAATTAAGAGACTAACATGTAATCATGCCTCAAAATACTCTGGACCAGGGTAAATATATACAAAAGTCTCATGGAAGACAAAGACAATGATGTTAAGGGCTTTGTGTCACATAAATTTTATCATAAAAATAAAACAAAGATAATCCACAGAATGAAAGCTAAAGGAATAATTGATTTGCTAAACAAACATAAAGAAACTCCCAATGAAAAAGTTAGGCAATTTATCAAGTAGCCATTTGGACACTATCTCCTATTTCTGATTGGTTGACTGATTTCAATAAACCCTCAGTAAATGTCTATATGCCAATCACAATTCTAAGTCCTGGAAATATATCAGACAAAATCCCTATCCTTGTGAAGCTACATTTTAACACGAGACAGAAAACAATGTAGGTAAGGAAAATATACAACAGAGAGTGAGTTTTGTAGAAAAATTAAGAAAGTAAAGGAAGTATGATGAGAGTGGCAAATTCACAGAGTGAGCAGGGAAAGCTTCACTGAAAAGGTGCCTTTTGAAAAAAACAAGGAAACAAACAAGAAAATGAAGCCACATCAATATCTAAGGAAAAATCATTGCAAGCAGAGGAAACAAGTTTGAAGGCCCTAAGGCAGGGTGCATGTGGTGAACCTGGGAATAGCCAGGAGGCTAGTGTGCATAGAGCAGAATGTGAGAAGAGGTAAATAAATAACAGGAAATGAGGTCAGAAAGGTAACAAGGGGAGCAGACCATGTCTGGAGGTAGGAGTCAATATAAGAACTTCAGCTTTTTCTCTGAGTGAAATGAGACATTACTGTTTTGAGCAGAGGCTTAACATGATCTTATTTAGAATTCTAAAATGATCCCTAGTTGTCACACTGAGAATATGTCAAAGGCAGACGCATGGAAGTGAGTTAGGAATCTAATAAAATAATCCAAGAAAGAGATAATGGTAGTTTGGACCAAAGTGATTAGTGATGGAGATGGGGAAAAGTGATCAGATTCTAGATATATTCTGAACAAGTCAACAACATTTGTTGAGAGATTAGATACGAGGTATAGGAAAAAGAGAAATATTGGTGTTCATTAATAGATGAATAGATAAAATGTAAAATACAGTGAAACTCATAGAAACAGAGTGGAATGGCGGTTGCCAGGGGCTGGGTAGGGGAAATAGGATGATGTTGGTCAAACTTTATAAGTTTTATGTTTGAAATTTGCTGAGAGTAGATCTTAAGTGATCTAACCACATGCAAACACACACACACACACACACAAAGTAACTGAGGTGATGAATGTGTTAATTAGCTCGACTATGGTAATCATTTCACAATTTGCATATATATCAAATCACATTGTGTACCTTAAATATATAAAATGTTTATTTGTCAATTATACCTCAATAAAGCTGGGGGAGAAGAAGGATGCCAGAGTTACTGTGGGGCTTTTTTGTTTTTTAAAATATATCTTTATTGATTTCAAAGAGAGGAAAGGAGAGGGAGAGAGAGAGATAGAAACATCAATGATGAGAGAGTCATTGAGCCCACAACCCGGGCGTGTGCCGTGACCGGGAATCGAACCCCGATCACCTGGATCCTAGGTCAATGCTCAACCACTGAGCCACGCCCAGCCGGGCCCAAAGTTACAGTCTTAATGGAGTTGACTTTTGCTGAAAGGAAAGACTATGAGAGGACTGGGGGGTAGAAGGGATGTCATAAGCTCTCTTTTGGGCTTCTTTTTCTAAAAACATGACATTATGAGATGATAAATAAAAACCCAAGCACAGCATTTTCTTAAAAAAAGGTCTCATCTAAGTGGAAAAGAAGAATGAGTGGGTTGTCTCAAAAAATATTCTTGATGAGAGAAACAAGATGGCAGTGTAGGTAACAGCTGCACCTGCTGCCTCCCACAATCACATCAAAATTACAACTAAAATACAGAACAACCATCACTCAGAACCTCCCGAAATCTGGCTGAACAGAAGCCCTACAACCAGGGAACTAAAGAAGCACTGAGACCAGTAGGAGGGGCAGAGAAGCAGGGGGATCAGGACTGAATCGGAGACACGCCGTGGACCCACACCAGTGCTGTGGTTGAAACCGGGGAGGGAATCTCGGTGGTGGAGGTTTCCCGGAGGAGCGAGGGGTCCCGGCCCCACAGCAGGCCCCCAGCCCAGAGCTCCAGGGCCGGGAAGAGATGGCCCCACAACTCCGGGCTGTGAAACCAGCGGGGACTGTGGCAGAGGGTCCCAGAGGCTGCGGGAGTCCCAGGCTTTCCTCTTAAAGGGCTGCGCATGGACTCACTCAGACACGCTCCCTCTGAGCCCCAGCGCCCAGCAGCAGCTTGAAAGGAACTTGGGACACTCAGGGAGGAACTAACTTGCCCGAAATTGGGGCGAGAGGTGGAGGGGCGGCTTTGTCCCAGGCAGAAGAGCTGGCAGAGGCCACTGTTCCTTTGGTGACTCCTCCCCGCACACAGCCGGCAGGCAGGCGCCATATTTGAATCTCCAGAACCTGACTCACACCTTTGGCCCCGCCCCATGATTCCCAGAGGCCCACCCCTCCCCACCTGCAAGCTCATCCAAGCCATTTCCAGTGGCTTTTCTATGCAAGTGGCCTCTCGAGCCTCATGCTTAGGACTTTCCTAAAATCTCTCAAACAAGCAGCAGCGTGCCCCATATGGCTTGATAAGCGGCCCCAGGCCTGGCACTAGTGGCAGCCTGCATTGGCTCATAGCTTGGCCTCTCCTGGACACCTCCAAGCCCAGCACAAGTAGCAACCAACTACGGCTTGCTGTGTAGCTCATGCTGGGTGGCCCTGGGCAAGGCACTGGCACAGGATGACTTTGCACCTCCAGGGAGGCCCCAGAGACAGTGCACTTGGTGGTCAGACTTGACCACGCTGGATTACAACCCTACCACATCCATGAGTGACACACTCAAGGGGCGCACTTGGTGAACACCAAAGCTCCACTGAAGTAAATCCTGCTCCACAGGGGCAGCACAGCAGCTCTTTGGCTGTAGTTGCAGCTGGTCCTCACAGCTGATGGGCCTGGGAGTCAATTCCTCCCAGGGACGCCAACAGCAACCAAGGCTCAACTACAACAGGACAGTGCACACTGCCCACACAGGGGAGCACCTAGAAGGCCCAGCTCAGGTGACTGGGGAGGGTGAGCCACTGGACCCTACAAGACACCTACTACACAAAGCCACTCTACAAATTCCAGGAGACATAGCAGCTCTTTCTAATACATATAAACAAACACCTGGAAGCAGCCAAAATGTGGAGGCAAAGAAACATGTCATAAAGGAAAGAACAGAAGAAATCTCTATAAGAGGAACTAAATGAAATAGATCCAAGCCAGCTAACAGATACAGAGTTGAGAATTTTGTTTATAAGGATGTTTAAGCAGATTATTAGGGAAATAACTGAGGAAATCGATAACATAATAAAGTACCAATTTGAAATGAAGGCTACAGGAACTAAAATGAAGAATAATTTTGCCCGGCCGGGTGTGGCTCAGCGGTTAAGCGTCGACCTAGGATCCAGGCGATCAGGGTTCGATTCCCGGTCAGGGCACATGCCCAGGTTGTGGGCTGCAGCCGATCAATAACTCTCATCATTGATGTTTTTATCTCTCTCTCTCTCCCTCTCCTTTCCTCTTTCTGAAATCAATAAAGATATATTTAAAAAAAAAAAAAGAATAATTTACATGGAATCAACAGTAGAGGACACTGAGAATCAAATCAACAATTTGGAACATGAGGAAACAAAAAAACACCCAACCAGAAGAACAAAAAGAAAAAAGAATCCAGAAATATGAAAACAGTATAAGGAGCCTCTGGGACAACTTCAAGAGGCCCAACATTCGTATTATTGAGGTGCCAGAAGGGGAAGAAAGAGAGCAAGAAATTGAAAATCTATTTGAAAAAATAATTACAAAAAACTTCCCCTATCTGGGGAAAGAAATAGACTTGCAAGTCCAGGAAGCACAGAGGGTCCCAAAGAAGAGGAACCCAAAGAGGCCCACACCAAAACACATTATAATTAAAATGCCAAAGTTTAAAGACAAAGAGAGAATCTTAAAAGCAGCAAGAGAAAAGCAGTTAGTTACCTACAAGGGAGCCCCCACACGACTGTCAGCTGATTTCTCAACAGAAACCTTGCAGGCCAGAAGAGAGTGGCAAGAAATATTCAAAGTGATGAAAAACATGGAACTACAACCAAGTCTGCTCTACCAGCAAAGCTATCATTTAAAATTTAAGGTCAAATAAAGAGCTTCACAGATAAGAAAAAGCTAAAGGAGTTCATCACCACCAGACCAGCACTACAGGAAATGTTGAAGGGTCTTCTTTAAGAAACAGCTAATGAACAAAAGAATGTGACGAACTAAATAAATCCAAAGACATTGACGCATGCAACAGACGATCATATTTCAGAGGAAAGAGGGAAGGGGGGTGGAGGGTGGGAAGAGATTAACCAAAGAAGTTATATGCATATATGCATAACCCACGGACACAGTTAATAATGGGGTGAACGCCTGGGGAGGGGGTGGAAGCAAAGTGGAGGGGGTCAATTGGGGGGAAAAAATGTGACACCTGTAATCCTCTCAACAATAAAGATAAATTAAAATATATATATATTCTTTATCTTGCAGTGACTCAGTTCTTAAGGGTTAATCACAAGCAAATCACTTTCTGCTGAATTCAGTGTTTTATGCTGTCTTATTATTTGATTCAATTTCTAGAAAAGCTGTTTGAATTTAAACAACAGCAAGTGGAAAAAAGAAAACAAGAAAGACTGCAGGCAAATCAGAATTTGGGAGAGGTACTACTACACATGCAGATCAAAAGGAGGGGAGGGGAATTTATAGTCAAGAAAAGTTGTCAGAAATTAAAAAATGATTTTAGGAAGGGAATTTTTAAAATTACCCGTCTCTAAAATTTTCAAGACAAGCTGACATGACTTTCACAGATTTTCGTATCTAAACTGAACCAATCCACATTATTGTACCTGGCCCTTACCATTATTATTCCATTGTCAAAAACAAAAACATTTAACCTTCTTTCAAAACACCAATTCCCATGAAAACCTTAAATTAAGTAAAAAGGAAAGGCAAAGCTAACTAATTTGTATTTGCTCCACTTCAAAGTCACTTGATTTATTTAAACCGCAGGCAAGCATTCATTTCTACAGCAAGACTAGAGAGTAAATAGGAAGGCAAAATAAAAACAAAGCAAAACAAAACCAAATGCGAAATAGTAAGAAACAAAACTCTTAGACTTATGACAAATGAGTATTTCTCCACTCTCTAATTTAAAAATTCTCCAAACTTAAATCCTTGCTATACACAGTGATTTCTTAAGAATAATCTTTTAAGTACTGTTCTGCATTCATTTAGTAACCCGCTAATATAACTACAATTTAAAAAAATTATCCTAGCAAAATAATCAGAGAGGTGCATCAACTTATACATGAGAGTATCATCACTGTATTATTTGTAATATACTGAAAACAATTTGAATAGCCAAAAGTAAGGAAATAAGTAAATAAATTAGGACATATCTGAAATATACATTGACAAATAATATATTGAAGAATGTTTACAGAAATATGTTAAATAGAGAATAAAGGCATATTATAACAAAATGTAGCACATATACAGGAAAAAAGCCCAAAATGATATAAACTAAAATGTTAACAGTAATTACATATTCTTAGTACCTACCTTTTATCAATAGAACATCTTTGGATTACATATCAAAGAAATATGGCTTGAAATTTTGCTCTCTACTTGTCAGCTCCATGACCTTGACCAAGTTACTTAACCTCTATACTAGTGTTTCCTTATCTGTAAAATGAGAGTAATAAACAATGCCTACTTCCTCAAGTTGCTATGAATTTTTATAATTTAGGACATTCATACACATCACCTAGTATTTTACATGTGGTAAACATTTAATAAATTGTAGCTATTACAATTACTATATGGTATTATCATACAATTGTTTCTTTTAAAATCAGGAGAAGCGCTTCCCCAGTTGAGGATCGACCTATGATCCAGGGGATCATGGTTCCATTCCCAGTCAGGGTACATGCCTGGGTTGCAGGCTCAGTCCTCAATAGGAGGCAGCCAATCAATGACTCTCATCATTGATGTTTCTATCTCTCTCTCCCCCTCTCTCTTCCTCTCTCTGAAATCAATAAAACATATAAAAAAAATAATGAAAAATAAATTAATAATAATAAAACCAGGAGAAGCCCTGACCTGTGTGCTCAGTGGTTAGAGTATCAGCCTGACCACCAAAGGGTCATGGGTTCGATTCCTGGTCAAGTGCATGTACCTGGGTTGCAGGTTCGATCCCCCGCCTTGGTAAGGACTTGTGCAGGAGGCAACCAATGGATGTGTGTCTCACATTGATGTCTCTCTGTCTGTTTCTCTCTTGTCCTTCCCTCCCTCTCTCTCTAAAAGTCAACGAAAAAATCTCCTCGAGTGAGGAGTAACAACAACAATAATCAGAAAAATAAAGGTTATGAGAAAAATCTTGGGAAGATCCTACCTGGTCAAAGCGGCTTAAAAATTTTTAACTTTTTTTTTTTTATAAGAATATATCTTTATTGATTTCAGAGAGAGGAAAGGAGAGGGAGAGAGAGAGAGAGAGAAACATCAATGATGAGAGTCATTGATCAAGCCCGCAACCTGGGCATGTGCCCTGACTGGGAATCGAACCCCGATCACCTGGATCCTAGGTCGACACTCAACCACTGAGCTATGCTCAGCAGGGCAAAAATTTTTAACTTCTTAAGTCAGAAAAATTTCTGACCTGCCTACCTTAAAATAAACTTTAAAAACAAATACTTCCTGGAACTCTTCAATGAAAACAAATGCACTGATCTTTGGTATCCCCCTTTTCATCCTTGTACCCTGATCATAAAAATGATCTGGCTGCATCTCTAGCTAGCCTCCTCCCTATCATGTACTCTTACAGACTTTTATCATACTGACTTTGAAGTCCTTAGCAAGCATCCTTTAAACTCTCTTGGCCTACACCTGCTGTACACCTTAGCCGCAACACTTTGTAGGTTTGCTAATTCTTCTTGCTTGGGAAATCATCCCATTTTCTGAAAGCTACTTTTACTCTCTTACAAAAGCCTATTTTACTTCAAGGCAGCAATTTCTTAGAATGGTAATGCTTACAGCTTTAATTTCATTAGCAGTATTCTTTCCTTCCTTTTTGAGTTAAGGTAAAATAAAATTAACTCTGCTTTGAAGTTTAAGAATTTTTAAACATATCTTGAAGCAGCTGAAGACTCTGAAAATTACCACAAAAACTAAGACTATAAACCATGTCTTTAAGTTGCAGTTCATCAATTTCTGATATCTAAATGATGGAGCAGCAACATGGTCCAGTTAAAAAGTTAACAGTTTTTGGAGTCAAAATTGGTTTCCTATCCTAGTCCTGCTAAGTAATAGCTGTATGACCTTCAGACAATTAACCTCTTCGATCCTCAGTTTTCTTATATGTAAAATGGTGAAAAGTAACATCTAATTTCACAGGGCTGTTATGAGAAATGGGAAAATATCACAGTGTCTGGTACACAACAGACATTCACTCAATGTTGGCTCACTTCCTCCTTAACTATTTGCTTGTACATCATGAACTCAATATATTCATGCATATTTTTAATTTTTATCTTATTTTTATATATTCAATGAATAAAAATAGAAAATAGTACTGGTATTATGGGGCAGGAGACAATTATGAAAACTTTCACCTTATAAAAGACCTTATATTTGAAAGATTGGGAAACTGTTTTAAGGCAAAAAAAGCACAGAAAAACACTTGTACTGGCCAAAAGTGAATTTTTACTACATGGCCCAAAATAATCCTTTACAAAATCTCACAGTCAAAAAATCTCATCACACTGATAAAATACAGTCGATAAATTTAGTGCTAGAAATAGATCTGTTGACACTTAAAAATAAGAATGAGTCAACAATTCTAAACTGCATGATATTCCAACTGTTTCTGAATAGAATACAAGTTTTTTAGAATAGAGAGAAAAGATGAAATGCTTACCCCTAATCGGTTAAAGGGAATAACAGATTAGGTATCAACTCATTGCACTTATTAAAGCTTCTACTTAAAATACTTTACAAAAACCATACAATATGTTTAGAAATGTTTTAAGTTCTATAAAGCAGTAAAGTTCTCGGTGAATAAAACTTTACCATCATTGTAGCTAGGCAATATTTTGGTAAGGGGGATGATCTTACAGTACCTTCTGCAAATGGTTTTCACTCTTGGTTTAATTCTCTTCCCTTCACTTCTATATATCTGCTCTACAAAACCATTTTGTTTTTTCAGTTGTGATGGTGGCCGTTAAATTCTATGTATTCCAAAAGGAAGTGAAAATTACTCTCTGGAAGATCACACTTAATCATTTAGAGGAATATGCAATAATATTTTACGTTAGACCTGTAGATAGGCTCTTCTGTTTACTAACCCATACTGAAATTCAAACTTGAAAGTATGAATACAGGCATACCTCATTTTACTGTGCTTCACTTTATTGCACTTCGCAGAGGTTATGGGTTTTTTTTACAAATTGAAGGCAAGACCCTCCACCACCAAAATATGACTAGCTTTATTGTGATACTTGCTTTATTACAGTGGTCCAGACCTAAACCCGCTATATCTCTGAGGTATGCCTAAATAGGAAGATTGATGAGTCTCTCCCTCCTTTCACAATCCCCTAGCACCCTCCACTAGCAGTCCCTAACAGCAGATATTGAAAAACAAAAATAAAGCCAAAACTAATCAAGCCAAAAAAGCACTTCACTGAAGCTGCAGAGGTAATTGCACTTTTCCTGGTGGACTGAAAGCAGCAAACACTCATTCCAAGACAAAGAAATCTTTTATACTCATACCTCATTAGCTGTACAGGGGGAAGATAAGAAAACTAAGAAAGAGTTGGGTAAGAGGATAAAAATGGATTTGGATCCAGAGTTGTGACCCAGAATGAAGTTTCCCATGAGATAAAATATTATACACAAAAGGCTTCTTATAGAGATGGCTGATTCTAGAACTGGGGGCAAGAAATATATAAAATGAGCTACAGCACCTTGTAAGTGCTGGAAGTAAGGAAGTACTAAAAAAGATCCACAATAATAATGGTGGGATATAAAGGGTACGCAGAAGCCAACTAAAAGAGTTCCCAATGGAACAATTTGAGCACCAAAAAGTAGTACTAGATTACAGATGAAAGTATAAAATAAATACCATTGATCTAGACTGATATAAATGAGTAAATGGGGGAGAAGACACATTCTCCCAGGCAGAACTACTCAAATAATTTTATGGACTCCACTGTCAGGAAGGGGCATCATGGCTCCCCACTCCTTAACGGTGCACCATACATACTACCTTCCTTTCCGAAATAACAGTATGGAAAGGAGGAAAAGAGAGCACCCTTACAGTGGAGAAAGCTGACAAACACTTCATCAGAATGGGTCAAGGTCAACATAAACAGTGATAAATCATGTTTTATAATATGTACTTTATATATGATATGATTAAAATGGCAATTTACTCTCTGGTTTTCCTCCCAAAAACCCATAACCTGTCTGACTGTGAGAAGAACAGATGACAAATTTCAATAGAGAGGCATCCCCCACCTGAGTAGAATTCTGAGTACTCCTCAAATCTGTCAAAGTCATCAAAAACAAGACAAGTCTGAGAAACTGTCACAGGCAACGAGCCAAAAGAAACATGAAAACTAAAGAGAATATGGATAGGATCCTGAAACATTAAAGGACGTTAGGTAAAAACTAAGACTGAATAAAGTATGGCCTTTGGTTAATAATAATGCATCAATATTGGTTCATTAAATGTAACAAATGTACCCCAACACAAGATGTTGGTAGGGGAAACTGAGTGTGTGGTATGTGAGGACTCTGGGTTATCTCACTTTTTTTGTAAATCTAAAACTGTTGTTTGTTTGTTTTTTACAAAGTCTATTTAAAAGGAAAACAATGTTACACATGGTGATCAGATTTTCATGAGAGCTAACAATGTTTAATTAATCCCTAACGGCATTAAAATAATATTCAAAGAGCATAAGACAGTGAAAATGGAGTTCCATGAAAAAATACTCTTTCTCTTACCCTGTGGGCTAAATAGACTTCTGTGGGCTAAGGGAATGCCCACCATTCACAACAGTGCTCTGTAACACTGCTTTTAAGAGCCTATGCTTTCGAATTTCTCAACATCTGTGGAATTCAAATCACCTTACAGCTGAAGATAAAGTGTGTTGGTAGCAGACCTGTCTGCATTCACGGATCCATTTCCTGGCTTTCCCTACTCTGATCTGCTAGAATGAGACCTGAGTCCTGCAGGCTCTGGTGTCAGTTGAGTCTGACCAATGAGATGCAATTGTGAAGGATGGGAGGGTAAAAAGAGGGAGAGCAGCCCGGCCGGACGTGGCTCAGTGGTTGAGCATTGACCTAAGATCCAGGCAATTGAGGTTCGATTCCCGGTCAGGGCACATGCCCGGGGTGCGGGCTAGGCAGCCGATCAATGACTCTCTCATCATTGATATTTCTCTCTCTCTCTGAAATCAATAAAGATATGTTTTAAACAAAAAAAAACAAAAAAAAGAGGGAGAGCAGGTGGTTTCTTCCTTTTCCTCTGTCTGGAGAAGAAGCTCCAGCGGCAGCAGTGTCTCTGTGGCTCCCACTCCCTCTGGACAGAACTCAGTTAACTGGAGTGGTTTTGAAAACACGAATTCTTTGTTTTAGCCCTCCAGCCCTAGGAATGCTAGTGGCTTCTTGCTTTCTCAACCTCTGGACTGCCTCGCAGCTCTGTTTGGCTTCTCAACAACTCCATTACCGATAAAGCAAATTCTCTGCATTACGTTTGTTTCATATAACTTATGTCTGTTTTCCTGGTTAGACTTTGACACATAAAAATAGAAGGGAAAAGAAATAGAGAAATATTCTGATTAAGAACACAAGGCAAAGAAAGCAGAATACCTTGGGGTTCATTCAGGCACCAACTGTGTGACCTTGGGCAAATTATTTCATTGTTTTAACCCTCAACTGATTCATTTATAAGTGAGGATTATACCTCACAGGATTATTACACAGACTAAATGAATTCACGCATTTAAAGCATTAGCTTAACACCTGGCACAAAACAATTTAGCTACCGTCACTGTGATTGCCGCCATCATTTCCTCCTCTGGACTCCCAGAGTACTGCCCACATTCTTGAATGGTCTTGCCTGCTTCTGCTTCTCCATCCTCTCCCCTCCTAGGCTTCCTAAACACTGCTCTAGGCTTACCCTTCCTGAAACCCTCCACTGACACACAGCCCCTGCAAAACTTCAACTGCCTACAGATATGATCCACACTCCTGAACCTGTCATTCAGCGCTACTGAGAGTCTCATCCCAACCTACTTTTCCTTATTTTTTTTCTTCGATATAACTTACATTTTAGAAAAACTTGTTTTTCTCTTTTTCTGGCTTCTCTTATTTTTCAAGTCCCTTGAAGACAAAAGCCATGTTTGATTCATCTTTTCGTCCACTACAGAACTTAGCCTCAGTACCTAACCTAATAAAGTGAGACACTGTAAGCACGTGTTAAATGAACAAATAAGTGATAGCACTTAATGAAGTTGATCTTGAATTGTATGTTTAAATTTGATCCAATTTGTCTTCTAGAACAGGGGTTGGCAAACATGACCCACAGGCACCTGCCCCTCTCAACTATTTTTGTAAATAAAGTTTTATTGGAACACAGCCACATTTATGTATTGCCTATGGTTGCTTTCATTCTGCACTGGCAGAGTTCAGTAGTGTGACAGGGGGCATTTGGCCTGCAAAGTCTAAAATACTTTAGCTCTTCACAAAATAAGTTTGCAGACCTCTGTCCTTGAGGGTGGAAATCCTGGTTTATTCTTATCCTCCCCAAACACATCTAGTATATAGCTTCCATGTATTTGGTGTTAAAAACAAACAAACAAACTGAATTGAAATGACAATCTTTTAAATAATGCCAGCAAATCAACAAGTGGGCCAAGTCAGGTACCTGTTAATCACCACCTAGTTTCAAATATCCACCAGGAAAAAAACAAAACAAAACAATAAAAAAACTACTTTAAATGTTCCACTACCATAAATCAAAGAATTTCTGAAAACTGGTAAAACAGTCTACTCTATCATAGCTGCTACTGCCGAGGGGGGAAAAAAAGGCATCAAAACTGTTTACAAATTCCCTAAGGCATTTTATTCTTCCAAAACAGCATAAGCCATAAATAACTTTTCAGATAAATATAAATTGCCTGAAAGTGTTATAAAATGCTAAAACTTCTATCTTGAGACGGCAACATTTAAGTTCAAGATAGACAACAGTTATACCAGAGGGAAATTAACCAGGAAAAGAATTATTCTTCTGCCTCTAAAAGGGAAGTAGTCATTGTAATGGAAAGGAAAGATGGAGACTAGTCACCCACTCAACAAACATTTATTTATAGCATGTATAACTTTCCATATAAATATACAAACATTATTTAGCAGACACCAGGCCTTATGCCAAGTTCTACAGAGAGAACAGTGAGACAGACAGACACAGATTATTGTGCTCCCTCAGAGACTAACATAAATATGCATCAATATGTTAGAACCAAACAGCCAAGATTTTTTAATTAAGTTACTCAATAGTAATAAAAGCTAATAGCTGTTTATTTAATAAACAATTAAGTGACTACCATGTGTCAATTATGATGTTAATCACAGCAGATAAAATTTCTTGCCTTAAAGATTTCACAACCGAGGTTCCTGCGCAAATATAATGTTGATACATTACAAGAAATATTATAATTTTAAAAACTGTATCAATTTCTAAAGAAATACATAGGCTAAAATCACTTAATTCTACTAGGGAAAGGGAACTGAAGTCAGGGAAGACTTCCTCTATCAATAAGCTGAACCTTAAACAATGAATAGGAGCCCTGGCCAGTATGTCTCAGTTGGGCATCCTCCCATGCACCAAAAAGTGGCTCGTTAATTCCAGGTCAGTGCACATGCCCAGGTTTCGGGTTTGATCCCCAATCGGAGTGAGTGCAGGAGGCAACAAAATGATTTTT
Organism: Miniopterus schreibersii; assembly: GCF_964146895.1. Taxonomy (NCBI): domain Eukaryota; kingdom Metazoa; phylum Chordata; class Mammalia; order Chiroptera; family Miniopteridae; genus Miniopterus; species Miniopterus schreibersii. Next base: position 71,887,445 of record NC_138102.1, on the reverse strand, counting down.
CTCTCTCCCCCTCTCCCTTTCTCTCTCTAAAAAAATCAAAAACATATTTTTCAAAAAATGAATATGAGTTTGCCAGGCAGTTTCAAATGGAGGAGAAAACTATAAATCACAACACAGAATATAGCACAGTGTAAAGGATGGAAAACAGGGCTGGGTACAAAACTGTTTGGGGGTCAGTTCATTAAAAGCCCAGTATAGTGCCCTGAGGAAAGTTTGGACCATGGTAAATTTATAAAAAGGGATGGTACCATTATAAGGTCTGAATTATAAAAAAAAATAACTGATAGCAGTGTGGAGATTAAAAAGGGTAAAATATCAGAAGCAAAAAGACTAGTTTTTACAGGCCACTACATTAGGCCAGGGGAGAGATAAAGGCTAAGAGAGTAACAGTGGGAAGGGAGGGAGAAGGAAATTACAGAGACCAGGATAAGTGGCTGATGAACTGAATGCTGGAGGTAAAAGAGAAGTGGAGTTGAGTATGGCATTATTCAAGGTAAGAGAATGAGCATGTCCGCCAAGAGGATACAATGCTAATTTTAGATGAGCTGAAGTTTGTATTTTGAATTTATTAACTCCATTCACTGAAAGAATAGTTCTTCTCATTCCTTCCCATTCCAGAATAACATTTATCATTCAACAATCTCTTTTTGGAATGCTTACTACATATCAAGCACCATTATAAATGCTGGAAATCAGACAGCAAAGAAAGTTCCTATCCCTGATGCTTACATTTTAGCCCCCATTTACAATATAAAAAGCAGCAAGGAAAAAAACCGACAAAGTTAAAAATATGGATATACAATACATAATCCATGTGTGATTTCTTCAAAGGGAAGCCTCCAGGTATGTTTTAAATCAAATTGGAATTGAAAAATAGTAGAAGTGGTCTTTTTCAGTAATGAGTAACTGATAATTATGTGTTTGATAGGTTTTAGCCTTCATTTATTAGGTTTGCTCATACTGAAACATGTGTGGCTAATTTTCTTATACGCTGCACTATCCCAGCAATTTTCAATCTTTTTCACCTCATGGCACACATAAGCTAATTACTAAAATTCTGCAGCACACTGGAAAATATATTTTTTGCCGATCTGACCAAAAAAAAAAAAAAAAAAAAGGGTACAATTTTGATTCATTCACACCAAATAACTATTGTTGTTGTACTGGCTGTTGTCATTTTTTTCTTTGACAACCTAAGGGAAAAGAGGTCAGCAGTACCCATAAGTAGTCAGGTTATCGCATGTTTTAAAAATTCTTGCAGCACACCAGTTGAAAATTGCTGCACTATCCTAATAACACTAGGAGTTATACTATTCAGGAAAGTACTAGAAACTAAAAGGCTATCACTCATACACAGTGATTTTTGTCCAAATTGCTTTAAAAATTGATGCTATTCTCTTTTTAACTTTAAAGTTTCTTTCCTACTTTTCTATGAGAACCAGCTTTGCTAAAGCAAAGTTTTACCATGACCTCTAATTATTAACAATTAATTGTAAGTTACTATTTTATTCAAGGTACTACACGGGTATTTTTGCCTACATTTTTCTATTTTTAACCTCTTAAACACATTAAGTCTTAGTTCCTAAAGAGAAGCTTACTTGAGAAAAAGTTATTTAACATCTACTGCAGATATATATTTCAAAAACTTAAAATTGCATCTTTTTAAAAAAATGTATGAAAAAAAATTTTTGACTCCTTGAAAAACTTTTTTTCTACTATTTTCAAAAAGATTATTGAATATGTTCCACACCTTGGTCATTTATTCTTTCTTAACACTTACCCTTTGTCAATTTCCCATCACTTTCAGTACTTCCAAATTCCCCAAAGTTACCATCATCAACTCTCCTATCTTCTACCTCATCATTGGTCAATACTTGGACCAATGGTTCCCAACAGAAGCAGAACAGGCCTTTAGGGGCATTTTGAAAATCTGGTGTCACAATAATTTGGGTAGAAGGTAAGACACTTGGATGGAGGACTATTGATCCTGGAAGTCCTAAAATGTATGAGACAAACCTGTACAACAAAGAACTGTCTGCATCCCCCCAAATTTGAAAGGTCTACTGGACATTAAATAGGCAAGATATATCACTGTGGGCTGGAGTAGCAGGGAATGTGGTGTAGGAAAGGGATAAAACAGCCATGTTTCTGGACTTTCCCCATCTGATTCATTCTTCTTACACACAGCCTGACAGAACCTCACAATGGCCCTACCTATCACTTGTTTGCTTAAAACTCATTAAAATGGCACCACTGCCCTCAAAATATCCCAACTCTTACATGTGGTTTAGCAGGTGCTTCATATGTTCTAGCCCCCAGTTATCTTTGGGAACTGCACTGATCAATAAGGTAGCCATTGGCCACGTGTGGCTTCTGAGCGCCTGAAGTGTGGCTAGTCCCAACTGAGAATACACACTGGGTTTCAAAGACAGTGTACAGTAACAATTTTTATGTTGATCACCCGTTGAAATACTATTGTAGATATACTGCATTAAATAAAATACACCATTAAAATTAAATCACCTATTTCTTTTCCCTTTTTTAATATGGCTACAGAAAACTTACAGATCCATGTGACTCACACTGTTTCTACTGGATGATTCTTTTTCGCGGTTCTACATTTCAGCCTGAATGCAGTTTCCAGCTTGGGCCCCTTTCTCTGGCCTACGACTTTGGAAGATACTGTATTACTCGTGCCTGAAACACTTTTCCTCTTCTCTTCGCGGAGTGAACTGCTCCCTGTTCTTCGATTGCAGTGTTGACTGCTTCCCCTACGCAGCCTCCCCTGGCCTCGCTCCCAGCCCCCAGCCCCAGCCCCAGCCTCAGCCCCCAGCCCCCCCAGCCCCCCCAGCCTCAGCCCCCAGCCCCCCGGCCCCCCGGCCCCCAGCCCCCAGGCCCCGGCCCCAGCCCCCCCGGCCCCCAGCCCCCAGGCCCCCAGCCCCCAGGCCCCCGGCCCCAGCCCCCAGCCCCCAGCCCGGACTGCGGTCTCCTATGTGACGCAGAGAATCCCTCCTACAGCGCGTACAGCGCCCTATCTTCAGCTGCCTCCTCTTCTGGTCTGTGTCCCCGAGACTGGAAGCCCCCTGCGGGGACAGACGTGCTCCGCACACGCCGGGTTTCAACGCTAGGCACCGCGCAGCGTCGGGGCTGAGGAACTCCGCGGGGCAAAGACGGGGAATGAGCGCGGGGAGCGCGGGTCCGGGGGAAGGAGGCACCCAGGCGAGGCAGGCGCTGGGAGGGGGTCCCGGGGCTCTGGCGGGCGGCTAAGAGCCGGAGGGGGCGGGAGCGCCGGCACGACTCACCAGTCCCCGGTCGATCTCCGCGTCCGGCCGTTGGGTCGAGGGCGGCGAGTACTCGGCGTAGCGGAGGCCCTCCCCGGCCCGGGCAACGCCGCCGGAGGCCGCCATGGCTGTGCGGCCGCGGGAGACGCCGCGCGCGGGCGCCGCCTACGAGACGCCGCAGGGACAAACTAGTGGCGGCGCTTTGTTTCGCGGGGCAGCCGAGGCCGCGCCCTCCGCGCTGGGGGAGGGCGGGGGTCACCGGGAGCCTCTGGAGCCCCTGGTTCTCGCTCGAGCTCGGGCCTGCGTGTTAGACTCGGGGCCGAGTCCCCCGGGACGTGGAGGGTAGTTTGTTTGTTTCAGATTCGCGGGTCCAGAGCCAGCCCTAGGCCTCCGGGCGCAGGGCGGGGCGGGGCGGGGCCTGGCCGCTCCCCGGGGAGCACCGAGGGCCGGGCGCAGCCTGCGGACTGTGCGGGTCTCCTCGGGCCGCAGTGCCTGAAGGCTCCTGGCCCAACCTGCCCGTCCTGGCTACCCCCGGCTGCTGGTCATCCTTCTGTTTAGTACAATACTCCCGTCCATGCAAGCAGTATTAGATGGGATTTGCTTACCCCTCCCCCATAGGAAAGACTATTTTAACGATGAAATTGCAAAGAATAAATCTCACTCCCCACAGATGGTTATTATGTACTGACTTGGATATAGAAAGACCCACTTTATCATTAATTTTTAATGCAAGCTTTTTTGAGCAAAAATGAACCAACACATAAAGCCTGTATCGTGGTTTCCAACTCCTGTGCCAACTTGGCAGAATTTTTGCCCTTTATACCCGTTGCAAAAGCAGCTTACAAGAAAAGAAATCTTTATTTTTTCCTATTCTTGAATTTAACGTTTTGAGGGTCTATTAACTTATTCATTTAGCTACTATTATTAGCAAGCCCAAGAAATTAGGGCCTATAAGAATTTAGTCTCCTAGGGAAGATAACGCTGACACAGAGTGATAACAATCCGTGCCAGAGCATGTGCAGTGTACAGAGTACACAGAGAGCTGGACTAGGATGGACGAGATCTGAGTCTAGTGTATATTCTTTTTTTTTCTAGGGTTCTGTCCCTGAGCATGCCCATTAACCTCTCCAAATTTCCCCTTATCTGTGGAAAGAGAGTAACGTTTGTTCAATAGTTTGACTCAGGGAAGTAGTAAGGATAAAATGGAAAAAGATATGGAAGTAATTTGTGTGACTGTACAATGCACTTATGAAAAGCATCACTACTACAGTGCTATCGGCATTTATGGGAGGGAATTGCTTCTTTTAACCAGAGTCATCTGAGAAGGTTTGCCAGAGGCTTGGCCATTGAGATGGTCAATAAAGAAGGGGTAAGACTTCTTTAGATGGAAATTGCAGCTGGAAACAAATGCAAAGAAATTTAAAAGATGGTATGTAGGACTGGATAAAAAACACAAGACTCTTCAGAGGGAAGGAATTGGGATGTGCAAATTGCCAGTTATAAAACAGTCACAGGGGACACAGTTAATAATATTGTAATAACTACATATGGTGTCAAGTGTATATATGGTGACTTAACAGGATGATCACTTCATAAGTGAAGTAAATGTCTAATCACTATATTGTACACCTGAAACTGATATAATACTGTATGTCAACTGTAACTGAAAACTAAAACAAATTATTATTTTTTAAAAAGACCAAAGACATGGTCATATTACAGAAACTAATTTTCATTAGACTGATGTACAACTATCAAGGGCACTGGTGAACTAAGCAAATGAATTCGACTAGGGCCCACAAGTCATTCACTTGTTAGTCAGTTTTAAAGAAAAGTCTTCCACAAAGACTATTCAGTTCTCAGCCTTTGGTTCTTTGCTAAGGTAAACCTTACCTGGAAAGAAAGAAACAAGAGCAATAAAATCTTCTGTCTCCCCACAGAATCTCTTCCCAACTTAGCTAAACTCACTTCCCTTGCTTCCCTGAGAAGGAGCAGAAATGCTTTTTGAGAAACCCGAAAGGGAGGCCACATTAAATTTTCACCGGCCTATTTTTATTAGTTATACCACTGCAAAGACAGATTACATTATTTATGTTCAATAGAGGTTGAAAGAAAAGCTGTCATTGGTAAAGACATCCTGAAACATCTCAGTAAAAACATGTCTTCAACATTTGTTTTTTAAAAAGACTTGGCGAGTGTTTCATCTTGAAGGGCCTTTGCTGGTGTCTGTTCTGAAAGAGCTGCTTTTAATGCCAGTCTTTGCAGTTGACACGCATCATGATTCCTGCTACTCAGATTGATAACCATTGGACCTGGCTTCGAAGAATGATGCAGAAAGGATATTCAAGTAGAATCTACAGATGTTTCAGGATTGTTTCTCGTATTACGTTTTTCATCATTCGCAAACTGATGGCCATTTCTGAAAGATACTGGGAGTCAGAGGAAATCGCCATGATCCAACTACGTTATCAGAGCATTTTATTAACAAGGATCAAATTAATGACTCAGTAATGAAGGAACTGACAAGACACCACCTCAGAATGATCTTAAACTACACCTGGACACCTTTGGGCCTTTTTAAAGTCTCTTGAGCACTTTTAAATAGAAATAAATTCTGGCTTTACAAAAAAAAAAAAAGGAAAGACTTTTGACAAAAATTCAAAAATTGACTTCTGTGTGCCTCCGTTTCCTCATCAGTAAAGTTGGAGATAATAATAGCACTTCCCTTTCAAAAATTAAATGAGTTAACTTTTGTAGAGCAGTTAGAACAGTGCTAGATACCTAGTGTGAGGACCCACCAAGACCGAGGCAGGCCCCTAGGCCCCGGGGCAGGACAAAAGGCATACATGAGTGACTCAGTAAACTGCGGGGGGTGGAGGCAGTTCCAGGAATTAACTTAAATCGGTGGGTTTGATGAATACCAGGTGCACTCAAGCTTCAGGCGCCTGTGGTTGAGAAACATCCTGAGCCCACCCTTCCTAAAGAATTTATAACCCTTCTAAGGACAATGATTGCTTGCTCACTGTAGCCCTATATAAGCTTGTTGTAAATTTAGATCAGGGTTCGAGTCAGAATTCCACTGCGTTGGATACGACTGAACCCCAGCTAGCTGGAATAAAAGTCCCTTTTGCTGTTACATTATCAGCTCTGGAGTGATTGTCTTTCCGCTGCATAGGGGATCTGATTCTCGGACATAACACTAGTAAATTCTATAACAGTGTTAGTTACTATCTTCTTTATATTACCTCTTTTACCTATTTGTTTCCATGTATATTTCCTTCTTACTGCTCCCCCCCCCCCCCGCTCCAAAGTTGTGTGGTTGTCTTGTCTTCAAAATGATAAAATTCAATTAAACATTACATAGTGATAAAATATAAGTATGGGGGACAAAGAGTTGTTTTTACAAAAATGAAATTAAATGCTTTGGAATGATTTGATAAAAGCAAGGTTTTTTTCCTTCTATTTTTAGAAAGCTGTCAAATGGTGGGCATGGGAAAAGAATCATAGAAATTGAGTGTGGTTGTACATTGTTTGCTTTTAAAAATGCCTTGTTCCCCCTTTATTTTAAACAAACACTTAGAGGATAGATTATTACTGTTGAAAAAAATCTGAGCTAGAAAGAATTGGAGGACCCACACCCAAATAAAAGGCCCTTGGCCCTGCAAATATACATAGAGTCCATGAACAGCTCTCATGTATTTCTATTGTGATATTAAAACTTCATAGGGGGCGAAGGAGATGGTGTCATTAGAAAAAAGTCTAACAAAGCTCTTTAGGGGAAATAATAAAAAAATAGATTGAAAACCAGAAGTTTATGTGATGTTTTAAAAAATAATGTTTAAAGTATGTCTCATTATTATGATCCCAGATTTTAATTGGTTTTTCAATTAATTCACCACTGTCTTGGTATGGTCAGAGTAGAGAGCTCTACTGTGTGACAAAGTGCAGAGGGCACAAAGGAGAAGGAGCCCAAAAAGACCGAGGAAGGAGAGATCATACCCAAGAGGGTGAGAGGATACCGTGAGAGGATAAATACAAACTTGCTGGATTGGAAAGAATGAGGTAGACTTGGGGGAACAAGCTATGAGAAATCATTTTATATAAGCAGTAGTACAAGTAATTCAGTGTTGCTAAAGCTTAACGTATAAAGAAGACAATGAAGATGGATAAGGGTAGACAGATAACCAGACAAAAGTCAGATATTGAACAGCTTTATTGAATAAGCAAAGGCATTTAGAATTTATTTTATAGATAACAGTAAAACATTTAGAATTTATTTTATAGATAACAGTAAAACATTGAAACATGTCGAGTGTAGTAGTGACATGATCAGATCTACATGCTAGGAAGGTCATTCTGGTAGCGAAATGGGAGAGATGGGCCTAAACTGAAGGAGGATCAGTAAGAAAGTTATTGCAAGTCTCTGTGTTACCAGACTGAAGGGGTCCATTTACCTATGTGTATCAAAGCCCAGTAAGACACAAACAGGAGTTTGCAGCCAAAAAAGTAAGGGTTTATTAATTGAGGAGATGGCACCATGCCTGGACTCAAATATGAGCTAATGCTCAAAGACCTGGCTCCCCCAATGGCTTCTAGGGGATGGATTATATAGGGGAAAAAATCATTTGTCATGCTGGCTAAAGGAGTTAGGGTCATGGTCTCTACTGATTGGTTGGTGCTAAGGTAGGGGATAATTGATCATTGCATATGGTCCTTATGTCCGCCATGGAGTCTTTCTGTCTGATTTCTCAAGGATTTGTTGGATGGAATCATTCTGCTTTCCTGAGTCTGGAGCTAAAGCACGACTAAGGCCAAGATGTTATCTTTAGTTTGATTGAAACCTATCTCTGTAGTCAACAGACCCAAGACCTTGATCTTAAGGCTCCTAGATGCTGACCAGAATCTCACTGTCCTTGAGGGTTTAATGATTAAGCAAGGGAGAGGGAGGTGGGTGAGTCAGGGGGCTGGGTGAGGCCAGTTTGAGTCAAAGGGGAAAAAAATCAAAATAAAAAGCCAGATTAAAGAAAACAAGGTTTCTGCAAAGTTACATCTGAGTAAGAGCTGTTGAGGCTTAAACTAGGGCAGTGGCAGGGACGTGACAAGGAGAGGTGTAGTAACCTTTATTGGTTTCCTTCCCACATTCAATTTCTCTCGGCCTCATCCTACAAGGAACCAAGGACTGACTTTGTCTCCTACTCTCAGGGTGAGCCCTGATTGACATAAGCCAACTAATGCATCCCATCATTCTAGCCATGGTGTTTGTTTTATGGATGGGCATATACGTGCTCCGGAATATTGGGTTTATAGGAAGGTTTGCTGGGTGTTTCTGGGAAAGCAGCTTCATCCCTCTTCAGCTGCACATGAACAGATAAGTATGAAGCCTTAATTGTGGTTGGCAATCATTTGACAGTCATGGGCTAAGGTGACTCTGTAATTTATCATCCAAAACTAGGTGACATTTAAATGAAATATAGTGCCATAAATAATTACGTTAGGGCAATGGATGTAACTGGAACTGCCCTGGCAAACCAGAATATATGGTGCCCCACTGTTAGAAGAAGTGGCCCTAGATGAAGCAAACACCATTGAAAGCCACAAAGAGATTAAAAAGAAATTATGAAGTAAAAATTCCCCTTATTTTTATTTGTTCAGTTTCAGGGAGAGGGAGACAGAGAGATAGAAACATCAATGATGAGAGAGTCATTGATCAGCTGCCTCCTGCTGTTGAGCCACACTGGCTGGGCTGAAATTAAAACTTTTTAAACTAAAAGCAGTTTATGGCCTGGCTGGCATAGCTCAGCAGTTGAGCATCGACCTATGATCCAGAAGATCAGGGTTGGGTTCCCAGCCAGGCTCAATCCCCAGCAGGAGGCTTGCAGGAGGCAGCTGATCAATAACTCTCTCATCATTGATGTTTCTCTCTCTCTCTCTCCCTTTCCCTTCCTCTCTGAAATCAATAGAGATATATATGTATTTTTAAAAAGTTTTATTTTCATACCATCTTTTGTGGTTACTTTAGGTCTCCTAGTTTGCAACACAGGCCTCCCTGAGCTAGTCAGGTTAGCATGTGGTCCTTTTTCGTCCACAAACAATTGTCAAGATTCTGTCGCAATTCTTTTTTTTTTTTTTTATGAGTATTTTAAAGCAAATCAAGATATCATGTCATTTCACTCTGAATATTTCAGTATGTGTTCCTGCTAAACATGGACATTTTCTAACATATCACACCACTGTAATACCTATTAAAAAACAACATTCAGAAAATAGTTGTGAATGGAGGGGGTGGGAGGAGGTGGAGGGGGTCAGTGGGGGGAGAAGGGAGGATATCTGTAATACTTTCAACAAAAAAGATAAATTTAAACTTTTTTCTTTTTAAAGATTTTTTAAATTGTGTTTTTTGTTTGTTCGTTTTTTTAGAGAGAGAGGAAGGGAGAGGAAGAGAAAAAAACATCAATGTGAGAGCAAACATGGATTAGCTGCCTCCTGCACACCCCCTGCCAGGGACTGAGCCCATAACCCAGGCATGTGCTTGACTGGAATCAAACTGGCAACCTTTCAGTGCTGGAACAACAACAACAACAACAACAAAATACATTCAGCTGAGTAACTTTGAAGACAGACATAATTGGCTTTATTAAGTGACTAATGAATTGGGCAGCATCTCATCTAGCATCTAGAAGGGGCCTTCTGAGGAATTGTACAAAATGGAAGGTTTTCATAGGCAGAAGGAGGGTGGGACTAAGAAGTTAAAAGAGTAGATTATTTCTGGCAAGGACACCTTCCGTTAGGGCAAAGGTGGGGAATGTCCAGCCCTTAGGTCGTATGAATCATTTGTTCTGGCCCTTAGGTGGGACTTGAAATTCAATAAATCTAGGGCTTTTTCCACAGCTAATTTTTTTTTTTTAATTCTCACCGAGGGTATTTTTCCATTGCTTTCAGAAAGAGTGGAAGGGAGAAACACATCTATTGGTTGCCTCCTGAATGTACCCTGACCAGGCCTGGGGACAGGGATCGATCCTGTAATAGAGGTACATGCCGTTGGCCAGAATTGAACCCATGACCTTTCAGTCCTTGGGCTGATGCTCTAACCACTGAGCTGAAGGGGCTAGGACCATAGCTAATTTTTAAGTTGATACTTTTGTTTGGCCTAGGAATGATGTTATAAATATCCAAATGGCCTTGGCAGAAAAAAGTTTCCCCACCCTGCCTTAGGGAAGGCATGGGGTTTTTATCAGGCAAATTACTTCGTTTTCAAGGATCAGGAAATTCCAGACTGGTTGGTTTAAAATTCCACTCCCCAGAGAAGCAGAAACTGCAATTAGGGTTGATATCTCAGGACAAGTGATGCCATTTGGGGCCTGTGGCTTTTCTTTTTAATACACAAAAATTATTAATAACATTTTATCTAATATCCATTTCTTATCCAGATTTCCAGAATTTGTTACAAAAAAAGCTTAAATAGCTGGTTTGTTCACATAAGGATTCAAAGTCCACAAATAGTAGTTGATGTTTATGTCATATCAGCCTAATTTAATCACAAAAATTCTTTTCTCCACATTGTTTAGTGCCCTTAACTTGTTGAAGAAACTGTCACCCTATATTTAAGCTAGGTTTTAGTTGGGTTTTCTGTGTTTGCAAACAAAGCATGCTAGAGACAGAGAAGAGATACAAGTCAGGAGAGTGGAGTCATGAAAACCAAGGAAATTTCAAGAAGAATGGAACAGTGAAAAAGGCCAGATACATACAGATAAATCGAGTAAGGTAAGGATAAAATATGCACACCAAATTTGGCAAGTAGGTGGCCACTGGTAACCTGAGCAAAAGGGGTTTCATCCATACTAGGGAGATAGTGATTATCACCCACCCCACATTCTAGAATATTCTAGAATATATTCTTTTTAGAAAACGTATAAGGAGAGCAATATGTAATCCTATTTCTCCATGTATAGATATCAGAGAATTTACACAGCAGAAAGAGAAAGAAAAACTAGCTAATTTGGATTTTATTATCAATCAGATGATTAGGTTTTGAAAATAACTATTTCTCACTCTTGGATATTCATTAAAATATTCATCCCTTGGAACATAGAATAGGAAGACAATGAAATGCTCTGCTTCTTCCCCTTAATATTTCACTAAACTACCTACATTAGGAAACACAACTGAGGAGTGTTTTCAGGCAGGGCTTTATTTCTAATCTTACAGGATATTTAAAAGACAAAGAAAAGAATTTAAGGAAGTCACTAGAGGATAAGCCAAAAAAAAAAAGTGTTTTCATGTTTAACTTCAACATGCATTTTCAGTTGCAGTCGCCTGACTGCCAATAGCTGGCAAGCTGGCTTTGGCCTATGTCAAAGGCAGTAAAATAAGTGTCATTCACGGGGTGGTGACGGAAAATGGGTAACGACATTATGTAGATTTGTCTAATGGTCATCCAGAGCAGCATCTGCTGCTCAGGTGCCAGCTAGAGATAATCCCACGAAAGAAAAGCTGGCACCGGTACACACGTGTAATTTTCTGGAGCCAATTTACATTTTGTGCTTTTGTCCATCTGAGCCAAAACAGCATAAACAACGCCAAACCCAGTTTTCTGATTATTTCCAGGCTGATTGAATCTGGCACATGACATGGTTTTATCTAATTAACCCACATGTGGTACAAAACAAAACAAATTTGAAATGGAAAGCTCTTTCTGCCTTTACTGAAAGACTGAGGTGAATATACAATTATTTTGTCCTTGTTTTCCAGCCAGATTTATAGTTGAGAGGGGTCTTTTTCACTAGACAGCAAAACAAGTTTTGTATATTACCCACCTATTTTAATGAAAATTTATGTTTCATATTTAACCAAATCCAGTCCTTCCCTTTCTCTCTCTGCCCCAAAAGGAGGAAAAATGTGTCAAAGATTTATTCCTCATTACAGTGTAGTAGGCAGTTACCTAGGCATGAACAGAGTAGGAATGACAGACCAGGTGCAGAGGGTTTCCAGGGTGGAGAGCCCTGGGTGCCCAGCAATGGGAAAAACTGTAAGCCCTGGCATGGCCACTCCTTTAAGCATTAGCCCCTGGAAGGTGACATCTAGGATTCAGCTGTGTTTCAGTTCTAGGCCCAGAGAAGCAGCAAAATCCGATGGAGTGATGCCATGACCGATATCAAGACCAATCAGTGGAGACCAAGGCGGGGGGGGGGGGGGGGGGGGGGGACGACACGGGACACGACACCTGGAAAGTTAATGAATGTTCCATTGGGATTCTCCCCTGAGGCCTCCAGATAAAAGCCCTGGGTACAGGGACCCAGTGAGGCTCTTTCTGTGGAGCTGGCTGAGCCTTTCTCCACCTCCTTCCCCCAGGCGTGTTTTCCTTCATCTCTTTCTCCTAAGCTCTGAGGGCCCTTCTATTGCCTCTGTAACTTGTTTCCTGAGCCTATTTCTTCTACAGGTCACTTCTACCTCTGTGACTTTCTAAATAAACTTTCTCTTATATTTTGAGTCTTGGCTCTGAATTCTTTCTTAGCCAGAACTCAGGTACCGAGCTTGCTGAACCATGGTCTGGTCTAACAACACTTGGTGCCATTTTTTCCGAAGCTAGCAGTAGTATAATAGTAAATAATTTGGTCTTTGTCCCTGGTTCCTGGCACAAAGTTCCTAAAACCCTTGGAATTTCCAGTGTTATGAGTGTCTTTTGTTATTCATAAGAAGCTCCTTTTTACCACAGTCTGAGTTTATGCTAATGGTGCCCGAGGGTGGGGTTCCTAGTCTCTGGATCCCAGGGTGGCCAGAAAGACTAAGTGATTAGAAGGCTGGAACAAGGTGGAGTTTGTGCTTTGCTCACATTACTGTTGCACATATTTAAACACCTTGGCCTTTCGGCCGGAACCGCCATCTGCCAGTAATTAGCCAAAATGACCAATACAAAGGGAAAGAGGAGAGGCACCTGCTATATGTTCTCTAGACCTTTTAAAAAACATGGAGTTGTTCCTTTGGCCACATACATGCCCATCTACAAGAAAGGTGATATTGTAGACATCAAGGGAATGGGCACTGTTCAAAAAGAAATGCCCCACAAATGTTACCATGGCAAAACTGGAAGAGTCTACAATGTCACCCAGCATGCGGTGGGCATTGTTGTGAACAAACAAGTCAAGGGCAAGATTCTTGCCAAGAGAATTAATGTACGCATTGAGCATATTAAGCACTCTAAGAGCCGAGATAGCTTCCTGAAACGTGTGAAGGAAAATGATCAGAAAAAGAAGGAAGCCAAAGAGAAAGGTACCTGGGTTCAACTGAAGCTTCAGCCTGCTCCACCCAGAGAAGCACACTTTGTGAGAACCAATGGAAAGGAGCCTGAGCTGCTGGAACCCATTCCCTATGAATTCATGGCATGATAAGTGTTAAAAAAAAAAAAGACCTCTATACTGATAAAAATGTTTCTCTTAATTGTGTAGAAGTGTGGTATCCCTTCCCCCCCAAAAATAATTAAAGAAAACTTTGTGCCCTGAAAAAAAACACACACACAAAAACACCTTAGGAGTAGAGACTCAACAAGCTAAATGGCCACAAGAAATAAAAGATGACCCACTACATGACTTGTTTACCTGGCTACCTTCAGAGTTAGGAAATTTGGTTTGATTTCTCTTATAGATAATTATCAAGATATTGGTAGGTTTGCTGATTCTTTTTGTAGCACTCTAACTCATAGTGTATTGTCTTTCCCACTGCTTGAATTCATCTGCTCATACTAAAATTATGGTGGCACAAAGAATAGAAATGATCTATCAAGCCCTACCTCCTTTTAACTTTGAATGATTTGAATGTTTTCTGCTATACATAAATTGTTTGCATATCCATTTGGATCAAGAAGATATAGACTAACTAGGCCCTTAATTCTGATTGCCTCTTGCCAACTACACTTGATTTATTAATTGATGCCTGCACTTTAACTCAACAAGGTCTGTTATCCATGTTAATACAAATGGAACCTGAATGGCTATAAAACAATGGCCAACTATAATGGATGCAGAAGCCCAAGCTAAACACCCATAGGACTCTTATTGGCCTCCTGGGCCTTGGAAATTTTTAGATGGGAAACAAGTTATGACACTGTATTTTACTTATTTTTTAAATTGATTGAGCCTTTGTTCAGGCACTTTTAAAAAAATTATGTTTTTGTTGATTTTTTAGAGAGAGATGGAGAGGAAGAGAAAGAGAAACACAGATGTGAAAAACATTGATTGGCTGCCTCCTGCACGTTCCTTACTGGGGATGGAGCCCACAACCGGAGCATGTGCATGTGCCCCGACGGAATCAGACCTGTGACCTTTTGGTACATGGGATGACGCTCAACCAACTGAGCCATACCGGCCAGGGCAGCACTATAGTTTAATAGCTCAGGCACCCCCACTAAATCCTAAACTAAAACTCTCAATATTTTAACTGGCTGGTATAGGAACCATTCTTAATAACACTCGAGTACTTTCAAAGGGAAGTATATGGGCTGCATTAAAATATAACAGTACATGGGAAACTCATCTCATTGTCAGGTCATGAAAATCAAAGAGGTAAATGGTTATGCCCTCACTATATGAAATTCTGAATTCACTAAAACCTGATCTATTTTATCTACCCCAACAAACAATAACATATGATACACGGGAAAGAGACATTTTTGTTGGGAAGGATTAAGAATTCTTCTGTTATTCTAAGTAACTCCTATTGTAATTGATATTGTTGTAATTAGCTAGTTACTAATAAAAGGAGCAAAGGGAAGGCCAGATATTATAGGCATGTCACTTGGGCAGCTTCACCAGAAAGCTGAAGCTTTGCACTCCCTAGGGAACTGCCGGCCTATTTATTCCCTGCAGAAATGCCGGGGGAAGGGATCCAACAAAGAGAAGATAGACACATGGCCAGTAAAGATGGGGTGACATAGGAAAGGTACTTGTCTGTCTATCACAACTAGGAACAGAGATGGTTGGCCAGAATGGGCATGGCCACTGCAAGCAGGCAAAAATTTGGGAATACACAATCCCCTAAACAAAGGAATCCTCTCTCTTGTTGCTCTAGTTGTGCTTGACTCTTGGCTTGTGGGGCTCTTTTGCTCCTGCTTCCCTGCATTTGACCTATGGCCCATGGCCATGTAGACCTCACATACAATGGACTAATGGACTTCAGGGGGGAAACAAATTAAACTAGCTTGATGCTGGCCTGGACCAGGCTCCAACATGGAAAGGAAGCTCTGGACACTGGCTCTGATTTTAGCTCTACCCAAGCCCCAGCTACACTTTTTCAATGACTGGATTAAGGGAAATGGGACTTTGTAAACCCAGGGGTGTAATTGCATGGAAATAAAGCTTTCTACCATATCTCACCCTCCCGTGGGGACCTCTGGAAATGCCTAGCCCAGTAGTACCCCAAGGACCCCACTTCCATAAGCAACAGGGGGAGATAAGCCCGTCTCCTATCTTGTAACATAATGACACTAAATTTATATTAAATTCTATAGGAATGTCTTATTATACTGAGGTTATAGGTAAAATAACTTTGCCTGAGGCTAATAAAACTTAAAACAATATTAATACTGAGATCAAATATACTGACAGATTGAACTCAATCCTGCCCATGAAGTTATTTCTATGGAAACTGGCCAGAAGAAAAATTATAACTTTTAGATCATGAAATAACTAAAATTCTTTTGTTCATAGCGCAGAACCTATCATAAAGTACAGATGTCAATAGATGAAGGGGGAAAACACATTATTAGTTTGATAAAAAAAAATATGATGACATATGTGAAGGGTTCTTGGCTGGCTGGGATGTTTACTCCCCTCAAGCTCAGCCTGAGTTAATATAAGTCATACAATTTTTAGAATTTATGTTATTGAACCACTGTTATTATGCCTCTTTTGTTATGTAAATGTTATACTAGATGCATAAAGTAAAAATTAATGTGGATGCATAAAGTAAAAAATAAACTTGGATCATGATAGCTCACAGGTTAGAAATGATCCAGAATGTTTTTAATAATGAAGGCCAATAGGACCTGACTGCCTCCCGTTTATTTACCCTTTCCCTTCGGGGAGAATTTGGGCTTAGTTCACATACCATGGTCATAGTCTTGCCCCATCCCCAATGGTCAATCATTTCTGCAAAACAACACTGATACTGTGACTTCCTAGAATGAGCTTTCCTACCACCATGGGACCACGTTATCTAACCCAAAGGTTGATCATCAATGAATTCTTCAGATTGATTTATGACCAAATGGGCGAATTGTGAATGAAAAGGGGGCAATGTGACACACTTGACAAGTGCAGGGATAACTAGCTGGTCAGGCCACCATGGATGATGAGGTCTGGGTTTAGTGTGTGATAGGGTCTGGGCAGGTGGAAACTCAACCAGTGAATTCTCTGGGGGGCCAGGGCTGAGGAGAGATGATCCACATGCTGAATAGATTGGTTACATATGAGGGGACTGAGCAAATAAGTAAATATCCTGAAGATAAGGAATCGGGTTATTAATTTTTGAAGGTAAGATATAAAAAAAGGAAGATTAGAAAAATTTTGTGCTATTTGATCAGAATTCATTTTATATTTATATCAATGTCTATTTGTATAGTTTTCTATTGTGAGAAATTACTGCAAACTTAGTGGCTTAAAATGATACCCATTGCCTGGCCGGGCGTGGCTCAGCAGTTGAGCGTCAACCTAGGATCCAGGCGATTGGGGTTTGATTCCTGGTTAGGGCACATGCCCCGGTTGTGGGCTCGATCCTCAGTTGGGGGCTTGCAGGAGGCAGCCGATCAATGACTCTCTCATCATTGATGTTTCTGTCTCTCTCTCTCCCTTGCCTTTCCTCTCTCTGAAATCAATAAAGATGTATTAAAAAAAAAATGTTTAAAAAATATGATACCCATTTATGAGCTCACAGTTCTGTGGGTTAATGTAGATGAAAAGGAGTCACATACTAAACCTGACAAGCTCAGAGGAGGCCTGCATGGAGGCCTTACAAACTCAGAGACCTAAAGTAACCACATAAGATGGTCTAAAATTAAAACTTTTTAAGTAAAAGCAGTTCATGGCAGGTATTTATGTCCTAAGTCAGTATTTTTCCCTAACAAAAGTCCATTTTTACCTTAAATGAGCCTGTCTATTGTCTTTTTGTATCTGCATAGCATACTTTTGGAATGTTAGAGTAATTTCCCTTTTTCAAGACCCCTCAAAGCACAAGCACAGCACCAGAGTGGAGACCACAAATTCCCTCATTGTTATTGTTACCATGTTAATTATTGACTGTTAACTATCTATCCTGTATTCACCTGTGTAAAAGAAGTATGTGTTTATCATTTTACTTGTTATCCAATCCCAGAGATTCTGCCCTCCCCCCAAATCTATCACCAATGGGTTTCATGTAACCCACTAAGTTTTCTCTTTTGATTGTAAGGTATAAAATTAGGTGCATAACTGCCACTCTGGATCGTAATCTCAATTCATTGAGGTTTTGCTTCTGACAATTGTCAGTTTGGCTCAAATAAACTCATAAAAATTCTCTACAGGTTTGAATGTTTCTTACATTGACATTAGAAATCCAAGGGGGGCTGGTCTGGGTTCTATCCTCAGGGTCTCACAAATCTAGGTGTTGGTCAGGCTGGGGTTTTTATCTGGAGACCCTGGGAAAGAATTGGCTTAATTCAGGTTGTTTGCAATTGCAGGACTGAGGTCCCTATTGTCTTTCTGGCTGCCAGCCAGGTCCATCCCTAGCTAC
This sequence comes from Miniopterus schreibersii, assembly GCF_964146895.1. Classification (NCBI taxonomy): domain Eukaryota; kingdom Metazoa; phylum Chordata; class Mammalia; order Chiroptera; family Miniopteridae; genus Miniopterus; species Miniopterus schreibersii. The sequence goes on along the minus strand of NC_138102.1, from coordinate 71,869,407 downwards.
TTGAGACCGCCTACATTTTTCAAGGTGTTGTCCTTCCATCTTCAAGCCAGTAACAACATGTCAAACCTTGTGCTTCATGTCACTCCTGCTTCCAGCTGGATAAAACTCTCTGCTTTTAAACGACTCACCTGTATAGGCCAGGCTTACCCGAATAATCTTATTTTAAGGCAAATAACTTAGAACTTGAATTATATCTGCAAAATTCCTTCACAGCAGTACCTGTACTAATGCTTGATTGATTAAAGGAGCACCAGGAATCTTAGGGAAGCTACATTCATAATTTTATCTACTATACTATTTATCAGTGGATCAATAGATATCTATATGAAGAGATAAAAATGTATGTATGTGTGTGTATATATGTAAATATATATACATTTCCTATATATGTCTTTTGAAAGCCTAGAAGCAATGATGTTCCATTAAAAAAGAGCATATTTTGCACCCAAATGTTGGTTTCTAAATACCAGACCCCACTAAAATGAAACAGGGCTCCTCAGAGAAATAAACAATTCCTTGGCTGAAGCAGGAAAAGTACAAGATAAGCCTGGAACATCTTGTTATACCAGAAAGTAAGGAAGTGCTCAAAGAATGATGAAGACATGTCAAAAGATTACAGGGGCTCCCCTGGCTGGTGTGGTTCAGTGGTTAGAGTGTTGGCCTGCCCTCCAGAGGGTCTTGGTTTCAGTTCTGGTCAAGGGCACATACCTGGGTTGCAGGTTCTATCTCTAGGCCCAGTCAAGCACATGCAGGAGGCAACCAGTTGATGTGTGTCTTTCATATCGATGTTTCTCTCTCTCTCTCTCTCCCCCCCCTTCCATTCTCTCTAAAAATTGATGGAAAAAGCATCCTTGGGTGAGCATTAGCAACAAAAACAACAAAAACAACAACACACCCCGTAAAAGGTTACAGGGCTCTCACTGGCCAAATGTGAAAATCAAAATAAATAATGACAGTAATGGATTACAACCCACAGAGTAAAATAAATATCCATGAGTCTTATTTATATAACTGAATACATAAGGGAAAAGGGAAACGTCTTCCTTAAAGCAGAATGTCAGTTAATAAATGTTAAAGGAAAAATGGAGTTAGAAATGACTATTTTGCAATCATAAATGATTCAGGCAAAGAACATCAATTGATGCTAAGACCAGTAGGTAAAAGTTTGATGAGAAATAGGGTATTTACATAGCCTCAAAGTATTTCCCCACAAATTGCATATCAGTGGCTTATTAATTATTCATTAACTATACAGTGGAGAAACCCACCATGTACCAACTTAACCAAATGCTAATAGAAATGGGACAAACTGCTATCATATGTTTCCCAATATAATGCATTGAGAAAAGCTGAGCATCTCTCTGCTGTGGTATTTCTGCCAAAATGCATAGCCTAAGTTGAATCTTGAAGCAACATCCAACAAATCTTTGTAAAGGACACTCTGCAAAAGTACTGGCCTGTACTCTTAAAAAAGTGTCAAGGTCGCCCGGCCAGGCATGGCTCAGCGGTTGAGCATCGACCTAGGACCCAGGTGATAGGGGTTCGATTCCCAGTCAGGGCACATGCCCAGGTTTTGGGCTCGATCCCCAGTTGGGGGCGTGCAGGAGGCAGCCGATCAATGACTCTCTCATCATTGATGTTTCTATCTATCTTTCTCTCTCCCTCCCCTTTCCTCTCTCTGAAATCAATAAAAGATATATATTTTTTAAAAAGTGTCAAGGTCATTATAGACAAGACAAACTCGAAACAGTTCCAGCTTGAATGAGATCAAAGACACAACAACTAAATGGTCCTCGATCATGAAGAAAAAAAGGGGAAAGGGGAGAAGTTTGCTTTTTTCTTTGCTTTGTTATGAAGGATTTTTTGGAACAGTTGGCAAAATTTGAATGGACTCTTGTTGCTTAGATGGTAGTAGGCATGTTAATTGCTTGATTATTATGGTATGCCAGGGTCATGGGGAAGAGTGTCTATTTTTAGGACATGCACACTAAAGTATTTAGGAGTAAGGGGATTATGTGCCTACAACTCACACTCAAATGTTTCCACAAAAAAGTTTTAAAAACCATGTTGTGAGTCAAATTGTGTCCCCTAAAGAGATCTGTTGAAGATCTAACCCTGTACCCGTGAATGTGGTGGGATTTGGAAATGGAGCCTTTGCAGATATAATCAAGTTAAGATGAGGCCATACTGGATTAGGGTGGGCCTTAAATATCATGTCCTTATAAAAAAGAGGGATTTGGAGACACATAAACACACAAGGAAGAAGGCCATGTGATGGCAGAGGCAGAGATTGGAGAGATGCAGTTATAAGACAAAGAAAGCCAAGAATTTCCCACAAATACCAGGAGCTGGTTGACAAGCATGGAACAGATTCTCTCTCAGAGACCCCCAGAAGGAGCCAACTCTGCTGACTTGAACTTCTTGCCTCCAGATTGTGAAGCATACATTTCTGGTGTTTTAAGCCACCCAGTGTGTGGTACTTTGTTATGTCAGCCCTAGGAAACTAGTACAAACCCTTTGTTTGCTTGCTATTAATATCAGTGTATCATGTATGTCATTTTTGGACATAATATTCTAAAAGAGCAGTTAAAAGAGATATACAAGAATGTATTGCTATGCACATGTAAGAAAAATGTGTCATTTTGCTATGTACATATCTGTCATCCACAGACTTGAATGTGATTTCACTACATTTGCTATAGTCTGAATTTTTGTGGCCCCCCCATCGCCCACCCTCCATCAATTCGCAGGTTGAAATTCTAACCCCAGTGATGATGGTATTAGTAGGTGGGGCCTTTGGGAGGTGCTTAGGTCTTGAGGGTGGAGGCCTTATTAATGGGATTAGTGCCCTTTAATAAAAGAGTCCACAGAACTCCTTTAGCCCAGTCTGCCACGTGAGGACACACAAGAAGTCTGTGACTCGGAAGAGGGCCTCACCAAACCATGCCGGTGCCCTGATCATGGACTTTCAGTCTCCAAAGCCATGAGCAATAAATTTCTGCTCTTTATAAGTCACCCAGTCTATATGTTTTTTTGTTGTTGTTATAGCATTCCAAATAGACTAAGATGATACCTTTTAATCCTTACTTCCTTGCTAAATAAGTATTTCCTCTAAAATGTCCAATATGACTAAACAGAGCTGGATTGTGGGGAGAGCAGTAGAGAGTTACATGAATTAAATTTGAAGCCTGATTTTGGAACTAACAGAACAGGTAAAAGTGCCTAATAATATGAGACACATAGTAGTAGCCCAGTAACTGTGTGTGTGTGTGTGTGGCATTAATTCTGAGTTGCTTACTTTACCTTTAAAATTCATAGATTTTATCAGGATAAATAATGAGATACCAAATGTAAAATTTCTTTTTAACCTCTCAACCTTTCTATAAAGAACAGTTACATTACCTATAAAAATGTCACCGTCTCACTAATACATGCTACAATGCTATTTACAGATCCAGATTGTGGAGTATGCCATTGTTAACTTGTTAAATAATAACTATAAAAACTTTATAATTTCTAGTGTAAAATGATCACATTTGGCCCAGAAATCATGTAAAAGCAAATGGGTAGGACAGGAATTAAAAAGAAGGAACTTGAGGTTTAGAGGAGTCCAGTAATTTGCTAAAGGTCATGTAGCTTTTAAGAAGAGACAATGTGAGTAACTTTCCTGTTTAAAATCTGTACAATACCAGTGTCAGTCATCTCTTTAGCACACAGTTTAGCATTCTGACCAGAATTAAACATCTGGTTTGAAGCACAGGTTGTTGTTGGTGCCTGAGAACTAATCCACCTATTACTATTTATAACATGATACATTTGATTGCTTAATTTATTTTCCCAGTGGTTTAAAACTCAACCTTGGCATTTCATAGTCCAGAAACACGTTTTTCTTGAATTAAATGCACCTTAGAAGGAAATAACAGCATGATGACCCAAGGCCTTTCACCTCAAAAAAGTATTGCAGGAAAACACAACTAGGAAGTGGGAAACATTGTGCTTTTATTTGGGCTTCCGTTTTGTTTTTGTGGTCAGATTCTCTGTGAATATGTGAAGTTTTGAGACAAAATATGTTAGATTGCTTTACCTAAATCGAAACCCCAAACCTCTAATGCTGAGAGTACAAACTGTACTACTTTCTAGCACTGTACTTATTCTTCCTACATTATAGTCACATTACTTTATGAAGAGCAAAATGGTGATGTGGGTTTGCTCTTAAAAATGCTTTCATTTTTCGCCAGACTGTGCCACAAAACCCATCTTGTGGATGTGACATCCCTGCACTCCAGCCACAAGAACTGTGTGATCTCGTCAGGGTGAGCTGCACGGGGTCCAAGCGGAACAATACTCCAGCAAAGCGACATACCAGAAACGTGTTTGGAAGGAGTTCTGAAAGCGCTGTCTAAACAGAAATTCCTTACATCCGGAAACAAATTTTATATCCTTACTTTTTCCACATACTCCTGAAAAGTGTCAGGTATTAAATTCACTCCAATCGCCTAGGTTTTAGTACATTCTGTGTGCATATTTTGTCATTCTTTGCTCACAGGCTAGCTGATGAGTCTCCTGCTGTCTTACTCTGTCACAAACTACAAAAAAGCCCAATTGTCCTACTTGCATTCAGCCTTATGGTCTTAGTCTAATGTTCTGACAGATGACATACTAGAAGCAGTTTACAATATATAGAGAGTATACAGATGTCAAATTATGTTGTACACATGAAATTTGTATGTTAACCAATGTTACTTAATTAAAAATGAATTAATTAAAAATATGTTCAAGACTTCTCTTTATACTCTGTCTATTTTTCAGCCTTCTAAGCTATCATTCTGTTATAGTATAGTAACTTCTCTCTAAAATTTTCCTGGACACAAAGCAAAGAGCTGCTCCTAAAGGTGCTAATAGTGATAACTTACTAATTGTAGTGTTCTGCATCTACAGTGCTGATTCTCAACCTGGGCTGGACATTGCAATCCCTGGCAAGCATTTAAAACTCCCAGTGTCCAGGCCGCACCCTGACCAATTAAATCAGAATTCTGGGGTGGGACCTAAGCCTCAGTAATTCTAAAGCTCCCCAAGTGATTACAAAATATAGACAATATTGAGAACCATTGAGGTAGAATATGAAGAGCTGGATACTAGCAGCTGGTCAACAGGTTTTCTATCATGTCTAGGACTATATTCCTGATTGGACTTGAGATTTGGAGGTTCAGATGAGTCTGTTCTTACACTCTCAGTGTTGACCCCACTGGAACATTGGCTGGGCTTGCTATTACCCATGCATTCTTACTAACTAACCAGCCTCAGCTTGGCCCTGGAGTGGGCAGCGAGAGAATTCTAGTTATTTTTCAATATATTTTCTTCTCTTCTACTGTAGTAATAAAATTGCTTCTATAATTTAAAGTTAGGATCAGGGACACCCAGACTCTTTTCTGTCTAAATTTACTTCCCTAGAAATCTCATCCAATCACTTGGTTTTAAATACACTCTCTATGCTGCTGAGTTCCAAATTTATAACTTCAGTCTGAATATCTTTCCTGAATCTATACTTGTACTTCAAAAACATTCTACTTGGATGTCTAGTAGACGTTTAAAACTTACCACGTCTACAAGTGAGCTCATGACAATTCTCCCTCCTCACCACCACTCCCAGAAACCCCCCCTTCACAGTCTTCCCCAAGTTTGTTGATAGCAATTCCATCATCCCAGCTACTGATGCCAAAAACCTTAATAACATCCTTGACTCCATAACTCACATCCAATCAGTTCTTGTTTATTCTACTTTCAAAGTCCTGTCCATTATACTTTCAAAACATATCAAGAATCTACTATTTCTCACTACTTCTATTCCCATCATGCTTTCACAAACCACCGTTATTTCTCATGTGGATTATTGCAATAGACTCTCAACTTATTTTCTTGCTTCTACCCTTGCTCTCCTCAGTCTGTTCTTTTTTTGGACTTTAAATAGTTTTTATTTTATTTTATTTATTTATTTTTTTAATAAAATATATCTTTATTGATTTCAGAGAGAGGAAAGGAGAGGGAGAGAGAGAGAGAGAAACATCAATGATGAGAGAGTCATTGATTGAGCCCACAACCCGGGCATGTGCCCTGACCAGGAATAGAACCCCGATCGCCTGGATCCTAGTTCGATGCTCAACCGCTGAGCCATGCCTGGCCGGGCTTTATTTTATTTTTAAATCACAGTGGACTTACAATGTTATATTAGTCTCAAGTGTACAACCCAGAGATTAGACATTATATAACATCCCAATAACTCACACCTTATACCATACATACTTATTACAATATTATTGACCATATTCCCTATGCTATACTTTATATCCATGTGACTTTTCTGTAACTACCAATTTCTGCTTCTTAATGCCTTCATCTTTTCCACCCATCCCCCAAATCTGCTCCCATCTGGCAACCATCACAATGTTCTCTGTATCTATGAATTTGTTTCTGTTCTGTTGTTCATTTATTTTGTTTTTTAGATCCAGTTGTTGATAAATATGTATTTATTGCCATTTTACTGTTATTATTTTTTATCTTTTTTTCTTATTCTTAAAGAAGATCCTTTAACATTTCTTGTGTTACTGGTTTGGTGGTGATGAACTCCTTTAGCTTTTTCTTGTCTGGGAAGCTTTTTATATGTCCTTTGATTCTAAATGATAGTTTTGCTGGGTAAAGTAATCTTGGTTGTAGTTCTCTGCTTTTCACCATTTTGAATATCTTGTACTAATCCCGTATGGCCTTCAAAGTTTCTGCTGAGAAATCATCTGACAGTCTTATGGGAGCTCTCTTGTAGGCAACTAACTGCTTTTCTCTCGCTACTTTTAAGATTCTCTCTTTGTCTTTAACCTTTGGCATTTTAATTATGATGTGTCTTGGTGTAGGCCTCTTTGAGTTCATCTTGTTTGGGACTCTCTGTACTTCCTGGACTTGTATGTCTTTCCTCACAGATTAGGGATATTTTCCATCATTATTTTTCAAATAGGGTTTCAATACTTGCTCTCTCCCTTCTCCTTCTAGTACTCCCCTGATGTGAATGCTTGTTCCCTCAAAGTTGTGCCAGAGGTCCCTTATACTATCCTCATTTTTTTGGAATTATTTTTTTCTTTTTGCTGTACTGATTGGATATTTTCTGCTCCCTTATCTTCCAAATCTCTAATATGATCCTCTGCTTCATCTACTCAACCATTGATTCCCTGTAATGTATTCTTTATTACAGTTAATGTATTCTTCATTTTCAACTGGTTCTTTTTTATGTTTTCTATCTTTGCCGCAATTTTACTTCAATTGCACAAATAAAGTTAGTGTGCAGGAAATTTAAATGAAACAGTATAGTAAAAATAGCAGAGAACTGAAAACTCTAAAAAGGCAGTACACCTAAAGCGTGAGAATTTGACATTCATTAGTGTTTCATTTTCAGTTTTGATTGACACTTGATGCTTTCAAAGTTCAAAACTAACTTTGAAATCAGGATGACTATTCCGAAGAGATTTCAGCACCAGCACGAAGATTTGTACATTAAGTTGTTTTTTTTTGTACAATTATGTTTCCTATCTCTTTGTTGAAGTTTTCACTACGTTTACTCTTCCCCTAAAATGATTGAGCATCCTTATAACCAGTGTTTTGAACTCTGCATCTGGCAGATTGCTTGTCTCCATTTTGTTTTATTCTTTTCCTGGAATTTTGTTCTGCTTTTTCATTTAGGACATGCTTCTTTGTCTCCTCATTTCATCAGCCTCCCTGTGTTTGTTTCTATGTATTAGGTTGAACTGCTATGCCTCCTGGGCTTAGAGTGACCTTACGTAGTAGGTGTCTTGTAAGGCCCAATGGCAAGGCCTCTCTAATCACCCCAGCTGGTCACTCCAGATGTGCTCCCCATGTCGGGTGTCTACCCTTCTGTTGTAGTTGAGCCTTGATTGCTGTTAGCACCTTATAGGGAGGGATTTACCCTCCAGTCTTCGAGGACTGCCTGTGACCAGCATGGAGGTTCAGCTGTGTAGGGGCTAACACTACAGCACAGGACTCACTTTAGGGGCGCTCTGGTGCCTGGCATGAACTACAAAGAAATCTGCAGATGGCTGCTATTTGTGCTGGGCTTGGAGGTGCCGAGGAGAGGCCAAGCTGTGAATCAAGGTCAGCTGCCACTAGTGCTGGGCCTGGAGCCACGTAACAAGAAGTATGGGGCATGCAGAGGCCAGATGCTGCTTGTTCTTTTTGTTTTGTTCTGTTTGTTTTTATTTTTCAACCAGTTTTCATTCAATACCATTCTGCACCTGTTTCAGATGTACAGCAAATTGGTCAAAAGACCATGAACTCTATGGAGCGGTCCCCAGCTGCTCCAAGTTCTCACCTGTCCCCATACCCAATTTTCTTGACATTATTGACTATATTCTCCATGCTACAGTCCAAATCTCTGTGGCTATTCTGCAACTACCAATTTGTACTGCTTAATCCCTTCACTTTTTTTAGCCGGTCCCCAACTCCCTCTCCCCTCTGACTGCTATCAGTCTGTTCTCTGTATCTATGAGTCTGTTACTATTTTGTTTATTTTGCTCATTAGATTCCACATATAAGTAAAATCATAGGGTATTTGTTTTTCTCTGACTGGACTGGCTGCTTGTTTGAGAGATTTTAGGAAAGTCCAAAGCATGAGCCAAGCAAGACAGGCCATTTGTATGGAAAAGCTTGGGTGGGCTCGCAATTTGGGTGGGGCAAGTCTCAAGGAATCACCATGGTGGGGCAAACAGTGTGCCATTTGAGCTGCTGTTCCAGCACTGGAGCTGAGAGCAAGTGAGTCCCAGTAATCCATGCATGCGACCTTTAAGAGGAATGCCTGAGTGAGCTGTGCTTCATCTCACTCAGCCACAGTCCCCGCTGGTTTTTACAGCCAGAAGTTATGGCAACTTCTCTTTCTGGCACTGGAACCCCGTGCTGGGGTGCCTGGTGTGGGGCTGGGACCCTTTGTTCCTCAGGGGGAACCTCTGCAGTTGAGATATCTCTCCTGATTTTTAATCGCTGCCTGTGGGTGTGGGACCTGCCCCTTCCAAGTCTCTGCCCCTCCTACCAGTCTTGATATGGCTTCTTCGTATACATTCATTATAGGACTTCTGTTCAGCTACATTTCAGGTAGCTCTGAATGATGGCTGTTCTGTAGTTTAGTGGTGATTTTGATGTGGTTGTGGGAGGATTCGAGTACCACATTTACCTACACTGTCATCTTGACCAGAACTTTCCTCAGTCTATTCTAAAGAGTCATTGGAGGCTACCTTGGAAGCTAGCTAACATAGTATGACTCCTGGTCCTCAAAGATTCTTATCTCTCCCACGTGCAGATATACTAACCTCCTCCCAAGGCTGCACGACTCTCATCCTATTAGAGCATCATTGAGGCTCCTCACATGTAGTTCCCCAATTTATACAACATAAAATGTGAGACATGCATAGGATAACCAGTATAGATATTGTATTCAAAGGGGAAAAATGGGAGGCACATAGGTGTCACTGGGATATAGGAATTCTGAAATCCAGCAAGGTACAGATTGGCACTCCCTTGATTACTACTCAAGACATGGGAATAATGATTTGTGGCATTTGGTTACCTGCTCTGGTCTTTAAGTTCTGCCCTTTGAGTTATCTTTCCTCTTTCATTAAAGGTAGAGTCGTACAGTTTTCCCAGTCTGATTCCTGTCAGTGCAAGACTTCTATTCATTTAGTAATGAACCTGTCTCTTTTATTACAAACTGGTGGTGTTTCTGCAAATAGAATTCTCTTTAAAAAGTCTGAGGCAGTTTGTGTGTGTCTGTGTGTGTTTTATTAACCTCAACTGAGTTTTTCTATTGAACAAAAACACACCTGGACTTTTGCCTACTTTGGGCTTCTGCTGATACTGTTAAAGGATAACACTCCTTTTTTTTAAAAAAATATCTTTATTGTTTTTAGAGAGAGGAAGGGAGAGAAAGAGAGACAGAGATAGAAACATCAATGATGAGAGAGTCATCGATCGGCTGCCTCCTGCACGCCCCCTACTGGGGATCGAGCCCACAACCCGGGCATGTGCCCTGACTGGGAATCAAACCAAGATCTCCTGGCTCGTAGGTCAATGCTCAGCCTCTGAGCCACACCGGCCAGGCAAAGGACAACACTCTTAAGCTTCTGAAAATTTTATTCTTTAACTGAATGATTCCCTGAGGTATTTATTACCTTAGATCATTCTGATGTCTTAACAAAGCACTTTCTAGCTTCTTTAGATCACGCTTTCTTGATGGTGCTCTGACTTGGTCTCTCCCAGGAACCATTTCCTCATTTTAGCATAGTTTACCACTTAGAGAGGTTGGGGACTTCCAAAATGAGCAAGTCCTGGCTCCGTTTTTTAAAAAAATAATCTTTCATTTAGCTTATCCCTCTCCTTTCACGTTTTCTTACAAGCAGCAAGCACAAATTAGGCAGGATCTTCAACATTCTGCCTGGAAATCTCTAGTTAGCTCACTCAGTTCATTAGGTACTTTTTTTTTCTTGTTTCAAGATATACTTTATTTTATTTTTTGTGTGATTTAAAAAAAGTTACTTTAAAAAAAGTTTATTTTTTAATTACAGTTTATATTAAATATTATTTCACATTAGTAGGTACATTTTCTACTTTCTACACTACCAGAGGTAGCGTTGCTAACCTATCTACCACTACATACCACAGATCCCTTATTCTTCAGTTCCTGATAATATTTTCTCTAATCTTTCATGGGCAGCCTCCTCAAAGGCTAACAGGTGTCTACTAACAGTCTCTTAGTATTCTTAAAATTGTGCTAACATTCTCCTCAAAGTCCTTCCACCTTCTGCCCTCTAAGCAGTTCCGAAGCCAAGCCCATGTTTCTATTTTTGTTAGACTGAGCCATACTTCCAGGTACTAAAACTATATTAGTTGTCTACTGCTCCATTAGAGTTTACTCAAAATTTGGGGTAGGAAGCAAGAATCACTAGAGGCCACCTTGAAATCTGACTACTACAGTACTTGACAGTATCTAACACACTACATATTGCACTTACTACTTTGCCCGTTGCCCATCTAGAATGAAAGCTTCATTGTGTTAGAGCTTTTTCATGGGTTTATTCACCACTATACCCCCAGTGCCCAGGACAGTACCTAGTTTATTCTAGGCATTCAATGAATATGCTTTGAATGACTAAGTTAAGATCATATTTCTTAGCCTTCTTTGTAACTAGGTTGGGCTATATAAATTTTGACCAGTGAAATGGGATCAAAAGTGATGAGTGCAATCTTTATGTTGTGCACTTAAAGGAAATGGACTTATCTTGCAGTTTTCTTTACTCCCTCCACACTGGGTAGATTATTTATACATTGGGTGCAAATGAGGGAAACGTCCTAGAGAAGTCAGAATAACAAATGGAAACCTGGGCCTTTGACATCATAGAGTCACTATGCTACCCATGGCCTGCATATGCCAGGACTGGTAGCTAAAAGAAAATTTCCAAGCAGTTTAAACCACAGTCACTTTGAGTCTCTACCATTGTAGATGAACCTATAGTTTAATAATATAAATTACATGAGTGAGGGGGGCTATATAGAAGGACAACACTATTCCGTTGGTTTATGACTTATTTCCATTTTGCAGTTGAAGACCGAGCCCCTGAAATGTTTAGTAATTCACCCAGATTCGCAGTCATAAGTGGTGGAGCTAAGATCTAAATACAGGTCTACATGACAGCCTGGAGTTTGAAAGGCAAACTCTTGGTAGATAACATAGGACTCACTCCCTTTCCTCAGACTGCATATAGCTTCATTATCTTAACCACGGATTGTCTTACTGGCACCTCAAGAAAAGTAGCCAGAGAGTTGGTGAGCTTCTGAGGACTACTCATAAGAGTCTCTAACGCTAACCTGTGTGGTGTCTATGGGGAATTCCAACCCTAACCACATGGTTAGAAGCATTCAAAGGCCATGGAAATTTCTAATATAACTTCTTCCCCAAGTCAAGTCAAATAGAACCCTAGGTTTTGGCCATAGAAATGAAACTCTCGTCAGCTTCCAGAAGATATTAGGGATAAAACAGTGTCACAAAATGTCCATGGAGTGCTCAGTGCCTTCCAGTTATGCCAAAAGAGTCCCAGCTTCACTGGAAACTGTAACTCCTGTGCCAGGTACTTGGTAGGTGAAACTATATATACTGCTTTTTTTCTATTCTGAAGGGGATTTCAAGATAAAACACACTAAGGATATAACTCTGTAGTATTTTAGCAATTGAAAGCCAAGAGCTGCTGGAACTGAAGTTAAAAACTCTTCGAGGACAAATTTAAGTATTATTCAAAAGCATATATAAAGCTCTTCCATTTTTTTTGGCATCAAGGTGCAATTTATGATTCACTTCACATATGTTATCTCATTTGGTGCTCACAGACCCCTAAAGGGAGATTGGACAGGTGGTTTTATTATGATTAATATTTCCATCTTACAAATGAAACCACCAAAGCTCAGAGAGTTTCAGTGGTTGCCTGAGGTCACAAAACTCTTCAATGGCTCTTCCAGGTCTCTATATCAGATCTTCTACCTTTTCCCTGCACCACATATTTTCTTACATGCCCAGTGACATGTAGAAAGGACTGTGAATACTCACAGAAGAGTTGGCTTAGAGTTAAAACATCAGAACAATTAGGAATTCCCTAAGAGAGGGCACTTTTGGAAAAGGCACAGTGGTTGGGTAAAAAATGGGCAGCACTGTGGGCAGTTTCTGTTTGATTCATTTATCACAGGTAAAGAAACCATTCAGGGGAATCTTACAGAGTCCTCAGAAGTTTTTCCAAAGTTCAGGGAAATTTCTTTCATCCCTGCAGCCAGCAGAGGTCTGTGACTGCAACTCCACAGTGTTAGAACCCAGGGATGGAAGCCACTATCTATTTCTCAGATGTGAATTTACAAACAAAAGAAATTCAGTCACCTTCCAGAGGATAGGAAATATCATTAAAAGCACATTTCTACATTCCACATGTCCCCAAGTGACAGCACACATTATCATCAGAAAAATAAACAGAACAAAAATACATCTTAAGTAGAATTCTTTGTGCTACACTATAACTCTCACTATATTAACACTATTAAAGAAAAGAAAATCTAACCAAAATTAGTGTATTTGCTACTTTAGAAACTGACAAGTCTTAAAAAGCACTGTCATTGTATAGAGCATTTGATCATGTAATTATAGAAGTGAATATTAGAGCGTTAAGGCTTTTATTTAATGTTGATTCTGACAAGTTTAGAAACTTCAACATTTTGTTTTGGAAAATAATACACAGCTGTTCATTGGGAAAGTTCATTTCTTGCATGAACTTAAGGTGACTTAGAATTGTAGCATTTCATGATTTTATGATATAAATTTGAAGAATTTTTAAAGAATATAAAACTGCCACTCAGCTGGCTTGAATCAGTCGTTGAAGGTTGACCTATGAACCAGGAGGTCACGGTTCGATTCTCAGTCAGGGCACATGCCCGGGTTGCGGGCTCAATCCCCAGTAGGGGGTGTGCAGGAGGCAGCCGATCAATAATTCTCATCATTGATGTTTCTATCTCTCTTTCTCCCTTCCTCTCTCTGAAATCAATAAAAACATTTAAAAAAATATATAAAATTGTCAAGATACAAATATGCACACACACACACACACACACACACACACACACACACACACACTTAAAATGAGACAATGCCAAGTAATTAGGGGAGTTTTACATTACTCTTTTGTTAGAGGAGAAAAAAAGAGCTTTAAAATAACTGCTATCCTTAATCTATTGGATTTATCTAATTTTCACTGCGGAATAGAATTTAAGGAAGCATGACTTTTAGAGAATTTTCAGACACTGTTTTGATTGAGATACTTTATGACAAGAAAAAAAGCTGAGTCTATGTATCCCTCTCTATACATATTTATTCACACTAATGAAGGAGTAATCTAAGGTAACTGATTTACAATTTAGATATATATTTCCATTTACTTCCTTGGAAGATAAGACACACTTGGATGTGTTAATCTTAGACAAAACTGATAAAGGTTCTTTTTGACTGAATTTTATCTTAGCTCACTGGGCTAGCTAAAATTGGTCATTGAGGTCCTGAATGGCCACTTTCCATCAATGTCTCAATTTGCGTTTTCCTTTGAACATTTTTTTTTTTTTTAATTCTCATCTGAGGATGCTTTTTCCATTGCTTTTCAGAGAGAGAGTGGAAGGGAGAGAAAGAGGGAAAGAGAGAGACAGAGAGAAACACCCATGTGAGAGCATCAGTTGGTTGCCTCCTGCACACGCCCTGACATGGGCCAGAGATCGAGCCTGCAACCGAGGTACATGCCCTTGGCCGGAATTGAACCCTGGACCCTTCAGGCCACAGGCCAACACTCTAACCACTGAGCCAAACCAGCCAGGGCCTTTGCACCTCTTTTAGAATCCTTTTCTGTCAGCTTCCCTCTTCCTTAACCAAAATGACTTTTGCTCAGATTAAACTCCATTACCTAAAGGAATGAAAAAATGATGATTTCCTGGAGGCAGCTATATTTGAAAAGAACAGCATTTCCTAAACAAATCTCTAATTAGCAAAATGTCAGGCAATTTAACAATCTCACTCTATTACAGGTGTTTCCCTTATCCCACATAACATAGGTAATGGTGCCGTGGTTCCTCAAACTTGTGAAGCCATGGGACTCGCTTCAAACACAGTCAGGCAGCAGTCCAGTGGACAGAGGAGATGCGGATGAAGGTGCTCTGGTGGGAGCAGGGATGGGATCCAGAACCTTCCCCATTCACCCGGCATCTCTCCACCAGCCATTGCCTGTGTTCTCACAAATGCACACGCCATGCGAGAGGATGGGTGAGTGATACACACGTAGCTAACTCACAGTCCAGCAGCCTAAAGAGCCTCTAGATGTCTGCTGCAATAATCAATCACGTTCACATTTTTTAACACTTTGAGAATGTAGTGAAATGAGAAGAGAACAGAATAAGCCATTTCGATTTTGCCTATTATTCTGTTTCTTTCTTATGTTTGAAATGTTGGTGCGTTACATGGTTGTGTTGTAAAATAAATATGGCCAACTAAGTACTACTAAGTCAGTCGTACTACTGCTAGCTCCTTTAATGTAAATGGTTTTGCCCTAATTTGGGTTTTCCCTTACTAGTACTTTGAATTTAATCCAACCACCAGAACAATTGCTTTCTCCTCTGAAACAAAACTTCCAGTGGTATTTTTGCAGCAGTGAAGATTTTGAGGAAGGTGGCCTCCAGAAAGACCAACCAGATCCACGCTTACATTCTCACCCTGCAGGCACCTCTAACCTAACAGTTTCCAAATCAAACTATCTTGCCTTTCCCCCAAACCTGTCCCTCCTGGTTAATGGTTCTGCCATCTATCCATTCACAAAGCTAAAACCTTAGAGTTGCCATAAAACAGCACCATTAAATTACTGGGGCTCTAATCTAGGCATAGTATGTGTCGATCAGGACTTTTTGACTTCAGCACTGTTGATATTTGGGGCAGGATGATTCTCTGTTGTGTTGTGGGGGCTGCCCTGTGCGTTGCAGGTGTTTCGCAGCATCCCTGGCCTCTACCCACTATATGCCGGTAGCCTGACCCCAGCCCCTTCTAGGCTTCACAATGGAAAATGCTTCCAGGCATTGCCAAATGTCTGCTGGAGACAAAAAATCAACTCACTTTGATAACTACTGATGTGGATTATGTCTTTATTCCTCACAATATCCAACAAAGGGTTGTAACTTCATTTCACATTGTAAAGATGTGGAAACTGGGCCTCTGAGAAATGAAGAGACTTGGTCTTGGTCAAAGTTCTATATAAATTGTCTCCCTTTCTCTCTGGGCCTCTGGTGCTCAGTTCTTTGCATCTACTTTTTTGTTGTTGTTCTTTTTCTTTTTTTCAAATCTAATTGTGTTAATCTTTCACTTGGAATATCTTGACTTTGCCCCCTGCTTTCTATTTCCCTTAGCTCAGACCTGCATTCCTTACCTAGGTAATAAAAACTGGGCTCTTAATTTATCTCCCAGATTTCAGTTTTATTTTCAGTTTCCCTTTTCCACTGCTAGCAGAGCTAGTCTTCTCAAACAGATATTATGACATAACTGCCCTATTGGCAACCGTCCCTGTGACCCACATTGCCTAGGGCAGTGGTCTGAAAGGTGGTCCTGGTACGAGCAGCATCTCCTGGAATCTTGGAAGAAATGCAGCTCCTCGGGCCTCATCCCAAACCTATTGCATAAAAAACTCCAGGGTTAGGGCCCAGCAGTCTGTTATAATACATCCTCCAGGTGGTTAAAGTTTGAGAATCTCTGGCCTACTTGAAGAGCTCTAGTAATGCTGTAGGTGCCATGGAAACCCTGACTTCCTTTCTCCCTGCTCCTTGCCACACTACCTTCTCCCCTCCTGTCCTACCCTACACATTTGTCCTGCCTGTGCTTCAGCTTCATTCTTTCATCAGCTATCAAACAAGTATCTCTGTTCTAAGCACCATAATATAGCAAGACAATTCTGCTCCTAAATGGATCACTGGCCTGGGGCCCGGGTGCTCAGCTCCCCACCCCACCTGGAGTGAGGTCCACATCTTGCCATTTTAAGCCCCAAGCCTCTGCTATCCAATCTCCTTCCTGGTAAACTCCTATGTCTTCCGTGGCTCATTGTCAAACGTCCCTTTTCCTTGAATCACTCAGGATAACTCCCAGTTTCCCTGAGCACTTACTAGCTTGACCACATCCTCTTGTTATTTCATTTATCCCGCGGTGGCTTTAGCGGCCCTTTACCTGCCCCCTAGAATACAGGTCATGTGAGGGAAGAGCCTCCTCTCATCTTTGTCGAGCCAGCTCTGTGAGCCTGGTGATCAATCCAGCACACATCAGGATCATCTGGGAGCTTTTAGAAAATGCCTCTATGCCTACAGATGCAGAATCCTGCAAATCCGTATTTTAAAAAAATCCACACACTGTAGTCGAATCACTGCACAGTGTCTTGCACAGGGCAGGTATTTCATCAATTTTTCTTCAATGTCTGATCAATTACTCAGCGAGGCCGCCTGCAGCAGCCCCTCTGTCTACCCCCCAGCTTCTCAGTTTTGTGCTTTTTGTACTTTTGATTTCACTTTCCATTTCCTTTAACTTGCACAACCAAAGAGCAGTGAGCAGTGATGAAGGCGAAAGTTTGTTTAGATGCCTTTAAGTACTGACCTGATGATCCCTGGCACCTGAACGCCTGTAGTCTCCAGCACGGAGCAGTAACCTCAAATTAGGGTTACCTGCCAATCAGCCCCTAAAGCGCCTTTCAGGATTCTAGCCACCTCGCAGCTACTCTCTCTCAGATGCTCGGCTGATCACAGAAGAGTCACCTTTGTCACCCTCTACGATTGGTTGTGAGACTTGAAACAGACTCACCTGCGGCGGCCAAGTCAGCTCCTCTCGGCGCCCGGGGCGGGGCGGGCGCGGCCAGAGCCGCGCCCCGCGGGGAGGCCGGGGTGCCCCGCGGCGGCGCGAAGGGGGAAGGGAGTCCCGGGGCGGGCGCGATCCGCAGCCGCTGGTAAGGAATCGAAACTTCAGCTGTTAAACCCGCGGGCGCTGCCCTTCGGAATCGCATCCCGAGACTCGCGGGGTCCCAGCCGCATCGCTCCCTCCGCGGCGCCCGGCCCGCGGGCTCTGAACCATGTACCCCCGCAGTGTGGGCTCCGGGATCAGAACCTCCGCCGCCGCCCCCCGCCAGGCCCGCGACCCCTCCGTGCGGCGTCCGGAGCCTGACCCGCTGCAAGGCCCGGGACCGGCTTTGGAGGCAACTCCCGAGAACCCCTCGCGGGAGAGACCGGAGCAGACGGGCGAGAGCCAGTAAGTTATTTCACAGCAGGTTTTGGGGGCGGGGGCGAGGGCAGGAGCCTGGACCCCAGACATACTCACCGACACCTTCTTGATCATTACAGTTTGACACCACAGGGGCCCAGTAACGGTTATTGAGAGAATGAAGGTTCACTTGCCTAAACACAAAATGAATGCCAGTCTGCGGTTCTTTGCACGCTTACCTGAGCCCCATTCCTTTCAAGGCCACCAGCCTCCTGATTCTGGTGACTGGCTGCAGGATTGGGTGTAGACAAACCGCCTTGGCTTCTTACTAATTTTCCAGGTGTCTTCAGAACTCACACTCTAACAAGTGTGAAAAAAAAAGTCCTTCCTGTATTAAAAATTGGTGCCCTAAATGGTATCTCCACACCAGCTGCATGGTAAGGGTGAGGAGGGCCTGGGGCAGGGTAGGTCCAAATGCCGCCTCCCGGCACAGCTCCCAGGTAAACCAGGCACTTGGGACCCGAGGGGTAGACTGCGAGGGAGGGAGTCACTGCAGTTTCCTGTCCCTTACCTTGAGAAGTGCTCCTCAATGGAACAGACAGGTACTATTTACTCTTGATCTTCAGTTCAGGGAATCCAGTTTGTGTCTGGGATACATTTATTATGCAAAGTGTCAGTGGTTCTGGCTTTCTGCCCAATGGAATGAGCTTCTGTAACTCAACAGTGTGGTTTGTGAAGACATTGTTGCGTTTGAAGTGCTGCCTCTGTGAACTGGAATGGTCCAAATGGTTTCATTTTTAGTTCCCCCTTTCCTTCAACTTCTAGTCACTTGGAAGACAAATGCGGATTGCTAAGGAACAATATATAACCTTGTGACCAATAAACAGATTTTCTTTCATCCGTTAAGTTTTGGGAGAATTCATAAGTACCAGTCTTTTAATATTATTCAGTTTAGGGTTAATCATAGTTGAGGTGGATGATCTTGGTGGTTTCGGTGTGAGATTGCTGCATTTCCCTCCCCCTCTCTAGAAGCACATTAATTTTGAGTAACCTATATCTCCATAAGCAGCAGCATTTAATGTATCAGAGGTCATGGACACTTAGTTTCGGGTTGATGATAAACACCCTCTACCTGCTTTGTTTTCTATAAAAAAGCATCTACTGAGGTATAATCATTTATTTGCAAGCTCATATCATCTCATAAACATTAGTAGTTGCATCTATTTTCTTATTTGATTGTAAATTGCCCTAGAATCTTGCTGGACCAACTTGCTCAGAAAGGGGCAGTTCTTCACTGCATACTATTTTGTGATTTCTAGGGTTTGCCAGTAGACCATTAGAGAATTCATGGGGGAGTTCGGTTATCTTTCACAGAATTCTCCTATTTTTCTACTTTCATGTGAACTAGTTGCAAAAGGTAGAGCATTAAAAGATATATCCCCTTTTAGGTGTTTAACATCAAAATCCTTTTGGACCACTCTAAAGGCCTCTTATGTCTGCATTAATCACTTATATCTGCCATTTTTTCTCACTTATCTCCTTTAATGGAAGTGAGAAATCAAGGAAATGGCTAAATGGAAAAAATAACATCTCAGTAAAATCAACAACAACAACAAAAAGCCATTAAGGTTTGAATTATTCTTTTGGAGAGAAATTGGGAGCATTTTCTGATGGAAAATTAAGAAAAGGGAAGGGTAAAATTAAGTACTTAATAGTCAGGCTTAGTTTGTTCACTCTCAGTATGAGCTTAATTATATGATAAAGGGTTGGGATTTGACTTTGTTTTGTGTGCATCCTTCCACGGGGCTCATTAGGAAAGCCTCTGTGTGGCAGAGGGGCGTCGGCTTTGATGCCAGGCAGACTTGGGTTTAAGTTCTGATTGTGCGGTTGCTTGCTGTCTGAGCTTCAACGAGGTGCTTAGCTACTTTATGCCTCAGTTCGTCGCTACTTAAAATAAGTTGATATCAACGTCTCAGGGTTCCTTTTTTAGTATGTGTGTACATGTTTGTGTTATGCATGGATATTCTGCTGGATATTTGCAATGTTTTACTGTATATTTGCTTTGTACATTTATGCATAAAAAGCAAATAAATATCCAGTAAAATATTGGGTGCTGATGGCTTTATATTCATTGAATATGTTTGTTGACCAAGTGTTATGCTGTTACCCTGGGTTGTTTGTGCCTTGTAAAAACATAAAACACTACTTACATATAAATGTATAAATAAAGAGATTTTATGACAGTCTCTTAAAATGAATCCTGAGGGCCGTTATATAGTAGACTCCAAGGCAAGGCTGAGTTCTTGACTGTATTTGGATTTAAATAATTACAAGTATTTACTAATTCATATTGGCTTTCCCACTTATTTTTAGTTGGTGGTTTTATCTTGTCTTTAAATATCATAAACTGTCTACACAGACTTAAAGAGAAAAAAGCTCCCACAAACTTCTAATCCAAAATAATCTTTTACCCTTCATTTCAATAGTTTGCTTGTTTGTAAACATCTTGCTCACTTACTCATAGCTAGATACTGTAAGACTAAGGCACAGGTTTTTCTGGAAGGGATTGTTACCTTGCTTTATTGAATTCTCGGCAATAGGCCCTTGCCTGTGATGGTAACACAGGCAGGGTTCTCTTCATTCAGATACTTGTCTATAATCATACCTGCAAGTGGTCCTTTTGATGCTGTTTGAAGGATATAAAGACGTTCTGAAAATGAATCCATACTGTGGAATTTTACTAAACAGTTAACTTTAATATAATGTATGTACAAATTCAGTTTACCTTAACATATTTGTGGCCTACTTTATACTGAGAACTGTAGAGACTTAAAGATGTAATTGTAGTAAACACATGTGCTTAGTATGTGGAAGTGCATGACATGTATTAACTCTTTCAGTCCTCACAACAGCCCTCTAGCTCTGTATATTTAATTAAAAATATAGGGACAAATAACTACTCAGCAAAAGACAAGTCCTTATGAAGCTTACAGTCTAACTGATGGGATGGACACTTATCAGATAACTACACAAATAATTCATTTTATGCATTGTTAAGGAAATCCAGGGCTAGTCTTGGGAGCAGAAGGAACCCTAAGAGGTGATGTTTCAGCTGCAAGTCCACAGGATAAATAGGAGTTGTGTGTTTTTTTTTCTTACAAATATGTCATTCCAACACCAAATAACTGCAGTTCAATTCCATTCTGACTCTAAGTGCTCAGAGTTAGCACAGATGCCACAAGTTAAGGGTTTATTCCCCTAAGCTACCAGTGAAGTCCCCAGCTACCTACATTTCTGCTCAGCTGACTACAAATTTGGGGTTTCCATGACTTCTCTCTACCTCCAGGTTCAATAATTCACTAGAATGAATTACAGAAGTCATGGAAACCACTGTATTTATGATTACAGTTTTATTATAAAGTATATAACTCAAGAACAATCAAATGGAAGAGATTCATAGGGCAAAATATAGCTTCCATACCCTCTCTGGGTGGGTAGCCTTCCCAGTACCTTGATGTGTTCACTAATTTGTAAGCTCCCCAAACCTCATTGTTCAAGAGATTTTATTCAGGCTCCACTGCATAGGCATAATTGATTACATCACTGGCTGGTGGTGACTGAACTTAATGTCCCAGAGGTGGGGGGCGGAGTGGACCTGAAAGTTCTAACCCTCTAATCTTGTGGCTGGTTTTTCTGGCAAACAGCTCCCACCCTGAAGTTATCTAGAGGCCCCCCTACCAGGAGTCATCTATTTCATTAGCATATCATCCAGGCTTTTATTACTCACAATTCCAATGATTTTAGGAGCTCTGTGCCAGAAATCAGGGACAAAAACTAAATATCTGTATTTTTTTTATTATACACAGGAGTTTAAGTAGCTCCTGTGGCAGCCAGGGGAGCTTGCTATTCAGGTCTCCTTCAAAAGAACGCCCTGCAAGGGGCACAGCCAGTTGACAGCCTCAGCTGCCACCCTTTTGGATCCACTAGCTCGTTGGCTCTGACAACACAGTTGCTCTGCACTCTTCCCGGCAGCGTCTGAGCGTTCCAGGCTGCTCGTGCCAGCCCATCCCCGCCCATGTGGAGCTCCTCTGTTGGCCAGCTGCTGCCAGAAGACTCCCATTGCCCTAGCCAAGGTTTCCTTAGAACTGGACAGCAGCAGTCTGAGGCTCTCCCCTTTCATAGGTGTTGGACCTGCTCTGGTTCTCAAGGCTGTCCCTGCCTACTCCTGCTCGTTCCCCTTTTCTCCGTCACAGGCATTCCCCCAGGAAACCCCTCCCGGGTCTAATCCCACCCGGATGCATCTTGCTGTGTGCTGCTTGGAGAGCCCAAACCGACACAGCCTTGAAGATGCGCCTGTCCCCCGGCACACAGCTTAGACACGGTGTCTGACCGAGTGCTTTGTGTGTGCTCTGGGGGAACACGCTTCTTTTTCTCATTTCCTCCCTTGGGGCTCCCTTCTTCCCTAGCTTTCTTACTCTAACTTCAGTACTTTTCACAGCCTGTTGTGCTACTGGAAAGAAAATAACCCTGGTAACTAATATTTTTCCTTCCCTTCACCCTCCAACTCTCAAAGGAGAGTGAAGGGAGAGTAAAGGAGGGTTTGGTAAGACCACTTATTGACAGCCAAGCTCTGATGTCTCTCTCTTTTCCCCTTAAAGAGCACTGTGGTACATAAGTATTAAACATTTTGTAAATATAAATTGGGATGGAAGGTGAGATATATGATAACATAGTCATTAAGTTACAGTATCAGTTCAGTTTTTATAAACATCACAGTTTAATAATTGATGTGTATATTCTGAACCCTGCAGTATAATTTCTTATGTCTAAGACAGCTGATCAAAAATTTAAGTCATTCTTGACGGTGAGTCAAGGTGTTGTTTGAGTCCAAAGTAGTCACATAAAATGGTCTTAAACAGAGTGCCAGTTTCTATAAACTTATGAGAGCCGATAAGAACTGCTTTTACTATTTCTTCTTCACTGCAGTGCTCCTGGTTTCTCTTCAGTCTCTTCATGTGACTGTGAGAAAATAAGCTTGGCCTATAGATGCCACACGGCCTGAAAGGATCAGGCTATTACTCCTCCCTGGGAATGGAGAGCTGAATACTGGCCAAAGCTCCCCTAGGGGCTATGAAACAATAATACACAGGGGGAGAGAAATCTGTGACTGATTCTGATGAGTACTCTTCCTTTTTAAAAAAAATCTTCACCTGTGGTTATGATTTCATGGATTTTTAGAGAGAGAGGAAGGGAGAGAGAGAAAGAAACATTGACTGGTTGTCTCCCATACGCACCCCAACTGGGGTTGGGACTGTCACAACCCTTTGGTGTAGGGGATACCACTCCGCCCAGCTGAGCCACCTGGACAGGCTGATGAGTGTTCTTCTGGATGGCTCAGTATAGTTGGCTATTCATTGGGGGACTATTTAACCCAATCTCCAGGCACGACTCATAAGCATTCAGGAAGTTTGTAAGACAACAGGTAGTATTTAACGGATACTATTTAATGAATTTCTAACTTTATGATAGTGATATGGCTCAATGAGCTGGGTAGGTGCCTCAGTGATTACCAGATTCTACTACCAAACTAGCAGAGCTCTGCCTATTTGGTTTATTTTTGAAATGAGAAAATGATGAAGCATTGCAATACTATGGTAGCATAGAGTGAATTAGTTGTGACCTGAAATAATAGTTAAACAGTGCCCTGAAATTAGTTGCAACCTGAAGTAGTTAAACCAAGAGACTAGAACCAAAGTAACAATCAATAACCTGAACTTTTATGTCTGGAACTCTTAACCTGTGCACTAGACCTTGTGCTAAGCATACTTCGTTAAATTTTCTCTTCACAATAAAGACATTGTTACTTTATAGGTAAAGAAACTGAGTCTTGAGAGGTTAAATGATTTTCTTAGGTCTCAGAACCAGCACTCAAACCCAACCGAGTCTATCTGCCACAGTCTGGATCCTGAACATGATGTAGAGCTGGAAGAAGGAATGAAGTGCAACTAGTTAATTTCCTATCAATCGCCATATTTTCACATCAAAAAATAGAACTTCTATGGGCAAATGGTGCTATAGAAACAGTAATGTGACATTTGTTTACAGCTCTAAAATGATTTGGATAAGAGAAGTAGTTTATAAGGGCAAATTTTCTATGGGAATGTGAGAAATTCTTGACATTTTTTTTTCTTATTCATTAAAAATAAATTTTCCTCTTGTGGCTTACCACCTACAGTTTGAAAAGCACAGTTCTATGCATGGCAGAAGAGATTATTGGAGTGAACGAAAAGAAAAGACATTTTGGTTTGATTAGATCAAATTTACCCTCCTGTTTATGCAGGAGAGTAGAAATTATGGTCCTGCTTAGATGAATTTCCAACTCTTTTACACCAGATTCCACTCCTCAGTGTGGTATGAATTTGCAGCCTGCCAAGTCTTGGGGAGTAATCATTTTTGTTCAAATACAATATCATCAAAAATGAGCGGGCATTTCTCAAAAAGCCTTTGACAGCTGAAACAGTGAAACAATAAATCAACAGGATGATGAAAGCTCGAAAACACACAATACCTGTAACAATCAGTAGACGCCTAGCAGAAACAAAGAAACTTAGTTCAATTACACAATAAGGCTACTTACTTCAAAGTCAGTACAGTGCTTTAAGGTTATACATATTGTTAAGGTTAATTGCATCTATTCAGAATGTATTTGAATCTGAACCAAAAGCTTAACAGGAAAAAAAATCAAAGGGAGAAGACTGCATTTGAAGGGTCTGTGCTGTATCAGAGAATCAACTGATGATGGTTCCTTTGTTCTGTAATGTTTATAATTTTGCCCCAAAATATGAACACTTAAAAGGCAATCCATTAAAGTCTTGTAGAAAAACTGAAGACGTTTACCATCGTTGAAACTCAAGGATTAGTATTGCCCAGTGATTGTTTTACTATGGAATGAGAATGAGAGCAGAAATCCTGTGCTACCTAATTTTGTAAGAAAATGTGAGCCCCTAAATCTTTAGTTAAAATATTTTTTCAGTTAAAAATGTTTGGAATATATTTCCTTGATTATAGAAGTGAAGTCATATATGCCTGTTATAAACACACCAACACTGCAAAAATAATATAAAATCCCCTGCAATTCCAATCCTTAGAAATAAACACTTCAAACATTTTGATACAAAGACATTTTTATTTTTAATGTGTAGGTTGTGCCCTTTGACTCTTTATGCCAAGCAGAAAGTCTTAGGGCCATTATACCTTTTGATTTCTACTGACAATAAGAGGTGACAAGTAGAAGATATATTCTCTTTCTAATCTTTATTTTAAAATGTGATTGCTCTAATATTTAGGCAGATAGTGTTTTTTACACATTGGTTTATTATTTATACAAGGAAACAGCTCTAGTTCTAACAATGGAATCTTGGATAACATCCCCTATGTGGTACAATTTCCAAAAATGTTTAACCTAAATATTTAATTGTGAGGGATATCAAAATTTCTCAGATTCAGACTGTGAGGCATTCTACAAATTCTGTAAGACAATTTACCTGGTGCATTAGTCAGTGTTCTTCAGCGAAATGGAACCAACAGTGTATATATTTGTAAGGTGTTGGCTCATGCGATTTTGGAGACTGAGACATCCCACAATGTGCCATCTGCAAGAGGAAGACCCAGGAAGGCGGGTGGTGTAGCTTGAAGGCCTGAAAGCCAGAGTGTAGATTCCTCTCCAAGTCTCAAGGCCGAGCAAGCTGGAGCACTGAGGGCCAGGGAAGATTGCTGTCCCAGCTTTACAGTCAGGCAGAGTGGTTTCAATCTTCCTCTGCCTTTTTAATTTTTTAAAATTTTTATTCATGCAGGCCCTCGGTGGTTTTGGATAATGCCCACACCATTTAAGAGGGGCACCTGCTTTACTCAGTTTATTGATTTAAATGGTAATATCTTCCAGAAATACCCTCACAGACACATCCAGAAATAACATTAACCAGGTATCCTGGCATCTGGTGGCCCAGTTAAGTTGACACATAAAATTAATCATCACACCCGACTCTCCAAAAATGTCACTAATGAAAGGAAGAAAAAAGTCAAGGAAACTGATTAGATTATAGGAGTCTATAGAGGAATGTCAAGCCATAAATCATAAGGCATGATTTTTTAAAAAAAATTTATCTTTATTGTTGAAAGTATTATCTATGTCTCCCCTTCCCCCCACATTGATCCCCTCCACCCCTCATTCACCACACCCCAGGCCTTCCTCATACTATTGTTTTTGTGCATGGATTATGCATTTATGCATATAAATTCTTTGATTAATCTCTCCCCACCCACTCCCCCACCCCTGCCTTCTTTCTGAGATTCCTCAGTCTGTTCCATGCTTCTGTGTCTTTGGATCTATTTTGTTCATCACTTTATTTTTTTAAATATATTTTTATTGATTTCAGAGAGAGGAAAGGAGAGGGAGAGAGAGAGAAACATCAATGATGAGAGTCATTGATCAAGCCCGCAACCCGGGCATGTGCCCTGACCAGGAATCGAACCCCGATCGCCTGGATCCGAGGTCGACACTCAACCGCTGAGCCACGCCCGGCCGGGCCATCACTTTATTTTGTTCATTAGATTCCACATATGAGTGGGATCAAGAGATACTTACCTTTCTCTGACTGGCTTATTTTGCTTAGCATAATACTCTCCAGGTCCATCCATGCTGTCTCAAACGGTAAGAGATCCTTCTTTTTTTTATAGCTGCATAGTATTCCATGGTGTAAATGTACCACAGCTTCTTTTTTTAAAATTTGTCTTTATTGTTAAAAATATTATTATAGATGTCCCCTCTTTATCCCATTCACCCCTTCCACCCCGCATCCGCTCCCCACCCCAGGCCTTCACCACACTGTCGTCTGTGTCCATGGATAATGCATACATGCATATAAGTACCATAGCTTTTTTATCCACTCATCTATTGATGGGCACTTGGGCTGTTTCCAGATCTCAGCTATTGTAAATTGCACTGCTATGAACATAGGGGTTCATAAGTTCTTTCTGATGGGTGTTTCAGGTGGGAAACCACTTATAGATGAAAGTTGGATATAAAACCAGACTTAAGATATGATTGCAACTGTGCCATAACATGCACAGAATATAGATTGGGCTGAAATGTACCCAAATAAAACTGTAATTGCTATCTCTGAGGGGTGGGATTTTGAGTGACTTTTACATGTTTTAAAAATAATTGTATGTATTTTTTCTATGAGTATATATTTCTTTTAAAATCAGAAATAAATGATGAATATCACTTTAAAATGTTCTATGCCAAGATTTAAATATAATTTCCTATGTCTTGCATTTTGGATTTTTTTCCTTTGTTACAGATAACCTTGAGGAATTTTGCTTAAGACATGTGTACATAATTAGATCATAGCTTATTTATAATAATAAAATGTATAGCCCAGGTTTTTATGCAAATGCCAATTTCATTATCATTTAGCCAGTCTTAAAAAGAATGTTAATCCTAAATGTTCTATTGTTGGAAAAGACAGTTTTCCTTGGGCCTCTTTCACTCTTATATGTCTTGCTGGGTGTGCCAGAACTGCATACCTGGCCACTTTTTAATCTGGACAATTTCTCAGAGTTGTTATGTAGCTGGGAACTTTGAAAGATGAGGTACACTCTCCCCCAGGACAAAGACCAGTCTTGTTTACTTCCTGCTATAAATATGGTAGATCCCCCAGCTCTGTTCCTCAGCTGCAGTGCGACCTCAGTGTGCATTGTTGCCCCCATAAGACTTGGGGCCAGAGAGAACAGTTGTAAATATGCTGATGTTCACCCTGTCTGCTGTGCCATGAGCAATAAAGTCCTTTGTTTCTGACCCAGGAGTCTCATGACTTCTGCCAGCATCCATGAAATAGTAACAGGCTAAGGTGAGTTTGTTGGATTAAGGTTAGCTTGTCAGTAATGTCAAATCAAATCCCAAGCCTAACATCTCTATATTCTAAAAATATGAGTATCTTGCATTGATTTTTACTGAGAAGCAAGATTATGCATTTTACAAGTATACCTACTAGTCAGTCCCCATCTCTACTTCCATCATTGGCTTTTGATGTCTTAAAGATGATGAATCTTTATAATATTATATTTCATACATATTCTTTGTATCTTTAGAGTGAATCTTTCTTACTTTCTTTTTTCATAACTTTTATCATTTATGTGTGTGTGTTTTAAGAAATTTGACATTGTTCAGGTCCATCCTGTAAGGTTGTGCAGGTTGGTAACTGCACAAACATGCCTGGCTAAGGTGGTAATTTGGAGCTGAAGTACAGTTGACCCTTGAAAAAAAATGGGGTTTAGGGGCTCCAGCCCCCAAGCAGTCAAAAATCCACATATAACTTTTGACTCTACAGTTGGCCCTGTGAAATTCATGGATTCAACCAATCGTGGATCAAAGCCAGTATTTTCAGTCTTCCTCTCTCACCGAGATGGCACTTGACCCAGAAGGATAAATCCTGAGAAGTGTGCTTGCTGGGCTGTATGAGCAGCACTCAGACATGTCAAAAAGACATTATTTTGATCCCTAAAATAATGAGCGAGAAGGCCCAAGAGAGACGTTCTGAAGAAGTTCAAGAGTTGACCAAATGTTGCAAGGAGTCTGAAATCCTTATGGTAGTAAAATGCTGGAAAGGAATTCTGCATTGAAAGAATGTCTAATGGCTTACTATAATGATCCTGCCTTTTATAAAGAATGCAAAATGGAATTCCTGAAGGAAAGGGAAGAATTCAGAAAAACTGGATTCCTACCAAGGAAAGGCTACAGAAGCTTTCAACAAGCATGTAGGCAAATTTTCAAATGATACTGAGTAACTCTATTCATGGAAATCACAATTACCTAAGATAATGGACTCAAGGAAATGTGTTTGCTTTATCCTAAATTATGGAAATATAATTTTATCTGAAATAAAGATTTTCTAGTTAACCCCCCCCCCCCCCCCCCGTATTTTCAGTTAGAGGTGGGAATCCGTGCTTGGGAATGGGAAAAGACTATTTTTGATCTGCAATTGGTTGAATCCTTGGATATGAAGGGCTGTTTTTATTGAAAAACCCCTAGTATAAGAGGACTGGTGCAGTTCAAACCCGTGTTGTTCAAGTTTCAACTGTAAATACCAAACCCTTTGTCTTAGTGTGGGGTTATATCCATCTGAGAGAAGAGGCACTTTTTCCTAATTTGCCTAAGTTTGCCATGCCTCACTAAGCCATGGCCTGCATGGGAACCCTTGTATGGACGTGTGTGTGCATGTGCACTTCTTTCTAGTTTCCATAAAGGTATCCCGTGAACAAAGGCTCTGACCACCTGATCTCTTGTTTATCTTTTCCCTCTGGGTATCTATTCATCTCTCTAAGAGATGCTGTGAATTATAGAACTAAGCAGCTGCACATCAGCCTCTCGGGTGTGCAGACGATGTTTTGGGCTCTGCACATTCTAAAACCAAAGAGAATTCATGAGCCCGTCCACACTGGAGGTGTGGAGTGCTGGATCAGGGCTGATGTAACGGCTTAGGGATTAAGGATGATTTACTCAGTCTGATCTTGTCATTTTATGTTTCTCTTGGAAATACGGTGTGTTTATAAAAGATCTCTTAAAGCCTGAGTGCCTCAAAAGTTTTGACTCACGTCGACTAGAAACAGTAAGCTTCGGATTCTTGCACTGAAGATCATTTAGCAAAAACCAATATGGAAAGCCTTACCTAGAAAATAAACCTCTATCCAGTGCCTCTGGTTAACCAAAAGTCCTTCTTTTTTACAATTTCACCCAAGGATAAGATTTTCTAGAAAATCTCAAGCTATGAGACTATGAAAACCTCAAACAAATGTTTTCTAGGACGGTAGACTACATTTACTATTCTGCTTGAAATTATGTTTGTAACATAATCTTCTAGCCCTTTCTGAAGATTTGCTTTTGACTGTGTGTTTTCCTTCAGTCAACCAATGTTGTTCTTAATTAGAAATTTAAATTACATCTGCAGTTTGTACACACCAGGGGATATATTTATGTAATACTTTTAGCCAGCCAAGATATTTTTTATAACTTCAACATATCATTTTTTCACAGAGGGCTTATTGATGAGACTTCATAAAAATTGTGCCAGAATGTATGCAAGAGGAGGAGTGGTGTAGCTCAGGAGAGGCCTCACAGGGAAAACATTTCTTGAATGTATTTATTTTTTTTATGGTGCAGGGAAAATTTTTTCTCTTCGTGCTATTCTTTTGTATGTCTTCCCTTCGTGTATCTCACTGATATGTGCTGTTGGAGAGTGAAAACAATATGACGAATTGAGATATTTCATAAAGTTTCAGTGAGGTAATTAAGGAAACTCATTTTCAAAGATATACATTTATTTCAGTAGCTTGAGTGTTGGTTGATCAGGAAATGACCAGAATGCTAAATACTGAAAGGTAGGTTGAGCTTGTGTAGATCAGCAACTTTGAGAGTCAGGCTGTTGAAAGACATGAGGTGGAGGTTAGAACAGCAGGGCCCTTGCCGTGGGTGGAAACTAATTGGCTGACTGAAAGCCTGAATAAGTTATATTTGTTATTCAAGTCGAGGAAAAACTATGAGAACAGGGATGAATATTTGTATCTACCAAGGCATTACGTTCTGCCACATGATATAGAAAATAAAAGGCAGGTCCTTAGACGTAAGCTCTTCTTCCTATAGCAAGTAAGAGGAACAGAAGCTCTGTTCCTTGGCAATGCTTTCCTCTGAGTATTCTGTTTTAGATTTGGCACTCTCAGCCAATAAAATATTGCTCAGAGGGTTGCTAAGAAATTCTCTAACATAAAACATTTATTACTGGACCGTTGTCCTTGAGCCTGGGATTCTGCTTAAACGCTTTCAATTAGAAACCTCTGATTTCAAGACTAGACGATTTGTTTCCTCTTTTCCCAGCCCTGGACCGTGTCTGGGTACCTGTAACCTACACACATTGGCCACAGGTTGACCACAACCTGATTCCTGAGACTAAAGATTCTAGTGTGATATTATCAGACTTGAACTTAATCAGATGAGATATTATAGAATGAAGTCTTCTACAAACATATTAATCCTACGTTTGCAAAATTTTTATAAGAGAGACCTGTGGAACGTGGAAAATTCTCTATGAAGCTGCTCTTAACAAAGTCTGAGCAAACAAACACGTTTTGCCATTTTTAGATCCTATCTTTTAAGCCTCAACTTGCTAGTCTTCTCTGAAGTTTTCTACCCTCTGGGGTCTCTGACTCTCCTCCACCTTGGATCTCTCACTACTTGCATCTCACTTTGACTTTTGTTTGTGTACCCTTATGGTGTGTCCGGTGGTTTCATGAATGGTTCATAACTAAAGCATAAGCTCTGTGAAAGTGGTTGGTGTCTGTTTGTGGTGGTGTCCCTAACACAAGTGTATATAGGTGCTCAGTTAAATTAAGTACATTACTTTGTTTGGAAGTCTATCAAGAGGCTGAAGTTAAGGACAATCATATTTCATGCTTTCTACATTGAGCTGGAGTTAGCTGCAGATACCTGACTGGTCTGAGTCAAAAGTCCTAGGTTTGCATCTTAGCGCTATTGCTTAATTAATCTCATGATCTTTGGCATATGTGTCTTTATCAATTCCCCTTTAGTTCAGATGTTTGAAGTCAGCTTGATTGACCTAGAGCAGTGGTTCTCAAAGTGTGGTCCCCAGATCGTGAGACCAGCATTACCTGGAACTGTTAAAAATGCAAATCTTACAGGTGATTCTGCTGCACACTAAAATTTAACAATGACTGATCTGCAGTATAGTCAAATCCCTGGAAGGTGAGAAGCTCCATACCACAATCTTAGTGAACACTGAGGATTGTGCCCGTCATTTCATGGTTGGCGTGTATATCCATTATCTCATGTATCATCTTTAAGGCTCAGCAGAATGGCTCACTTTTGTACTATATTCAAGCCTGCAAGGTACTATCCACAGAATTGCAGCTCTCAAGCTCCTAGAAAGTGCTGGCAATTGAGAAGTGAAAAATCTTTCTTAGGGTGAACAAAGACTATGCAGTGGACAAGGGATTAATTTCTAGCAGCAGCCTCTTAATTTTGTATTCATAACGTTGCACGTATGCTAGGCTACACATGCAACATCTGCTGATATACATTAGGTAATTGGGCATCCAGCAGCCCTATTTGTATGCAAAGATGGTCGTCCACCTCCCATTTACAAGTCTAAAATTAAAGCCCAGTTTGAAGCTGGCCGAGGGCTCACTGCTAGGAACATAAATAGTTAAGGAAGAAATGGCTTTTGTTAATCAGCACTTTTGGCCTCTGCAGTTCAGTCTTTGCTAATTTGTCCTTTGAAATTGTTCATTCTGTGTTGAAGAGAGAGACTTCTAAGAGTACCTGTTATTTATTTTTTTTGTTTTAAAGGAAACTTACATTTATAAGCTGATCGTGTTTATACATAACATGTCCCCTAGCACTGTAACCACATGCATGCTGCAGTCTGTTGCTGTGCTATATTTTTGCTCTATGAACTATTCATGCTCTTGTGGGACCACATGGATCACCCAGCACAAACTCACACCCAGCACAAACTCACACACTGGGTGTTGGCATCCTTTCATTTTAATTCAGCCCACATTCGTCAAGTAGCTACATTGTACCCGGTGCTGTGCCAGGGGCTTGGCATAAACAGATCAGTCAATCACAGTTTCTGCCCTCAGAGGCTCACAATATTTTAACAGAGTTGAATATTTTTGCATAAACGAAGTCTTCTCTGATAATCCCATGAATTGAAGTGACTGCTTGCTTCTTTGAGCTCCTGATTATGCTCAACCAGTGTCCCAAGGAGAATGAGGGATCCATGCCTGGAAGAGTCAGAACTCAAAAGGACAAGACTGTGGTCAGGTGGCCACTCAGATGGGTCATCAAGAAGAGATGGCTGCACTAACCTGCACCCCTATGTTCAGAGCAGCACAATTTACAATAGCTAAGATCTGGAAACAGCCCAAGTGCCCAACAGTCGATGAGTGGATAAAAAAGCTGTGGCACATTTACACCATGGAATACTACTCAGCTATAAAAAAGATCTCTTAATCTTTGGGACAGCATGGATGGACCTGGAGATTATTATGCTAAGGGAAATAAGGCCAGTCAGAGAAAGACAAGTACCATGTGATTTCACTCATATGTGAAATCTAATGAACAAAATGCACTAACAAACCAACTGGAAACAGGCTCCAGATACAGAGAATAGACTGACAGCTGCCAGAGGGGAGGGTTGAGGGGCTGGGTGAAAGAAGTAAAGAGATTAAGAAAAAAAAATCCCCACAAAAAAACACACCTTATAGGCCCAGACAAAAGTATGGTGATTGCCAGAGGGAAAGGGGGGTGGAGGTAGGTAGAAAGGGTAAAGGGGGGATAAATGGTGATGGAAGGAGACTTGACTTGGGGTGGTGAACACACAATACAATGTACAGATGATGAATGATAGAAATATACACTTGGAACCTATATAATTTTATTAACCAATGTCTCCCCAATAAATTCAGTAAAAAATAATGTAAGATGAGATGGCTACATTGCAAATGGCCCATATTCCCAGTTTGTGGGGACAAAGAATGCATGAGTATTTCTTGTACTCTCAATATGGGGTGCGTGGAAGCGAATGCAGGTCTAAAGCCACCTCAAAGGGACTTGCCCATCACTTAGAGGAACTATCGACCCCTGCAGAGTTTACCAGAGCCAGTAGTGAAGCAGTCACTTGTCAGGCTTCAACTGCTTTATTTTCCATATTTGGCCATGTGCATGTGTTTTACTTTGACAACCAGATTGTGAAGCTTCTGGAGAACAGACGTGGGTCTTAATGAGAAGAGTGCTTTCCATAGTACATATTTGATGGCAATGATGGTAAACAGGGCATATTAGCAGGAAAAATGCTTGGTGGTTTATAGGCATTAGTAGTTTCTCATGATAATAAGCAATTTTTTTGTCTTCCTTCTAGCATAGGTGCATACACCTTGATAGCACCAAATGAAAACCGAAGAAGTCAGCTGCAAAGAAGTATGTACATGGATTTAACATTCAGAAAGCTTCTCATTGTCTTACAGAATACAATTGGTTTGCTTTGGTCTGAAGTATTTTTTTCTTTTCTTTTCATTTCTTTTCTTTTCATTTCTTTTCTTTTCCTTTCTTTTCTTTTCTTTTCACATATCTTTATTGATTTCAGAGAGAGGAAAGGAGAGGGAGAGAGAGAAACATCAATGATGAGAGTCATTGATCGGCTGCCTCCTGCACACCCCTCGACTAGGGATCGAGCCCGCAACCTGGGCATATGCCCTGACCAGGAATCGAACCCCGATCGCCTGGATCCTAGGTTGACGCTCAACCGCTGAGCCACGCCCAGCCGGGCAGTATTTTTATTTTCTGATTCGAATATGCTCACCAGATCTCATCAAGTTCTTTTTCTTTGTTTAATTTTTTAATTCTACCTTTTAAAATTATTATATTGTTAATGCTTCTAAACTTGTTTCTCTAGGTTAATAACAGAACTCATAGCATAGTTGTAAATCTCAGATTTCTCTTGGGCTTAAACACTTTCCCAGTAGACCTGTCTCATTCGTGTAAAGATGGGCTGACTGCAGATATTTTTATAGGACTATGACTACTTTTCAAATAGACAAGTTATATACTTGAAATAATTAAGTACTTAATATAACTTGTCTCTTTCTTGATATGTTTTATCCCTTCTTAATGGAATTATTTTTAAGTTTCTGTGCTCCCGGAATTTTGTAACTATCACGGTCTGCTCTCAGTTATTTTTATTTGTGTACAGTAAGTAAATACACTTCACATTATTGATAGGTTCCGCAACTTCAAATGAAACAATGTAGAATAAAACCAATTTTACCTTAGGCTGCTTGATATAAAGAAGAGCTAATTTTCTATGGCATCTTATTAACATATAACAAAACAACATTATTGGAGGACCTGCTGTACTTCAGTTTTCTTCTGTAGATTAGAGCCTCTTTGAGGACAGGGACCACACTGTACTCATTTTCGTGTTTATGCCTAGTGGGTGTGTAAGATATTTAATCGAAATTGTACAGTAACATAAATGCTGTCATTTAAAGTTATAGCATTATACGTTAGAGTCGGAAGGAGAACTAAAATTAATTTAGTGCACAAAGAAGTTAGGAAGCTTGTTCAAGTCACATTGTGGGGCTAGTGCTGGGATTCTCTGTTCTCCTCTATTAGATCTTGGTAGGAAATGTAATTTTGTTATTGGTGTTGCTCATCCTCACCCAAGGATATTTTTTTCCTTTATATATATATACATATATATATACAAAGAGAGAGAGGCAGACAGACACATCGATATTGATTGGTTGCCTCCCACACACTCCGACTGGGACTGGGGATCGAACCTGCAACCCAAGTGTGTGCCCTTGACTGGGAACTGAACCTGTGACCCTTCGGTGCAGGGGCTGACGCTCTACCACTGAGCCATACAAACCAGGGCCGAAATTTAATTTCATGACTAATGATAGACATAAGGGCACAGCAGGAAAGCAACTATGTAAAGGGGCTCTACCAGACAGGGTCCTCCTGGTGGTAAAGTGGGTCAGTGCCGGGCATGACAAAAACTGCTATGCAGTGACTGTGCACTGCCAACAGTTGGCCAACAGAATCACAAATGTTTTGGCATTTCACAAGCTTTTGACTTAAATATTTAAGCTTCATTGTGGTCTGGAGTTTTGAGGTGTTTCGGAAGTTTTTTCCTCTAATAATTAAAAAATATTATAAATTGACATTTGGAACAATCAGGCCTAATGGGGGAGATTCCGGCATGCCTTAGAACTACAGACTAATATGTCTGGCATCCCCTGCTGTCACCGGGAGTGTATATGTGGGGACTGAGCACTGCTGCTCCAAGTGCCAGAAACCAGAGCAGGGTTGGCTCACTTGCAGTGCAGAGCCCTCACGCCTGTAGTAGCAGTAAGCTTGGGGAACATTTAAAATAAAGAATATGGGCATCAGAATTACCTGGGGATGTATATTTGCCTGTGTGTGAAAAGTTCTTATTGACATGAAATTCTAGTTTTGCATACATTCTCTAGAATGGAAAGAAAAACAAAACTCCTTTATTTTAGTAGGAGTTCAGGTTTTTTTCCAGATTTGAACTTCCAATGCAGAGAGAGTGTCACAGGGGTGGGCCCAGGATGACTCTGAGAGGTTGGGACTGAATGGTGTCTTTCCTTCCTGGATATCTCATCCATGCATGCTCCCATGTATTTAATTACCCTCTGAAGGTTGTTTTTAATGCCTTAAAGGGACCAGTTTCCTTTCAATATCCTGATAATGGATGGTTTTATATTTCTCACTTGGCTTAGTTGCTGAGAAAGAGCTGGAGAACCTGGAGAAGTGGAAGGAGCAACATAGAGCGAAGCCAGTTAACCTCGTACCAAGGCGGCTAGGTAAGAGAGCAAAGTGATCGTCTGAATGGGGCAGGGCAGGGCATGCATGGATCCTGTTAGCACCCCGCCTAGGTGTGTCTTTGAATATATCTTACAGGTTGTTGGGTCACTGTACTTCTTGGAATGGAATGCATTTAAAATTGAAACACTTAAGTATGCAGGTATATTGTTTCTAATTTTTTGCAAGTAGCAAAGGTATGATGCCACAG
Organism: Miniopterus schreibersii; assembly: GCF_964146895.1. Classification (NCBI taxonomy): domain Eukaryota; kingdom Metazoa; phylum Chordata; class Mammalia; order Chiroptera; family Miniopteridae; genus Miniopterus; species Miniopterus schreibersii. The sequence continues at coordinate 71,832,894 of NC_138102.1, read as the reverse complement.
TTATGTGGGAATAAAGTGATGACTTAATTGCCAGATAATTTAGAGCCTCTTAGATGATCAACTCTGAAGAAATCTTACGTGGGTTGCTGCATACGCCCCGTCAGAGCACTAGTCAGGGTGGGAGTAAAAGCTATCACAAGCATATTAATCATGGCATTTAAATGCAAACAGGAAAAAAATGAATGGAGACTCAATTCCAAAACTATGATGGGAGTGAGCTGGGGACCCAGTGGTGGGTATAAAGAGAAAAGTCACCCCTGTTTTCATTCTACAGATAGAGACCTTTGGGCCTCTGATGCGCATGCTGCCAGTGTGATGAATTGCCTGGGCTGCCTTTGCCGGGTGCTTGAATCTTCCAGTGGGGAGGCCACCTAATGGGAATCGTTCAGTCCTTTCTTCCCTTTTCTTTTCTAGCAGCAGCTAAGAACTTAAAGGGCTGGGTGCACAGTTTCCACAGGTTTCATTAATACAAATGGGTCAAGAGTCAAGGGCTTACTGTTGCAATAGTTTTAGAAAAATATTATTTTTCCAGGATATAAGTAAAAATAAGCTGGAAATCATTTAATGGGTGAAAGTAATAGCAATATCACCATCTCCCCACTGTATTTATGAAATGGGTTAATTTCAGTGTCACCTTTACACTGAATAAACCAGATTTGAGAGGCGTGACCAGGAAACAGCTTTGTCCTTCCTAAGTTGCCCCCTCAAACTGGCTCTGTGGGACTAGTTTTTCCCTTTACTATTTGTATTAAACTAGATATTTTTGGTCTTTCTCAACTAATAAAGTTGTTCAGCCAATTCTAGGCATAAAACAGTGTCATTCCAGTAATTAATCTTCAGTCATAGCTACTGGGCAAAACTGTTAGTAATGAAGATTAAAACTTCCTCCATGCTCCAGCCCAGGTCTATTTGGGGTAGAAAGCTAGCAAAGGAAATGGGGAACAGCTGAATTTTTCTCTTTTCTTTTAAAAATTTATCTTTATTGTTGAAAGTATTACAGATGCCCCCTTTTTACCCCCATTGATCCCCTCCACCGGCATCCAACTCACCTCCAGGCCTTCCCCATAACGAGGTCTGTGTCTGTGTAAGTTCTTTGATTAATCCCTCCCCACCCACTCCCCCCTCTGCACCTTCCCTCTGAGATCCCTCAGTCTGTTCCATGCTTCTATGTCTCTGAATCCACTTTGTTCATCAGTTTATTTTGTTTATTACATTCCACATATAAGTGAGATCATGTGGTACTTGTCTTTCTCTGACTGGCTATTTCACTAAGCATAATACTCTCCAGTTCCCTCCATGCTGTCCCAAAGGGTAAGTGACCCTTTTGTTTCTTTTATAGCTGTATAGTATTCCATGGTGTAAATGTACCACAACTTTTTATCCACTCATCTACTGATGTGCACTTGAGAAGAATGTATATACTGCAGCCTTGGGATAGAATGTTCTGTAAATGTCAGTTAAATCCATCTGATCTAGTGTGTCATTTACAAACACTATTTCCTTGTTGATTTTTTATCTGGAAGACCTATCCAGTGAAATCAGTGGGGTGTTAAAGTTCCCTACTATGATTGTCTTGCTGTCAATCTCTCCTTTAAAGTCTTCTAGAAGTTTTTTGGTTTTGTTTTTTGAAAATGGAAATTTATATTTTTATTTTATTTATTTTTTATCATTTATTTTTTAATTATTATTTTTTGTCTTTTATTTCTTTTTTAAAAAAATTTTTCTTTATTGTTGAAAGTATTACAGGTGTCCCATTTCCCCTCCCCTCCCTGAATTGACCCTCTCCATCTCACTCCCACCCCCTCCCCAGACCTTTGCCCCCTTATTGTCTGTGTCCATGGGTTACACATATATGAATATAACTTCTTTGGTTAATCTCTTCCCACCCTCCACCCCCCTTCCCTCTTCCTTCTGAAATATGATCGTCTGTTGCATGCATCAATGTCTCTGGATCTATATAGTTTGTCAGATTATTTTGTTCATTAGCTGCTTCTTAAAGAAGACCTTTCAACATTTCATGTAGTACTGGTTTGGGAGTTTTCTCTTTTCCCTGAACTCCTTCAGCTTTTTCTTATCTGTGAAGCTCTTTATCTGACCTTCAGTTCTAAATGATAGCATTGCTGGGTAGAGTAATCTTGGTTGTAGGTTCTAGTTTTTCATCATTTTGAATATTTCTTGCCACTCCCTTCTGGCCTGCAAGGTTTCTGTTGAGAAATCAGCTGACAGTCGTATGGGTGCTCCCTTGTAGGTAACTAATTGCTTTTCTCTTGCTGCTTTTAAGATTCTTTCATTTTTTTTTAACCTTTGGCATTTTAATTATGGTGTGTCTTGGTGTCGGCCTCTTTGGGTTCCTCTTGTTTAGGACTCTGCTCCCTGGACTTGTAAGTCTATTTCTTTCCCCAGGTGTGGGGGGAGGACTCGCCAAAGGAGCAATGGCCTCTGCCAGCTCTTGTGTCTGGGAGAAAGCTGCCCCTTCACCTCTCGCCCCAATTTCAGGCAAGTTAGTTCCTCCCCAAATGTCCCATGTTCCTTTCAAGCTGCTGCCTAGCACTGGAGCTGAGAGGGAGCGTGTCTGAGAGAATTCATGCATGGGCCTTTTAAGAGGAGCTGCCTGGGACTCCCAACAGCCTCTGCGTTCCTCAGTGACTGTCCCTGCTAGATTTTACAGCCCAAAGTTGTGCAGACTTCTCTTCCCGGCCCTGGAACCCTGGGCTGGGGGTCTGATGGAAACCTCCATCGCTGAGATAACCCTCCGGGTTTTAAACTGAAGCACCTGGGTATGGGACTATGGCTGAGTCTCTGTGATTTAGCCCCTACCCACCCACGTCTCCGCCCCTCCTGTCGGTCTCAATGCTTCTTCAGTTCCCTGGTTGTAGGACTTCTGTTAAGCTAGATTTCAGGATGTTCTGAGTGTTGGTTGTTCTGTATTTTAGTTGTAATTTTGATGTGGCTGTGGGAGGTGACAGGTACAGTGGTTACCTATGCTGCCATCTTGTTGACTTAGAAGTTTTTTTATAAATTTAGGTGCTCCTTTATTGGGTGTATATGTTTATTAGGGTTATAGCCTCTTCTTGGATTGATCCCTTTAGTATTATGTAGTGACCTTTCTTGTCTCTCATTATGGTCTTCATTTTGAAGTCTGTTTTGTCCGACATGAGTATTGCTACTGCAGCTTTTTTTTTTTTTTCATTTGCATGGAAAGTTTTTTTTCCATCCCTTCACTCTCATCCTGTGTGAGTCTTTTGTTCTGAGATGGGTCTCTTGTAGACAGCATATATTTGGGTCATGTTTTTTATCTGTTCAGCCACCCTAGGTCTTTTTATTGGAGCATTTACTCCATTTACATTTAAGGTTATTATTGATAGATACTTATCTATTGCCATTTTACTTCTTTATGCCTACGTTTCTCTTTATTTCTACTTCTAATTACAGCAGTTCCCTTAACAATTTCTGCAATGCTAGTTTGGTGGTGATAAACTACTTTAGCCTTTTTGTGTCTGGGAAGCTCTTTAGTTCATCATCTATCTTAAATGATAGCCTCATTGGATAGAATAGTCTTGGTTTCAGGTCCTTGTTTTGCATTACCTTGAATACTTCATGCCATTCCCTTCTGGCCTGTAGAGTTTCTGATGAGAAGTCAGTTGACAGCCTTAGGGGAGCACCTTTGTAGGTAACAGATTGCTTTTCTCTTGCTGCCTTTAAGATTCTCTCTTTGTCTTGAATTCTTGGCATTTTAATTATGATGTGTCTGGGTGGGGGCCTCTTTGGATTCTTCTTGCTTGGGACTCTCTGTGCTTCCTGAATTTGTGTGACTTTTTCTTTCACCAGGTTAGGGAAGTTTTCTGCCATTATTTCTTCAAACAGGTCCTCTAACCCTTGCTTACTTTCAAACTCTTCTGGCATTCCTATAATGTGAATATTGTTACGTTTTATGTTGTCCCACAGCTTCCTTAGGTTGTCCTCCTGTTTTTCAATTGTTTTTTCTTTTTGGATCTCTAAGTGATTTTTTTCTACCCTGTCTTCTAATTCACTGATCCAATCTTCCTCTAATCTGCTGTTTATTCCTTCCAATGTATTCTTTATTTCTGCTATATCATTCTTAATTTCCTTCATAGTTTCCATATATTTTCTCATGCTGTTGAGCATCCTTACAATCAGTATTCTGAACTCTATATCTGATAGATTGCTTATTTTCATTTCATTTAACTCTTTTTCTGGAGGCTTCTCTTGTTCTTTCATTTGTGGCTTGTTTTTTTGTCTCTCTATTTTGGCTGTCTGTTTGGGTTTGTTTCTAAGTATTAGGTAGATCTGCTAGGACTCAGTCTTTTTGGAGAGTCTCTGGTGCAGGCCAATGTCAGACGCAGTTTGTGACTGGTGCTGAGTACCCTGTTTGGAGTTATCAACAATCCTCAGCTTAAGGTCCCCTCTGCTGAGGCTGGGTGCAGTTGGAGAGGACCAAGATGTATACCAAAGTCTGCTTTTCCAAGGCCCAGGTCCAGAAGCAAATCAGGCAAAGACTCAAAGCACTCTGAGATCTGCCTCTACCTGAAAGTTGATTAATCTGATTCTCTTAATGAGCCTCAGGCTGTAGAAACTCCTCTGGGTACGGTGAGAGGTTTTCCAGCAGGGTGGGGCAATTGCTTTTCCCCCAGGCAAAAGCAGCCAATTGCCTGCCTAAGAAAGATGTCTTCTGTAGTATGGGGGAATGACTCGGCACAGCTATCCAGAGGGGTGCCTTCTTATCTCAGTCTCCAGAACCCACAACCCTAGATTCTCCTCACACAGCTCCAGTTCACTTTGTTCTCCCTCTGCTGGAGCCCAAGGTGAGTGGCTGCACACAAAACTTTGTGCATTGGCTCTTTACGAGGGTGCCTGCCTTTCCAGCGATTTCTCCCTGGCAGACAGAAGACTGGCTACTTTTTAAAGCCGGATGTTATGTGGGCACCCTTCTCAGTTCTGCTACTCTTGGCTGAGAAGCCCAGCCTGGAGTTTAGACCCCAGATTCCTCAGTGGGAACCCCCTACAGCTGAGATATCCCTCTGGACCTTGAGCTGCTGCCTGTGGGTGCCCAACCAGCCCTCTCGTGCCTCCACACTTCCTACCAGTCTCTATGCAGTCTCCATTTTTCCTTCTTGGTTATGAGGGTGCTCTCCAGCTCGTCTTCAGTTGCAGTTGATTATTCAGGGTAGTTTTTCTATACTTTAGTTATAATTTCAGTTTGGTCCCAGGGGAGAGTCAATGTAGCTTCCACTCAGTCTACCTCCATCTTTAATCTCCGGAATTTTTCTCTCTTGACTGTTCTGCTTTCCTTCCAGGGTCAAAGGGAGAAGGGGAGAGAAGGGAGATAGAGGTCTGTAGTGCACTAATCATGGTTTCTCATTCTTGGTATATGCATCCTCCCCCTTGGGGTTCTCAGAGTTCTTCAGAGTTCTTCCTTTCCTGCCTTCCATCTTTGACCTGGATTCCCCTGATAGAGATGAAATATTTCCCTGCTGACACACGTGGCTTCACCATTGGCTCTTGGTAGGTAGCCTCTCTGTAGGGTTGCATTATTCCTCTAGGCGGCCCACTTGGGCAAGTCCCTTCAGCAGAGCTTTAGATTAACATTCTCCTTCATGACAACCCAGATTGGGAGTACAGGAGGCACTTGTTTATCCTTACAAACTCTGGGAACATAGGCCATTTGCCACGCAGCCACCACTTCTTTATGATCTATCTGAGTAGCCAACTGACAACAGCCTTTAGGCTCTGACTTTTCTAGGCATGGGTCCACTATGTCCCTCAGTCTCTTGGGGATACAGATTGAGATCTCCAAGTAATTTTCATTCAACCTCTCTTGCTCATCTTTATGTGAAGATTCCTCCTTCCCCAAACACACAGAGAAGATGGAATCCACAAAGACATCTTTCCTCTGATTTCTACCTCCCTTTGACCTACCCAACTTCTTTGATAGGCTGAAGGTAGTTGCTAGTCAGGGTTCCCCAAACTGGCTCAGCTACCCCCTTGAAGATGCTGCTTAGGGACTCGAGTACCTGGCTTTGGAATTTGGAATGGTTGGTGCCTATTGTCTTCAAATCTCATTTTTCACATATCAAGATATCTGTGTGGGAAGAGGCTAGGGGGTAGAAAAAAAGTTCTAGAATGTATTAAACTTTTTGATGATTTTTGAACAGAATCTGTAAATGCTTAGACTTCTGACTTTCTTAATTTATTTTTATCCTCAGCTTTCCCCCTATTCCTCTACCCCTTAAAATATTGGAATAGTTTGAAGAGATATTGAAAGTGGCTGTAACATTAGATAAAGCTTCAGTAGACCTCACTTTTTCTTTCCCTGTCCTCCATCTCCCACAACAAAGATGAAAAGGCCAAAAGCAAACAGAACTTTATATTTCTTCTGGGGCTCAGATGAGAAGTCTCTATGGTGTCTTTTTCAGTTCAATTATAAAAACTATGATGAATGCAAATTGTTTTAATGCATCTTCTGTGAGAGTGAATCTTTCAGAGAACTGACACTTTTAGTGACCAAAACACCAGAGAATTATTTCAAAGGGATTTTTAAAATATACACAGCAAGGTTGCATAAACACTGAGAAATCCCTAAACAGCAGTTCTTAGATGATTATCAAGCTGCATTCTGGCCCCAAATTATCTTAAGTTTAAGAAGGAGCAGGCAAGTAATCTAACATTCATATTTTTCTCTTGAATACCTAAAGAAAGAACAATCAATAGTATAGATTGATAATCAATTACTAACTAGAATTTTTCCATTGTATTTTTTTTTTAAATGTGTTTTTATTTTTTAGAGAGAGAAGAGAGAGGGCGAGAGAGAAACATTGATTGGCTGCATCCTGCATGCCCCCACCAGAGAGCAAACCTACACCAGGGTCACCAAATTGGTGCATGGGTCGAGGCTCAGCCACTGAACCACACCAGCTGGGCTCCATTGTATTTTTAAAAACTGGGTTATAAAGACTACATATTCGTTTAATGGCAAGAGCCCTGAGGGTTTCCTGAGTTTTGCTACCTGAATACAGGGCAATAAGGTCAGAAGAAGAAAAGCAATTGAAGCATCATTGATCATAATCTTTATTAGGTTAAGAAATGGTTATATTCAAGCAGGAGGAATGTTCTAGAATTTCCAAGACAGCCACTATTTCTTATTATTTAGTATGGACCTTCAGGTATGATTTCAATCTAAATGAAAACTTGAATACTGACATGACTGAAAACTCTAGTAGAATTGTCCTGTTCCTTCAGGAATATGGTCTTTCTGACTAGCTCTGTTTCTCGTTTAAGCGATTACTATTCTTTAATGTTTTACTATGAAAACTGGTTATATCCTTATTTCTAGAGGTATGAAAATGTTAAAGAAACTCATGGTGTAGTCTTATCATGTATTAATTAGTTTCTGATGGCTGACATTTCAGCTTAGCATTCATGTTTCAACTTCGTGACTTTTTTTTCCTTAGGTGGAAGCCAATCAGAGGCTGAAGTGAGGCAGAAACAACAACTTCAGCTGATGCAATCTAAATACCAGCAAAAGGTCAGAATCCATCTCTCTTAGTTTAATTTTGGCAAGGAATTTGAGCACTAGCAGTTTCTAGTCAGAAGTATAAAACCTTTCAACCAATTGCAAAAGGAAACCCTCAAAAGCAAAGAAATCAGGAACTGAGAAGTGAAGAGATAAATATCTAGAATTTTCATCCAAGCCATTTATTAGTCCATAGGACCTCTGATTAATGTCTTTTTTTGTTTGTTTAAGTTAGCTGTACTATGTTTTGAATACTTTGATTCCAACAACAGGGATTTGTTTACCCAATAACAGTCATGAAAGTAGTAAAAAAGGAAAAGATTTAAGGTGCTTAGTGATTTTTTTTTACAATGAACTCTATGAATTTTATAATCAGGAACAGTTATCTGCCCAGCTTTTTTCCTCCCCAACCCAGAGGGTGGTGAGGTGGGTGGGGGAGAGACAGAGAGACAGAGACCAAGGAAGAAATACAAAGAGAAATTTCATAGGCAGAATTAGCCTGGCTGGTCTCTGTGCTCTAAGTAGCTTGAAGTACCAACTTATAATCATGGCAAGGTACAGCACAAACAATACTGTAATTTACTTTTCATCATAATTTTATGTTCCAGAGGTTTAGACTGAAAAACAGTAACTGTTTTTTGTCTTCTGTAATCTCAACATAATTTAGCTAAAAAGAGAAGAGGCTATAAGAATCAAGAAGGAAGCTGAAGAAGCTGAAATCCAACAAATGAAGGCAATTCAGAGAAAGAAGGTAAGATGGTGGGAAGGATGGTTAGTTAGTATTGACTGAAAGTGTTTCATGTGCCTGGATCTCTTCTAGACACGGTCCATGTACAAACAAACTCATTTAATCCTCGCAATAACCCTACGAACTATATCTTACTCTTATTACCCAAGTTCACAAATGAGGAAACTGCCGCAGAGAGGTAGATAACTTGCCCAGGGCTCACAGCTGGTAAACAGAAGTAGGATTCAAATCCAGGCTGACGGGCCTCGGAGCTAGAGTTCTCTGTCACCACACTACCTTGACCCTCAGGCGAGTGATCAAAGGAGTCACTGTGCATTTGGCTATAAGCAGGGCAGTTAGTAACAATGGAAATCAGTGGTGCACCATGTTCATATCCACATGTTGACTTTTCCAGGCTGAGTGTGAAATAGGTGAACATGCTCTCTTACTGACAGAAGAGAGAGAGTGCATTTGCCCTTCAGTATTAGGGATATGATCTATTCTAAACCTTAAGTGTGTTTAGTTTTGATACTTATTCTGGAGCTTGGGGAAATAAACCTCCTAAAAATGTTCATCTGCTAAAGAAGAAGGAAGACTGTAGTGTGGTTCCCCCTCCCCACTCCTCCTACCGTCCTTCCCCACAGAGTCCTAAGCTGTAGTAGGTTTTAGTGCGGAAGGTTTAGGGGCAAGGGGTTGACTCATAATACTGAGCACCCAGTATGACACATGCTGCAGATATAAGTCATGGAAACAATTCCTATTCCTGCTCTTGCTCTCTTCCCCCCTTCTTTTTCCTTTTAAAGATTGAATGTTGGTCAAGACCTAAGCCTGGTTCCTAAACAATGAATAATTTTACAAGTTAGAGTTAATGAAGCCAAAAGCTGAAGACTTATAGAATGTATGAGAGTATATGAGTCTTTTCTCCCCTTGAGGAGCTCTCTACCTGCTGGGGATCAGATGAAATTCTTCTTGGAAGGCATCCTGTTGTGCTGTGTGACCTTGAGCAGACCATACCCCTCCCTGAACTATTCCTGTAAAATGAGTCTATAAGTCCCACCTCCTCTTCTCCCAAGGCCCAGTAAGATCTGTAGATTTAGATGCTATGTCTATAGAGATGTAGGCTCTGGGGAGGAGATGAGACTGGACTTACACATGTGGAACTGTAGTGAAATGCTGGAGGTATATAAAAAAAAGAGTATAGGAACTTTGTTTACAAAATTTGATTCAGCAGTCCTTTTCCAACTGACCAGCTATCACACACACCCTCACTGAAAACATTTTTATTATAATAACTTTTAACCTATCTTTCTCTCTCTTTCTATTTCTCTATTCTCCACTCTTTTTTCATTCAACTTCTCCTCCCCTCCCTGTTTCCCTTCACATAGAAGGTAGTCTGTGTGCATTGCCGGCAGGATTAAGAATATCATTAAATCATCACCAAGAACTGAATGAAGAGGCACAGATTCTGAGGAATTACTGTGTTGCAACTTCTTAACCTAAAACTCATTTATTAGTTGTCATTTAATACCTGGAACTGGCTGGCTTGTGGGTCATTTATAGCTAATTTCTTCACGGGTCAAGTAATGTATATGATTTAGAAATGTTAGTGGCCTAAATGGTTTTCTGTTTTTTGTTTTTTAAATACATCTTTATTGATTTCAGAGAGAGGAAAGGAGAGGGAGAGAGAGAGATAGAAACATCAATGATTAGAGAGTCATTGATCGGCTGCAGCCCGCAACCCAGACATGTGCCCTGACCGGGAATTGAACACTGATCGCCTGGATCCTAGGTCAACGCTTAACCACTGAGCCACTCCCAGCCGGGCCCTAAATGGTTTTAACGTTGCGTTAAAGCAGCCTTTTCCCCTTCCAAGTTATACCATAACACTAGCTGTCCAGCAATCACTAACTATAGAAATCTTAATTGGGTTGGCTTTTCTAATATGATAAATATAATAATTATTGGTACAAATTTGTCTGAAAGTGAGAGATGGGAAGACAGAATTGATATGTAGATCTTTTCCATTCAAAATGTGGTCCTTGGACCAGCTGCACTGGCATCACTTGTGAGAAATGCAGAATCTTGACCCCACCCCAGACCCTCTGACCCAGAATCTGCATTTTAACAGGCTCTCCAGCTGATCCTTGTGCACATAAACATTTGGGGAGCATTAATCTAAACTACCTAAACGACCTGGTCCTTGCACAGACTTGATTTCTCCGGTAATTGGCCTCCATGGCCACCATGACCTAGCTCTTCCTGTTGTATATAAATCTGTAGCTTTCATACTAAATGTGAGCCTATTCAGCAGCTTGCGTCAGATAAAAGAAAAATGGACATTAGCCATCTAGAAATGGCATATTTCACATTGCCGTGTGAAAATGGCCAAGAGAAGCGATAATGGCTGTGCTTATGGAGCATTTATTCTTTAAAATGCACAGCGAACACGCTCATGGACACCAGCCTGCAAAACACCATCCTCCTTCCCTGGAAGTGGCTGCTGCCCAGGAATCTGAGCCAGGTGGAACCCAAGCAGCCCACTGCCACCCAGAGCCTCTAGTGTGGCCTCTGGTGTTCACCCCACTTCAGCTCTCCCTGAGTATTAGGGATAGGATCTATTCTAAACCTCAAAGTGTTTTTAGTTTTGATACTTAGTATGGGGTCTGGGGGAAATAAACCTCCTAAAAATGTTCATCTGCTAGAGAAGAAAGAGTGTAGTGTGGTTCCCCTCCCCCCTCTTCCTACTGTCCTTCCCCACAGAGTCCTAAGAAGCTGTAGTAGGTTGTTGTTTTTAATATATCTTTATTGATTTCAGAGAGAGGAAGGGAGAGGGGGAGAGAGAGAGGGAAACATCAATGATGAGAGAGTCATCGATCGGCTGCCTCCTGCATGCTCTCTCTTCTAGCAGTAAGAGAGCACGTGGGGCTGCTCTTTGGTCCTCAATAAGCACAGGGGTGTGAATGGCAGCCAGCTCCTTAGCACCCAGTCAGTCGGTGGGGTCCAGGAGGAGTTAATTCTAAGGGTGAAGGGCTGATGTGCAGAGGCACTGGTATGCTTCGGTCAAGTTTGTATTCCCTATACTAGAGTACTTGGGGCTGTGTAGTCTCCCCCAGGCGTGTGCTATTTCAAAAGAATAGATTGTTACATTTCAGGATTTTTTGAACTAGTTGGCTTTATGTTGGGAGCTTGAAACTTACCATGTGGGAGTATATTAACCACAGAAATCAGTAAATAATTTTTCTCAGACTTTTATAATGCCCACAAGTCCACCTCTCCTCCTCCTCCCTGCTAAGTTTATCAGCACACCACTGCTTAGCCCTCAGGAAACAGGGTCTCCCTCCCCCTCCCTACCATCCACGTTCCAAAGCCAAGCCTCAGCTGGCTAAGGAGGGCAAGGATTCTTCGAAGGATCTGCCACACTAGGTGTCTGATACTTATTGATTTAAAAATAGATTTAACCCATGTGGTGGGCCCCCTCCCTGCCCATCCACATTCTCATCCCTGGAATTTAGGACTATGTTATGTTACATGGTAAAAGGGAATTAAGTTTGCAGGTGGAATTAAGATTGCCCATTGACTTACCTTCAAATAGGGAAAGAGTACCTTGCATTATCCAGGTGAGTCCGATGTAATCACAGGGGTCCTTAAATTGGAAAAGGGAGGCGGAAGATTGAGAGCTTGAAGAGATGGTAGCAGGGGAAAGATTTCGCCTGCCATTCATTGCTGGCTTTGAAGATGAAGGCAGGGTCTCTAGGAGGTGGGAAAGGCGAGGAAACAGATGCTCCCCTGGAGCCTCCAGAAGGAACGCAGACCTGCTGACAACTTGATTTTAGCCCAGTGAGACCCATTTTGGACTTCTGACCTCTAGAACTGTATGATTATTAATAAATTTCTGTTATTTTAAGCCAGTGAGTTTGTGGTAAATTCTTACAGCAGCAACAGGAAGTTAATACAACTCGTGTGGTTTTATAATGATGTATTAACGTCTCTTCCTGGAAATCTGTACAGCAGAGAAAATATCTCTAAAATATTTAGAGCATCAGAGTGGAAGCAAGTTATTAAAAATAATAAAATGGCAGCATACCAGATGCAAGTGCTTTCTTTGCACTGGATTTTACAGCACAAGGAGACAAGTTTTCATAAATCCTTACAGCAATGTTGCACTGGAGTTTAGTGCTGTGGGAGCGAAACTCCACCATGCTTTCCCCTCGTGATCACACTGATTTTTTTCAACTTTCATAATGCCTACAAACTTAAAAAATGAAAACCTCCCAGTTCTATATCAAAGACCCTCCCTACCTCCTGGGTTCATCTTATTCTGCCTTTGAGCTACTTGTGCTTGAAATAATATTATACAGTGCTATATAGTTTACAAATACTTTCATTTAATTTTCCCAACCTCTAGGGTATCATAACCTCAGAAAGGGCAGGAAACCAGCGAGAGATCTGAGTGGCATCCAAAGCCTTTCCTTGCTCTTTCCAATAAACCATAAAGTTGTAAAGCTGATAAAGTTATTTGGAGCACTGGAGGTCACGGCGTTTTGTGCAGACACTGGGAAGTGTTATTTTTAATGCTATAAAGTGAAGCAGGAACTCACCTTTAGGAAATAAGGCACACATATTAGATGCAGAGATGCATACATATACATATTTTTAAGGAGTCACATTTGCTACTTATGTCTAGGAAACTGGTAGCAGCAAGGGCTAGAGGTTTAAGAACAATTTTAGGGGTAAAACTCAACATTGGGAAAATTATTTCAATATTGTTTTTATAAACTAGGGAAAATGTCTATTTCTGAAAACTTTCAAGGAACATTGGTATTTCCCAGAAGTATGGTTCCTCCATCAGGCATTCCTTTGTGGTGCACTGGTGAGGGCATTAGACCTCTGGTTGTTGAAATGCTGTGGGACCCCATTAATTAATCTCACAATGTTGGGACATTAATGATACTCTCTGAAATGCAGATGTAACACTAAGAGGGAAAACTGTTAACTTCTCTATGCTTCTCTTTATCTGTAAAATGGGTATACTAAAAATATAATAATGGGACTGGTAGGCTTAAAGGATGCAGTGAGGAGCATGCAGGAAACACTCAACGAGGGTGCCCTAACCTAAATAATTATGCACGTACAGAAGCGCCTTGACACTACCTCAGTTGACCCACCATATCAACCTCTGGTGTTGAAAACAGGCAGAAGGGATTATTCTTATTTTACATGTGAATTAATTGGGTCAGTTATTTCATTTCCACTGAACTCACATGAATAAGGTTGCTGGAGAAAACAAACAAACAAATGGCTCATGGGTTTTTTGGCCACACCAGATGCCTGGGTGGTCTCCCTCTCGGCTGGGTCTTTAACAGACATTTTTCCTTTGCAGTCGAGGCCCATCTCTCATGACCAAGGTTTTCCTTCCTTCACTTTTTAAAAATCCTCTTCTTTCATTTTCGTCTCATCTCTTACCTTCTAGGAAGTAAAGCCATCAGGCCCTAAGTACCTTTCTTTTTCTGTTTCCTTGCCCTTCCTCTGCTGTTTCTCCCCCTGCCCCCGCCTCATCTCGGGAGGAGTAAGACTGCTTTTCCTTGTTGCTCTCATGAGTTCCCCTGCCGGGTGCTTCCCATCGCATCCGCCCCTCCATTTCCTCAGGAACCTTGCTGCTCCCTCAGGTAAGCCCCTTTTTTCCTGTCACTTTCTTGTTTTTTATTTTTTCAATCTTGGAATATAATCATACTCAAGTCTCTCATCTTTAAAACAAAGATTCTCTCTCTATTCTGGTTTACTTTCAACTCCTCCATCCCAAGCAGCAAGGCTCAGCTCCTGAAAGCTTCCCTACCACATGTGGTTTCCACGCCGGCCTGGGGGCTGACTCTGACAATCACCAGAAAGACAGAATCTGTTTTAGAAAGTGTTCCCCAGGTGATGCTGAGCTCAGCTGGCTCAGGAACTTACCCTCTTTGAGTCCTCGCCTTTACTCCTTCCTTGGCGGGCTGAATTTGCCTTCTGTCTCTAGTACTTCACTGGTATTGATCTAGCCAAGATCTCCAGTGGTGCTCTTAATTAAAAACCCAATGGAGAATCTTTAATTTCCTAACTTATTTAAAGGACTCTTAGTAATATTGTAACTATGAAGTACTCTGTCCTTTAAATGCCATCCTTCTGAAATGCTTCTGGATACTTTTCTTCCACTTGTTTTTCTACTGTTGATGTTCCACCAGGTCCCATCCCCTGGTCTTCTCCAATGTCCCTGTGCCTATGGCACCCTAACCTTAAGGGGATGCCCCCACATTTCCACGTTTAAGGATTTAGTTATTGCTTGTGCTGATGATTTCTAAAATCCGCATCTTTAGGCCAGACCATATTTCTGAATCCCAGGACCAGATATTTTACTGGATGCTTGATATTTCTCTCTAGATATTCTACAGATATATCTCAAGTCCAACAGATTCAAAGCTGACCTCATATATTCATTCTGATGCTCTTAAATGACATTATCTTGTACTTCCCTCTTTTTTTACTCATCCTACGTTGATATAGTCATACTTTCTATTATTTTGTTTTTTCACTCCTGTTATTTCTGTCTCCTGTATTTTTCTAGTTTGTGCTTCTCTGTCCCTGCTGCTTTAATCTGGGACTCATAATTTATGGCCTGGATTACTGTGAGAATCACTCCATTGGTTTTTGTATTTGTGGTCCATTCTCTGTGATGCTTTCAGAGTGAGCTGCTTACTTTCCTGCTTAAAATAATATAATGGCTTATCATTGCCTTTAATGAAGTCCAAACAGTTTTTTTTTTAAATCCTCACCTGAGGATATTTTTCCATTGCTTTTCAGAGAGAGTGGAAGGGAGTGAGGGAGGGAGGGAAGAAGGGAGAGAAATAGAGATAGAGAGAGAGAAAGAGAGAGAGAGAGAGACATCAATGTGAGAGAGACACATCGATTGATTGCCTCCTGCACACGCCCCAACAGGTGCCAGGGATCGAACCTGCAAGCGAGGAACATGCCCTTGGCTGGAATCAAACTCGGGACCCTTCAGTCTGAGGCTCTAACTACTGAGCAAAACCAGCTGGGGCGAAGTCCAGGCTTTTGTACTTGGCATACAAATTCCTTTATATTGCCCCTTTTTACTTTCACAACCTTATCTTCCACCCATCTCAGTACAAACACCTTTAAATTTGTCCAGGAGCTTCCAGGGGTTCCCTGAACTGGAATATTCTCTCGTGACTTTATACATTGAAAATACTATAAGCTGTGGGAATGTCCTTTTCCTGTTCAGGGCCACTCCCAGCCCATTATTGCTTTTGTACAAATTAGAAACAATTCTCCATCCAGGCAGTTAGTTCTGCAGGTGCTCAGATTGGTGATAAATGGTACCTTTGTGAGAAATAGAAAAAGACACCTCTGCTGGGAAGCAAGGCGTGGTGAGCTGAAAGCTGCCTCTTTCTCAGCCTTTCCAACCCTCTCCACTTGGCCTCCTTGGGCAGTGAGTAACCCATAGGATGGAGTCCAGTAGCCCTACTCCCACCAGCCCCTCCTCTTCCCGGAAAGCTCTCGATTGTCTAAGATTGGTCTCTATCTGGAGTATCTAACTCTCATTAGACACATGCTTCTCATCCTCTCATGTGATCATCAGTCCCTTGGGGGATCTGAAGAAAGCTATGAGGCCACTCTCTGTAAAAATGAGCATAGTCCCAACCCACAGATGAGCCATGAACTTGAGGTTAGAAAGCACGTTCCAAGTGTTCCTCAGCTGCTTGGCTCCCGCGCCCAGGACGGGGTCTGCCATTTAGCAGGCACCGAAGGAACGTTTGTGGAACTGCCGAGAGCATTTCCCGATGGCCCATTTCTGTGCTTTTTCTGTGTCTTCGTATTACAGTACTTGTAAACCTTTATCTTCTAACATATTTTCCACGTTGCCATCATTGCTTTCTGGTCTATGTCCCCAGCTAGCTTCTGAAAATGTTCAGAGTAGGCACTTCTCTGTTCATATCTGCATCCCCAGCATCTAGCACAGTACAAGAATATAATAGGCGTTTGCTAAGTGTTTGTTGAGATTCAGTGATATTTAGTCACTTAAGGTCACTCCGTCAGTGATGATTAAACTAAAGCTGATCCCATAAATTTTTCTTCTGGATCTCATGTTCTTAGATATTTTACATTCTGCATTTATGTAAATATGTTTAAGTATGTTTGGGTGACTCCTTCACTCACCGTTAAATGGAAAGAAAGAAACAGTCTGATTAGATCCAAGTATCTGGGTACCTGTGCATTGGTAGGTATTGGATACAATTTTTCAAATACTTCAGTATTTTGAAAAATACTTCTCCATAAAATTCTGAGAGATAAACAGACCTTTGTTGTATGGAATTGAGTGACTGTTTTTGTGTGAGATGAATTCAGTGATCTATTATGAAGAGGTTAAAACCATTTTTAAATTTCTGACCTTGCTAAAGGAACCCAGCCTTGGTCTCTAGATGCTTGTGTGGTTTTTCTTAACTGTCCTCAAAGGAGCATTACTAATACTGGTTTAATCAATGCTCACTGCTCGCTTGCTGTCTTTTACCTTTTCCCCCTCAGGGATTTAGGGAGCTCATCACAACGGACCACTTTTGGTTTCACGAGTCAGGAATTTTTTTCTAGATTGGGATCATATTTATTCAGTTTTGTAATTCTCTATTAGTTTACCTCCTAGAGCTGTGTTTTATTAGTAATCCAACTGTTTTGTATTATAAGTGATTTGTTCTGGTTGTGGAGAATTTCCTTTCTTTTTTTCTAAAACTGAAATCATCAAAATGGGACTAGTAAATAGGTCTGTGTGAATGAAGAATTTTATGGAAATGAACAATATGAATATTTCTGCCCCACTTTGAAAAGTGAAGCAAAATTGACATCAGGGTTTGGAAGTGATGGTTTCCATTAGTTGCTTTTCACAGGTCCTCCCCCTGGGCAAACACAGTGCTTTTTATTAAAGCAAAGCCAGCTGCTCATGTCTCCCTTGGATTCATTTAAAACTTCAAGTCTCTCCTATGTTGTAGAACTTGTTTCAACTCCCCACTAACTTCGTTGTGTAGGATTTTACTTGTTCATAGGCAAGTTTAAAAAAAAAAAAAAAGAGACAGTTGTGTCGCAGTGAATCAAAAGCAACTGTTCTGAGTTATTTAAGTTGGATTAAAATATGCCAGAGCCACGGTGACAGTAATATCAAATATGAAGCTCTTTGTCTCTAGACTCTCCAAACAACTAATTTAAAAAAAGAGAACTCTTTTCTATTCAAGTGATGGCTTTTTAATGACATTTTGTTTCCAGTCTCTCAACAGCTTTAAGTGTCTGATTCTAAGTCAGAAGGGAGTTGGGTTGGCTTACTGAAAATCTTTTCCTGAATCCTTTAGTATATGTAAATTTTGTATGAACTATTTAACCATTTATTATAATTTTAATTTAACATACTTGGTGTGGAAATTTCATGTTTCCCTTAGAACATTTGAAAACACTGCTTAAAATATAAATGTTGCTATCATTTGAACTAAGGAATAAAAATGTGAAATACTGATTATGTGATTATACCAATCAAGTTGCAAGAGGAGAGCCAATGCAAGAACTGGGCCCCTGGCTTTCAGTGTAGTGCCCATGGGCTGTGAGAGGGATACCATCTTTGAAGCCCTGGTAGGTACCGTATTGGACTCCTGAGGCCACTTAAGCCTAAAGATTTTGGCGCTTGGGTAACTTTAACATCATGATTCTGTTTAAGTTTCTCTAATAGGTTACATTTTTATATTTGCAATTTCAGAGCGAAAAACTAGAAGAGAAAAAAAGACTTCAAGAAAACCTCAGAAGAGAAGCATTTAGAGAGCATCAGCAATAGTAAGTTTATGTTTCAGAACTTTGTACCTTTATGGGCATATTATTCATTTTGCTTTTTAATTCTAGGTGGTAGTAGCTTTTCAAAACAACTGATATTGGATTATTGGCTGCTATATTAATTATGTAGTTGAACTCCATCTGTACTCACCAAAGTACTTTTAGTAGTCAATTGATTAGAAATAATACTGCTAAACTTGAGGAATTCTTCATTATAAATAACTTGGAGGGCTTGATTCTTTGGTGGCTTAGGGTACTTCTGGTTATATTGACTTCCAAGGCACTGACATAAGGAAGAGGGCGTTTGAAAAGAAGTACCCATGCAGAATCTAAGCTAACTAGGGATTTGTCTAATGGATTGAGGACTCTTACACAGGCACATTTTTGTAGACAAAAATTGAGAAATTATTTAGCAATTATTGGCAAAACTGCCAATTGGTCGTTATACACCAAGGTACTTCTCTGGTGTGATTTGTGAATAACAGCAGCTAATATGTACCGGATAACTACTCTGTGCTTTGTAGTGGAGATAATCTACTCTGTTTTATAGGCTTTAAAGATAAGCTTGTGTGCTAACCTTATGTAGTTAGGTTACCTACATACTGCTTAAAAGAATACATGCAACCAAAGGAACATATTTCTGGCCTTAGGTTAATTCCAAATGTGGTAGAATTAAAGCCAAGCATATCTGAGTTCAAAGACCTAGCTCCGTTTCCCAGATGTGACACCCTCGACAAACTACTAAACTGCTTCGAACTTCATTTAAAAAAAAATTTAAATAGGGATGATAATCTTCCTACATAGGCCATCTGTAAGGATTAAATAAAATATCTTCTGCAAAGGGCATACAAGTGCCTGAATATTATAAGGCCTTGAAATGAAACTTTTCATAGAGGTCCTTGTTGGATGGGACCAGACAACTCTCATTTTGCTGGGACGGCGTAGACATTTCCAGCCCACAAGACCTAGTCATTGACCTACCATTCTTAGATGGATTGTTCTCTGACTCCCTCCTCTTTTCTCTTCCCATCATTGTACCGCCTTTGAAGAATTTAAGGTTATTCTGATGTTGGGGTGAGCATATGTGACACCCTAAATCATTCTCCTGCAGGCACAGCATGTTCGTGTTTTCTCATTCCACTGAAATTAGCCTGCCTCTACCATAGGCAGCTCCTGCCTGCTTTAAGACTCAGAGGTGGGAACTGCACAGAAGTTTCTCAGTGCTTCGCTTCACCCCAAAGCAAGTTAGGACCTTGGTCTCTGCTACCCAGGCTAGAAAATGAGTGGGAGATGAGATGGGGTTGGGTGGAAGTGCTAATCAGTGACACTATGTTCTCTAAGTTAAAATAGGCACTACCCTCATCTGAGTCATAGAATTCGGACCCTGTCTTTCCCTACTCTTCTTCCAAGGCAGGCATGGGGTGGGGGTGGTGGGGAAGCTGGTGGGAATCTAACTTCCAGAAATTCTGTCTTAGAGAATGGCAGGAAGGAGGTGATAAATTAAGACTGTTACTATATTCCTGAGTCCCATCCATGGGTAGAGAATGGGTGAGGGTTCGCTTCTAGGCCAGCCAGAGCAGGTGAAGGAGATAAGGGGGTGCCTTGGGGCAGTTGTAGCCTAGAGATACAACAAGAACAAATGTATTTCTCCCGTGGCATCCTAGTTTTACACTGGAGGAGGGGAAGACCTGCTTACCAATGCGGGGTTTTGGGTAGAGAACTGGGAAGTTGGATGAGTCCATTTTGTGGAGAGTTTTAAACATGGTAAGGCGAAGGCTGGGAGACAGTTTTAAAGGACATGGAGGTTCCGCCACCCAACCTCCTTTCTTTCATAGTCTTCCAGCTTTTTGAATTTGTGTTTTACTAAATGCCAGAGATCAATTCATTCTTTTTCTCTGAGGAAGAAAAAGTTTTACCCACAGCCGCCTCACAACCATCAGTGGAGCTGAATTCAATTACATGCACATTTCACTCTTGGTCTTTCTTCTGCTTATCACGAAAGTCCCAGTTAACCAGGGAGAAGAGAAGTTGGCTAGAAATGAGAAGTATCTCAAATTGATTTTTAAAGCCTATTGAGAAACACAAGAAGTATATATATGAGTTTTTTAAAAGAGTATTTTTAACTACTTTTAAAGTTAAAAGACCAATAGTTCATGAAATGAATGATGATTATGTAGCTAAAATTACGAAAGGGGCTTCTTTTTTCTTCTTTTTTTCTTTTTTTTAAATGTATCTTTATTGATTTCAGAGAGAGGAAGGGAGAGGGAGAGAGAGAGAGAAACATCAATGATGAGTCATTGATCGAGCCTGCAACCTGGGCATGTGCCCTGACCGGGAACCGAACCCTGATCTCCTGGATCCTAGGTCGACGCTCAACCGCTGAGCCACACCCGGCCGGGCGAAAGGGGCTTCTTAGAAAACATGGACTGTGTGTATAACAAGCCTTGGCCATATCTTTTTAGGTTCACTTTATGGGGGGAAAATTGTCTAGGAGAGCTGTTAGACTTTTAATAGCATCAAGATTTCACCAGACCAAACAGGTTGTTCTTCATTCTCCCCACCCCCAAATTAGATTCTCATAAAGCTGTCAGACCAAGAAACACAAAATAGAAACACAAGTAAGGAATTCTTTCAACCTAGTCAATACCTCATGTCCTTGCCATTTCCAGCGTGCTGTGATATGTGGTTCAAGTAGCAGGCCAGGAACGTCTGTTGTTGTTTTTCTCTGTAGAGAAGGGTAACCATGGACTTGAGCAGACTGTAAATCCAAGTTGCTAGAGAGAAAGCTCATGATAGCATCCTGGGGCACCACCACGAGAATCTTAATGTGCTCTTTCTTAACACCTCGTTCCTGGCTTCGTTCATTTGCTTCTGATTATTTTTAGTGTTGTCAATTATTTAGCTAACAGGCAGAAAACTAGGCTTTTATTGACATCCAAAGGGACTCTCCTGAGTGTAATAATGAAGGCAGTTTATTGAATGCCTGTGAGGTTGCTTTCTAATTGTATGCATTAATCTGCCCAGGCAAGCTGGCTGAAAATACCCCAGCAGATTGCACGTGCAGATGGAGCACACAGGATGGTTTTTATGAAAAGACCTCTGGAATGTACTTCTGCAGTACTGTCTTTTCCTTAAAAATCGAATGACTGTGACAATTTCAATTGGCAGCTGAGAGCAGACCAGATTAATGGTGCATTAAGTCTGCTACTTTGGCTGGGGACAGACTCAGATTTCACAATTTAGTGTTCGTTCGAGGATTTTTGAGCATGAAAGTGAAGGGTAGAAATTGACATCTAACCTTGGTGTAGTTTTCGCTATTATTTTTACTCTCTGTAAGTATTTCTACTTATAAAAAGTCAAATGTGGTACTTTTCAGGATGACCTTTTCTATTAATCAATATTACTGGTAGATTTGAGGATTTGAAGTAACAGTTAATAAACCTTGTTGTGTGTTGTTGTTTTTAATATAAAAAAGAGGATATTGTGATTTAGGTTATTTAAAACATTGAGTAAAACTGCAGCATTAAAAATTTTAAATGGTAATTTATTTTGAGAGTTACAGTCATCTTTCTAACCATTTTTTTTTTTTTTTAATGGATGTAGAGGCAGGTTTAAAATTTGAGACTATTTAACCAATGGTGGGGGTCTCAGGTAGGATTTGTAGGGGGTAGTCAGATACATTTTGAGTATGTTAGGAAAAACAATTTTTTTTAGGGATTTGATGAAGAGAGATGAGAATTGGCTATCTTTTAAACATTTAAAATGTTAATTCATATCTAATAACCATTTAATGTAATATGTTATACATTTGTATAGTTTTTTGAAAAGTACAAAGTACTGCTCTGGCCAGGTGCCTCAGTGAGTTGGAGCATCATCCCGTACACCAAAAGGTTGTGGGTTCAATTCCCAGTCAGAGCATATATGTAGGTTGTGGGTTCTATCCCCAGGTGGGGCGTGTGCGAGAGGCAACCAATGTTTCTCTCTCGCATTAATGTTTCTCTCTCTCTCTAAAATCAATAAATATATCCTTGGGTGGGGATTAAAAAATTCAACAATAAAAATAAATAAATAAAAATAAATTAAAAAATACAAAGTGCTTGGTTTACTTAATTTAAATAACCAATGTAATAATAAGCTGCTATTGTATTATTGAGAACCTGTGGAGTGTTGGGTGTGTTATGCGTAATGTATACATTTTTTCACTTGATTTTTAGATTAGCTCTATTAGTGCTATGTCACCCTTATTTGACAGGTAGAGGGTTGGATAACTTAAATTGCCTGAAGTCACAGAGACAGTAAGAGATGTAGCTATATCTTGGTGTAGAGATTTGAAGGGTTAGGAAAGATAGGTAATTTGGAAATGTGGTGTACTTTGAAGGTCAGGAACGAATATCTGTCCAGGGTGGGGGTGACAAGCACTGTAGTGACATGAGGGACCTGTGGAGAAGACTATAGGGTAGGTCAGTACAGGGAGAAAGACTTGGGCAAAGTTGGCTTTTGTTTCTTCCTATCAAGATCTAAATTTGGTCTAGCAAAAGAAAAACCGAGGAAGCATGTCTTCTCTGATTTTCATCATATGTGAATGACCTCCTCTTCCAGGTCCAACACTAGGTTAGTACCATGATTAAACTTACTTCCAGGGTGCGTGGGCTTTTGTGAGCTCCCTGCTGTACTCTGTTCCTAGGAACAGTTTCCAATATTTCAAGGGGAGAAGGGGCTCAGTTCTTAAAATCCCAGTTTGAAAAACTCTTGGAATCAAACTCATTTCAAACGAGGACATTCCTATTTCTAAACTGTCAAGTGCCACCGCGTGCTCAGCCTGTGGATTGTAATGTGGGAAGTTTGCTGCATTTCTGCCATTGGAGTCGTGCATCTCTTTTATTTCCATTTGAATAATAGTGCGGTTAGTTCCTAGGAGGCACATCTTCATCTATTTTAGTTTCTTAGAGCTGAGGATCTAGACAGGTCTGCTGAATATGCATACTTAGGCCTCAAGTTTGCCTTCTAATATGCTCACAAAACTTCTAATGCCTTTCATGGGAGCTTCCAAAAGACACTTCGGGGCTAAATTGATCCCTTATCCATATGGTAGGCTTAAATCCAACCTCACATTTTATAATCCAAGTAAGGTGAATCAAAAGTCATCTTTTCATAACTGTCTATCTTATGCTAATGAAGTGAACTTATAGATACAAAAATCCTCTTATCTCTTTTGCTCAGTATAAGACTAAACATTTTATGAGAAATCTGATCTGAGAGAGTCTTTGCCTACTGAATGTTAAATCATGTTGATGGTATCAATTTTCACCCACTCTCAGTTCTTCTTGCAGATGTCCTACTGCAGGCTAAGTCATTTTCATTCCACTGCCACCACCTTCACTTAGGTATTCATCAGATGCCACCTGCATTGTGGCTTCTGCCTCCTTGTCATCTTCTGGACTACCGGAACCGCTTCCTAACTGTCTTTGCCAAGAGCCTCCTTTTCTATGGGATGTCTTAAACGTTTTGTCAGATTTCATCGTCTAAAGCACAGCTTTGTTCATGTTGCTACCCTACTCTAGAAGCCTCGGTCATTTCCCATTGCTCATAAAATGAATTCTCAACGCCTTAGCCACACGTGGACCGCCTTAGTAAGAAGATGTCATGGCCACTGTAGTAAGAAGGTGTAAGAAATGACTGATAGAAAGAGTTGGCCCTGTGTCAGATGGTTTGGGGGGAAGGTTTGAGGCAGCAGGGCTTTGCTCCAGCAGTAGGGGTACTTCTGTTTCAGTATCTTAATCAATTTTACCTAAAAGGAGGGGGAAGACAAGAGTGAGGTTATTCTATAATTAGCATAATTTGAGGGTGTTTGGTCACTATTGTGATTAAGAAAGGTTCATGTATTTTTCTTTGTTCAGACATGTGATGGAGTAGTCTTATTTTTGTCATGATCCGTCACAGGCATAGAGTACCCTCTTCAGGTGTTGATGTTGTGTAAAATTACTTTCAACAGGAGAACACCAGGGCTTAGCTCGGAGTGCCTGGTTGTCAGGGACAGCTTCTGTCTTTCTCAGTGTGTAGTGAATAAATGGTAAAAGAGAAAAGTTGACTAATGCCTTATTTTTAAAATAGTCTTATTTAATTATCTCAGCACTAGAACCTGGTGTCATCATTTCTATCCTCTTGGGAGGGCAGGTCTGGGATTAGCCTGCCTGTCTGGGTTCAAACTTTAACCTCTCTCCTTACTAGTTGAAGAACATTATGTAACTTCTGTGAGCCTCTGTTTCCTCATGTTTAGCATGGGGTGAGGCTAGAAATTGTTGCTAGTTCAAAAGAAGATTGATCAATATAACCCATGTTAGAAATCTAGTATAGTGCTTGGAGGGTGAAGGGAAACAAAGTGTGAAGGAACTCCAAGCAGGCTAGCAGAGGAAGAAGTGAGAGAGAGATCAGCTGACTCGGGCCCTTGGGCCCTTGCTTCCAAGGATAGAGCCCAAGAACTTCTGACACATGACCATTCATTAAGAAGGCCCTGGGGCCCAAAGAGTGCTCCTGGTAAGCATACTATACCTGGGGGAATATGTGCCCCGCACGAACACAAGCTACATTTATCTCTTCTGTGTGAGCTCTAAGATCTTTACTGAAAAAAAGTAGCACAAAAGGAACTCTGGTCAAACAAATAATGAATCCAAGAAAGAGGAGGAGATAACATACCAGAACAATTATGAACAAAAATGACAGTGACAATTATGGTCAAATATATGATTGTTTTATTTTTTCTTTTTAAAAAAAATTAACAATCAACATTAAGGTCAAATTATATATGTATATAGGATATCTAAAATAAAATCCTTAGGAGAAAAAAATACACAAATGGAAATTTGGTCATTACAACAAAGGTGGAAAAGGGGTGGATGCTTTATAAGCAACAGTCAGCAATCACATAAAAGGTATATAGGCCAGATTTCCTTGTTAAAAGAAAGCTCTTAGAGTGCATAAAAAAATAAAAATAAAATCTAGCTATGTGTATAGAAAATAAAAATCTGTATATATGCTGTTACAGGAGATATCTGTAAGACAAAATAGTTGAAAATAAAGGTATGGAAAATATATCCATAAGTACTAACAAAAGGAGGCAGGTGTAGCAATATGAATAAGACAAAATCAAGATGAAAGCATTCAACAGGATAAAGAATATTTTATGCAGATAAAATATATAATCCAAAAGGTAATGTGAATTTTAAATGTTTATCAATATGGATTTGAAATATATAAAACAAAACTGCTAAGTCTGTAAGATAGATTATAGATTGGCTAGATTTTTCTTTTATTTAACTAATTTTCCATAAAAATTAACAGATCGAGTGAATCAAAAAACTACATAAGGACTATATTATTTGAATAATAATGACTCGGCATGATTATGTAGGCGTAGTGATAAAGTGTGGTTATCAGTATGTGAAAATACGTATTCTTTACAAATATTGACTTAACTACCATTGGCCATGACTAAGTCTTCAGACTCTCACTAAATTCCAGAAATAACCCCAAATCCTAGAAAGTCACCATTCCTAAGAAAAATGTAATAAAATTAGATATTAAGCAATAAGAAATTTTAAAGTCTATCCACTTAAAATATTTTTTGAATTATCTTCTAAAATGAGCATTAGGGTAAAAAAGTTGAAACCAAAAATTAAATTACAAATTTAAATTACAAAAATTAAATTACTTTGATATAAGAGAATATAAAATTAAAAATATCTCATGTTAAAATGATAGAATGTGGCTATAAAATGATTTAGAAAATGTAGATATTTAAAAACATTTAGTATAAATGGAAATAAAAGAACTAAACATTTCACTAAGATAGAATTATAACTATAAAATAAATACAAATAAAGAGAAGGAAGGAATAAATAGAGAAAAAATTTTAAGATGATGAAATAGAAAAGAAAACTTTTCTATAAATTAAACCAGGGTTTTTTGTTCGTTTGTTTTGAAAATTCTGATAAAATAGACAAATTTTGATTTGTCTGAGGAAGGAATAAAGAAAAATTCCAAGGGCAAAAAGGAAGTATAACCAAGATTATGGAAGAAAAAAAATACTATGTTCATTTCTAACGCTTTAATTAGGAAATATGAGTGAAAAAATTTTTTTCCTGGGAAAATACATGCAACTAGACTTGAAATCTGATTAGAATAAAAACTATAAAGAGAAAGTGTAGTTTGATCTTATCTAAGAAAGTTAGTAGGCCCAGTTGATTTTATCAGTGAGTTCTACCAAACCTTCAAGGAAGGTAATAGATTTTGTTTGAAATGATAGATAAGGCAGCTTTCCCAGTGAAGTCTGGAACAGGATGACATGAGTGCTCACTCTTACTGACCCTGAGTTTTAGATAATTAGAGACAGTTTCTATTTCTAACAAAGAAGTGAAGAACTGCATATTAGAAAAGAAGAAATAAGTGCCTCTGGTTGTCTATCTAAAACCATCCCAAGGGGATCAACTAAAAAAATATTAAACCTAATACAAATAATTCAACTAACATGAATGACTCTCAAATTGTATTAACACATTTCTGTCTTTCCTATACACCATCAAAAGTCCATTATGAAATATAATGGAAAGAAAAATTTTATTTGCAATAATCATCCACACTGTAAGACTGATACATAGATGTACATAAAAAGTAAAATACCTAAAAGATGAAAATAAATGTAGACCATCTATTTACTATAAAGGGGGGGAAAATCAAATCAAGGATGATATCTCCCCTCTTGTTAATATACATGGTGTCCCAAAAACATGTATACACACTCTAACAGCAGATAGCTCAATTGATGTTTCTTTCTTTTCAACCAGACTAAGCTTAGAATATAGGAAATTCATCCTAAAATGCTACTGGAAGTTTGAAAACACAGTTGAAGTACAAACACTGCCTTTATAATTATTCAAAGTTTGTATATGTTTTTTGGGGACACCCTATATAAATTAAACAGGACTTCTTGTGGAATTTGATAAACCAATTTTACAGAGAAAATATTCAAAAATAGACAAACTTGAAAATGAAATATTGAAGATACATGAGAGAGGCTTGTTTGGCTAGGTATTACGTACAATATAAAGATATGATAAAGTGTTGTTGGCATTGTAATAAATAAATAGATCTATTGAATGGGAGAGAGTCTACAAATAGACCTGTGAATATACGGGAATTTAGTATTTAGGACTTTAGCTATTGATAAAAGTATTTTTTTCAGATCAGCTTCAAAAGGACTGGCAATTTGACAAATTCTATTGAGTCAACACAATTAAATGTAATGAAGAAGGCATAGAAACTTCTTTCTAAGCCTTATATATAACTCAGAAACCATAAGGAAAAATACAGATTTGACTACAGAAAAAAATGTATGTTAGATGTTACAGTGAACAAGGTTACAAGTAAGTGATAGGTTAGGAGAAAATATTCACCTCAAAAGTAATGGACAAAGGCTCAATTTCAGAGAACTGTTACAAATTAATAGGAAAAAAACAACTCTAGAAAAATTGGCAAAGGGCTTAAACAAGCAGTTAAGAGAGAGGAAATATAAATCAATAAAAATAGCCTAATTATCAGAGAAACACAAATTTTTAATTTTTTTACCCTGTCAAAATACAAATGTATTGATAATATTTAGCATTAGGAAATGCGCTTTCATTTATTCAACAATGAGCAGCTGGCATGTGGTTAGCACTGCATTAGCTTAGTGGGTTCTAGGCATGTGTTGTAAATAGAGAAAATATGGCTCCATGATCAAATGTGGAAATTCCGATAATAAACAAGCTGACAAAGAAATATATGGCATAACAGACTGTAATAATCCCTATGACAAAGCATGTGGTAGAGACAGTGATCTCCACCCGTGATCAAGAATAACGGGCCTGGGAGGGAGGATCTCCTTAGCGTGGCAGGGCAGTCAACTCCGACAGTGGCATTTGAACTGAAGATGGAGGAAGGGAAGGAACCAGCCCTGCTGAGAGCCGGGGCAGAGAGCGCCAGGCGGAGGGACTGGCACACAGTGTGTTTCATAAGCTCAAAGAAAGCTGGTGTATGTGGGTTGAAGTGAAAAGAGAAACCATGAAGGTGACAAGATAGGCAGGAGTCAGACATTATTCAGGCCGTGGCACGGGGTGAACCTGGGTTTTATTCAAGCCACCAGCATGAGCCTTCAGAAGCTTTTCATTCTTTTTAAAGAAGTGACTGCCCTGTCTTGCTGTGCTGAGAATAGGTTTGAGGAGACGGACATGTACAGGCACAATTTGTTTTACTGTGCTTCGCTGTATTGCACTTCACATATATTGCATTTTCATCAACATCCAGGCAGATCCTCCACCAGCAAAAAGATTACAACTTGCTGAAGGATCAGATGATGGTCAGCATTTTTTAGGAATAAAGTTTTTTTAAAATTAAAAAAAAAAGTCTTTATTCATTTCAGACAGAGAAAGGGAGAGGGAGAGAGACAGAAACATCAATGATGAGAGTCACTGATCGGCTGCCTCCTGCACACCCCCTGCTGGGGATGGTGCCTGCAACCCGGGCGTGTGTCCTGACCGGGAATCCAACTGCGATCTCCTGGATCATAGGTCGATGCTCAACCGCTGAGCTACATCAGCTGGGCAGGGATAAAATATTTTTTAATCCAGGTATGCACAGTTTTAATTTTTTTAATCCTCACTCTAAGATATGTTTTATGGATTTTTAGAGAGAGAGGAAGGGGGAGAGAGGGAGAGAAAGACAAACAAACATCGATGTGCGAGAGAAACATCATCGATTGGCCCCCATACTCGCCCCTGCCTGGGATCTAACCCACAACCTAGGTATGTGCCCTGACCAGGAATCAAAGCCACAGCCTTTGGTGCATGGGACGATGCTCCAACCAACTGAGCCCTGGGCCAGGGCTGCACATTTTTTAGACACAATGTTATTGCACACTTAATATACTGCTGTATAGCGTAAACATAACTTTTATAAGCACTGATAAACCAAAAACGTTTGTGTCACTCACTTGATTGCGGTGGTCTGGAACCAAAC
The DNA here is from genome assembly GCF_964146895.1 of Miniopterus schreibersii. Classification (NCBI taxonomy): domain Eukaryota; kingdom Metazoa; phylum Chordata; class Mammalia; order Chiroptera; family Miniopteridae; genus Miniopterus; species Miniopterus schreibersii. Next base: position 71,803,732 of record NC_138102.1, on the reverse strand, counting down.
CCATACTATCTCTGAGGTACGCCTGGGGACCGTTACTGCAGAAGTCAGGTGGGGGCCGGGTAGTGCAGGTTAGAGTAATGTCAATGCAGAGAGGAGAAATCCAGCAGTCTCTCCTTATCTGAGCTCTTGCTTTCTGCAGTTTCAGTTACCGGTGGTGAACCAAAATTCCAGAAACAAACAATTCGCACGTTTTAAATTGCTCACCGACCTGAGTAGCGTGATGAAATCTGGCACTGTCCTGCTCAGCTCTGCCTCGGGCGTGACTCATCCCCTTGTCCAATCGTGCTCAGGCTGATTGTGCCGCCTGCCTGTTAGTCACTCACAGATGCCTAGGCTATCAGAGAGAGACCACATTCACATAACTGGTATTACAGTATATGTTGTAATCGTTCTATTTTATTATTAGTTATTGTTAATCTTTTACTTTGCCCAATTTCTGAGTTAAACTCTATCGTAGGTATGTATGTGTAGGAAAAAACATGGTGTGTGTGAAGTTGATACCATCCATGCTTTCAGGCTTCCACTGGGGATCTTGGAATATCCCCTGTGGACAAGGGGGGCTACTGTGTATGTTGTATGGAAAGTCACAAAGACATTTTGGGGGCTGAGGAAGAAGGGAGAATCATGGATGCTCCCAAGGTTCTGAGCTTCGGACTTGATGTATAATGGTGCCATGTGCTGAGATGAGGACTCTTAGAAGAGGTTCAAGGTTTAGGAAGAAAAATATCAAAAGTTTGCCCTGGCTGGTGTGGCTCAGTTGGTTGGGTGTCATCCTGTGCACCAGAAGGTTGCTGGTTCGATTCCTGGTCATGGGGATGTAAAGTACAGCATAGGGAATATAGTCAATAATATTGTCAATACTATGTATGGTGCCAGATGGGTGCTACATCACTGTATTGTATACATGAAACTAATATAATATTGTATATCAGCTATAATTGAAAAATTTTTAAAAATATTTTAAAAAGAAAAGAGTTGTGGATTTGAGAGGCCCACCAAGTGCATAGGAGCTTTTTCAGTTAGAGTTTAGATAGGCATGAGCAACTGAGGGGTGGGGTAAGGGTGTGGTGTCCTGGAAATCAAGACAAATGTGTTTCCAAAAGGAGAGAGAGTCAGTGGCTGCTGAAAGGTCAAGTGAGAGGAAGACCAGTGGATATGGCTCTCAGGATGTCATTTGTGATCCTGACAGGAATAACTTGGGTATGATGGTGGGGATGGAGCCTGATTAGAACAGACTCAGGAGTATATGGAGATATGGAGATAGAGATGGCATTTATCAACATCTCCTAAGTAACCTGAAGAGGTGAGCAATGAAATGAGGCAATGACTGGGTGGGGCTGTGGGATCAAGGGAGAGTTTTCTTTTCCTTTTCTTTTTTATTGACTCGATTGGGGTGAAACTGGTTAATAAAATTACATAGATCTCAGGTTTATAATTCTATAATACATTATCTGTATATTGTATTGTGTGTCCACCACCCAAAGTCAAGAAGGGAGAGTTTTCTTAAACTGGGCATGCCTGATGCTGATAGAAATAATTCAGTAAAGGAGGTGGCTGAACAGAATGGGAATGACAGAAAAAATAAAGTCCTTGAAAATATATATAGGGTGTCCCCCCCAGATGTGTACATACACTTTGAATAATTATAAAGGCAGTGTTCACTAAATTATATTTCATTTTCAAAATCGAGCTATCAGTTGTTAAAGTGTGTATACTTTTTTTGGGACCCCCTGTATGTGGATAGGTTACTGAGTATATACAATCAATGGATTAGCTAATGATTAAAAAGAGTTTACTTCCTCTGTTATAAGTGAGGAAGTACTACTTTTTATTTGTGTTTTTAAAAGAGAATGGATGCAGGTATAGGGAGACTTGAAGACTTGGTTTGGGGGAAGATAAAAGACTTACGCTTTCTCTGTTCTCACTGAAGTATGAGGAGATTGTCAGCTGAGAGTAAGCTGTCATATGGAACAGATAAGATATTGAGTAGAATTCATAAGTGAAATGGAATAGAATTACCGGGTGAAGCTGGAGTTCATGAATTTTATGTGATAACAATCTACCCCAGTACTCCTCCACCCGCCTTCATACCTACCATGCCAAACATCTGTTATGTTATTTCCCCTAAGTCTGATTTATTTGCTCTGGTGCAGACCCAGAGAAGGCAGATGGCTGACTTTTTCTGGTTTGGGTTTTTCCAGGCAAATATGATTGAGGGAGAGAATTGAAGGCATTGGTAAAAGAAAGATGGTGAGAATGGACCACAGTATCTAAGCTGTACAATGAGTCAAAAAAGGTGGGAGCTAATGGCAAAAAAGAGGAGGAAATAATGGTTTGGAAAATTGTGGTAGTGAGGTGTTTGTGCAAAGAACATGGAATGATAGAAAGTTCTGTCCAAGAGAAGGATTTGTCATTTTATAGTTTGCAGGGAGGACGTTTGTAAAAACTATGTTATGACCCTAGGCGTGTGGCCCAGGCAAAGTGAAGAGCTTTGGAGGTGAGGAAATAGCCTGGGGCTGGAAGGCGGGAGGAGACAGAGCACATCCCCCTTGAGGGCTGTGGTCAAGATGGGGAGGAGGGTCTTAAACCAATGAAAGGGGGCTGTCATCTTCCAGAAGGCTGGGAGATGACAGTGACAGAGAGGGGAAGAGGGTGGTGCATGCTGATTTTAGAGAGAGAGGAAGGGAGAGGGAGAGAGAGGGAGAAACATCGATGTGAGAGAGAAACATCGAATAGTTGCCTCCTCTATGCACCCCAACCAGGAATTGAACCCACAACCTGGTTATGTGCCCTGACCAGGGATCACACCAGCGACCTTTCAGTACATGGGATGATGCTCAACCAACTGAGCCACACTGGCCAGGGCCTGGCCTTGACATTTAATTTACTAGCTGTATTGTATGATTTTGAGCATAATAATAGTACCCTCACAAGGTTGTCATGAAGTTAATATATATAATGTGATTACAACAGGGCTTGACACATAATAAGCACTATGTAAGTCCTAAGCTATTATTGTTGTTGTTTTTGTTATTAGTAGTAATTGGGCTTCTTCCTCTGTGAAGTGTGTTTCTACCTTTTGCCCACTTTTCTGCTGGATTGTCTTTTTCTAATTGATTTATTAGAACTTAATATATTTTTCACATTAATCATTTTATTTTTCTTTGGTTATAAATATATTTTTGGGTTATCTTTTCATCTTATAGTGTCTCACCATTTTTTTGTGTATTAACACACACACACATATATATGTGTATATATATACACACACACAGTTATAAACTATAAATGAAATGATATTCTTTAGTGTTTGAAATAAATATGAAATATGATATACCTTCTATCTCTTACTATTAGCTGATATACATCAACCAGTATAGCAGCTGTTTCTGAGGCCCCTCTTCAATACTAGAAACCAACCTTGCTTCTCTTTTCCTTTTTTAAAATGACTATAAAGAATATGCAATTAAGAAATACACAAGCCTGGAAAGGCAGAAATAAAATCATCTGGTCACAAACAGGTGGCCTTTGGGGCCACATTTGACCTACAGAGGTTTGTTGTTGTTGTTGTTGTTGTTGTTGTTGTTTGCCAGCACAGTGTTGGCCCACAGTGTTTCAAAAATTTTTGAATTAGTTGGCAACCTATTTCACACTAAAGGTTGTTAGCATTTTTATTATACCTACACAAACTAGGACATCTGTCAATGCTGGCCTGTGTCCCCATGGGGCAGTGACGGCCTGGAGCTGAGTAGCAGATGACCCCTTTGTAGGGAAGATCAGATGTTTGTTTGTCAGAATCCTCTCTACTCTGTCTGATCTCTTCAACACTAACCTGAGTGGCAGTTGTCATTTATCCTTGAGTCTGAGCTCCTGTGCCCTCAGTCCAGGCCCACTTCACTCATTCATATTACCTGGCTGCACCCTGCAGACATCTGAGTCATTTGAGACCAGAGAAGGTAAAACTACCCCATGTACTCCCAGCAAGACAAAAAGTACCAGGGTTTGTAACTGGTATTTTTTCCTAATTATGACTGTTTAACTTTAAAATATGTAGCTTAACATTTTTATTAGAATGTTTTTATGTGCCCAGTCATGATGCAAAGTTGGTAGATAAACAGACTAGGTAGAGAAGCGTGTTTAGCCCTAAGTGTGATGAGTGGCAGGTGCCTGACTCATAAGCTCCTAAAGGTCTAAGTTAATGTTTTGGTTCTTTCTTGAATACTAAAACCTTAGTGTTCTTTTCTAACTATAAAAAGATAGCCTTATAGGAAATGTCTTTTGTAATTCTGTGCTATTCAAATGAGCCAACAAGCACACATTTCACTCTCTGTGTCCTTTTCTGTATTTTTTGCCTTTTCAAAGAGGTCAGTTTTTGATTTTTATTGACAAATCTTCATTAAGAGATTTTAAATATGCCATCATGTCGATTATAACAAGCCACGTTCCTTTTCTTCCTTGACTTTCTCACAATGCAGCTTTTCTTCCCAAACCCCCACTGTTCTCAAATTAGACAAGATTAATATTATTATTAATTGAGAGTAATACAGTTAGTGGTTTTGGGATACATTTTATGCTTTGAACCTAGTCCTAGATCTGACAAGAGGACAGTGCAAGGATGACTAGGCTCTTTCCTACTTCCCCCCCTCCCCACTGAGGTTCTGAAACAGCAAAGATGCCCAGATAAATTCTTGAGAATTTTTTTTTCTATTTGTCCTCAACAAATCTTAGCCTCTTCTTATATACTTTTGTAATCACCTAAATTAAGAAATGATTCTCTTGTGTAGATTATTTTATGTTGAATTATTCAAGTAGGGTAGTAGCTGTAATAAACAGACCTCAAAATATAGAATAGCTTGGGTACTATACTTTTTTTTTTGCTCATTTAAGACATGGGTGAACAGGTTTGAGAGGAGGCCCCACTGCTCAGATATTCAGGCAGCAAAACCAATATAGGCTCTCCCATCTTCAATATATGACTTTAAAGTTTGTGCTGGGGATTGTCCCTTTTCCAGGCAGCCAGAAGGAGAAAAATGTATGGAGCTGCATGAATGGGAAGTTTATAATTAGCTGATCCTGGAAGTGGTGGCATACATCACTTCCTTTACATTCCATTGGTCAAGACTCCACCACCTGACAACATTGTACTAATAGTAGAAAAATATCAGTTCGCTTGGTAACTTGGAACTTGTCTTGTTTGTATAGTTAATAACTTGGGAGTAATCCACATTCTCCATAGGCTGCCACTTGCATTGCTGTGACAGTCCTGTGGCCCTGTCATTACAATTTAATCTTGTGGCCCAAGTGGAGCAGTGACATTGGCACAGGGGCCATGCTGGCGGTTAGCTACTCAGCCAGCTGGAATTGGCAGGTAAGAAGGAACCATCAGAACACAGTGCAGGACTGCCAGTCAACTTGACTTGATGTTTCACCCTTGCTTGTCATGGTATTTCTTTTCCGCTGCTTTGTCCTATGGTTTGCACTCAGCTAAGGATATTCAGGAAGCTCACCCAAACTTCTGGCAACTCTCTTCTCTTTATACTTTTGACTGATGACTTCATAAAGCCCGAGACACTGGGGCAGCCTCCAGACTCTGAGACTTCATTAGTCTCCTTGTCTATTCTTGGCAAGATAAGCAATCCTAGACAAATGGAAAGGCTGCTTGTCTCAACTGCTGAAGCCTTATGTTTCTCTGGGTTATGTACATCATTGAACTTTTAGCTCTTCCTTTCCCAGCTCAAGCTTCTGACCTTGTTCAAATGCCATGTTCTCCTTAAGTAATTATTTGAAGTGATGTTGGCATCTCTGTTTAATTTCTAATTCCTTGTTTTGATTTTCACCCCACTGGATATCATTTATTTTTACCAGGCCACTTGTGTTTCCTTTGATGCCCATGCCCTAAGTGCTTGATGAATTGGATCTTAGCGTTAGACCTAAAATATTAGGGGAAGGCAGAGGGATGCCAGGAGGAAGGAAGCCGATGGGGAGCAGGCTGCAAGGGCCCAGTGCAATATAAATCAAGCCTCAAGGAGGCATTTGGTTGTTAATGTGGAACAGAAGGGTAACCAATCCCACAGAAAACGTGGGGAAAGGACAAAGGAATATAAGTAAATCGATGGTAGGCAGAATGGGGCAGTTATAGAAGTAAGGGCCAGGAAACAATTCCAGTGTTCTAGGCTTGACACACGAGAGGCGAAATCAGAGTGATCTTTCTTTTTTCCATCACCATTTATCCTCTCTATGCCCTCTTCCACCTCCACCCAGCCCCCGCCACCCCTGTAATCACCACACTGTTGTCCATGTCTATGAGTTTTCTTTTCTTTTTTGCTCAATCTGCACCACCCCCCCCCCCCCAAGTTGTCTCCCTGCTCTCTATCTCTGAGTCTGTCTCTATTTTCTTGGTAGTTAAGTTTGTTTATTAAGTTCCACATATGGTACTTGTCTTTCTCTGACTGGCTTCATTCACTTCCTGTAGTGTGCTCCAGGTCCATCCATGCTGTCAAAGGACCTCTTACTAACTCTGAGGACATGTCTAGGCCAGTCTTTCATGTCAGAAATGAAGATCTGAACCACAGTACTTCTTACAATCAAATGCAAGTGTGTGTATGTGTGCCTGTGTCTGGAAGCAGAGCATCATTTCTGCTTTCAGAATCCCAAAGAGGTCCATGATCCATAAATGGCCAAGAGTTACTGGATTAGAGGGTCAGTGTATCCTGAAAGTAGTCAAAACCATGAAGGAAATGAGATGACCAGGAGAAAGAAGGTGAAGGGCCTAATGCAAAACCAGTGTGGAATGAGATGTTGTGGGGGACTACTGTTTCATTCTATAGTGAAGTCTGAGTGTCAAGCTTAAAATGTTCAAACATGAAATTAGGGCCCCATATTGTAGAAGCTGAGAGAGCACTTATTTCCATGTCAAAGTACATGAAGTAGAAAAATAAAATCATAGGTTCACATTCCACAAACCTAGACATACTTTTCAAACTGATATTCTTCAGGAATGCAGTTTTGTAACAGCATTTTGTTTTGATTTTCTACTCCACTCAAACTAACCTTTTGTTCTACCTGTGACACTTTTAGGCATCACCCAATACAAGCCTGGGCTAGTTTCCACAGGCACAATAAATAATGACATTTCTGTTTTTATGAAGGCACTAACACCAATTTGTGTTCCTGCTAGCAAAACTGCCGAGTTCTTGAGCAGACTGGAGACAAATCTGCCACATAGAAGTACCCGTCAAATTGCTTGCCATGACCCACAGTCTTCAACTTGGGTAAGTAAGTGGAATACCAGGCAGAGTGCTGTGTGGCATTTTAAAAAGAGGTGCTTATTGAGTGAAGATTAAAGACATAGAGTGATCTGCACAACATAGAAAATCAGAACCAAAGGCAGATGGCCTAACCTGAAACTTCAGTTGTTGCCTTAGCTGTGAAACAATACTTGCGCTTATTACTTATATTATGGACATCTGGACTAAATACACATCAGCCTCAGAAAAGCCTTTGATCTCAGCCAGTCATCCAACCATCTGCCCATCCCTCAATTTATTTTTTATTTACAGAAGGTCTACTGAGGGCATACGGTTTCTGCCTAGAAGGACCTTAGTCAAGTAAAGGACGAAACCGTAGTTATAAGGCAAAGTAGTTAGTGCAGAATATATAGCAATTGGAAAGCTGCAGTTTAAAAGATGAGTCAATACAGTGAAGGGAGTCACTTTAGGTGTCAAATGAAATGAATCAAAACACAGAAGCAAGAATTAAGGTATAGTGTCAAGAAAAAGCAAGGCTATGCTAGGGAAGAAGTGTTGTGTGTGGCTGCATTCTCCAAGAGTGCACGTCCCCAAGAGTGCAGTCTAGGAAGCTGGAGAGGTAGGCAGGAGCCCTGAGGAGAGTTTCTCAGCAGGGTCAACCTGGGTGGGATAGGTCATTGCGTGGGCTGTCTTGGATACTGCAGGATGTTCAGCATTCCTGATACCAAGGAACAACATGCTAGTAGCATCCCCCAGACATTGAGACACCCAGAAATGCTCCACACAGGAAGCTGGTGGCATTCCTGGTGGAACACCACTGCAGAAATCTGTATGTCACATTGGAGAACTTGGACCTCATTTTGTGAGGACTGAAGGTCATGAAAAGCTTTAAACAGGGAAGGTTCAAGGTCGGGTTTGTACTTTAGCTGGATCCCACTGAACCATGTGAAGGTGGATCTGAGGGAATAGCGAGGCAGATAGGCCTCTGAGGCCCTTCTCTGTTAGTCCAGGTGAGGGGTGATGAGGACTCGAAATCGGGTGGTGGGTGAGAGGACAGGTCAGACAATTGCTTAGCAGGTGAAATTGGCAGGGCTTGCTTATTGACTGGCTAACTGGGGACAATAAAGTAAGTGTAATTAAGGATGAGCCTGGGAAGGGGTTGTAGTTCAAAGAAAAGATGGGTTTGAGTTTTAAAAAGTCAGTGTTCCAAGATTTGGGCAGGTAAACAATAAATTGGTAGAGAAACCTGATCTTCATCTTCTTCCCCCACCCCCTTCTCCTTAGTGACCACATGTTAAAAATGTCAGGAAGATATTATGACACTCCTTGGGAAAAGGTCCTTTTACTCTTACTTACAAGCCTTTAGGTGTTTGTTTATTTTTTTCCTGCTGCTAATGTGATGTTCCAAAGTCCAAATCTGCTCGTGTGGGTTCCTCAAGTGATGTCAAATCTGTCGTCTTTCTCCCTTCATTGCAGGGCTCTGGAGGAAAGGGTTAAGAAGCTGTAGGTAGTAGAGTTAAATCAGGTGTTGGGACAGTCTTTGATATCTGTCCAGACATGCTGTGGCAGTGAGGGAGGGGAGGGAAAACAGGAGTTGGATAGCCTTACCAACTGGGTGTTTGGCTGCCAGGATGGTCTTGATTTCAGAGCTTCCTGACGCCTATGGTTTGAAACACCTGGCAGAACTGCGCGCTTGTTCTGTTGATTTTGGCTCGATTCTTCAATTTAACAAGATCATCCTGAATTTTAATACTGTCGTCGAAAGCAGTAGTAATGTCTCCCAGAGCTGCATGTTTTGTGGGTTGATGAGTGCATTAGTCACACAGTCCTGTTATTAACAGAAAGTATGGAGCAGATTGGACCCAGGATGGTTCCTTATGAACTGCATTTAATAGCTACTCTGATTTTGACACCAAACTATTAACAATTTGTGGCTGTTCAATATATTTAACTGACTTTTTGCCCATATTATATTCTTCTCATTCTGTCTAATCCATGTGCATAGAATCCCCCTGAGAATGCTTTAGGAAAGTCAAGACGTACCTTGCACTTCTGTGCAGTTATGATGCCTGTGGTTTGCCCTAACTATGGGCAGTGTACAGGATATGAATACTGTGTGATATGGGGTGTGATGAGCTGCAGGGTTTTGAGTTTTTTTAACAAACAATTTTAATTTTACTACATAATGCAACTTTCCTGAGAAAATTGTTTTTCTTATGCTATTTATATGTGGATCTGGCACGGGCAGATAGGAATTTAATAAATATTATATAATTATGTCAGTGAAAAAGACTACAAGAAAATTCCTTTAGAAATTACACAAGAGAACTTCAGACAAAAGATTGCACACTAAATGGTTTCCAGTCTCTGGTTTACTACCCCTGCTTCCTTCTCGTCTAAAGAGAATACTAAGTATTAAAACTCTCATCCTGTTGTTCTACTGCCCAGTGGGCCCTATAGGATAAAGTCAAAATGCCTTAGCTTAAGCAAAAAGCCCTGTCTGCTTTCTGCTCCCTCCCCTCAACTCCCCTCTCTGTGTAATCCTATAGTCTAGGTCATTGCCATTCCTGGTATGGTCCATGGACCAAAGGCATGGCCACACCTGGAGCTTAGAGAAACGCAGACAAATCTCAAGCCCCACTACAGACCTAAATCAGAACCTACGTTTTAACACTGTCTATGGGGGAGCTGTGTGCACATTAATGTTTGAGGAGCACTTCTCAATCACTTACGCCTTTATGGCCATATCCTTTCAAACTTCCACTACTCTAAACACTGGTGTTTAAAATTTAAATTTAAAATTGAAGCTTGGTTACTTCAGTTTTTATCTATGTGTCACATGTTCTTTAAAAAGTCGACACTTAGGCCATATGTCCCTTCAATCCCACTTTCACCCCAACACTTTAAACTCCTTGCATTAATTTCCAATTGCTTATAAAATAAGTCATGGGGATTTAATGTACAGCATGGTGACTATAGTTAATTCTGTATTATATATTTGAAAGTTGCTAAAGAATAGATATTAAAAGTTCACATCACAAATAGAGGCTTTATAACAATGTAAGGTGATGGATGGATGTTAATTACTGTGGTGATCATTTCAGAATATATACAAATATTGAATTATGTTGTAGACCTGAAACTGATATGATGACATATGTCAATTATACCTCAATAAAAAATTTTCCCATTGCTGCTGTAACAAATTACTGTAAACTCAGTGGCTAAAAATAACACAAATGTGTTCTCGTGACAATTCTGGAATCAGAAGTCAGAAATGAGTATGAAGGGGCTAAAATTCGGTGTCAGCAGGGTGGGTTCCTTCAGGAGGCTGCAGCGGGGAATCTGTCCCGTGCCTCTTGGCCACCATCATCCTTGGCTCTCTGGCATGTGGCTACATCACTCTGATTCCTGCTTGATTCTCAGATCACCTCTCTGCACTCGGACTCTGCCTTCCTCCTAAAGGACCCTTGTGATTATATTGGGCCCACATGGGTCATCCGGCTCATCTCTTCATCTCGAGATTCTTAATTTCTGCAAATTCCCTTTTGCCATATAGGGTAGCATTCACAGCTTCCAGGGATTGGGACGTGGACATCTTTAGGGGGCTTATTTATCCCACCAGACCCCCCTAGCTGTTTCTTTTGTTATTTGACTCCACATATCTGTTAACATTTATATTGTTTATCTTGTGATTAATCAATTTTAGCTCTTAATAATTTCTTTCCCCTGTTCTCCTATTATAACTATTAGTATTTCATGCTTTTCTTTATTATGACAATGTAAATATTTTCTTCCAAACCAGTTACATTTTCTTTTGTTCACTACTTTTTTAAAATGTCATTTTATTTTTGCCTTTTTTTAGTTTTCTTTGAACATTTGACTGCTTTTTTTCAGCTTTTGTGACCATTTACGAAGACTCTTCATGTAAATTCCCATACGGTTTTCTATTCTGTGCCTGTTAGCTTGTCAGTGCCAGGTTTCTTTCCCTCTTGGAAATGCCCCTTCTGCATCCCTCTCACCTCCCACCTTAACTTGGGCTGGTTGTTCTTTAGGCCTCCTACACAGTTCTTGTCCTGAAACTTTTCTTTCACAGACTGCTCTCAGCCTTGTCTGCACATTGGAATCACCTGGGGGGCTTTAAAATCCACTGATGGGTGGGTCAGACCCTCCTAGACTCTGCTGTTTTGTGGCCTGGGCTTCAGGGCTTTTAGAGCTCCCCAGGTGATTCTAATGTGCAGGCAATGACAAGCACCGCTGCTTTAGTCATCTGGGGAATTGCTGCTATTGCTTTCCTATGTTGGGTCCCTTGATTTCTGGGTCTCATCTAGATTCTTGCTTTATTTTTTTGTTTTGGTGGAGCATGTTATTTAATAACTTCTCAAGAGAAGACGCATGTTCAGGTCCTTGCATGTCTTAAATGATCTCTATTCATCCCTCATTCTTAGCTTGTAATTTTCTGCTAAGTATTCCAGATTGGAAATAATTTTCCTTCAGAATTTTGAAGGCATTGCTCTTCTAAACTTGAGAATTAGTTCCTGGGAAATTTAAGACCATCTGAATATCAGTCCTTACGTGAGGGCTTTCCTCTGCTTTTCCTGGAAATACTTTAATAACTTCTTTTTTTTCTTTCTGGTATTCTGCAATTTTAGAGTGCTATGCTTTAGTGTGGGATCATTTTTATTCCTTTTCCAGAGTAAAGGAAACTCATCTCTAGTTCTAGATGATTTTCTTGTATTATTTCTTTGATTTATTTATCTTCATTTTCTCTTAATGGAATTCTTGTTACTCAAATCCTAGGCCTCTTGGATTTATCTTCTAACTTTTTTGTAAAAATTATCTTTCTCCCTAATTTATCTTTGACTACTCCCCACCCCCTTTCCTGACATATTGAGTTAGAAAAGAAACCCAGTGCTTTCCCTCCCGAGCCTCTCATTTACTCTCACACAACCACCACACTCTCGACACTTCTGACACCAGATGTGTGTGTTTTTTCTCACCCCAAGAAATTCTGAGACCCCAGCTAGGTGCCCTACAATTAAACTCAACTGTGTCACTACCTACCTGGAGATAGTGTCAGTTCCCACAGGTGAAGGGCTCAGTCCCACAAGACTGCCTCCACTTCAAGTGCCAGTTGTAAAACTAGTAGGCCCACAGGTTACTCACAACCTTGGTCCAACGTGACTACAAAGTGGAGGTTCCTTGGGCTTAATTAATTTGCTACTACAGTGTGCAGAACACAGGGTAACACGTTTACCGGTTTATTAAGGATGTAATAAAAGATGAAGATAAACATCCAGATGAAGAGATACATAGGGAAGGTCTGGGAGGGTCCTAAGCACAGGAGCTCTGTCCCCATGGAATAGGGGTGTGGCCACCCTCCTGGAATATGGATGTGTTCACCTACCTAGAAGTTCTCTGAATCCCTGTGCTTTTGAGATTTTTCTCGAGGCTTCCCCACATAGGCATGCCCAATTAGTAATTCCATCTCCAGCTCCTCTGCCCTCTCTGGAAGACAGGGTGGAGTGGAACAGAAAATCCCAAGTTTCTAATGATGGTTTGGTCTTTCTGGTGACCAGCCTCCATCCAGGAGCCCACCCAGAGTTGCCTCATTAGAACAAAAGATGCTCCTAGTACTCATATCACTTAGAAAATTATAATGATTTTAGGAGCTCTGTTCAAGAAACTGGGAGCAGATACATAATGTCAAGAAAATATATGTATGATAGGAAAGACACTTATATGTATTATCTTCTAAATATTTTACTCGTTTGTCTTTTGTGGAGGGAGAAGTGATATTTTTAATTGCCTAGAGCTTCCTTTTACTTGGTTGCTATTTAAAAATAACAATATTTTCTTTTTTAAAAATAACTTTTTAAAAATATGTTTTGATTGATTTTAGAGAGAGGAAGGGAGAGGGAGAGAAAGAGAGAAAAACATTAAAGTGAGAGAGAAACATCTATGTGGCAGAAAAATGGATCAGTTGCTGCCCCCTGCATGCCCCCTACTGGGGATTGTGCCCACAACCCAGGCACATGCCCTGACTGGCAATGGAATCAGCAGCCTTTTGGTGCATGAGGTGATGCTCAACCAACTGAGCCACACTGGCCAGAGCGTAACAATCTTTTCTTGTTTCATGGATAAAATATCACCTTCTGCCTCTCAGAGGAAAGTGCAGAGAGCATAAGAAAACTTTAAGGAAGGGGGCCCAGAGGTTCACTGCTCAATATGCAGGATTTTACAGAATCCTTTCATTCTCAACAGGATATCTAACCACTGCTGTCTCTGTACCAGGCATGCCTTATTTAGTTTATGCAGAGAACACACTTTAAATATATATATATGTGTGTGTGTGTGTGTGTGTGTGTATGTATATGTACATATAATACATATGTGTGTGTATATATATGACTATATACACACATATATATGGATATATATATGGATATATATACACACACACACATATACATATTTATATGCACCCCTATGTTCATTGCAGCATTTTAAAAAATATGTTTTTACTGATTTCAGAGAGAGGAAGGGAGAGGGAGAGAGAGATAGAAGCGTCAATGATGAGAGTCATTGATCGGCTACCTCCTGCGCACCCCCACTGAGGCTCACTCTCGCAACCCAGGCATGTGCCCTGACCAAATATCAAACTGTGACCTCCCGCTTGATAGGCCAACATTCAACCACTGAGTCACACTGGCCGGGCTGGAGAATACACTTTTGATTTCCTGTCAGGATTGGGAGAATTAGCAGCTGAATTTTCAGGGTGGGAGCAGGCATAGGCCTCTGCCCGTCATCTATCAGCCTTCCCTACTAACGGGTACAAATTTTGGGCCCTCACATTGATCTGGAGAAGATTGGCTTCTTATGGGTGTCCTCCATCCCCTTGCCAGCAAGTCTTCAGGTTTGCTCTTCCTCTCTTAGTTGCTTGTCATTCTTCATCTACTCAGTATTTATAGATTTTTGTCTGGGAAAACAGCTATCTCTTGGTTTTTGAAGACAGAGTTTGTTTCATTTCCTCTTCTGTTTAGGATAATTTTTGAGAGAAGAATGGAACAGGAACATTTTTATTTCACCATCTTGCAATAGGAACTTAATGCTTGTCATGGTTGAATTATGTCCCCTCCACCCCCCAAGTTTATATGTTGGAGTCCTAACCTCCGGTACCTCAGAATGTGACCTCATTTGGATATTGGACCTTACAGCAGTAATCATGTAAAAGTGAGGTCATGAGGGTGGGTTCTAATTCAATAGGAGAGGTGTCCTTATAGAAGGGGGAAATTTGGACACAGAGACAGACACTTACAGAGGGAAGGTGATGTGAAGAGACACAGGGAGAAGATGTCCATCTACAAGCCAAGGGGAGATCCTTACCTCATGGTCCTCAGAAGGAACCAACCTTGCAGATGCCTTGATTTTGGACTTCCAGCTTCCAAAGCTGTGAGACAGCAAATTTCTGTGGTTTAAGCCACCCATACTGTGATACTTTGTTGTGGCAGCCCTAGAAAACCAACACAATGCTATTTTTCATTTGTTCAAATGCACTTCCCCCTACGTGGTCTGATTCATACTCACTCTTTAAAACACAGCTTAGTGTCACCCGCTTTGAGAAGGTGTCCTTGATCCAGTTTAGTTAAATGCCCTTCTTTGTGACTTCCTCTTTCCTAATACCTGTCATGATGTACTGTAATGATTAATCTTATCTGACTTCCACATTAGGCTGCCAATGGTTACCTCCAAGGTGCCACTGCATTCCAGATCCTTTAAAAAAAAAAGCAAAATAGATAATTCAACTGGTTGGAGACCATTATCTTCCCTATAATTCTTATTTTCCAACTTTTTTTCTTACCATATTGGTGATTGGTATGTCCTGTCATGTCTTCCAGGATATCTCTCAAATCTATTTCTTCAATTATACAATTAACTTGAATTCCCATTTTGATTTTAAAAATTGATTTAAAGAGAGAGGAAGGGGGAGAGAGAGAGAAACATTGATGTGAGAAACATTTATCTGCATGCTCCCCGACTGAGGATCAAACCCACAGACTGGGTATGTGCCTTGACTGGGAATTGAACATAGATCGTTTTGGTGTAGGGATGATGGTCCTACCAACTGAGCCATACCGGCCAGGGCACTTGAGGTCTGGGATCAAGTCTTACCACAGTGCTTGCACATAGGAGGGTTAAGTATTATTTATTGAATACTTATGTTATAAGCATAGCTTTGGGAGAGGATGAGTAATACTCTGTATTTTAGTTGAATAGCAAAAATTTAAGTTTTAATATTATGTTAAATTCATATTTAATGATAGAAAAATATGTGAATACAATGATATAGAAATTTCTGGGGTTTAAAACCAAGAAAAATAGTGATCAAAAGTTTTTTTCTCCCTTATTTTTGAACAGAAACTTCCTGCTCTGCCTATGGATCACAGCTGGGTAAGCATGCGTTAGGATTGCAAGTAGCTGTGAAGTCTTCATAGTTAAGGTGCCATGTGACTTCCCAATTTCTGTGGCCTTTTAAATGACACTTTATGTGTCTAGTTTTGGGTCCTAGTTTTTGATTCAGGAGTGTCTAATCATTTTCTTTTTCCTGACTTAAAAGCCAGCACCCATATTGTGACAAATGAACAAGTGGTTAAGTTTAAAAGGAAGGTATACAAACAGAATTTAGGTTCCCCACTCAAATCATCATATCTGATTTAACTAAATATTTTACTCCTTTTAATTTCTTGAATAGAAGATGTGCTCCCTTATCCCTTTTCCCCCTTTTAGGTTTTATATGGAATATTTGAGATGAAGACTAGCTTCCTCTAAAAATAAGGGGTCATTGGAGAACTGTTCCCACCTTCTGTCTTATCACAGTCCCCTGTGTTTAGGATATAGACAAGAGAAAGTCATAGGATGTTTGCTTAATGTAGCGGGGTTTGGATATACAAGGGCTTTCTGAACACACTCAGAGCTCTTCTATTCTAATTATTAATGTTATAGATGATACAACCCCTTTCTGGGAAGTGCTTTTTATTATTTGATGGAATATGGGTTTTATAGTGACAGAAATGGGGGAATGAATTAAGAAGTGCTTGAGAAAAATTATAGTAAGAGAAAAAGGGGGACTAGCCTACATAAGCTTTGTGGATTGTTAGTCCAAAGAACTAGGCCTGAAATATGCAGCCTACTGGCATGCTGCTGCTGGTAGTTTTATGAGAAAAATGGAATTTCCGGCACGTTAGCTTACCAGGCTGGCCTCTTCCTTACAGAGGCTGGGCTACAAATCAGTGAGTGAGAGAGAATGTATATGACAAATGAACAGACAGAATATTTGATATCTCATAAATTCCAGAATATATGGTCACTATGCCAGGGTATGAAACCCTGAGGTAGTGGGTCAGTGGGACTAAAGCCGTCCTATTGTGTGTGCTGGCTCTCCTAAGGCTCCCCCTGGGGTCATAATTCAGCCAGAATGATGATTCCTGTGCTCCTTAACAGGCCTTGTTTTTCTGCCCAGAAATAGAAATAAGCTTCAGGTACAGACTGGGGATGCAGAGACTTAGAAAGAAATGCATATCTGGAATCATGTGGTATCAATCACCAGTTGACAAGCTGTTTAATAGGATCCATTAATGAGCAGTAGACATGTCAGTGCTTCTAAAGTCAGTGTCACTATTGCTTGTCTCTGATATTGACTAATATCAGCTGGTTGGAATATTCTTGAAAAATATTTAACTTTTCCCTATGTCAGAGCCTTCCCATTAGAAAGAATACACTATGTTGACTATCTCTGAGGGGATTTATTTATTTATTATTTGTTTGTTTTGCATGGGATAATTTTGAGAAATAGCAGTTTAGTTTGAGCTGAGGAAAGTTACAGGGAATAAAAGAGGATAATTTGGAACCATCTAATCGTAACATGAATGTCAGGTCAAAGAAGTTAGACACTGTTGAGTTATGAGTCTCTTAAAGGAACAGTATTTACTTTTGGCCATGACTATGAGTTCAACAAGAAGGCTATGCCCTTAACCTCTGTTGTTCAAAAAGAAAAATGGTCCCTTATGTTTGCATCTAGTTTTATGGAGGACAATTTCTCTCTCTTTTATTCCCTTATTAGTAGCATTGTTCAGGAAAAGTGGCTCAACACAGTTCTTGGCAGGCAGTTCTAAAGAAGCAATACAGGGTTCTTGTTTCTGCAACAGCTTCTCCCCCAGCTTCCTACCAGGAAAGTGTTAGCATCCTTCACTGTCACAAAAGTGTTCTCAATGACTCCTTGGCTGAGTTTCCCAGCTGTTCATTTTGAAACTTCAGTTAAATAAATTACTTTTTTCACATTCTTTTTCTATCTCCCTTTCACCCTTGCAACTTTCTTTTTTCTTTTTCTTTTTTTTTATTAAACTTATTGGGGTGACACTGTTTAAAAAGGTTATGTAGGTTTCAAGTGTACATTTCTATGATACATGATCTGTATATTGCATTGTGTGCCCACCACCCAAAGTCAGATTTGAGCGGATATTTTTAAAGCTTAATTAAACAAGTATTTAGATCATCTTTTAAAATATGCTTATACTAGACTTCTTTCTCATATATACCAAGGGACATCTTCAGACACACGCATAAATCATTCAATAGGCAAGTATGTATGGAGAGCTTGCTGTATGCTTAGTACAGAGGTTGAGTTGTTAAAACCAGATCCATGGTAAACAGCCTAGTATATTGTGGTGATGCTTTTTTCTATGATTTCCCCCCTATATCTTGACAGGCCAGAAGCCAGGCTTATAAGGATTCTCTAAAGGAGGAAGAAAATCGAAAGTTACAGAAGATAAAGGAAGAACAACGACAGAAGGTACTCACGAGACCCTGTTAGTCACTGCTAATTATTATTTACTTCTGACAATAGATCATTTCAAAGGGCTTCTGAACAGAAACATTTATATACATACAAATCCTAAAAAAAAACCCACAAGCGTTAACACTAAAAGGTGAGATGTGGATATGTTTTAACGCATGGTGGTGAGGTGGCTAATTCTAGTCAAAACTATTATGGTACTTTATCTCAGAGGGCCACAGTGTGTCTGCTGAAATAGGCACCCGCAGCTCATAAAGATTGAGGATATGGAATTTTTCCTGTTTTGTGCATGGTAGGTAGTATTCAAGTCATTGAAAAGATAAGAATAATGTAACTTGTAAATATAGTTATTAAGCTACTATATAAGCTATGAAGAAACCATTAAACATTCTCACACACACACACACACTCATATTTTTCTTTTCACAAAGGCCATATTGAAAGCCACAATTAAATAAACATTATAGTAATATTCCAGTAGTTAGCAAGTAGAAGCTAACTATTAGTTTTAATGTCTGTCAAATGATATGACAGTGTTAATCTGTTTCTGTGATCTTTTAACTTAGCACCAAGTCCTGAGGTGGGTACAGAGGAGAGTTTTATGAAGTCAGTGTACTTGTGATTTATTTTAAAGTAACTTCTAGTGAATTTTAAATAGTGTTTTATAAAGTTTGGTGTATATTTTTGGAACATGAAAACCATGAAAAGTAGAAGATTTTACAAAGAGAATGCTTGACAGATTAGAAAATTAGATCTGGGATTTAATTTTCGGGTTGAACAGTTATTTTAAACAGTGAAAATTAAGCTTTTTATTTCTTAATCTTGTTTTTCTTCTGGAGTTAGAGAAATATTGATACATACATATTTTCTGGTTATTGACTGAACGTATTTTTCTTTTACATGAACTGCTTCCCTTTACTTGCTGTAGCTTTCTGTGAAATGACTAAGCACACAGATAAGTCCATCATTAGGGATTTCAATAGTGGTGGAATACATAAGAGTATTTATCATATTTTTGTTTAATCTGTTGTTAGAAAATGTCCACTGAAGGTATTCTCTGATTGGTAAAATCAGTCATTCCTTATCACATCAATGATTTAGACTTAAGTAAATAAGAAAGATAATGTCTATGGTAAGAAGATACAGAAAACTACACATTTATATCACTGCATCTATTCATGTGCCTGTTCATTCCATTCATTTAACAAGTATTTCCTGAGTTCCTGCTCTGGAGTAACTTATAAGTAGATCATCTAGGGCAGGTTGAGGTGACAGCACATTTATTTGTTTCTCTATGCCTCTGACTTTCACATTCTTCCATTACTCTGGCCTCTGGGGACAGTAGGTTCTTCCTTAAGTTTACATGGGATTAAGTTCCCTCTTCTAGAAATTTATTTATAATTCCCTTTTCCCCTCTATACCTTCAATATATTTTCCACCATTGATGGATACTTGTATTTTGTCAACTAATATGCTCACTCTTGCCATTCTAAAATGAACACACTGACTAACCCCTTCCTTGATTGTGCTATCCTCAGATATATCACCTTTTCTGCTTCCACCAAATTAATAAAAAGAAGGACAAATATAACTTACTGTAATCACATTTTCATTACCTACTTCATCCATAATTCTTTATGTTCTGGTTTATATTCACAAATGCTCTTACTGAAACAACTCTTTAAAGGTAAAATCCCCTCCCCTTTAAAAAAAAAATCTATCTTTATTGATTTCAGAGAGAGGAAGGGAGAGGGAGAGAGAGAGAGACAGAAACATCAATGATGAGAGAGTCATTGATCGGCTGCCTCCTGCACGCCCCTGACTGGGGATCGAGCCAGCAACACAGGCATGTGCCCTGACCTGGAATCGAACTGTGACCTCCTGGATCTTAGATTGGTGCTCAACCACTGAGCCATGCCCAACCAGGGAAGGTAAAATCCCTTCTGAACATTCAATTCAGTGGGCTTTTTGGAATTCCTATCTCCCTGTAACTCTTTAACAGTATTTAACACCACTTTAAAGTTTTCCTTTTCTGGCCTTTTTACTGCATTATTTCGGTTGAATTGTCTCAGAATAATCTATTACTGTATTCATTCACCTCTCCATTCATTCATTCTACCAACAAATATGTATTGAGCTCCTATTACGTGTTCAGCCTTGAGCAAGATGCTAGAGCTTCAATTAAGAGCAGGATAGTCCCCATATACAAAAATTAACTCAAAATGGATCAAAGACCTAAATGGAAGACATGAAACAATAAATTACATAAAGGAAATGATAGTTACTAAACTAATAAACTTTGGTCTTAGAGAAGATTTTATGAATTTGACCCCAAAGGCAAGGGAAATAAAGGCAAAAATAAGTGAATGGGAATATATCAAACTAAAAAGCTTCTGCAGAGCAAAAGAAATAAACAACAAAAAAAAAGGCAACCAACTGAATGGGAGGAGATATTTGCAAACAACAGCTCTGACAAGGGGTTAATATTCAAAATATAGAGTGGGGCAAAAGTAGATTTATAACTGTTTGTATGAAAATTAATACAATAACAAATAATACAAGAATAAACTCTGTTTCAAGAACTCAAAATTGTAAACCTACTTTTATAAAGTTTAGTGTATATTTTTGGAACGTGAAAACCATGGAAAGTTCTTCTTTTCCAGAAGAACTCAAAATTGTAAACCTATACCCTGTATATAAAGAATTTATACAACTCAACACCAAACAAACAAACAGATGGGCAGAGGACCTGAACAGACACTCCTCTCAAGACATACAAATGGCCAACAGGCACATGAAAACATGCTCAATTTCACTAGCTATTAGGGAAATGCAAATCAAAACTACAGTGAGATACCACCTCACACCGGTTAGAATGGCTGTTATCAACAAGACAAGTAATAACAAGTGTTAGAGAAGTTGTGGAGAAAAGGGAACCCTCATTCACTGCTGGTGGGAATGTAAACTGGTACAGCTACAGTGGAAAACAGTATGGAGGTTCCTTAAAAATTTAAGATACCTTAGCAACCCCTTTTCTGGGCATCTACCCGAAAAATTTGAAAACATTTGTAGCAAAGATATATGCACCACTATGTTCTTTGCAGCATTAGTCATGGTGGCCAACACATGGAAACAACCAAAGTGCCCTTCACTAGATGATTGGATAAAGAAGATGTGGTACATCCACACAATGAAATACTACTCAGCCATAAGAAAAGATGAGCTACTGCCATTTGTGACAACAGGGATGGATCTTGAGAATACCATGCTAAGCGAAAGAAGTCAGACAGAAAAAGTTAAAAACGATAGATTTCACTCATGTGGGATATAAAACTGAAAGCAACAAATGAACAAACAAGGAAAACAAAACTCATAGACACAGATAACAGCATGGTGGTTACCAGAGGGATGTGGGGGGTATTAAAGAGTAAAGGGGGTTAAATATATGGTGAAGATGATTTGACTTTGGGTGGCCGGCACACAATGCAATATACAGATCCTGTATCATAGAAATGTACACTTGAAACCCATATGATCTTATTAACCAATGTCACCCCAATGAATTTAATTATAAAAAATAAAAAACAGCATAGAAAGGTTCCTGCCCTCCTGAAGTTTACTTTTTAATGGAAGAGACAGACGATTAAAAGGAGATGAAATAAAACATTGCATTTTTTATTTTATAACAGTGAATCACTTTGTAGTAATCTGCAAAAGAAACAAATCGTGTGTTGTGATAGCTTCAGAATAGTGTATAAAATATTGTTGGTTCCCTACCTCTCTCCTAAAACCCTCATTTTTTCTTCAGATATCTATTCTACTTAGCATGGCTTGTGTTTCAGAGAAGATAGAAACCACCCAAGTCTCAGGGATCCAATCCCAAGTGGTTTAACCTTCCATGGGAATTCCCATCCTTGACTGTGATTGGGTTAGCCATGATATGAGAAGTAGTTCCAACCAATGAGAGTCATGGGAAGCCTGCCCTTTCAGTACAAATTTTCATCAACATGAACTAGGCTACTCTTCCCATTTAAAAATTTTGAGCTGGATTTTTTTTTATCTTTCTCCTTTGTCTGATTCCAGGTTTTTCTCTACCAACTTTTTTGTTAGAATGTATGTGATAATTTCTTTTTCTATCACTTAATTTTAGCCTCTCTGTGTCACTTGGTTTAAATTAGATTTCTGGTGCCAAAAAGGACTGATTTTTTTTTAACCTCATATTACAATTTCTTTTAATAGGTAAATTTAATGTAGTCTCATTTATTGTGATTATCAATGAATTTGCACATATCCTTGCTACATAATTTACTTTTTAATTATATATTTTGTTTTTTATTTTCTCGACTCCTTGAATTTCCTCTGTTCCATTTAGTTTCTTTTGCTATTTTCTCTCTCCTCTCCTCCCCATGATAAGAAATTTCAGTGTTTTTGTTTTTAATCTTGTATGACCTTTACTTGGCCCATTTAATCTTAAAATATATGTTTCTAGCTCCAGAAAATTTCTATTTTATTTTTACATTCCTTCCTCTGTATTGTCTCTGATCTCCATTTCTGGGATAGGTATCAAATAGATTTTGGAAATTATAGATCTGTTCTCTGTATCTCTTAATTGTTTTTTTTATACTTTTTGTCTCCTTGGCCTTTTTTCATTGCATTCTGGGAGAAACCTGCAGCTAGATCATCCTGCTT
This sequence comes from Miniopterus schreibersii, assembly GCF_964146895.1. Lineage (NCBI taxonomy): Eukaryota > Metazoa > Chordata > Mammalia > Chiroptera > Miniopteridae > Miniopterus > Miniopterus schreibersii. The sequence continues at coordinate 71,780,944 of NC_138102.1, read as the reverse complement.
ACTGAGTTATTTCATAAGTTTTCATTCCTCTTATCTGGCACATGTATTGAATTTGTTTATTTACCACGATTGCTGATTTACGTTTTCATAGCAATGTTCTGCTTTATAAGTGCAATATTCTTCCTGATTTCTTTATTCATGGTAATTATACAGACATTAAATTTTCCATTTACTATTTTAACAGTATCTTTTACCCTTTCCATTGTAAGTTTTATCTCCCATTGTTTTCTTTCTCAAATGTTTGATGATTCTTGGCTATTGTGTCATATTTCTTTGGGCATTCTGCTGAGGCGTGCAAGAGCTTGTCTTCTGTATGTGGTAGCCTCTCATTTTCCCATAGTCACTAGGTTCCTGGGACATTGTCCTGTTTTTCTGAGCCCAGACACCCCTTCTCCATTCACTGTTCACCCTGTGGGGCCATGCCATGCTATCCAGTGTGCAGTGTGGGGGGAAGAGAGTCCGCTGCCAAACTGCTTTCAGTGCAGTTCTCCAGCTATCGATCATCTTAAAGACCATGTTAGTATTGCCTCCTGGAGCTCATTGGGAAGCACTCCTAACACAGCACCAGCTTAGCCCACATATTTGTTTGTCTGTATAACTTATCCTGTCTCCTTTGTACCTTTCAGGAATTAAAAAACAACAACTTCTGATAGGCTGATTGCACTTACTGATTTTTGCATGGTTATTGATTTTATATAGTCATTTGGAAAGTAAAAACAAACAAAAATTTTTTTAAAAATCCTTAAATTATTGGGTGAGAGAAAATTATTATAGAATACTTAAAATTTATTGTGAGAGCACTTTATGAAGAATGCATTCAAAGCTGTATTCTGAGACGCTGTGCTCAGAAAGATCATAATTTTAAATCCAATCAGTACTAAAAAAAGAAATGAATTAAATATCCAGTCCAAGAATTTAGAACAGAAATAATAAAGAGTTACTGAAGGAAGTAATTAAGATAAGGACAGAAATTAATAACAAAACTTCAAGATACAGCTGTTATAAAAATCCAACAGCTTGTTTTTTGATAAGGTCAACAAAATGAACAAGTCACTGGCAATTCTAATTAATAAGAGATTAGTAAAAATGCAAATGCACAATATTATAAATGGACTGAAACTAAAGATTTAGAAAAGATTTAAGTTTATATTACTATAGATAATACTGTGCTAATAAATTGAATATGTAGATTAACTGAATGATTTTAGAGGAAAATATAAATCTCTAAAATAATTCAAATAATAAAAAAATATAAATACATAACGCAAGTGATTTCTAAAATTTTCTGAGAATTATTTTTCCCTCATAAGCTAAACTTGGGTCATTTTACAGTCAAGTTCATTGGAATTTAAGAAGAACAGATTTTTTTCCCTATGCTTTACAAATTGTTTTATGGTGAGGAAAAGATGTAATAATTTTGAATTAATACTATTTAACTATCATCCCAATGATGTTGCAACCTGATAAAAGGAGCACACACATGCACACAGAAACATATAGAGATTAACATCTAATAGAAAATTCTAATTAATGGTTATTTTTCTCTTAAATAATTTACTATGGCAAAGTAAGGTTTATTCTAGTAATGCAAAGATTGCTAACTATAATTTTTTATGTCTTATCACTGCAATAAGATAGGTCATGAGAGAAAAAAGCTGTAAAAAAAAAGGTTTTGATAAATTTTAACCTCTACTATCAATTAGAAAAACTAGTGAATTAGAAATAAAAAACTTTTCTTAGTATACATATAGTCTTCGAAACCAACAACCAACATTGTACTCAGTGGTGAAATACTAGCCCAGTGGACAATACGAGGCAATCTGCAAACCCTACCCACCAGCAAGTACTGTTCTGGAAATTCTAACCTAGTGCCTCTCAAACTTATTGGATGAAAACCTCTTTTCAGTTAAAAAAAAAAAATCTCTTAATATAAAATGGAACAAGGTTTGGGAATTGTTTTAACCAGCTTGATAAGAGAAAAATTAAAAAGGAGCTTTTCTAGTTACTGGAAATAAGTAAAGTTATCTATGGATGAGAGCAATTTGCCTGTACAATCCAAGAGGATCAACTGAAAAATGATTAGTACAAATGGAGTTAAGTAAGCAAGAGCTGGTTATAAAACATATATACAAGAATCAACAACTTTCTCTCATATCAGCAAAAATTAATTAGAAAATATAATGGGATAAAAAGATCTCATGAAAAAGCAACTATGTAAAAATTTCTCAGTTCCTAAAAAAACAAACAAAAAACCTCTGAAGCCTCCTGTGATCCATGACTGTCAATTTGAATAAGAGCAGAGATGGATGATGCACCTGAGTGGTAAAATTCAATATTGTAATAACTATAGTTCTATCCAAATTAATTTGTGAGTTGAATGCAAATCCAATAAAAATTTCAATGAAATTTGAGGCAGTTTGAAAAACTCTTCCTACATTTCAGCTGGGAGAAGAATCATGAGATTAAACAAGAGGCTTTTGAAAAATATGGATAATAATTTGTGTGCTTGCTGGGGCGAGGAGACCTTACACGATTAGCTATTAAAACGTACTTTAAACTCCTGGTGCTGCTGCTGGCGAGAGGTAAACCAAAGGGCATTTCGACAACATCAAATTCTGAAGAGTTTCCTAACAGTGTTAATATCTTAAAGATGTATGTTTATTCTGAGAAATAATCAGGGATGCACACAAGATGTATGTACAAGGTGGTTTATTTTTAAAATGATATGAAATGGAAAGTTTGAAGCCATTTGGTCAGCAATAGAGGAATTGAAGATTTCGATGTTTGGAATATTGTGCAGCAATTACTGCCATGTTTTAACAACATGGGAACATGCTCACCTCTATGAAAATGAAAAAGTAAAGATTATAAAATAGTCTGGGGGAGTCTGGAAATCTACCTCTTCTTGCTATACTTTGTGCAAATTACTTCATCTTTCCAAGCCTCATCTTGTTATGTATGATAGTGATGTTATTTACCTCATGACCTCACTCCTAGGATTATGTGAGAAAGCACGTGTGGAGTTTCTCCCAACACCTGGCAAGTGGTAGGTCTGTAAATGTGACCCGACGTGATGATGTTATAATCTATGTGTATAAATTAAGAAATGAAGGAATTATACGGACATGTTCAAGAGCTTATATCTAGGTAGAGAGTTTTTAATGAATGATTATTATGTTTTCTTTTATAGTTCCTGTACTTTATTACATTTTCCACGATATTTTAAGTGTGCCCATGAAGGAATACAATGAATAATTTTTATGAGAAAAAAATGTTTAAGAGAAGAAAGTTGATAGGAAATATTTTGGAGTGGTATTTATAGGGATGTGTGATTCAATGATAATTGTAGCTGGAACTCCACTTCCCTTTATATTATAATGACAGAACTAACAATAATAAGAGGGAAATACATATTATTAATGCTATTTTTGACTTACTTTCCCCATTAGTATATACTTCTTTTGATTTGGTTGATCTTCTCAATTTTGGGGGTAGTTTCTAATTTTTCTCATAGCCAAGGCCATTTTTGTCCTTCTGGCCGAAGGCATTGCTGTGGGGAGCAGCAGGACCTGGATTCCTCTAAACTGCCTCCTCTCCCCTCAAGGCTCTCCTGTATTAAAAAATAACATTCAAGGAAGGGGTTCTTTAACTCCCTGCCTCACTGCCCTTTTCCCCTTGTTGAGTTGAGAGGCCATCCTCTCCTGGGAGAAGTTTGTCCTTCCCAGAGATGGCCCTTTAGTGCTCCATAGAGAGCCAAGCTGAGCCACGTCGGAACAGGCCTCGCTGGGATTCAGACACGACTGTGAAAGGCCCGATCCCAGCCTTCAGTTACTGCACCACAGCCTTGCTCTGGGGCATGCCTTTCACTCCAGCCTCACCGGGCTTCTCAAGTGGCCAGCCTTGCATACACCTGTCTGTTGTACATTTAATTTGGGCCAATGGTAACACAGAAGCGATTTCCACAACTTCCAGCAGGAAATGTTGACCTGCTAGAGTAAGCGGGAAAGAGTGACCTCCTGCGGCCAGCTGCATCCCAGCCTCCCCTGCGGCTCCCAGCACAGCAGCCTTCCCTCTGGCAGGAGCAGCCCCAGCAGTGCCGTCCTCATTTACCACAAACCACTGGCCACGATGACGGGAAGGTCTGCTTTTGGCATCTTCAAGATGTTATTCTGTTTATCATATTAAGGGCTCCCTTTGAGTGGAACTCTGTCTGAATGTAGGGAGCTGTGTAGAGCAGTGAGAAGACACTCTCTCTTTCTCCGGGGAGCCTTCATGGGCACACTTAAAATATCAAGCAACACCCAGAAACATCTGCTCCTTGTGTCTCTTGTTTGCCGTCCTTCCTTCATATTCCCGTGTCATGTGGCTTGAAATTGTGTTGAGCAGTGCATTTCTTTCTGCCTTGTATCGTGGTGGTTCCTGGGTCTGTCTCCCTCACTAAATTGTGACTTCCTTCAGCATGGAGCTGCATCGGTTCGCATCCGTCCCTTTAGCGTGAATCCAGGTGTCTGGAAAAGGACTTAACAAATGTGTGTTGAGTGGAAAAGGACTTGACAGCGTCTCAGATGCTCTGCGTCATGTCCCTCCTGCTTCAAGCGTTTTGATTTTCCTAATGTCCAAAGCTCAGTCCTTGGAACAGAAACAACTTGTTTTGTATCTGTCCAACCAGGGAGTGCACTTCCATGTGAGAACCCAGTAAATGAACCAGAAATATGCTCATAAGGCATGTGAATGAATGAACACATTAATTAGTTGAAATTATCCTTCATGGTACCAAACGAAAGCCAGCCTTTCCCTAGTAAATATGCTTTGCTACTTGTAGACAAATAACCCTGAGTTCAGGAACCCCGAGCTTCTCCTGCTTCTGGAGCAACGTTCGTGCGTGATGGGGACTCATCAGCGCCCCATGCCCATTTCTCTGCTCCTCTGGGTTTCTCTTCCCCACTGCCCTTTGCCTGGGTCATGGGAGGCTGCTTGTTTCTCTCTCCCGTCCTCTTATTTTCCTGCCTGACTGTTCTTGGCATCATAATGTGTTTTGCTCTTTTACATCTTCAAGTATTAAACACAGTTCTTATTGGGATTTTTAAACAAAGGAAAGCATGAAGAAACAGAAATGGTGTCCCACACAGATAAACCTCTGTTGATGGCGTGAGAAAGGACTGCATTCGCATGGTTGCAGAAGTTAAAAAGCTAAAGCGAAGGTGTTTAAACTTCCTGCCCTGCCCATCCATCCTCCATGGTTCTCTCCCCGGTGGTAATTCCAGTTAGCATTTTAGTGTGTTTTTCCATAAAAATGTTTTAAATACTATGTACACCAACATATAAAAATTGAAATGGGTTTACGTATATCTTTTCTATTTACATGGTGCAGTTCCAAGAAAGCTGCTCTGACCTGTTATCATTTAATGTATATTAAAATATGTCTCCATTGCTGCCTCCCCTCCCCCACCTACCTTGTTCTTTGTAACTGTTGCACGTTATCCCATTGTGCAGATGGTCTAAGTTATTGTGCCAGTTCCTTATTAATGGGCGTTATGACTTTCTCTTGGATTTTCACTGTTTCAGTAATACAACTGCAATGGTCCTTGAATGGACATCTTCGAATACTTCTTCAAGGCATGTGCACATTTTACATGTTGATGGTATTCCTATATTGTCCTCCGAAAACTAAATTAGTTTTCACTGACTTAGACACTCCCCCGAAGTCCTTGAATGTACTTTTCGACTTTTGTCAACATGATAGGAGGAAAAAATTATCTCATTATTTCAGTTTATATTTCTTTGTGTGTAAAGATGGTGACCAATTTAAATTTATAGGCAATCTGTAGTTTATCTGTGAACTATTTCTTTTTAAAAAAATTGATTTTAGAGAGGGAGGAAGTGGGGTAGGGGAAGAGAGAGAGAGAAAGATTGACATGAGGAGATACATCAATTGGTTGCCTCCCCCACATCCCCCAACTGGAGATCAAACCCATAACCTAGGTATGTACCCTGACCAGGAATCAAACCCACAACCTTCTGGTGCCCAGGTCCACACTCCAACCAACTGAGCCACACCAGCCAGGGCTGTGAACTGCTTCTTCCTACCCTTTGGCCCTTTTTCTGTCTGGTGGTGGCTTTTCCCTTATTGGTTTATATGGGGTCTTTAGCCACCTCCTCAGACCTTCCTTGAGCCTCTATCTAAAATAGTAACTGAGCATGGCCGGGTGTGGCTCAGCAGTTGAGCATCGACCTAGGATCCAGGAGATCGCCGTTTGATTCCCGGTCAGGCCACATGCGCAGGTTTCGGGCTCGATTCCCAGCAGGGGGTGTGCAGGAGGCAGCCGATCAATGACTCTCTCATCATTGATGTTTCTCTCTCTCTCCCTCTCCCTTCCTCTCTCTGAAATCAATGAAGATATATTAAAAAAAAAAAAAAGTAACTGAGCCACTGAGCCTCACATGGCTCAGCTGGTTGGAGTGAGTGTCTTCCCATACAGCGAAAGGTCATGGGTTCAATTCCTGGTCAGGGCACATACCTAAGTGGTGGGTTTGATACCTGCTGGGGTGTGTACAGGAGGCAAATGATCCATGTTTTTCTCTCTCTCCCCCTCTTTCTCCCCTCTTCCCCATCTCTCAAATCAATAAACATCCTCCAGTGAGGATAAAAGAAAAAGCATAAGCCAGAAAGAACAAACAGTCCAGGAGACTGACAGTCTAGGAGACTGACATAAAGAAAAGATATCAGCAAATTTTGGAAGCTGGAAAGAAGAGAAAGAAAAGCCAGGACTCATTTGCAAGAATCCCTGAGGCAAGTCAGGAATTAGAGGCACCTGGTACCTCTGAAGGCTAGCAATGAAAAGGGGAGGGTGAATTGAAAATTTACAAGAGGAGCCCCTCCGCTACCACAATGAAAGTTAAAAAAAAAGAGTTGTAAAGATGAGGAATGGGGATGGTGGTGTACTGGGAGGGACAGTGGGGTTAGGGTGGAGGTAGTAATAGAGTCATAAGTCTTCCTCCATAGTAGGAAGTAGAAACACAATACAACTTTTTTAAAAAAATTAAGAAATAGAAGAATATGCATGCTATTAAGGAGATGATTGAAGATGAAACCACACACAGTATTGGAAGTGATTGTGGGGGTCACAGGGAGGCCTGGGGCTTCTTTGATTTTAGTGTAAGCCTTGGTAGTACTAATAAGTAGTACTGTAACTTGGTAGACTTTTTAAACTATGTACATATATTATAGTGACAAAAATTTAAATGAAAAAAGTTCTTAGTGAGTATAGCATAAGACTCGGTATTTGGTGTTTAATAAATGCATGTGGAATGGTTGAATGAATATCACTCAATTATTTACAAAACTCTGGTTTTCCCCTTGTTGTTGGTGCTATATAGGAATTAGAATTAAATAATGTACTTTAAGGATTGATGAGTAATGTATTTGGAACATCACCATATACGAGACCAGCCTTTAATTTTGGGAACTATAGAATGTTGGAAGACCTCTGAATAAAGTTAAAAAACAAAATGTCAATTTGAACTTTGAATTTATTTCATGCTTTTTATCAAGGAATTTGGGGGGTTAAAAACATGTGTTTATTAAGACGTGACAGTATTTCCTGTACCAGACAGTCTCTCTGACTCGGGCCCTCATTTAGAACAGGAGCTTGATAACTCTTCCCATTGCCCTTTTCTGTGTTTGAAATGAGGTTAAAACTCAGTCGGCCCCAAGGGAGGGAGCTGAGTATTAGAGAAATCCTGGCACCTCGTTCTCTGGCTTAACACTGTAAACATAGTAACTGAGGCTGGAAGTTGTTACCTCTTCCAAGAGGATAATCAATGTCAGAAGCTAGAGATGTAGTTGTGGTAACGTGATTTCCTATTTGAAGCAAAGTATCCCTTTCAGAAAGTTCAAAGTTCTCCTAATATTAGAAGTCACTAGTCAATAATAGGTCGAGCGATCATTTTCCAGAATGGAGAATGTTTTACTGATGGACTTGCACTACAGAATCGAGTCCAATATTTATTTGTAAGTGGCTATGAATCTGTTGGGAAAGAAATGCTAGCTAAGTGACCCAGAAATACTGCTGTGTGAGGTCACTTACGGAACAAATTTGATTTCTTTTACTTTGTGAGACACAGTTAAGTTCGACTCACCTCGCCCTTCCCTCTGTGTGTGTTATACCAATTGGCCTAATATCTTGAACACTCACATTGGGTTTTTAATCTCACAATTTTATACTCACAGAGCTATTATTTAACTAAAGCATAATTATTTTTTGCTACCCACTTATAGAAGAAAATAATTTGGAAATGGTACTTAAGGAAAAGCTTCAAAAATGAAATATTGCACCTGCTAAGGTTAAATATGTAATTGATTTGGGTGTCTTCTGTATAACCAAGTGAATTGAAAACCATATTTTAAAACTTTTATTGTTACTAGAGTGAATTACTGGAATTTAAGCGACAGCAGGAGGAGGAAGAAAGAGCCAGAACCCACCACGATGAGCACAGGAGGTATGAATGGCTAATGAAACCGTGCCCTTGGTTAAAATGACTGCCTATAAATTGCTTGCAATGCTTTAGGAAAACACTATAGTAACATTGAATACAGTTTTAAAATCCAGATTATCTTTTTAATCTTTATATTATTGGGGTGTGGTATGTGTGTGAGGATGACAATTGCTACACACACGTGTACATAGACATACAATACCTATTTTTTCTGGATAGGCGACATACATTTCCACTGGAAAGCTGAATTGTGCTCTAAGCTGTATGTTTGTTTAGATTATATTTCCTTTGATTGCCATGGGAGAAAGCGCCTTCATATTTGGAGATGATGCATGGCCATTTGAGACAACTTTCGAATAATTGGACTAGTGTAGGCGGTGAGATACCCATCCTTGAATTCAAAAGTTCGTACAAAAAATACCGTAAAGTTGTTTTATATTGACTAACATATTAGGAAAAAAATCTTAAAACAGAACCAGTAAGGACTTTTTAATAGTGTAAATACTCTGTATCTTATTCCGAATAGCAGACATTCAGTGCCCAGTGAAATATGTTGGGATAGCGCTAACGGCCACCATATCTGTCATTATTATGTTAGGATTTTCCTGAGAGACACCTGGGTTATTTGAGTTTATTGAGGTGAGCTTGAGTGTCTAAGGAGAATAATTTAATGCAAAGGTGCTCATGATTTAAAGGAACAAATTCTTCTTTTGAAACTTTCTGGCTTCTTTTATATGTTTAAATTCCCACTGTCACTAACGCGTATTTTTAAATTGTGGCAGTTTCATCTTGTAAATGTGACTTTAGACGTTGTTAATGGAAGCTCTCAATACCCTTGCAGCCACTAACTGTGGGTGGCGCTCATACTCTTTTGACTAGATTATTCCGCTACCATGGTACAGTCAAAATAATTTAAAAATGTCGAATGTGAATTTATGTGTTCTCCTGTGATTATAAGAAAACATCAAAATTCTGACACAATGGTTAGGCTATTTTGCTGGGTAAGGGGACACCATTACTGCTACCTATTTTTATAAAATAGGCCACAAATTAGTTTAGTCTTTTATAGGCTTAGCTCATTTCTCTTTAAATATCTTTCTATTAAAAACCCCTGATATTCTATAAAACAAGTTATTAGTACTGGCCAGTTATTTCTCTGGATTTTTGAGGACTAATTGGATTGTAAAGCTTTAAGCATCTTAAAGATAGCGATACATCACATCAATGAGCACTGTTGCCAAGAAATTAATCTTCAATGGGCATCCAATAAAAATTAAAGTTATTTGATAGAGGTGGAAAGGATTACTGTTTTGTTGTTGTTAGGAACCTTGACCCCCATTCTTTAGGTTTATTTCAATACTGCTGAAGACTTAAATATTGGTGGGGTATTTATTTTCTATACCTTATTTTCTCTTTCTATTGATTCTAGTTAAATGTAGATCCAAATTTAATCCATGAGGAAATCTCTCTGGATAATAAACTTAATAATCAGTTTTGAAATAACTGATCAAGTCTTTAAACATGTATTTTATATTCTGAGTCAGTTTTTGAAAAGGGTTTATATTTATTTTGTCTTTTAGGGTTTACAGTGAGCTTTTCCATGCTATAGGGAAATACTCATTTAGCAACCACTTAGTGAATAAAATAGCTGTGCTCATTCCTGCTGAGGGCAACGACACAAGCTCTATATGTAGGGGACATAATTTAGCTTTTCTCTAGGGACCTTAATTCTATTACAGTAAAAAAGACAATGTGCTTTCTGCTGTTTAGAAGTTCACACAGCTGAAAACTCAATGCTGAGCTTTATAATAGAAAGCTTGTGAGATTCCTCACAGGGCTTTCAATGAGTCCTGTCATGACTGAACTTGAGTGCACCTGCACCTGACTCGGTGTAACTTTTGGAGTAAGAGAGGAAAGTTTAGACTCAAGAGAGAAAAGACAGACCATGGAGGTCAAGGACTTGAAAGGAACTGGACCGTGAGCTGAAAGCTGGTATGAACTGAGTTGATTTACTGAAACTTGAACCACCCTTGAATAACAGTTTTTTATCAAAATTAACCCTGAGAAGAAAATCCAGAGCCTGAATTTGACAGCAATAAAATGTATGTACTTTCTAACACTAGTAAACAAAAATATAAACTGGTACTTTTTTTTCCTATTTGAATTTTCAATAGGAATTGAGAAAAAAATCTCTTTACCACCCATGATCTCTGGTTGACCCACTCTGCTGTCCTCCTAGTAGCTGATGCTCAAAAGTGAATTGCATCACTCTTGCATGTGTGACAAGTCATCAGTCTGCACAGTGTTTGAATGAACTGAGAGCAGTGAGCAGTTTTGGAGCCTGCCGTCACCACCATTGGTGGTTTCACGATGCAGCTGCAGTCACAGGAGCAGGCATAGGTGGGGACCATGCCTGCTTGGTCCCCACCTGTTGTTGAGCAGATTGCAACCCAATAAGCCAGAGATCCAATTGGATAATTCATTCATTTGCCTTTTACATATCAGGGCATGTGAAGTCTTTGTTCTCAGCACTGGGAATAGACTAAGCAAGGTGGAGAAGTCCCTGACTGCATGGAAATTACAATGGGGGGGGGGGGGGAGAAATAGAAGCCAACAATTTAACAGCAAGATTGTTTTAGACAATTAGAAATGCCATGGGGATCACACCACACTGTAATGTTGACAGAGAGGCTGGAGGTGATAATTCCTCAAAAGAGAAGTGACATCACAGGACCAAGAGCTAGTCACATGGAGATTGGGGGACAAAACATATAGATGTCCCCTATTCAGGTATAGGAACAAATGCAAGGGCCCTAAAGGTGAAATGAGCTTGGATTTCTTGAGTCCCAAGTGACTGGATTATTGATGGTAAGGAAGGGAATAATATGAAATAGGGTAGAAAATGTAGGTGGGAGCTAGAAAATACAAGATTTTGTAAGCCAGTGATTTTATTCTAAGACTAATGGAAAGGCATGGGAGGGTTTTTAAGCAAAAGGAAGACATGATCCCTTTTATGGTTTGGTAAGCTGCTTATGTGGAGAATGGATCACAGAGGGCAGGAGTGGAAGCAGAAGCAAGGTGAGAGAGGGTAGCTCTTTGGACTAGAATGGTGGCCATGGAAAGACATAGGTGAATTCGGGATGCATTTAGTGGGAAGAGCCAACAGGACTTCTAGTGGTTTGGATATGAGGTGGGATGGGGGTGTTGAGGGAAAGCCCATCTTTGTTAGTGACAAACACACTGGATAAAAACAGCCCTAGGTGTATGAGCAGTTCCAGAATATCATCGGTTATGTTGCTTAAAGGGGAGCAGGGTCAGCTTTCATTTCCTTAATACGCGAGTCTCCAGCTCAGTAAGCTACTGCTCAGTCTGCGTGCTGAGAGGTTCTGAAAAGGTGACTTAAACATTGAGCTCTGCAGTCAGCCAGGCTGCCCCAAATATGGCACTTGGGTAGATGTTTTGGTGAGAGGAAAAAAGCTTTCTAATAACTAAGATGTAACCAGTGCTTGATGGGACTTGAAGTTGTTGAGAAAAGAGCAACCCAATAAGCCAGAGATCCAACTGGGTCAACATGCAGCTGGCATTTTAGCTAGCCCTGAGCAAGCACAGACAGGCAAAACAAACAAAAACAAACTCAGTGTCTGACTTTACCACCCAGCACTCGTTATCCTCTAAGTTCCCAAACCTCCCATAGTCATAGACTTTTCTTTTTTAAATTTAATATAATTTAATTTAATTTTTTCCATCACCATTCATCTCCTCTATGCCCTTTTCAACCTCCACCCCTGCAATCACCACACTGTTGTTCACATCCATGGGTTCTCTCTTTTATTTCTTTTTTGCTCAATTCCTCCCCCCAACCCCTCCCTCACCTCTATTTCCCCAGCTGTCTCCCTGCCCTCTATCTATGAGTCTGTCTCTATTTTGCTTGGTAGTTCAGTTTGTTCATTAAATTCCACATGTGAATGAAATCATATGGTACTTGTCTTTCTCTGACTGGCTTATCATGGACTTATAGCCACCCACCGTGTCCACACTTGCCCAATCTTCAAGACTGAAAGGAGGCTGATGTAACTGGGGCCAATCTACCCTTCCTCCCATGAACGTGTATTGAGTTGCTGCTGTGCACCAGGCACTGTTTCCCACAGAAGCTTATAGTCTTAATGACACTATTCCTCAGTCATTTGTTAACATCATAGGGTACCTACCACAATTTATTTCTTCAGACTTCACCTCCCTGTCTCAGCTCATTTATACCAAGGCAACTCAGAGCATGCTGTTGCCTTTAATTTACTTTTTTAAACTTAAAAATTTTAATTTAAAAATTTGATTTTTTTAGTAGGACAGGCATATCCAAATCCATGAAACAGATATTTAGAATGATTAATTATAAAGTGAACAAGTAGGTAGCCAGCTCCAGAAATAGAATATAACTATCACCCGAGAGGTAACCCACATTCTGACCTTTATGATAAAATCACTTTCTTGCCTTTCTTCGTGGTTTTACCTCTTATGTGTTAAATTTAACTTCTGAAATTGGTTGATGCAGGTATGAACGAACATCAGTGAAAGATGTACCCGTTCCCTTTTTTGAAAGTTCAGGCTTCCCTGTTGATTGTCCCCTTTCCCCACACACTTGTCCCATTTTCCTTCTGTTTTTCACTTGTGGGATTTACTTTAGCAAGACTGACAGTGGGGTCCAGGGCAGATGGGAGGGACATCTACCAACAGCAGTGCCACAGAGCTATTTCTGGTTTCCCTTCATGTTTTAGTTCTTATGAAGTTCTGTCTTTCCTCAGCCTCTGGGGTTCATGCCTGCTGTAGCCATTAGGGATATGGTTGCTTGGGTGAAGAAAATTCTTGCTGAACTGGTAGAAGATGGGCCAGTGAAGCTGAAGTTAAGAACTGTGTCCCTCTGGCCTGAGTCACAACTGGCACCAGCTCCAGCAAAGGGCTGTTAACAGCATGTCATGTGGTTAATGTGAAAAGAAGTTTCTGTAGATTTCTTCTAAGCTGAAGGGAGGAAGCAATCCCCATAGGCAGTCATACAGTACATTAGGCTCTCAGAAATCTCTCAGCCCTGCAGCAAGCTTTTCACTTACAAACATTTTTCATTGTTTTAAAGGGTAAATAATGTTTTTCTGGACCGACTCCAAGGCAAAAGTCAACCAGGTGGCCTGGAGCACTCTGGCGGCTATTGGAATATGAATAGTGGTAACAGCTGGGTGAGTTTTTCGTTTTCTCTTAAAAAATATCTTTCAAATTTGAAGAATAAAAACAATGAGAATTTAAAAAATATGCTGTGGCCTTCTCCCCAGATATTTTTTGGTGTGCTGTTCAGCTGTGTGATGGGCAGTCAGCCAGGGAGATTACTGTAAATTCCTCAATAGCTTCTGAGAGGGAGAAAGTCCTGCTTTCAGCTCTGGCCGATCACAATAAAAAATGACACCTGCCTTTGTTCTGAATGTGATTGCCTGGACTGTGAGGCTTTTTATCACCCCTGGCCCAGGCCCACAGCTAAAACAAATGAACTTTTTTTTCTTCTTCAGGGAGATTTTAAGTGAAATATGATTATAAAAATAGTAAGCATTCTCTAGTAATACTTTTTTTGTGTGAAACTAGCATATCAAAGTAACCAGTATGTAATTTTTCACTGCAAAATTATTTTTGTAAAAAACCCTACAGCAAAAAGCACTTTTTGAAAATGAAATGTCTTTACAGATTTCTGTGAAGAAAACCTTGCAACTTGTAATATGTGTTTAATGTGTTTTGCATGCACCATGTATTATTGAACCAGCACCAGGATTTTGGAATGCATATGATTGTGGGGTTTGCAATGTGTATAGTAGGCTATACACAAACTAACTGCAGTAGGCTTTACAATTTAATTGAAGCCCAGGTATATATGTATCTACTTAAAAAAAGGAACACATAGAAATCTTTAAACTACAACAAAATAATCAAGTGCTTGCTGACCTGGGAAGTCTAGAGAAGATCACTCTCTAATAAATACATGATGGACAAAAGATCATTTTTGAGAAGATAAGCTGTTAGGAATCTTACATGCATGTTTTCTTAAAAGGCATCAAGTAGTTAAAATTGATAGATTTCACAAATGTTAAGTGTAAAAGTGAAGAGAATTGAAATTAAGCAAGTTTGCAGAGAATGCATAGTGCATGTATCTGTTTATCTATTGTGTATGCTCCTGTGTATCACTGTGGCATTCAGAAGAGACAACATGGAAGAGAAAAGAATCTAAGCACACTGTTTTTGCATCATATGTTACAAGTTACAAATTACTGACTTATTCATGCAAATATGTGAGTAGGAGTCATGTGGAAAATGGGGCACTGTGAGTTTAAGACATTATCCGAGTTATGAAACATGATTGAAACTCAGATTTTGGACAGGGCTTGGAAACTTGCTTCACATTTTCTCTTCTACTCAACCACTCTTCAAATTTAGAAAGAACCTAGAAAAATACCTGGGATTGAGGAGAAGATGATGAGAGAGTAAATGAATACTGAATGGGCGGCTGCTAAGAGACTAAGGATTGGGCTCACCTTATGTAAAGGAGCTATAAACCTTTGCTTAGGTTCCTCACCGATTAAAAAAGAGGAACATTGTTTTCTCATGTTGTGTTGTGAGTGGGGGGTGATTGAAGTTTTCTTAGTGGGGCAGGCATATCGAAGTCCAAAGTGGTTATTAACTCTTCCCTTACTTGAAAGAAATGTGACAGAAAGGTGAGAACTTCCTCAGGCTCCGGCTTCGCCTCCACATCTACTTACCTACAGACATCTCTACCTGCACGCCTGCCCTTCCTTGTGGACCAGTTTCTGCCTCCTCCACTGACTGGGGACCCTTGTTCTACTAATACTTCTCCCTTCTCCTGAATCATCAGATGTCCCTTCTCAACTAGAAAATTCCCATCAGCATAAAATATTAATAACTATAAATTATATTGTTACCACCTTTCCTTTTGCTGTTTCTTTTTCCCTTTAGAGCAAAACCAAGAAGTGTCTATTCTTGCTGTCTCTAACTTCCTTCCTCCCATTTCCCTTAAAGTCACTCTAATCAGGTTTTAGACTTTACCAGTGTAACAAAAACACTCTTGTCATGGTCACTAACAACATCCACATTGCAAAATCCAATGGTTATTTCTCAGTCTTCAGTTTTGACCTATCAGCATCATTCATCATGGGGAATCACTTCCTCCTCTTTGAAACTTTCTTTCCTTGGATTCTTGGACACTGTACTCTCCTGGGCTTCTACCCATTTCATTGGCCAAGCCTTTCATTTTCCTTTGCTGAATTCCCTGCATCTTTTTGTCCTCTTGACATTGGAGTGCCCCAGGGACCCACCTTAGACCACCTTCTGAATTTTATGTTCACTTGGTATCTTGGTGGCCTCATTTATTCTCATAAAATTAAAAAGCACATGCTTATTACTCCCAAATTTTAATTTCCAGCCTAGATTTCTTCCTCTATACCCTAGGCTTCCATATCCATTTGTCTACTCATCTCTACTTGCATACCTAAAATACATTTCAACCTTAACATATCTAAAGTGTATCCTTTAATCCATTTACCTTAATGCTCTACCTGCACTTTTTTCCTGTTTGCGTAATGGTGCAACCCATCTCTCACATCCCTCCGCAGATGAAACTCCACAAAATATTCTTGACTCTTCCTTCAAAATCTGTCCAGCCCAACAGCTTCTCACCACCTTCCCCACTATCATCCTGCTTCCAGCCTCTATCAGTGCTCATCTAGATTCTTGAAATAGCCTCTCAGGTGGTTTCATTGCCTCCAC
Source organism: Miniopterus schreibersii (assembly GCF_964146895.1). Lineage (NCBI taxonomy): Eukaryota > Metazoa > Chordata > Mammalia > Chiroptera > Miniopteridae > Miniopterus > Miniopterus schreibersii. The sequence goes on along the minus strand of NC_138102.1, from coordinate 71,764,636 downwards.
ACTTCCCCACCTAGAGTCTGTTCTCTGATGAGAACGATCCCTTTGAAACAGATCAGATCCCATCGCTCTTCTGTTCAAAACCCTCCAGTGCCTCCCATGACTCTCCAAGTCACTTGGAGTAAAAACCAAAGTCCTTACAGTAACCTACCAGGTGCCCCATGGCCTGGGCTCCACTGTACCCCTCTGGTACCCCCCCATGCCACCCTTCCTCAGTCCTCCTAGCCACTCTTGCTTCTTGCTGTTCTTTGAAAACTTGAGGAATTAACTGCTCTCACCTTATGGCCTTTGCACTGGCTCCTACCTCTCCACTGTTCTCTAAAATATCCATATTATCTGTTCTCCTTCAAGATTTTTCTTGAATTCCACCTCAATGAGGGCTTCTTGACCATTTATTTACTGCTGCCACCTGTGTCTTTACCCCTGGCTCTTGCCATCCTCTTTCCAGGCTCCACTTTTTTCCCCTGTAGCACTGCAACTTCTAACATAATTTCCCAACATTATTAATTTACATGTTTTGTTGACTATTTACTCTTGGTCTCTCCCTGTGGTAATTTATGTTCCATATGCCATCAGAGCTGGGCCCTTTGGTTGTATTCCAAGCATAAAACAGTGACTAGAACTCACCACATGCACAAGGAAACAGGTGGCTGTGATTGAGGGTCAACAAAACAACAAAGATTTAGAATGAAATTATGTGATATACTAAAATGACTAGATATTGAATTTTAAAAAGCTATGCATAAAACATTTGATGAAATAAATATTGTATTTAAAACAATGAGCAAAAACGAGAGACAATGCCAACCAAGAAGATTTGGAAAAAACACACACAAAACAGCACAGCTTTTAGGAATAAAAAACATAATCTTTGAAATTAAAGCACTTAATGAACTTATCATAATAAAGGGAATGCAAATTAAGAACTAAACCAAAATACTATTTCTCATCTATTATTTGGCAACTCCCTCCTCCCCAAAATGAAAGATTGACAAAATACTCTGTTGGCAACACTATGGAGGAACAGGTTCTTGCACACATTGTTGGTGCAAATTCAAAATGATGCCAACAGTATGTAGGTTAATTGTTACTGTCTTCCCATAAAATAAAAACTAGACATGGTCCAGAAAAGTTATACTAAGTGTTCTCGGAACAGATGATTCTAAATGCCTGGAAAGATATTTTCAGATAAATGAAAAGGAGGAACTATTCCCAAAGAGGATTAAGCAGGTAAATGTAACTTTCAATCAAAATTTCACAAAGACTATACAGAAAAAAAATGATAGACCAGTCTCATTTATAAACATGGATTCAGAAATTTTCACAAAATTTTGATGGACTCAATAATGAATTCTTAAAAAGGCATATTATGTTCTTATCAAATTGAATTTATTCCAAAATGCAGGCTTAGCTTATCATAAATGAATATATAAACAAATTTTAAAAAACTACAAAATGAAACAAACAACAAAAATTTACCTCATAAATTATAGGACAAACACCATATGATCATTTCAATATTACAGAGAAAGCATTTGATAGATTTCAGTACTCATTTGTGGTAGAAACTTCTAGCAAACTAAGAATAGAAAGGAATTTTTTTAACCAAAAAGTCATCAAAAATCTATAATAAAAATATATCAAAAACATTTTTTACATCAGATACAAGGATTGAAAAAAAGTTTATAAATCACAGATGATACAGAATATTGACACTGATAATATGTATGGATCTTATTTAGATTTTCTCAGTTTTACTTCACTGTGTTTGTCTGTGTGTGTACTGAGTTCTATACAGTTTTATCACATACATAGGTTCATGTATCCACCAGAGAAGATTCTAAACAATTCCATCAATACAACAATCTAATGTTACCATTTTATAACCACACTTATCCCCTTTTTAGAATGAGTCCCCATACATAACTACTGGGAACTAACTACAAGACTGTCTCCATTTCTAAAACTTATAATTTTAAAAGTATTAATATAAATGGCATCATATAATATGCAAATTTGGGGAATGGCTTTTTAAAAATAATGTCTTGGAAACCTATCAAAGTTTTCGCATATGTTAAGAGTTTATTACTTTTGCCCAGCCTGTGTAGCTCAGTGGTAGAGTGTCAACCCATGAACCAGGAGGTCACGATTCAGTTCCTGGTCAGGGCACATGCCTGGGTTTGGGGTTTGATCCCCAGTAGGGGGTGTGCTGGAGGTGGCTGATCAATGATTCTCTCATTATTGATGTTTCTCTCTACCTCTCCCATCCTCTCTCTGAAATCAATTAAAAAATATATATGTAAATAAATATATAAAAGAGTTTATTACTTTTTATTGTTGTGTAGTATTTCATAATATGGATATACTACAGTTTGTTTAACAATTCACCCATTTGAGGTTTTTTCAGTTGTATTTCTTTTGTTTTTGTTTTTTTTTACTTTTTTGTTTGTTTGTTTAATATATCTTTATTGATTTCAGAGAGAGAAGAAAGGAGAGGGAGACAGAGAGATAGGAACATCAATGATGAGAGAGTCATTGATCGAGCCCACAACCCGAGCATGTGCCCTGACCAGGAATTGAACCCCGATCGCCTGGATTCCAGGTCGATGCTCAACCGCTGAGCCACGCCCGGCCGGGCTCAGTTGTTGACTATTGCAAATAAAGCTGCTGTGAACAATCATGGAAACTAAAATAAATAAATAAACAAACTGCAGATGATAAAGTTATCTACCTAAAGTACAAAAGAACTCATATTCAAATTTTTAGAATAAATAAGGGCCCAGCAATGAATATGTTTTATAAATAAAAAGTTGACAAAAGGTTAGTATATAGAATATATAAAAATGGGACATTTACTTAGAAGTTTATAGCTGATGACTGAGCTCCCCTGAGGAATGAGAGAAGGAAATGATGGAAGTAATAAAAAGCCAAAGACAAAAGGAAAGGAAGAAGACAGAAAATATGATAAAACTATGAAAAAGTAGGAAAAAGGAAAGAAAAAGTAGTTTCTGGAAACATCATATAGATACTTAAGCAGTAGGCCTCTGATAAATGTATGCTGGTAGACAAATTAGATTGATCTTTATTTTTAAACCTTTTAAAATTTAAATCACAGTTTTCTCATATTACTTAATATTACTTAATATATAGGATGTCCCCCCAAAAATGTATACACACTTTGGCTGCCATTATTAATTCCAGTGGGTTAAATCTGAAAAGAAAGAAACATCAATTGAGCTATCAGCTGTTAAAATATATATACATTTTTTGGGGGGACACCCTGTATTCATTATTTGATAATTAAAAATTCCTTTTGTATTTAAAAAGTGAATTTTGGTTTTCTGAAATCCTCTATTAGTTTTCATGATGCACCTAGAGTATGACATTTAAAGAATCACTTCAAATGATCTTTTCTCTGATACCAGTCGGTGAGAACCTTTGGGATACTATGGCAACTGTAAACCCTTTGTCTTCAAGGGCAGTTAAGTATTTGCCATGACCTGTGAGACAACCTGAGCTTTTAGTTTCCTGGAGTGTTAGAACAGCACTAGTCTGAATCCAGCTTTCTGGGTGTCTTGACTTTTGCACATAGTTGGTGGGGAGGGGACTCATTTAATCAATCTCCCTTTCTCAAAGTCTCCTTAGAAGTTACCTTCCTACTGCCTAATACAATGCAACTGTACTCCATATATTTCCATTTAAACTGCTCTGCTCCACGCTGTGTTAGTCCTGTCCTTGCTGTAATTATGGAGGTGGGTGGCAATATTTATGAATATTACTGTTTGTGACCTAGGTTAGCCTATCTCTAAGAACACAGCTGATGAGCCATCACTCAACATGCCATTGCATTGCTGACAGAGATTATTTTGTGAATCAAATACAATGGGACTCAAAAATTAAATCATTTCATTGGGACTTTAAATCATTAACAAATAGTCACTTAAGCCTGATGTAGTAAGAGTGTTCTTTGTAGGAACTTTGTTGTGGTTCACAAAGGCTTTGGATTTTGTTTTGCTGCTTGTAATAATTTTGTTTTCTTTTTTTCCCAGGATATATGAGAAATATTTACTTACATCTGGCCTTCATCAACTGACCTTGAAAACCCCAATGAGATGCTTTTTGAAAATGCGATTTTGTTTACCTTCAGCGCTTTTACCTTGACTTCAACTGCCCACCCACACAGCTGAGCAGCCGAGATGAAGGGGTTCCCCCTGTCATTGTTTATGCGTGTTTGCAGGAGCCAGTTACTGAACTCATATTTAATCTCTACTGCCAGTGAAATGTTATAGTATTTTTCTAATTGGTTTTGCCTCTTATTGGAAGTATAATTACAGAAATGTTAATAAGAGAGAAATGAGAGAATCATTTGATGCTTTCAGGTTAGTGGGAGTTATGGGTGCTGCATGCTTGTCTCTTTAAGCAGCTAATTCTCAGACCAGGTTTAGGGAAGCTTTGGCATCTTTTTTAGATTTTAGTCCCTACTTTCTCAGTTCAGCATATAAACATGAGCAAAAGAAAAAATAAAATTTTAATCTCTTTTAAGCAAATTTATAAATAAATTTTGAATTACCTTTGCATAGATTGTTTGCTTTTATTTTTAATAAAAAGATCTTGAACTTTTCTCTCTTTTGAGGGCTTTTATTTTTATATTCTCCTTTACAATCCATATAGATCAAATGTAGTACTATAACCACCAGGGGATCTGCTTTGGTCTTGATTTACTTGCTAATACTGTTCCTCCAGTTTTTCAGAGTGAGACAATTAATTTCCTGAAAGGCCAGTGTTTCCCTAAAAATCAGCTAGACACAACTGTAGACACCATATATGGTTTGGAGGTGATTTGGAAATACGTTTTTGCTGTATGCAACCTATTTCCTATTGCTGATTCAGTCAGCTTTTCCATTCTAGTTTTACAACCTTGAACCAGTTTTTAGATCCTAGAGTGCAAGAATATTGGTTTTCCATGCTGTATGCTCCAGGCCCCTGACATATTATATAGAGGAAACATTGCATTCAGGCTTAGAATGAAGGTTGGAGGAATGAATAATTTTTGCAGCTGGACAACTAATAATACTTTGCAGCATTAAGAGATCTTTTGTGTTTCCAATTGTTCTGTTAAAATTAACTTTCCAAATCTCTGTATTCAGGGAAACGTTGGACTTCAGGTTCTTGGGCCAAGACTAAGGGGTGGGGGACTCACAGGAACAGGGCGAGGGTGTAGTATAGAAAGGATTGAATTTGGTGGGAGTGGTGGTGGCTGAGGACAGATGGTTCACAGATAGTTTCTCTGGAGTAAATAATGCAGATACCCTTGGTTTCCCTCTCTTCTGCCAGCTGAAACTGCATTAGTGCTGTGGACACTAATAGGAAATGTTTGGTCCATTTGAAAGCCTTGCCATTGCCTCCGCCTGGGTTGGAAGCACCGCCTAACTGATTGTAAATATGTGACTGCTGAGGGCATTTTACTGCTGTGGCATGCGGCCACTCCAGCCCTCCACCTGCCAGCCTGGCTACCTCACAGTCCACAGCAGTGTTCAGGTTTCTGTGTTTGGCCTCAGAGTCCCTCACTTGCTGTTGTTTTCCAGTGTGTCCCTGGGAACTGATGTAAGGGAAAGGGATGCTTTCTTACTTTGGTGGCTCTCTGGAAAGTTGGAGTCAATTTCTCTTCCACTACCTGCTGTGTCCTGCATTCTCAAACAAAGATATTTGTTCAGGTATCTGTTTTCAAGTTTAAAAAAAAAAAATCATTGTGCTGCTATGGAGAATTATGACTTCATGGCCAAAATTTTCTAGAATATGAATGGGGTTGTAAACATCTTGCTTGAACAATTCTCTGTGTAGGTGGAAGTAACCAGAGAAGAACTGAGAGTTTTGTTAAGGGAGAGGACCATTTTGTTTTTCCACATTTAATCTGCCCTGTTGAATCAGTTAAAATAAAATTTTACTTGTAGGCAACTAGATAGGAATCCTAAATTCCAATCACCATCTATCTCTATGCTTTCAAAGTTCATTCTTTTTCTGAAAAAGAAAATGTAAGCAAGGCATATTGTCACAAAAGTAATAGGTGTTTTGTTATAGAAACTTTAGACATAATGATGACTAATTAAAAGGAAAAAACTAGTGATTTTTCAAGTTCTGTCGATAATCATAGTTAATATTTTGGTGTGTATCTTTCCAGATATTTTTCTATCTGTGTGTCAAAATCCCTGCAATAAAAATCCTTATAGACACTGCCTACTAATTGGGTGAGGACAGTGACCTAGAATTAGAGTGGGTGGCTCTAATTGAAAACCTATTTATAGGGGTTTTGATATATGTAGTCAGATTACTTCCCAAAAGGTGGGCACCAATATTTATTACCACCAGAAGTATACCCTAGACTCTCCCCAATACTATTAGTGGCTTTTAAGTCTTTGCTTATATGCTGAGTGAAAAATGTCATTTGGAGAAAGTAGAAAATACATAACCATAGAGATAGTGACTATGAGTTTAATTTTAATTTCCATGATATAAAGCAGATAGGTCATGATTAGCTGGACCTTTTCCTGTGAAAGTGTGTTTGGAAGTGTGGCTGCTGGAGGAGGTAGCAGGGACTGTGTTAGAACTGTTAATAGGAATAAGAAAATACTAGGGCTGTGAGGGTTTTTTGTTTGTTTTTAACTCTATGAACTAGTACACACAGTAGCTAGCTCTTTGCCAATGTGCATGAATAAGATTGGAGTAATCTGTAGTACGTTTAAATGATGAAAAAATACACGTTTCAAGTTACTGTAAGGATTACAGAGAGGAAAAGTATGTTAGGCATTTCTTTCAGGAAGAGGCTCTGTGTTAAAACTCCTTCCTTTTTAAATATTTCATTTTTTAACAATGGAGTTTAAAAAGGATCATAGAGGATTTTTTTTCTCTCTCACAGAATTATATGCCCCCAAATGAGGGTTTTTATAGGCATATCAAGGCAAATGGAGGAAAATTTTATCACATTTATTGCCATACCATTGTGCCACCTGCTGGGGCAGAGGACACACGGAGATCTGTGCTGTGACACTCACATCCCCTAGGAAGCTGATTATTGCAACCCTTTTGCTGCTCAGAGCTGTATGCAAGTGCCTACCGCCCCCCTCCTCTCTCCTTCCCTGAAGAGCACTCACTGCCTGCCGCTGTGCTGTAGGATTTGTTCAGTCATCAGAGGGCAGACATTTCATTCTACACGAAATGTTACATGAGTGATCATCACTGGATTATGAACTGATTAGAATTTTTAATTTGTATATTGTAGAAACCATAATAGTGCCAAAATGGAGCAGAAATTGTGCTTTAGTAATGAGATAGAACAGATAAGAGAGGAATATTTGAAATTGGACATTATGAATTAGAAAAAAAATCAAAAAAATTTAAACAATTTTTGTATTCTGGTCTGTTTTGAATATGCACTATGGAGACTCAAAGATAAGTGGCGCAGTTTCTGTCCTCAGGAAACAGAGCACCAAGTTCTGTGGCCACAACAGGCAATCCCCACATCTCAGTGGATGGTGATGTTTGTATCTTTCTGATGCTACATGTCAGCACAGGTCAGCAGGACTTCCTCAAGGGCCCGGGCCAATGGAGGCTCTCTTGCTTCTTTATTTCCCCTATAGCGAGGGGAGAAGATGGTGGCAGTATCTTGCACTGGGTAATTAAATACTTTCACTCAGGAAGTGCCGCATGCTATTTCTGTTTATATTTTATTGACCAGAACAAGTCACATAGCTATTCCTAACTTTAAAGAAAATGGGAAATAGAATTATACAATGTTCCCAGAAGAGAACTGGAATATTTGTAAATAGCCCTAAAGACTGCCCTCAAGAATGTACTAACAGGTTGAAGAATCAAGACACAGGCACATGCCCAGCCGACCGTGGCTCAGTGGTTGAGCATCCACCTGGGATCCAGGAGATCCCAGTTCGATTCCCGGTCAGGGAACATGCCTGGGTTATGGGCTCAAACCCCAGCCGTGGGTGTGCAGGAGGCAGCCGATCAATGACCACTCTCTCATCATTGATGTTTCTATCTTTCTCCCTCTCCCTTCCCCTCTCTGGGGTCAATAAAGATATATTAAAAAAAAAGACACAGCCACATAAAAGCTTATGATTAAAGATACACATATAAATGCAAACAATAGTAGAAGGCTAGTTCAGTTCAAAAGTTATTAAGGGGACTGTGCTGTGCATGGAGACTACAAAAATGCAAAAACCAGCCATGAAAGAACTCTACATTGAGTTAGGGACATACACGGAGATGACCTAGGAAAAATATGAGATAGGAATTATACAAAGCAGCAATAAGGCAAAAGATGTAAGATAGAGGGCTTACATGTAGAGGGTTTGGGGACATTATCAGGTAGCTTGGGCTTTTGGAGGGTTATGAGCAGGGAATGGAACTGATTAGGGTTTTATTTTAAATAAATAATGAGTGATTCATGGAAGATGAATCTGTGGAAGCAGGACCAGAGGAAGAACTAGTTAGAGGTCATTCATCAGTCCTAGTGACCTGGGATGAGAGTTCTAAGCTAGAGTGTTGAGTAGAGATGGAGAGAACCATGAGCGTGTGCAGTTCTAAGGATATAACGAAGCAGGACTTTTATAAGCGATGGAATGGAGATGGAGAATGACAAGTGAGATATGAGTTTCGTATTTCTAGCCTGGCTGAGAGTATTGATGGTGATGTGACCATGAAGACGAAGTTTGTGGTATTTCAAAGAAAGGGGAGCCCTGGTGTGGTCAATAAAGAGCTTCAAAGACTATTGATATAAATTCAGTGAGTTCAGGGACTTCATCTTGTTCAATGTTGTATTCCCAGTGCCTTGAATGGAGCCTAACAGTGATGCCATAAATATTTGATAAATGAATGGATTTTATGGAGTAAAATTTTCATAGATAAAGAGATATAACTATGGTTCTGGTGGGTGGGGGATTGGGAGCAGGAACATTTAGGGCATTGGGCCCAAGTGGCTGCACCTTTACACCCACACCTCACCCAGTCACCAGGTATTTGGTCATGATATTTGGTAGGGCCACTCTCTGTAGCTGAGACAGACCCTGAAGAAGCTGACAAAGGCTGTCTTGCCCACGGCTGGGCAGCAAGTCCTTCTTTGAGGAGGTATCTGGGCATCAGCTTGTCTATGACGTGTCTTAGATAAGATCGGAAAAAGTGAGATAGGTTACCCCTGGGCATCCTCTGATCTAACCAGAGTGAGAATGCAGTATTCGTGTCTCATATCTACTGGACAAGTCCAGTGTAGAAAGTGGCGAGTGTCAGAGGCCATAGCCTGCTGAGATGAAGATTAGTTTGCAGGAGCTTGTTAGGAAGTACTCTTGGGATCACCAGTACTGGAAGGAGAAAGAGGAGGATTGTGCAGGAGAAGCTGGCCTGTGAGGCAGCCTCAACATAGGCCAACTCCACAGGGAAATCTCATGCTGGGCAAGGGGGCCAGACCTTTGTACCTCCACATAAACCCGTCACTGGACATGGGTACCTTGGGAAGAGGGTATGGCCATGGCTGAGATGACACTTCATCTGAAGCAATTCTGATGAGGGCTGGTAGCTGGGGCTTCCTGCCAGAAGCCCTTCTGGCAGCTGGGAGAAAAGTTTTTCAGTCCTGATGGGGGCTCTGAGTTTTTCAGTCCACAGCACAGCATCACATTTCTACTTCCTGCAGAAGTCTACTGAGTCCATCCTGACTAACTTTAATGCCAATAACAATAATAGTAATTAAAAATTCTGAACAAATACTAAAAGAATTAAGAGCTGAGACAATAGGTATAAACTAAGACTGTGTCTAAACAAATAAGAAAAAAGTCACACTCTCTATAGTGGCATTCAAGGCAAGATTTCTAGGAAAAAAGAACTTAACATTTGATGGCCTTGAAGGTAAGACACTGATTCACTAATCTTTTAAGCTGACTTCCTTGAATTTTCACTTGTGCTTCACTCAAATGCCAAAGGATTTAAGTAGATTTTTTAACCCATTTTTTTCCCTAGAGCATAGTATGGCAGTGCTGTTTCATTTTGCAAGGTCTTTTTTCATTTTCAGCAGCCTCCATTTAACCATGGCACCTGCTGCCCTGTCCTGATCCCTCAGTAGACCCCACTGCCATCCAGGGCTCTCTGGTTGCAGGTTCTGGCATGCTCCATGCCTGAGTATTTGGTCCCCACTCTGCACACAACGGTGCTCTCCCTTGAGCTGTGAGCAGAGGATTTTTCACAACAATTGTAAAACAGAGACTCACCTGCACCGATCCTTACAAAGAGCCCAGGGAGCCCAAGCTCTTCCAAATAAGGTGCTTCTGCCCAAAAAGCACTGCGAAAGCTACTGTAGCTACGAGAGGGCGGCCAGTGCCTTGTTTCATTGGGAACTCCAACCAGGGTTGAGAGGAAGTTAAAATACCTTTATTTGGCTTTCAATCATTGTCAGGGCTGGCTCACAGTGCTTTGGAATTGGGAAGCAGGAGGTCATAGCAGAAGGCACTTGGCACCAGGCAACTGCCCCTTTCAGCCCCCGTCACCGATTCTCCATGGAGCAGGGCTCACTTGTCTTACCACCCCCCTGCCCAGGAGAGTGTCTGGTTCATAGTGGGTGCTCAGAAGTGTGTGCTTTTGTTTTAGGGATATTTCCCCCTGCTGGTTATGCGGCAGGATAGTAAGAAGCTAGGAAAATTCCTGGGCAAGTGGGATGGGGAGACTGAGACAAGAACATTAAACAAGGCCGAACAGTTTGGGCAGCTTGCAGCCTGCTTATGAATCACAAGACCTTATCTTCCCCAACCAAGGACACTTGAGAGCATAGTTTATAACTCCACCCCTCCTCCCTAACTAGAGAATACACAGCGTAAATGACCCTGGCCTGGGAAAACAGAGAACAAAACTCAGTGCCATTTGTGCCAGCTGACCCCAAAGGCAGATCAAGTCTGGAGGACAAATAACAAAAACCCCAAAAGCATTTGGATGGTATCACTTGAGGGAGGGAATGTTAGGCAGGAAAGATAGCTGCTAGGGAAGGAGGAGGGGAAAGGGGTAAAAAGGGGGAGTTTATCTCACCCACTGAACAAAGAAGTCAGCAGTCTTGGGATGTGCCAAGACAAAACCACCAGATGTTCTCATAAATTCTGGGAAAAGCCACAACAGTGTAAAAGGGGGACCTTGAAATCTAGTCTATCTGGCAGGGGAACTTTGAAACCTATAGAGGGGAAAAGTACAAAATCCTTGGCCACCCCCCCCACCAGGCGGGACACACAGACTAGCTGTGTTGCCCACTTGTGCTTTATGCCAACTGTATTCTTAATAAATATGCTTACTTTGCTTCAACACTGCTTTCTGTCACTCATCTGAATTCTTTCTCATGAGTGTGACAAGAGCTGAGGAGGGGAGAGCCCCCTTCAACTCGTGTAGCTTTCTGGTAACAGCTGCAGCTTCTATAGTAAAAGAATAGAATAGGTGTGAAAAAAGGCTAAGGAGTTACAAATGTTTTTCATCCCACATCGCACATTCCTCTATTCCCATCATCCAAAACAAAACACCCTTTTTCTAACATTGTATCTTGCAACCCAGTGGCAAGATCTTATGTCTCCCAACATCATATATCTACCCTAGGGGAATATTCTGTCTAAACTTGTTTGGACAAGTGCTCATACTTGGACCAAATTTTATGTCCAAAAGAATAGAGTCCTGTGGTAAGACAGACCTAATTATTGCCTTTTCACCACCCTCTACTTATAATCCTATTAATGTATGTCAAATCTATTCTTCTATTTTTCATTCCTCATGCATAATTTATATATCTTTGTAGTTGATTGTGCCACATTTTGTGTAATTTTCTCAAATATATTTGAAGTTTACTATTTTTCTCTCGAGCTGGTCTCATCTGCTATAACCTACTCATTGAGTTTTTAAAAATGTTAATGAATAATTGTTTGAAATAGTTTACTAAAATATAAACTTTTCCCTAATACTTTAAATTTTGTTAAAAAAAATAACATGAAACATTGGCAAATGTTTAAGTGTACGGTATTAACTGCAGGCACAGTGTTGTACAGCGGATCTCTAGAACTTTTTCATCTTGCATAACTGAAAATCTATTCCCTGTGAACAGTAACTCCTCATTTCTCCCTCTCCACAGAGAAGCAACCACCATTCTACTTTCCGCTTCTCTGAGTTTGACAGCTTTATATATCTCATGTAAGTGGAATCATGAAGTATTTTTCCTTCTGTGATGGCTTATTTCACTTAGCATTATGACCTCAAGGTTCATCCATCTTGTAGTATATGGAAAGATTTCTTTCCCTTTAAATATCATTGTAGATATATACCACATTTTTCTACCCATTCATCTGTTGTCAGGACACTTAGGGTGTTTCTACCTCTTGGTCATTGTGAATAATACTGCTATGAACATGAGAGTGCAAATATCTTGAGATCCTGATTTCTTTTCTTTTTAAAATAAATACCCTGAAGTGGTATTTCTGGATACCTGGTTCATATGGTAGTTTTATTTTTAATGTTTTGGTGAGACCCTATACTGCTTTCCATAATAACTGCACCAATTTACATTCCTTCCAATAGCGCACAGGTTTCAATTTCTCCACATCCTAGTCAATGCTTCTTATTTTCTGTTGTTTTGTTTTTTTTGAGAATGTCCATTCTTACAGGTGTGAGGTGACACCTCGTTGTGGCTTTGATTTGCATTTTTTTTCAGTGATTAATGATATTGAGTATCTCTCCATATGCCTGTTGGCATTTATATGTTATCTTTGAAGAAATGTCTATTTAAGTCCTGTGCCCTTAAATCAAATTATTTGGTTTTTTTGCTATTGAGTTGTGTTTCTTAATATTTTGGATATTAAATCCTCTTCAGATACATGGTTTACAAATAGTTTCTCCCATTCTGTGGGTTGCCTTTTTACTCTGTTGATTGTTTCCTTTGCTGTGCATATTTTTAGTTTCATGTAATCCCATGTCTATTTTTCCTTTTGTTGCCAAATCCAAGAAATCATTGCCAACACAAATGTTATGAAGATTTTCTTTATGTTTACTTCTAGGAGTTTTATCATTTCAAGTCTGTAATCCATTTTGAGTTGGGTTTTTTTGTGTGTGGTGTAAGATAAGAACCCAATTTAATTCTTTTGCATGCAGATATCCTATTTTTCAAGCACCATTTGTTGGAGACTTTCCTTTCCCTATTGTAATCTTGAAACCTTTGTCAAAGATCATATGGCCATATATGCATGCGTTTATTTCTGAGATTTCTATTCTGTTTCTTCGGTCTATATATGTGTCTTTATATCAGTGCCATACTGTTTTGATTACTGGAGCTTTGTAATATGTTTGGTTTGTTTTTTTGGTAATATGTTTTAAAGTAAGAGAGTATGAAGCCTCCTGTTTTGTTCTTTCTCAAGACTGTTTTGAAATAATTAACTTTTAAATGTTTTGTTTTTGTTTTCAATTTTTCTTCTCTTTTTTTTCTAAGTGCACAGCTCTTTTAGTTTCTATTCTTATTTTATATCTCTTTCAGATTTTTCTATTAACTACTCTAGAACTTGTGGTGTTGAACCTATTGATGATTGTTTCTACAGATTCTCCTTCAAATGGTTTCATTTTTTGTGTGGTTTGTAATTTTTTACTGTAAGCTCCTGTTTAACTGGGTTTGGTTTTTCTATGTAAGCCATGCATTCCTTTGTAGCTCAGTGTTGTATGTATTTGTTTGGGCTTCAGAGATTCACTAGTACTAAAGTATTTTTTGTAATCTCTTAATTTGCATTCATTATACTCACTGGGCATTGTAACTTATGATACCATATCTGTGTGTGGTTTCAATTTCATGAAAAATTTTGCTGTTTTCCGCATGGATTCCCAGCAATCTGCAAACATTCTATTTATTCCATCCTCTGAGTTGTGGGTGGAGTTTTTTTTGTCCTCTATTCAGACAGGGCAGTCCTTTCAGGAACTTGGCTTTTTGCAGGATTCATATTTTCAGCTTTCTGCCTCACACTGCCCCAGGGCCTTATCTCCTTTTCCTACTTACAAGTTAAAGCCCCTGCCCTTAGCATTCAGGGTTGATATCCAAACTCATGACCCTTTGGGCTCTTCTCTTATCAGTTTTCAAAATTACCACTCTCTGAGTTCTTTCCTTTATCTGGGTTTCTTATGGCTTTTCTCCCTTCTTTGTTCTCTGCTTCTTTCCCTCCCTCCCTCCCTCCCTCCCTCCCTCCCTCCCTCCCTCCCTCCCTCCCTCCCTCCCTCCCTCCCTCCCTCCCTCCCTTCCTCCCCTCTTTCCTCCTTCCTAGTTGACTATGTAGTCTGTATTATTGCTGTATGCTTCTGCTCAGTATTCATGTGTGTTTTCAATAGGTGGTGATGGTGGCAGAAGGATTCTAATGAATTCAGTTCATATTGCCCAATGATCTTGAGTGATCTTTTAAAAATGAAATAGACCTTGTCACTCTTCAAGTTAAAGTCTGCCAATGATTTGCTAATGCACTTAGATAAATAAACTCCAAGCTACTTGTTTTGGTTTAAAATAGTCTCTATGAGTTGACTCCTATCTCCCTTTGTAACCAGAGCTCATGGTACATTCCCTTTCATTCAAACCAGTCTTTTTCTTGCCTTACAGTTATTGTCCTAACTCTTTCTTCTGCCTGGAATGGCTGGTCCCTAGAACTCTGCATAGACATCTCCGTCCAGATGGCAGAATTATCACCTTCCTTAAAAAACGGGTTTCCTGACTGCTCCTTCCCTCTCCTATCACCTTGTTTCATAGTCTTCATGATAATTATCAGTATGTTAATTACTATTTTTAATTTACATTTTTATTTCTTTATTGTTTATTTTGAAAGCCAGTCTAACAGAGATTGCCCATGGAGAAGGAGAGAAATAATTAAGGATGAATTCTAGATCTGGGGCTTTAGCAAGTGAGTAGATGCCTGTGAGAGAAATAGGTGTGGGAAGAAAATCAAGAGTTCTGTGTTGAAAATGCTTATGTTTGAGATTCCTAGTCTTCATTCTAATCGCTAAATCAAGCAAGAAGTTGGTATAAAAGTCTGGAACTCAAGCACAAGTTAGGGATGGAGATATAAGTTTGAGCATCATTAGCGTATAGGTAATATTTAAAGCCATATGAGTGGCTACTAGTACCCAGGGGAATAGTGAGTGTTGCTAGAAAAGAGAAGGTAATACATATTTTGAAGCAATTGCCAGTGTGGTGTTGTCAGAGCTACTAGGTAATGCCATTGAATAAGTACATACAAAATGAGGGAGGGCCTCTTCATTGAGGAAATTAAGCATCGTGATCAATACTTTACTTAATTGGCTTAACTCTTGCCCCTGTCAGGCAAAGGTTTGCTGCTTGGAATCCCCAGGGATGAATTTTCAGAGGAGGAGAAATAAACTTTCCTGACTTTTCAACAAGACTTGATCTCCCCCAGCAAATGTACACACGGATTTCATGAATATTGATTCTTTCCTCCTTTTCCATAGGGAGGGGTGTAGGGATTCTGACAGAGATGACACGTGGGTATTTTCCAATACAAACAGTTATGTTGGAAATCTCCGGGAAGCTTTATCTCGGCAGTCTCCCTGAAGGCTACTGGGGAGGTCCAGGAGAGGATTTTCTTCCCTCTTTAGTTTGGGGAGACGAAGTTATAAAATTGAGCAACTTATTTTTACTTTGGAGGAGCAGGACAATATTGTTGAATTTCTTCAGATGATTTAGTTCAAGGAGGGAATTATGCTCAGATGTTTTGAGCATAATTGAGAGATGCGATGAGGTTGAGAAATAATCAGCTGTGGTTCTGGTGATAGAATGAACAGGCTCTCTGTCTTCTGCAGCTTCCTTGAGCTACAGGTCACCATCTCACTTTTAAATCTAACTTGTGCACTGTTCTTATTGTCTTCTACACTTATTTAAGCTATAAAAGTTTTGCCTAGGATATGAATTGTTTGTGCAGATGGCGTGACCGCGACTGTACAATATAGCCATGCCTTTGCTTTGTGAGTTCAGTCTAAACGAAATTAAAGGTTCATAATCACCCTTGTTCAGGAAGCAATGATGAATATTTTAAATTTCACATTTTAATTGATCTTTTGTCAAGAATAGGACTGAAGTTCCAAATGAGATGCATTTCCTATAATGCATGTAGTGCCCATCCTGAAATAGCTATTGTCTTTGTCGTTATGATTTTCTGGGAAGGTTGTTGGAAATTAAACAATAAAAAATAAGTTTTTGTACATGACATTTCATTTTTGGATAAGCAGTAACCCAAATTCCCAGGCATTGAGATTAGTATATTCGTCTCCATGGGTATCCAGAAATGAAATGAAATGTCACCTAAAGCAGTGGACACACTTCATTGCTATTACACCCCAAACTTTCCTCTAGTAAAATATTTTATTAAAATTAAATGAAAAACCAAAACCGGCACAATGGTTGTTCAAGCAGCTTTAATGGACTTTAGTATAGAGCACACCTCTGACAATTCTTCCGTGGATATTTTATTATGCACAGGACAGTTGTTCAAGGAATATTATACTATTTTTCCTCATCTTTTTGGCTGTGTGTTGAATCAATTAAATTGCAACTTACAAATTTCTGCTTAAAATAGCTGAGAAAATAACTTTTGTTCCTATTTATAGTGCAGTCTATATGTCCTGAAAATATTTTCCCTCTCCCTGAATCATCCTCTCCTTTCTTATCTAGCTGTTCATTCAGCAGATATTTATGTGCTGTGTCTCTGTGTCCATCCTTAGACTGACTACTATGAACAAGATACTCTAGGCCCTTACGGAGTTTATAATTTAGCCATATCGACAGATAACAACAAAAACAATAGCAACAATAATAGCTTCTCATACTTATTATTAAATGTTTACTATTTGCCAGGTGAGGTCATGTATTAAATCACTTAATCATTACAATAAGATGTGAGGTTTATGAAATAGGCTCCGTTATTGTTCCCATTGTATGGAAAAGGAAACTGAGGCACAGGGAAGTTTGAAGTAGCTTGCCCAGCATTACACAGCCAGGTAGTGGTACAGCAATACCAGGCGGTGAGTGTTATGATGCGGGATATTGTGAAAACAAGAGGCAGGGGCTCCTGATCTGCTGTCCGAGTCAGCTGGGGCTGCTACGACAAAATGCTAGAGATAGAGTGGCCCAAATAATAGACTTATCACTGTGTTCTCCTGTGGGGAGAGAGAAAGACCCCTGGTGTCTCTTTGAACGAGGGCACTAATCTCATCACAAGGGCCCCTCCTCATGACCGCATTTAAACCAAGTTACTTCCCAAAGGCCCCATCTCCAAATGACATCACATTGGAGGTTTTGGCTTCAACATATGAATTTGAGGGCGTGGGTATAATTCAGTCTATAGCATCTGGTTTTAGAAGTTTCTAGGTGACGGATCACAGACCCCTGCTAGATCAGAAATAATATCTAATCGCTATGAATGAGACTTAAAAAATATATATATTTCTGCTATATCCCAACAGATTTTTATGTGCCCGTGAGCTTTTTAAGGCCTTTAATTTTTTTTTTTTTCTCATCAATAAGTTGGGAGGAGAGTTGTGTTGCTGTTATATTTACATATATACAGCATTGCTAGATGAGAATGGTGTATATTTCTCTCAATGAATGCATATGTGAACGGTGAGGTGTGCACATGTGTGTTTGGGGGATGGATCAGCAATCGTTTTTGACATTATATATGCAGCGCTTTTGAACATAAAGTACTTTTAAAAGCACTTTGTAGAATAGATGTATATTATCTTACCTGATCATCAGAAATGAGGTGCTATTTTTATTCTCACTTTTACATGTGCAGAAACTGAGGCCAAGAGGTCAAGTTTCTTCTCCAGGGTCAGGCAATTGGTATGTGGCCAGGCGAAGGTAAGGCTTCCTGGGTTAGCGCTTTTCAACTGCCTGATGCTAATAATGCACATTCAGCCTGACACTTGGTCTCTGAAAAAGATACTCTCTCCCTGTTGCATGCTCTGCTGACATTTCATTTTGTTTCCTTGCCACCCGTGAGTACAGCACAGTGGTGTTTCAGTGCACATCTGAAGCATTCTTCTCCAGCCAGCCTCCTTCCAAATGCAACCACACACCCATTTCTTTCTTTTTTTAATTTATCTTTATTGTTGAAAGTATTACAGATGTCCCACCTTTTCCCCCATTGATCCCCTCCACCCCGTATCCACCCCACCCTCAGGCCTTCCCCTTCCCAATGTCTATGACCACAGGTTATGCTTATAAACATATAAGTTCTTTGGTTAATCTCTCCCCACTCTCTCCCCCTCCCCATCTCCACTCTGAGATCCCTCAGTCTGTTCCATGCTTCTATGTCTCTGGATCTATTTTGTTCAACAGTTTATTTTGTTTATTATATTTCACATATGAGTGAAATCACGTGGTACTTGTCTTTCTCTGACTGGCTTATTTCTATTTGCCTCACTTCAGCTTACCCCACGATGCTCCTGTTCGTTCTGGCTCAGCTAATGTAGGATTTGCATTGTTTTACTGCAGCTACCAAGGCTACTGCTAGGAAAACAGCTGGGTTTCAGAAATGTGAGCAGATTTTGCTTTTGTTTTTTAGTTAAAAACAATCTGCTTTATACATGTAGAAATATATGTATTTATATTATTTCGTGTAAATCCACACATTGGGTCATATCATAATGTCTTTTTTAAGTAAAATATTTTTTCTTTATTTAATTATCCACTCTTTCTCCAACCATATCACTCTCCTCTCCAAGCTAGTCCATGTTTATAGCCTAGGATGTGCCCTTCCAAGTAATCCTCGGTGCACATAAAGTCATATGTAAACATACATATATGTGTATCTGTGCTATATATGTATATATTATATGTGTATAGGTGTGTGTGTGTGTGTGTGTGTGTGTGTGTGTGTGTGTGTATTTTACAAAAACAGATCATTGTTTTACAGACCTGGATTCATGTGTTCATGTTATTATTATTATTCAGCATATACTTTACTTCATCTTGCTTTTTTCACTCAACAAGAAATAACGGAATTGCTCTAGGTCAACTGGCAGAACTCTAATTTTTTATTATTTTCAAATTAAAAGTGGAAAATTTAAAACATACACAAAGATGAAGAAAATAATACGATGAATCCCTATTACCCATCACATGGCTTTAACAACTATTGACATTCTGTCAATCTTCTTTCATCTATTACACCTGATTTTAAAAAATTTTCATCTATTTTTTGCTAGAGTATTTTTTTAATTTTTTTTTTTTCAATCCTCACTGGAGGATATTTTTTCCATTGCTTTTCAGAGAGAGTGGGAGAGAGAGAGACAGAGAGAGGAACATTGATGTGGGAGAGACACATTGATTGGTTTCCTCCTGCCTGAGCCCCAGCCGGGGCTGGGGATCAAGCCTGCAACCGAGGTACATGCCCTTGGCTGGAATCGAACCCAGGACCCTTCAGTCTGCAGGCGGATGCTCTAACCACTGAGCAAAACCAGCTAGGGCTGGAGTATTTTTTTTAAAAAGAAGTTTATTTAAACAACAGAACACTTGACTTGAAGAAAAAACTACCTAGAATTCATTTCTTTTAGAGTAACTTATCTCTACTTAAAGACAGATTGCCCTGCATGCAACAGCTATGTTCAAAAAAATTATAAAATTGTCCTTGGTTTTACAATGATAGATGAAAAACATTAAAATTCTCCATCGGAAGGTGAGAACCTGGTACTTCCCTTGTGAAGCCACAGCCGAGGAGACTCCGGTGCTCACCGTGGCCTTCGAAAAGTCAAAGGAAAGAATCAAGACTGAGAACCGCAATCATATCAATTCGAAGGTGGGCGCAGGATGGTTTCATGGTGCAGTTTGAGGTTAAGAGGCGCACACCGCTTAGGAAACTGATGAAAGCCTTTTGTGAGCGGCAGGGTTTGTCGATGAGGCAGATCAGATTCTGGTTTGACGGGCAGCCAACCAGTGAAACTGACACCCCTGCACAGTTGGAATGGAGGGTGAAGATACAGCGATGGCATGGCCGGTGTGGCTCAGTGGTTGAGCATGACCCAGGATGTCACCTTTAGATGCCTGGTCAGGGCACATGCCTGGGTTTCAGGCTTGATCCCCAGTAGGGGGCCTGCAAGAAGCAGTTGATCGATATTTCTCATCATTGATGTTTCTATCTCTCTCTCCCTCTCCCTTCCTGAACTCTCTGAAATCAATAAAAACATTTTTAAAAAAGAGATACAGTTGATGAGTTCCAGCAGCAAACAGGAGGGGACTACTAAAAGGGAACCTGCTACTTTACTCCAGAACTCGGTTCCTCCAGACCAAGACGACATTCTCAGTTAGAAAACTGCCATTAGGTTCCGTCACATCCTGACAGTATAGTTTTCTCTATTCTTTCATTTCCTCCTTCCCCTTTCCTTTATTGAACTTTAAGTAATGTATGTGCACAAGCATTTGAATTTTTTAAACTAAATGGCCGGTGGTATGTTTTGATGGACATCGAATGGAGATGAGATGGGGAAAAACACTGGTTCTGTGAAAATACCTGCTTTCTCCATTGGAGGCACGTTCATTCAGCTCTTACCTTTATTTTCCAGTAAGTTATTTTGCTGGAATATTTTAAAGCAAATCCCAGACTTCATGTTATTTTTATCCAGTAAACACTTCAGTATGTATGTAACAGAGATTTTTAAAAACATAACCACAATACCATTATCAGTTCAAACAAAATTTATAATAGTTCTTTAAAATCATGTAATATCTTGTTCATATTCACATCCTGTTGATTGCCTCAAAATGTCTTTTTTTATGGTTGGTTTGTTTTATGAGGATTCAAATGCCAAACATTGCATTTTCCTGATAAGTCTTAAAAGTCCCTTTTAAATTTACAGACTTTAATGCCTTTTTAATGCCTCTATTTATTGAAGAAACCAGGTTATTTTCCTTGCAGAATTTCCCACCTTCTAGATTTGGTTCATTGTATCCTTACAGTGTCATTTAACACATTTTCTACTCTGTGTTTCCTTTACATACTTAGTTGAATATAGAAGATTGACTAGATTCAGGTTCAATTCTTTTAGCAAGAATACTTACTAGCTGCTGCTGTGTATTTCATTTTGCATCATGTTGGGGAAAAGAGGATGCTGGCTTGCCCCGTTTTAGTGACGCTCAGATTGATCATTGGGTTCAGGTGTGGTCGCCTTCACTTCCCCTATATAAACTTCCCCATCAACCCTCACCTAATGGTTTTAGCATTCAGTATTCAACATGATCTATATCGATTATTTCACTCAGAGTTGAAAAATGATAAATTTATCAATCTATTAATCGTTCTGCATTTATTAGCTGGAATTCTTCTGTGGAGAACTCTCGCTTGCCCATCATTGGCAACCCTGAAAAGCAGTTTGTATAAGAAAGGCAGAATAAAGGCTCAATTCTTTTCTTTTATTTGTCAACTTTCTGAATAATGAATTGGTGCTATAACAGCACCCAGAGCTGATCAATTACATTTTTGGACTCATAGATTTTTATTATCTGTTTTTAGTTTATTGAAGTTATAATTTGATTTGATGCCCAAATTATCCCATCCTTGGCCAGTGGAAGCCTCTTAGACTTTTGTCTTCTTTTGACAAAACCGCAATAGTTCATGCTGTTTTACCTGCTTTCTGGCACAATAAGATATTCTAGACTTATCCAGTACATTTTTTACACCAGACCTAGGCTGAATCATTTCTCCAAGGAGGGATGGTCCCTTTTATTGGGAACTGATATTTGGAGAGCATAATCTTGATTCTGGAAGTTAATTTATTATCTTTTTATGACTGTATGGTACTCTATGAAATTCCATGATATATTTAGCTATTCTCCATTGCTGGCATTCACTTTGCTCCCAATTTTGGCAGACTCTGCCTTTCACTTGCAAAGCCATAATAGAAGATATGAGAAAATTGTTCACTAAGTTGCCCTTGTGTCATTAGTAGAAACTGTAAGATTAAAAACCAGGATAGTTGGTATTCTTAAAATAAATTTTGATAACCCAACACTTCTTGGGCATTATGTGAGGACGAAAGGAGACTACTACTCCTTCAGATGGAGAGACAATTTCTCCTCTGCTCCCTGGAGATGATTTCTAACAAATAAAAAGCTGATATTCTTCCTTCCTTTCATCTCTTGGTTGGAGAACAATTTTTCTTCTCTCCCTTGGGGATCATAGTGGAAACATATTTTCTGTTTGCTTTTTCTAATGGTGCTTCTGGCAAATGGATGCACACAAGCTCTCCAAGTCGTGCAGCAGCTTGGACCTCTCATCAGCTCCATACAACTCTGGATGTAGGTGCAGCTGCTGCTGTGTGCCACATTGGCAGGACATTTTATTCTCACAGAGGGCATTCTAGCTTTCTTGATTCTATATTTTATTTCTTTGCCAATCATCAGATGGTGTGCAATAGAGGAAACAAAATTTATGGAGAGCTTTCAGCTCTGTGACTAGCAATAACCATTTCTGACTGGTTACAAAGTTCCCCAGATGCACCATGCTATATATAACCTGGACTTTCTAGTTCATTGTAAATTCAAAACACTATATGAACTCTATCAATTTCTCAGTATCTGCATAAAAAAGAAAGCTCCTAGTAATACTCTAAAAGTTTAAAACGATTATCAACTTTACAAAAAACTTGTATTGTAGTATAATATATGTTACAGAAAAGTATGCATAAGTGTACAGCTTGATGAATTTCTACAAGCTAAACATACTCATATAACCAGCATTTGGATCAATAAATAATGTACTATAAACACTCAAAATCACCTTTTTAATTTATTAATATTTGAGAGAGGGAGAGGGAGAGAGAGAGATTTGTTGTTTCACTCATTTGTGCATTTACTGGTTGCTTCCTGTATGTGTCCTGACTGGTGATCAAACCTGCAACCTTGATGTATTGGGACGATGCTCTAACCAACTGAGCTACCTGGCCAGGGCCCCAGAAGCCTCTTTATGCTCCTTTCAGTATCTCCTCTTCTATCTCCAAATACAACTAGTATCTCTCTTTTGCATCTGGCTTAGTTCCCTCAATATTTGTGGCATTCCACTATATGAATATGTGTAATTGTATGTGGTTCATTCTGTCATATAGGATTCTACTGTATGTCTCTACCACAACTTATTTATTCATTCTCTGTTGATAAGAATTTGGGGCTATTACAAATAATATTGCTATCAACATTCTAGTACATGCCTTTGCTGAACAAACATGTGCATTTCTGTTAGTTATACGCCTAGAAAGGGATTTATGGTCATAGTGTTTGCAGTATGCTATGCTTTATTAGAAATGCCAAATAGTTTTCCAAAGTGGTTGTACCAGTTCAAATACCACCAGCAGTGTGTGAGGCCTCACCACAAACTTGATATTTTCATTTATATGCATGTACTTTTGAGTTGAAAGAAGATTTCCAGAGTAGACTTTCTCATACCAGCCTCTAGGTTCTGTCTAAAGTAAAATGATATATATAGGGTGTCCCAAGAAACGTATACACACACTTTGAATAATTATAAAGGCAGTACTTATTAAAATACATTTCATTTTCAAAACTGAACTATCAGCTGTTAAAGTATGTATACTTTTGGGAGGATACCCTGTATATTTTAGATTAGACTGGGCCTCTGACAACATCCTAATTTACTTCATTGATGATAGAGAATGGGTCAGATAGATAACACACAGATTAGCATATTCCCACGGAGAAGAAGTCTATGAGTTCAGTGACTTTAGAGCAGTCAACTGTTTCCTCCTGATGTTTCTTATCAGATACATTTTATAACAAAAATACAGTAAAGGAAAATTATCATTCACAATTCCATAACTGTGGGTCATGTATAACACTAATATGGTTTGAGTTCCCTGGTTAACAAACCTATCTAAACTTTATATAGTTGCAATCATAATCTATACAAAATTTCATGTTGTGCTTTTTAAAAAACCTGAATGTCATATCTGTAACTCTGTCTCATGTTGTTTCAGTATCTCCTTATTATGTATTTAGGTTGCTCCCAAAGTTCTACAGTTCTAGAGAGGTCTGTAGAAAATATCTCCACCAGCTTACCTTCCTTTTATTTAAAAAAAATAATCCCTTAGCCAAGTCTCTTTCTGCCACCATTTATCCCCTTCCCTCTTCTATCTCCCCCACCCCCTTCCCTCTAGCAATCACCATGCTGTCGTCTGTGTCTGTGAGGATTTTTTTTTAACTTAATTTCTTTCCCTTTTTTCACCCAGCCTCCCAATCCCCATCCCCTGACAGCTGTCAGTCTGTTCTGTGCATCTATGAGTCAGTTTCTGTTTTGTTTGTCAGTTTATTTTGTTCACGAGATTCTACATATAAGTGAAATCATATGACATTTGTCATTCTCTGACTGGCTTATTTCGCTTGTCATAATACTCTGCAGGACCAGCCATGCATCTACTGATGGGCCTTTAGGCGGCTTCCAAATCTCGGCTATTGTAAATAATGCTACAATGAACATAGGGGCACATATATTCTTTTGAATTAGTGTTTTGGGTTTCTTTGGATATATTCCCAGAAGAGGAATCGCTGGGTCATAAGACAGTTCCATTTTTAATTTTTGGGGGAAACTTCACACTGTTTTCCACAGTGACTTCACCATTCTTTGGGTGGTGAGCACACGATATGCAGATGATGTGTTATAGAGTTGTACACTTGAAACCTGTACAGTTTTATTAACCAATGTCATCCAAATAAATTCAATTTAAAAAAAGCAAAAAAAGAAAATAAGATACACCTTCACCAGTAGAAAAATACATATGAACAAGGTACATCACTGTTTGTAACTTTTAAAAGTTGGGGAAAAACACACAAAGGAGATTGATCGCATAAACTATGATATATTCACACAATGGCATACTATGCAGCTATAAATAAAAACTAAAGAATATGTGAATAAAATAAAAAAAAGAATCCTTTAGGTTAAATTTCTAAGAGTGGAATTACTGAGTAGAAAATTATCAAAAGTAGAATTTATCTTTCTTCCCAAAAGGTTTTCCACCATTTATACCAGTGGAATCCAAACTTCTTGGAAACCACAAGAGCTTAGATTTACCTACAACAAATACTTTGTTTGTTCATGAACAAGTAAAATATGTAGCATATAATAAAATTAAATTCCTTGCACTTGGAAGATTTCAAAGTTCTTTCTTAGCTTTATTTGTAATAACCAAATCTGGAAACAACTCAAGTTTCTACCAATAGGTCCATAGATAAACAAATTGTGCTACATCCATACAATGGAATACTATTTAGCAATTAAAAGGAAGGAATCATTGACACATGTGACAACATAGATGAATTGCAAAATAATTATGCTGAGTGAAAGAAGCCAGTCAAAAAAGATTGCATACTGTCTGATTATACATATAAAACTCTATAAAATGCAAACTAATCATAAAAACAAGAAGCTAATCAGTGGTTGCTTGGGGACATGAGATGTGGCAGAGAGGGGCAAGAAGGAAGGATTACAAAAGAGCAGATGGAAATTTTGGGGGTGATGGATATGTTTACTATCTTGATTGTGGTGATAATTTCATGGGTATATACATATGTCAAAACTTATAAAAATTTACACTATAAATATGTTCAGTTTATTATATATAATTACACCTTCCAATTAAGCTGATTCAAAAAGTAAAATGTCTTGCGCAATATTTTCAACTTCTTGAAGACCAATGAGGAGCATGAGTTGCTATTAATTCATTATTATTATGTAGTATTGTCAGTTTAAAGGACACAATTAAACCCATTATACTATATAATAGTAGTAAATCAATAGCAACTCATGCCTCTCATTTTTTATCCCCTCAAAAGATATGTTCAAGTCCTAGCCCCCAGTGACTATGAATGTGATCATATTTGGAAGCATGGACTTTGCAAATGTAATCAAGTTAAGATGAGGTCAAACTATAATAGGGTGGGCCCCAAATCTAATGACTGGGGTTTTCATAAGAGGAAAGGTTGCACAGACACATAGAGAGAACTCCATGTGCAGATGGAGGCAGAGTTTGCAGTGATGTCGCTACAAGCCAAAGCACACCAAGGACTGTTGGGAGCCACCGGAAGCTAGGAAGAGGCAAGGAATTTTCTTTCCTAGAGCTTTCAGAGGGTGGGTGGCCCTGCTAACACCTAGATTTCAGACTTCTAGCCTCTAGAATTGTGAGAGAATAAATTTGTTTTTTTGAAATTACCAGAAATGATCATTTGTTACATCAGCCTTTGGAAACAAATGCTCTTTTAGCAATTAGTATGCTGTGATTTTTTAAAAAGTTGATGATAATACCAAGGGAAAAATATAAGGTATCTATTCTATAGAACCAGATGTCTGATTATTAGGCCCTGCTATGAAACTTTGTATTTAAAAAAATGGATTGCCCTTTGTTCTCTCCTTGTTTCCGTCTGCTGTCCTGAAGCCAAATGTGTTACCATCATAATTTTATATTAATATAGGAACACGGTGGTTATCAAAGTATTGTCTGTGGATGCTTGGTGATCCCTGAGACACCTCCGGTGGGTCTGTGAGGTCAAAACTATCCTAAGGTTTGCTTTTTTCACTGTGTTGACATTTGGAGTGAGAGTACAAAAGCAATGGTAGGTAAATCTGCCGACATCTTAGCAAGAATCAAGGCAGTGCCACCAACTGCACTAGTAGACCTTTTATTCTTGAGTACACGTCTTTTTAACATTCTGTGTTATAAGATGGAAAGTACAAATACAGCCCTTCTGTTACATACAAAAGTGCAAAAACCCCCACAACACTTGTGTGGTTGACTTATGACTTGAACCAGCAGCTTTTCCCATAAACATTATTTTTATTTGATAGACAGACTGGTTATTCGGATTATTCAGACTTGGATATTTGGCACACATGCCTTTTCTTTTTTAAAAATCTTTATTATTGAAAGTTTTACAGATGTCCCCCTTTTTCTCCCCATTGATCCCCTCCACTCTTTTCATGCCCAGAGATCCTCCTTCAGAGACAACAGTCTTAGAGATTCCGTTTTCTTTACTGAGAATGGCATTTACTACAAAAGCTTAAACACCCGTAAGGCTCAGGAAGTCACAGGGATTTGCTTAAGGCTTGATCTTAGGAACCAGGCTCCCTTACTTGGGTCCCACTACCCCTCCCATTTCATTAAACGAGACAGGTGGCTTCCCCTATTTCATGCATCCTCTCTTTGAGACAGTTAGAGAAAATGCTGCAAGAGAAAGAAATGCCAGGTGGAAAAACAGTCAAGTCAGATATTACACAGCCACTTAATTTTTATTTTGTAATTTTCACAATCTGAGCAGCCGAGTAGAATAAAGATGACACTAAAACGTGGCATAATAAAATTCATTTGATCAGGAAGATGGGCATCCATGTTTTTGTCTCCAGTTCAGCTTTTTTTTCTTTCAGTCAACTGTCTCTGGGTCCAGCACTCACTTTGGCAAAACCTACATTTAGTTGCAAATTGAAACATGGTGCATAGCTGCTATGATTAAGGAATTCAGAATCTTATCTAATATAGGGCCTTGAGGGCAAAAAGAAATGCTGAGAGAAAAGCATTTCAACATTGCAATGTACAGATGAATGCCTGAAATAAATATTAACTGTTATTTCTTCAAACTTTCCCACTGTTCCATATACTTCATTTCCCCCCATTTGTGAGTCTGCAACATATTCCGGCAACATTATGTGTTTTTGCTCATGATGAGTCTTCTCTGCGGGGGCTGGGTCAGTGTTTGCAGCTCAGCTGGCTGGTGCCAGAGTAGAGAGCTCCTCTGATTTGATTCCACCCCAGGCAATGAAGGATTTTCAAGATTTTCCTCTTAATATTTGGCTTTACTTGATAATCCTAGAGCATGCTGGGAAATCTCAGCAAGAGAAAAAATTTAGTAACCACAGGGAGGCCTGCTTGGAGAGTTGTGGGTAAGTATGAAAGCTTATGAGTATAACTACTAATGGCTCTTGAATGTTCTACTTTTCACAAGGTTGTCCTTTAAAGAAAAAAAAGTGTGTAGGCTTTTGAGGACAGAGGGTTTTTAGAAAATGTAGCCATCCCAGAAAGACAAATGCATGATTGAGGCATTTCCCAAGAGAGAAGCCTCTAGTCAGTAGGGTATGTGGAACCATATGGTCTAGCCTGCAATTTAGAATTTCAACAGCAGGAATTCTCAAAGGGTTGCATGGGGTTTCAGCCTCAATTTTATCATTGTTTTTCTTTCATATTTGTTGAGCATTGACAGTGCCCTTGGCAGATGCAGGACAGAAGACAAGCTATCTGCCTCTGATCAACATTGGAGAAAGTGCTCAGTTCAGAAATAAGCTTTGCAGCCCAGAAAGTGACTAAATCCCAAAAGCTTGAAGGTTTTTATTGTGCACACTGATTTCTCATGTGTTTTCTTTTTTATTATTTCTCCTTTTTGTTGTTGTTTATTGTTGTTTATGCATGGTCATGAAGACTGTCTTGAAAATGTTAGCAAAAGGCAAGATTCGTATTTGGTCTGGGCTCCAAATGGGAGCTGGCATCGATGAGGCGGTGGTGGGGATGAAGCCTTTGCACTGTGCACTGAGGGCGAGATTTCACTGACTGGGTGATAAGACTTTGAGGGAGTCTGGACTTAGAAGCAGCCTTTCTGAACATGCATGTGAGGCATCTGACAGTAGCTGCTCTGGACATAGTGGGAATCCAGTCAGAGGCGATCTGTGTATAATATGTCCCATAGAAGTGCAAGGAGGCTTCCTCAGGACTGTACACATAGGGCTAGCAGATGTGACAGCTAGAATGACGCTGTGGTCCTCTATATGCTGGAAATAACTTCGCCTTAATTTAATTGAATTCAGTTTACTTTATTAGGTTCCCATTAAGAAAACTGCATGAGGCTTGAACGTAATTAATTCTTGTGATTTAGACAATATTGTCCTCATTTTAAATTGTAGGAAACTGAGGATTATGAGAGTAAGTGGTTTATCCCAGTTCATACAATTGATTTTTCTTGCCACATTGTCTTCATTTCGATAACAGAGATGACTTTCCTTCTGCAACAACAACAAAAAATCAATCTCAAGCCCTGATCAGTGAATCTATAGCTTCCTTTTTTAAGCCTTTATTTTTCTAGAGCACTTTTAGGTTCACAGCAAAATTGAGAAGGTACAGAGATTTCCCATATAGATCCTGCCTCTCACACATGCATAATTTCCCCCAGTGTTAACACTCCCCTCCAGAGTGGTACACCTGTTACAATCGATGAACCTACCCTAAAATATCACTATCGCTAGAAGTCCATAGTTTACACTAGGGTTCGGTCTTGGTGTTGTACTTTCTATGGGTTTGGACAAACGTATAATGATACAGACCCATCATTATGGTTTCATATAGAGCACTTGTGCTGCTCGAAAAATCTTCTGTGCTCTTGCTGTTCATCTATCCCCATTCTTCCCCATCCCACACCTGGCAACCGCTGATCTGTTTATTGTCTCCTTAGTTTTGCCTTTTCCAGAATGTCATGTAGTTGGAATCATTAAGTATGTAGCCTTTTCAGATTACTTTCACTTAGTAATATGCATTTAAGGCTCATCCATATCTTTCCATGGCTTCATAGCTCATTTCTTTTTGGCACTAAATAATATTCCATTGTCCGGGTGTACCACAGTTTATTTTTCCATTCACCTACTGAAACACATCTTGGTTGCTTCCAAGTTTTAACAACCTTGAACAAAGTTGCTATAAACATCCATGCGCAGGTTTTTGGTGGGCTTAAATTGTCAACTCCACTGGGAGAAATTGCTTGACCTTATGGTAAGAGTATGTTTGATTTTGTAAGACGCCGCCAAACTGTGTTCCAAAATAGCTGTACCACTTTGCATTCCCACCAGCAATGAATGAGAGTTCCTGTTCCTTCACATTCTCGCCAACATTTGGCGTTGTCACTTTAGGATTTTTGGCCATTCTATTATGTGTATAGTAATTTCATTGTTGTTTTAATTTGCATTTCTCTGATGACATAGATGTGAAGCATCTTTTCATATGCTTATATGTCATCTGTATATGTTCTTTGGTGAAGTGTCTATTATGATCTTTGTCCATTTTTTAATTGGGTTGTTTGTTTTCTTATTGTTGAGTTTTAAGAGTTTTTAAAAAATGAATTTTGGGTAACAGTTCTTTATCAGATGTGTTTTTTACAAATATCATCTCCCAGTCTGTGGCCTGTTTTCTCATTCTATTGACATTGTCTTTCATGGAGCAGAAGTTTTATTTTTTATTTTTTAGAAGTTTTATATTTTAATTTTATCTCTTTGTGTTTTAGGAGATTGTTTTTCTAATTTCTTATATTGGACTTAGCTTATTTACATTCAGACTTTATTTTTCTCTAATAAAATTATTTATGACTACAAATGTTACTTCAAGTACCTGTTTAACTGTATCTCTCAAATTTTGATAGATGGTATTTTTGTAATTGTTTAAAATTTTTAGTATGGTGTCTCCATTGATTAATGAATTATTTAGAAGTATATTTTTAACTTTCTAAATACATGGGCTTTAAAAAACCTTTCTACCATTGATTTCTAATTTAATATTATTAAAATCAGAGAATGCAGATTTTGATAGGATCCTTTGCAATTTACCCAGACTTTCCTTATGTAGTCAGTTTTCATAGCTAGTTTGTGTATACTTGAATAGAATATTTGTTCTCTAGCTATGTTCTATAAATATATTAATATATTAATATGTACATTAGTATAGGAATTATTAATTGTATTCTTCAAGCATTCTATATACTTACTGATTCTTTGCTTGATTAATCTCTAAATTACTCAGAGAGGTATCTTAAAATCTACTATGGTTGTTAATTTCTCCCTTTCATTCTATAACTTTTTGTTGTCTATATTTGAAGATATTTTATTGTGTGTGTAGAGGTTTAGAATTTTTACAGATTTCTGGAGAATTAACTTTTATTAATATGTATAAGCCCTCTCCATTAATTTAATGATTTTTTCTCTTAAAGCTTATTTTTGGTTTGATATTATTTTAATGACACCATTTTTGTTTAGCACATGCTTAATGTGTAATTTTTCTATACTTTTAATTCTTCTGTGGATTTTTGTCTTAGATGTTACTTTTGTAAATTTTGTTTTAAATGTGACTATTTTAAAATATTATATTTTAACATTATTTGTCTTTTAGTTGGGCAATTGTTTGACCAAACTCATACTGCACAGTAATAAGTTTGAGCTTTCCCCTTAAGGTAACTGGGAACTGTCACAGTGTTTATTGAACACAGTGTAATACACATTCACAGGTGCACACACCCCATAGGCAGTAGGTTATTTTTCCTTTCATTTTAGATCTGAAGAAACTGAGCCAAACTGGTTAATCATCTGGCTTTAGGTCACAGAGCTATTGTGTGGCAAATATTAGATTTGAATCAAGATCTTATGGAATTGGACTCCAAGTCCACTATCCTTTCCCGCTTCCATATTGTCTACAGGATAGAGAGTTTCTATCATTTATGGTGGAACTGGAGACAATAGGAAAGGTCAAAGGAGAAAGGAGACTCCCAGGAGGAGCAAGGAAGGTGCACTGAGCTCAGAATTTTTATTGCCTTTCAAAGGGGCTTGAATCAAATTTTGAAAGTGAATAACTTTTTGCATTTTTTAAAAAATTTTATTTTTGTTTAAAATATTACAGATGTCCCTTTTTCTCCCCAATGACCCATTCCACCCTGTCCCACCCCCTTCCCCAGTCCCTCTCCCCACCATTGTCCATGTCCTTGGGTTTTGCATGTTGCATTTTTGTTTGTTTGGTTTTTACGTGATTTCCTCCTCAGAAAGTGATGGTTACTACAATTTAAGTGGCATTGAAACACAATCATTTTTAGTCATGGTATTTCACCCATGATGAATTGAAAGTTTCATAAAAACATAATTTGGAACAGAAGTTAATGGTGATTTTGTCAGTTTTCTTGATAAATAAAGGGATGAGAAGAATATTGTTGAACAAATCTTACAATGAGAAGACCTAAACACAAGTCTATGTCAATGATTCACAAAAATTCACTTAGCAAGAATTTCTTGAGAATTTTCTAGGGTCACTGAAACTAGTTTTGGTAATATGTCTAAAATTTGAGGGGAAGCAATAGTTTGCTTAAATGAAACTTTGAGCATTAATTATCTAGAGAATGTGAGAGTAAGGTGTAAGGAGGAAATTGCAATTATTCCTGGGGATTGAAGAATCTATAAATGCAAACAGCCTGATTTTTCTTATGGATTTTATGAAATTTCAAGATAATCATTTCTTCCACCTTAGGTCACCTTGGCAGCTTTCTAGACCCAGTGCCATGTTCCCTTGTCCACACTGTAACACCTTCACAGTCCAGTGGAGTTTCTGATAAGAGCTCTGAGCCTGAACATACTGTGAGAATCACATTGAGGTGGCTTCAGTATCCTAGTTTTGCAAGTCTAGGTGACTAAAGTTTTTGCTAGAGTAAACTGCAAAATCCCCTTTCAAATGAAATATACATATTTTAAAAGTAAAAATCCCTTTAAATTAGCAAACTCTGCAATTTAGGGCTTAAATGAAATTTGGGCATACAAAAGGTTGAATTTCATAGATAATCTAATTAACTAAAACAGGATGCTGATTGTTGACGTCCTTTCTGTTGTAGGATCACCTCTATTTTGTATTAGTATGGAAAGAGGGTATGGTCTGTGGAATGTACCAGATAAAACATATTGCAATAGGCTTTTAATTGGTCTCACTTCTATTCTCGTTCTGTCTAATTTATATACATATTGCCATTGAAATAATTTTTTTAAGCCAGTTGAATCCACAGATAAAGTGATAACTTTATAGCTTGGATTAAAAACTATTCCCAGTCCAATCCCAACCTGTCATTCTGATCTCACCTCCAGTCCTTCATCACTATCTCCAATCGCACCCTTCACATACACACGCAGGGAGTTTTAGCCACACATGATATTTGCTCTTCCTTCTTTTACACATGCTATTCGCAGTGCCTGAAATAATCCGGACTCTGTCTTTTAACTTTATCATCTCAAGGCCCAGACGAAATATCGCTTCCTCTTTGAAGCCATATGGAACCTGCCTCCTGTAGTTGCTCCCTCCTCTGTGTTCCCAAAGCACATTAGAAATTCATCATCTGATGGGATTTACCAATTATAGTCTAGTACCACATAAAGTACAAAAGTACTGCAAGAGTGAAAGCCCACAAAGAGTCACTGCACAGGGATTACTTTCCTTTTCTGGTTTACCATCATTGCTTTTATTACTTCCCACCTTGCTCCTACTTAGCTCTGGGGTAAAAAGAAAAAAGAATAGAATTACTGGCAGTGAGTCGTAGACTTAAGTAAATAATGGAGAAGGCAAAGAAGACTAGTACTAAGGAATGACAGCAAGGAGAACAGGGGAATTTCTGTGACCCCAGGGTCGTTTTTCTGGGCCTACCTTTCTCAAGTAGCCATCTGTATCTAGGGGATGCACAGAAAGTAGGTGTATGTAAATCCAAGATTACCAGTATAAAGAACATTGTGCTTAAGTCTAAGAAAAACCAGGGTTATATTAAGCGTGTGAAAAAACAATAACCTTCCCCAAGTGTTGACATTTCTGTAAAACTTGCATTAAAGACATATTCTATTTTGATATAACAGAAAAATAAATAAATGATTATGTTGAGGTATTAGAAAAAGTAGTTTAGTTTTTACTTAAAATTTGGATAAGTGTAATGATCTGCTAACCACAATTTTAAAAAGATGAGCTACTCAAGGCTATAGAGTAGTCTGGTAAAAATTAATAGTAAGAGTTGCCATTTTTTCAGTGCCTATTAAATTCCAAGCACTGTGAGGGATGCTTCACAATTTTATTTTACTTTTATATATTTCATTTTTTAAATCCACACCAAACACTTATAAGCTAAGTACAACCATCCCCATTTTGTAGAATATAGAACTGAAACCCAAGAGGTAAAACAACTTGTTCAATGTCACCCAGTTTGTGAGTAGAGTCTAAGTTAGAACTCCAGTTTTTTTCCTCCAAGGACATGCTCTTTCTCTCATATGAGGTTGCTTCTGAGAAATATCATCTGTAAAGAAATAAAGAGGTTCTCAAAAGCTGAACCTCCAAACAAACACATAACTCAACAGCAAACAGTTCTACTAGGTTAAAGAAATGTGTTTCAGAAGTCACTTTGGCATCCCTGAACACATGCCTACCACACATAATAACTGCAAAAATAAATCATCAGATGTAGTTGTCTCTTGAGGGTTTTCCATCACTGTCCAGCCCAACAGGAGGCCCTCTGACATCAGGCCCAGGGCACCATGTGAAAGGTGTGGCCTGACACCCACTCTTGCCCATGGCTCTATCCCAAATCACGCTCTTCTCTCTGCTTCTCTCGACTCCCTGTTTTCTGTCCCTGTGTCTGGTCACAGCATTCCATGCGGTCTTCCTGACTTCACTCTCTGCCTTACAGAGGGATCTATCTCCAGTGGGCACAGCCTTGGTGATTCCCCTGACAAAGTTCAGGCCTCTAGTTTGGCAATGCAGACCCGGGTGACGTGGACAGATATGCCTCTAATGGTGTTTATCCGAGAGTGGTTGGAAGACCTATGCTCTCCAGATTACATTGGAGGGAGGCTTATTGAATATTTGAGTTGACTGGATTAGGACCTTTGGGGAGTGGGGCCTTGCAATCTGCCTTGAACAGGCTTTCTCATTGATTCTTGTGTGACCAGTGTTTTATAAGTACTGCCTTAAATTTGATGTGATCCCTAGGCATCCCTGCCATTTTTGTTTTCTGCACTGATGCCCCACATGTGAGGACTCCTGGCCTGACCAGAACACACCATTACTCTGTTCCATTAGTGTGTTTAACTGCAGGTTGTTTATATTGCTTGGGCCTTTGGGAAAATGATATACTGAGAGTGACTGCCTGCCTTTTGCAATCACAAATGTAATTTTCCCTTTACTTCAAACATAATCTACGTTTCCCCAAAGCTTTATTTGTTTGTGGGTACAAATAAAGTCACTTAATGTTTATAACCCAAACTACAAGACCTCAATTCCCTGCAAAATTCTCCCTAAGTATTTCTGAGAGATTTGGGGAGGTACCTCTCTGCCCCGTGCTGCTGGTTGATGTGTGTGGCGTGTGGCTTTTAGAGTCATTTAGGTGATACGTTTCCATGAATCTAAGGCTCGTGGCCTCACTGTAGATGCTGATCTGCACAACCAGGACTAGGGGCCTCTCTCTGTGCTCTCACAGCCTCAAACCCTCAGGAAACCAGGAGTGGTTCCCCAGGATGGAGCCATTCTGTGCTTCCCCTAGAGATGAGGATAATGCTGTTTGCTCGGACTCTGTGTTGTATTTTTTTTTCCATTTAAGCAGCACTTTTACTCTCCTGGGTCTTCAAAGTCCCTTGTGAGACCATTTCATTCTATTTCTGCATGCAGGCCCTCTCTCCAACAACCCAGAAGAACACTAGCTTGTATTGCCAGCCCAACCACTTCCCTGAATGCTCAAAAGTACACTGTATACCCCAAACAAAACCTCTGTGAAAAATCTACTTCTTCTGGACCCTCTCACCAGTTCATCACAAGTCTCAGCCATGCCTGAGTTGGTGAAGCTCACCTCAACTTAGACTGGGCTCTTCTCCCCACCCGACACGCGTGTTAAGTTCCTGATTCCCGTGATCCCAGTTTGAGAGTCGCTGCAGAGAATCCCCTGTGAAGAGTTTTAAACAAACTTTAGAATGTAGGCTAGGCTGTCAGAGTGAGAGAGCTGAAGCCATACTGACCCTGAGCAGTAACTTATTTTCCCTTTAAAATAGGACATCTGATATTTAATTGTAGGACATGAAAGACAAGAGAGAAGCAGAGAGCTGAAGTGCAGGCCGGATTCAGCATTCTAAGTGGAACACTCTGCCCCACCTCCTTGCTGCTTTACCAGACAGTGCCAGCTGTCACCAGAAACTGTTTCCAAACCAATTACCTTTTCTTTATCAGAAGGGAAGATAAAATCTTAACAAAGGAACAGATGAGTGCATTGCCATTGGTTCTTCTGACTCCAGAACTGCTTTAGAAAGGAAGTTGCATCTTTGCAGAATTATTATCAATCAGCCTTTATTGCTTCAGCTTTCTTTATTGCATTGTAACACACAAAGTAATGAAAACATATAATAAAGAGAATAAAACACGTAATGCATCACTGTGCAGATATTGCAATCATAGCAAATCCAATGTAAATGCCCTACGGGGAATACTTGAGCCTTCCAATACATTGCTAATAGTTTGCATGATACTACATCACATTATTTATCTACTAAACCTGTCATGCTCTGCTAAATATCGTGGCAGCACCAACCCCAAATAGCACTATTCCTTCCCATCCTCCAAACGGAAGGCATACTTCTTTGCTGTCACTAGTTTTAATGTTTTCAAAGAGTAGCTCCAGCTCCTGAATAATTAATGCATAACGATTCCTAAGCTACGGGTAGTTTACTATTCTAGCCCCTCTGGTCTTTGCAATGTTGCTTGCTTTAATATATACTTCGAATTGGAACCAAGAGGTAGTAAAAGTCGTTAAGACAGCGTGAAGCTCAGTCAATAATGATTTACAGCGTTTGGAAGCATCCTGGGTTTTTCATTCTTGACTCTCAAGCCCCATCTGCTGCTCATTTCTGACTTGGTCTCCCTTTTGCAAATGCTTCTCTGATGGCAGAGTTTCCGCTCTGTTTACATTTACTTAAAAGAGTCAACACTCAAGAGTTCAGATCAAGTACACACTTCCTTGGAGTACTTCCATCTCCGGAAGAACATTGGCAATGACTAAATACACTTGGAATATTTCTGCCAAATATACACATGTCAAGCAACTCCGTGATTTCATGCTGTATGGGCACTTAGTAAATATTAAATAATAATAGTTACAAGGGTGAGTCACCCTAAGGACCATAGAAAGGACTTAAAAAGCTAGCTGAGAGGGCTTTGGAGGGAAAGAGGGGGAATGTTCTCATGTTGAGAATGCAGAGAAATAACAGGAAGACTGACTGCTATGTGCTGCTTTTGGTTTCTGCTCAATGACGTTCCTACAGATCAACTCAGACTTTGACGATTCCCGTGTGTTGTAAGCTGTTCATCTCAAATGGCAAGGATGGGTTATCTTAGTGGCCTTGCCTGTGACCTGAAATGATTGAATACTCCAGAAATAACTAATGAGAGGACATGATTATGGCAGGGTAAATTCCCCGTGGGTGGGCATCAGAAAAGGACTAGTTGCTTCATTGCTTCTGGGAGGCCAATGACTCAAAGTTTGTTCTCCTATTGCTTGGTCTGGGGCTGAACATATATTTTACAATAGAAAATTGGTCAAGATATGTATGGGATGGTGGTGAATAAAATAATATGTTGTAAACACCACTCCATGTTAACCAAATTAACCACTCACAGCTTGGTTGCTCAGTGTCTTCTCTCATAGAATATTATGCCATTTCCCTTCCTTTTGGAGTCCCTCAAACGTCCCTACTAAATAAAAAATTTAACACTTTAAAAATAAATATATAAGTGCTTTGAATCTGGTTCTGTAGATTGAAAAAAGATCTGAATTTGCTTACAGTAGGAGATATTATTAATTCTTTGAGGTGGTTCAGAAAAAGTCTCTGACTAAGTGGACCCTGGTGACTTACACGTTAGCATAAGTCTAAAAGGTCAAACTTCCTATTTCCTCTTCACCCAACAGACCAAGCCTTATGTTCTGCAATTGGTGCTTTGCCCTTTCCAGCTCTTAAATTGTTGCTAGATCTGGCATTGGGTTAAATGGATGGGACCCCTGTCATTGGTAGAGTAAATGGAAGAGAGGCTAAATGTGTGCATTGCTCCATAACTGCGATTGGTTTGCTAATGAATCCCTTGTCAGAGAAGGATGAGTTGGAAGAGAAATATCTGCAGAATGACCCAAGAAGCCCCCACAGTATAGTGTATGATTAAAAATCAGACTGAATATCAAAATCTCTGAGTACTTTAGAGAAATGAAAGACACTGGCTACAAATGAGCATCACTTTTGGTGACATATTTAAGGACCCCACTGAGTCAGGCTCCTCCACAGCTTACATTGTGCAGTGTGACCACTGGATGCGTTCTTGGTCTAAGGGCTGGTTGCTGATTGTTATAATAAAAGAGGTGGGGGTGAAGGGATTCAGGGAATCTCAGGGGAGACCACAAAAGGCTTTGGTTCAGTCTGAGGGACCCTCCTTAACCCATTGCTCTGCCCCTCCAGGTGTCAGGGCCTCACTCTCCTTTCCAGGTGTTTGTAGTTACTGTGTCAGTGACCCAGGCCATTGAAGGTGGGAAGAGACGACTGTCTATATCAGGAGGTTGAATGAAACTGAGCAAAGGTCAAACGAGCTTTGCTGCTGCTTATCAGCTGGTGAGCAACACCCAGATTGCTGTGGCCTGAGTGCTGGCTCTGCCACCAGGAAGCTCCAGGTGGTAAAACCAGATGGCCTGTCAGTGGTCCTCCATTTCTGCACACAGATCTCCCCTCTTTCTTTCTCCAAAGACTTGAAATCATTTCTTGGACTGAGTGACATAGGAAGAACAAAGATCCTGTTTTTCCAGATTTGTTCCATCTTGTACCTGCACTTCAGCTTGTCAGACATGAGTAGTGTATTTGACTCTACTGCTCTCTCTCCTCTGCTTTAATACTCCTAAGGCAGTGAGGAATTCATAATGCTTCACTTAAGTCAGGGGACACCTTGTTGGATATGTGAAGAAATTCCAAGGAGGGAGAAAGTTGATGTGGAAAGGAGATTGAGCACAGTTAAAACTTAAAAAATATTATTCTGCAATATTTATTATTATTATATATGCAAATAACTTTCTAAAGTGTGTGTGACCTTGGGTCAGTCATTTAACCCTCTGTACCTCATTTTTCTTGGTCATTTGTAATAGGTATAACAAATGCATCTAACTCTTAAAGTTGTATTGAAAGATGTAATACATATAAAGTACTTTATGTAGTACTGAGCATGTCACATAGAGATATGGTCAATATAAAGAAATTAGCCACTCTTTACCACTTTAGAGGGCTATTAAGTTAACACAGCTTACAAAAGCTTCTAGTTATAGCCAAGGATCAGGTCATATTCTGAGCATCCCTGGCCATGTGAAACATGTTTGGGATTTAAAGTCCGAGGACCTGGATTTGAATCTTGGTTGAACCTCTTACTACTATTTGACTTTAGGCCAATTTACCCAATATGTTAGTTTCCTGTGTGAACAAATTACCACAAACTCTGTGGCTTAAGACAACAGAAATTTATTCTGCAGTTCTAGAGGCTAAAAGTTTTATATCAGTTCCACTGGCCCCTAATCAGGGCTGCACTTCTCTGAAAGCTCTAGGGGAGAATCCATTTCTTGCCTCTTTCAGCTTCTGGTGACTGCCGGTATTTCCTTTTTCCCCCAATATGTTTTTGTTGATATTTATTAGAGAGAGAGGAAGGGAGAGGGAGAAACATCAATGTGAGGGACAAACATTGATCAGTTGCACTTCAACCAGTTGCCTCCGTCACACAACCCAACCAGGGATTGACCCCAGGCCAGGGTATGTGCCCTGACCTGGAATGGAACAAGTGGCCTTTTGGTGCATGGAATGACATTCAGCCAACTGAGCCACATGGGCCAGGGCGCTGATGGTATTTCTTGGTTTGTGGCTGCATCACTCCAACTTCTGGCTCATGGTCACATTGCTTGTGTGTGTATGTGTGTGTGTGTGTGTGTGTGTGTGTGTGTGCCTCCCTCTGTTTCTGTTTTATAAGAACCTTTGTGATTACATTTAGGGCCCACTGGCTAATCCAAAATAATCTCTCCACTTCACACCCTTAATTTAATCACACCTACAAAGATGTTTTTTCCTTACAAGGTAATATTTATATGTTCCAGGGATTCAGACCTGATATTTTTGGAAGGCCATTACTCTGCCTATAACCCCTGACTTCTCTTAGTCTAGATATTTCATCTGTAAAATGGGCATAATTATACCTAACTCAAAGGTTATTGAGAGGATTAGTTTGATAGCAAGTAAAAATGCCTTATTAATATTAATGTGTTATATAATAGCTATTGAGCGAGATCTCTAAAAACCCATTTAGACTATCAGAGCTGCAATATGCATCCTATGGTGCTGTGGCAAGATGTAGCATACAGCTTATGTTTTCTGAAATGGTGTTAGGATAAAGTTGAAAATCATAAGAAGCTGTCAGTTTTTGTTCAGTTCAAATATCACAGGCCTGCTCTTTGCTGGATACTCTTCTGAGGATTGAAATTATAAGAATAAAAAAGCCATGATCTTGAGGAATTCCATTCCTGATGTATGCCGTTTGGGGTGCACAGACATAAAGCTTAGGTACATTGGGATAGGTGGGATTGTAGATGACACCAAGAGTGTTGTGGCAGGGAGTGGGCATGGTGGAGGCCGGGGCTTCTCCTCTTTATGGGTGGAAGCATCCGGGAAAACTCATCTTGTCTATAGGTCCAGCCCCCCTTGGTTTCTTCATAGTCACAAGTTAAACAGATCATTCCTATGCCCTTTGGCTCTTGGATTTTGGAAGGGAATGAGTGACAGTGCTGTGGAATGGGATACGGCATGGACTTCGCTGCTTGACCCTTCTCCAAAACTTGGAGGTCACAGAGAGTTGTATTAGGGAAATGCTTTCTATTTAGCACCAAGAGCCTTCTTTTCTTCCACTTCCAAATTTAAACATGCCTGAATATTTAATCACTAAATCAAATAAATTATGAAATACCCAGTGACAGCTGGGTTTGATGGAGCTGGCCCCGGAAATAGATTTGTAATTGTCGTGTTGATGGGAAGGGAGATGTTGATCAGTATGTTCCTAATTCATTGTCATGCTAGCAAAGGCTGCAGCCTCACGATTTCCTGTCAGATCCCTTGTTCAGCCTGCAGTGGAGGGAGGCATGGAAATGTGTCATTCATACCTATTGGGAATAAATGTTTTCTCTTCCAAATATATTGTTCCAGCACTCTAACTAATTATTATATGAGAGCTGACAATTAGGGTTCTGGTTTCAGGGAAGCTGATAAATTATGGGGATCCTATTTGGAGAGACTTGGCATATTTATCAAAAGATAAAAATTCTTGGTAGCGTATTCAAAAATAGCAATTGAATGGCTCAGGCAAGGAGTTTTAAAGACATTTGGAAGACGGTGGTGTTTGGGGAAGACTCCATTGAAGAGGTGGGCCCAGAGGTGAGCTTTAGAGGGTTGGCAGTCAGGATGGAGTTAGGGAGGGCTTCCAGGGGACACAGTAAGAGTGGCAGGAAAGTGCTGATGTGCTCAGGGCAGTGATTTTTCAGCCGGTGCGCCACAAGGCTTTTTAAACCATGCAATACCTGACTGTTTAGTCAGGGACACTGACCTCTTTCCCCTTAGGTTATGAAATGAAAAAATGACAACAGCCAAGACTACAATAGCCATCCAGTGAATGCCCTGTCTTGAACC
Source organism: Miniopterus schreibersii (assembly GCF_964146895.1). Taxonomy (NCBI): domain Eukaryota; kingdom Metazoa; phylum Chordata; class Mammalia; order Chiroptera; family Miniopteridae; genus Miniopterus; species Miniopterus schreibersii. The sequence continues at coordinate 71,723,048 of NC_138102.1, read as the reverse complement.
ATAAATATATAGGTCACGTAACAGAGTTGCATCTTATTGGTCACGTTGCATAATAAGGTTATATCTGATTGGTTAATTCTTGGCAGCAGGAATCCTTATATACAAGTATAGGCACCTGATTTTTTAAGTCACTTTGGAGCAAAAACTGTAGGTAATTACTTTTTTTTTGGTAAATCAATCAAAATTATACCTATTTTTTTGTCAGATCAGCAAAACATATATTTTTTTGGTGTGCCGCAGAATTTTAGTAATTAGTTAACGTGTGCCACGAGGTAAAAAAGGTTGAAAATGCTGTCTTAGGGGACAGGATTTGTATCCATATGGATAAAATAGTATGCTTAGAGCCATATGATTGTAGAATGTAAGTTTCAATTAGACATTCAGCCCAGATTCCTTCCTTCCTTCATTTATTCAGCAGCTAATTACTGAGATTATACTATGTGCCAGCCTTGACCCCAAGGTTAAACAAAAAGCTGTACAGTATTTTGTAATGTTGGCAATGAGAAACTAAGAAGATTTTGAGCATTGGAGTAAGGTAAAATCATGCTGTAAACTAAAAATGATTTGAGAAGATTCATTTGGCTACCTCGTATAGAGTGGATTAGAATGGGGAGATATTGAAAGTGAAGAGATGAGTTAAGGAACAACTGCAGGTGAGAGACTTAGATAAATGAGGTAGCAGAAGGAATGGATGCAAGAGATATTATTGGAGGAAAAGTGGCTATTCTCCTGTTTCCACAACACTTTGTAGAATATGTTGTTTGCTTACATATCTGTTCCCCCACTAGCCTGTGAGCACCTCAAAGCCAAAGACCATACCTGATTTAATTTACCGTGTCTCCCCAGCCCCAAGCTCTGCACCTGACACACAGTAAGTCCTCAACAAATGTTTGAGGACTTTATGATTAGTAAAAATAGATTGGATGTGAGAGATGAGGGGAAAGAAGAGTCAAAGAAGATTCAAGGTCTCCAACCTGGGAACAGGGTGTGTTGTTCATTATGAGCAGGAACACAGAGGTCCCAGCACAGCTGAGACTTAGACATGTTCTGTTGCCCTCATTGGCTAGGCACTGAGATGATAATGAGACACTAGGACTGATTTAAATTTCTAGGTTACATTTTGGGAAGAGAAACAAAGGGGCATAAGTTCTAAGGAAATGTTTTGGAATCTTGGATGGGAAGGAGACAGCAAATGTATTTTGTAAAAGCATATCCTTTACTCTCACAATCTGATTTCATGTTTAAAAAAAATACAAATTATTTAAAGGGACTTTAATATTTACTTATCAGTAGAGGAATAAATTTAAAAAGATTTATATACTTTGAAAAAATGATCAGCCAGTGACCTTTCCTAACATCCTAATAATCATACCTTACAGATCTGGGCCACCCTCTTGAAAGGTGGCTCAGCAGACATAGGAGGAATCTTTTACCCCATTTTTAAGTTTTTATAAATAAATAAATTTGTACCCATTGCAAATAATTCAAAAAAGAAGAAATATAAAAGGGTGGGGAAAAGTAGGTTTACAGCCTGACCGGGTGTGGCTCAGCAGTTGAGCATTTACTTATGAACCAGAAGATCACGGTTGGATTCCTGGTCAGGACACATGCCCAGGTTGTAGGCTTGATCCCCAGTAGGGGGCATACAGGAGGCAACAGATCAATGACTCTCTCATCATTGATGTTTCTAGCTCTCTCCCCCTCTCCCTTCCTCTCTCTGAAATCAATAACAACATATAACTTTTTTTTAAATGTAGGTTTACAGTTGTGAGTATGTAAAACAGCTTATTCTTGTATTATTTATAAATTATTTTTCATATGAACAACTGTAAACCTACTTTTGATGACCACTGTATATAACAGAAAGTTAAACTTCTCTTCACAGCCATTGAAAGAAGTTTGATTTGTTTACTTTTATATATTTTAATCTGAACACATATACATAGGAATTTTTTTACACATAAATGAGATTATACTACATATACTTGTTTTAAGATATTTTTTCTTTAACATCTATGATCTTCCATGTTCATTCATGTAAATCATTCTCATGCTTTTAACAGTTGTATACTATTACATTGTAATAATACTAGTGAATATTATTTAAGAATTTGTTGTATGTCAGGAACTGTGCTAAGTATTTAATATGACAATCTCATTAATACTTATACCAATCCTAAGGGATTGGTACTTTTTAAAAAATTACTTCATTTTCAATATTATTTTGTATTGGTTTCAGGTGTACAGCATAGTGGTTAGACAATCATATACTTTACAAAGTGTTCCTCCAATATTTTCAGTACCCACCTGGCATCATACATAGTTATTACAATATTATTGACTACATTCCCTATGCTGTACTTTACATCCCTGTAACTATTTTGTGACTACCAATTTGTACTTTTTAGTCCCTTTACCTCTTTTACCCAGCCCCTGAATCCCACTCCCCTCTGGCAACCACCAGTCTGTTCTCCGTGTCTATGAGTCTGTTTCAATTTTGTTTGTGTATTTATTTATTTCTTTAGATTCCACATATTAGTGAATACGTATGATATTTGGCTTTCTCTCACTTATTTCACTTAGCATAATAGTCTCTAAGTGCATCCATGCTGTCGCAAGCGGTAAGATTCCACTCTTTTTTATGACTGAGTAATATGCCATTGTATGTATATACCACAACTTTTGAAAGGGATGAGTATACTTTTATTGGCCCCATTTTGGAGATAAGGAAACTAAGGTACTGGAGATTGGGTAAATTTCTCAAGACCACAAAGATAACAAGTGTCAGAGATAGGATTTTAGTCCAGGCAAACTGATTTTAGAGTCCTTATTCCATACTGCCCTCTTATGGATCTACCATAATTTATTTAAATAATTACCATTAATGAACTATTATGACAACTTAAGTTCTTTAATTAATTCATTCATTCATTTAACAAGAATTTTTGAGTGCTCTTATCTACCACACACTAGTTTAGAAACTGAGGATTAAAAAGTGAACAAAGCATACAAAATTCCTGACCTCATATAGTATCCTGGAGAAGACAGATAAGATAAATAGATAAATATAATAGATAAATAAAGAAAAAATATAGCAGTGAAGGGAGATCTAAACTGCTACAGATAAAGAATTGAGGGTACATGGACAATGGTGGGGAGGGGGGTGGGATGGGGTGGAACTGGTCATTGGGGAGAAAAAGGGACATCCCTAATATTTTAAACAAAAATTAAATTAAAAAAAAGAATTGGGAGTAAACAATTTGAGAAGATAACAACCTGAAGGAGGCAAGAGCACCAGTCTTATTGATATTTTGGGGGAAAGCATTTGAGGCACAGGGAACAGGAAGAGCAAAGGTTTTATATATATAAGAAAAGACTAAGACTAATTTTCCCCAAATATACAGCCAAAGCCCTAACGTCACCTATTGACTAAGTTATCAGTTAATTACAATTTTAAAATCATCATTATTGTCAACTACATTACACTTATGCATGGGCCTGTTTTTGAAATCTGTGTGTGTGTGTGTGTGTGTGTGTGTGCGCGCGCATTTCTTGTTGTTTATTTTTTACTTCTGCCACTTAAGACACTGACTTTATTACTGTACTTTTTTTATAGTTGGTTTGATATCTAATGTGGGTGGCAAGCATTTTTTTCAAAACGTTCTTGGCTACTTTTGCACCTTGCTTGTCCCCCAAATAAACACTCAAATAACCATATTAAATTCCATTTTTAATAGTACTGAGATTTTTTATTGGGATTGCACTGAATTTATAGATTAACTTGGGAAGAATAGATATCATAACATTGAACTGTCTCATTGAGGAACATTGTATATGTCTTCATTTGTTCACAAATTTTTAAATATCTTTTAGTAAAGTTTTATTTTTTTTAAATATAGGTTTTATACACACTTTGTAATGTTCATTTCTGAGTATTTTACACTGTCTGTTGCTATTATGTATGTGTGCAGGAACAAATAGATCTATAAAATGGAATAGAGAACTCAGAGAAAGACCCATGCAAATATGAGAAATTAATCTACAATAACGGTGGCACCATAAATCAATAAGAGAAAGATTTGTTTAGTAGACAGTGTGCAAAACTGTCTTGATCTATGGACAGAAAATAAAACTGGATTGTTCCCAAATATGACATGCAAAGATGTGTTCCAGATGGATTATTGTCTTAAAGGTAAGAAATAATTCAAGATAATATTTTAAAATATATTTATGACATAGAAGCAGTGAAGGATTTCTTAAATGAAACAACAAAAACATTTCATGAAGTAGATAAACAGACAAATGACAGAAATAAAATTCTGTCAATGTTGAAAGCAACAAAAGATTAATATCCAGAATATATAAAAAACTCTACAAATCAATAAGAAAAAAGGCAGTAACCTGTAAAAAATGAGCAAAGGATTTGAACCAGCTATTTTTTTTTTTTAATTCTCACCAGAGGATATTTTTTTCCATTGCATCTCAGAGAAAGAGTGGAGGGAGAGAAAGAGAGAGAGAAACATTGATTGGTTGCCTCGAGCACAAGCCCCAGCCGGGGCCAGGGATTGGGCCTGTAACCGAGGTACATGCCCTTGACTGGAATCAAACCCGGGACCCTTCAGTCTACGGGCTGACACTCTAACCACTGAGCAAAACCAGCTAGTGCTGAACCAGCTCTTTACCTAAGTCTATTGAGCATATGAAAAATGGTCAAACTTAGTAACCAGAGAGATGCAAATCAAAATAACAATAAGTAATCACTTTTCCCATCACTTAGAGAGCTGTATAATACCTAGCATGATGTGGAGGTTAGAAATGCTGGCAGACTGCTTGCAGGAAAGTGGTTGGGGCAGCTGATCTGAAGAGCAACATGGCACCGCTTACTCAGATTAAGCGTCTACATCTAGATATATGAACTCAGTAATTCAGCCTTTGGGTACATCCCAAAGAACACATCACATGGGTTTATAAGATGGTATATGAAAATCTTCAGTTTTTTGAAATGAGAATTTGGAGGAAATCTATTTGTTCATCGCATGGGAGTGATGAATGCACACCGTGGATTACTATGCAGCCATTAGAAGCTACAGGCTGCCTGACACCATGATGCCTGGTGAAAAAAGGAAGCATGAAAATGGACTCTACTGGCACAATGTCCTTTATGGAAAATATCCACATAAAATAGCCCGTGCTTTGTTGGAGCATATACAAATGAGTGGTTACACTCCAAATGAATTGTTCACTGAAGGAGGAAGGGGAATGGGAATGGGGAGCAAGCATGCGGGGCAATAAATAAATGAGTAAGAAACATTGTGGAAACTGCAAGAAAAGAAAGAGCAGAGTCCTCTCCCCAACAGCCATGCCAACTCCTGCAGGTGATTTAGTTAACATAACCTGTGACAAGCTTGGGGTGCAAAGTCAACTTTCTCGAATGCTGGTGGATATTGACTTAGCAAGAGTGCCCCCTTGAACTGCAGTGATCAGAGAATTAACTGCCTTGTGGTCTGGTAACTTCTCAGGAGGTGCAGCTGAGTTATAAACATCAGTGAACAAAAGGAGTCCAGTTGTTTTGCTTTTACATCAAGCCACCCTGGAAGGGATGTCTTCATTCCTAGGTGATATGGTGACACCACGTTGACCAGCATGTTCTCTCTACCAGCCGTTTCTTTCTGAGGCCTGGGAACCCAGATGGTTATCTCTTTTGATAGAGATGAGGTGCTATTGGCAAATCTTTCCTAGAGTATCTTCTACATAGGGTTTAAATTTAAGTGGGGATAGAGGAAAGAGCTCAGTGTTTGGTAGACACACTGTAAGGAAGTGATTTTTTTTTCCATTTTTGTATTCTTTTTAACAACCTGGACTGCGTTTATTCATCATTCCTTACAGTGTCCTAGGCAGGTTAACTGCCACTTAGCAAAAGATGAACTCAACAGGGTGCCATCATAAAATAACTTTGTTTCCTACTGTGGCCTTTTCAAATGAACTCAGTAGGTTTGTTTAAATCTCATAGATTTCTCAGTAATTCTTAGATTATAAAAAGTTTTCAGTCACTTGAAATAACAAAACTAGTCTCAGTTCAGCAATTTAGAGGTGCCACCCAGCTTCATAATAAAACTTCACTTCATTTAAAGTTTGAGATTCTCCATTCCCTCAGTTTAACACTGCTGCTTCAAGCTGGGACGCTCAGGATAGGAAAGAGAGGCTGAATCAACTTTTACTTTTTCCACTTTGTGTTTTGTCTTCACACACCCCACCCCCTTCACTTTATCCACTTAGCTGACTCTGCTTCCTTCAGGGTTGGACCAGGGGGCAGGAAAAGAAATGAGGGATGGAAAAGTTCTTCCTTCATAGGAAAAAAAGTTAGCTACCATTGAAGATAATTCCCATGCAATTTCCACTCTTAGAGGACATATAAAAATAAATTCTTCCAAAGATTTTTTTCCTATAAAGTGAACATAACATTGTGACCAAATACTAAAAAATATTGCAAAGAAATAAAGCCACAAATTTCCATCTCAATGCTAAGACAATTATCCTAAATTAAAAAAAAATTAAACAGATTTCATTCAGTAATACCTAGAAAATAATATACTATGACTATGTGAAGTGTATTTGAATGATACACAGCTGGATCGGTATAAGGACATACATACATCATAATGTATCTCATCATATTAATAGATGTAGTACATTGGTAAAATACTGATAATTTTTATAGATATGAAAAAGGCATTTAAAAAGTTTGACATCCATCTTGATTTAAAAATTCAATTAAATAGGAATATATAGCTCCTTTCTTAGCATGATAAAAAATGCTCATCTAAAGCCACAAAACAGCATTATATTTAATAGACAAACTCTAGAAACATTTTCATTGAAGTCAGAAATAAGAGAATGTCCACTACCAACACTATGATTTCACATTTTTTAGATTGAGGTACTAGCTGATGCAAATAGGCAAAAGAAATACACATTGGAAAAGAGAGGTAAAATCCTTGCATATCATGTGATTTTTAAACCTGTGAAACCAAAGATTAATTGAAAAACTACTATAAACAATAAGATAATTCAGGAAGATAACTGCTACAAAATTAATATACATAAGTAACTTTTATGAATACAGGCAAATCCAATTAGATAATAATGGAAAATCTCATTTATTATAACAACGATAAATTTCCTAGAATAAACTCAAGAAGAAATGTACAATTTCTATACAAAGAAAATTTTATAAGACCCCTGAGGGACATAAAAATAATTATGAACAAATGAAAAGGTATGCAATATTCTTATAGATGAAAATGCTCTATAATAAGAAGTTAATACCTAACCAGTTAAACTGTGCATTTAGTGCAATTTCAATGAAATAATGATACGGAATCATAAGAGATAGATTACCTGATTTTTCTCTACTTAATATTGTTGTCAATATTTAATTTCAATTTTCATACCCTTATGTAAGCCATTTTCTTATTATTTCACATAGTTAATGATTGTTTAGATTCAGTCATATGTTTACCATTTTTTGCCAACACTTCTTTTGTATAGTAGACATTTCATCTAGAATCATGTTCTTTCTTCCTGAGTATAATCTTCAGATTTGCCTTTATTGAGCATTTATTGGCAGTAAGGTCTCTCTCACAATTTTTTGAGGGGTTTGTAAATGATTTATTTAGATTTTTTAACATTTGCTTAGCTAAGTACTATATTATGTTGACAGATTTTTTTTCTTGGTATTTTGATAATATTACCTTTTGCCTTCTAGTTTTCATTCTTGCTGTTGAGAAGTTAGTTGTCAGATGACTTGTTGCTCCTATGTAGATGATTTGTCTTTTCTCTTTGGCTACTTTTTAAAATGTTCACTTTGTCTTTGATAGTCTCCAGTTTTACTCTGATGAATCTAGGTGTAGATTTTTTTTTAATCCTGTGTAAGATTAGTTATTTTCTGAATTCAAGGACACTCTTTCATTACAGTAAAACCTTGTTATAATGGACTAATTTGGGTGAAGGGATGTCCACTGAAGCCGAAAGTCCGCTATATAAATAAAATAGGTTTTCTGAATGTGTGTGTTAAAAAATTGACAGATTAGTTTACCTGTTTTTACTTAATGTAGACACATTTGTGTAATTAAAATTAAGTATGTATGAAAAGTTTAATTTCACAGAAAAGTTTTCTATATATGTTACTGTAATTTTAAATTTATACTGACTAGGTCTAGCAAATGCCTGCATTCACCAGTCACCACTAGTAAACAAATGCACAGCTGGGGCATGGCTTAGCGCACAGAGTAACACTGACTGACCAGTGTTAAAACTGCTGCAGAAAGTCACGCCACATGACAACAGAACCAATTACCATGCACAATGGGGTGTGATCACGTGCTAATCATTTGCCAAACATTGTTTATGAGTGGACTTTTGTATTTAAATATGTAGACTATAGTTGTAGATATGCAATATTTATGTTGGTAAGATTACTACAGTGTTCTTTCCAACATATGGCCTATTAGCTAAAAATGCATTAAAAATAACTGTGAATTAATAACAAAAAAACCTTTTAATTTAATTATAAGCAAATCTTGGTTAAAAGCATTTTAAAATTAACAGGTGTTAATTTTCATATATGACACATGGACCGGAAATTTTGTCCGTTAGATCCAAATTCCGTTAAGTCGAGGTCCACAAATTGAGGATTTACTGTAATCCTAGAAAGTTCTCATCCATCATTTCTTCAAGTATTACCTCTTTCAAATTCTTTTTGTTTCTTTTGGAATGCTAATTAGATCTTCTGTAGAAATCTTTTTCACTCTGTCTTCCATGTTTCTGATCCTGTCCTCTTTCCTATTTCTTTCTCTTGCTGTGCTACATTTTTTTAAATGTCTTCAGTTCTATCTTTAAGCACCCTACTTACCTCCAATCAGCTATGTCTAATCTGTTCTTTATAATTTCTATAGGTTTTAAAATATTTTAAAAACATTTTTATTAATTTTTTAGGGAGAGAGGAAGGGAGAGGGAGAGAAAGAGAGAAAGATCGATGTGAGAGAGAAACATCATTCAACTGCTTCCTGCATGCCCCTACCTGGGATTGAACCCATAACCTCAGCATGTGCCATAACCAGGAATCGAACTGGCAACTTTTCAGTGTACAGGGTGATGTTCAACCAACTGAGCCACACTGGCCAGCACAAGCTTTAAAAGTTTTAATGATTATAATTTTTTTGCAGTGGGGGAGAGCTGTATTTGCCTAGTTTTTCAAATCTTTCTTTTCTATGATAGTAATTTCTAGCTCATGTTTTTTATTTAGTTTTTAATATCCTTGAGTATTTTAAAACCATGTATTATATATTCTTTTTTTCCAGAAGCAAAAGTACTTTATTTTTGCTGGGTTTTGTAGCTCCAATATAGAGAAATCTGATTTACCCAAAATATTCATTTGAATAAGCAGGAGCAGAATCAGTAGCTCAGCTTTGATGACCTCAACAATTTCTTTTATTCTTTCTTTTTTTAGCAATTTGTGTTTTTCTCAGCTTTAAAAAAACAATTCTTCAGTGAAATGTCAGATTCTGACCAGTGACCATGGTAACTGTAGAGTAAACAGAACTATGCATGATGTGTAATTCTTTCCCAAACCCGTTTATGTGTTTTCTTTTTAAATTTTTTTTCAAATTTTACAGTTTACATTCAATGTCATTTTGTATTAGTTTCAGGTGTACAGCATAATGGTTTGACAGTTATATACTTTACAAAGTATTCCCCTGATATTTCCAGTATCCAACTGGCACCTTGCATAGTTATTACAATATTATTGACTACATTCCTTATGCTGTACTTTACATCCCTGTAACTATTTTATAACTTCCAATCTGTAGTTCTCAATCCCTTCACCTTTTGCACCAGTCCCCCAACCCTTCTGCCAACTTTCAGTCTGTTCTCTGTGTCTATGAGTCTGTTTTAATTTTGTTTGTTCATTTATTTTGTTCTTTATGTTCCACAGATAAGTGAAATTACATGGTATTTGTCTTTCTCTGACTGACTGATTTCACTTAGCATAGTGCCCTCTAGGTCCCTCGATGCTGTCACAAATGGTAAGATTTTCTTTTTTTATGGCCATTCATTATTTATATTTTTTATCTTTCTTCCTCTTCCTCTCCTCCTCCTCCTCTTTCTTCTTCTTCTTCTTCTTCTTCTTCTTCTTCTTCTTCTTCTTCTTCTTCTTCTTCTTCTTCTTCTTCTCCTCCTCCTCCTCCTCCTCCTCCTCCTCCTCCTCCTCCTCCTCCTCCTCCTCCTCCTCCTCCTCCTCCTTCTTCTTCTTCTTCTTCTTCTTCTTCTTCTTCTTCTTCTTCTTCTTCTTCTTCTTCTCCTTCTCCTCCTCCTCCTCCTCCTCCTCCTCCTCCTCCTCCTCCTTCTCCTCCTCCTCCTCCTTCTCCTTCTCTCTTCTCTCTTCTCTCTTCTCTCTTCTCTCTTCTCTCTTCTCTCTTCTCTCTTTTGTCTTCTTCTTCAAGAACATCCATTAACATTTCATGTAGTACTGGTTTGGGGGTGATGAACTCCTTTAGCTTTTCTTTGCCTGGGAAGCTCTATCTGACCTTCAATTCTAAACGATGGCTTTGCTGGGTAGAGCAATCTTGGTTGTAGGTTCTTGCTTTTCATCACTTTGAATATTTCTTGCCACTCTTTCTGGCCTGCAACATTTCTGTTGAGAAATCAGCTGACAGTCATGTAGAAGTTCCCTTGTAGGTAAATATCTGCTTTTCTCTTGCTACTTTTAAGTTTCTCTCTTTGTCTTTAACTTTTGGGATTTTAATTATAATGTGTCTCGGCGTGGGCCTCTTTGGGTTCATCTTGTTTGGGAATCTCTGCACTTCCTGGATTTATATGTTTATTTCCTTCACCAGGTTAGGGATATTTTCTTTCAATATTTTTTCAAACAGAGTTTCAATATCTTGCTCTCTCTCATCTTCTATCTCCTTCTGGCACCCCCATGGTGCAAATGTTTGTACACTTGAAGTCGTCCCAGAGGCTCCTTACACTATTCTCACCTTTTGTATTCTTTTTGTGTGTGTGTTTTGTTTTTTGTTGTTCTGATTGGGCATTTTCTTCTTCCTTATATTCCAAAATGTTGATTTGATTCTCTGCTTCATCTACTCTATTGCTGATTCCCAGTAATTTATTCTGGTAGTGTTTCAATTAGTGTTATCTTCATTTCTGACTGGTTGTTTTATGGTTTCCATGTCCTTTTTTATGCTGTTGAACTTCTCACTAAGTTTCTTGAATGTCTTTATAACTCTTGTTTTAAACTCTGTATCTGGTAGTTTGCTTGCCTCCAAGTTCACTTAGTTTTTTTCCTGGAGATTTCTCCTGTTCTTTCATTTGGGAACTTCTCTTGGAGATTTCTTCTATTCTTTCACTTGGGACTTGCTTCTTTGTCTCCCCATTTTGATTGCTTCCCTGTGTTTATTTCTATGTATTAGGTAGAGCCACTACATCTCCTAGACTTAGTAGAGTGGCTGTGTGTGGTAGGTGTTCTGTAGGACCCAATGGCATAGCTTCCCCAGTCATCAGAGCTGGGCACTTTAGGTGCACCCCCTGTGTGGACTGTGTGCACTGTCCTGTTGTAGTTGAGTCTTTGTTGCTGTTGGCACATCACTGGGAGAGATTGATCCCCCAGGATGATTGACTGCAAGGGCCAGCTATGACTACAATAAAGGAGCTACTGTTTGGGGGATGACCTTATGGAACAGGACTTGTTTCATGGGGTTTTGTTGCCCACTGAGTCTGCCCTTGAATATGTTGCTTGTGGAAGTGACAGGGTTGTAATCTGGTATGGTCTGAAGCTGTCCTTTGGGTGTACTGGCTCTGGGGCCTCCTAGGAGGTTCAAAGTTAGCCACCACCTGTGCTCTGCCTGGGGCCACCCAGATTGGGCCACAGGGTAATCTGCAGATGGCTACTACTTGTGTTGAGCTTGGAGGTGCCCAGGAGATGTCAATCTGTGAACCAAAGTCAGCTGCCACTAGTGCCAGCCTGGGGCCACTTAGTAAGAGTTATGGGGTACACAAAGACCAGATGCTGCTTGTTTGAGAGATTTTAGGAAAGTTCAAAACATGAGGCAAGATATGTCATTTGTATGGATATGTCATTTGTATGGATATGTCATTGTTCTGTAATTTAGTTGTAATTTTTATGTGGTTGTGGGAGGTTCTGAGTCCCGTGGTTACCCTTGCCACCACCCTGACTGGAACCTAAGGATGTTTCAAAAACATGTATTATATATTCTTCATTCTATTATTCTTTTATATGAATTAGGTATGGGTCAAGAGATGTTTATTCTTTTTACTTACTCTTGTTCATGGTGGCTATTTCCCCATATTTAGTACTTTTTTTCTTTTTTATTGAACATATTGGGGTAACACTGGTTAAAATTAAACAGGTTTCAGGTGCATGATCCCACAAACCATTATCTATACTGTATAGTGTGTTTACCACCCCAGTCAAGTCTCCTTCCATCGCCATTTATCCCCACTATGCCCTCCCCCACCTATACCTCCCCTCCAGTAATTCTTAATCTGTAAAAATCCAAAGAGGTCTAGCCTGAGTGACTGTAGGACATTTCCTACCTGTGAGCATTCAAAGTTAATTTTTCTTCATGTTTCTTTCTTTTTCCCTAACTTATCCTTCAATTCACTATTTCTTTCTTAAACTATTTCTAATCTTCTGTTACACTTATATGTTAATTTCAGTTATCGTTTTTTGTTCTCCTCTAGAATTATCTTTCTTTTTCAGTTTTCAGTTCTCTGCTAAAATTCTCAGTCTCATCTTTTATCTTCTTAAACATATTAAGTATAATTATTTTTAAATAACTGTCTGATAATTGCATTATATTATTCAGTATTGATCTGTTTATGTTATATATCATTTCTGTTTTATTTGGTTCACATTACCTTACTTTGTGTGTGTTTGATTTTTTATTTAGCACAAATCTTTATTTATAAAAAATACAGAAATAATTTGAGGCCTAGGGTAAATTTATCTTCCTCCAGAGAGGTTCTGCATTGGTTTCTGGCAGGAGAGCAGGGCCTTTAGCTATCTCAGACCACCTTGATTCAATTTCAGAGTTTCAGATTATTCAGTGCTGGGCTTAAATCGATATGAGGTCCAGTTTATACTTAGGGCATCTTTATTTGTAGAGTGTATTCATTTTGTGAGTATATAAGCCCCCTTCCTTTGGTGATTCCCAGACTCCAATAATTGTCTCTCTACCACAAAAGGCTGTCAGAGCTCTGCTCATCTTTTACTAATAGCAGATACCCCTAGGGAGAAAGCAGCTCCAAATGTGTGCCTCACTTAGTGGGGTTTCAGTTTTCTCCAGACCTTACTATTTTATTCCTCATTGCCTGGTTAGTTCTCTGAATACTTTCAGCATATATGTGTTACATGTTTCCAACTTTTCTAGTTGTCCTCAGTGGGAGGGTTGGTTCTAATGATCTACTCTGTCCTTATCAAAGGAGAAGTTCTTATTTTTTTGTTAAAATCTGTTTCAGATTTTCCACCAGTTCTCCATCAATATTGGTGATCATCTGATATTGCTAGTCTACTTTGTCTGCTTTTGTCTGGCTACTGATCCCCTTAAGTGTATTTTAACATAAATACTATATACTATATATATGTATATCATATTTATATATAAATATAGTTAATAAATTGATTGTATATATAAATATACAATTTATTTACTATATAAACATAGTAAATAAATTAATTGCATTTTTTATAAATACGACATATATAGTATTTATACATATATGTTTAATTATTGTTTCCTGAACAGTTGAATCAGACTGTGAGCTTTCTCGCTCAGCTTATAATTAGTAGGAAGGTAGTAGAAGACACAGCAGTGTTACTCTTCTGGACCATCAGTAAACAAACTGGACAAAGCCATTAATCCTCTGCTGAAGCTTGAAGAGGAAGCTTCCTTATTGCCAGGTCTCCTTTGATCACAATCATAAAGTTCAGAAGCCATTTGGCCCACCTATAGCATTCCCTTCTGGTTCCCCTGGAAAAGGAGTCACAAGCCACCATCAGCAAAGATACCTCAGAGAACCATAAAATATCAGACTTAGACCTTGGTATGAAAGAGAAGTAAGCCCTTGACACCATAGTTATTTTGCTCTCACCAAGGCCACCAGAGATGTAGAGTTTAATGCCAGCTCTCTGCCCTAGACTTCCTGGGAGCATCCTCAGCTTCAGTGGCACCTGTAGGATGCCAGTCCTGCTCTGGCTACTTTCTTACTCCAGAGGGGGAGTTTTTCTGAAGTCCCTTTCTTTTCAGAATCCTCTTCTCTTTTGTAAGTCTATTTTTATGGTCCCAGCTCTTTACCTCTTCATAAAGTATGAAGAACACTGGTGTTCTTCATTTTCCAACAATATGATAATGATAATGACAATAACAACAGCTGTAACTATTAATTGAACACTTAATGAATGGCACTTATATGACCATATGCCTCATATGTACTGTTTTATTTAACTCCTTTAAGAAAATTTTTATAAAAAGGTTTTATTTCCCTTTATGACTGTGATAATTGGCCTTAGGAAGGTGTGCAGCTTGACTATGGACCTGTAGTTGGTAAGTTGCAGTGCTAGAATTTTAACCACTTTAACGTTACAAAGAACACCTCTTTTTATTACTCTGGTACATTTTCCAAGTGAAAATTATGTACAAATGTTGTGATAAATAATTTTTGATTTATATATTTATTTTTGTAATAGTATTTCAAATGTGTTAAAAATAAACACACTTAGTGTTATATTTAACTAACCATTTAAAGAATCAAAGTCTAAAATGTAAAGATAATCTTAAAAATTTGGCATCCATTATTGCAAGACTTTCCATTTCTTCTCTACAACTAACTTGCTGTAGAAACTTGAGAAAAGTATGTGACATTTCTATAGGTCTGTTTCTTGACTGTACAATGAATGGGGTGGCTTGGATTATCTCTGACTCTTTGATATAAAGACTTTTTGCATTTTTAAAATATCAGATAAATCAAATAACTTTCAAAAACACATTTTAAGAAAGTTATTTTCTAAGCTCTTTACTCAAGTAGAACTGGCCCTTTTATTTTTAAATCAGATTGTCATATTTTTAAATATGTTTTGTTTGCTTTAAACAAGATAAAAATTTTCTTACATAAAGTTCTGTTTTGGATGTTGGAAAAAACATGTGTGGCAGACACTATTAGCTGCTTTCCTTCTACCTATCTATTCTCCTTTTTATCTCATAATAGAAACTAATTTATTTATTTATTGAGATATGATTGACATATAACACGGTGTAAGTTTAAGGTGTACAATGTGTTGGTTTGATACACTATATATATTACAATATGATTATCACCATAGCATTAGCTAACAGCTCCATCAAGTCACATAATTATCATTTCTTTTTTGTGCTGAGAACAATTAAGATCTAGTTGCTTAGCAACTTTCAAGTCTATAATGCAGTATTGTTAACCGTAAACACAATGCCTACATTAGATCCCCAGAACTTATTTATCTTCTAGTTGCAAATTTGTACCCTTTGACCACTTTCTCCCTGATTCCCCCACCCCTCAGGCCTTGGTAACCCCCATTCTCTCTCCACTGATAAAAATGAACTTAGTTCAGCATGGCAATGTGCCCAGCTATAAATTTTAGCTTCATCATCACACATCAAAGGGATGAGCATGTGGCACAGTATTACTGGGCAATAAAATATGAAGTGACACATTCTTGGAAGTGTTTGCTTTCCTGACTTATCTACCCCTCATTCTTCTTTCTTCTTCCTCAGAATGCTGACCCCGGGCTTACGGCAGCAGCAGCCATTGTGCAACCAAGTAGACAAAAGCTAGTGCTGAGAATGGCAGGGCAAGAAGAAAGAAGCCGCCTGGCCCCGATGGCGCCGTTGACAGTCTGGATAGTCAACTTTTGGATGTTTCTGTTACATGAGTGAATAAACCACCATATTTTAAGTCACCAGTATGGGGTTTTGTTGCCAAAGGAGCTCATAACTGATAAAGCAGGTGTTGATTTTAGTCTACAACACTAGAGTGCAATATGAAGCACATTCCTCTTTTGTTCTCAATCATATTTACTCTGCTCCGAGTGGCCACTTACCTGTTGGTGGAACATTCGTCCTCAGTCATTTTTGTGATACTCTTTGTGTCCTCTCAAGAACTCCAGACTTACGGGCACTTAAAAACACACAGGCAAAATGCTAGATCCTTAATCCACAGTGGCTACACTCAACATTTATTTACCTATTTGACAAGCACTATGTAAAGAAAGGGGATACACAATAAAAACACCTTTAGCTACAAATGTGTTGTTGGGCACTTGGCTCCAGGCAGACCTGGAGACACCCACCATTTCCACAGACTTGACCACAGAATTCTTGGCTCTTGGTCTCCTGACAAAGGTGCAGAGTCCCAGGTTTAGGTATCCTTCAGTCTCCCATCTGGGTACTACCTGGTGTCCCCCACTAGTGGGAATGTATAAAATTCTATTTCTATAGCTGGTCTCAGGACTCTTAACATTCTCCAGGTTCTAGAAGCTTCTGTTTCATCCAAGTCAAACAATTCTTGCCACTCCTCCCTCTATGGAAATAACACAACTCAATTCTTAACATAATAGCAAACACTTTTGTGCTATCCCAGTCATACAGATGAGGAAACTAAGGCACAGAGGTCAAGGCTAAAGTCGCCCAGCTAGTAAGTATCATTCTCAGAATCTGGGTGCAGATGGCCTGGTTTTAGTCCCTGCTCCTAACTACTCTATTATGCTACTCACTGCCTGTAACACAAAACCTCTTCACCCCTGCTCAATCCTGGGTATGAGCAAACATACCTCAACTAGTAAAAATACATCACAACCTTTTCCTGGATGCAATAAAAGGAGTATTAACTCTCAGTATTTTTCTTAATAACTTACTCTGTTATAGATCCAATAAAAAAGAATATATTGCTCTAAGAAATGCATTAACTTAAGTTCCCTGTGTCTTTAGTTTTCTCATATTAAATTGGGGATAGTCATTCAACAATGACTTTGCCTCTATATTTTACCTCACCAATGTTCAGTGACAGGATAAAGAAGGTATTGTCTAAGAAGTTGTTTGAAATCTTCAGAAAAAAAGGTGATATTATGAAAAGAAAATTGATACAGCAGCAGATACCATAACCAGCAAAAGATGCTGCTTATTCAGTTCTTAGTAAAATATATTTCAATCTAGAAGGAAATGGGGACCCTGCCAACTGTTATTAGTGCTCGCCTGCCTTTTAATTGAAGCACACTCTTGGAAAATGTCTTATGTATCTGGGGAAATATAATGCATTCAACATAAGAATAAATCTTTTTTGAGTGAGTTAGACCCAGGGATTTTTTTCACTTTGCAGTCATTCCTCCATCTTTCTGGTTTATCAGCTCTTTTTTCTTTGCTAAGCGGTAATGGTGATGCATACATTTGCCTTTTCTAGTAAATCATCCTTCTATAATTTGGCTTTCTTTCAGTCTCAGATTCCCATCAGAAGGGTTTTACCTCAAGGCATATTGCAACCAATTTCCCCCGTAATTAATGCCATATCTGCCTCAGAGTCCATTTCAACTCTCGAATGAAAATTGATGAGGCAGCCAACCACAAATAAGGCTCACATACCACTGATTAAACTATCAGTCTAGTTTCCAGGCTATCACGTTATAGTGCTGGATCATAACCAGAGGGTGAATTTTCTGATCTTTTGCAATGTATATTGCTCATAGTAAGTGTCCATAAATTGCCATTAGCAGATGAGGAGAGGTATTTTATATAACCCCTCTCAAATTCGACCAGGAAGACTAATGATTAAAGAGGTTTATGTTACAGGGACTGAGACTCCACAGCACATGAAAAAAATGTGTCTAGACTTGATAAAATAAGCCACAAACTGTGACAAAAACCTCCAGGGGGAAAAAAACTACCACTTATGTGTTTATTTCTCATTCGGGTGGAGTATAGATGGCTGAGCCAGGTAGCTGCATATTTCCTAGGGAGCATGGGGACCAAGTCATCTCCCCTCTAGCTTTCAGTTTCAGATGTTAGGGTGGGAAAGGAATTGAAGGTTGATGTATGTGGCAACTATTCACCAAATGGTCAGATCAAGCATTCGTTCACTCATTTATTTCACTCATGAATTCATCCACTCACTTCACATTTATTTACATATTTTCCAGGCACCATGTGAGGCATGGAAACTTACAGTGAAAAAGACATCAGCTCTGTCCTGGTGGTGTTGATACTCTAAGGGGAAAGGTTGTAGGGGACAGATAAGTAATCAGTTATTCAATACAGGGTATTAAATGCTATGGGAGAAGTATGTGGTACTAGTCAAGTATGCAGGGGTGTGTGTGTGTGTGTGTGTGTGGAGGAGAAAGGGGGGGGGTGGAGGTTGTGAAAGTTTCCTGGAAAATGTCATTAGAGCTCTCAATAGATGGAGGTAGGTAGCCAGGTAAGAATCAGGGCAGGCAGGGCAGGACATTCCAGACAGTAAAAGCAATTTAAGCCAAGTGTGGAATAGAAAGAGAGCATGACTTGTTTGCTAACTTTGAAAAGTTAATCATAGCTGGAACAAAGTGTGAGGAGAGTTCTGTGGAGAAAAAAGACTAGAGGAAGGCTGTCAAATGTTCTACCCTGAGGTATTTGACCATCAATGAGAACAGAGTAGAAATGAGTGAGATAATGAAAACATGTGCAAGTGTGAGTAGATTATATAAATATACCTATAAAGACATTATATATTCCATCAGTAACGTGTGCATGTTGTGTGGGTCTCCTTTTGACATATTTTTAAGGAAGTCATTTTAAAAATTAAATTCAGGACAACTGTAGATATAAAACTTATCCCCAAGGGACTGTTTTTGACACTCTCCAGCAGAATACTTTATATCCCAATTTGATGACTTTGATTTATCTCACTAATATCTGTAGCTAGCCTCTGAAGTAGTAGCAGAGCTGATACAAGAAATCCCAGGGTTCTTTCCTATTACAGAATGACCTGCACTCAGTGGAGATTTAAGTCATATTGACTTACTGAATTAAAAAGTTGACCTGTCCACCTGGTCCAGTTTTTCAGCTGTCCAGGACCACTGGGTAACACAACTTTTAGATTGCTGTCATAGCAGTCCATGGGAGGGACCATATGGCCAGCTTGTCAGGTATGCCCCATAGAATCAGTGTATACTCAAAAAATGACCCTGGCTCAAAAAAATTAATTAAAAAATGTATATGTTGAGCAAATTGCTAAGTATTATTGGCTATGCTTGCACTTTTTAATAAGCTAATATGTTTTCATAATTTATTTTAGGTTATAAAACTATTTGTTTCAAAAATGTTAACCTAACTTTATAGCTGTTACAATTCTTAAAACTAACTGATGAAGATGATAGGAATTACATGCCCAAGACATAATCCTAAGAGAGGAACACAAACAGAATGAAATGGAGAGATTTGGTTTCACCCAAGTTCCTCTGAACTAGAGATTTCTAAGGTGTTTTGATTGGCATAATTCTCTATGTGCAGTTTTTATCTTCAAGCACATCAAAGTATTGGAAGAGATTCAAAGAAGGGTAATAAAACTCTTACGGGGCACCTTACGAAAGTGGGCTAGCCGCCGGAGAGAACAGAGCTGCTGAGTCAGCCCTTGCTGGGACCCCTCCACCCCAACCATGGGACAAAGGCTTAGATCATTACTCAGTCCCTGGCTGACCTTGAGACGGCTGGTCTGCTTTTGAGGGGCATGCTCAGAGCACAGACACCTGCAGTGTGGTTTCTTCAAAGAGGGTTTAACTGCCAGTTTGCCATGGACTTTGCCTGCTCCTTCCCTTCCTTTCTGTTTGGCTCTCAAACAATTTTAAGAGGAAGGAAGTCTCAGGATCTAGATCCTGATCTGAGAGCAGATTAAGGACCGCTGTGACTGCTTCAGGATAATGTGCACCTTTCCATGTGCACTGGGTCCCAGACCACCTGCTGAGAAGGAGAAAGCTGAACCCTTCACAGTAGCTGAGTCTGTCACTGGGTTGAAGAGGGTGACCAGACACACTACAAGATTTCAAAGCTTCAGGTTTTTTTGTTTTGTTTTTATGTGTAAACTTCTCTTAATGTATTTGTTCCTCTGCATCCAACCAGCCACCAAGTCCTATTGCTTTGTTCCTTCTCCTACCTTTCAGAAACAATTAGGCCAAGGTTGGTGAAAGCTCCCCATCCCATCAGAGTGAAAGAAACTGCTCCAGGACAGCTGCAAACTCATCATCTTTCCCACACATAAGTGGATGACTCATCTACCAAACTGTAACAAACTCCTCCCTTTGTATTTGGATAATTCCTCAAAGTGACCTCCATCTGCCATCTCAGTCCAATCTTTCTTTATGCCTTCAGTTACCATACACTCTATCCTAATTAAATTTCTTACTGCTCCCCTAAATCATCCCAGTTCTACTTCCCTCTGAAACTAACAGCAACGGAAAGAAGGTGTTAACAAATAAACTTTTTATAAGAACTTACCCCAAGAATCTGGGCCTAGTGGTCATCCCATAAAATTGAGCCTTTAATATTTGCTTCCCTCACTGGGCAATTATTTTCACATTGTGAAGAAATGTTTCCTTAGTTCCATTCTTAAGAGCAAATGTCAGTATGGGATGGGAGTAAAGACCCTGACACAGATAATATGAAAGTAAAGAGACGGGAGACCCTACTTTCACTGAATTCTCCCTATGTGCCAGGCACTGAGCTAAAGATCCTGTGCCTGTTCTCTCATTCAGTCTTCAAAGGCACTCTGTGAAGTGCACTTTAGTAGCCCTTTGGCAGGTTCATGCCTAAGGCCACTAAAAAATAAATGATAAGGCTAAGGTTGAAACTGAGGATCCGTAGGACTTTGATTAAATGTAGTTTTATTATTTATTTATTTATTTATTATTTTTTAAAATTTATCTTTATTGTTGAAAGTATTACAGGTGTCCCATTTCCCCCCCCCCCATTGACCCCCTCCACCTCACTCCCACCCCTTCCCCAGGCCTTCACCCTTCTGTTGTCTGCGCTCATGGGTTATGCACATACACATATAACTTCTTTGGTTAATCTCTTCCCACCCTCCACTCCCTTTCCCTCTTTCCTCTGAAATATGATCGTCTGTCGCATGCGTCAATGTCTCTGGATCTATTTAGTTTGTCAGATTCTTTTGTTCATTAGCTTCTTCTTAAAGAAGACCCTTCAACATTTCATGTAGCACCACATGGTGGTGATGAACTCCTTTAGCTTTTCCTTGTCTGAGAAGCTCTTTATCTGACCTTCAAATCTAAATGATAGCTTTGCTGTGTAGAGTAATCTAGGTTGTAGGTTCTTGTTTTTCATTACTTTGACTATTTCTTGCCACTCCCTTCTGGCCTGCAAGGTTTCTGTTGAGAAATAAGCTGACAGTCATGTGGGTGCTCCCTTGTAGGTAACTAACTGCTTTTATCTTGCTGCTTTTAAGAGTCTCTCTTTGTATTTAACCTTTGGCATTTTAATTATGATGTGTCTGGGTGTGGGCCTCTTTGGATTCCTCTTCTTTGGGACTCTCTGTGCTTCCTGGACTTGTAAGTCTATTTCTTTCCCTAGGTAGGGGAAGTTTCCTGTCATTATTTTTTCAAATAGGTTTTAAATTTCTTGCTGTCTTTCTTCTCCTTCTGTTATCCCAATAATATGAATGTTGGGCCACTTGAAGTTGTCCCAGAGGCTCCTTATGCTATCTTCATATTTCTGGAATCTTTTTTCTTTTTGTTCTTCTGGTTGGGTATTATTTGTTTCCTCATGTTCCAAATTGCTGATTTGATTCTCAGCATCCTCTATTCTACTGTTGAGTCTCTGTAAGCTATTCTTCATTTCAGTTTGTGTAGCCTTCATTTCTGATTGGTACTTTATTATGTCATTGATGGTCTCAATAGTTTTCTTAATAGTCTTACTAATATCCTTGAGCATCCTTATAACCATAATTCTGAACTCTGTATCTGTTAGCTTGCTTGGTTCTATTTCATTTAGTTCCTTTTCTGGAGATTTCTTTTGTTCTTTCCTTCGTGGCATGTTTCTTTGCCTCCACATTTTGGCTGCTTCCAGGTGTTTGTTTCTATGTATTAGGTAGAGCTGCTATGTGTCCTGGAATTTGTAGAGTGGCTTTGTGTAGTATGTGTCCTGTAGGGTCCAGTGGCTCGGGATCCCCAGTAACCTGAGCTGGGCCTTCTAGATGCTCCCCTTTGTGGGCTGTGTGCACTGTCCTGTTGTAGTTGAGCCTTGGTTGCTGTTGGTGTCCCTGGGAGGAATTGATCCACAGGCAAATCAGCTGTGAGGACCAGCTGCAACTACAGCCAAAGAGCTGTTGTTCTGGAGACACCCCTATGGAGCAGGATTTACTTCAGTGGAGCTTTGGTGGTTCACCAAGTGCACCCCTTGAGTGTGTCACTCATGGATGTGGTAGGGTTGTAATCCAGCATGGTCGAATCTGACCACCAGCTGCACTGTCTCTGGGGCCTCCCTGGAGGTACAAAGTCAGCCTCTGCTTGTGCCTTGCCTTGGGCCACCCAGCATGAGCTACACAGCAAACGGTAGTTGGCTGCTACTTGTGCTGGGCTTGGAGGTGTCCAGGAGAGGCCAAGCTATGAGCCAATGCAGGCTGCCGCTAGTGCCAGGCCTGGGGCCACTGATCAAGCCGTATGGCGCTTGCTGCTTCTTGTTTGAGAGATTTTAGGAAAGTCCTAAGCATGAGGCTCGAGAGACCACTTGCATAGAAAGGCCACTGGAAATGGCCTGGATGAGCCTGCAGGTGGGGAGGGGCGGGGCCTCAGGGAATCATGGGGCGGGGCCAAAGGTGTGAGTCAAGTGCTGGCGATTCAAATATGGCGCCTGCCTGCAGGCTCTGTTGGGGGAGGGCTGGCCAAAGGAGCAACGGCCTCTGCCAGCTCTTCTGCCTGGGAGGAAGCTGCCCCTCCACCTCTCGCCTGGATTTCAGGCAGGTTAGTTCCTCCCAAAGTGTCCCAGGTTCCTTTCAAGCTGCTTCTCAGGGCTGGAGCTCAGAGGGAGCACGTCCGAGTGAGTCCGTGCTCTGGCCCTTTTAGAGGAAAGCCTGGGGCTCCCGCAGCCTCAACGATCCTCAGTGACAGCCCCCGCTGGTTTCACAGCCCGAAGTTGTGGGGATGTCTCTTCCCGGCCCTGGAGCCCTGGGCTGGGGGCCTGCTGTGGGGCTGGGACCCCTCACTCCTCTGGGAAACCTCCACCGCCGAGATGTCCCTCCCGGGTTTAAACCACGGTGCTGGGTGTGGGCCCACGGCCACGCCTCCACGATCCAGTCCCGATCTGCCCACATCTCCACCCCTTCTACCAGTCTCAATGCTTCTTCAGTTTTCTGGGTGTAGGGCTTCTGTGCAGCCAGATTTCAGGAGGCTCTGAGTGATGGTGGTTCTATATTTTAGTTGTAATTTTGATTTGTTGTGGGACGCGGTTTGTAACGAACGTGGTACCTACACCGCCATCTTGTTTCTACCCTTAAATGTAGTTTTAAATCCTAGCTCTAGAAACCATTTATCTCTCTCTCTTTCTCTCTCTCTCTATATATATATATCTATACATATATATGTATGGATATATATACACACACATATATATGTATAAATATATTCCTCAGAGACCTAGCCTTTCCACTGGAAAATCAACAACCCCCCAGGGGTTGCAACCAGCAGAAGACAGTGGCGACAACCTGACTAATGGTCACAAAGCCCAGATGTCTGTCAGGCTAAGGACAACATCTTGACCTTAGTTATGTTTCAGCTCCTGAGCCCTAAGTTGGAATGACCCCTTGGCTACTTTCCCATGAGACAGGCCAGAGGGATATTGGAAAAGATCTCAGAGCTGTCCTCAAGACCTGAAGAAATGATTTAATACCCTTACCTCACCTCCAACCAATAAGCTCTCAGCACATTCCAAAAGCCCCTTTGTGATTTTATAGACAAAATCTACATGCCATTGGAGAGTTGGGCTTTTAGCATTAGATTCCTACCTCTGTATTTACCAATTCAACATTAAACTATTTTTTCTTTCTATACTGCAAATTCCTGCTCATTCATTTCTTTGGGTCAGCGCCCACAGGCAGACAGATTCAAAAAATACATTGAGGTCCCAATGACAAGGTCACACCTGGATCTATCTGGCTCCTAAACTCATGCTTTTTCCACTCTCACATTTCTTTTCAAGGACATAGAAAGAGTATGGGCAAGAGCATTGTGGGAACAAACAAAAGAATTTATCTGTGCTTATCTGAAAAGTACTATATCTTCTTCACTGGACTCTGCTTTATTTATTTATTTTTTTAAAGAAGATAATGAACAGAAAAATGAGCAAAGAGAAACTTCCCGGGTCTACTCCACACTCATTTTTCTTAAATATCTCAGTCACTAGAAAAAGAAATGGTTTAAATATCTTGTTCTGATTAGTTTCTGTCTCAGGACAGATTACTGATGACTTTTCTGGATTTTAATTATTTTTACACTTTGTTCATTAGAATGTATGGATATTTTCTGTGTTTTATAATTTTATGATTATAAGAAAACTTTTAATAATAAAAATTAACTTGTCACCAAATGAAGACCTTTCATGCACACAAAGGTAGGTTTTAGGAGGACAACTGGCAGTATGAGTAGGTCCCTGCCTTCTCCCATTTTAACAAGAAACCGAAAAAACTTAGGATTTTTTCAAGCATAGGGAAGATCCATTGGCTCAATATTCCCTTCAGGAATTACAGACATGCCAGTTGCAGGTGTTAGTCTTCCTAACCCCACCTGAAAAAACTTAGGATTGTAGTTCTCTAATGAACACAGAGGTAGACTCCAAGGACAAAGGATGTAAAATCCCTGAGGTACTTGAGGTTAACATTCTTTCTTAACCCTTGTCCGTGATCCCCTATGTAGGGAAATGCCACTGCAAAAGTAGTTTGAGAGTTGCCCCATGAATTACACAGCCACAATTAGATATAAATATATTCATCACTTCTCAGCCAACCAGAATGGTGATATATTCAGGAGTAAAAGGAGATAAGGAGAGGTAAAGATGCAGAGATCGAATAATAAAGTGGGTGACTCAGCAAAACAGAAGAAAAGAGTACAGTCGTAGGCTGGCAAAGGTTACAATGGTCAAGCTCCGAAAGTACCAGTCCCAAGAAACACTGGGAAAGCAGAGTTCATGGAGAGAAAGACAGAGCACGGTTAAGGTGGGAGAGACGTGAACAAGGGAAGTGGAATGAGGCCGAGTAATTAAGGATGAATCATAAGAAGCAGAATCAATGATAGAGAGCAGAGATTAGGGGGACCAAGAAGACACTCCGAGTTAAAGATGCAACTAAGTAAGGAAAGGAATGAATTATATATAAGCATTGAGTTTAGGGGCAAGCTGACTTACAAATCTTAATGGCTCCTGAGGTTGGCATCTCTGCATATCAACAAAGTACCAGAAATGATGCTGAAAATGATGAGGCTGAGCCACTGAGAACATTTTAAATTATGAATGTATTGCACTTAATTCTGTAAAAAAGTACAATAAATTTTAGAAGGATTTTAATAAAATATAGTTGAAATTTAAGTTTTATCAATGAATGCATAAACAATCAGCTTTTTGCAAGTATAACCAGTTCTGAACTAAAGCATAGCCCAAAATATCACTTGCCTCATTTCCAAAGGCACCGAACTGTGAAAGCAGGGCCGCTTTCAGGGAAAGCAAGTGGATTCCTGTTGCTAGACTATAGGGTCCAGGGGATAAGGGTGGAGATGGTGTGGAACTGCAAGGCCTGGGGAGCCACTGAAGGCATTTAAGCAAGAGTGTGCCTTGAGTAGATATATGTTTCAGCAATGTCATTCTGATAGGATACTATAGAAAATTGCATTGGGAGAAGAATTAGCAGCAGAGTAAGGTGAGGTAGGCACTCATCCCAGATACAAAATTTAAAGGGCTACCAAATAATCAAGATAAATATTTTAATGGGATGTTTTTAAAAATCAAAATTTAGGCAAAAATAATCATGATCAACAAAAATATCAAACTTTTAAATAAAGAGACTCAGCAGTGACCTTGAACATACCTGGGAGAGGCTGGATGAATCAGAGGAAAAATCAGGAGGAGGGGTTAGGTGACTGATGGAATGTGCTGAAAGAGTGAGAAAGGGGAGTCAAGAATAAGCCTACACTTATGATTCATGTGACAATGTCATCACCAACCCAGGAGATTCAGAGAAGTAGGCGAGGGCTATGATTGTCACATGTGAGGTTTACATGGGCTATCAAATTGAGGAAATACAACCAGTGACTGGAATTATGGCTGATATTTGGCAGAAGTTTGGGCTGACTATAGCAAGAGAGGCTTTTGTGCAGATACTACTGGAAGTTAAGTGTGTAGGCGAGCCTGCCCAGGAAGCAGGTGTATAGAAAAAGGAGACAGATGATCTCACTGAACATAATAAAAAGCCATAGTGTTAGCCACTCTGCTGAGCTGTTTCAGATATTATCTAATCAAATCCTCATAATAACTCTAAAAGATCTATGCTATTATCATCCTCATTTTACCTAGGAGGAAATGGACATTCATAGAGGTGAGTAAGCCATTTTGAGCTCAGCGAGTAAGTGGCAAAGCCAAGACTTTATCTCAGGAAATCTGAAGAAAAGAGGGCGGCAGCCTGGCTCTGGAGAGCAAGGACCAAGATTTGAATTCCCACTTCTTGGTTTATGGGCTGTGTGGTCTTGGCCAGCACTCTAATCCACCAGGAGTCTCTGTTTCCTCATCTGAAAAATGGGATAACAAAGGCTACCTCATGGTGTTGATAAGAAGAGGAGGTAGAAAATGTCAAGTGTCTGGTGCACAGTAGATGCTCAGCACAAACTAGTAACCACTGCAATCCTTAGGAACATGCCAGGATCATGCAAACATTTAAAGGACCTTAATGAAGAGGAGACTGGGAGGAGAACGAGAGGGAGAAGTAAAAGCAGAGTCAGCAGAGATGGAACCAAAGGGAGGAAAGGAGTTTGGCATAGCAGTGTTTAGTTTGTTTGCCAGCCATTTATGTCCTTAGCAGAAGCAGTAAGGTTAGTGGAGTGAGGGAGGACATTAAAAGATGGTGAGGCCCAGCTGGGTGTGACTCAGCAGTTGAACATCGACCCAGGATCCAGGAGATTGGGGTTCAATTCTGGTCAGAGAACATGCATGGGTAGCTGGCTAGATCCCCAGCCAGGGCCGTGCAGGAGGCAGCCAATCGATGACTCTCTCATCATTGCCGTTTCTATCTCTCTCTCTCCCCCTCTCCCTTCCTGTCTCTGAAATCAATAAAGATATATTTTTAAAAAATGATGGTGAGGAAGTAGAGCTAATAAATATGGACAATGGTTCCCAAAAGCTTGGTTCTGAATGGAATGAAAAGGAAGGATGTTGCAGGAAGGAGACATATAGGTCAGGAAAAAGATTCTCTTCACCCCACAAACGTCCCATGATGGAAGAAATTGGGGCATTTCTCCCCCTGAAAGGACAAATTCATGGAAAGTGAAAGAAAACATCAAGCTTCAAAATAATGACAGCTTTCCACTTAAACTCATGCAATATTTGAACATGTTCAAAAATGTTTTTACATCCAATGTGACATGGAGCCTTCAGAACAATTCTGTGGAGTAGATTAGGCAGGTAGAATCTCTACTTAATAGATATTGAAATGAAGACTCAAGAGATTAGAGATAAGCTCAAAAATTGTCAATATAGAGAGATTAAGAGACTGCCTCCTCACCCCAACTGGTGTGCAGAATGAGCTGATTTTCTAGAATAGCCATGACAGGGGCTGTGTTCACAGGAGAGGGTTACTAGTTGGAGGGGTGAGCTCCACGTAGGTGAGAATGCATGGGGGGAGAAAGTGAATGAGCAGAGGAGAGATTTTCAGCTACTCCTCAAAGTCTAATTTATGAGAGAGAAGGATTGTAAAGTTTAACTTTCCATTAAGAATATACTAAGACTTTTGAATTTTCTTAAGACATTGAGAGAAGATTAAAATAGTTTGCACTGTTTTGCTTTTCTGAACCCTGCTCATATGAGGCATAGTATTTGAATTACAGCAGGCAGATGGTGGCACATGACTTGAGCCCAGGTCTTCTGATGCAGAACCAGCATCCTATCCACCAATCCACATGGCTTTTGTTTGCAGGTAGGATTCTCAGTTTCCAGAAGTAGAGTTAAAAGAATTTTGTTCTGTTTTGTGAGGATTCTAATCTCAACTCCACTGAGGATCATGAAGAAAGCTTCCAGAGACACATAAGGTTAGGGGTAATTTTCATAATACTGGTTAGTTGAGGAAAGGCTTTTATTTCATTAGATTTATTTAATAATCATTGAGGGCTGTATGTCATGCAGAACTTGAAGGAGATTGTGCAGAGAAATTAAAGTAGGCTTAACTTGTTCCTTGAGGTGCCCCAAACCTGGAGCTATTTCTGTGAGAACAGAATTAGATTCATCAGCATATACCTGATGAGCTCTTTGAAAGTGGTAACCATTTTATATAAGACGTGGCATTTCATCCAGGTTCACTTATTTGCATACTTGTTATTTTATTTGCATATATTTTACTGTGCTGTGCTATGGAAACATATCCACTTATATCTATTCCCTTTTAAAAATTTCGTACACACTCTACAGTCCTTTGGTACTGTAGACCATATATTGAAGAAAATATTCTTGTTCAAAAGGAAGGCAGTGGTGGAACTTCTATATCCAATCTGCCAATAAAACTGCATTTTCTTCCTTTAAAAACCTGGTGGATATACTCCCCTGTTTTCCATTTCCACTGCATCACCCTAGTCTGGGTCTTTTTCACTTCCAATTAATCTCCAGGACTTCACTCAAAACCATCCAGTTCAATCTATCCCCTATGCCCTGAATACTTTCCCTATGGCTCAATGTTCAGTGGCCTTCATAGTGATCTAATAGCACTTTTATATTATTAGCTTACTCAAATTCCAAATTCTTAACTTCTGCTATTATTGTGTAACTGTCAAAAATTAATAGCTGTATTTATCACTTTCTCCACTTTACCATTAAAAAGAAATATTTTTTCAACTCTGCTTCTCTCCTTCCTTTCTCTAAACTGGTGTTGTGTCCTCACCAGTTTAGTTCCTTGTTGGGACAATGAGGAAAGTAAAGGAGAACAAGGAATACATCAGAAGGGCTGGAGACTTTCTGTTTTATTTTTCTTTTGTGGAACAGAAGAAAGAACAAAAATGGAATGAAGCAGGGGGGTAGTGGAAAGGTTTAAGTTTTAGAGAAAGTGGTGAAAGTGAATAGATTTGGGCTGAGGCCAGATTCTAGGAGAGGAAAACTAAGCTGACTACTAAGGAAAAATAAGGGGAAAGATGACAAAAATAGGATATTGGTTTGACTGCTTTAACAGTGACTACAGTAACAGTGGTATAAAAAAGATGAAAGGTTTATTTCTCTCACAAAAAAGTCTGGGTTGAAGGCAGTCCAGGAAGATAGGGATGTTCTATAAAGTTGAAAAGGGGTCTTGTTTCTTTTATCTTGCTGCTCCCACAGGATTTTCCTTGTCTGTATGATCAAAGTTGGTTCATCCCTTTACATCCATGCTCCAACCCAATGGAGGGAGGAAAGAGGATGTGAAAGCACGGAGTTTTAAGAGCAGAGACTCTGAACTGTGCACATTACTCTGTTTACCAGCACTCCATTTGCCAGCACATTGTGAGGTGGCCATACCTAGTTGCAAGGGAGGCTCTGTAATGCAGTCTCCAGGTGGGTAATCCTGTGCCAGCCACAACTCAGGGCAGTATGTTACTGAAAGAAAGAAGGGAAGACTGTAAACTGAGGAACAATTAGTCTCTTCACTCATAGATACCATAGTTAAATAATCTTAAATCCCAAAGAAGTAAGCTTGAGTAGGTTATGCCATTTAAGGGCTGATCTGAGTTCAGGTTGCAGAAGTAAAGTGGGTTGGTTTTCGAGGGAAGGAAGAGAATAGCAAAGGAAAGTGTAGAGGGTAATCTGTATATTGGATGTTATTGACATTGTACTACAGCAGGATACACTCTAAAGTCCATGACTCTGGCCCGTAAATGTGTGTCAGCAAATGTTTTCTGTAAAGAGACAGATTGTAAATATTGTAGCCTTTCTGGGCAATACAGTTTCTGCCAAATTTATTCAACTCTGCTATTGGAGCATAAAAGCAATCTAAACAATATGTAAGCAAATAGGTGTGGTTGTTTCCCAGTAAAATGTTATTTTTAAAAACAGGCTATGGGCCAGATGTGACCTGTAGTCATTTTGATGACCCTGCTCTAGTTTATTATTTTAAAAGTACAGTCCTCAGAATTGAAGATCTAACCTCATTAGGCATAACAAATTTATCTACCATTCACTAACCAATTTATTTAACTGGGTGTGTTCTATGTTAAGCTCAGTAATACAATGAAAAGCGAGACACAGTGCCTGAAATATAGGGAAGTTAAGCTAAGAAGGAGATATACAAGGAAGTAATTTAAAAGCACCATGATGTCCTGGCCAGTGTTGCTCAGTAGATAGAGTATTTACCTGCGCACCGAAGGGTGTCAGATGTAATTGCTGCTCAAGGGCACATACCTGGGTTGCAGGTTCAATCCCTGACCCCAGTCAGGGCACATGAAGGAGGCAACAAATAGATGTCTCTCTCTCACATCAAAGTTTCTCTCTCTCCTCTCTCTCTCTTCCACTGTCTCTAAAAATCAATGGGAAAAAATATCCTGGGGTGAGGGTAACAAAAAATAAAAAAGTAAAAGCACCATGGTAATTTCTATACTAGATGTATGGGTCAAGTTCTAATGGAATACAAATTCCAAAACTGGGGGTCAGGGAAGCTCAAAGGCAAGGCTTATGCTGGGGCTTGAGGATCAATAGAAGATCCCTGGTTCACCAAAGAAGGAAGGGAACTTAAGGAGAGGAAACAGTATGTGCATAAAAATGGAAATAAGAAATTTTGGCATGTTTGGAACACTACAAGTGTTCAAGGAGCAGGGAGGTGAATGCTTACAAGTTAGATTATAAAAGTCCATTAATAATTCACTCCAAAGAATTTTGTTTTATCCTGTAGGTAATTTTTTTTTTGAGAAAAAAATTGAACCAGACAGTGATATTATCAGATTTGAGCATTAGAGAGATCCCTCCTGCTAAAGTGTGTGCCACTGATGAGAGGGGACTGGGACTAGATCCAGGAAGCTGGTAAGGATTATCATATGTTTAGGTGAGGGGGAAGAAATTAGTTACAAGTGGTGAGAAGGGAAAGCAGAAATGGACTTGGGATTTTTATGAGTAGAGGTGATCTAAATTGTTGATTTATTGGAAGCAAACTGTGTAGGGAGAAGGAAGAATTTAGTATGACATCCAGGACTCAGACCTGAGTAACCAAGCACATGGTGGCATTTATCAAGACAGAGAAGGGAATACAAAGGTTTTGGGAATTTGATGTGCTTTTGATATGCACTGACGTACCTGTGGAAAATCCAGATGGATGTTTATATCTGTTGCTTGGGAGAGAATCAGGACCTAATCAACCAAGATGCTTCAGGGGTAATTATTTACACTGTTACATTCTGGAAGACACTAAGTACAAGGCAAAAATGGGAAATACAGAAGTAAGGGGAAATTCAAAATATGGGCATGAGATATAAAATCAAACCTAAATCTGCCTATATTAACTGTAGGCTTCAAATTTTGCACTGAAATTCCTTACAACCAAAAAAAAGAATGAGAGAACTGTTGAGTCACGGTGTCTATAGGATAAACAATTAACTATTTAGGAGCAACCAGTTGGTCTTGGTACTAAAATTTGACTTTCCTGTGAGCAACTTTTCCAACAGCATCCCCCATAAAAAAAAAATAAAAGGAATTTTACTGGGCTCTTTTTTCTTGGGCTCTCAAAAGGGTCACACTGAGACAAAGTTGTACAAGAGCAGTTTTATTTGGTTCAGTCATTCTCAACTCATCTGTCAGCTTCATAAAGTCCCTAGATCAATAACTCCAAGGGCCGTGCAGAGAGAGATGTGACCCAGGCAGACATTCTGGTTCCTAGGGTAGGCAACATCAAGTAAATAATGGCCTTACATACCGTTGTCTTAAAAAAAACAATTTTTCTTCTCTTATTTTATGAATTTTGTTTAACTTCATTCTTTATATGTGTACATTTAAGAGATTTCTCTGAAGCAGGTTAACAATATAGTGAAGGAATGCTTAAGGTCACTAGGTTTAGGCCAGATAAAGCTTCCTTTGTTCCAAGTGCTACAAATAGATCAGCAGAATGCTGTTGCTATGAGCCGTTAATTGGAACATGGGAATGGACTTGTACTGAACCATTATTATCCAGGACTTTTACTGTCTCTGAAAAAAGGTGAGCTGAGTAAATTTAGAGTCTGAAATAGAAGAGGAGTAGCTACCTAGATTAGGACATATGTTTGTCGATTATCTTCTCAAAAAGAGCATCTCTCAAGGGTATGTTTCATCTTGGTTATTCAGGTTTTATTCTTTACATCAACAATTAGATTCCCAATGCACACTGAGAGTGTCCTTCGTGCATTGCAGTGACCCATGTTTATAATTATCCCTCAACCTTTTATGACTGGGAAATTCTGGGAACAGAGCTGGTGAAAGGAAACAAAGGAGTTGGAGGGATATATGCAGAAAATGATGCTAAGGTGGGGGCATATGGTTGTGACAAAGAGATTTATTTCACTCACATCTGGTTTAGGCTCCTAATATCTTTCCTCATAAAATTTTTATTTCCATTTATTAAAAGATTCTAAACTTGCATCTAAAATTATGTTAAAGTCTTTTTTACAAACTGTTATACACAAAAAGAAAAGGGATCAAAACATAAATATGTGGTATTACAAACTGTTATGAGCAAACACTTAACTACCATACAAATGAAGAAATAAGATATTGATGGAATTCCATAAACATCCCTTACACACCCACATGTCCTTCCCATCACTAGCTCCTCCATCCCAGGGCAGTCATGACCCTTTCTTTAATGGTAGGCACTATGCATCCTAAATACTGACATTTTAAACTTTCTATGAGTAGAATCATATATGTGTGTGTATATCTATATCTATATTATATATCTATATATCTATATCTATATTTATATCTATATCTATATCATCTATATCATCTATCTATATCTATCTATATATACATATATATATATTTGATTTCTTTCATTCAATGTTATGTTTTTATAGTTCATCCATGGTGTTATGTGCTATAATTCATCTATTTTCATTGCTTTATATTATCCTACTGTCTGAATAAGCCCAAATTATTATATCCATTTTATTATTGATAGACATTTGGGTTGTTTCCAGTTTGGAGGTCCCCCACACACGCCTTATTCAATCACTTCTGTTGCTCCTCTTTCGTCATGTACTTTTCAAAATAATAGGATTGGAAAGAGCAGAAGATGTGACTTTACTAACTGAAAGTTATTAAAAAATTTTTTCTGGAAAATTACTTTCACCAAACTCATTCAGCCAGACTTACCTTTGATTAAATGTAGTACATATAAAGGTGACAACTAAATCATAAAATAGTAAAAATATTGAGTATCATTTGTTCTGTTACCATGATTATTACACTTTAAAACCCAGTTAGTCGGGTAGCGTTAACATATGCACTCAGTGTCAAGCATTGTGCTAACCCTCCCAAAACTCCACATGTAAGAACCATTATTATCGTCATTTGTAGATGAAGAGACTGAGGCCCAGAGCTGGAGTCCTTTACATCAGTCACACAGCTTTTAAGTGCTGTATCGAGAATTCAACCCAGATGATCAGACTCTATAACTGTGCTCTCAACTATTGCACTAAGTACCTTAACTCAAAATAAACATGGGGGGAAGAGATAGAACTTACACTTCTAATCAGGTAATTTTTGCAAGATCATATGATACTTAGTTCTGATTTAAAAGACTGTCTTGTCTCTACAGCCACAATAACCTGTGTCAGGGCAGAAGAAGGAATTGTAGGTGGGCCCTTCTGCAGCTTGCTAGGACTCTTCATTTTGTTCTCACACTGGACTGAGTCTTGTACAGGTAGAGGGGCTCTGGAAGATGACCTCGTTGAGTGCTCAGAGAAGAGCAGAACCTGCAGTCTACAGCCACAATTCCCCACCACCTGTGGAAAGGTCACCTTGGGCTTGATCATTGGTCAGGCAGTCAGAGCCACAAGGCCATAGATAAACAGCAAGGTCACCCTACACAGAGGCATTTCACTCCATGCATAACCTTCAGTGCCTTTCACTGGACCTGCCTCCTCACCAGCACTCAAGAAATGTCTGGTGAATGAGCTAAAAGAAAAATATGAAACTAGTTTGACTGGTTCAGAAAATGGAATCTTTTTGCTGTTGATGAGAATAATTAGAAAGTCATTCTGAGCAAAACTCTGATTTCCATGCTTCCCTCCTCTTTGGTAATATTTTATCTGTGGAACCTGCTGTGGGCATGCTCATAAGCAGTGCTGTACACGGTGTTCTCTGCCAAAGCGTTTGTTATGGTGGTACAGATACAGCCAAGAATGTGTGGCATTGTCTTCTTGGATCCAAAAGCAAAGGACCCAACTTAAACCCTGATTTATTTATCTCTTCTCTTTTCTTCAGTTGAATATCTTGTTCAGGAGAATTCTGTTAATATTATTTATCACAATAAACAGCATGGTTCCTGCTTTAATTGATTTACCTTTTTCTCCATATAAAAATCTCCCTGTATCTCTATTCTGCACTTTTATTGTCCTTCCGCTCACCCCTCCCCCCATATCTTTGTTGGCTTTGATAATTTCTATAAGAATTAGATTTTTCATACAGCCTGCATCTTAAATCATACTTTTTTTTTTTTTCCATTTTAAAGTGCTGACTATAATTATCCTTTACATTTACTGAAATTAGCATGGGTTTTAAACCATTAGTCAAAAAAAGAAGAGGCTTTAAAAAAAAGCCTTCTGCTGTTCTTTGTAGATGAAACAGTTGACATTTTGCTAAGAGATTTTTATCTAACTTTAATCCACCAGCTTTAATGTATTCTTAACAGTTATAAATGGAATGGTTGGTCCTAAATGGAAGTGCATCTATGGTACATAGTTATATCCAGTCTTTAAAATGGATCATTTCATTTCACACATTCCATAGAATCTTGAATTTCACCTTTGCTCACCTCAACTTCTTTACTAAAAATGACTCTATTGCTTCAAATGCCTACACCAATGGATTGGATATATCAAATTGTAGTAGCAATTGTTCATAAGTACATATTTTATAACATGTACTAATGGGGTCATAAAATATATTGCAATAACAATATGCTCTGCCTGGTAGAATTTCATCATGAGGCTCCTTAGCACATTCGGCTGGTGTCAGCTTTTGAAAATGCCTTTCACTGTGGTATAAGGGAAGTACTCTGTACAAATGAATGGAGGAAATGGGATTCAGATAGGAATTTCTAGGAAGGCCAAGTAGAATGAAAAAGATACAGAAATGTGAATGGATGCTGACCACGCATTTTCAACATTGCTTGAAACTGTGGATCCATTCTGAGACTTCCTATAATCTCCTAACAGCTTATCACCCCAACAGTCCAGGAGCTGCCCTTGCCCCTGCATGACACTGCTTTGCAAAGTCACCAACAGGCATTTAATTGGCAACCCCAGTGGCCATATTTTAGTCTTCATTTTCCTCCTGCAGCCATTAACCCTTCCTTTGTTTCAATTTCTCTCTTCTCTTGACCTCTGCGAGGCTGGCTCTCCTACCTGCCTGAATGATCCCTTTTTAGCACGCTGCTCTCGGCTTAGGCTCTGTGCTGCACACTCTGCCCATCCTTCAGGTTCTGTTCCTGGATCTGTTCCTGCACCTCTCTTCTCTCCTTCCTTGGAAATCTGGCCTCCTCTTACCTCTTCACCACATCTGGGGCTGACCTTTCTCCAGGCCCATGCCTGTGAAATGCAGAGACCTCAACCTTAACTTGTCTAAAACTGGGACAATATTTCATAGTCCCCCAAATCCGCTCTTTCGAGGGCCATTTGCCCTGTGCTTTTTAATAGGGTCTCTCTGTGATCCCCTCGGTCTCTCCTGTCACACCCAGCCCGAGTCACTGATCCTTCTGTCACCAGGTCTTTTGCTTTGTTCCCTGCGTGTCATTCCTGAAGTCAGTCCTCCTATTTCTGCTCCTGTGATATTGGGACAGACTTCTGAACTGTCTCCTCCTTCTTTCCTCTTCTCTGATTCCATCCTGTTTAGTGTCAACGTAAGAAATATACAAACCTGCAGAGAATTTTTATGAGTTTATTTCAGCCAAACTGACAATTGCCGAAAGCAAAATCTCAACATATTGAGAAAATGCTCCGGAGAATGGCAGTTTTGCAGTTTATTTTATACATTAGAATCACAGGAGGAGACGTAAGGAGGATTACATGAAATTCGCTGGTGGTAGATTAGGGAGGCAGGAGAGAGCAAATCAGGAAAACCCCTGGGACTGGATAAAAAGTGAAGTGGAGAGATGCATAGTTCTTTTACATTGGTTTAACTATAGGCTAGTTAACAATTAACATTTACTGCACGTCGAGATGGTGTTTGTGCAACAATGGGGCATTCTGTGGTCTTGTGCTCTGGTGGGAGATTGTTCCCTGAGCAGTAGGGAAAAAGGGGATTACTCTGACATTCCTGGGTACATTATCTTAGATGGGAAAAGAATAGACAGGCTTAATTAAGGTAAAGATTAACCTGTCAAGGAAGCTACAGGCCTAGGATGTGACTACTTACCATGACTTGCTTTTTAGTTAGAAATTTTTATGTTCCAAGCATTCTATGCGGTTACTTTCTGTCTCTGAATTTGTAGGGCCCATCAGGCAGGTCTCCCCAAGGTTGTCAGGTTTAGTATGTGACTCCTTGTTCATCCACATCAGTGTTGGAAATCAGTCCTCCTAACATGTTCTCAGGCCAAACTCCTACTAAAAACACCTCCAGTCATCTACCAATTAAAGTTTATTCAAGTTTCTCCATGACTAAGCTGTAATTTATTCCTAGACTTATTTACCACTACTTGTGCCGGTATGCTCTGCCCTTCAGCCACAACACACACCTAATTGCTTGTAAACACAATAGTTAATAAATATTATTCCCACTGGCTCTGTGAATATGACTAAGTAGCATGAGAAGAACCACTTAATATAGCCCATCTCACCATGAGATACTTAATCATAAAATTACAATTTTAAAATAATATGCAAGGTTTTAAAAAAATTATTTGTTTTATTATATTGGTTATCTTAAAAATTAAGCTAAATTCTAAAGTGAGTTTCTTTTTTGGGTGTATGCCTGTGGAATTGTGATTTATAATAAGATATATATATTTGGTCTCAGTCCTGTTTCTGGCACAGAGCTCCTAAAACCCTTGGAATTTCCCATGATGAGAGTGATAAGGGTGCCTTTGCCTATGTTACTGAGATGATTTTTGGAAAGCACTTAGGGGGCCAGTGGAGCCAACCAAGCGATTAGAGCTCTGGAGCTGAGAGTTTCCACACCACTCTCTCTCACTCCTGCTTCACCTTCTGGAGGAGGGAAGAGGGGCTGAAGATTGAGTTCAATCACCAGCGGCCAATGATTTCATCAATCATGCCTGCTCAATGAGGCCTCCATAAAAAACCCAAAAAGACAGGGCTTAGAGAGTTTCCAGGTTAGGCTGGTGAACACATGTTGATGTAGAGATGGTGGCACAACTGAAGAGGACATGGAAGCTCCGAACCCCTTCCCATATGCCTTGCCCTACGCATCTCTCTCGTCTGACCGTTCCTGGATTATATTCTTTTATCATAAACCAGTAATCTAATTAAGTTTTACTAAGTTCTGTGAGCTGCTCTAGCAAATTAATCGAACCCCAAAAGGGGGTTGTAAAGGGGGTTGTGGAAACTTCTGATTTGTAGCCAGTTGGCCAGAAGCACAGGTAACAACCTGGGCTCCAATTGGCATCTAAAACGGGGACAAGTCTTGTGGGACTGTACCCTTAACCTATGGAATCTGACGCTAACTCTAAGCACATAGTGTTAGAATTGAGTTAAATTTTCTGGTGTCCAGGAATTGCTCAGTGTGGGGAAAACACTCACACACTTTAGACCTGGCAGCAGAATCAGAATACCCTTCTGCTTTTTTGTAGAAAAGAGCCTGAAAGTTTGAACCTTAACACCTGACTTTCTCTCCCCAAAATTAAAGGTCATTTAACGTACAGAGATTATATGTTTATTCTTTCGATCTTACTCCTTGCCTGGCTCCTTTCATTTCTTGACTGACATTCACATCAAACTGGTCACAATGCATTTGATGGACCTCTCAGCCTTTCAAGCTCTACAACCCTTCCGTTAGGAAAAGGAGCCACATTTATATCTAGTCCCTGCCTTTTACACACCATCTGACTCACCAGAAGCCCCTCCCTCTCCTTCCCAACTCCTTTCTCTCTTTTCTCTTAGATGTGCTGCAACAGACCCTCTAACTCATGGGACTTTACCTTCTGGTTTTTCCTTATTTACAATAAATATACAATACAATGTATATTATAACAGCTTATTATATTTAAATAAATAATATGTGTTAAATGATGTGATTTTTTTCTTTTTTGTCATAAAGAGTTCAATTTTATTTGACACTGGAAATAAAAGTTTTGTTTGGCATAGGAAATAAATGTAAATAGCCCTCAAATCTGAACCCAACCCAGATATGCTTGTCCTTGGACAAGTATTTTCCCCATATATCTTGTGAAGTTGTTTTTCTCTTCCTAGTTCTTCTCTGTTTATTATTTGTTTGTTTGTTTTAAGATTTTTAAATTGATATTTAGAGAGAGAGGAAGGAAAAGGGAGAGAGAAAAGAGAAACATTGATGTGAGAGTGAAACATCAATAGGCCGCTTCCTGCATGCCCCCTACTGAGGATTAAACCCCAACCCCCAGCATGCACCCTGACTGGAAATCTAACCAGCAACCTTTTGGTACATAATGCTCAACCCACTGAACCACACTGGCCAGGGCTCTTGTGTTTTTATGCCTGTTCTAGTCTGGGTCTTCCCATCAACATCTCTGATTTTCTGATACATAAATACATAGAAATGTGAAGCATGTGCTTCTCTACCAGGCTGAAGCACTCTCAGGGCTGAGCTCTCACCACTCGCTATGATTATTTTTTTTATCCAAGCAGAGCTTCTGAAACATCACTGACTTTCAATGATAACTTGTCAAGTCATTTTGATCATCTTTCTAGATTCATTACATTATTTCTAAAGTAGAAAATTTCTTTCTCTAGAATTCTCTGTTTATAAACATGTACTCGTTTCCTCTCAGGTTTGCCTCACATCATGAGCCGGAGGATGGTTGGGAACTCAAAGTATTCACCATTTAAATGTTTGGCTCAGCTACAGTTGGGTAATTGCCTCTGACCTACACCTAAGCTGTGGTTTCCAATAGCTATAGGGATTTCCTCTACTTCTGACCTGAATGAATCCACCATGTAACTGGCAAGGTATGATAGCCCTAATATGGAGAAAAATACAGGAAAATTCTCTGGAGGTAGAGGGATTGATTTCCAACGTAGGGGTTGATTACATTTCAGGCAACAGACTGTAATTTAGGGGGAAAGCAGAGTCAATAAGGCCAATGTAATGATTTTCTCTACAAGCACTATTGCAATTAGTAACTCATTTTAATCGAAAGGGTGTAGAAAATCTTGGACATGTTCCTATTGCTTTCATCACAATATAGGAAATGGGAGGGAAAACCAAGTCAGGATTCATTCAAAATTATAGTGCATCGTTAGTAATACCAAGTCTAGGAAAAATAAATCATTTTAGTAGATTCAAGTACTGTTATAACAAACCATTGGTTTTACCTAGCTTTGAGTAAAAACAATAAGCAGTGTATTTACATGGGCTACTGAACATTATTAAGGAGATACTTCTTCTACCCCAAAAGCCTCTCTCATCATATAACCTTTGCTTCTAAATTTTTGCCAAAGTTGCCAAACATAAATTCATCTTATTAGGGTTAAAGCATCATAACTACTGAAATCATTCCATAAATGCAAAGGGTTTTCACACTTTAGTAAGTGCAAGTATTATCTGGGATGCTACCTCTCAGATTCTGGTGTACTGGGTCTAGGAGGAGTCCAAAGAATTTGCATTTTCCTTAAAGACCTTCAGTGAGTCTGGTGTATGGATTGCATTTTAATAAACACTGCTCTACATGTATAAATTACATATGAACTAGATACCAATCATTAAATGCCAGGCTTACCTAAAATCATTTTCCCCCAACAGTTGTTGGAGGAATGGAATGCAAAACAGCTAAGTTTTAAGAGAGGGTTATGGCAAGAAGAAAGTGTGCAGCATGGACAGGTGTCTGAGGAAACAGGCTCAGGCTGGATGAGTTAGGCAGAGAGCCTGGACTGGTGATCAGAAGTCAGCATAGGGGCCTAGGTGCATGTGGCAGACAGCAAGGCTAAAGTGCAACAATGAGGTGTCTAGGGAGGGACTACATGGGATTCACTCTCAGGTTATGCAATAATGAGAATTCTCTTCCACTTTGCACCCTTTCCTTATCCTAGTCCTGGCTTTAGTAGACAGCTTCTGAAACGGCTCCCAACGATGCCCAACTTCTGCTATTTATCCCCTTGGGAAATCTACTACTTTTTTGTGGGGATTGAACTTAGAGACTTGTTTCTAATGAGTAGAACACAGCAAAGATGATGGATGTCACTTCCAAGATTAGGTAATGAAAGGCTGTGACTTGGATCCCTCTTCCTCTCTTTTGTGTTCTAACTTTGATGAAGCAAGTCCCCATTTGTGAGCTTCCCTATTGAGAGGTATATGTGGCAGAGAACTGAAAGTGGCCTCTAGACAACAGCTAGTAAGAAACTGAACACTGAGTCCAACAGCCCCCAAAGAACTAAATTCTGCCAACAAGCACAAGAGTAAACTCAGAAATGGATTTTTCTGTAGTTGAATCTACAGATGAGACCACCATAATCAAGCTGACTGCAGTCTGTGAGATACCCCGAGTCAGAAGCCCCCGCTAAGCATGCTCAGATTCCTGACCATGGAAACTGTGAGACAGTAAACATTGTTTTAAGTCACTAAGTTTTGGAGGAACTCTATGCAGCAATAGGTAACTAATACAGTACATAAAGATTTGGGGGGAATGGTAATCTGTTGGATGTGAAACCTGAAGAACAATGTAAATAAGGGCAAGTGAGAAGTTACTGAGGACACACTGAACCCACATCACAGCTTTATCCAGAGGTGGGTCTCCCCGCAGAGGTTGTTTCTTTTCTTTACTTCTTCAAAATCCTCCCTCCCTTAAAAATAAGCTAGACAGTTGCCTTATCAGGGTTGACTGCTAAACTTTGAAACTTCTTCTATTAAACCTCCAAGATTATTGCCACCCCAAAGTCTATCATGATCTCCTTCCCTGAAATTTTCCATGGTTCCAAGTAAGAAGGTGACTATAATTAAAAGTGACAATATTTTTCACCCAACCAAGTTTTCTTCTGTCCAGCAGCCATAGTCATTAGAATACCAAAAACAAAAAAAAAAAAAAAGGAAAGAAAGAAAAGAAAAGA
This sequence comes from Miniopterus schreibersii, assembly GCF_964146895.1. Lineage (NCBI taxonomy): Eukaryota > Metazoa > Chordata > Mammalia > Chiroptera > Miniopteridae > Miniopterus > Miniopterus schreibersii. Next base: position 71,681,323 of record NC_138102.1, on the reverse strand, counting down.
AAAGAAAAGAAAAGAAGAAAAGAAAAGAAGAAAAGAAAAGAAAAGAAAAGAAAAGAAAAGAAAAGAAAAGAAAAGAAAAGAAAAGAAAAGAAAAGAAAAGAAAAGAAAAATGGTTTATATTGCAAGGATGTGGAACAACTAGAACTCTTATACATTGCTAGTGGGAATGCAAAATTGTGTGGCCACTTTGGAAACACTAAAGCAGTATCTTACAAAGTTAAACCTAAATCCACCTTATGAGTCAGTAATCATACTTCTAGGTATCTATCTAAGAGAAATAAAAACTTCAGATAAATGCTTACATTAAAATATTTATAGCAGCTTTATCAGTAATAGTTCAGAGTTAGACAATCCAAATGTTCATCACCTAGTGAGTTGATAAGCAACTTGTAGCATATCCACACATTGAAATGCTACTTGGCAATGAAAAGGAACAAACTACTAATACAGGGTGAGGCAAATGTAAGTTTATAGTTGTGAGTAGGCAAAACACAGAATTTATTCTTATATTATTATTTATTAATTATAGTATTATTTTTCCACAGGAAAACCGTAAACTTATTTTTGTGCCCCGTGTACATGCAACATGATGACCCACAGTAGCATCATGATAGGTGGGAAGCCAGACACAAAGACTACATAATGTGATTTCAATTATGTGAAATTTTAGAAAAAGCAAAACTATAGTGATAGAGAGCAGATCAGTGATTTCCATGGGCCAGAGGTGGGAGGAGAAGATCATCTACAAAAGGACATAGGAAATTTTTTGAGTAATGGAAACATCCTATATCATGGTTGTTGTGCTGGTTATGTGACTATACACATTGGTCAAGTCTCGTTGAACTTTAAGTGCATTTGTTGCATATAAATTGTACCTCAATAAAATTGTTTAAAACAGAAAAATCCCAAGTGGCTGCATAGAATAAAGAATTTCAGTAATTCAAGTTCTATTTCTTGTGTTTACAATCATGATATACACTATTCATTTCAAATCTATTATTTAAATGCAAGAATATATAGTACCACAGTGGTTGGAGATATGTGAGCTGATACTGTGTGGGTTGGGAGTTCTCTGAATTACTTTCCATAAAGAATAAAATGATTATTGAAAGGAAAGCAATAAAAATGTGCTACTTTGACTACTTTGAAGCTTACATATAGACTATTAAAACTCGATAGTAACCTCGGCATTTGTTTAGAACTTAGACCAACAAAAAATTAGGGGGAAAGAATATTTTATCACGGATATTGTTTTGAATTATTTCTGGATCGTGGTGATGGCAGAAGGCAGACTAGCTTCTAGTCAGCTCTATTATTGTTTCAAAATTCTTGACAATGTGCCCCTATTGCCCCCACCTGAGATGGGCTACTCCTGTTACCTGTTCTTGATGAATTACTGGTGCTTCTCATCAGTAGCTGTGCTTTCCTGGGACCCTGGAATAGCATCGCAAACTCAGAGGCCAGTCTGAATAGCAGAGCCTTTGAACATGTCATTATTATTCAACAAATTTTATTGATTACCTACCACAGACCGGGCACTGTTGCAGGTTCTAGTAATTTCAAGTGAAATGGTCACTGATCTCAAGAACTTTCTGATGATGTCTATTGACACTGTGAAAACCAGCAATATAGTCTCCAATAGATCAAAGTAGTAGACTTTCCTAAAAGTTACAGGTTGTCCTTGATTCCCCTTTGGTCATCTTTCTCAGTGTCCTTTCACATGAGCATCTTTTCCCCCCTGCACATTATTAACCATGTTCTTTATAAGCTTTGGGCTGGGGTTTAAGAGGTAGGGTATTATTTTTTCTGAAGGGAGAGTCAACAACTGGGACTTTCTATGCTTACTTAGACGTATTTGTCCTTCTTATGGGCTTGTCACATTCACCTGCCAATTAACTTTCAAATCCTCTATCAGAAAGAAGGTGCTTCTGAGATTTGGGATGCAGGGATGCAGTTCAGAATACTAAGTGGCTTCTTTGATATCCTGCATCACTAGCTAAAGTTTACATGGCAAATATCTGTGCCCATCAAAAAAAAAGTCTAAAATAAAAGTGCATGCAAGAAGTTTAAAGGGATAAAAGCCCCATTGTGGAAACAACGGGAGGTTGGAATGGGCCAATTTGGTATGTCACAACCTCTGGAGGGCTGCCCTCCAGCTCACCCCAGTGCCATTTGATATTTTGTTTTTCTTTTAGTCTACCTAATGATTCTCAACTTAGAACTGTAAAACTGCTTAGAGTATCTGAGTCAGGGCCAGCACATGCAGACTCAAGGAGATTCTTTACAATTAAGTGAATGAACCCAGTGAGGTCAGTGTTGGCCTTCCCAAGTCATCCTGTTGACGTGAAGTGGGCCGACCTTGTTCTTGGTCTTCCCAAAGAAAACTCAGATAGGACCTCAGAACCAGCATTGGGAGTTTTAAGAATCTCATGGTAACTTTTATATTTTCTGTGTTAATGGTAGCAGAGAGATGATAATAATCATCAGTGAGGTTTGGGGGGTTATTTAAAATATTTTTTCTGGTAATATTTCAGTTTCTTCCTTTCATATCAATATTAGCACACTCCTTGCTAAACCAACTCCTTTTATGAGGTTGAACATTTAGGTTCATAAAAGTATATATATTTCAAGTGTATAATTCTATAATATATCATCTCTATATTGTATTATGTGTTCACTGCCCAAAGTTAAGTCTCCTTCCATCACCATTTACCCCTTTACCTTCTTCTGCCTCCCCCTAACTCTCTTCCCCTCTGGTAATCACCACACTGTTGTCTGTGTCTATGAGTTTTTATTTATTTGCTTAATCCCTTCTCTTTTCCACCCAGCTCCCCTATCACCCTCCCTTCTGAGAGTTGTCAGTCTGTTTTCTGCATCTGTGAGTCTATTTCTGTTTGGTTTGTTTGTTTATTTTGTTCATTACATTCTAAATGTAAGTGAAATCATATAGTATCTGTCATTCTCTGACAGGCTTATTGCACTTAGCATAATACTCTCCAGGCCCATTCAGGCTGTTTTCAAAAAGTAATATTTCCTTCTTTTTCACAGCCAAGTAGTACTCCATTACATAAACATATGTTTTTTTATCCACTCATCTACTGATGGAAACTGGGCTTCTTTTAAATGGTGGCTATTGTAAATAATTCTTCAGGGAACATAGGGGTGCATATATTCTTTCAAATTAGTGTTTCAGGTGCCTTTAGATATATTCCCAGAAGTGAAATTGCTGGGTAATACTGCAGGTCCATTTTTAATTTTTTGAGGAAGCTTCATACTGTTTTCCTCAGTGGCTGCACAAGTCTGCATTCCCACCAACAGTGCCCAATCATTCTCTTTTCTCCACATCTTTGTCAACACTTGTAGTTTGTTGATTTGTTGATGATAGCCACTCTGACGGGTGTGAAGTGATACCTCACTGTGGTTTTAATTTGAATTTCTCTGACAATTAGTGACTTGAGCACCTTTTTGTATGTCTAGTGGCCATCTGTATATCCTCTTTGGAGAAGTGTCTATTCAAGTCCTTTGCCAGTTTTTTAAATTGTATTGTTTGTATTTTTGGTGTTGAGTTTTATAAGTTCTTTATAAACTTTGGATATTAACCCCTTATCAGATATATCATTGGCAAATATGTTCTCCCATTCATTGGGTTATCTTTTCATTTTGTTGATGATTTCCTTTATGGTGCAAAACTTTTTAGTTTGATGTAGTCCCTGGTGTTTATTTATTTTTTCTTTGTTTCCCTTGCCTGGAGAGATACATCTGAAAAAACGTTGCTATGAGAAACGTCTGAGATTTTACTACCTATGTTTTCTTCTAGGATTTTTATGGTTTTGAGTCTTACATTTAAGTCTTTAAGCCATTTTGAGTTTATTCTTGTGTATGGTGTAATAAGGTGGTCTAGATTCATTTTTTTGTGTGTATCTGTACAATTTTCCCAACACCATTACTGAATAAATTGTCTTTACCCCATTGTGTGTTCTTGCCTTCTTTTTCAAATATTAATTGACTGTAAAGGCCTGGGTTTATTTCTGGGCTCTCTATTCTGTCCCATTGATCTATATGTTTGTTTTATGCCAGTACCATGCTGTTTCGATTACTATAGCATTGTAGTATACAGTCTGATATCAGGTAGCATAATTCTTCCAACTTTGTTCCTCTTTCTCCAGATTTCTGTGGCTATTTGCGGTCTTTTATGATTCCATATAAATTTTTGAAACATTTTTCTAGTTCTCTGAAACACATCATTGGTATCTTGACAGGAATTGTGTTGAATCTATAGAAATTGCTTTGAGTAAATGTTGCTATGAGAAATGTCCAAGATTTTAATAATATTAATTCTTCCTATTCATGAACATGGTATATGCTTCAACTTATTTGTATTTTCTTCATTTCATTCTTTATTGTTTTATAATTTCCCAGGTACAGGACTTTTATATCCTTGGTTAAATTTATTTCTAGATTTTTGGAGTTTTTTGATGCAATGTAAATGGGTTGTTTTCTTTGTTTCCCTTTCTGATAGTTCATCATTCATGTATACAAATGCAACTGATTTCTGGATATTTATTTTGTATCCTGCTATTTTATTGAATTAATTTATCAATTCTAGTAGTTTTTTGTGTAGAATCTTTAGAGTTCTCTATTTATAGTATCATGTCATCTGCAAAAATGAGAGTTTTACTTCTTCCTTTCCAATTTGGATGCCTTTTATTTCTTCTTCTTGTCTGAGAGCTGTGGCTAAGACTTCCAGTACTATGTTGAATAAAAGTGGTGAAAGCAGACATCCTTGTCTATTCCAGATATTAAGGAAAACACTTTTAATTTTTGTCCTTTAAGTATGATGTTGGCTGTGGGTTTGTCATATATGGCTTTTATTATGTTGAGGTATGTTCCCTCCATTCTCACTCTGCTGAGAGTTTTTATCATATATGAGATTTTAACAAATGCTTTTTCTGCAACTATTAATATGATCAAGTTATTTTTAGTCTTAATTTTGTTTATGTGGTTCAATATCCACATTATTGATTTGACATTGCATCTCCAGAATAAATCCCACTTGATTATGATGTATGTAATACATTTTAATGCATTACTGACTCTGGTTTGCTAATATTTTGTTGGGAATTTTAGCATCTATGTTCATCATGGATATTGACCTATAATTCTTTCTTTGTAGTGTCTTTATCTGGCTGTGGAATTACGTTAATGCTGGCTTCATATAAACATCTTGGCAGTTTTCCCTCCTCTTGAATTTTTTAGAATAGTTTCAGAAGGAGAGGTATTAGTTCTTTTTTCAATGTTTGGTAAAATTCACCTATGAAACCATTCATTCCAGGACTTTTGTCTTGGGAGTTTTTTATTGCTGCTTCAATTTTATTAGTTGTAATTGGTTTATTCAGAATTTTTTAAATTCTTCTTATTCAGTTTTGAAAGTTTGTGTGTTTCTAGGAATTTATCTATTTTTTCCAAATTATCCAATTTGTTGGCATATAGTTGTTCATAATATATTCTTACAATCCGTTGTGTTTTTGTGGTGTCAGTTGTTACTTCTCCTCTTTCATTTCTGATTTTATTTATTTCGGTCCTTTCTCTTTTTTCTTGATGTGTCTAGTTAAAGGTTTTTCAGTCTTGTTTATCTTTTCAAAGAACAAGCTCATTTTTTGCTTGTTTGCATAGTCTTTTGTGCTTTACTTAAAACCATCAAGTCTGTGGGAAGGTTAGACTTAAAATTTGTTTTTTTGTGTGTGCTATTTTTGTTCTGATGAGAGTGTATCTTTAGCTGCATGGAGTAAGATGAATTTTCTTACTCATGTGAAGGTCAATTACAGCATGCAGAATGAACCCAGATGTGGCAGGTGGATAAGTCCAAGTTTTAAGATAACTCAAAGAGATTGTTGAGCCTGGCTAGAACCAGAAGATTTGGGGCCAAGTTGATTGTTGTGTCTTGATGGGGAAGAAAAAAAAAGAAGAAAGACATGGAAATGTATAGTCCAGTTGTGGCTGTGAAGATATGGCTTCAGAAGCCCTGCCTGCTCCCTGTTAACTCTGTGTTTGTTTGGGTGTTTTCAATATGTGCAGTGGGTAGCTTTCAGGGAATGGTCATCCAGTGATAGGGGATTTGGAACCCTCTGATGAATTTTTCCCTTTCACAGTTCTTGGGACTTCACTGGGAGGTTCTAATTCCAAAGAAGCTTTTACTTTGAAAGCTTCAAATGCCATTTTACTCTATAAATTATATGTGAAGTGAAAGGCTTATTTACTCTTAGCTCCATTGCTCTTAAACCTCTCAACTTGTCTTGCTGGTAAAATTTATGTTCATGGGAGAAAGATTATTTTTATTTGTGGTTTTGTATGAGTTTTTATTTATGCTCATTCAACAAATATACACTACACACTTGCTAGATGCCAGGTACATGAGCAAACTGCCTGTTTGAGAGCTTGTGTAAAGTCTTGGTTCTCAAAGATCAGAGCCTTGCACTTTTGGTCCTGGGTCGAACCACAGACACAGGGAATGCTGGTAGCCATGTTCTTGTCATGGCTGAAGCCCTTCGGGGGATGGTTCTTTGAGGAACTACCTTGGCTGAGGCTTTCTTGGTTGAATCTTTAAGTACAGCAACACAAGTCAAGGCTTCCTGTTGAGTAATATAACCTGGGGGGAAAAAGTGAGAGAAACTTTAAGGTCAACAATTTTACAAAACAAATAAGTGAACAACACTGCAAATACTCAGAGATTCACAAAATTTCTTCTACTTTGCAGGATAGAAACAATTGTATTTAGCATATCCAGATTGTATGATTTATTAAGACAGGAAGTATGTTTTTCTTCATTTGCATTTATCATTCAGTAGATTAATAAATACACAGTTATTGATTATCATGACAGATCATTTGGACAGGGACTTGAGCCAAGAATCTTCATGTGAATTGATTATCATCAGTAGCAAAACTTTCTTCAATCCAGAAACAGATATATTCAATCTCTCTGTATTTATTTATTTATTTATTTATTTATTTATTTATTTATTTATTTAACAGTGTTACAGATGCCCCCACTTCCCACTGGAGCACATTTGAGAGGTAGCAAATCAATGTTTCTGTCTCTCTCCCACTCCATCCCTCCCCTCCAGTCTCTCTTTAAAAAAATCAATGGAAAAAATATCCTCCGGAGAGTATTAAACAATATATATATATATATATATTTACACACACATATATAAATTGATGTTATTGGTATGGGTCAATTTCTGAGGTCTCTGTTCTGTTCCATTGCTCTATATGTCTGTTCTTGTGCCAATACCAGGTTGTCTTGATTACAATGGCTTTGTAGTATAATTTGATATCTATATTGTGATCCTTCTAACTTTGTTCTTCTTTCTCAAAACTTCTGAGGCTATTTGGGGTCTTTTTTGGTTCCATAAATTTTTGGAATATTTGTTCTAGATCTGTGAAATATGCTTATGCTATTTTAACAGGGATTGCATTGAATCTTTAGATTACTTTGGGTGGTATGGACAGTTTAATGCTGTTAATTGTTAATTTTTAAGATACAGCCTGCAGACCACCTACACAATCATCTGGCTAAGACCACTTTTAATAATACTTTAAAAAAATATTTTAGTGCAAATGGAAATTTTAAAAAGCTGGAGTAGCAATACTTATACCAGACAAAATAAACTTTAAAACAAAAGCTATAATAAGAGACAAAGAAGGTCACTGCATAATGATAAAAGGAGAAATCCAACAAGAGGATATAACCCTCGTAAACATTATGCACCCAACATAGGAGCACCTAAATATATAAAACAAATCTTGATGGGCATAAAGGGAGAGATCAACTGTAACACAGTCATAATAAAATACTTTGACACCCCACTGATATCAATGGATAAATCTTCCAGAAATAAAATCAACAAGGAAACAGTAACCTTAAATGACACACAAGATCAGATAGATTTAATAGATATCTTCAGAGCATTTCACCCCAAAGCAGCAGAAGATACATTCTTTTCAAGTGCACATGGAACATTTTCTAGGATACACCATATGTTAGGAAACAAAATAAGTCTCAATAAATTTTTAAAAATTGAAATTATATCAAGCATCTTCTCTGACCAAAATGGTATGAAAGTAGAAATCAGTCACAAGAAAAAAAACTGAAAAATACACAAAAACATTGCCATAACATGTTACTAAATGATGAATGGGATAATAATGAGATCACAGAAAAAATCAAAATATACCTTGAAACAAATGAAAATGAGAACACAACCCCCAAATCTATGTGACAGAGCAAAAGCAGTCCAAAGAGGGAAATTCATAGCATTTCTTGAAGAAACAAGAAATATATAAATTTACACTTAAAGGAACTAGAGAAAGAACAACTAACAAAGCCTAAAGTGAGTAGAAGGTAAAAAATAATAAAGATAGGAGAAGAAATAAAATAGAGTATAAAAAAAAAACACATGAAAGATCTATGAAACCAAGAGCTGGTTCTTTGAAAAGATAAACAAGATTGACAAACCCTTAACCAGACTCAGAAATGAAAGAGAAGAAGTAACAACTGACTCCACAGAAATATACAATTTTCCAAAACTGCATCAGAAAGAATAAAAAAATCTGAATAGACCAATTACAATTAATGAAATCAAATCAGTAATCAAAAAACTCACAACAAACAAAAGTCCTGGACTGGATGGCTTCACAAGTGAATTTTACCAAACATTGAAAGAACTAACATCTATCCTTATCAAACTATAGAAAAATTTTAAGAGAAGGGAATACTCCCAAGCTGATTTTAAGAGGCCAGCATTACCCTAATTCCAAAACCAGATAAAGACACTACAAAGAAAGAAAAGTATAGACCAATATCCCTGATGAACATAGATGCTAAAATCCCCAACAAAATATTAGCAAACCAGAGTCAGTAATACATGAAAATGATCAAGTGGGATTTATTCTGGAGATGCAAGGTTGATACAATATCCACAAATCAATAATGTGAATATTGAATCACATAAACAAAATGAAGGATAAAAATAACTTGGTCATATCAATAGATGCAGAAAAAGCATTTGATAAAATCCAGCACCTATTTATGATAAAAACTCTCAGCAAATTGGGAATAGAGGAAATATATCTCAACATAATAAAGGCCATGTACAACAAATCCACAGCTTACCTCATACTCAAAAGGTAGAAACTAAATGCATTTCCCTTAAGAATGAGAAAAACCTGGGATGTCTACTTTCACCACTTTTATTCAATGTAGTACTAGAAGTCCTAGCCACAGCTTTCAGACAAGAAGAAGAAATAAAAAGTATCCAAATTGGAAAGGAAGAAGTAAAACTGTCATTATTTGCAGATGACATGATACTGTATGTAGAGAAGCCTAATATTCCACAAAAAACTACTAGAACTGATAGATGAATTCAGTAAAGTAGCCAGATACAAAATAAATATCCAGAAATCAGTTACATTTGCATACACCAATGATGAACTTTCAGAAAGGGAAACAAAGAAAATGACATTTACAATTGAATCAAAACCCCCCAAAATCTAGGAATAAATTTAACTAAGGATGTAAAAGATCTGTACTGAGGAATGAAATTAAAGATGCTATAAATAAGTGGAAGCATATACTGTGTTCCTGAATAAAATGAATTAACATCATTAAAATATCCATACTACCCAAAGCAGTTTATAGATTCAACACAATTCCTATCAAAATACCGATGATGTATTTCACAGAACTAGAAAAAATATTCCAAAAATTTATTTGGAACCACAAAAGACCCAGAACAGCCACAACAATCTTGACAAAGAAAAACAAAGTTGGAGGAATCACACTACCAGATATCAAACCACATCAACTACAAGGCCGTAGTAACTGAAACAGCATGGTACTGGCATAAAAATAGACGTATAGATCAACAGAACACAACAGAGAGACCAGAGCAAGGGAAACAAAAGGAAAAATAAATTAATTGGACTACATGAAACTAAAAAGTTTTTGCATAGCAAAGGAATCCATCTATAACATGAAAAGACAACCCACTGAATGGGAGAACATATTCGTCAATGATACATCTGATAAGGAGTTAATAACCAAAATTTATAAAGAACTTATAAAACTCAACACCAGAAAACCAAACAGATCAATTTAAAAAATGGGGAAAGAACCTGAATAGACGCTTCTCTAAGGAGGACATACAGATGGCCAGTAGACACATGAAAAGATACTCGAGTCACTAATCATCAGAGAAATGCAAAATAAAACCACAATGAGATATCACCTCACACCTTTCAGAATGATTATCATCAATAAATCAACAAACTACAAGTGTCGGGGAGGATGTGGAAAAAAGGGAACCCTTGTGCACTCTTGGGGGGAAGGTAGATTGGTGCAGCCACTGTGGAAAGCCTTATGGAGTTGCCTCAAAAAATTAAAAATGGAACTGCCTTATGAGCCAGCAATTCCACTTTTGGGAATATAACCGCAAAAACCCAAAACACTAATTTGAAAGAATATATGCACCCCTATGATCATTGCAGCATTATTTACAATAGCCAAGTGTGATTCAGTATATGAATGGATAAAACAGATGTGGTACATTTACACAATGGAATACTACTGGGCTATAAAAAAAGAACGAAATCTTACCCTTTGGAACAGCATGGATGGACCTGGAGAGTATTATGCTAAGTGAAATAAGCCAGTCAGAGAAAGACAAACACCATTTGATTTCATTTATAAGTGTAATCTAATGAATAAAATAAACAAACAAAATAGAAACAGACCCATAGGTACAGAGAACAGACTGACAGCTGTCAGAGGGGAGGGTGACTGGGGGCTGGGTGAAAAACCTTAAGGAGTTAAGCAAAACAAACAAAAACTTATAGACACAGACAACAATATGATCACTACCAGAGGGAAAGGTGGTGGAGAGAGTCAAGTGGGGATAAATGGTGATGGAAAGACACATGACTTTGGGTGGTGAACACACAATACAATGTACAGATGATGTATTATAGAATTGTACTCCTGAAACATATGTAATTTTTTAACCAGTGTAACCTCAATAAATGCAATAAAAAATATAATAAATTAAGTAAATGATAATGCTTTTTTAAAATGCAGATTTCTGGTACTACTCACAATACGTTTCAAATCGGAAACTTGGAAAGTTAGGTTTGGAAAATTTGCATTTTAATAACATACAGAGGTGGATTTTATGTGCACTAAACATTGATTATTCTGCTTCTAGGTTCATTGGCTTCTAAGCAGGTTTACAAAGCCACCAGATGATGTTTCTGCTACACTTCAATCATTGTGACCAGCTGAATCCTGACTCTGCCATTTATTAGTTACATGACCCTTATCAAATTTTTAACTTATCCATGTCTCAGTTTCTCTTGTGGAAAATGTGGGTTATAAAGGCATCCACCATGTAAACATGTTTGAATTTTAAGTAAGATAATATTTGCAACATGCTTAGAGCAGTAGCTGGCATATAGGAAGACCTAATAAAAGATAGCTACTGTTATTGTTTTTGTTATTAAATCACTTGCAAAAAGATCTTTTCTTTTTGAACAAATACAGAAATAACAGTATAAGTAGATGTGCTAACGCAAAATGAGTAGTTTTGTTACAGGCACCCAAAACACCAGGAAAGGTGCTATGGGACAGCCCCCTGAGTTGAAGGGAAAGGGCTGTCCCCTCCTTTGTTCTTTTCTTTTCATATGAATGAATTTAAACAAATGACTCCAGATAATTGAGTTGTGTTAAAGCAAATTTATTAAAGAATGTAAAGCATGCAAATTTATTAAAGAAGTAAAGGAAGCAAATCTATCATCCAACAGGAAGCACGGATGGGCTCTCAGCTAATCTGAAGAGTGAGTGTGGTGGGAGGTTTCTGCCTTACATACTTTTCTGTCCTACAGATTTTTAAATTTCTCTGCTAGATATCCTGCTACAGGTTAACTCTGAAGGTCTCTTTCCCTTTTACTTTGTTATGGCTTTCCCAGAATTTACGAGAAGACCCTGGCAATTCAATCCCAAGATTGCTGGCTTCTCTGTTTAAACAGTGGGATGAGATAAGACTGTGCTCTTCCTCCACCCGCCTCCCTCCTCTCTGCTGTCTCTTAGTTAGTTTAGGATGATTTAAGTTATGTATTCTCTAGTTACATTAAGATTCCTCCTCTTCTCCCCCTTCCTTTCCCCCTCCTTTCTTGCATTCTTTTAGTTAGTGGTGGGGGGGTATTTAGTCTTTGCTCTCAAGTGTCCTTGGTTGAGGAAGATAATGGCTTGTTATTATTTACAAGCTACCTGCAAGCTCCCCAAACTGTTTGGCCATGTTTAACTTTCTTGTCTCAGTTTCCCTATTCCATTTGCTTAGGAGTTTTCCTAGCTTCTCACTATTCTATAACAGTTTAGGAAGATAAATAAATAAATAAACCTCTATGTGAGTTAGGAGATGTATGTAATAGAGAGGAGCTGAAGACTGAAAACATTTTTGAGAAGAAAAGAGATTTCACAACAATTACTGTAGGTTGTCGCTTATGACCTATGAAGGTCTTTCAGAACCATTATTTCATTTGTGCTTCATAAAATCCCACAAGGTTCATGAAAGAGGAGGGAGAGCATAGCATGGGGATGAAAATTCATAACCTTTGTAGGCCATGGTCCTAACTGACATTTACTATTTGTGTGATCTTGATCAAGTTATGTAACCTGCTGAGCTGCAGTTTCCCACAGCTGTGAAGTGGGGAGAAAATGAGAAAGTACATGTAGAGCTCCCCACACAATGTCTGGAACATGGTAAATGTTCAACAGTATAAATATTCCTGTTGTGAGTAAACCAAATCTCTTGAGTTCACACAACCAGCAAGGGGCTGAGCTGTGGTTTGAGCCCAGACCATCTGCCTGAGGCCATGGCTGTTTCCACTAGATCAAGTTCCTGTAAATCTCAGAGTTGCTGACATTTCATAATAATCTGTCCTCCAATTTCTTTAAACCCTCTTAATTTACGCATAGAACCTTGCTTTCTAATGTCTGGAATACTTTTTTTAAAAAAACCACATTGATAAAATAGCCATTGACAGAGAACATTCTGCTTGAATTTTTTTTATCAGGAAACTTGACTTCTGGCTGCAGTGCAAGAGTCCCTTCTTGAGGCATTTGGTCCAGGTCAGGTAGTTAAACTCACCAAGCAGCTGCTGGAGCTGAAGGCTGTGAATATAGCGGGTCTGCAGGGCCTCCCACTGGGACCTGGAGTTGTAAATCCTCATGATGCTGTAAAAGTAGCGCTGCTGCCCCCGGGTTAGGTCCTATCAAAGCACAGCAGGTGATTCTGATGAGCTGGTGAAGTTTATAGAGTTAAGAGTGTGATGTATTCAAAGCTGACTTTCCCTAAATAAGATGCTTCTCACTCTTGCTCTCGCTCTCACTCCTCGCTCTCCTCTCTCACAAAACAACAATTGGGTCGTTTCCTTACTTAGTTTACTTAAACAATCTTCCACTGGCCTGAATAAAGGTGAAATGGCTAAGTAAAAGGTTCTAGGTAAGTAGGTCAAAGTATTGGGCTGAGGGAGATCCAAGGATTTTTTAGTTTTTAAAATGTATCTATTATAGTCCTTTTTGAGGAAGGTAGGCTGTGAGAATCTACACAGGCCCTGAAGTATGCCAGGCCTCGGGATGGGTAAAAGAGAACTTTCCACTGAGTTGTCAGTAAGCAGGGGATATAGGCAGATGAATAGATGAGTAATGTGCTAAGGGTTCAACAGAAAGAAAAAGGAACTCTGCGTGCAGCAGTCAAGGAAAGTTCCTAAATGAGAAGATCAACACATCTAGTCTTTAGGGTGAATAGGAAGTCCCTAAAGGGACTAGAATCCTGGTCCTAAAAGGCATCAGCATCACCTGGTACTTGTTAGAAATGCAGATTCTCAGGCACTATCCCAGATCTATAGAATCAGAAACTCCGGGGGTGGGGCCCAGCACTCTGAACTTTAACAAGTCCTCCAGGTAATTCTGATACATGCACACTAAAATTTGAGAACCATCTGACTAGAAGAAAAAGAAGGGCTAATTAGAGGGAGAAAGTGGTACAATTTTTCTTATAGGGCACACATATCTGTATATATTGGGAAGCAGACTTTTCCTTTACTTTAGCCAGAATATAGAGTCTGAGCTGGAAAAGGCTATAGAGTTGGGCAGGGGAAGATTGTGGAAACCTTTTGTGCTATGTTGAGTTTAAAGATTGCCCCCCCCCCCTTTTTTTTTTTTATGAGGAACCATTGAAGGTCTTTAAGGCAGTGGTTCTCAATAGGAGTGATTTTGGCCCTCAAGAGACGTTTGGCAATGTCTGGGGGAATTTGGGGGATGCTACTGGTATTCAGTGAGTAGAGGCCAGGGATGCTGCTGAACCTCCAGCTCTTAAGACAAAGAATTATCCAGCCCCAAAATGTCACACCTTAAGCTGACCAGATTTGCATTTTAGAAAGATCATTCTGGCCCTGCTGTGGAGAATGAGCTTAAAGGAAAACAGACCACTGGTGTGGAGACCATTCAGAAGGCTGCCATCTCTTCTAGGGAAAAACAAAAGGGCCTGGGCTTCAATTACTATTATACACCTAATATATCTTAAGTGCTTATTATATGCAGGTGGGGAAACTGAGATAGTGACATCAACATTCTAGAAAAATCAAGATAAAATAAGTTCACCCCAGGCCAAAAAAATCAAAACAATGACAAAGTTTTAAAATCTAGTTGATAACCATGTTTTAAATCTAAACCTAAGATATTTATTTATAAAAATAAAGTGACTTTTATCTGTTAGAAATTTTGTGTGGAGTTGAAATATGTGGATCAGTTTTTGTTTGGTTGTTTTGTGTGTGTTTTTGAGGTCCAGAGTGAAAGCAGCAAAACCAAGTACTTCACAATTCGAGACATCATTTCAGCTTTAGGGTTTCTGAATTAAATGTTTTCAAAGATAATACATTTGAAGAAGAATATGGATTCCTAATTAAGCCTTTTCAAATGATTGAGAGCAATATAACATGAAAATTCCAAGCCAATTTCAAGAGCAAAACTCCAACATGCAATGGGAGTTTCCATTATATAAGATAAAACTTTAAACGTTATGGTTTTATTTAATAAAAAGAAAAACTCTACTTTTCCTTAGTAGAACTATCAGCTTCCAAAACAAGAAGTAACAATGACATTTCTAACATGCTTATCCAGTTGCGTATTCCTTTTTGAGGGGGTGGCAGAGAACTGAAATGTTTACAAAGAATGTTGATGAGAATGACTTGAACTAATTTTTACTGAAAGGAGCGAACTTGACTCTCTAGCCAGGAGCCAGCGTGCGGTCGGTCAGTGAGATTCCCGTCGCCGGGGTGGGCCTAGGGTTAGGGCAGCCACGCTCATTTACTCCCTCACACACGCTCTCAGCCTGCTCTGAGCGCTGCACTAGGCTCAGTGTTTTCCCAAATGCTGGCCAAACGAAGACATAGAGATTCCTCAAGCCTTGAAGGAGAGACAATCAAGGTCCCCTCATCTGTGAATAAGGCTGTACCTTCATTAATGAAGTGTCACAGGCAGACGGAGGGACTCGAATGCAAGGAATCTGTGCACCATTCCGAGGCTTTCGTTGTCTTTTCCGTTTTCCTCCCATTCTTTATCCTGTACCTCCCAGGGACAACAAGGCACAGCGTAAGATTGCATTTGGTTCAGCCAATTTTGAGAATGCGCCTAAGTAAATAAGTAAGCAAGTAAATAAATAAATCTTATGTCTTTCAAAGAATGAGAACTTTTCTTACATGTTTCCAAGTAAGGGACCTCACCAGACTGCTTAGTTCTATGCTTTTCCTAATTCTCATCATTTTTAAATTTTATTATTTTTAAATTGATTTTTTGAGAGAGAGAGAGAGAAATATTGATTTGTTGTCCCACTTATTTATGCATTTACTGGTTGATGTTTGTATGTGCCCTGACCAGGGATCAGGGATTAAACCCACAACCTTGGCATATCAGGCGATGCTCTAACCAGCTGAGCTACCCTGCCCGGGCTCTATTCTCATCTCTTTTTTATGGGAGGAATAATTCAGAGCCCTATGTCCATGTGCTTAACTCTGTTTGAAACAGGTAGTTTGTAGAGCCATACCATGTCACAGCAGTTACTTATTGAAATTTTCAAACATTTATTATCTTCTCTGATTCTAAAATTAATAGATATCATTATGGAAAATTCAGAAATAATTAAAAATTGAAAAAAATAACATCAACCATAATCTAACTGCTCATAACTATTGTTGGAATTTGATTGATTTCCTTTTATTAATTTTTTCTGGGTTCATTGTTTGTGATTTTAGAAAAGAGAGATCATGCTCTACGTATTATGCATTTTCCCAGCTCATATTTAGTGGCAGTATAGTATACCTTTACATCATTATCCATTTCTTGCACATTTAGATTTGCAATTTTATAGCGTCATACTAAAAAGCAACTATTAAACCTAGCCACATTTTTTTGCCACTTGCCTGACAAAGATACAAAATGAAGTCACACCTGCTTATGAGTAAGACTCCTTTCCATGTGATTTAGGATTTAGAATCTGAGGAGTACATAATAATTAAAATATTAACAATCTAAGAAGAATAGACATATTGGAATGAGGTTGCCAAGGCACAGAATGGAAACACTGAGCATTTCCCCCTCTGTTCACAGTTTTGCCCCTGGCAACAATGCCTACCTCATCAGGTTGTGTGATTAACTGAGATCGTGAATATGGAATGCTCTCACTTTATTCCAGCTCCTTCTTTCTCTCCTCTGCTCTATTGTATGCTCATGCACATGTATGCATACAAGCGAACACATGAACACACACTTAAGAAGTATTTTAACATGTGAGAAAACTTTGGTTCTGAGTTCACAGACCTCAGGCTCAGTCATTCCAAAAGAGAAATATGTTAGGAAAACATCAGTCAGTATCTCCATGTATCTTGTTTCCATGATAAGAACTTATAAGTCAAACTATAAATATTTTATTTAATACTGTTTTCTTTCAACGTGCATTCCAGAAACCATAACCAAGATATATTCTTTTAATGTCTTCTGTGATAGAAGTCCTGTACTCAAATCACTTCAATATCCCTTCTCCCATTTTCCAGATCTGTAGAGCAGAGCATAAATATTTTTCAAAGCTGGAAATATTTCTTCTTTTCTTAAATAGCATAAGAAAATGACTGATGATATTTCTCATGGCAACAATTTATGTGTGCTTTTCTTGAGCTATTGCTGAGAAAGCCCATCTTACCTATTCAAGTGGTCTGTACCTGACAAAGTTTGATTAAATGGGAATTCAGGAGGAAAAAATTACAAAATAACTTATATCTGAAATAAAAAAAGCATGCTTGCTTAAAAGAAACTTACCTTGTATTGTTGTCTCCCCCTTTTTTAAAAGCCTTCATTCATATTCCAAGTAATTTTTTACAAGGTCTCTTTCTTCTTGCAGTGGTGGGGGTGAAAATTCAATCTGTTGATAAGCTGATATCCAAGCAACATCATGTGATGAAACAAAGAGCCGGGGGAATTTGGCCTCATGCCTTTTTCTGCTTCTGGACAACATTCAACTGCACAGTTAAATTTTTTTCTTCCAAATTTAGTGTCTAATCATGCGTCAACTTCTAAATTTATCATATCTGTGTCACATGCAGACATAGGGGAGGAAAGTACATGGAGACAGAGAGGCTGAATGTTAAAGATCAAGTAATCCATTGAAACAACAGGCCATTACATGAATATTTCCCAGATTTGGAGTCAGTAGTCCCCACCCCCATTGCTCAGAATAATGAAAGAACCTAAATATAAAGGTACAGGCATGAATTTGACTGTGGTAACCTACGGAATTGTCGCATAGTTCAAGATAATGTTCCTTTCTTAATTTTTGGAGGAGTATATCTTCCGTATTTGATCTTGGATAGAGGCTACATATGATGGTAATGAACCTATGGCACAAGATTCTTGCCACACTGATGTCTTCAGCGTAAGTCTCATATTTTAACCTGATTCATGAGAGCAATCCTATCCCTTCCCCTGGGCTAGCATTATTCTTACAAACTTCCTTTCTTTCTTGAGAATCCTCTATGAATGCCAGCTTTATCTGCAAAGATTAAAAAGTCCTTAGAGAGAATAGAAGAAGCATGCCAAAAGAAAACCACAAATTAAAAATTCTTGGAGGCTAAGAGGAAGAAAAACACAGGGAGATAAGATTTACAAATTGTATAGCTTAAAGGAGGAAGGACTCAACAGATACAAAAAGTCTGCATTTTAAAATTATTTAAATGCAAATCTTCTGGGGAATAAAGATGGCACACACAAGAGTCCATAAATGCCAGTAAATGTCACAAAACCTCTCACTGGACCTGCAAGTTTGGTGATTCTCTACTGAGAGATAAAGAAAAGTTGCATGCAGAGTTGACGTTGTCAACTGAGTCTTCATTGAATGTTTTTCCAGGAAATGATGAAATGCCTTCTGGGACAGAACACATATGCTGACTGTTACCCACACATGCTGATTCAGAACAGTGTGCATTAGTCTCCGCCCAATCAGAAAAACAGAAACAGATCTAGGTGTTCAATGGAGAAGGAGTTTGATGTAAGGAATCTGTTACAAAAGTATTCGAATAGGCCAGAGAAGCAAAACAAGAAAGATTAGCTGATCCAAACATTGGTAATTACACTCAAATATGATCACACCTAGAGCTGGAACACGCAGAGGAAAATGATTTTACCCAGAGTCCGTGAACACTGCATCCCTGAGGCTGCTTCTGTTGGGACACTACTGCCTGAGCAGCAACCCAGGACGCACCAGTCACCAGCCACCCTTGCTTCTATCTTCTTTCCAAAGCTGCGGATGTTGCATTTGTGATCACCATTGTCACTACCCCTGCTGCTGCTGTTGCTGATGTGCTTGCTGTTGCCTCCACTGCCACAGATGCCTGCAGAAACCATGAAAATGGCTTCTCCTTGTATCCAGGTTTTCTTTTCCTACCTCCCATTGGATGCCAGCTGGTGAAGGATTTTTCAAAATGTGTCTTGCCGCCTTCCAACTATTGTGGTAAAGAGAAGGTTAAATACAAAGCTGAGAGACAATGAACACTATCCAACACATGGGGATACCATCACCTAAAATCTGAGAGATACCTCTAGGATCTATGAAGTCAGGCAGAAGGCTGAAGGACTTAAAACATATAATGTTTGTCTATGCCACTTAAGTTTAGAATTTTCATAAGAAAAGACAAAATAAAAGATAATTAACTAGCTCTATCGATGGTGTCAAAGAATGAGATATGCATCTTTGGACAATATCTTAAGATTTAATAATGACAAAACAATGCATATAATCAGTTTTGGACAAAAGAAGTTGTTCTCACAAAGAGTCCTTAGCTAGACTTTTCAGAAGAGTTTAAAACTGACCGCAAAAAAACCCAAAAAACAACAAAACAATAGAAACACCCATCCCTTAATTGCTATAGAGAATAGAACGTTAACTATCAGTAGGAAAGGTGCATAGTTGAAGCATTGGTAAAGCAATGGGATACAATGCGTAAGACATTGTTCTGAGTACATGCCAATGCTTCAAACATGGGTAATAAAATGTTTTCATAGAATAGCAGAGTAAATGCGACTCATGGGCATTATTAGCAAGTGAGGAAGAGGGACTCATGATTGGAATTCAAGATGAGGTTAAACCCTAATTCAAAGAATCTATTCTTTAGGACAAGAGGCAGAATATTACTGTACATCATGGAGATGAATACTTCTCTTGAAAACCATGAGCCCAATGAAAAAGGTGTAGGGATTGAGAGTACAGATTGGTAGTTTCAAAATAGTCATGGGAATGTAAAGTACAGAGTAGGGAATATAGTCAAAAATATTGTAATAACTATGTATGGTGCCAGGTGGGTACTGGAAAATCAGGGGGAACACCGTATGGTCTATGACTGTGTAACCACTATGCTGTACACCTGAAACTAATAAGAAATAATATTGAATGTAAACTGTAATTGAAAAATAAAATTAAAAAAAACAAAAATAAAAACAACAAAAAACATGAGCCCAAGAGGAAATGATCTGCTCATATCCTTCTCTGGGATCTCCTTAGCTTCATGGGGATAACTCTGCCAGGCACAGCCCTTGACTACCCCAAGCTCTCAGAGGGCCTCAGGGAATAATAATGAAGTAGAGGAAGTCCCTTTCCCACTTTCTGTGCTGCTGTTTATCACCCAGACTCCCGAGTGTCTCCATTCAGAGTCTTATAGTCTTTGTTGAACTCTGCTTTCTCATAGGGCTACATAGCCCATTGGGCTCAATCTTGTTTGATGGAAGGCTGGAGTAGGGGTTGATTAATCTTCTATTATCCTGTTTTTCCCTCTCATCTCTTCACAGAAAATGCCTATTTATCCAAGATCCTAGAACAAAAGTTCTCACATATACCAATACCTTAGGGATCCCTAGTCTCAAAAACAAGAAAATTTAGAGCCCCAATTTGGCCTCTAAGAGCCACTTTCAGTGAGTGGAAACTATTTTGGACACTTAGAAGCAGTGATTATCAGCAAAGAAAAAGCTGGATATGGTCATATACAGGGGTGGACAAAAGTAGGTTTATAAATGCTCATATGGAAAATAATACAATAATAAATGATAATACAAGAATAAATTGTCTCATGTACTCACAAATGTAAACCTACTTTTGCCCATCCCTGTATATTATAAGGACTTTGAAAAAACAGATTTCCAAAAAGTTCAGGGTTTCAAAAAAATCTAAAATGGAGTATAACTAAGGAGGAAATGTCTAGAGGTTTAATTTTTTACTCTATAATTCCAAATAAACTCTGTGGAAGAAAGATGCAAGATATCAAAAGGAACTAAAGTAGATACACTGGGACTTCATGTACAATTCTAGACTTGAGGCCAGGGTATTTTTAAAAATTGTATGACTTTAGAAAAAAAGGCATTTTGCATTAGGAATTAGCAACAGTCTTCTAAAAACAGATCCTATGCATAGCTATTAAGTAGTAGGGCCAGGACTCAAACCCATGGTTACCTGAAGTCTGTGATTTCTCCTTTTGGTCTCTGGAAGTAAAAGGGAACTTGAGCAACAGACACATTTTTATAATAAAAAATTATCCCTCCTATGCAGCTATTATTCACAGACAAAATTCATGCTCCTTGAATCCTTCTGTCCTTGGGGTACGATTTGTTCCCATCTGAAATACTGATTGGTTAAAGGAGAGGTTTCAATTTCACAAAGACTTATGGTCAAAATTCTGAAGCAGGATATTACCCATTAATCAAGCAGAATATTAGCAAGATACATAGTCACTGACCTTCTAATGAGGCTCCTGGGAAGGCTCCATGCAAATGGTCATCTAGCAGGCCAGTCCCATCAGTCCTCAAAGTGGCCCAGGCATTTTCAAATTCACAGAGGGTATGGCTCTGAAGCTTGGGTCCTTGCCCATGAAAATACTTTCCACATGTATTCAGATTTTTTTAAAAGGGGGATTCACTAAAAACACCATCTTCCACTAGACAATGGATTAGCAATGCAACTTTAACAGTACAGTACTATGAGGTATATACTATTATTATTTCTCTTCTGCCTATGAGGAAATGGAGACAAAAAGAGGTTAAACAACCTAAACATATTTCCACTGCTTGGAAATGGTAGAACTGGAACCTGAACTCAGGAATTCTCTCTTCAGCATCAGTGCTTTTAGTAATACTAGTTTATCTCCGAAATGAGGAACCAAAGGAAAGGGCTCTTTTCACTTCCTTTTCCCTTTTGCATAGGAATCTCACTTTTATATATATTTGGCCCAGATGTGCTAAGGAGACAGGGAGGGTCATGAGAACCCATTAAGGATGGACAAATAGAAAAGGTTCAAGAAGTAACTCATGCTACACATGGGAAATTTCAATGAAGATTCTCTGAAGGGAATGTACCTATGGTTAAGGGGATTATTGTTCCCAGGAAGGACACCCTACATGCTTGGGTGTCTGGTGAATTAGCAGGTCATGCTGACTGAATGAGCCAGTGAAGTCACAAGTGACAATATAACATATAACATCTGGTCACTAACCAGAAATAATTATTGGAATTGTCAAATATGTTAGCTTATGTTATAAAAACCAAAATCTTAGAATTAGGTCATTCTAGGTTTCTGTGTTGGCATATATCACATAAGAAACATTCGGTTCCCTATACCAGAGATGCCAAACAAATAAAGAGCATTTAGTCTTGTCACTTTATAATAAGTCAAGCAAAATGGTGGTGGTATTGGGTCAGCGATTCTGGGCTGGTATCTATGCATCCCTTGGCTTTCTCATGGTCATAAGCTGCTACTTCAGTCAAAGTCAAGACGTGAATCTAAGCTGAGAGTTTATCTTCATGCACCTTTCCCTTATCAGAGAAGAAAACTCTCTCCCAGTAGTTGCTCAGCTGCTTTTAACTAATATTTCATAAGCAAGGTATATCAGTTAGTCATTGCTATTACTGCTAAACAAACAACCACAAGTCATCTCAGGGACATACAGTAATACACATTTACTTCTCTCTCATATATCTTCAGGTCAGCTGGGATGATGGCCCTGCTATAGGCTGCAAGGTGGCAGGTCAGCCAGGAAAGCTGCTCCATGTATCTCTCATTCTTAAGAAGCCTGGGCTACCCAAGGGCATATGTCACTGTGGCCAAGGTCACAAGCTCCCCAAGATGAAAGCCTCTGCTTGGAATTGGCAAAATCCCACTTCTACTACCTTCCAAGTCCAAAATCAATGGGGCAGGAAGGATATTCTTCTCAGGAAGGTCATGGCGATGGAGTAAATATTAGCTGAAAGGTAATATAATATGCCACAAAGGACTGGATTTAGGCCAACTCCTACACCAAGGGCAGGGTTGACCTTCCTGGAAGCTAAAAGATATTTATCCAATCTTAAATGTGGAGAGCTGCTACACAGAAAGAAAGAGATAAATGGCTTTAAATAGGTAAGAAACAGTGTCAACAGGGTCTGTAGCTAGGTGAGGATTTTATCCAGATGGAATTTTTATATAGTTCTATTTACCTCTTAAGCTATCAAAACATTAAGAGGTAGTGTATTTAAACAGATAATTGTCTTTTTTAGGTTTCACATCTCCAGGGACAGGAAATAAGATGAGGAAGAGAACTACTATTTATTATGTGTCTAATATGTGCTAGGAACTGTGCGAGAAACTTAAAGTAGACTATTTTATTTATTTTTAAAAATGCTTTGAGATAAATGTTATTACAACAGTTTTAGGAAGGAACAAAATCGAGGCTTGGAGAAGTAACTTGACAGTTTACATATCATATTCAAGGTAGAACCAAGATTTAATATGTTTGTCTGAAACTAAGGCACTTTTAAGCTGAATACAATAACATTTTATGTTATTATTATTGTTATTATTATGTTTGTATTGAATTCACAGAGAGGAAGGGAGAGAGACAAAAACATCAATGATGAGAGAGAATCATCGATTAGCTGCTTTCTGTACATCTCCCACTGGGGATTGAGCCTGCAACCTGGGCATGTGCCCTGACTGGGAACCGAACCGTGACCTCCAGGTCCATAGGTCAACACTCAACCATTGAGCCACACGGCTGGGCTTATTTTATTTTTTATTGAATTTATTGGTGTGACATTGGTTAATAAAATTATATAGGTTTCAAGTGTACAATTCTATAATACATCATCTCTATATTGCATAGTGTGTTCACCACCCCAAAACAAGCCTCTTTCTGTCACCTTTTGTCCCCCTTTGCCTTTGTTTACCTCTCTTTCTTCCCTCTTGTAATCACCACACTGTAGTCTGTATCTATGAGTTTGTTCTTTTTTGCTTAATCCCTTCACCTTTTTCACTCAGCCCCCCTAACCCCTCCCCTCTGGCAGCTGTCAGTCTGTTCTCTATATCTACTAGTCTGTTTCCTTTTTTATTTATCTTTAATGTTGACAGTATTACAGATGTCTTCTGTTTTTATTTTGTTTGTTTATTTTGTTCACTAGATTCCACATATCAGTGAAATCATATGGCATTTGTCATTCTCTGACAGGCTTATTTCACTTAGTGTAATATTCTCCAGGTCTGTCCATGCTGTTGCAAAAGGTTAAGATTTTTCCTATTTTTCATGGCCAAGAGGTATTCCATTGTGTAACTGTATCATAGCTGTTTTATTCACTCATCTACTGATGAACACTTGGGCTGCTTCCAAATCTGGGGGATTATAATCAATGCCACAGTGAACATAGGAGTGCATATATTCTTTCAAATTCGTTTTTTGGGTTTCTTCAGATGCATTCCCAGAAGTGGAATCATTGGGTCAAAAGGCAGCTCCATTTTTAATTTTTTGAGGAAACTCCATACTGTTTTCCAAAGTGGCTGCACCAATCTGCATTCCTGCCAACAGTGCACAAGGGTTCCCTTTTCTCCACATCCCCGTCAACACTTGTTTGTTGATTTATTGGTGATAGTCATTCTGAGAGGTGTGAGATGATATCTCATATGGTTTTAATTTGCATTTGTTTGATCAGTGACATGAAGCATCTTTTCATATGTATACTGGCCATTGGTATGTTCTTTTTTTGAGAAATGTCTGTTCTAGTCTTTGCCCATATTTTAACTTAATTGTTTATTTTTTTTGGTGTTGAGTAGTCTGAGTTCTTTATAAATTTTGGATATTAATTCATTACAGATGTATCCCTGGCAAAAATGTTCTCCCATTCAATGGGTTGTCTTCTCATTTTGTTGGTGGTTTCCTTTGCTGTGCAAAAACATTTTAGTTTGATGTAGTCCCATTTTTAAATTTTTAACATTTTACTTCTCTTGCATGAGGAGTTATATCAGAAAACATATTGCTAAAAGAAATGTCTGAGATCTTACTGCCCATGTTTTTTTCCTAGGATTTTTATGGTTTTGAGTCTTACATTTAAGTCTTTAATCCATTTTGAGTTTATTCTTGTGTATGGTGTAAGAACATGATCTAGAGTCATTGTTTTGCACGTATTTTTCCACTTTTCTCAACACCACTTATTGAAATAACTGTGTTTACCCATTGTATGTCCTTGCACTTTTTGTCAAATATTAATGGATCATAAATGTGTGGGTTTATTTCTGGGCTCTCTATTCTGTTCCATTGATCTACATGTCTATTTTTATTCCAGTGTCATGCTGTTTTGGTTACTATGGTCTTGTAGTATAGCCTGATACCAGGTAGCATGATTCCTCCAACTTTGTTCTTCTTTCTCAAGATTGTTGTGGCTGTTAGGTCTTTTGTGGTTTCGTATAAATTTTTGAAATATTTGTTCTAGTTCTGTGAAAGACGCCGTTGGTATCTTGATAGGAAATGTGTTGAATTTATAGATTGCTTTGGGTAGTATGGACATTTTAATGATGTTAATTCTTCCTATCCATGAACATGGTATATACTTCACTTATTTATACCTTCTTCAATTTCTTATAATTTTTCTGAATACCGATCTTTTACATCCTTCGTTAAATTTATTTCAAGGTGTTTTTTTTTATGTAATTATAAGTGAGATTGTTTTCTTAGTTTCACTTTCTGATAGTCCATTATTGGTGTATATAAATGCAACTGATTTTTGGATATTTATTTTGTATCCTGCTACTTTACTAAATTCATTTATTAGTTCTAGTAGTTTTTGGTAGAATCTTTAGGCTTCTATGTATACAGCATTATGTCATCTGCATATAATGATAATTTTACTTCTTCCTTTCCAATTTGGATGCTTTTTATTTCTTCTTCCTGTCTGATTGTTGAGGCTAGAACTTCCAGTACTACATTGAATAAAAGTGGTGAAAGTGGAAGCCCCTGTCTTGTTTCTGATCTTGAGGAAAACTATTTTAGTTTTTGCCTATTGAGTATGATATTGACTGAGGGTTTGTCATATATGGCTTTTATTATGTCAAGGTAGGATCCTTCTATTCTCATTTTGCTGAGAATTTTCATCATTAATGGGTGCTGGATTTTATCAAATGCCTTTTCTGCACTTATTGATATAATCAAGTTATTTTTATGCTTCATTATGTTTATTTGGTGTATCATGTTTATTGATTTGTGCATATTGTACCAACCTTGCAAACCCGGGATAAATACCACTCGATCATGGTGTATACTCCTTTTAATGTATTGCTGGATCCTATTTGCTAATATTTTTTTGAGGATTTTAGCATTTATGTTCATCAGGGATATTGCCCTATATATTTTTTTCTTTGTAGTGTCTTTATCTGGTTTTGGAATTAGAATAACGTTGGCCTCGTAAAATGAACTTGAGAGTCATTCCTTCCTATTGAAGTTTTTGGAATAGTTTGAGAATGATAGGTATTAGTTCTTCCTTGAATATTTGATAAAATTCACCTATGAAGCCATCTCATCCAGGACTTTTGTTTGTTGGGAGTTTTTTTAAATTACGGCTTTAATTTCACTTGTTGTAATTGCTCTATCAGATTTTCTGATTCAGTTTTGGAAGATTGTATGTTTCTAGGAATTTATCGATTTATTTCTTATTGTCCAATCTGTTGCATATAGCTGTTCCAAACATTTTCTTACAATCCTTTGTATTTTTTTGGTGCCAGTTGTTACTTCTACTTCTCCTTTTTAATTTTTCATTTTATTTTTTGGGTCCTCTCTCTTTTTTCTTGATGAGTCTGGTTAAAGTTATGTCAATCTGGTTTATCTTTTCAAAGAACCAGCTCTTGGTTTCAGTGATCTTTTGCATTGTTTTTTTAGACTCTATTTCATCTCTGATCTTTATTATTATTATTTTTTTAATTTACTCTGGGCTTTTTACATTGTTCTTTTTCTAGTTCCTTTAAGTGCAAAGTGGGTTGCTTATTTGATATTTTTCTTTTTTTCTTTTTTAATCCTCACCCAATGATATTTTTTCCATTGATTTTTAGAGAGCAGAAGGGAGAGAGGAAGAAGGAGGGAGAGAAACATCGATGTGAGAGAGACACATTGATTGGTTACCTTCCCCAAGCACCCCGACTGGGGCTGGGAATCAAACCTGCAACCCAGGTAAGTGCCCTTGACTAGGAATCAAACCCACTACCTTTTGCTCCATGATCTGATGTTCTAACCACTGAGCCACACCAGCCAGGGTGAGATTTTTCTTTTTTCTTGAGGGAGGCCTGAAATGGTATGAATTTCCCTCTTAGGACTGTTTTTGCTGTGTCCCATAGATTTTTGGGTTATTGTGTTCTCAATTTCATTTGTTTCAAGGTATCTTTTGGTATCTTCCTTAATCTCATTGTTAATCCATTCATTGTTTATAGACATTTTATTCTTTTCACTATATTCCTCTGTTGTTTTTTTTTCTTTTTCTTCTTCTTACAGAAGATCCTTTAACACTTCCTATAATACTTGTTTGGTGGTTCTGAACTCATTTTGCTTTTTCTTGTTTGGGAAGCTCTTTATTTTTCCTTTTATTTTAAATAATAGCTTTGCTGGGTAAAATAGTCTTGGTTGTAGGTCCTTGCTTTTCATCACTTTGAATATTTCATGCCCATCCCTTCTAGTCTGAAATATTTCTGTTGAGAAATCAAGTGACAATCTTATGGGAGCTCCTTTGTAAGTAACTAACTGTCTTTCTCTTGCAGCTTTTAAGATTATTTCTTTGTATTTAACCTTTGCCATTTTAATTATTATGTCTCTTGGTGTAGACCTCTTTGGGTTCATCTTTTTTGGGACTCTCTGGGCTTCCTGGACTTGTGTATCTTTTTTCTTCACTAGGTTAGGGAACTTTTCAGTCATTATACCTTTAAATAAGTTCTTGATCTTTTGCTCTCTCTCTCCTCTTTCTGGTACTCCTATGATGTGGATGTTGTTGCGATTCATGTTGGGCCAGGGAAACCTTAAGCTTCTCATTTTTTAAATTCTTTTTTTCTTTACTCTGATTGGGTGTTTTCTACTACCTTGTCTTCCAAATCTCTTATTGAATCACCTGCTTCATCTAACCTACTTTTCATTCCTTCTCATGTATTCATTTTAGATATTGTGTTCTTTATTTCTGACTGGTCCTTTTGTATAGTTTCTATGTCCTTTTTATGCTTGCTATCTCTTTGTTGAAGTTCTCAATAAGTTCCTTGAGCATCCTTATAACCATTTTTTAAAACTCTATATCTGGTATATTGCCTGCCTCTATTTCATTTAACTCTTTTTCTAGAGATTTCTTCTTGTCCTTTCATTTGTGGCATGTTTCCCCATTTTGACTGTCTCTTTGTGTTTGTTTCTATGTATTGGGTAGATCTTCTATGTCCCCCAGTTTTGGTAGAGTGGTCTCATGTAGTAGGTGTCCTGTGGGTTCCCAGTGGTGCAGTCTCCTTGGTCATCTGAGCTGGGTGCTCCAGGAAGGTCCCTTGTGTGGGTTATGTGAACCTTCCTATTGTAATTGAGTCTTGATTGCTATTGGCTTTTTAGTGTGTGGGATTGACCCTCAGGCTGGCTGACTGTGAGGATTGGTCTTGACCACAATGTATGCTGTACAGATGCTGATCACACTCAGTGAAATTTTCCTCAGCAGGGTCTAGTGCATGCTGTGATTTCCTTTTGGATATGCCACTCATGAGGCTTCTTGGATCCTTCTCTGATATTGTCTGAAGCTGACCACTTGGTGTATTGTTTTTGAGGCCTCTTGGGGTGGACACTGGTGCAGGCCAATGTCAGACGCTGCCTAACACTAAGACTTTTACTCTGTCTACTGTACCTTGTTTTCTTTAGTACATTTTGTTCAAGTTGTTTAAGAGCTAATTCTAGAATATCCTCCATGGACTCTCATAGATGAACTTAATTATCCTCAAACACGAGAGTTCTTTATATGTGTGAAATTAACAATTCTGTCTCTCTAAGTCATTTCCTCTCCAGATTAAAAATAGTTTCTTCAATAATTTCTTTTATTTTATGTGTAAGCTTTATAATAGTTCCATTTTTTTAGAAGACCCCCAGGTAGGCAGATATAGAAGAACTATTAACCAAGACAAGACAAATAGCTGGCTGATTACTCTTTTAATCAGTCTATGTAATATTTAATTAAGCATGTAATTACAATAACAAGTACAATAACATAAATAGTTTGGGAGCATACCCACATTGGAAAACATACAGTACAACTGAGAGTACCATTAGTTAATCAAGAGATTTCAAAAACATAAAATTGGGCCAGAGACTTTTGACAGAAATGTTTCCCAGAATTACTATTAATGGCCCAAAGAAAATCCCTTGCAGCTCAAATTGTAGATGTAGTACAGATGCTCCTCAACTTATGATGGGGTTACTTCAGGATAAACTGATTGTTAATTGAAAATATTATTAAGAAAAAAAATGCATTTAATATATTTAACTATTGAACATCATAGCTTAGCTTGGCCTACTTTAAAAGTGTTCAGAATACTTACATTAGCCTACAGTAGGGCAAAATTATCTAACACAGTGAACGCACAATATAATATGGGCTGTTCACCATCGTGACTGCACAGCTGACTGGGAACTAAGGCTTACTGCCACTGCTCAGCAGCACAGAAGCATCGTGTATCATATGGCTAGCTCAGGAAAAGATAGAAATTCAAAATCAAAGTTTTTGATGTTAAATCACAGTTTCTATTGAATGTGTATTGCCTTCACACTGTCATAAAGTCCAAAAATCTCTACTTGAACCGTTGTAAATCCGGGACCACCTGTAGATTGAAATCCATTTTGCAACTGAATTCCCCACCAGGCTGTTGCTTATCTTCCTTCTTTGCCACTTTCACTGGGTCTTCTTCAGCTATTGAATCCTTTATTTGAGTCCTTCAAATCTTTATCACTTATGAAATATAAACCCAGAGAAGAGTAGCTTAATGAGACACAGCTTTATTTTTCTCTCAGGTTACAAGAAAGGGCTTTTCATCCTTGCTTCCCCTTCTTGTGTTACTGCATTTGGATCTAGTCATCCAGTTCCAAACAGCTCATCTGGTGAAGCTGACCTGCAAATCTTTTATGATGCTGCCTCTTATAGTTGCCCCTCCTTCTTCTTTCTAACATTCTGCTCTTTAACTTGTCATAATCATCAAAACTCTGGCCTCTTGCTGCCGCGACCTGCATGGGGAAGTGGGGGATCCTGAGAGGAAGCAACGGGAGATTAAGAAATACACAGAGACATATAAAACAATTAAAGCTGGGGCCAGGTGGGACACTGCCCTCGGATGGAGAGACAGTGACCCTGAGCAAGCTCAGCGTCTTTATTATATACATCATGGTAACAATTCTTCAAGGAAACTGCAAGTAGCTGAAAGGGACAAAAACAATCCCTTGGCAAGCTTTCTCAGAACATACTGCTTTGCTGCACCCAGAACAACATTTTGGGGGTTTTCTATTGTTATACGCTGCACCCACTGTACACGGAAGCTGGCGCCTGACTGTTGTTTGCTGATCACATATCCTAGCCTTTGGCAGAACATGTTGTTCAAGCCAGTGTGTCAGCCTACACAATGGACAGGAGGAACCTGTATCCAGGCACTGCTTTGCCTCTTCCCCGGACAAGGTTTCTCAGGGTCTTCAGGGCACAGCCTTGCTCCTGCCCGAGTCCCGGCCAGCTTCCAGGTTTAGCTGCTCTCCACATCTTGCTCCATCCAATGTAGGAGATTAGGCTTTGTGGTCATCATCTTCAGTCCTTCCAAATACAAAAGTAATGTTACCATCTCTGGTTTGACAGTTCGTTCACACTTTTGAGTCAGGCTCCTCAGTTATTTTGAGATCAAGTTAGGGACAGTGAAGCCCAGAAATGAAAATATCAGATTCTTGAATCAGAAAAACCTGAGTTTTCAGAATGGTTCCACAATATTCTATTTGCACAATACTAGGGTTGTTTTGAGTCATTAAATGAGATAATGAAGCCTGAGATATAGCTAGTGTTTGATCCATGGTAAACTTGCATAGTGCTTAGGTGTTAAACCCAAGTCTAATCCTCATATCAACCCTATAAACTAAGTACTATTAGTCCTATTTGGTAGATAACCCGAGGCATAAAAAGGTTTAACATCTCAGTCATGTAGCTATCTAGTCCTATAGCTATATAGTTATAGTTATATAGTTATATAGTTACATAGTTATATAGCTATAAAGTAGTAGCCTCAGGATTTAAACACAGATTGGCTAGTTCTTCTTGCCACTATGGTATGCTGCCTCTAGGTAGCTCTTACTATGAGTGCTATTGCCCTTATCTGCATAACCTTGATAGAGGGGAGATGGAAAAAGACTGAGGCTCCCTTTTTTTCGTGAAGTCGTTCTTTTTTCTTTTTTTTATCACCAACTTACACTCTCCTTTGACCTCTCCTGTGCAGAAGATAAATCATAGACTTTTCTTTCTGCCTTGCCACTTATGCCCAGCTACCCCCTTCACCCTACCTCACTAGTAATTGGCTATGTCACTCTATGCCAGACTCCATGTGGTTTCTAAACTCTTCATAACTCTCACTATGCACTATGGACTACCTTAGTTTGTCATCAGCCTTTCAAAACATTTCTGCCCGAACTAGACACCATGTGAATGGCTAGAATAGACTCTGATGAGCCTAGTTATTTCTTATGACCTGAATGTTATACTTCTCTTTATAGTTCCCTAAAGAGTGTTGATTCCCTTAGAAGCAGAGTAAAAAATAAATAAATGAGAGCAGATATTTGGATATCTGGGTTGAGGATGAGTTGTAATTTTTAATAGAGTGGTCAAGGTACCTCATTGAACCAACATCCTTTGAGTAAGAGTTGAAGGATGTGAGCTAACCTTTCATGATTGATATTAATTGCAATCTCGTCTTCCTTTTTTTAAACATAAACTCTTATGTTCTGAATTAATTTAGAAGAGTGTCATATTTTATCCCTCCATTAATAAATACCCTCTAGCCTTCTCTCACCTTCTTTTAGTCAGAGACTAAGATCTACAGAATAAAGTTGTATCCAATTCTTAATTTCAGGTGTCAAATAATTCTTTCTTAGAACATAGAGGGCACTTAGCAAATATTTATTAAATGAATCAATAAAGAAACAAAGGCCGGTAGCTCATAATAGAAGGTGGAAACTGATTTCAAAGCCTCCAGAAATATATTCCCTTGAATGGGATCATTTGTAGAAGCCCTTATGCAAGACCCGAAGGCAGACTAGAGGAATAACAGGTGATGGACTTGTCATTTGGGGCTGAAGTTCTCCCTATGCTGTGCCTTGAAAACTGCCTTTAGTTAGATGGTCACAGAATAGCTCACTCCATGAGCTGCCCCTGAACTTGAGAACTGTGCACTCAGACATTGATTCTGTGAGAATAGGAAGTGGAAAAATCAACCTTGAGGTATTTTTCCATTTAGCTTTTAATCTTCTGAGTGAGTTTTGCTGCCATTCACCACAAAACAAACAGCAAGCAGTTTTTCCCAGGGTCCCACATCTTGGGCGGGCTAAACGCCAAAGGCCCTTGCCAAAGTCCCTGCACTGAGCATGCTGCTTGTACGGAAAGAAAACAGAAACTATTGAATTCTGACATAGCATGTAAGAAAATTTTCTGGGACATAATTTTTCATTGGCTTGAAATATGCAAAGGTGGAAATAAAATGTAATCTGTGTTTGTGAACATAGATAGTGAGCAAAAAATCCCCAAAAAACCTGAGAGGATGGGTGACCTTACAGTTTATTGTCCCACCTAGGGCACCTTTGGCAGTGAAAGGTTCTCTATTAATCATCACACTGGGAAAACAAGCACAAACCAAAACTGTCCCAGGCAAATCAGAATATATGGTGACCCTTTGTAGAACAAAAGGACTATGAAAAAGTATACAAGGAAATATAGGTAAAATGTAATATTTCCCCCCCTACTGCCCATTTTACACACCTTTAATACTGCCATCCCTAATCATAGATCACCAAGTCACAGAATTTTAAGGCTCAAATTAGGATTTTAGATTATCTATGTCCTTCTACTCAAAAGATGGCCCATGGACTAGCAGCATTGGATGAAAGTTTGAGGAACATTGATTTAAGCCACTTGACAAATACAGTGGGCCCTCAAATAATGTCATTTTATTCACCATTACACCTGCATCATTATAACATTGATGAGATAATATAACATACCTCTTATTTATATCAACTAGCCTATGGTAAAATCTATTTCATTACTCATTGTTTCACTTAAAATCACAAGAAACTGAGGCTCAGGAAGGTTAAAAAGATTCATCTAAGTTCACTAGTTACATTCAGGGCAATATCTCAAATCTTTTTACGAAGCTAGTTTCCCTTCCTATGTGCTATGGTTTTTTCCTGTCTAAACAGCCCAGATTCTGGCAGAGCAGACTGAATTCTAGTTCTGTTTTCACCTCAGATTTAGAGAAGTCACTGCATTCAGTTTCCTCATCAGTAAAATGAGGAAATTTGACTATATTGGACACTAAGTTTCCCGTCAAGTTCTGAAGTTCTATAATTCTATGAATTGCCGAACATCTGGGAAACCTGAAGCTAAGTAAGCAGAGTTGCAAAAAACATGACATAGAACAAGTGTCCTGATTAATACCTTTCATGATATCAATATCTCATGTTGATAGTGATAAGAAACCAGAAGGCATTCCAGAAAAACCAGAGGAGGTAGAATGGAGAAAAACAGCTGTTAGATTGTAGGAAGTATGTTGGGGGACAATGGAAAGAGGTGGCATGCAAGATTTAAGAAATGGAAAAAATATATAAGGCATCTTTAAGCATGTTCATAGTAAATTTAGATCATGGCAAACAAAATAACTTCCAAGTTAATAAAATTTTTCCTCAATTGGAGATAGCTTATATATTCACTGACTGCTTCTTAGATTTTCCCTTCTCAGCCTTGGTTACCCATAGCTATGGACAGTGTGATGATTAATCACTTGTGCCAACTTGGCTAAGCTATAGACAGAGTTTGGTCAAATGCTAGTATAGATGTTGTTATGAAAGTATTTTTTTAGAATTAACATTTATAGTTAGCAGACATAAAGTATAACAGATTACCCTCAATGATGTGATGTGGGTGGATTCCTTTCAATCCATTGAAGGCCTTATGAGCAAAGACTGAGGTTTTCTGAAGAAGGAGTTTTGCCTCAAGACTGTGATATAGAAATCTCACCTGAGTTTCCAGTCTGCGGGTCTGCCCTGTAGATTTTGGACTCAAGAATAAGTATCAACTCTTAGCTGAATTTCCAGTATGCCAGACTGCCCTACCAATTTCAGACTTGCCAGAGCCAGTTCCTTAAAATAAGAAAATCTCTCTCTCACCACACACACATCCTATTGTCTTATTCTGTTTCTTAGCAGAACTCTACCTAATATAGGCAGTATTTAGAGATTTCTCTCAATTCTTATTTAACTAGAAGTTAATTGGAAGACAGACTTTGGGAGATGTACTGATAACAAAATTCTTTGTTCCCAAGTTCTTTGCCTGAAGAAGGCAAGGTTCATTTCTGACTCATCAACCTATCCTCAATGCCTAAGACTGCCTGGCACAGAGGCAAAGGAGGTGCTCTATAAACGCTTATGAATGAATTCACATGACAGTAATACTTTATCTGTGTAAAAAGTCAGGTTTAGGCCACATTGTCAATTGACTAATACTTTGGCAAGTAAACAATAAACTATTTACAATGACTTTAAAGAAAGTGGTTTTTGTAGATAGAGTTGAATTGAAATCTAATGTAGTCTTTTAGTAAATTTGGAATTTTTGAGGGTTTGGGAGAGAGAAATGGAATACCCAAGTTTCCTTTTGGTATCAATGTATGTCCCATAATAGTTAAGAACACAGACTTTGTTGCCAGAACATCTGGCTTCTAATCCCAGCTCTGTCATTTGGTATCTGTGTGACCTTGAGAAAGTTACTGAAACTCTCTTAATCTCAGTTTATCTCTATGAAAAACGGAAATAGAAAGGTGCCTGCCTCAAAGATTAAGGGAGTTAATACAAGACAGAGCAGTGGAAAAGGTATTTCTGATGGAGGAGGCAACATACACAACAGCATAAGACATGGTTTGGGAAATAATGAATTTGTTTTCAACCTGAGGAATGTCCAAGAAGTACTCAGTAGGTAAAAGACAAGCAGGTCTAGAGCTATGGAGAAGGGAAAGACTAGGGAATTAATTGGGAAGTCATAGTGTCATGACTTCCAGGTTAATGGCAAATTTGTCACAGTAAGCTCTGAGCAGTGCGCAAGAATGAGCTCGTGGGTGAGAGAATATGCTGCTCACTGAAGACCATGGTGTTTAAGGAACAGGTGTGGGGGTGAGAGAACTAGTCAAGAGGTAATGGGGAAACACAGAAGAGAATGGTATGATGGGAGCCGAGAAAGAAGAGCATCCCACAAATAAAAAGCATGCTAATTTCTTTCTGTCACTATGGATTTTTTTAATGGAATTCATTAAAACACATGGTCTTTTGTGTCTGGCTTCTTTCACTTAATATAGTGTTTTCAAGGGCCATTTACATGTAGCATGTGTCATTACTTCATTCTCTCTCTGTGTGTGGCTGAATAATTTTCCATTGACTGAATATCACACATTTTGTTTATCCTTTCATCATTTGATGGTCATTATTGTTGTTTCCACTTTTTGGATGTTATGAATAATGCTGCTATGAATATTCATGTACAAGTTTTTGCGTGAACAACAGTTTTTTAAATTGATTTTATTAGGGTGACACTGGTCAACAAAGTTATACAGGTTTTGGGTGCACAATTCTACAACACATCATCTGTACACTGTATTGTGTGTTCACCAGCCAAAGTCAAGTCCTTGTCCATCACCATATATCCCCCTCTACCCTCCTTTACCATCCCCCACCCCCTCCCCCCAGTAATCACTACACTATTGTTGGTGTCCCTGAGTTTTTTCTCTTTTACTCGATCCCTCCACCCCCCAATCGCCCCCCACACCCAGACCCATCCCTCTGACAGCTGTCAGCCTGCTCTATATCTATGAGTCTGTCTCTATTTTGGTTGTTAGTTCATTTTGTTCATTAGATTCCACACATAAGTGAAATCATGCTCTACTTGTCTTCTTCTGACTGGCTTATTTCACTTAGCGTAATGCTCTCCAGGTCTATCCATGCTGTCACAAAGGATTAAATTTCCTTCTTTTTATGACCAAGTAGTATTTCAATGTGTAAATGTACCACAGCTTTTTTATCCACTCATCTATTCTCTTGGATCCAACAATTGGAAATTAACTATATAATATAATAAAATTCCATGTAACTGTCCAAGGTACATTACAGTGTGCACTGAATAAACCCATTTTCTAACTAAAAGTAAACAAATAAATATGGAAAAAATAAGGGGATGATAGTAGGAAAATGATTGTTCCAAGTCTTCCCTTCTCCCCAAAAGCAAGAGCCAATATGGAGATGCCTTGAAAACAGTAAAAAAGGGATGTCCTTGTTTGATTGTATTAAAAAGGAAACAATAGCTAAAACAATCTTAACCATTACATCACTTAAAGGTAATCTTATTTCACCTCTTTGGGGAGTTTTCCATGAATGTACAATAAAGATATTTGCCAGTAACTATGTGAATTTAGTCAAACTAGGAAGTATTTGCTGTTCTAGAACTTGTGTGGGCACAATTTAAAGAGAAAAAGGAAAAACATCTGCTAATGCTCTTGAAGAATTTCTGGTGCTTTCAGTGCCAGGATACCATCCAAAAAATGTTATAAATCTTAGTTTTGTCCCTGCAGAGCCATCTGTTCCCAGGGGAGCTCTCCCGTTTACCTGTCTTCCTTTTGTTTTGTGAAAATCTCTCCCAAACAAATGCTGTTCTAGTCTATAACAATGGTGGCCCCAAATGAGCCTGTTCCCAGTGTTCACACCTTGGGGGGGGTGGGTCCTCTTTCTGGCATCTGAATTGTCCTGGGGCTCACCAATAGAGCTTGGCCACCGTGGAGGTGATGCTGTGCCAGTTCTTTGCCTAACCTTCAAGAAGGCGTGGCAGCTTCTGCCTTTGTGCTCCCAGGAGACCTAAGCCACCAAGTAAGATCGTGGCTACCCTGCTGGAAATACCATGTGGAGGTGCCACAGAGGAAGGCTATATGAAGAGGGGAAGAGGCCCTGAGATCCCAGTTATCCGGTGTCCCTCTTGACCTAGTGGCTAAGTGTAGCCACATAAGTGGCCACTTGGGGGTCTAGCAGGAAAAGACCAACAGGTAAAGTAGCCAGCTGAACCCAGCCCAGTTACTGAATCCTGACCAAAAAGTTGGTTATTGTGTCTTAGGCCACAATGTTTTGGGATGGTTTACTATTCAGGAATAGATAACCAAAACAAATAACTAGTCTTTTTCCTGAAAAAAAAAAAAGCTGTAAAAAATTTCAAAGGAATTTAAAGGACCTTACCTCAAAGGGATACAAACAAACTTCTTCATGTTTCAAGTTAGCTCTTTCATATTCAACCCTTTCATGTCACAGGTAGAAAGACTGGGACTGTTAAAAGTCAAGTGAAGCAGTGAGCTGACAGAATCTGTTTCCTTCAGCCCACATAAACTTATCAAGGCAGCCTCCCCATCCCATTAAAGCTGTAGATCCCTGATTTTTCTCTCTGTCTGCGGTTTTCATGCGTGTGCTTGCTGAGAAGTATATTCAAATACACATTCATTCCCTAGAAAGTCCCTTTACCTATCTTTCCAGCTTTAATATTCCCCAGGAACCTACTCTCCTCAGCGTCGCCTCTCATTTTCTTTGCCTGCTCTGTCCTGTGGGCCACCAATCCCTGTTTCTCTTGCACACTGGTTCTCAGAGTGTAGATCCTGGGCCAGCAGCAGCAGCATCACCCAGGATTTATTAGAGATGCAAATTTCAGACTCCACTTCAGACCTCCTATAGCAGAAACTCTGGAGACAGGGCATTTGATCTGCTTTGACGGGCCCTCGGATGATTTCTAACGTGGCTAAAGTTTGAAAACCACTGCCTAGAATAGAAATCTGAAGAGATTTTTCTATAAAGGGATAGATAGTAAATATTTTAGGCTTTGGGAGCCAAATGGTCTCTGTTGCAAGTATTCACCTCCTCTGCGGCAACATGAAAGCCGTCACAGACAGCATGTAAATGAAAGAATGAGCTGTGTTCTAATAGAATATTACTTATGGGTACTAATATATGGATTTCATAAAATGTTCATGTGTCACCAAATATCATTCTTTTTATTTTTCAACCATTTAAAAACATGAAAATTATTCTTAGCTTGAAGGCTGCATGAAAGTAGGCAGCGGGCTGAGCATGGCCTGCAAGCCTTAATGTTTGCACACACCCACCTTGGAACATGACTGGTTTTGCTCATACTGGAGACATATTTGCTGAAGTATCCATCTTTAGTCCAGCAATGTTTTCTTTTGGGGATCCCAGATGATGTGTCACACTCTCTGGGCCATTGATCTTCCCTAAGGCCATGTCTTGAGGAAATGGCCCCATTTGGGATGCTGGGTTGACTAAGAAAAGGTCTGTAAGAAGCCCCTCAGCCAGGACCCTTCATCCCCATCAGAACTGACCCCACCTCAGGTCAGTCTTGCTGGGAGTGGATTCAGGCCACTCTACTCCCCAAGACCAGCAGTGTAGTCCATGCTGAGATGGGCCCTCATTAGCCCCAAATAAACCAGACGTGTGGAGCAGAGATGGTCCCGCCAGAGTCATCCTGGGCAGGGATGATCTTGGACCAGACCACATCCTCTGGAGCTGTTGTCTCAGGACTGGGTGTTCCTGGGGGCTGAAATCTGCCCTGTTTATGCAATGCGATTCCAAATCACACCTTCCGGGTGGTCCAGGGAGGGAGACCCATGTGTCTTGGCACAGCTGAGAGAGAAAGCACAGGGAACAGTGGGCTGGGAAGGTAGCAAGCATTAGAGGCTTTTCATTTTAAAAGGAAAAAATAAAATAACACTGAGTCCTGCTGCTGTCTGGGATGTCACCACTGTTCCTCTCTCTCCCCTTCCCTCCCCCTCCCCGGGCAGCTCTGACACCTTAAGGGTGTTGGTGTGTACGTTCCCATGCATGCTGGCTGCACAGTCACACAGCCGGCGCCAGTAAACAGCTTCCTCCACCTCGGCTGCTGCTCTGGGAACTGCAACACTTCCAGGCTCCTGAGGTAAATGGAAAGCAGATGGAAATTTTTTTTGTACTATTAAAAGAAGCAAAACATTCTAGGACTTCTCATTTCTGGGCAAGCTGAGGATTTTATTGTTGCTATTATATAAGTAAAGCAGAAAGGTGTTAAATCGGGGAACTTCTCTTTCTGCTTTGGAATCAGAGCAGAATCCCCCTCCTGAAAAAGATCAGAAACCCAGTCCGTGCAGCATCGCCTTCAGGCTCCCCTGTGTGGAGCTGGTCCAGGTGCAGCCTGAGCAAAGGGGGCTTCCTAGCCAGTGACTGCATCACACTGTGTGAGAGAAACGTAGGGACCGGCTGGTAGAACATTTAGGACAATTGTCATCATTAGCAGTTACCACGAATGGGGCACTTAATACTAGAGATTATGAAATAGAGTTGCAGAGAGATGGGGTAACTTGGTCCAGGTCACGCAGTTAAGTGGCCAGGACTGATTGCAATTCCAGATGTAATTGGCTCCAGGTTCCTTTAATCACCCGGCAGAGCTACCAGCATCCACTGATGGGTCCTTTTATCCTAATATGATCACTTCAGGGTACTATTGTTCAAGCACCTTACATTATTAACCCATCTACTTCCCATCTTTATATAATAAACACCATTATTCTCCAAATTTACATAAGAAGCAATTGAAATACAAAGAGGAAGTCACTCCTCACACATACCGGGCCAGTTACTCAGTGGAATCTGAACCTGGGTCCCCCACCCTCCCCCCACCCAGGCTTTAGGTGCTCCCTTCACTGCAGGCTCTGGAGTGAGAGCCAGGCTTAGGGTCCCTGTTCTGCCACTTGCTGACTGCATGATCTTTGGAAGCTATGTAACGTTTCTGAACCTCAGCTATCTGATTTGTAACATGGGCCTAATATGGTTAATAGTGACAAGTACGTGGATTGTCCCTTACAAACCTACTTGCCAAACAGGCTGTTTTAAATTATGTATTACAGATCTAGAGTCCATCCAGGCTAAAGGGAGGGACACATGGACTTTTAAATCTATTTTAGTAATTTTTTTTTACTAAAAATATATGTACATTATAGAAAATGCAGTCAGAATGGAGAAGACAAGCCTCCCAATTCCAGCAGTAAGAGATTAGCACTATTAACATTTTGGTAAAGTCTCCTGGTCTTTTTCTATGCATATGTATGTAATTATTGCCATAAAATTGAAATAATATTGTACTTAAGTTGTCCACTAACTTTTGTATTATGAACATGTTTCTATATCATTAAATATTCTACAATGTCATTAAACAGAATATATACATTTTCACTGTATGTTTACACTACAATTTTAAAAGTCAGTTCCCTATTGTTGGATACTCAAGTTGCTTTCAATTTTTCCCTATCATATAATTAAAGCTTTGATGAAAATTCTTGCAGTGAGTGGAGGAATACATCATTTGGAATTTAAGCATCGTATGTGAGATCTGCATTTGGGTTTCTTTCTGGACACATATTTACTGTGTAACCTTGAAAAAGTTACTTACCTTTTTCGTTTTCAGTTTCCTCATTGGTAAATGCAGATAATGATAGTAACCTCTGCGAAACGACTGAAAATTATATTGAGAGACTTTACACTCACCTTCGATGTGTAATTGCCAGGTCAAATGAGATGCGTATTTTCAAGACATAAGATAAAATTGGTCTAACACCTTTCATAAAGATTGAGCTATTTATATTCTTGCCAGCAGTGTAAGATGTAACCATTTCCTTGGAAACTTGACAACATTAAGTATTAACATACAAAAAAACTTTGCCTACTTGATAGGCAAAAAAAATATTTTAGTGTTGCTTCAATTTGCATTTCGGATCATATGGATTTTTAAATAAAAGTGTGCCTCCGTGAGTCACGCGGTACCATTGACGGGAAAGAGAAGGCTGACAAGTGAATAAAAATACTCGGAATGAGGAATGGCAGAGTTCTAAAATATGCAGCTGATGGGGAGAGACAGGACGTGGAAGAAGAGCACTTCATAACCGCATAAACTGTGCCTCCAGAGGCCTGATCTCATATTTATAGGCAGTATTTCACACTGGGAATCTGAGGCTGCCAAAATTCAATGCTTGGACACTAAGTCTCACTTGGAGGACAGACAAGGGAGATGAACCTGTTCTTCCCAGGCTGGTTTGCAACACACCTCCAAACACCCTGTGTGGTGAGGGATCAGTCCACACAGCCTCTGTGTCTGGTGCCCTCTGCTTCCCACTGTCACAGTCATGGGGTGAAGGAGCAGCTGGACAACACGGCCATCAGCTGATGATGCTGGAAGTTGCCAATGGGAAAGGGCAAAGCAACCACCGTCAGTTAAGGAGCAGTGACACTCTGGGAGTTAGTCCTGGGCTCTTCTTGGTTTTATTCCAGCTCAGAGGAAATTAAGTAAGCAAGATAGGGAAATGGGGCTGAGTTCGGTTCCCATGACCCTAATTCACTAGACCTCTAGGGTGGCACACACTCCCCCACACAAACAGTAATGAGAGGTATCTTCAAACTTGCAAATTCACCTATGGATTTATTTCTTTCCTGAGGTCTTTTGCACTGTACTTGTTACTCTGACCTGGAAGCAGGACTGCATTTCTTTACTCAGTCACACTTGACATTTTGGTTGCAGAGATACTGAAAAAAATGGCCTTGTCCTGAAACTGCTCTCACCCGCTGGGAAAATTCTCACCCGCCTGCAAATATTTCCAACTTTGTTCTTTAAAAAACTTGTAAGCACAACATTTCAAAAAGAATATATCATTGATAGCAGGCAACAAGTAACTTCCAGATAAAGAGTAGCTTGAAGGACAATCGACAATGGGTATAAGGCTTGGTCAGGTGCAGTCCCTGCTGGAAAAGAGGCTTTCCTGCTCTGAGAGCCACAAAGCAGCCTGTGACCTTCCTCTGCCATGAGTTGTCCACACTGAACAAGTTTGGTGGTGAGGTCTCATACCCCCAGAGAGCTGGTCAGTTGTGTGCTCTACGCTTCTCAGACCACCTACAAGGTCATTCTCTCTGCCCCACTGGTGGGTGGCCCTGATATTCTCATTGTCCACCTTCTTTCTCCCAGGACACTTCAGCACCTTTGAAGCACCTACTCTAGAACGGAGCCAGTAGAGTCCCTTAGATGTCACATTCCCCCTTCCTTGCTTTTCTCTACTGCCCTCAAAAAATCTTGGGACCCCTGCTTCCCAAGTCCCTTCTAGCTTCCTAGGTCATTGACCTTGCTTGTCACAATTGTCTGTCATGCCACCTTCTCCCCACCTCCAGTAACCAGTCTATTCTCAAGTCTTTCCGATTTTACCTCCTAAATACCTCCCATGGCTGATCATCTCTATCTACCATACTGCTGCTATCACTCCCCAGGACTCCTGAAACTTTTGCCTCTGCATTTCTCAGTCTTGTTGCTCTTCGATTCATTCTCTCCACCGAGCCTGTGAGAACTTAAAATACTTCAGTGGCTTCCCATGGCTTTGAGGAAAGTCACAAATCTCTAACCAGCCCTTTCTGACCCTAGTCCCTGTGCACACCCTTGGCTTCACCTCACTACATTATTCCCTGGGCTCTGCCACCCCGGCTATGGCCATCTTTCAGTTTCTCAAACGCCTCTGTTCCCTTCTGGTTGAGGGCCTCTGCCCTTGTGTTTCCCTCAGTCTGGACACTTTCCACACCCCCACTAAATTCCTCTGAATCTTTCAGATCCCCACCCAGAAGTCACCTCCTTAGAGGTGTCGTCCTCACCCCTGACGAGATCAGACCCCGTGCATGTTCTCAGTTCTCCATGTAACTTCCCTTCATGGATTTCTCCACCTTTCATAAATTTATATTTGTGTAACTATTTAATTTATGTCTGTAGCCAGTTAGACAACAATATTCATGAACAAAGGGACCATGATGTTCTTGCTCACTGTTGTATTTCTAGCACACATTTGATATATAATAATCAGTAAATTATTTAATAAAAGGATGAAGAAATGATTTAACGAAATCAATTAGCTTTCTCAAGAAGCCATAAGATTTTTCCTCCGAAAGAAAACATCTGTGTATGAGTCTTCCTGGTTTTGTCACATCGGGGCACTTTGAGTAACAGGATCAAGGAGGCCATTTATCTTTGGGGTTTCATGAGTAAGGAGAACCACCTCAGAATTTGCATTGTTTTCTGTCCATTCCGCACTTTATCTTGGTGATTTAGGGGAGGCGTGGTGTAGGGTAGGTGATAAAGTCAATGTGCCTAACTAACTTACTTCTTCCCCCCACCTCCTACCCTTGGCCTACTCATCAGTGCTTATTTCAGTGCATGCAGGGATCCTGTCGGCATTACAGGAATGTTCTCTTCTTCTTGCCGGCTCCACTCATTTGATCATTAAAAAGGTATTTATTCCTTTGTCATTACTTTGATGGTTTTCAGGAGTGCTGGTCTGATATTCTGTAGAATGCACTTCAATTTGTGTTTTTCTGATATTTTCATTCTTTTTTAAAAAATTGAAATGCATTTGATATATAACTTCATGCAAGTTTAAGGTGTACAACCTGTTGATTTGATATTTATGTATCTCAATATTGTTGTTAGTGTAGCTAGATAAAGGGTATATAGGAATCTCTGTAATATCTTTGCAACTTTCTAATAAATATAAAATTATTATGAAATTTTTTAAAAGGCATGTACATGGGCAAGAACTGAATATGTGTGTGTATAAAAACTGTATATTATATTTTCTCTACATGACTCTTATCCCCATCTATCTATCTATCCTAATTTTATTTAAGTTTCTAGATCCAACTAAAGTTCCATAAAAAAATAATTGTCCCCTTTATTGAATAATTACCATGTGCCGGACACTGTGCTGAGCACATCACATACGTTATTTAATTTCATCCTTAGTACATAGTGGGGTGGGTATCATTTTCCTATTTCTCAAAGCTTAGAGACTCTGAAAACTCATTCAGTGTCATCTGACCAGCCTCAAACTTAGGTCTCACTTACTTCCAAAGCCACACAGT
Organism: Miniopterus schreibersii; assembly: GCF_964146895.1. Lineage (NCBI taxonomy): Eukaryota > Metazoa > Chordata > Mammalia > Chiroptera > Miniopteridae > Miniopterus > Miniopterus schreibersii. The sequence goes on along the minus strand of NC_138102.1, from coordinate 71,637,144 downwards.
TCATCTCACTGTGGTCAGCTGCCTTCACTTTCTCCAGGAGGCATTTCTCAGTCATGTTTATTCTTACTACCCCCTTCTGCCTCTGAATTGCTATAGTTCTTTCAGGTTATGCCACTCAACCCTAGGTTTCGTTATGTTCTGTGCTAATTCATTGGGGTTCCATGTAAATTGCCCTGTCTCCCCAATTGTCCTTGTGCAGTAGGAGAGGGGTGGCTGCCATCTCTGTTCCTGGGCTAATTTTGGATGAAGAATACAGGTCTATACCAAGCACTCTTTATAGTTGCTCACCATCCCACACGACATGGAGCAAGGGGGAAAGGAGGAATCAAGGAATCAATCTACCTGAGAAGGTTGCTTGAGGGGATATCCTGCACCCAGTCGGGTGCCCAGAGAGGCAGCTAAGCCTTTGGAAGTGTTATGGTAATTTTGCTCACATTTGCACTTTCCCAAGCAGCTAAATAATCATAAAAGGAAATGGGTCCCTTGAAAAGGCAAGTGTATGCCCCTTTGAAAACAAACAATGTACATCTAATCAATGGGATGGAGCTCTGCAAAATAGAAAAACATATGCCATTGTGGTGATAAGTGTTAATATAACAAACTATAGACCGTGCTGCCTCCCAAGCAGCTTGGGTTTCTTAACTGCAAGTTGCTACAGCTCTTTTCCTTTCTCAATTGTGAGCCTTTATCCTAATTGCTTCATATACAGTGGTGCCTTGGTTTTCACATGTAATCGGTTCCGGAAGACCAATCGAGTCTGAAACGTTCGACAACCACCAAGGGATCCGCAGCTGACAGCTGGGCCTCAGGGTCTTGCCCTCAGCGGAAGCCGTGTGGGATGTTCCACTTCCGAGGCCTGTTCGAAAACCGAAGCATTGTCTTCTGGGTTTCCAGCGTTCGTAACCCAAAATCTTCCTCAACGGAGACGTTGGAAAACCGAGGTACCACTGTACCTGTAGCGGGGCTGTTCAGCCTGTATTAGCATCGTTACCATACACCATCATACTATCTTGCTAACTGGTTCTCCTGGCACACTGCTTTTGGGATTTGTTTTGTGTTTGTTTTTTTTTAAATATATCTTTATTGATTTCAGAGAGAGGAAGGGAGAGGGAGAGAGAGAGAGAGATAGAAACATCAGTGATGAGAGTCATTGATCGGCTGCCTCCTGCATGCCCCCTACTGGGCATTAAGCCCGAAACCCGGGCATGTGCCCTGACCTGGAATCGAACCGGGATCTCCTGGATCATAGGTCAATGCTCAACCGCTGAGCCACACCAGCCAGGCTGTTTTGTGTTCTTAATTGTATTTTTCACTGCTTAACTACATTTCTTCATATTCAATCCAAACTCCTACTTCTGCTTCTGGTTATGAAGTCTCTCTCTCTCCCAGCTCCTTTGGGCTGCAATAATCAGGCTAAGTTGCTCTCTCTTCCAGACATTTTGAATGAGACTCACTCCTCCGAGTCTGTTTCCAGAAAAGTAGGTCAAAGTCATAAAGAATAGACTTCCTGAGTGGTGACTTTCTGGTTCATCATTAATCACTTCCTCGTGAACAATTGGGAAAATATATTTCATGTGACTCCTGGCAAGTCTCAAGCAAGATCCTCTGTTGAGTCTTGTGAGGATATAGATTATTTTATGACACCGGGAAAAAATAACAAGCTTTCCATTTTTCAAACCTGACATTTCTCCTTTCACTTTAAAATTTCAATAGCTTCCACTTTTACCACTTCAATAAATAGCAGGAAATGCTTTTGAGGAGTTTATTTGTATAGTTAGGAGTAAGTGTGCTCCAGTGAGTGAGTAAGGGATATATAAGGGTGTTCTTGGTCCAACAGCGGACAGTCTTTACTCAGAAATAATTTCTACCCTGTGGATTAGAGTGTTAAACCAGAGGTGTATGGCACAGGGAAAGGTACTGAGCCATATATGGAAACTTTAGTTCTAAATTGCTTTTACATAATTGTGACCCAGCCCTACAAGATGAAAAATCATTTGGCTACAGCCCATAGTAAAGAGATAGTCGCACCACAAAAGAAAGTCTCTAGAGGATAACCCCAGTGACATGTGATTATTACCACAAGGTGCTTGAAGGCTCGGGTAGAGATTTTGACTTGTAATCTGTCTAGAATCTTGTCTTGGTAGACCGGGCAATTGTCCTACATCTTTTAGGAACAGTGAACTCAGAAACAAGACAGAATATACTAGCACACTGCCTTTGATCTGGCACATGGGATTTCTAACAGGGCTGAGATGGGCATGCTGAAGTCCAGCTTCTACAGGGCAGCATAGCTATGAACTGATGGAGATCCACAGCTGAACCATGCATATCTCTATTAAAAACCAGGCCCCTTGTACCAAGGGGAACACCTCAAAAGCAGCCAGTACAGCTACTGTGCAAAGGAGCCTATATGTGTTCTTACTGTGGAGAGGTCCCGGTTCACAACACAGCCTTTCCAGTCACCTCTTTACAGACAGAAAGCAGTATAATCCAGTCCTTCAGGAATAAGCATGGGGTGCTTATGCAAGGACGGGACACCATTGACAAGTATGCTTATTTCATTGTACTTAAGAAGCACATTCCAAAAAGAAATTCTTAATAATTCCTATATAATCCAGGTCAAAACTAGACATAAGCAAAAAAATGGAGCTATACCAATTCTTTTTCCAACCTCAAATTTGAAAATGTTCCCTTACCTTTCACCTGTGCTCACTTTCATTCATTTACTCACTCATTCACTCATTCACTAACCAGAACCAGAGCCTATGCTAAGTACCAGCCTTAGAATGGTGAACACTGCATGTGACCGTCACAGGAGGGAGAGGAGGTGAGCAGGAGTAGCCTCGTCGTTGATTCTGTTTCCTCCTGGAGATGTCTTTTGAAATAACGTCACTACAGTCGCAGCAGTTTTCTTGTTAACTGAATGAGGAAGTGTCATTGTCACTCTAGAAACTCAAGTTCTGTGGTGACACACCCTGAACAAGGGCCATGCCAGCTACTTGCCCTAAGAGTTGAAGGGTCAGGGCTGCTCAACTGAGGGCAGCTGCTCTTTGGGGAAGAGTCTTGATAGAAATCTCTGCAGGGATAGTTCCTGGTATCAGTGATGGACGGGATCATCTGACCAACTTTTATTTCCAAAGGAACATCCTGAGAGAATTCACCACAGTCCTCTGTGACTGAGGGATGGATAAAAGAGGCAAAAAGCAAGTGGGCAAGGCTGGGATGCTCTTTCAAATCAAACAGCAAGGTAACTGCCGGACCTTAGAGCTTCTCTTGCTGCTTAACACTCATGTTGGTGTAACAAAGGGAACAAGAAGGCTGGCTATTTGATGTGTGCCTAACAGACATGTAGGTGGCTCTCCTGGGTGATGGAAGCCCAGAGAGCAGGAGGGAAAGGAGGGTACATGTTTTGAACGTAATTTAGCATTTGAATATAGTTCAATATGTCACATTAAATTTATAAGAAGAAACAGAAGAAATGTGATAAAGTCAAGAAAAACTATAGCAAATGGCTCTCCCATAATAAGTCCTCAAAATACCACACTCCGTGTTTTCACAAAGCCCTCACCCAAACACATGACAAAAGACAAGACTCCTGTCAACTTCTTCTCCAAGTGAGAATGTAGGATTGGGAAAAGATGTTCAATGATATGGTTCTCTCAGTTGTGTTCTTCAGTTAAAATACTGACTTAAATTTCAACAGGGCCAGCCACTCTTTGTTTTAGTGTGGCAGAACAATGGAAAATCATAGCCATTTCCTCCCACAAAGGGTTCCTGGAAGGTTCCTGGTAATTACTTACCTTTGCCTGGGGGAAAGTTTCAAAGGGAGCCTGGGGGAGTGCAGCTGAAGAGGCTGTGTGTGAGCTTACCTCTCCATGAGGGAGCTGGTCATGCCTTTCCTGCAACCCTCACCACATGACCACTTGAAGAATTATGAAATCTTTCTCTCTCTTCCTTCCAAGAGTCACTGACAGAGATATTGGCACCTTGTATAAGGCAAGATTTACATTGTGTGGTTTGCAATTCTGTAGGCAGTCCTGGGATATGAAATACCCTAAATCTCATTTCTTGGTCCTCTCACAAAAATATTTTATTCAGGTGAGACACCTGTCTCATAGACCGTGACCTCCTTGGGCTCCTATCTCAGGCCTCATACCTTGATAGTCACCCAAAACCTCACTATGTGCAGCTCATAGTCTCTGTTTAGACCACCACCCCCCAATAGGAAACACTGGTTATTGAGCTCCACGTCCACCTCGTCTCATACCCGACTTTTGCCTGCACCCAACCTTTAACTTCACTGCTCTCTGTTGCGTCCCCAGGACTCACCACCCACACCCTTAAGCCTTTCTCTCACCCCTCTGCTGTGTACAGAGTAGGAACCCGGGTCCCAGACATCTTTGAGGTTTGGAAAGATACTTTAAATTTTATACATGTTTAATCAGCTTCAGGCACTTAAATAGAGACATTTACACTCACAACAGGTCCAAGCAGATGTGGAGGGAAATCCTGTCAATTAGTGAGAAGCTAATTAATCTTTCTTTGCCACGTATACTTTGGCAGGATCTAAAAAGTGCCATTTTGCTCAGAGCTGCAGGATTGCTTGCTATGGAAACAATACATAATTAAAATGTTGATTTCTTGACTTGTTCACAAGCTGGCAGTGGAGGGCAGATCTTGCCAGCAGTCACCCCTGCAGTTAGAAAGGAAAGGAATTAGAAAATAGAAAGATACTTTTAATTAGTGAATTGAGATATTTTGGATCCTCTGCTTTTCATAGAATAAGCATATTTTATCTTGCATAGCATCTTCCAATTCAGGTACTTCAAAGTGATTTCCAGTCACATCTTGTTATTTTTCAATCTAAGTGTTATTCTTATTGTTATTATTTTGCAGTACGCAGCAGTTCAGATGAGGGCACTATTATAGATGAGGCTCTTCAAAGACAGAGCATCCTCCAGGACTGGTAACTGGCTGTGTTTTTTCTGAGGGCTCGACTTGCCCGGTTCTGCTTCATGTCTGATAACTTTTCCCTTCCTGTCCAAATGATCCTGTGGCTGCAACTAAGAGATGTCTATTTACAGGGAGATGACCTAAATATGTCCAAGCTAGAAATGGCATCTCCATGTATCCAGTCAGCCAGCATCTCCATTCCTCCTCCAGCCAGTAGCCACTTAAGCAGCCAGAAGTTAGGAAACGTGAACTAAGCGTCAGGCACAGTGCTAGGCACAAAGGCAGTTGTATAAATGAGGGAAACAGTATTTAATAATAGAAACTGGCTCCTGAACAGTTACAATCTGGCTTGGTGTTTGTGGTGAAAGCAATTGTAAAGAGTAACGGGAGTGCTGAGAAAGCTTTAGTTCCCATCACTACACTGAAACTGTTCTAATATCATGCTGCTGAACCCCTGTATGTGTTACTTCCTTGGCTTCTCCACCTGTCTAG